>NC_084489.1:48858897-50129897 GCF_030035675.1 Rhineura floridana
GGAAGGGCATCACAGGTGGTGTCAGAGGTGGGATACGAACAACAGAGAATCCAGATATGAACAAAGGAGACTACGTCACAGGTGTTGGCTGTAGCAGTGGTACGAATACTAGAGAATCCTTAACAGTGGTGTGGCAAACAGAAATAACAAAACAAGATTACTTGTGAGAGTGACTGGCAAAGAGTGTGTGGCAAAGAGTGAGTGAACTCAAACACCATGGCTGAATACATAAAAATGAAAAGAGAGGAGCTGGTGGAGAAGTGCATAACATTCAATTTACCTCATGAGGGTAAAGGGGTAGATGAATTGAGGGTAGCACTTATAGGATTTGCAACTGCCCAGCAAAAACAACCTGTCAGAGAAGAGACCCCAGAATTATATTTAAGCAATCCCGCTTATATAGAGTACTTGAGAGAGAAGTTGAAGATGGAAGCTGAGAGATTGAGGATGGAAGCTGATGGGAAAGACAAGCGGAGGGAGTTGGAAGCTGAGAGATTGAGGATGGAAGGTGCAGAGAAGAAAAAACAGAGGGAGTTGGAAATTGAGAGAATGAGATTGGGGTTTGAGGAGAGGGAGAAGCAACGAGCATTGGATGCTGAATTACAAGTAGAAAAGTTAAAATTTGATAGAGAGAAATTTCACTCTGAGGAGACAAGGAAAGACAGAGATGGAGCAAAAATAAAAATTACTCCAAAGGACTTTGCTGTCTATGAGCCTGGTCAAGATCCTCAAATTTACCTCAGCACCTTTGAAAAAGCAGCTCAGTTGTGGGGGCTACCTGAAGATAAATACATGCAGTATTTATCAAACCTGATTAAAGGGGAATTGGCTGAGGTATACCAATATTTCCCCTCAGACAGGCCCGTCACCTATGCTGAATTCAAAGAAGCAGTGTTTAAAAGATTCAGACTGGGGCCTGATTATTTTAGAAAGCTTTTCAGAAACTGCCAGATACAGACAGGGAGGTCTTTCGTGGAGCTGGGGGCAAAACTGATGGACATATTTGGGAAATGGCTGACAAGTGCAAAAGCTCAGTCTGTGGAGGAGGTGAAAAACCTCATGATATTGGATCAATTATACCATCAGTTACCACCAGAAATAAGGCTCCTGGTCAAAGACCGTTCCCCTACATCTGTGCAGGAGGCCGCAGAGATGGCGGATCACTTCGCCTCTAATAGAACTGGCTGGGTGGGGAAAACATCAAGAGATTTTAAACCCAGACCATATAATGCTGGCAGAAGGGACGTGGTACCACAGTGAGTGAGTCCTCCAGTAAAATCTGAAGGGCACAGGACACCCCAGAGTGGATCTGTGTACCCTAAAAGTGAGGAGAAATTATGCTACAAATGTGGTAGACCGGGGCACCTACGTTTTCAATGTGAGGTTGCCAACCCCATTAGTAATCCTGCTCAGACAAGGGCAGTGAAAACAGAGCCCAAGGCTTTAGAAACAGCGAAAAAGGTTCAGTTCTGCCAGATAAACTGGACAGAAGTAACAGACCTTGATTCAAGTCTGAGAGAGGAAGTGAGTGTACAAGGGGCAAATTATTGGGCATTGCTTGATACTGGTGCCGCTCAGACATTACTGAGGCCAGATTTAATAAAATCTGAGGTAATAGAAACCTCAGGAAACTGTGACTATCCAAGGAGTGAGGGGTCAACCAGAAAGTTTGCCTGTGGCCCTGGTGGAAATGACTTGGAGAGGCCGAGAGGGCCGATATAAAGTAGGCATTAATGCCCAGCAACAAGAACCAGTAATACTGGGAAGAGATGTAATGGGAGCCCAAGGAAATATATATGTAGTGACCAGACAGCAAATTGGCAGAGAAAAAGAAGCCATATTAAGGGGGGCTGAAACAAACAGGGTGGAATCTGTTAACCAGCCTCAGGTCACCATAGCAACCACTAGCAGGCCTGCTGAAGGAGACAAACTGTATCAAGTGGTCTCTGGGGAAGAAGCAGATCAATTCAGGGAAGAGCTGCATAAAGATATAAGTTTGAAGCAGATAAAGGAACAAGCTCTGACCCAACAGATTCCTTTCACTGACAAACTGAGGAATCAAGTTGTGTGTGAGAATGGGATTTTATATAGACTGTGGATGCCTGCTGAGAGAAAGGATGAATGTGAACCAGTGAAACAAATGATGGAAGTGGTGAAAGAGAATCTCAGTCAAGCTCAGCAGAAGCAAAGTTACTGGTATGACAGAACAGCCAGGGAATGTGTGTATGATGTGGGAGATATGGTTATGGCGTTCCTACCCAGGAAACATGACAAATTACAGGCTAACTGGGAAGGACCATATACCATCAGAGAAAGGCTTGACACAGTGACGTATGTAATCACCACAGATCAATTAAACAAAAGCAAAGTGGTTCATGTAAATATGTTGAAGCCTTACCATACCAGGGATGCACAGGTGTTGCAAGTTACCTTATTCCCTGAGGGAAGTGGGCCTGAACTTCCAGATTTGGTACAGGAAAGCAAAGACAAAGGAGGGGTAGATCAAGTGGAATGGTCAGAGGAGGTGAAGGAGGAAGTAAAAGAAGAGATTCTGAGAGTTTTGAAAATCTATAGGAATCTCTTTAGCAACAAACCTGGCCGAACCAGTATAGTTATACATTCCATTGATACTGGAGATCATGCCCCAATCAGATCTGTTCCGTATCGTGTGAATGGGAAAGTTTTGAATGAGATCAAAAGGGAGGTGGAAGATATGCTGGAATTAGGAGTGATCAGGGAATCCATCAGTCCCTGGGCCTCAAGTATTGTCCTGGTTCCGAAAAAAGATGGAACGACCAGGTTTTGCATTGATTATCGGCTAATCAATAAAATTACTGTCCCAGATGCGTATCCTATGCCTAGGGTAGACACAATGTTAGAGTTATTGGGGTCAGCAACCATTATCTCTACACTAGATCTCTGTAAAGGATTTTGGCAAATGGAACTAGACGAGCAATCCAGAGCCAAAATTGCCTTCAGTACACCAGATGGGTTATATGAGTTTGTGACCTTACCCATGGGACTAAGGAACTCACCAAGTTCATTTCAGAGGCTAATCAATACTGTGTTGCGAGGCATGTCAGATTTTGCAGTGGCCTATATTGATGACGTGGCCATTTTTAGCAAGTCGGTGCCTGAGCATGTCCAACACCTGACAACAGTATTGGAGGCCTTAAGAAAAGCAGGCCTCACAATAAAAGCTAAGAAATGCCAGTTTGGACTAAAGGAAGTAATCTATTTAGGACATAAGGTGGGGAGTGGGAAAATCACCCCCTTATGGAGCAAGGTGGAGGCAATACAAGCGTGGCCGATCCCCTTAACCAAAAAACAAGTAAGGGCATTTCTGGGTGTGGCTGGATTTTATAGGAAGTTTGTGAGAAATTTTGGGGAAATAGCAACCCCCTTGCATGAATTAACAAAGAAGAAGTGTTCTGAGCGTGTGGTATGGACGGATGAATGTCAGAAGGCTTTTGATCTACTGAAGCAAGCCTTGTGCCAAGGACCCATATTAATAGCACCAGACTATGAGAAACCATTCATCGTGGCTACAGATGCGTCGGACCTCGCGCTGGGAGTCGTCTTGCTACAGGAGAGAGAAGGCACCAGACATCCAGTGGCGTACCTGAGTCGCAAGCTGACGCCGAGGGAGAAAAACTATTCGTCGGTCCAGAAGGAGTGCCTAGCGGTCGTATGGGGACTGAACAAGTTGCGCCCATACGTGTGGGGACGAAGATTTACAGTGACTACGGATCATCGGGCCTTGTTATGGTTGCAGACTATGAAAAACCATAACACTATGCTGCAGAGGTGGTCCTGGGCCCTACAGGACTATCAAGTGGACTTCCAGTTCATAAAAGGCAAGGACAATGTACTGGCCGATGGACTTTCCAGGCAAATGGCTGGGACTGCAGTGATGTGACCAGACGGAGGAACAAAGAAAGACATTTTCCCCATAGAGACTTTTATTTGTTAACGCGACGTATAAATCCTGGAACAGGAATAATACTCTGCCGTTGTTTTAAGGGGGGGGGATGTGATGTTCCTATATTAATGTATATATGGTAAGTGTTGGTTGTTTAGAAGATACATGGTAAGTGGAGTGAAAGAGGGGGAGTGAATGGGCAGTAGAATGCTAGATGATTGGCTGAGTGTTTAAAATGGCTGAACGTATAAAAGGAAGAGAGACAGTGGAATCTGGGTGGTGGATGAGGTGAAACTGAGTGGGTTGCTTGGTGGGGTTTAGAGAGTTGTTTGCCAGGAGAGAGTGGAGAAGGAGGGAGTGGAGTTCAGATTAGTATTGAGTAAAACCATATGCTTATGTGCCTTAAGAAGAAATCTTGTTAATCTTGTTAGCTTTGTTATCTTTAATAAATACTTAATTTGGTTTACCGAAGGCCTGATCCTTGGCTGGGGTTTCACAGACCAGAAGGGAGGGTAAGGTAATGACCAAGGCTGAAGGGGAACTGTAACAAATGGTGGCAGCGGTGAAGAGAATAACAATACCAGTATTCAGAGTCTCTGGGAATACTAGTATTAGGACGTGACTGGTGGTTGCCTAGCAGGGGGATCTGTTGAGATCTGTGCTAGAGCGGGGAGAGAAACAATAAAAAAGGACAGTCCGGACTGGTGGAGTCCCTGGTGGTGCCTAGCGACAGGCAGTAGCCACGCGCAGGTAGGAACCTGACAGGGAGAGCCAGGGAAGGGCGTCACAGGTCCCACCCAGAACTCACCCCCCAATGTGGCTGTGCAATGAAGCCATGCAGTATTTTTATCCTTTTTTGCCACCACGCAGCAGCAACACAACTTACAACTATCCCTGCTAGGGTCCCGGGTTGCTATTTTTAGCAGTGGGCAGGAGAAACCGCTGCTTTTGAATGAGAGAAAAGCTTTGCCTGTGTACATTGCAGAGCTTGGAAGTAACTAGTCACAAGTAATGAATTACTTGTAATTCATTACTTTTTTGAGTAACGAGTGGGTAATTCCTTTACATTTTGATTGTAATAGAACTAGGAGTAATTTTACTACTTTTGTGGAGTAATTGTAACATTTCCAGAATTACTTTTGGGCATTACTTTGGGGGGGATTTGTGGATGAAAATCATGTGCCTCAAACTGGGCTTCTGTGCAGCATCGCTCTTCCCTCATGCTCTGTGGATGGGTAGGAGGTGACGAGGGAGGAGGCAGAGAGTGAGATGGGGTGGAGTGGAGAAAACAATTATTTAAAAAAACAGATAGTGGTGGTGAAAAATGGAGTGGAGGAAAAAAGGAGCCGGAGGTCAAAAACATGAATAATGGAGGAGAAGGAGGCAGCAGCACAATGGAGATAAAGAACTGTGGAGGTGAAAGATGACAAAGCTTGTGTGTGTGTGTGTGTGTGTACTGTGTTTGCACTTAGCACACAAAGTGGCCTCCACCACCCTCTCTGGCTACTGTGCTGCATTTGCAGTATTTTAACTTTTTTGCATCTCAGGGGAAAATGTTTGCTTGAGTGAGTGTCCCTCAATTGGTGGCAGGGCAGTGTCTGGGAGGTGGTTAAGTGAGAGAGATTAAGCTGGCTGGCTGAGTGGAGGGGTTGCACTTGGTTTGACGTGCAAAGATCTGAGTAGTGGCCTCAGCCTTCCTCCCCACCACCCTTACCAGCGGAGAGACCACCATTGCTATCTTATGAATAAAAATAATTATTCTACTACCTCTGTATATGTTTGTTTATTTTTAATGTTGTTTTAGGCTACTTAGATGTGCAGCAGCAAAGGCTAGCACCTTGTAGGTGTTTTTTTAAGTAACTGAAATGTAATTGTAGTGATTACTTTGGAGGAAAAGTAAAGTAATCAGTTACTTTCAGAGCAATTGTAATTGTAACGGTAATTACTACTTTTTTGGGCCATGTAACTGTAACTGTAATTTATTACTTTTTAAAAGTAATCTTCTAAGCTCTGGTACATTGTGGCTGCCCACTGTGACACTTTTGCTTTGCCCAGGGTGGAAGTCAGAGCATGCGATCCCTGTAGCAGCCTGTGAGCCTGGAAGTTAAGCTGCACCTTAGCTTTCCCTGAAAAAGATGCCATGTCAAAGGGGAGACAGTTAGCCCCCCCCCCGGTATTAGCACAAAGGGCTTTTAGGATTCGGGAACAAGTGTTCAGACAGATAAAGATCAGTTAAACAACTTTCCTTTACTTATAAAACTATTTAATTCCATAAGAAAGAATAAAAGTTAACCAGCATAGCATCAAAATAAAAGCAAGTGAAGGCATATATCTTAAAGCATAACAGATCTAACACACTGATGCAACCCATTTAATGCAGAGCTGAGGTACTTCACTTAGTTGCCTAGATCTTACAATCTGGAGATGCAAGCATTAGTGATCCTAAAAGACTAAAGACTGATTTGATGCAAAAATGAAGGAATATTTATACTAAAGTTTGATTTGATCACAAATTTATGAAACATTCCTAGCTTAATTGCTGCTTAGCGCAATTGTCAGAGAAAAATAACTATTCTAAAATATAACAAGATGGTATATTCCTCAATATATCTGAATGCATGAAAGAAATACAATAAGTTTCAGCTATAGAATAACATTAAATCTCTTAGACATGGGAAATTATCTGGTATGCATCTGAACACACAAAGAAATTGTCAGTTTAGGAATGTTTTTCAGTGTTTATACAAACAATTGTCTGACTCAGTGGAACCACTTAACAATTTACGATATAGGTAATGAATGGCCTTATTATCAGTGTGATTTAATTACTGCTAATTGATGATAGTCGCTCTCAGATTTTATGTCTTTGAGATAAGCTTGAAGTTTACAGTTTTATGGCTGGAGATGTTTTAGAGTGGCACCAAAGATGTTCTGGTTTCTATCAGATGCCATGATGGTGGGCCCATCATTAATAGACAAAAGGATGACTATTCCCTGTGTATCAGACTTAATTTTGCCCCATTTGGCTGAGGGGAATTATCAGTATGAATATTAGCTCTCAATCATCATCTCTGGGTCCAGCTAGTTTAGAAGTGGGAATATTTGCTACACCACCATCTTAATTTACCCAACATACAATACCCCAGCCTATTGATTTATGAAGGGAGAAGTGCTCCTGGAAGTGCTCACTTCTTATCCACTGATGTCATAGATCTAAAGGCTGGGGCATTGCATTTTGGGTAAACTGAGATTGTGACTAGCTGCTGCAGATGGGAGAAGAGCTTGGCTTCCATTAAAAATTACCAAAACAAAAAAAAGCCACTGGGGGGGAGATGAGTCATGGCACAGCCAGGCCCAATTTGGCTAACCACTGGGGTCAGGCTTGCTTCTGAATCAGAGAGCATTCTGTGATTGTGTGGAGGCTCTCCATGTAATTTAGAACCATGATTATGTAGGTCTCTAAATCACGAGGGCCACTTCCAAGAGCGGAGGAGGGTTCGCACTTCAGAAAGTTATCTTCCAACTTATTGGAAAAAAGAAAACAAAAGATCTGCTTTGAAAGGTAGTCAATCCTTTCTTTACTCCTTTTCCCACTCCACATTGTGTCTATGGAGCTTCAAATGTGCTATGCATAATGTGTGCTTAGCCACATAGCTTCTGTTCTTCTTTATAACTTGAGTAGGCCACTGGGGAATGTTGGAATTAATCTACTGAGGTTTGTATTTTTAACTATTGTTCTTCAGCTTAAGGACTGTTGCATGAAATATGGGCTATGAATTCTCAATAAACTAAGAAACAAACAAACAGCCATGTGTGTAGGGCCCATCACATGGTCATTCTCACCTAAGTGGCACTCTCCTTCCTGCTGGAGTGCCAATAGTCCAGTACAGACACACATGGTTGTCCCCACACAGATGATGGCTTTATTCAACCATACTTTCCAGCTGTGTGGGATCACACTAGGGATAGAAGGATCTGTCAATTTCGGTTCTCTCAGTTTCTCATTTTTTCAATCTTAAATTCAGTTCTCCCCATTTCTGCAGCGATTTACATTTTTAAAAAAAAAATCCTCATGAAAATTCTCCAACATTTTAGTGTGAATTTCTCCTAATAAACACATTTTTATAAGCAGTTTTACCAAAGTTATACATTTTTTGCAAGCCATTTCTCATTATCTAATGCATTTTTGCATATTATTTTCACTCAAATTTTCATTTTTATACACACTTTCCCCTCATATATGCATTTTAGTATATATTGTTTAGTTGGTGAACTGCATCACAAAATTCTAATAAATGTGAATTTCTAAGGATGGCTGTGTTTTGGTTCTCATATTGATTTGGAAAGTGCGAATTTGATAAATTCTGCAATGCGAACTGTATCAAAATTCTCACCCATCCCTAGATCACACCATGAGGAAGCAGCTCCTATGCTGCCAGGTGCTTGTGTGGGAATCTGTGGCTCTCCAGATGTTGCTGGCGATGTCTCCCATCATTCCTGACTATTGGCCATGCTGGTGGAGCTGATGGGAGCTGTAGTCCAGCAACATCTAGAGGATGACAGGTTTCTCCAGCTCTAACATAGGTGACTGTGTTGATAGCTCTTCAAATAGAGGTCTTCCCTTTGTAAAGTAGGACACATAGCCATGCTATGTCCTGCACTTCCAAACTTGCTTTTCTGGTTTCAATTTGAGAAATTCATTCAACAAAGTCAATATCTTTATGCATTCAGTATAGTCATAGGAATGGGGAAACACTCATATCAAATGTTGCGTGTCTGGGTGTTATGACCAGAATTTGAATATTGCTGACTTGTTCATGCTGTACTCATGAACAAAGACAAGGCTGAATGGAAAATAAATGCAGAGAAACTGAAAAAAAAGTTCCAGGGAAGAATGAAGAGAACAGATCTATGAGAAAATAAATTCTGTGATATACGACACAGTGATTCAATGCAAAACTTTAAATAGAAGAGGATTATCCTCTGTAAGTTAGGACACATTACCACTAGAGATGGACAAATTTATCACTTTGAGTTTCTTTCAGTTTCCCATTTTCCCCATTTTTTAAGAAAGCCTTCATGAACATTCATCAGGATTTTGGTTTGCATTTTGCAGTTCTAATATACACATTTTTGTATGCAATTTTGGCCAACATACACATCTTGCAAGCAATTTTCATTAATATAATGCATTCTTGAATATTATTTTCACTCACATATGCATGTTTATGCACACCTTCCCTAATATACACACTTGTGCACACATTATTGGGTTGGAGACCTACATTGCAAAATTCAGAGAAGTGTGAATTTCAAAGGATGGCTGCGTTTCAGTTTGCATATTGTTTCAGGGTGTAAAAATCAGGTACGGTCATGCTAAAATATGAACCAAACCAATTCCTCCACCCTCCCTAATTATCACCCTAAATCCTGTACTTCTGTACTAATTTTTGTACTTCCAAAATTCCTTTTCTGGTGTCAAAGGTTTTTTTAAGGTTGCAGCACTGTGCACTGAAATAAGAACACTGCATTAGGGTCAAGAAAACATGTACTTGTCTGTGCCCCCACATTCAGGATGAGTCACAACATCTATATATGAGGATATAAACTTGACAAGAATTGTGTTTATGGAAGCTGATCCTCAAATACAAAGGGAAGAAATATTCCTTTGTAGGAATGCACCATTTATTTATTTTTTACTCTGTTAGGATGACAGCAAAACAGGATCCCCTCTACATAAGTTATATAGTTTCTATTACTTTTGGGGGGGGATGTTGCCTTGAGCTGCATGGCCAAGTTCCTGAAGGAGCAGTCCCAGGAAAAGTGTTGTGCATAATTTAAATTTGCTCTTGGGACTAAAGGAAACACTCTGCTAAATGCAAAGAAGGACAGCCTATTGATTACTTTATTAATATTTGCCACGAAGGGGATGATATCAGAGTGGCAATTAATTGGAGTTCATTTTAATTCATTATTAGCAGCCACCTGGGCATGTCAGCATCTAATCCAGTCTTTTAAATGACATTCCTCTGTAAACTTGCCTCATCCTTCATGGGAGCCTCATAAATGTCAGTCTCAGCAATTATTAATGTGTGGGACATCAGACAATTTAATCCCCAATTGAACCCAGGACTAAATGCAACAGCACCACAGTAAAATATATTGTGCTTCCTCTAATCAATTGTTAATGAGCCAATTGTTAAATCAAGTGTACGCCTTTGGTTCATGGACCTTATCAATGGATCTGTAACTTGGCAAACTAAGAACCTTGGTAGGCTCAGGGATGGTGAAGTACTTTTTTTTATATATATAATATTTTTTTTATTATTCAAATTTTTATAAAAACAAATACAAATACAACAAAAACAATACAACAGAAAAAAATAAAAGGAAAAGAAAAACTTGACTTCCAATTTGTTACAGATCAGCTATAAGTATATAATATATATCAAACCTGTCTCCTAGAACATACGAAATTCACTTTTTTCCAAAGTCTATCTTAATTAATCGTCAAATCCCATTATCATCATTTCATTTTTTTCTTTCAACAAAAAGTCCAAAAGAGGCTTCCATTCCTTAAGAAATGTATCTGTCATTTTTTCTCTAATAAGACATGTCAATTTGTCCATCTCAGGTAAGTCCATTAATTTCAATAGCCATTCTTCCATTGTTGGTATCGATTCCATTTTCCACTTTTGTGCATATAGTAATCTTGCTGCCGTGATCATATATAATATTATTCTTCCATATTTCTTTTCCTTTTGTTTATCCATAAAACCCAATAAAAAAAATTCTGGTTTTGACTGAATATTTATCTTTAGGATTTTTTGCATCATCCTACCTATCTGTGCCCAAAATAATTTTGCCTGTTTACACAACCACCACATATGATAAAAAGATCCTTCTTGTTGTTTACATTTCCAACATACATTAGAAACATTACTATACATTTTTGACAACTTTTCTGGAGTCATATACCAACGATACATCATTTTATAAAAAATTTCTTTAAGATTATAGCATAATGTAAATTTCAAACCTTTTTTCCACATATTTTCCCATCGATCCATTTGTATATTATAACCATTTTTTTGTCCACTTAACCATACACTCTTTTACTTGTTCTTCTTCCATGTCCATTTTAAATAAAAATTTATACATTTTTGCAATTATGCATTCATCATTTGTACACAAACCTATTTCAAAATCAGATTTATTTATTTCAAACCCATACATTTTCTTGTCCATTTTAAATCTTTCTAACAATTGTAAATAGGCAAACCATTGTGAACTATATCCTTCCTTTATTAGTTGTTCTCTCTCTTTCATTATATATTCACCATGTACATTTTCTAATAGTTCTTGGTAAGTTAACCATTTCTCTTTTCCAGGCATTTCTCTTCTATAAAATGCTTCTTGACTTGAAACACATAGTGGTATTTTCGAAAAAACCTTGTTTAGTATTTATTCCATATATTCAACAAAGGACGTCTTATAAAATGATTATTAAAATCCACATTAACTTTTACTTTATCATACCATAGATATCCATGCCATCCCCACTTCAGGTTGTGACCCTCCAAATCCAATAATCTTTTATTCCTCAATAGAATCCATTCCTTTATCCAGACTAAGCAACAAGCAGCAAAATAAAGTCTCAAATTCGGTAATCCCAGCCCTCCTCTTTCTTTGGCGTCTTGTAATAATTTAAATTTAACTCTTGGTTTTTTCCCCTGCCAAACAAATTTAGAAATATATTTTTGCCATTGTTTGAAAGGTAGATCAGAGGATATGACAGGTATTGTTTGAAATAGAAACATCATTCTCGGCAATACATTCATTTTTATTACAGATATTCTACCCATTAATGACAACTGTAATTTATCCCATTTTAACAAATCTTTCTTAGTCTCTGTCCATAGTTTTTCATAATTATTATGAAACAACTTTGAATTTTTATTTGTCATAATGATACCTAAATATTTCACCTTTTCTTCTATTTTAAAATCTATCTTCTCCATTAACTCTTTCTGATCTCTTAAAGATAAATTTTTCACCAGCATCTTCGTTTTTTGATTATTGATCTTAAATCCTGCTAATGGTCCAAATTCTTCTAATTTATCCATCAATACTTTGATTCCTTCCAAGGGATTTTCTAATACAATTATCAAGTCATCAGCAAATGCTCTCAATTTATATTCCTCTTTTTTTATCTTTATTCCCGAAAAGGGATGGTGAAGTACTACAACATTCTCCATCATACCCCTTTGAAGCTGTAAGAACAATCAGTAACATGAGAGGCTATTTAAAGCTATGCTGTGTAATTTCAGTTGGAAACTGTTTCTCCATACTTCTCCTTGCTCTGGCATTACATCCAATGGAGAAGCCTGTTGCCTAGAAATTCTCATTTTACAACCCTAAGGCTTCTAAGGTCACAACCCTGCTCCCTATGCATATGGAGACCTGGATGTAGAACACTGGGTGCACAGTACTATATCATAGCCCTCTGCTGTCCAACATGTTATCTCCATGCTATGTGCTCCTCTTCTTTCTACCAGTGGTACATGCCAGTGGTAGGTGGAGACCAGAGGCAAAGGTGGGTGGAGCAACAAATGCAAATTTTCCTTTGTACAATAGGCTAGTTTCTACACAAACACATACACACACCCTCTTCTCTACCCTCCATCTAGACAAGCAAGAGGCATCATCAGAGTTCACGGGCACATTCCAGCCAGATAAAAAACACTCCAGGAGGGTGCAAAGCAGGACCAGTGAAAGGTATGGCTGTGGAGGGATGTTGCCTGGGGAGAATCTTGAGGGTGAAACAGAGAGGCTTGGAAGGCCACATGTAGCCCTCAGGCCTGAGATTTCCTACCCCTGGCCTACATGCTCAGGGCATGGGGATCAATGGGCTGTTTGGTGCTTCCAAAGAATTATAGATTTTAAGAGTTGGAAGAGAATTTGCAGGACATCTAGTCTACCTCCTGTTCCATGCATGTTGTCCCATATTTTATTTTATAATATTTTTATACTGCTTACAAAGCAATGTATGAAGATAAACTATCCATTAAAATTATTTCCAGAAATCCAACAACCCAATATCACCAAAAGTATAGGGCAATATAGCGTTGCAACCACAGTATCCCTGAAAAATGTCCATTCGTTAACTCTTTGCTTAAATATCTCCAGCAAAGAGGAGCCCATCACCTATCAAGATAGCCTGCTCACTGTCAATGAGGTCTTACCATTAGAAAATTTCTCTTAGCTGAAATCTGCTTCCTTGCCATTTTCACCCATATATTCTGCTCTCTGGAACAAAAAAGAACAAGCCCATTCCAACTCTGTGTGACAGATATTGCAAGATTGCTATCATGTCTCCCCTTAATCTTCAGTAGACTTCCTAAGGCTTCTAAGGCAAAGGATGGTCTTAATTTGCCATGAATGACCTTGTGACTTTTGGCATAGCAATAGTAGCATACACTATTAGTCTAAAAACATTTCACTCCTGGCCAGAGCCGGTTCTAAAGGGTGACCAGGTTGGGCACTTGCCTGAGGGCCCCGGAGCTACAGGAGCCCCCGAAGGGGCCCCTGAGGGGCCCTCCGCTCCCCTTCCGTGATCCACGCCCCCCACGCCCCCCACTTACCTGTCAGCTGGCTTTTTAGCATTGCCCTTAATGAAGATGGCAGCCGCAGCTTCCCTAAGGTACTGAAGCCACTGCCACCATCTTAGTTGATGGCAGAGATGTGCGCATGTAGCACGCATGTGTGCCATCAACAAAGATGGTGGTGGAGGCTTCATTCCCCTTAGGGAAACCGCGGCTGCCATCTTCATTAAGGGCAATGGTAAAGACTAGACCGGTAGGGGGCCACGGTGTGTGTGTTGTGGGGCCACACATGTGTGCACACCCACCCACTGGGGGGCCAGGGCAAGCTGATGCCCAAGGGCCCCTGCATGCCTGGAGCCGGCCCTGCTTCTGGCTACTAGCTCCAGATTACAGATTATAGTTTCATATGTATTGTACTTTGAAAATCAGCTGGGAGACAATCCCGGAAAAGATTACGTCTGGCTGTGATCATGTCATCAAAACATTTGTTTTAGAAAATTGAATACCTTTCCAAGGATTGTTTGCACATTAAAACTGAGTCGTTCTTGAGATATTTACAGATGGAGTATACAGTATAGTGGCCATTTTGATGGCATCGTCACAGCTAGATGTAATCTTTTCAGGGAGAGTCTTCCAGCTGATTTTCAAAGTACAATACATATACAACTATAACCTGCAATTTTGGAGCCAGTAGCCGGAAGTTAATTTTTTTACACTATTTGCTGTTAAAAGTGTACACTATAGCATTGTTTAACAGGAGTGGCTGGTGGAGTGGGGTAGTGGGATGCACCTGGCCTCCCTGCAGCAGCATCACTGCCACTTATTAGGATGGGTAATAAGGCGGTGGGGAGGTCGGTGTTCTGCAGGAGCACTGGATTGGCTCTGCGAGTGCACTCACACAGTACTGACCTTCCCACTGCCTTGCCCCTGCCAGCAAGCAGCAGTGACATTGTTGGCAGAAGGTCATGTGCACGCCACCACCCCTCCCCACCAGGCGCTCCTACTGTTTAGTATGAAAATTATCTAGTAAAGAAGATGAAGGTTATGTTGCAGTTTGAGATACCTTTTGCACCCTGTTCCTTGTACCTGAAGGGAGCAAGCAGGTTCCTGGCCTCAAGTGGCATTGCATGTGTTTGTCTTCTTGCTGGGATTAATGCACAGCTGCACTTTTGAAATTTGCCACTGAAATGTTCTTTTTACAAAATTACTCTGGTGTTACAGCGTTACCCAATGGTAGACAAGTGAGTGGTGCAGACAGCACCATGGGACTACAACAAATTAGGGTGCAGCATAGGCACCTGCATCCTTTAGGACAGATTGTCACCCTCAGCAATGTTAGCTGAGAAGGGGTAGATAAACGAAAGGAAACTTAATCCATGTTTGACACAAAATTCATCTCAAAGTTTTCCCCAGAGTAAAAGATCTTGGCTGCAGCATCTCAAGCAAGTGCAACTGTAATACTTTTCTTATACTACACACAATTTACCATTGTACAAAATGCATTGATATCTTGCCTCTTCTGGCCTGTTAAGAATATTGCTGTGTGTGACTGGAACATTTTTGGCCAACCCATCTAGTATGAAAGCAAAGTTTTGAGATGCTGTTGAGCCTGCATTTGTAAGTGACCATAAATCTGGCTCAAGTCAGAGGAATGATAGTAAAATGTATGTTACTGTTTAATTCAGGAGTGGGATCTTGTGGCCCTATGGAGTTTGCTAAGCCACAGTTTCCATCCTTCCTGATCATTGGCCATGCCAGCTGGGGCTGTTGGGGGCTGGAGTACAACAACAGCTAGAGGGCCACAGGGCTCCCATCCCTGCTTTTATTGATATGGTTGTGAGGCACAACGTATAGTCCTGTGACACAACAAATATTTCAGAAATATCCTTAGATCTGGTGCTCATGTCATCTCCACCCCAAGCCACCTTGGCTGTGTGGAATAAAAATGTGTAGGCTCCAACTTTGGTCAAGACGTTGCAAGTACGAAAGGGGTGATGGGGAGAGTGACATTGAAAAATGCTGCAGAGAACATCTACAGGATGTGTCAGAGTGTTCTGCTGATGTTCAGCCTTCTTGAAGGCCACAGGTAGATAAGGTTATGTGCATAGTGTGGGCATTCCATTTCCAAGTAGTGGAAGGATGTTAATATGATCTCTTCTTGATCGTCCCAGAGTGCAGGACACAGAATAATGGGCTCAAGTTGCAGGAAGCCAGATTTCAACTGGACATCAGGAAAAACTTTCTAACTGTTAGAGCCATACGACAATGGAACCAAATACCTAGAGAGGTAGTGGGCTCTCCGACACTGGAGGCATTCAAGAGGCAGCTGGACAGCCATCTGTCGGGAATGCTTTGATTTGGACTCCTGCATTGAGCAGGGGTTTGTACTTGATGGCCTTATAGGCCCCTTCCAACTCTACTACTCTATGATTCTATGACTCTATGATTCTATGATGATAAAAATCTGCTTTAGGCATGCCTTAGAAATTTTGCTATAAGGGTTAGTGGACAATTGTCTGTGGCAGAGAGCTTTGGACTTGCTTATCTGAAGCTCTCTCCAAATGGCTGTTTGCTTTGCTTTGCTTTGCTTGGTTTTATTTTGCTTTCTTTTAATAAAAAGTGTCTTTAGCAGGTCTTGTTGATTCAACACAACGTGAAGCTCTGTTTTCTTCCACAGCTGGAATCCCATACAACATTTAGGCTGCATTCAGACAGCAGTTTGTTTTGTTTTGCCAACATTTCCTTACCTGACATTTCTGCATTTTATGTGATCTTTCAGACAATGTAAAAGCCCCTTCTCGAAATCTAGCAGAATATAGTGGAAGTGTAGTGCTCCTTTCCATGTTAATTGATTAAAAAAAATCTGTTTGCAACCCCATTAACCTAGAAAAATGCAGGAGTAAAGTGACAAAATTTGGAGTGGTATAGCTGCATACAGTTCATTTCTGTAGTTTTCATGGGGGAATCATGGGGGACAGAATTGAACATGTGTGGTAAGGGTGTGGGAGTAGCAACATGTCCAACAATGTTCATTGTTGTGTCACACCATGTCCACTAATGCACGTGTATGAAATTTAGTGTGGCATAGCAGTATATTGGTAAAAAAAGCCACGGTTCCACAATGCAACAGGTCCAAAGTGTGAAAGGAATGTTAGAAACTGGGACAGAAAACTCTCAGAAATCTTTGCAAAATTGTGGAGGATGGATGAAGTGCCAGATGACTGGATGTTGTCCCTATCTTCCGACAGGGCGAAAAGGATGAACCTAGGAACTACAGACCAGCTAGTCTCATATTAATACCTGGGAATTTTTTGGAGCAGATGATAAATTTAGAGCAGAATATAAAGATCCAGGGGGCGGAGAGGTGGAGTTGTAATTGTCTGCAGGGAATATATCTCCCCTATCAGGTACCCTGTCCCTAACACCTCCAGCTTTGAGTGTGTGTGCCTGGCGTTGGGTCAGGGAGACAGAGTGGGTATTCTGTTGGTGTACCGTCCACCCCGCTGCCCAACAGTCTCCCTCCCTGAACTGGTGGATCTGGTCTCGGCATTGGTGTTGCAGTTCCCCAGGTTGATGGTCCTGGGTGACTTCAACATACATACTGAGGTTAGACTCACAGGTTCAGCTCAGGACTTCATGGTTGCCATGACAACCATGGGGCTGTCTCTAATATCATCTGGACCAACGCATGTGGCAGGACACACACTTGATCTTGTGTTCTGTTCAGGACAGGAAGAAGGTGATCTGAGGGTGGAGGGGTTCTTAGTGACTCTGTTGTCATGGACAGATCACCACCTGACAAGGTCTAGACTTTGTGCCCCCGGTAACCTTCGGAGGGGTGAAGAGCTGATTAAGATGGTCCGCTCCCAGAGACTCATGGATCCAGAAGGCTTCCTGAATGCTCTGGGGGATATTCCCAGCATGGCTGGCGATATTGCTGAAGCCCTGATCAATCTCTGGAATATGGAGGTGACCCGGGTGGTGGACACTGTTGCTCCAAAGAGCCCTCTCTCACCAGGAAAGACCCATAATACACCTTGGTTTATGCAAACCTTGGGCCTGATGAAACGGCAGGGACGATGGCTAGACCTACGACGGAGAAAAACTCAGTCCGCTTCTGATCGAACGCAGGCTAGAGCCCATTTTTAAGCCTATCATGTGGCTGTGATGGCAGCGAAGAAAGTGCACTTCTCTGCCACCATTGCGTCTGCTCAGTGTCGTCCAGCAATGCTTTTCCAGGTGGTCCGGGGTCTTTTGGGCTGTGGCCCTACATTAGACTCTGAGCCCTCAGTCACTCACTGTGACATGTTTGTGAGGCACTTTGCAGATAAAATTGCTTGCATTCAGACTGACTTGGACTCCTCATTAACTACAGTTGTGCCAGATGTCCCCAAAGCTTCCTCTGGTCATTTTTCTATGGATACTTTTCAGCTTGTAAAGCTGGAGTATGTGGACAGGATTCTGGGAGAATCGAGGACCACTACTTGTTCCCTTGATCCTTGCCCATCCTGGTTAATCAAATCTGCCAGAGGGGGAGTGGTGAGTGGTTGGCATATTTAATTAACACCTCCCTAAGCGAAGGTTCTATGCCAACATTGTTGAAGGAGGCTGTGACAAGACCTTTGTTAAAAAAGCCTTCATGAGACCCTGCGGATCTTAACACTTCTGCCCAGTCTCTAATCTCCCCTTTCTGGGCAAGGTGACTGAGAGGGTAATGGCTGCTCAGCTCCAAGTTTTCCTGGATGAATTGGACTATCTAGACCCTTTTCAATCAGGCTTCAGGCCTGGCCATGGGACAGAGACTGCCTGGGTCGCCCTGCTTGATGACCTACGCCGGGCATCAGACAGAGGAAGTGCATCCCTGTTGGTGCTGCTGGACCTCTCGGTGGTTTTTGATATGATCTACCATGTGGTATCCTTCTGGGCCGTCTAGCTGGGATGGGATTGGGAGGCACTGTTTTATGGTGCTCTGGTCCAACCTGACAGACAGGACCCAGAAAGTGGTGCTGGGAGACTACTGCTCGACCCCCTGGCCGTTGACCTGTGGGGTACCGCAAGGTTCCATTGTGTCTCCCATGCTCTTTAACATTTATATGAAACCGCTAGGAGAGGTCATCAGGAGATTTGGAGTACAATGTCATCAATATGCTGATGACATTCAGCTCTATCTCTCCCTACCACCTGATTGCAGGGAGGGAGTGCTCATCTTAAACTGGTGCCTAGAGGCTGTGAAGGGCTGGATGTGGGCTAACAAACTGAAAGTTAATCCAGACAAGATGGAGGTACTGCTGGTCAAGGGAAAAACTGCATCAGGGATGGGGTTGCAACCTATTCTGGATGGGGTTGCACTCCCTGTGAAGGAGCAGGTCTGCAGTTTGGGAGTCCTCCTGGATCCTGCCCTGCTGCTTGAATATCAGGTGGCTGCTGTAGCCAGGAGTGCTTTTGGCCAACTCAAACTGGTCTACCAGCTGCGTCCGTTCCTGGAGGCAGTTGACTTGGCCACAGTGACACATGCATTGGTGACATCGAGGCTTGATTGCTGTAAACACACTCTATGTGGGGCTGCCTTTAAAAATGGTTCAGAAATTGCAGTTGGTTCAAAATGCAACAGCCAGAATGTTAACTGGAGCACGGCGCAGGGAGCATATTACCCCTGTTATTTATCAACTCCATTGGCTCCTAATTTGTTTCCAGGCCCAATTCAAAGTGCTGGTTCTGACCTTTAAAGCCCTAAACGGCCTTGGACCAATGCACTTGTACCTGCCTGGGATTTAAGATCATCTGCCTCTGGTCTCCTCTGTGTGCCTGGAGTGAAAGATGTTAGGTTGACAGGCATGCGGGAGAGAGCTGTTTCAGCTGTGGCCCCCAAGCTTTGGAATACTCTACCCCAAGAAGTTCGCTCTGCTCCCTCCCTGTTGGTTTTCCGGATACTTCTGAAGATGATCTTGTTCTGGAGAGTGTTTGGGAGGGATTGAAAGTACAGCCTGACACTGATTTTATGCCTTCTGTATTAAATTGTACCTTTGTAGTCCCTTTAGTACCAATCCCTAAATATATGTATATATGCGTGTGTGTGTGTGTGTGTGTGTGTGTGTGTGTAGTATGTTATGTATTTTAATTCTATTTTGTGTATTTTAAATTTATTTTAATGTTTTTGTGATTTTACTGTTTACAATTTTATTATGTACATGTTTGATTATTATGTACCTGTTATAGGCTAGAAGGGCAGGATAGAAATATTTTAAATAAATAATAATAAAGCTGTCAGTCTGTAAGCACTTTGAAAACAATGCAGTGATTACTAGAAGCCATGGATTTATCAAGAACAAATCCTGCCAGATTAATTTTATCTCAATTTTTGATCAGGCAACCTCCCTGGTAGACTGTGGGAATGCTGTGGACATAATATATCTCAGCTTCAGCAAAGCTTTCAACAAAGTGCCTCATGATATTATTACCAAGCTAGCTAAATGTGGGCTGGATGGAACAACTATTAGGTGGATCCACAGTTAACGACAGAATCGTACTCAAAGAATGTTTATCAATGGTTCCTTCTCAAACCTGAGGGAGGTAAAGAATGGGATACCACAGGGTTTGGTCCTGGGCTCAGTGCTCTTCAACATTTTTATTAACAACTTGGATGGGGAGGTGCAGGGAATGCTTATCAAATTTGCAGATGATACAAAATTGGGAGGGATAGCTAATATCCTGGAGGACAGAAACAAAATTCAAAGTGATCTTGATAGGCTGGAGCTTTGGGCTGAAAACAAGAGAATGAAATTTAACAGGGATAAGTGCAAAGTTCTATACCTAGGAAAAAGAAACCAAATGCACAGTTATAAGATGGGGGATGCTTTAGGAGATGTTTTAAATATTTTTATTAATATTTTTATAGATTTTTTGAGAATAACAAAAGTGCAAAACAATAGAATATAACAAAGTGAAATAAGAGACATAAAATATACCACAATGGTCATTGCCCAGTCTATTATTTTCCTTTTCACGTGGTGATGCAGCAGAGAGTTCCAGAGATCCTGTCTTGCTGGACTCAACGGTACAGCCACTTTGATTACTAAGCGTTCCACAAGCGGCATATCTTGCTAGTATTTCTGGGGCCTCTACTCTGTCATTAATATATGTAATAGCGGTGAACCAGGTTTGATAAAAACTTTTTTTTTTGCAAGTGCAGGTACAAATGGTCATTTGGAGTTAACTTTTCTGACATGGCCAGAAACCAAACTTTATTATATTGATGTTCCAGTGTGGCATTTTCCAGGTGTTTCTAAAATCTTGAAATGTATAGCATAGCTGCCAATGAAAGATAGCCAAGAATAGTAATGCTTTATTCTTATATTTTAAAGAATGTTTAAGTTAAATTACAAATGTGGTGGGTGACAAGAACCACTTTAGAAGAAGCATTGCTTTCTTCCTCACAAACCAGGAATGTTGCTCCTGCTCTTGTAGCAGGGATGCATTTGCCCCCAATCCCCACTTCCTCAAAGAGGACTCTGGAGGTTGTCTCCCAAAAGGAGGGGGCATAGGGAAGGGTGACTTGGTGGCCATGGCCAATTGGGAAGGGGTTGGAATGTGGTTTGATAAGCAGTTCCTTTAAGGTGTTATATTACCTTTATTCCAATGTTTTTATCTCACTAGTCTTCTTTGTGGGTGTGGGGGCAAATGCCTTTTCTAAGTGTGCCTTCTATGAAACACGCTGCATCCAATGACTAAATACAAGTAACGAATGTCCTTTTCTTCAGCAGTGATTGGCTTATCCTTGAATGAATTCATGCTGATTAAGAACATGAGATCATAAGAAGGGGCTGCTGGATCAGGCCAATAGCTCATCTAGTCCAACATCCTGTTTTCACAGTGGTCAACCAGATGCCGAAGAGAAGCTTGCAAGCAGGATCTAAGTGTAGCAGCACTCTCTGTACTCAATATTCCAAGCAACTGGCATTTAGAGGCATATTGCCTCAGAGAGGAGCTCTGACATTGGGACAGCATGCCCATCCCAGAGGCTCCTGGTATAATTATGAATAACTCAGCAGGTGTATATCTCACCAGGAGCAGGAAGGAGCTACATCTGGGCATCCAAGGAGTGAAGCAGGGCTGTTGGATCCAAAGGGTCCTAGTTCCCCCAGCCAGACCATGGAATGGGGCCCACTGAAACCAAAAACAGTGGAGAACATATAAGAAAAAAAATGTCCCACCTCCCAACCTGGCAACAGTAATCCATCAGGGCCTTGGAAGTAGCAGATTGCCTGATCCCCCATTTAGGATTGCTGTGCAACTTACTAAATCTCATACAGTTATGTTACGTATGATAGGGGGCACTATGTTTCAACATTATTTATTTATAATTTATTTATAAATATATTTGCATACCTCTGTTTCGTTAAAAACATCAAAGTGGTTTACAACAAGCTAAAACAACAACCATACAATAAAAAAATTAAAAAGGTAATAAAAACAAAGGTCAACTATTGGAAAAAGACATGTTCTTAATTGCCTGCATAAGCCTGGCAGAACAGAAAGGTTTTCAGCAGGCATTTAAAAGTTAAAACAAAGATGCCTGCTGAATCTCTGTTTCCAGAGAACTGGGGCAATGACACTGAAGTAAGAACTACCTTGTTGGAACCAGGGCTGACTCCAGGCATGCGGGGGCCCTTGGGCATCAGCTTGCCCTGGCCCCCCGGTGGGTGGGTGGGTGTGCACGCAAGCACGTACGCACACTTGTGCAGCCCCCTCGTGCCCCCCATGGCCCCCCTACCTGTCTAGTCTTTACCATTGCCCTTAATGAAGATGGCGGCCGTGGTTTCCCTAAAGGGAATGAAGCCTCCGCCGCCATCTTTGTTGATGGCACACGTGCGTGCTATGCTTGCACATATCTGCCATCAACTAAGATGGCGGCAGTGGCTTCAGTACCTTAGGGAAGCTGCGGCCGCCATCTTCATTAAGGGCAATGCTAAAAAGCCAGCTGATAGGTAAGTGGGGGGCGTGGGGGTGCAGATCACAGAAGGGGAGCAGAGGACCCCTCAGGGGCCCTCAGACAAGTGCCCAACCTGGCCGCCCTTTAGAACTGGCCCTGGTGGGAACTATTGATTTCTTGTAGTTCTTGCCACAGTTGCTTATAAGTGGAGTTTATTCCAGGCCTGCTATGTAGCAAGGAAATACTGTATTTGAAAGGCCTGCTTGATCCTTTTTGTTCCCCTGCTACCCAATACAACAGAGATCAAATCAATAAATTAATAATGAATAAACTATATCAGGTGATAGGTCTGATTTTAAGTTGTCTCCAAAATGGAGTCAACATTAATGTCTGGACAATTAGTCCAACTCTGCCAAACCTTTCCCCAGACTTTCCAGAGCTACTTATCTCCAGTTTGAACACTTTGGTACCTTCTATATATAATAGTTTCTAGCATTAAGCATTCTGTTGTTTTCATTTGTTTGCAGGCTTGAATGCAGAGTGAGATTGAACAAAAGTTTGCTTTTTGTAGGACTAGATTACAACAAACAATTTAAAGTAAGTCACTTTCTTTTAAAAACAACAACGCTATATTTTAATAACTCATTATGCTTTCTTAAACTCTCTTGTTAATTATGAACTATTTACCTCAGTAACAATAAATAAATTCAAAGCTGATACTTTCTTTTGTTGTTGTTGTGCTCTTTTATCAAAAGAGCTTCTCCTCTGTTGTTAAAACATTTAACCTGCAATGGTTTTGCCTGTAATTCAGATGACATGTTCTTGAAATAACACTGAATTCCTTCAGTAGCTCATGTATCGTTTTAAACTAATGTTTAATTCAGTGAAATTCTGATGACATGAGAAGGGAACAAACAAGAAAAAAATAAGATACTTCATTTGCAGCATTCTCTTTTCCCTTCTCCATAAACATCAAATATAATGTTCGCCCATCATAACAGTCAACACATGGAATCAATCCACTGTAAGCGACTTTCAAAAAAGCAAAATTCCGTTAGTGCAAGAATGGAATAAACAAGAAAAATTAAGAGTCTGTATCTGTAACGTTCTCTTTTTTCTTCCATCATAACAGTCGACACATGGAATCAATCCACTACAACTGATGTTAGAAAAAGCAAATCTTCACAAAGGATGGAAGGAATCCCTTCTAAGAGTCTTCCAGATCATATGTGGGTTGACAGCCACTGCTGTACCCTGTTTTGTCACTAGAAAGTAGATCAGACTCTTTGCATCTCTTCAAATCTCCATCAAACCCTCACTTCCATTCTTCAGTCAGGTTTAGAACTATAAAGCAGTAACAATATATTTGAGGTCAATGTAGTTGTTCAGTTTATTGTCATGAATGATAGCAGAAGTAAGAAGGTTAAGGGCACTTCTTTATTACTGCTATCATTGTTCTTGATATTCTTTCCCCTTTTGTTATTTCAGTGAAACAACCCTGGTCATTCTTCCCCTAAATTTTGCACTGTGCTGTATGCATTTGGGAACAAGATCTTGGCAGATCTTTTAATGAAGTAATTTTTAGAACTGAATCTTGGTGTCATCATCATTGCTTTAAAAAGAGGTATATGCCCACAGTGGAGTTATGGATATGATTGCTTTGTGCATAACTCCAGGCATGTTTATTTGTCCAAAGTATCACCCAAGTGGGAGAAAACCAGAAAGTGAGATGGTTTGGGGTTTGTGAGTGGGATAAAAAAAAGGAACTGGGATGGTTAGGCCAGACTCAGTTATGCCTACTTGAAAAAAAGTGAGATGATCTGCCTCAAAAGTAGTGAGATAGGATCCTGCCCTGCTTTTGCCACTGCTCCAAAGCAGATAGGATAATGCAATGTTCTTTAACCTTGGTTCCCCAGATGTTGTATAATAAGTCCCATTATCCCTGATCACTGGATAGGCTGGCTGGAAACAATGGGAATTGTAGTACAATCATATCTGGAACCCAGGATTGAAGAATGGTGGGATAGGAGATTATAATATTTACAAGTTTACAGGCAAAGTGACATGACACAAAAGGAAAAGGAACTGTGGTAGAGGAGGAAAAGAGAAAACTCAAGCACTTTGCTAAGTTACAGAGTTCTTGTAATGACCAACTGAAATGGAAAGATTTCAAGGAGGAGGAGGAGGAGCTAAAGGCTGCTTGTCTTTCAGCAGAGCTAATGGAGAGGCTGTGCAGTTCCCTCCCTCTCCTTCTCCAATAGCCTGATGAAATGGCAGCTGTAAATGACAGCCAAGAGAGGAGGCTAAGGAGCTTATCTTCCAGCCGAGCAGATGGAGAGATCCCACCTACAGCTGAATGGAATGACAGTTCATGGAGAATAAGAAAAGGTTATCAATTGGTCTGATATTGCTCCCACAGTGTGGATTGATATTTCAGCTGTCACTGAAATATCTGGACTTTTTGTACTGCTTGTGGGATCTTCCAGGTCCAGAATAATTTTCTTATGATTAACTGGGAAAAGGGGTGGGAAACCTCTGGCCAGTGGGCCTAATTAGGCGTGCCAAGCCTCGGAGGTGGCCCACAAGGCTGTCTTGGGATAATCACACTCCCCTTTTTTGATCTTGTGTCCTATATGACAACAGGTGAGGAAAAGAGGAAGATGTAGCTTGAACCTTCAGGGTGTGGCTAAAGGAAGAAGAATCAAGAGTGCATTCTAAGTGCCCTTTCAGTTCTTCCTTTGCAAGCAAAATATGACACCATTTGAATTTGGCACCATTTTGGGTTGCCTTGCTCAGGAATGTGCTCTGAATTAGGGGGGAATAGGGTGTTGATGGCCTTATAGGACCCTTCCAACTCTACTATTCTATGATTCTATAATTCCTCCTTTGTATCCCTAGCTTGAGCTCAAGCCAGGGATGCAAAGGAAGAGCTGGGTCTGTAAACGAACAATCTTCTGATAAAGCGAGTCAGGTAAAGCAAAAACTACAGATCAGTGAGACAAGTCAGGGAAAGTGGCACCCTGGATAGCTCTAAGTGAGGCTCATGTTGAAGCATCACAGGGGAAAGCTCACAGATTGCTTTCAACAGTAACCAAACCTAGTCTCAGCATTCAATACAACTACAACTCACTCTGGGTATCTGTTAGTTGTGCTTCTGGTATGAAAAGTTTCTTTGGTTAAAGGGGCCTGAGTTTCTTTAATATAGTCAATGACTTAGATGGCTTAGTTGGAGTCCTCAGTCACAGGATGGCTATCTCCTCAAGCTTGGACATCTTGGACCAGCTCTGAGGGCAATTGTTTCACCCACTGGTGCTCCTTCTGAATTCATGGCCTTGTCCCCCATGGATAGAGGAACCTGGGGTCATGGCAGTGGACTGTGTATAGGGAATGGCTACATCACAATAGCAGCCTTCACCATCCTGTGCTAATTGATGCACAAGCAAAAGTGAACATGTATGAAAACACCATTAAAATTGTTAAGCAGTTATTATATTTGTGAGTGAAATGGATGAACTTCCCAAAGCAACAATAAATTTAGTCTTTCCAAAGAGTATCTCAATGTGGAATGAAAAGAAATGATATTTTTCTTCAGAGTTCTTTTGCAGAACAGCCATGCTTTGGTGTAGCTCATGGTCACAATTTAAAATATTTGTAGATTCTGTCCTGACGGTGAAATTATGTCCAGCAAAGTTCAACAGCTTTCACAGAGAATATGGGCATTCCTATTTCCTTATTTACTTAAAAATACAACTTAAAGTCAGTAAAATAGTGGTATAAAAACAAATAAAAGCAGGAATTCAAACAAATAAAAACAGGGTCCAATCTTTTTTTGTTGTTATGTGCCTCCAAGTCAACTACGACTTATGGAGACCCTATGAATCAGTGACCTCCAACAGCATCTGTCATGAACCACCCTGTTCAGATCTTGTAAGGTCCAATTTTTGGGTTAGGGCAAAAAGATGTGCCTTTATAAGCTGTCTGAAGCATCTTGTGGTTGCTTCATGTATGACAAAGGGAAGGGTATTCTATAGTACAGGCACAATAGTGGAAAATACCAGTTTTCAGGTCACCACCCAATGACATTTTGTAGGGTGTGGTACCATGAGTGGAATTTCCCCAGATGATCTAAGTGATCTTACAGGTCTGTACAGCACCAGACAGTCATTCAATTCCTGAACTGTTCAGGGCTTTCAAGACCTTGAACATGACCTAGCAGCTGTTTGGCAGTCAGTGCCATTCCCTCAGCATATGTATAATATGTGTGCATCCCAATGCTCCACTCAGCACAGCATTCTGCACCACCTGCAGCTTCCAGACCAGTTCCAAGGGAAGCTGCACATAGAGTGCATTACAGTAGTTCAGCTGTGAGGTTACCAGCATATGAACCACAGTGGTCAAGCTATCCCTGTCCAGGAACGGGTGGAATTATTGGACACAGTAGATCAGGTTCCACATGTTTTAGACTACAACTTCCATCATCCTTGACCACTGTTCATGCTGACTGAGGCTGATGGGAACTATTGTCCAAAATATTCAGGGGGCCCTAGGTTGTGCTAGATTGCAGGAGACAATCAGAGTGATACTGATAGGAACTGAAACACTTGTGTAAATTTCCTCTGAAGCATTACACTTCCTCAGTTCCAAGTAAATATTGAATGTTGAGATCGAAGGCTCTGTGTTCCTATGCCAATCTATTGTTATGGCTATGTAGACATTAAATCCCAATGAGGTGCTGTGTTGAGTGCTTATTAGGGGACTGATGGAGCTGCGCTCACTTACTCTTGTTAATGGCTATGTCATTTTTCTTTTATGTTTCTTTGCTGAAAAAAAAAACTGGCATTCATTGATGGCTCCTCTGCTCTCCCTCAGCTTGCAATCCAGGCATTAGGTACCGTTTCCCTGTTGCCTTTTCACAGTGAGATCAAGAAAGAAAAGAAAAGAAAAGAAAGGGAATGATGCTTGACTAGAAATGGAGATACAGCCGGAGGGGCAGCGTAGCATCGGGGGAAGGAGAAATGGCAAACAGTGGCTAATGATCATAGCTGCTCTTTGTGGCAGTGTTAGAGAAGGGCAATGGTAGGACTCAATTCAGGGGAAACTCAAGATCTACCACGGAGAAGGTAGATCTGGTCACAGGAGGGTTGATAGTCATCGGGCACCTGCAGCTGAATTAGTGCCTACAATAGCTTTCCCAGTGGAGCAATTCCTTTGCACTGCCAGAGAATGATAGCTTCCCTGTGAGCAGAATGCCAGAGACCAGGCATTGTGGAAAAGAGAGATAAGAGAAGGGCCAAGGCCCAGTGCCTAGAAGCAGGAGTGAGAAATAAATGGGGAATACAGGAAAGGGAGTGACTGCTGAGAGAATTATATCTAATGGTGCTGGCAGTCAAGTCTGTGATCCCATTATTAGCAAACAGAATCCCACAGTGCTGTGCCCTGCATCTGTGACCACACAATTGGAGGTGTTGCCCCAATCCCCATATTTGCAGCTGTCCTTGACACCTGTGCAGTATTTATGATAATGACTCCTAATCTTCCATTGTAATATAAAATATTATGGACAATGAATTTGCATATGTATGATTTCCCAATCTTCCACACAGCCTTTGTTCTCCTAGAGCCTGTTTGCAGGTTTATGGCATAGCTGCTACTTTTACACCAAATGAGAAAATTACCAAGTATTATACATGGAGATAGATCTAGGTCAAAAAAAAAATCATGTTAATAAAGTTAGAGGGAGAGAATTGTGAAAAGTGAATCATGATCTCTGAGATTAAAAACAACACTCTATGACTCAGGGGTCACTGGTGCGCTTGCCAGTAATTCCTGAGGTGTCAATGAAAGGTCTCATATTTCCTCAAAGATCCACAATAAGCGAGAAACAGTTTACTCTTCCCGATCAGTTCCTATTTGCACTGGCTAAGCTTCTTGTACATTGAACATGCCCCCTTAAACATGCCACATGTCATTGGTTGTCAGGAATGGACTGTTCTAAACAGAGGAGAGGTGCAAAGAGTTTCTCTCTGTGAGCGAGTGTGGCGGTGGTTGATGTAGCTGAATTTCCCCCCACTGATGGAGGAGCATGCCTGCACCATTGTGTGGCCCTGTCTCTTCTTCTGTCCTTTTAGATGTGGCATTCATTGTTCCATGGCCCAATGGCAGCTATTTTGCAATTTGTACTCACAACACTTTCTCAAAATATCAAATGTGCCCACTGGCACCCAAAATCTGGTCACCCTATTACCCCTGACCAATCAGGTATATTATTTTGGAGATAGGTGCCTGACTGATCTTATAAAAAGTTTTACAGCTGCCAGTTCCATGTAGCACCCTATTTTGATGCACGCAATAGACAACAGACACATAAAATGGTCCATAATGCTTTATTCACTCCTTATAGTGAATACAAGTCTTGATAAGCAATATTCCACTCTCACACATCAGTTCATGCCTAAAATCTATTAACCTGGCAAACAGTTTACCATTCCACGTAGATAGCACTAACCTCCTATCTGGGTGATCAGTCCAGATAGCAGATAGGAATCTTACCAAGCCATGTCGGTAGACATGATGTAGCTCCTTTTTCGTGGGTGTGGTGTGATGTTATTCCCTGTACCCATTACTATTACTGGTCACTCATACAGATTTTGCTCCACCATCTTTGCTTCAG
This sequence comes from Rhineura floridana, assembly GCF_030035675.1. Lineage (NCBI taxonomy): Eukaryota > Metazoa > Chordata > Lepidosauria > Squamata > Rhineuridae > Rhineura > Rhineura floridana. The sequence goes on from NC_084489.1 coordinate 48,888,024, forward strand.
GCATTCCCCTTGGGCATTCCCATCTTATTTTGGCCACCTGATATGTAAGGGCTTATACAACTAATGACCTCATTTGTTTTTCTTAATGACCTTATGTGTTTTGACTAACTTTCCATGTTATACAACACTTCTTCATAAATGCATTTACCACTGTTCTTTATCGCTCTCAAACATCCTACCAGGCTTCAGCTGTTAAATGTTCCTATCAGCTGTTCTTAGTTGCTTAATAAATAATAATAAATAATAAAATTTTATTTATAAATCGCCTATCTGGCCGAGTTAACGGCCACTCTAGGCGACATACAGTACATAGTAAAATACAATATCAAATACCATAATAACAAATTAAGCTAAAAACCACCTGTCCAGTTAATAACAGCATAAAAGTTAGTCCACCCCAGAGATCCTATAGGCCTGCCTGAATAGCCAGGTCTTCAAGGCTTGACGGAACCCCATCAGGGAGGGGGCATGGTGAAGATCGGAAGGAAGGGAATTCCAGAGGGCAGGTGCCACAATCGAAAATGCCCTCTCTCTGGTCCGCACCAGTCTAGCAGTTTTGACTGGTGGGACCAAGAGGAGGCCTTGTGTGGCTGATCTTGTCAGGCGGCACAATTGATGATGCTGGAGGTGCTCCTTCAGATAAACTGGGCCGAAACCGTGTAGGGCTTTAAAGGTCAACACCAACACCTTGAATTGATTGCTTCAGCCATCCTAACTATTTCATCATCCTAATTCAGTGTCTGTCTATAGTTTTTTTCCCCCCCAAGCTGGGAAAAATCCTTTTATTTAGGATGCTCTCCTCAAAGAGCATATTCTGGGGTTCCAGACTTTCTCAATAATTCATATATGAAACATCACAAGGTAACAAACTCTGGTCTATGTCCTGCATAGTAATTTGGCTTTCCAGCTAGCTACTAATAGTCAAGTTACTGACTGGATTCCTTTCCCATTATCACTAGTTTCACAGCTGTATGCAGGCCTAGCATCAGTGGCAGCCATATAGGGTTTTGGCTGAGGGCCCCTGCAGCCTAGAAGGGCCCCTCCTTATGCTGGGAGAATGGAGGTCCCACTCTGCGATCTGCACCAGTGTCAGGTTGTGGGATACAGTGACCTGACACTGCTGTAAATCACAGAGCAGGATCTCCCAGGCAATCCCCCCGCCCCGATACAGGTGGCATGGGCTTAAATAGACCTGCTTGCCCCACCTACCTCCCACATTGACATATCAGTGTGTTAGCACACTGTGTGTGCCCATCTGCCAACACCCAAGGTGGCAGTGGGGTTGTCCCTAAGGGGTTGATGGCCCTGCTGCCATCTTCGGTGATGGCAGGCATGTGTGCACAGTGCACTATTGATTGATTGTATTTATATACCACCCCATTTCTGAAGCTCTCTGGGAGGTTTACAATAACTAAAAACATTAAAAACAAATATACAAATTTAAAAACACATCTTTTAAAAGCAATTTAAAACACAATTTAAAACAATTTAAAACACATACTAAAATGCCTAGGAGAAGAGGAAAGTCTTGACCTGGTGCTGAAAATATAACAGTGTGGGCGCCAGGCACACCTCATCAAAGAGATCATTCCATAATTTGGGGGGCACCACTGAGAAGGGTTTCTCCTTTGTTGCCAGCAACCCACCTTCCCTTGGAGTAGGCACCCGGAGGAGGGCCTTTGATGTTGAGCATAGTATACGGGTGGGTTTGTATTGGGAGAGGCGTTCCATCAGGTATTGTGGTCCCAAGCCATGTAAGGCTTTATAGGTTAAAACCAGCAGCTTGAATCAAGCTCAGAAACATACAGGCAGCCAATGCAAGTGGGCCAGAATCGGTTTTATATGTTTGGACCGTCTGGTCCCTGTTACCAATCTGGCCGCTGCATTTTGCATAAGCTGCAGTTTCTGAACTGTCTTCAAAGGCAGCCCCACGTAGAGTGCATTGCAGTAATCTAATTTGGAGGTTACCAGAGCATGGACAACTGAAGCCAGGTTATCCATGTCTAGATAGGGGCGTAGGTGGGCTACCAACCGAAGTTGGTAGAAGGCACTCCATGCCACCGAGGCTACCTGAGCCTCAAGTGACAGAGATGGTTCTAGGAGAAACCCCAAGCTACGAACCTGCTCCTTCAGGGGGAGTGCAACCCCATCCAGAACAGGTTGGACATCCACCATCTGGTCAGAAGAACCACCCACTGTTGGGCTGGTGACCAGTAGGCATTACTGTCTCTAGTAGTTTTCCATGAAGCCTGCAAGTGTGAAGACATAACTGTGGTTAAGGGGGAGTTATATCTATGTCCTGTCTGGGAACGGACGGCCAGGGCCGTTGCTATGGTAGCCATCTGATAACAGCTGGGAAAGTTGTAACAGAGTCTATGTGAGTTGTTGCTCTTCTGAATTATGCCTCTGAGCTGAGAGGCTGTGTTTTGTGTTTATCTATGGAGAGAGATGTACCAGAAGGGGGGTGACTGAAGAATCTCTACACGTATTTACTCTTAAGCCTCTGGCCTTAATGTCTTTCAATAAAGACTCTTAACATGCTCTGAAGAAGTTTCTTGCTCAACTTAACTCCAACGTAATGTATGCTGTTTCACACAACAACGCACACAAGCCAACACCCACTAGCAGCATCTCAGTCTTGTCTGGATTGAGCCTCAGTTTATTAGCCCTCATCCAGTCCATTGTCGCAGCCAGGCACCGGTTCAGCACATTGACAGCCTCACCTGAAGAAGATGAAAAGGAGAAATAAGCTGCGTGTCATCAGCATACTGATGGCAACACACTCCAAAGCTCTGGATGACCGCACCCAACGGTTTCATGTAGATGTTGAACAGCATGGGGGACAGAACTGAACCCTGCAGAACCCCATACTGGAGAGTCCAGGGTGCCAAGCAATGTTCCCCAAGCACCACCTTCTGGAGGTGACCTGCCAAGTAGGAGTGGAACCACTGCAATGCAGTACCTCCCACTCCCAACTCAGCTAGTCTCCCCAGAAGGATACCATGGTCAATGGTATCAGAAGCCTCTGAGAGATCAAGAAGAATCAACAGAGTCACACTCCCCCTGTCTCTCTCCTGACTGAGGTCAACATACAGGGCGACCAAGGCTGTTTCCGTGCCAAAACCAGGCCTGAAACCTGACTGAAATGGATCCAGATAATCGGTCTCATCCAGGAGTGTCTGGAGCTGGCCTACAACCACTCGTTCAAGGACCTTGCCCAGGAATGGAACATTTGCTACCAGCCTATAGTTATTAAGATTTTCTGGGTCCAGGGAGGGTCTCTTCAGGAGTGGTCTCACTACCGCCTCTTCCAGGCAGCCAGGGACCACCCCCTCTCGCAGAGAGGCATTAATCACTTCCCTGGCTCAGCCGACTGTTCCATCCCTGCTAGCTTTTATTACCAAGAAGGGCAAGGATCCAGCACAGAAGTGGTTGCACGAACCTGTCCAAGGACCTTGTCAACGTCCTCAAGCTGTACCAACTGAAACTCGTTGGGGACAAGGCTCTGGATACCTCGCTTGATTCACCAGCTATAACACTGGAGTCTAAGTCCTGGCAGATGCTAGAGGTTTTATCCTGGAAGTGCCTAGCAAATTCCTTACAGTGGGCCTCAGATGGTTCTACCATGTCCCTGGGCCAGAGTGTAAGACCTCTGGGACAATTCTGAAGAGCTCCACTGGGCGGCAGATTGATGATTTGATAGTGGCAGCAAAATATTTTTGCTGCCCTCACTGCCCCTAAATACAGCTTACCATAGGCATTTACCAGTGTGTAATTGCATCCACTAGGAGTTCATCTCCATCTGCACTCAAGCCGTCTCCGATATTGTTTCATCTCTCTCAGCTCTGGGGTATACCATGGAGCTGTACGCACTCTACACAGAAGAGGGTACTCAGGAGCAATCATGTCAACAGCCCGGGTCATTTCTGTATTCCACAGTTCAACCTGGGTTTCAACAGGAGCGCCAGCCCGATCAGCCGGAAAACTCCCCAGAGCCCTTTGGAAACCATCCGGATCCATTAGTCTCTGGGGGCGGACCAACTTAATAGGTCCCCAACCTTGCAGAGGGGGAAAAGCCACTGTAAGTCTAAACTTCAGCAAGCAGTGATCTGTCCATGAGAGAGGGACTGATGTAAGGCCCCCCACATTCAGATCACCAACTCCATGTCAAGTTGCAAAAACCAAATCTAGAGTATGCCCTGCTACATGTGTTGGGCCAATGGCATATTGGGACAGTCCCATGGTTGTCATGGAGACCATGAAATCCTGAGCTGCCCCCGATAAGGTGGCCTCAGCATGGATGTTGACATCCCCCAGAACCAACAGTCTGGGGGATCTCAACAGTACACCCGAGACCACCTCCATCAGATCAGCTAGGGAGTCTGTTGGGCAGCGGGGTGGGCGGTACACCAACAGAATCCCCAGTCTGTCCCGTTGACCCAGCATAAGGTTCAAACACTCCAAACCAGTAGTCACATGGACAGGGTGCTTGCAGAGGGAGATGGAGCTCCTATAGACCACAACAACCCCCCTCCTCGACCCTCAGGTCTACCCTGATGCTGAACCAGGTACCCTGGCGGGCATAGCTGGGAGAAACTGACTCCTCCCTGCTACCCCACCCAGGTCTCTGTTATATATGCCAGATCGGCTGCCTCATCCACAATTAAATCATGAATAAGGGAGATCTTATTATGTACCGATCTGGCATTTAGGAGCAGCATCTGGAGGTCAGAGAGCTAGATGATAGGGCAACCAACAAACCTGCAGGTGTGGGGAGGACCGGCATAGCCGTTAAGTGCCTGGGCCGCAATCCCCTTACCTGGCAAGGCCTCCTCACAATGCCATATCTCCCTCTACCCGTCACTACACCGATTGGGGCCCCCTCAAGTCTCCCCACTTGGCTCTGAGTCTTTTCTCCCAGGAACATGACTCAAGACCCACAAAAAAGCAGGCAAAGCAGGAGCTGCCTCAGCCAGCCAGCTTATGTATCACCTCCAGAGAAGGGACAGGTGGAAGAAATCAGCCACAGCTGGCTGAGTACCTAGCACACTGATGAAGTGGCACAGGAGCAGAGCTTGGAAGATTACTTTTAAAAAATAATAAATTAAAGTTACAGTTACATGGACCAAAAAAGTAGTAATTACTGTTACAATTATAATTGCTCTGAAAGTAACTGATTACTTTACTTTTCTCAAAAGTAATCACTACAATTACATTTCAGTTACTTTTAAAAAACCGCCTACACGGTGCTGGCCTTGGCTGCTGCACATCTAAGTAGCCTAAAACAACATTAAAAATAAACACACACATACAGAGGTAGTAGAATAATTATTTTTATTCGTAAGATAGCAATGGTGGTCTCTCTGCTGGTAAGGGTGGTGGGGAGGGAGGCTGAGGCCACTACTCAGATCTTTGCATGTCAAACCAAGTGCAACCCCCCCACTCAGCCATCAAGCATAATCTCTCTCAGTTAACCACCTCCCAGAGGTGCCACCAACTAAGGGACACTCACTCAAGCAAGTGCAAACACAGTATTTTCTCTCTCTCTCTCTGTCTCTCTGTCTCTGTCTCTGTCTCTCTGTCTCTCTCTCTCTCTCTCTCTGTCTCTCTGTCTCTCTGTCTCTCTCTGTCTCTCTCTCTCTCTCTCTCTCTCTCACACACACACACACACACACACACACGTTGTCATCTTTCACCTCCACAATTCTTTATCTCCATTCTGCTGCTGCCTCCTTCTCCTCCTTTATCCATGTCCTTGACCTCTGGATCCTTTTTCCATTTTTTAAAATGTTTTCTCCACTCCACCCCGTCTCACTCTCCGCCTCCTCACCATCCACAGAGCATGAGGAAAGAGCGACACTGCACAGAAGCCCAGTTTGAGGCACATGATTTTCATCCACAAATCAGAGGAGCAGAAGACTTTCCCTGCTCCCCCCCCCAAAGTAATGCCCAAAAGTAATTCTGGAAACGTTACAATTACTCCACAAAAGTAGTAAAATTACTCCTAGTTCTATTACAATCAAAATGTAAAGGAATTACCCACTCGTTACTCAAAAAGTAATGAATTACAAGTAATTCGTTACTTGTAACTAGTTACTTCCAAGCTCTGCACAGGAGGTAGGTGGGCTGGCCTGGGCTATTTAAGCTTGTGCTGCCTGCATCGGGAGGGGTTGTTGGGCAGTATGAACTCATGGACCTGGGGTTGGTGCCCAAGGACCCAGTAATGCCTGGTGCTGACCCTATAAGGCAGCCTTTCCCAACCAGTGTGCCTCCAAATGTTGTTGGACCACAACTCCCATCAGCCTCAGCTAGCATTGCCAATGGTCAGGAAGATGGGAGTTGTAGTCCAACAACATCTGGAGGCACACCGGTTGGGAAAGGCTGTATGTCACCCTTATAAAATCCATGCTTTCTTCAGATGGGTAGGTTTCCCTGTGTGTTTTGGGAACAGCCCTGTAGCCAGCCTTGATTGTTAGGTTGGGTAGCCACATTTCTAGTTGGGACGTTTTGCAAGGGAGAGGCACATAGCCAATTTCATCCCTCACTGGTGGAGAAGATGTGAGGGCCAGGGGAAGGGAAAATGCTCAGACCTCACCCCTCACTCCTCCTCCACGCAGGCAGTGTGCTGACTTACATAATGGGCTATGTAAAGGTCAAGTTAACAGAAAATTTAGTATGAACACCAGAAATTAAATGATTGGCATATATGTGGTTTCATACGAAAAAATGATGTTAATGATACAGTGAACAAGGGGGTGTAAAAAGGTGTAAAACAAAGAAAACAGTTTATACTATAACTTAAGAAGTAAAAACTAGTGTGAAGCTTGTTTTATAAAAAAAATCAGGTTTAATCATGTATCACGACAACACCAACTCAAAAAAGCAACCAACCAGGTTTAGAAACTGAGTAACAGCACATTACAATGCAACCATAGTCAAGTATTTAAGGTGGGTTGGCCCTCTATTGAAGTGAGGAATGGATACAGGTGGCACTACTGAAATACCATGCATGCATGTATATGTTATCAGAAGACTGGCTGATAAAACAGGCATATCTCTTCTCAAGGAATATGGGAAATCAGAATGATACTATCCAAAATTTATTAGAGAAGTATAATATGTCAGAAGCATTTTGGGCCCACTTAGACAAAAAAGAATTAAGGGGCAGAATATATGAAGAGCAAGCAGGAGAGGACATGAAGCTGTTACAAAAATATAGATTTTCCCAATAGTATTGCCTTTTTAAAAAAGGACCAACAAAGAGCTCAATACCTAGAAGAACTGCCAATGTTTTCCCTCCTTGGGGCTTTTTTAGAACTACATTTACAGATTATGCCTTCAGCTATGCTGGATAACACATACAGAACGATTCCAGTTTCTCAATGGATCTGCATATGTAATTTAAAACAGGTGGAAAACATAACCCACTAGGTATTGAAAAGCCCTTTATAAGATAGCCCAAGGGAAAAATTCCTGAGAAATATCTTGTCTAGCCTGGCAACCTACTCTGATCATGAAATTATCTGCTTTCTTTTAGGAGATGCTTACTCGTGTATAATATATAGAACAGCATTACTGTGAAAGACCATTCTAAATTGTGTTTGCATTTTGACAACTTTGTAGGGCAGTACAATATCTCAGAGAGGAGGTCAGGTCTCCTGTCCCCTGGTGCATTCACTATAGCTGCCCAATTTCCCTGCTTTTTAAAGTTTGATAGAAATTTCCTTCTTTTTAAAGTTTGGTAGAAATTTGGCCATAGGTACGTTCTTAAACTGCAAGGTTTTTTTTTTTTGCCTATAAGTGAATTGTATTATCTATTCATATTCTATTGCATACAATGGGGTATATTTTAACATTGTCAAGGCCAATGGCTAATACAATATTTTTTTTAATGAAGAATTTAGGTAGAGTGGTGCTAAGAACAAAATGCATAGCTTATTTATTGAAGTCAATGAGACTGAGTCCTTAACTTTGTAAAATATTTACTGAATAATAGTCTTCTTTTTGTAAACTTATAAAAATGCTTGATAAACATGCAAGAAAGCTTACTGAATGATAAGCCGATATACCTTTTCAAAGAGAGAAAAATGCATGGCACTTTAAAATAATACTTTAGAACATTTGCAGATTTTGGTTTTTCTTGGAATTAAGGTAATGTAAACTTTAAAATCAAAATTAAGGTTAGCTGTTGTTTCTTTTTCAAATGATAGAAAAACCAAATTTGCTAAATGCTTGTAAGTCACTGAAGCCTGAAAGGGCTTGTGTTGAGCTGCACACAGTGGGAAAATCAGAAGTTAGGCCTGAATTACAACCTGCCAGTCATCTAACTGTAGTGTGCACAGCAGTGTTTCTATTCCTCTAGGGCTGTTTTTATCCTTTGCCATCAAGTACTCAAGAAAAAGAAGAAAAAATAGCCACTATGACTGTGAGTATAGTGAGTGCTCTAAAAGGAAAGAGGGTAGATATTTTTCAGATCACTTTAAGTTATCTCTTTATTTTACCCTTTAGCAATAACCACCAAATCCTGCTGTACTCATTATCATAACTGCAGAATAAACAAACTCTTACTTCTTACGCAGGCAAACAAATACGCTTCTTTATTACTGGCTGGGTAGAGAACACAACTGACACTGAAAAGCAGAGCAAAGGAAAGTGCAATGGGTGGAGTCTAGCTCATAATACAAAGTTCTAATATTTAACGCTTCAAAGGTCATGTTACTGTACTGGCTGTTTTTTTCAGGATCACTTAAGTAATTGTAGGGTGATTGTGAGCATGAAAAAATTACCCACAGTCAGCGAAATTAGTGAGCGAGCAGACTTTTGAGAGCTCTTTCCAATGAGGCTTGTGTTGTACACTTGCACTACCTTATTCAACAATTTTTTCAGAGGGTCCTATTTTTAAATTGCTCCTGTTCTTAAAGCAAGCAGTCATTCAGTAAATGGAGGCTGTCATTGCCTGCCATGTCACAAATTAAAAAGACAATGTTCCCCCCAAAAAATCCAGGGTGCATGCAAAGGACAGCTCTAGACGGGACAGTGCCCCAATTTGCCCCACCCCTGGCTAGAAGGGCTGGTTGAGAACCTTCTGGTCAAGAGGTATTCAGTCGTTGCAGAGAGCAGCTGGCCTTGTGAGATATAAACAAAGGCAGACCAGAAGTGTTGGCGTTAGGAATCTAGGAAGCTGCCTTATACTGAGTCAGGCTGATGGTCCATCTAGTTCAGTACTGTCTACACTGATTGTCAGTAGCTCTCTAGGGTTTCACACAGGAGTCTTCCCCAGTGCTACCTGGAGATTCTGGGGAATTAACCTGGAACCCTCTGTGTTCAAAGCAGATGCTCTGTCATTAAGCTATGGCCCTTCAGCATAGCTACAACCCTTCTGAGACATTTAAACTTCAGCCAAAATGAGACCAGATTCAGAAAGGACTTAGGCAGCACTGAGAGAGGTGTGCCTAAAGACATGTTGCCCCAGGAGATTAGGAGGCAGGCAGGGAAGCCACATGAGCAGTTTACAGTGGGGCTGGAGAACTTGTGGCCTTCCAGATGCTGTTGTACTCCAGCTCCCATCAGCCCTAATCAGCACAGCAAAAAATCCCCAATGCTCAGAGTTGAAGTACAACAACATGTAGATTCTAGAGCAGCCTTTCCCAACCAGTGTGCCTCCAGATGTTGTTGGACCACAACTCCCATCAGCCTCAGCCAGCATGGCTGAGGCTGATGGGAGTTGTGGTCCAACAACATCTGGAGGCACACCGGTTGGGAAAGGCTGTTCTAGAGGGTCAGGTGTTTACTAGGATCCAGGGGGAAGATCATTTCTCCCTGAGGAAATGTTAATCTGAAGGGACTCAGGAGCATCACAGCTGTAGTTGCACAGGCAACACTGTTGCCCGGGGGCAACAATGAGGAAAGTACTTCCCTCTCATCTGTCAAATATAGTAGGGGAGTTGCTTCAGCATCCACCTAGAGGAGGGGTAGTTGAGCTGATGTTTTTGGACTACAGCTTCCATCATTCCTGACCATTGGCTGTGCTGGCTGGAGTTGATGAAAGTTGGAGTCCAACAGTATCAGGAGGGCACCATTTTTCCTACCCTAGACATAGAGGATCAAGGTTAGGGCTACACCGAATGAGGCCCATCCTATCATCTTACACTAAGCAAAATAAAGTTTCTTGTATATTAGTCAGCAAAGAGGAAAAACAGAGTGTTCATTAGGGGAAGCCCAGGGCACACATTGTCCTCACACATTCAAGTCTCTCTTCATAGTAAAATTGCTACTCATTTCTAAGAACATAGGAAGGTGCATTATACCAAATCAGACTGTTGGTCCATTTAGCTAAGTATTGTCTATACTGACTGGTAGTGGCTCTCCAGGATTACAGGTTGGGGCTATTCCCAGCCCTACCTGGAAATGCAGGGGATTGAACCTGGAAAGTTCGGTATGCACAGCAGATGCTCTGACACTGAGCTACAGTTTTTCTATGTCTCAGAAAGTCTCTCAGTTCTACTTTGTGATTCCAGGACTTTCTCGTCCACCAGAAACCAAGTAGCACTGTCCCTCAAACTATTCACCACTTGACCGTGGTTGTGGGGAGCATGCAACCACATACTTGCCACCATGATGGGGATTACTGGAATTTTCTTCCTTATGCATCAGAATCTCTAGTTCTCTCTGCAAGTATAGCCTAATGCATGTTCCTTCTCTAATATCCTTTACTGGTCACTGGTAGAAATAGGGTATTATACTAAATTAGCAAAACATTCCAAATAGAAACGATGCACTTTGTGTTTCCCCTTACATAAGTTAAGTCTATTTAGCATGCAAGGAACTTTATTTAAGGCTACTGGTCACATGCCATTAGATTTCCAATATAAAAATGTTTACAAGCTGATGGATTATAATGGAAAGCACAAGAAAATACCGAAGATGGTGCATCTATTTGTCTTAGGTAAAACTGAAAATTCCCAATCCAGCTCCATTAATGTCTTTCTGAATGAAACAGAGCTTGAAAAATGTATGGAACATTTTCTGCTGCACTGTAAAATGTTTTTGCTCCCATTTAATTCCATTCAGAGTTATTTACAATAAAGCAACTTTCATTTGTCCATAAATCCTTACCTGGTACATTCTTTTCCCAAATTGCTTTATTAATCCTTGGTTATTATTAATTAGAAATGGGAAACAAACTGCACAATCATTTCCTTAACTCTGGCTGACAGCTGGGCTTTAATAGACTACAAAACATGAGGCTAGTTAGTGGAATTTATTTTCCTCTTGCATTAACTCTGCCATGTGATGGCGTCAGCCAAGAAAAGGAGAAAATATTTTCAAGTGTCATTTTTAACTGTGGACGCCATGCTTTATTGTAACTCTAATGAATTAGGACCGATGGCTGGTGCTTAAATAACACAGACAGTCAAAACAGCTTTGCGTTGGCAATTACTCAGGTTTTGCTCTCCATATCCCACTCTGTAGCTATTAGTTTACCAGCCTGCTGCAGACTAAATTGGGCCCTCTCCTCTGATGTATGTTGTGGTATCCACAGCCTAGGCCATGTGTGACACAAATCAAACCATTTCTCTGCAGCAGATATTGATCGGGCTGTGTGTTCGCACTTAACACTGCAAGATCTTGGGTAATTGCTTAGTTCAGGGAGAACCCTGTCTTTCCCTTGACTGGTGCAGTATATTTGGCACTGTTAATAACAATGTCCTGTCCACTTCATTTTACTCACCCATCTGCCAAGTCTGATTAACGGTTATGTTAAGCATGCTATAGAATAGGAGGCCCAGCCAAACTGGAGGCATATGCTGTTATGTTATTGTCTGAGACTGTGGGAAGTTGGTCTATTCGGATCTTGTTTCTTATGGAATTTCCTGAAGCCCTGAATACCTTTTCAAGGCAGCAGCAGCTATATTGCCCAAGTCTGAGGACTTTCATATATACTTGCTGTCTGTCCAGGTAGAGCAAGACATAGGAATCTCTCTGTTATACTGATAGAGACCATGAAACAGATGGAAATAGAGACCCATGTAGCCTTTTTAATTTGTTGGCTGCTGGGTGTTCAATGAGTGAGTGTAGCAAGGGATGGGGATCGTGTCAGCAGGTTTTTCCCCTGATTTGGGCAATCCTTTGCAAATCTCAAGGTGGGGAGGTGAAATTGGGTTGGGGGACTCACCTCCCCCTGGGACTCCACTTGGAGAGCACCACTCCAGCCTCCAGCAAAGCAACAATTCTTCATCACATAGTGGCATGCCTGATGGCTTTTGGGAAAAGGCAAATGGTGACCACCACTGGGAGGAGCTCTGGAAAGTGACAGTGAATTTTGTCCTGAAAAATCAACTAAAATGCCCTCACCCATTTCTGGCCTGTGAATGGGACCGTGGAACTGGAAGCAGCATTTTTGCTTAGCCCTAATTCATATACTCTGAAACAGCGTGGCCTGCAATATACGCTGCAATATGCCATAGCCTGCATATGCACTGCAATAGCCTGCTCTGCACGGGTTTCTGAAACACACCTGGTGTATTAACGAACGCAGACAGTTTCCTCTGAAACAACAATGAGAACAAGCCGTTTTAGTAGATTGTGGATGGTCAACATTCAATGATGCAAAGTGGAGGAGTTAACGAGTCTTTGTGTGCTGCATCGCACTAGCAATGTAGCCAAAACAGGGGAAATGGTTAAGCAAAGGGTTTTTTCCATTTCATGGTTTATAATGTAATGAGCCAGAGTGTGATCAATGAGTTAACCAGAGATACTGGTGCTCTTCAGGAATAATCAGGTATGTGGGGACAGGAGGAAAGAAAATAAAAAGGGGGAGAATGAGACTGCCTCCCTGTATAGTACTCCTGACAAACGGATTCAAGAGACAAGCCTCTGCCATCTTTTTCAGACGTTGGGGTTTATACAGTGATTGAGTGAGGCCATGTTCCTCCATCCTTCACATGGGTCTTCTTTATTATCTCTGATTGGTATTTGGGGCACTTTTTTGCCTACTCCATAGTGCTCATGTTTCCTAGGTCTGATGTTGCTAACTTGAGTGATTTGTGTTTAATTGGCTGCCTATTTGTTGTCACAATGTTTGTAGACTGGGATGTTGTTTCCCATGGCCACCACCAGCAAGCACTTTGAGGCACTCCAGGGTAAGGGGCATCTTACCAACCACTTCACATTGCTCGCTGGCTTGGGGAGATTGTCTTGGTCTGATGCTCTTGGGACCTGAAGGACCAACCATGCCAAATGCTGGACAGCAGGGGCAGGGTGGAGGAAAACAGGTGCCCCCTCAGTGCATCTTCACAGTGAGTTGGCAATGAAAGGCTCACAAGCCTATTGACTGGTGCTGGTTTTCAAACCTGGGGGTACTGCCCATAGGAAGGAGATAAAGGGAATGTTATTACCTCCTCATTGTCTCTGCAAATTAGGAGAGTCTGCAGCAGTAGTTTACTGTTTGCTGCAGATCCTGAATTTTTATTAGTTAATAATGTTGTGACTTTTCACTTTCCTGTGTTTTCACTCCGTTTGTGTGGTCAAAGGGTATAATCATGAGTGCAGCTATATATGCAAAGGTTTCCATGTAACCAGGAACCCTATTCCCAAATGTGCTTGTTCATATGGAAGCAGGGATGGAAGGATCAGTCAGTTTTGGTCCTCTCAGCTTCTCATTTTTCCAATCTTAAATTCAGTTCTCCATATTTCTGCAGGAATTTCTCTCTGTGTGGTTTAAAAAAATCTTCATGAATATTCTTCTGCATTGTAGTGCAAATGTCTCCAAAGAAACATACTTTTGTATTCATTTTTGACCAATGTACACATTTTTGCAAGCAATTTCTCCTAATATAAAGCATTTTGTATGCTATTTTCACTAATATATTCATTTTTATGCACACTTTCCCTAATATATATGCAATTTTGTAAACATTGGTTGGTTGGAGAACTACATCACAAAATTTGGAAAAGTGCAAATTTCAAATAATGGTTGTGTTTCGGTTCTCAAATTGTTCCAGAAAGTACAAATTTGAAAGAGTTGGCTTTAAATGCAAAGTGAATCAAATTTCTCCCCCATCCCTATGTGGAAGCTTTGATGTGTACCATTGTACACACAAAGGACTCCATGTCAATATGTGGATGTTGGTTGGTTGGTGGTGGTAGATGGGACCAGTTGGATACATAACTAGCTGGCATGACCCCACTCACTACTGAGGCACTTAACCAGTGTTTGAGCTTATATTCTGAAAGGCTTTTGTGTTTAAATACAGCAATCAGGCCCACATGGAGAGCTGTTTACGCACAGCTGTTGACCCTGTGAGAAAGTTCTAATCTATGCTATGCTGTGATGTGGTTAGGATCAGAGGAGCCTGTGGTAAACAAGTCCAGTGTCTGCTTCTTTGAAACTGGACATCCAAGGTTTTTTCTTTTCTTTTAAGGGTTACTGAGAGGATTAAATGGATAATGATAAAAATGACTTGAGGATGAAAAGTGCTCTGTTTTAGCAAATGATAATAAAATCATACGGTGAAATGGTTCATATAAATCTCTTTTCTTATAAGAAGAACTCAGCAGAAGATTTTGCTATCTGGGAATGAGTCTAGAATATTCACCCAATTACCAAAGAAACATTTTTTAAGGGGGTGTGTGTCTTCTTATATGATTAAACTATCCTCCAGCTATAGAGAGAAAAATGTTCCTCTCTCCTACATACTATTATAGCATACTGTAAAGTGTCAAAAGCACTTAAATTCACTCCCCCCAAAGTATAAAATATATACTGTGTCACTCAAAATTTGCTGTTGTTAAAAGAAAGGACGAGGCTAGGAAGCTGAAGGTTACATTTTGTGCCATCAAAAAGAAAAGATCTTTTCAATTATAAGTAGGGAATTCTATGAAACAGCTGCAACACTTTTCTGAATTCTTTGTTTTTGCCTGTTTTCCCTTCATGCCTTGAGCAACCAAAAGGATTAATTCTGGGTAGTTATTTAAATATAGTTTCTTGCTAAAAATTCTCTGCCAAGATCAGAGAAAAGGGATTAGGACTAAGCTGCTCTAATCAGAATGGTTTTTTCACCCCTTTATGGTGACTCTTTCACTTCAAGGAATGGTATTAACTCTGTAGGATCTGCAGAATGAATTGTATTGGTGGCTTGTTCATGAAAACAACACTGAGTTAATATGGTTAACAATGTCAGAGCTGGTGTAAGGTAGTGGCTCAGCAAGTGAGCTACAAATCAAGAAGTCCTAGGTTTGAATCATGCTTCTGCTATGAGTTCACTTGGTGGCATCGGTATGAGGGACAATGCTACCCAGGGCCAACTCCAGGAATGCGGGGGCCCTTGGGCATTAGCCTGCCCCTGGCCCCTCTGCTCCCCTTCCATGATCCTGTGGATCGCAAGACAAGCTTCCGAACCGCCCACCATCCCCTGCCATCCCCAGAGTTTCACCTACCTTTCTCTGCTGTTTGCGCATTGCTGCCATCAACCAAGATGGCGGCAGAGGCTTCAGTCCCTTACGGAAACCTCGGCCACCATCTTTATTGATGGCAACCCTGCACGAACAGCAGAGAAAGGTAGGTGAAGCGTGGGGGATGGCAGGCGGCTCGGAAGCTTTTCTTGCGATCCACAGGATCACGGAAGGGAATCGGAGGGCCCCTCAGGGCCCCCCCAGGGGCTCCTAGAGCCGCGGGACCCTCAGGCCAGTGCCCAACCTGGCTATCCTTTGGAACTGGCCCTGATGCTACCACCTTATAGGGTTCATGTAAAGATTTATGTTGATAATGCTTGTGAAGCATTTTGAACATATGGAGGCACTATACAATTTTTAAGTATCATCCTCATCATTGATGATGAGGATGATGATGATCTATGCAGTCCAAAGTAAGTCTACTTGTGTTGTAGGATTTGATCTCTAATAAAGGTGCATAGGATTCATCCTTAATGTGCAAAGTGCCCTATCTTATTCGTAACCTAATAGCACTTTTGAGGTACATCAGTCATTTTTACAGATATAAAACTAAGGCAGAGAGAGACAGGTTTGCCCAAGACTACCCACTTTTCCATCTATGGCACATCTAGAGGGGATAGAAGGAAAAGTTTACAGGAGGATGCTTTGATCAAGAAGGTTAAAACACAGGACAATCATGGGCCTGGCCTAGGAACCTGACGACAGCCTGCTCCACGAGCTAGAGGGAGCCCCAGCTGATGAAGCGTCAAGGCCCCAGCTGACGAAGCGTCAAGGCGAATTAAGCAGCAGAGCGAGTTCGGCAGTAGGGCAAGGAGGCCAGGGCCCCCCACTCTGCCCGTCTGTTCCCTGACCTCGACTAAACCGCCGTCCCCAACCCATTGATGTAATAAACCTTAAACAAAACTCTGCAGGTAAGAAGCCAGCAGGGGTGTGGGGGCTTTCCAGTGTTTTGCACTGCCTGCAGCATGTACGACTATCTGCCTGTTGGACAGAAGTCGTGGGTGTGCTCTCGGTGCAATGAGCTCCTGGCTTTCCGGGAACGACTTCATTTCCTTGAGGCCAAGGTGGCTGACCTGGAAAAGCTGAGAGAGGCAGTGAGGTGTGTGGAGGAGGCCTTCAGGGACGTTATAGCTGTGTCCCACTCCAAGGATGATAGCTCTTCTGCTATCATGGAGAACGATGGTCTCGGGGAAGGAGAGCATCCAGCTGAGGAAGAGGGAAACAATCCCTTAGAAGGGATCCATTCCTTGGGGGATGAGCAGCAATCCTCTTGTGCCAAGGATATATCTCCAGGGGGTGGAGGGATCCTTGTAGTGGGTGATTCGATCATTAGGAACATAGACAGTGGGGTGTGTGATGGGCGTGCAGACCGCAAGGTGTTTTGCCTGCCTGGTGCGAAGGTTGCGGATATCGCCCGTCGTTTAGATAGTTTGGTAGACAGTGCTGGGGAGGAGTCAGTGGTTGTGGTGCATGTTGGCACCAACGACATGGGGAAATGCAGCCGTGAGGTCCTGGAAGCAAAATTTAGGTTGCTAGGTAGGATGCTGAAAGCCAGGACCTCCAAGGTGGCTTTCTCTGAAATGCTACTGGTTCCACGCACAGGACCAGCCAGATAGGCCCAGCTTTGCAGTCTCAATGCGTGGATGAGATGATGGTGTCGGGTGGAAGGGTTTGGATTTGTTAGGCACTGGGGAACATTTTGGGACAAGCCAGGCCTGTACAAAAGGGACGAGCTCCACTTGAACCAGAATGGAATCAGACTGCTGGCACTTAAAATTAAAAAGGTGGCAGAGCAGCTTTTAAACTGACTGAGGGGGGAAACCCAACAGGAGCTGAGGAAGGTCCGGTTCGGAATAAACATTCCCCCTGGATAAAGACCAAAAAAATGATGAAATTTTAAAAGGGGTAGGCCTAGAAGTAGGCATTGTGAGAGCAGGAGCACAGGATATAAATTCAGAAGAGCAAAATTACCACAGGCCAAACCACAAGTGCCAAAGACACTTGAAGAGAGACACTGCTTACAAGTGCCTGTATGCTAATGCTAGGAGCCTCTGAACCAAGATGGGAGAACTGGAATGCTTGGTCTTAGAGGAGAGCATTGATATAGTGAGCATAACGGAGACCTGGTGGAATGGATAAAAGCAGTGGGATACGGTTATCTCTGGATATAAACTATATCGGAAGGACAGGGAAGGATGTACTGGTGGCGGAGTCGCTCTATACGTGAAAGAAGGCATTGAATCCGGCAAGCTCGAAACCCCAACAGAGGCAGACTCCTCCACAGAATCGTTGTGGGTGGTGATACCATGCCCCAGGAGGGATTTAATACTGGGAACGATCTATCGTCCCCCTGATCAAAATGCTCAGGGAGACCTTGAGATGACATACGAAATTGAGGAAGCATCCAAACTAGGAAATGTGGTAGTAATGGGTGACTTCAACTACCCGGACATAGACTGGCTGCATATGTGTTCCAGTCATGACAAAGAAGCAAAATTTCTAGATATTCTAAATGACTATTCCCTAGACCAGTTCGTCATGGAACCGACCAGAGGGATGGAAACCCTGGACTTAGTCCTCAGTGGGGACCCAGACCTGGTGCGAGATGTAAGTGTTGTCGAACCGATTGGGAGCAGTGACCATAGTGCTATTAAATTAAACATACATGTAAATGGCCAATTGTCAAGAAAATCCAACACGGTCACATTTGACTTCAAAAGAGGAAACTTCACAAAAATGAGGGGATTGGTAAAAAGAAAGCTGAAAAACAAAGTCCAGAGGATCACATCACTCGAAAATGCTTGGAAGTTGTTTAAAAACACTATATTAGAAGCTCAACTGGAGTGTATACCGCAGATCAGAAAAGGTACCGCCAGGGCCAAGAAGATGCCAGCATGGTTAACGAGCAAAGTCAAGGAAGCTCTTAGAGGCAAAAAGTCTTCCTTCAGAAAATGGAAGTCTTGTCCGAATGAAGAAAATAAAAAAGAACACAAACTCTGGCAAAAGAAATGCAAGAAGACAATAAGGGGTGCTAAAAAAGAATTTTAGGAGCACATTGCTAAGAACATAAAAACCAACAACAAAAATTCTATAAATACATTCAAAGCAGGAGACCATCGAGGGAGGCGATTGGACCCTTGGATGATAAGGGAGTCAAAGGTGTAGTAAAGGACGATAAGGAGATTGCAGAGAAGCTAAATGAATTCTTTGCATCTGTCTTCACAGTGGAAGATATAGGGCAGATCCCTGAACCTGAACTAACATTTGCAGGAAGGGATTCTGAGGAACTGAGACAAATAGTGGTAACGAGAGAGGAAGTTCTAAGCTTAATGGACAATATAAAAACTGACAAATCACCGGGCCCGTATGGCATCCACCCGAGAGTTCTTAAAGAACTCAAATGTGAAATTGCTGATCTGCTAACTAAAATATGTAACTTGTCCCTCAGGTCATCCTCTGTGCCTGAGGACTGGAAAGTGGCAAATGTAACGCCAATATTCAAAAAGGGATCCAGAGGGGATCCCGGAAATTACAGGCCAGTTAGCTTAACTTCTGTCCCTGGAAAACTGGTAGAAATTATTATTGACGCTAGATTAACTAAGCACATAGAAGAACAAGCTTTACTGAAGCAGAGCCAGCATGGCTTCTGCAAGGGAAAGTCCTGTCTCAGTAACCTGTTAGAATTCTTTGAGAGTGTCAACAAGCAATAGATAGAGGTGATCCAGTGGACATAGTGTACTTAGACTTTCAAAAAGCGTTTGACAAGGTACCTCACCAAAGACTTCTGAGGAAGCTTAGCAGTCATGGAATAAGAGGAGAGGTCCTCTTGTGGATAAGGAATTGGTTAAGAAGCAGAAAGCAGAGAGTAGGAATCAACGGACAGTTCTCCCAATGGAGGGCTGTAGAAAGTGGAGTCCCTCAAGGGTCAGTATCGGGAGCTGTACTTTTCAACTTGTTCATTAATGACCTAGAATTAGGAGTGAGCAGTGAAGTGGCCAAGTTTGCTGACGACACTAAATTGTTCAGGGTTA
This sequence comes from Rhineura floridana, assembly GCF_030035675.1. Classification (NCBI taxonomy): domain Eukaryota; kingdom Metazoa; phylum Chordata; class Lepidosauria; order Squamata; family Rhineuridae; genus Rhineura; species Rhineura floridana. The sequence continues at coordinate 48,907,508 of NC_084489.1, forward strand.
AAACAAAAAGGGATTGCGAAGAGCTCCAAAAAGACCTCTCCAAACTGAGTGAATGGGCGGAAAAATTGCGAATGCAATTCAATATAAATAAGTGTAAAATTATGCATATTGGAGCAAAAAATCTGAATTTCACATATACGCTCATGGGGTCTGAACTGGCGGTGACCGACCAGGAGAGAGACCTTGGGGTTGTAGTGGACAGCACAATGAAAATGTTGACCCAGTGTGCGGCAGCTGTGAAAAAGGCAAATTCCATGCTAGGGATAATTAGGAAAGGTATTGAAAATAAAACAGCCGATATCATAATGCTGTTGTATAAATCTATGGTGCGGCCGCATTTGGAATACTGTGTACAGTTCTGGTCACCTCATCTCAAAAAGGATATTATAGAGTTGGAAAAGGTTCAGAAGAGGGCAACCAGAATGATCAAGGGGATGGAGCGACTCCCTTATGAGGAAAGGTTGCAGCATTTGGGGCTTTTTAGTTTAGAGAAAAGGCGGGTCAGAGGAGACATGATAGAAGTGTATAAAATTATGCATGGCATTGAGAAAGTGGATAGAGAAAAGTTCTTCTCCCTCTCTCATAATACTAGAACTCGTAGACATTCAAAGAAGCTGAATGTTGAAAGATTCAGGACAGACAAAAGAAAGTACTTCTTTACTCAGCGCATAGTCAAACTATGGAATTTGCTCCCATAAAATGCAGTAATGGCCACCAGCTTGGATGGCTTTAAAAGAAGATTAGACAAATTCATGGAGGACAGGGCTATCAATGGCTACTAGCCGTGATGGCTGTGCTGTGCCACCCTAGTCAGAGGCAGCATGCTTCTGAAAACCAGTTGCCGGAAGCCTCAGGAGGGGAGAGTGTTCTTGCACTCGGGTCCTGCTTGCGGGCTTCCCCCAGGCCCCTGGTTGGCCACTGTGAGAACAGGATGCTGGACTAGATGGGCCACTGGCCTGATCCAGCAGGCTCTTCTTATGTTCTTATGTTCTTAACTAAGGAGAAATAGAAACTTAAGCAGGACTTGATTGGCTAAAAGGTTGGAAGGGAAAGTGAAAACACTGCATATAAGTCTGAAAGGAATGTACAAAATATAGTTGAGATATGCACATTCCCAAAGGCCTATTTGAAATTATATATATTGATCAGAAAATGTGCACAATTCCCTCTTAATGCACAGATTATGTGCACATTCTCCATGAGGCTTGGTGATTGTGCAGAATAGCCAATTCTTATGCACATTAACTGCTCAGCTTATATTACCTCTAACACACACACACACAAACACACACAGATGCACACACCCTTATGGTTAACTACTCAAATAGTAAATCTAGTCTTTTCTTCTAAAAACATTTTCTCAAAAACTATTTAACTTGTTGCCTTACTTAAACTTTAAGTATGGGGGTCTCTGCCCCCTTGCTCACTTTCCTTGCCAACCCCTCACCCACAAACAAACACACCACAGGCATCCTCAAACACATGCACACACGCATGTGTGAGTGCACACACAGAGGGACTCCGAAACACACACACTCACAAATGTATCCCCCCAATGCCTCCCAGGCATCTCACTCCCCTCAGCAACCCCCTTCCAATTCCCCTCAGTGTTGGTGTTTGCTGGCCAACACAGGCCAGCATTGTCACCCATTCATGTGCTTCATTGCTTCCCCCTTGACAAACAGTGCCACTGCACAGCTCTACGTGGCATGCCTTGGCCACCTCCCTACCAAGGGTGTTTACCTGCCTCCTGATCAGACTGTCACTGCCACCACCACTTGCTTCACGGCTGTTCAGCCTACTCCGCTCTGCTTGCCTGCCCCTCCGACCACTTGCCTGCTCACTCCACACTTACCTCCTCCCTCTCACCTTGCTTGATTGCTGGCCAACAACCCCACAGCTGTCCACTTGCCTTCTTGCCCTATAACCCACTTGGTTGGTCACCTGTTTCCCTCCAGCCATCCTTGCTCCTCTCATGCTCTTGCCTTGCTTGCTGCCCTGCCACAGTGGTGCACTCCACCCCCACATGACACTGTGTGATGCTGTGACAGCTTACGAAAATATTTTATAATTAGAAAAGTTTTGGAAAAACTTGGTCTGAGGCCTTGTTATTCACCCCATGCCTAAGTGCCATACCACTCTATCCAGTATAGGAGATAGGCTAGGCCAGTTAAAGAACAAAAGGATAAAGGGCTGTTTAGGGGAGGCATCCAGAGTGGGGGGAAAGTTACCCACACAGTAGTAGCAGTGTGATTAACAAGAAGAAGGGGCTGATTTTCTTACCTCCCTTGCTTCTCGTGGGGTAGGCTACAGTTCATGCCACCACATACATGGTACCCTCTGCCTGGGGGTTATATATGTAGCCTAAAAGTTGAAAATAAATCTGTGAGTAAAATAACCTGATATAGTCATGCTAGTGATATTTAACAAGCAAAGCTTAGCTGGCTTTTCATTGAATTTTCAAACCAGCATTCTGAAATGCAATGCACAGGATAAAGTTTTTCTGTTTCTAATACATCCCTCCATCCCCACTTTTCAGAGAGCTGCTTATATTACATGTCAAGAGATATGACTGCTCAGCTCACCCCTGAACCCATGACAAGTGGTGTGTTCTAGTGTAACTTATACAGAAACTGCCTGTCAGAAAAGATGCAAGATTCTCTGATCCAGCAAACTCCGTTCTGTACGCTGAATACACTACCCAAGTGACAAGAGTACTCACAAACCCAAGAGCGAATTTCTTCTTTGCCTATCGCTTGTTTTAGAGTAGAAATAGATATGTTTAGATGCACCACTGGTTCAGATACAACTGAAGCCCTTTATCAAGTGGGTTTATGAAACAGGAACAGGAGTTTCAAAGGATATTGTTCGTCTGCCTTTTCACTAACTTAAAACAACAGCCTTTACCTTATAGGACAAAGGGTCTAAAACATATTTTAACACGTTTTCATTTCTTTTCACAGCGTACTAACCATTCCAACTCCATTTTTGTATTTGGAATAATTTTGAAAATTTATCATGTGACAAATTTGAGGTATTACAGCCCTAGACCAGACCTGATAAATTCCAAAGCAATTTGCAAACCAAAACACAACTATCCTTCAAAATGCCCACTTCTGTGAATTTTGTGACACAGTTCTCCAATCAAATAATGTGCACAAACTTGTGAATATTAGGGGAAGGTTTGCATAAACATGCACATATTAGTGAACATGACATATAAAATGCATCGCATTAGGGGAAATTGCTTGAAAAATGCATGTATCTAGCAAAATTGCCTACAAAATGTTTTGTATCTTACGAGAAATTTGCACCAAGATGTTGATACATTTTCATAAGGGCTTGAAAAAAAAAATCACAAACTGACACAGAAAAATGAAACTGGAAGCATGAGAAATGGAGAGAAACCAAAATTGACAGATTTATCCATCCCTAGATGAGGCAATGTTTTCCCATAATTAGTTGGAAGCAAAAAATAAAGGTTTGACAAAGCATTTAATGTTATGCTGTAGTACTTGGGTTAGTCTAGTGCTGTAGTTCTATTGTTATTGGTTGAAGGATTAGTGAGTAATTTCTTTTCCAATAGTCTGTGAATTTCTCTATGTCAATTTCTGTTTGCTTGGGGAGGCTGCCTATAATCTGTGATTTTATCTCAATTCCCCTATAATCAGTGATTTTTATCTCAATTTTCCCCCATTAAAATATCAAAATAAAGATTAGAGTGCTATTTTTAAAAAAGACAAATTATGAGAGGAAGTTGGTAATGAATGAAAATTGACATTGGATAATTCACAGACATGCAGTTCCTACAGACAGGGGGGAACTACTCACTAGTTCCCCAAATATGAATAACAGAAGGCAATAAAATGGGCTGAACCTGCAAAAGGGAAGTGTTTAATTTAAAGGCACTGGAGCCTGAAAAGCCTTAATAGTGCATTATCTGTCTGTACTGAAGAGGCTGGAGCCAGAAAATAGCTGCAAGTTAGAACTGCAACAAACATTGGATAGGAACACAGAAAACATTGGAAGTTGTTGATTTGGGAATGATGCCACCTGAGTATTTCATAAAAAGTGAATGATCAAAGGATGGCAGTTTCAGAGAAAAGGATTAATATGGAAGTTCCCAAAGACTAACACATTTATTTTGGCTAGGGATGGGGAATAATTTCACCCAGTCTGCATTTTTCAAGGTGCCAATTTAATGTCCACCTCCTAGAAAAAAACCAGTAATTAGTCATTGGATTTCACACTTCTCCATATTTTACGATGCAGTTTTCAGATTATAAATATACAAAAACATTTATATTAGGATAAGATATGTTTAGAAATGCCTATATTATGATAAATAATATTTAAATAGGGATTTTCATGTGGGGGAAAAACATTCACAGATTAATGCCAATCAAACCATTAAGAGGCACTATTAGTATATCAAAGATAGAAACCCCCGCTGAAGATATGTTCAGGAAATCAGTTTTTTCCCTATCCATTCCACACCTATGGCAGCTTTTTAGTGCCCATTAAGTCCCTGCGCTTCTTTGACACACAGAGAAAAAAATCTTCCAGATATGATTTATCCCAGAGGTAGCCAACAGAATGACCTCCAAATGTTGTGGACTACAACTCCCATCATCCCCGACCATTGGCCAGGCTGATGGGATGTGTAGTCTATAACATCTGGAGGGCACCAATGTAGCTACCCCTGAGGTAATTTTAAGAAGTTAGGTCTCAATATTCAGTCTTGAATGTTCCTCATTCAGAAGAGGATTATTTTGTGGGACATTCAAGCTGTTCCAGCCCTGTTCCTTTAATTTGATTTGGAGTCATTCATTCTATGTCTTTGGGTATTTCATTTCCATCTCCATTTTTGTTGTTGTTTTGAATGAGGTTCTAGTTAGGGATCCAAGGTAATCCATTGTTATGTGCTTTCCTTATCAAAACCGTGTAAGGAACCCTTTCAGTGTTACTGTCTTCAGGGATTTCCAGGGCTCAGCTAGCCTCAGTTCGCTACTGCAACCAACCAAGGAACACCATGCAGGTTGATGTCTGGGGTGCATCCTGACTCTTTATCTCAGGCTCTAGGAGAAGAGCTCCTATAGAGGGACAAGTGCTTTCCTTTCTTACCTATTCATTCCCAGACTTTACTGAGTTAAAGTCTAAAAGCAAGGATCATCTCATGATTATGTTGTACTGGTATTCTGTTGGGCTTAGAGCAGCTTCACATCAAACAATATTAAGTGGTATCCAATTAGTGTCCCTTTGTTGATAGAAGACATCTATCAGCAAAACAGATATTTTTTGTGTGTGATTCCTCCTCTCCCCCAGTCTCTTTGCAGCCCCAAATCTGCTCTAGAAAGTTTCCCATCCTCCAAATGTGGTGTTGAAGAGCTGCAGGGAGATGAACAATCAGTGAAAATTGCCTCCCTCCCTGTTCCAGAGACTGATATGCTCCATCAACAGAGGGACAGCAATTGGATACCATCCATTCTCAACATACTCTCTGCTATCATCATATGTTATGTGAAAACAAAAAAGTGCAAGTACTTTTGGATGAAACAGATTATCTTCACCCATTCCAATTTGGGTTCAGGCCTGGTTATGGGACTGAATTGGCCTTGGTCGCCCTGATGGATGATCTTTACCAGGAAAGGGACAGGGGGAGTGCAACCCTGTTACTCTTACTTGATCTCTCAGTAGCTTTGGTTATCATTGACCATGGTATCTTTCTGTGCTAACTTGGTGAGATGGGTATTGGTGGCATTGTTTTACAGTGGTTCCAATGCTATCTCCAAGGTTATTTTCAGAGAATAACATTGGGTGATTGTCTTTCGGCCCCCTGGCAGTTGTGCTGTGGAGTGCCGCAGGGTACCATCTTGTCCCCCATGCTGTTTAACGTCTATATGAAGCCCTTGGGAGTGGTCATCAGGACATTTGGGGCAAGGTGTCAGCAGTACACTGATGATACCCATCTCTATTTCTCTGTAACATCTGAATCGGGAGAGGCTGTGTAAACCTGGACTGCTGCCTGGACTCGGTGGTGGGCTGGATGAGGGCCAATAAACTGAGTGAATCCTAGCAAGACGGAGGCACTGTGGCTTGGTGGTTCCTGAGTTGATAATCGGTCAGTTGTCTGCTTTGGATGGGGTTGTACTCCCTCTGAAAAAGCAAGACCATATTCTGGGGGTGCTCCTGGATCCACCTTTGTCACCAGAGACCCAGCTGACCTCAGTGGGCAGGAGTGCCTTTTACCAGCTTTGGCTGTGAGACAACTGTGGCCATTTCTGGACTGTCCATGCACTGGTAACCTCCAGGCTGGATTACTGTAATGCACTCTATGTGGGGCTACCCTTGAGGTTGGTCCAGAAGCTGCAGCTGTTGCAACATGCAGCAGCAAGACTGCTCACTGGGGCAGGGTATCGCCAATGTGTTACCTTGCTGCTGAAAGAATTGCACTGGCTACCTATTAGCTATTGGGCTAAGTTCAAGGTTCTAGTTTTGGTTAACAAAGCCCTATACAGCTTGGGACCAGGATACCTGAAATACCCTCTTATCCCTTACATACCCAGTTGATCACTGAGCTCTGCAGGTGAGGGCCTCCTGCAGATACCATCTTATCAGGAGGTCCATTCTGCACAACACAGGAAATAGACCTTTTGTGTGGTGGCATCTACCCTTTGGAATCCCCGCCCTTAAATATTAGACAGGCACCATTTCTGTTATCTTTTTGGCACCTACTGAAGACCTTCCTCTTTCAACAAGCCTTTTAAGTTGTGACCTTATCCCAGTCTGTGTTGGAATTGCTTTTTAATATGTTTTTAAACCTTTTAAAATATTTTTAAAGATGTTTTGTTTTAATATAATTTTAAAATAATTTTAAAAGTCTATTTTTATGATGTTTTAAAGTGTTTTTAGGGCTTTTGTTTGTCACGCTGGGCTCCTACAGGGAGGAAGGGCGGGATACAAACAAACAAACTAGGCTAGGCATGGAGACACCCAGCCATGATTTCTACAGTTATGCCAACACTTTTCCCAGTTTATATGATCACAAGAGTTGCTTTAGATTTCAGCTGTCTCAGTAGAATTCTGTAATATGCTCTGTGCCTGGAGCACTGTTGTAGTACATTATTGTGAAATAATTGTAATACAAATATAAATGTATCCAAACAAGTCATGCTGTGTACGTAGTGGCAAAACATATACAAATGAGAAGGGAGGAGGAAGAGAGGTTAATACAGAAACATATTAAACCTTTTTGTGACTGGTAGTGGCCTCTTGTAATCTGAAATTTACATCCTCTGGCTTCATGCAGGTTTCCCCCTCTTCCCCCCTATGGAAAAAGAAAAACAATGATGTTGAGAAGCAAAAGAAATAATGACAGAAGAAAAATGATTTTTATTTGGTGTTTGGTGTGAATTGGAGCAGGCATTATGATGAAGTTAAAACACAGGGGTTAATTGAAAAAATGAGATAAACAAAGCCCTTGAAGGTCTTCGAATAATTTTGCCTGGCAGCATTGACAGCCCACCACCGCCAAGCACTAAAACCTACTCCGAACCGCTGCAGATTAGAAAGAAAGAAAAAATAGAAGGGGGAAAAAAACCCTAAAGTTAATTGTCTTTCTGTTCCTTCCACCTCATTTCAGCCCAATTATAACTTGGGAAAGTCATTCTGTCTAATTTGCATTAATGCACCTCTATGGAAAAATAGCTTAGACAGTGAATTTGATCTTTTTGTAGTCTGTTATGGACACATTTAGAATAAAGAGTAACCCAGCAGTGCACATTCTCCTAAAAAAAGGTTGTGGATAAGAATCGCTGCTATTCGTGTTGTGCTACAAAATAAATGCCTGTGATTTTAATGTTAGACAAGACTGTTTTCCTCACTCCCCCAGGGATGGAAGGAGTAGCAAAATTCCCTGGAGCACATTGCGCTATCAAGACTTGCTTGGTTACGAGACAGTCAAAATGCTCCCTGTGTGTGGGCTATGGCAACTACAGAGCTTTCATCACAAGTAACATTTCTTATCCCTACTATTACTGATCCAGAAGCTCTTCTGCTGCTCTGTTAAAAATAAATTAAAGGCAATTTTGGCCTCAAGCATATAATATGCATCCTAGTTGGGCAAGATAATTCAAAATGGAATTGAAACACAGCAGATTCTCTACCTGCAATCCAAATACGCTTGACTGAAGGTGTTTTAGGACCAAAGTATGTTATATGTTACATGCAGCTGTGTCTCTTCAGTTCTCCACATTTCTTCTCGTACACACATATTTGTATGCAATTTTGCCTAGTATACACACTTTTGGAAAACAATGCCCTCTAATATTTTTGTATGCTATTTTTATGAATATATGCGTTTTTATGCACACTTTACCTTCATATATGCATTCTGTAGACATCACTCGGCTAGAGAACTGCCCTGCAAAATTCAGAGAAGTGTGAATTTTAGAGGATGGTTGGATTTCAGTTTGCCTATTGTTTCAGAAAGTGTGGATTTGCCTTTAAAATGCAAACTGTATTGAATTTCTCCTCCCTTCCTACTTAGGTCCCATTATAATCAATGTGGAAGTTAGTCACGGTTAAGTGAAGCCCCATAGATTTCAGTAGAACTTAGTTTGGATCCAACCCCTTGGTGGAAGCTGAATCCCTATTTTCCCATAAGGGTCTCTTACAAGACCTGACTGCTTGAAGATCTTGCATGCATAAATTTTGAGCCTAAAGTTAATTTCAGCAACACTTTCTTTTATCTGAATGTCTATCATGTCATTGGTCTTCTTGTCTTGAATGCCACATATAAGAGAAATGCATGGTCTCTGCTGAAACATTTATTAGACTCTTAATTAAAATAGTCAGAGGGTTCAGTTGTCATGAAATATTATGCACCTCATTTCCAGTGGAGAAAACAATGTGAATTTCTCTAAATTGTCACGACATAAGCTCAGGTTCACTCTCATCAGTGTAATTTATATTAATAGCCAGGGTTATTTGTGTAGGCTTTTATTTCAATGTATTGAGTTTACAGGCCCTATTTGTACACTGTTCTGGTACTAAAGTATTTGCAAGAATATTGAGCAGAGAGCAACAAACTAAGACATCTTCCAGGCAATAATAAAAGTCTTTAAGGTGCTACAAGATCCTTGTTGCTTTTAAAATTATGATATGTTTTCTCTGCTTTGGGGAGACCCTTCATGGGTAGATAGGACAAATTTATTCTGGTAGCAGTGTACCCTTCTTTCTCCATTGCTCTGTACTACTAATTTGTGGAGGAAGAGTTATAGTTCAGTAGTAGAGCATCTGCTTTGCACACAGAAGGTCCCAGGTTCAAATCCTGGCATCTCCAGGTAGTGCAAGGAAAACCCATCTGAAACCCTGGAGACCTACTGACAGTCAGTGATGACAATACTGAGCTAAAGAAACCTATGGTCTGACTTCAGTGTAATGACAGGTCGCTATGATGTTAAAGCTAATGCGCAAACTCAGATTAACATGCTGGGAATATGAGTTGAGTGGATCTATGGCTGATGAAAGTTAAAGAGGAAAGCACAAAAGCAGGACTACAGCTGAATGTCAAGAAGACTAAAGTAATGACAACAGAAGATTTATGTAACTTTAAAGTTGACAATGAGGACATTGAACTTGTCAAGGATCATCAATACCTCGGCGCAGTCCTTAACCAAAATGGAGAGAATAGTCAAGAAATCAGAAGAAACGTAGGACAAGCGTATGTCTTGAACACTGTAAATCTGAAACCATATGGTCTGGTTTGGACATATTGGCCAAATCTTGGTCTGAGCCATGGATTTGCACTTCCATCTCCCCTGACTCCAGCTCTCTAATTTCCTCCCTCCTTCCCCTCACAAATTCCAATTCTTTACCCAAATTCCTGGTTTATGGCAAGCTATAGTTTGGATTATATCTCAGCTGAACTATTTAGCAAGGAAACACAAACAAAAACTGAATGCCAGGGTTAAATAATCCTTTCAGTGGAATGGTTCTGGAGTTAAAGAGGGTTTTAGTTTTGCTTTTTTTGGCCCTGATATGAGATTATAAATCATGATAATGCAGAACCTTATATGGTTTTCTTTAGCCTAAAATGGCTTGCTTAGCAATCCTTCTCATTAAAGGATGACAAAAAAAAAAAGAAAGAAGGCATGTTGAAATGAGCAACTAACATTCTGAAGATAAAAGAAAAGTAACATTAATGGCAATCAGGAGCAATTACTGACTAAAAATATATTCTATTATGCTGAAGCCTGTTTCTGGAGCTAAAACTGATTCAGAAGAACATAGCATCTCACTTGCTATTTGGTATCACGTGGCCATGAGGGACCAGCAGTTTCCAGATGGAGATTCAGGTGTTTGTCTTGGGCTTAGAAATCCTTAGAGATGAGATCATCACATATGCTGAGAAATGTATATTTTTTACAGGCACAATCCATCCCTCTGTGAGTGAAACTGAGTTCAGGAGAAGAAGGGTGACTGACTCACTGGAACCTGCCTCCTATCCTCTGGTTACCTTTGACTGTACTCGCCATACATCATCATCACTATTACAATCACATTATTTTTACTACTGCTGCTATTAACACTTAGAAAACACCTAAAACATTCAATGTAATCTTTGTTCGCAGCTCACACTCTGCACATTATAAAAGGAAATAGGAATGGGGAGGGCAGAGGGAAGCATGTATTGGAGCAGTTGCATTTTCATTGGCTAATGGCTGGACTCCCTCTTATCATGAAGGTCTTCCTGGGAGGTAGAGGAGGCAGTTCCCAGTGGGTCTAGGTCTTCCGGCATACTTTAATGGCCAGTTCATGCTTGCCTCTTGTATAAAGTGCCCTCCTCCTGGAATATGAGTCATAAATTAATCATGCTCTTGAATGGCTTGTACCATTAGATTTGCCCCCTGCCCCCTCTTTGTTCGTACTTACAGTTTTAAAATGAAGACAGACCTTCATCCTGAATGCTTAGATATGCTAAAATAAGATCATCCCAGGGCAGTGCTTCTGTTGCCAGGAAGTCACATTTTACCAGCAATAAACTAGTTTAAATAGAGGCACATGTTACCAAATTCTTCCAAGCTACAGAGGAAGTGGATTGGACTGTGAAAGACCCAGGTGGTTCAGAGGTGGTTTACCATTGGTGGACTGTGAAAGATCAAGGTGGATCAGAGGTGGTTTACCATTGCCTTCCTCTGAGGCTGAGAGGCAGTGACTGGCCCAAGGTAACCCAGTGAGTTTCGTGGCTGCGTGGGGATTTGAACCCTGGTTTCCCAGGATGTAGTCCTAGGACAGGTAAAACTGACCATGGGGGAGGAGGAGGGGGAGGGGGAGGGGAGGGGAGGGGAGGGGGAGGGGAGGGGAGGGGAGGGGAGGGGGAGGGGAGGGGAGGGGAGGGGAGGGGAGGGGGAGGGGAGGGGAGGGGAGGGGGAGGGGAGGGGGGAGGAGGAGGAGGAGGGGGAGGAGGTGATTGGAAGGGGATGGGGGAGGGGAAGGGAGGAGTGAAGGAAGGGGGAGGGAAAGGGCAAGAGGGAGGGGATCGGAGGGAGGAGGAGGGGAGGATCATTTGCATGCTTTTTGAGTTCAGTGGGATTTACTCCTGTGCAATCATGCTTAGGATAGGTGAAAGACCTGGGGGAGGGGCAGGGGGGAGGATGGCAGGAAGGGGAGGGGGAAGAAGGGGGAGGAGAGGAGATTGGGTGAGAGGGCACTGGGCAGAGGGGAAGCCCCTTTCCTTTCCAAAAGGAAAACATTGTGAACAGTATCATTCTTTTTCAGAGTTTTCCCCACCTTTTTATTCTACAGCAGGCACATGTAGCGTCCCAGCCAAATTTAAAGCAAATTTAAACCAAATGAAGGTCAGAGTATGGGGCAAGGTCAGTAATAGGATTACAGGTACTCTGTGAAGCATGGCTGATTTTTAATTAATTTCAACAGATTATGAGAACTCTGACAGAAAAAAGTCCAAAAGGGGTCTCTTTCTACACTGTGAACTCTTGATTCTCTCTGTTTCGTGTATCATCATGAAAACTGAGGGGGTTGTTAAGCAAGCGTTTCTGAGTTCAGGATTATAAATTTTATAAGGTTTTGTTTTGAAATGAGCTTATGGGAAGGATCAGAATGGCATGTGATTTCTTGGATGAGTTTCAGTTGGTGCAGCTTGAGGACGTTGACAAGGTGCTTGGACAGGTTCATGCAACCACTTCTGTGCTGGATCCCTGCCCTTCTTGGCTAATAAAAGCTAGCAGGGATGGAACAGCCGGCTGGGCCAGGGTGATTAATGCCTCTCTGTGAGAGGGGGTGGTCCCTGGCGGCCTGAAAGAGACGGTAGTGAGACCACTCCTGAAGAAACCCTCCCTGGACCCAGAAAATCTTAATAACTATAGGCTGGTAGCAAATGTTCCATTCCTGGGCAAGGTCCTTGAACGAGTGCTTGCGGGCCAGCTCCAGACACTCTTGGATGAGACCAATTATCTGGATCCATTTCAGTCAGGTTTCAGGCCTGGTTTTGGCACAGAAACAGCCTTGGTCGCCCTGTATGATGACCTTTGTTGGGAGAGAGACAGGGGGAGTGTGACTCTGCTGATTCTCCTTGATCTCTCAGCGGCTTTCGATACCATCGACCATGGTATCCTTCTGGGGAGACTGGCTGAGTTGGGAATGGGAGGTACTGCATTGCAGTGGTTCCGCTCCTACTTGGCAGATCACCTCCAGAAAGTGGTGCTTGGGGAACATTACTCGGCACCCTGGACTCTCCAGTATGGGGTTCCACAGGGGTTAGTTCTGTCCCCCATGCTGTTCAACATCTACATTAAACCATTGGGTGCGGTCATCCGAAGCTTTGGAGTGTGTTGCCATCAGTATGCTGATGACATGCAGCTCTATTTCTCCTTTTCATCTTCTTCAGGTGAGGCTGTCAATGTGCTGAACTGGTGCCTGGCTGCGACACTGGACTGGATGAGGGCTAATAAACTGAGGCTCAATCCAGACAGGACTGAGATGCTGCTAGTGGGTGGTTCTTCTGACCGGATGGTGGATGTCCAACCTGTCCTGGATGGGGTTGCACTCCCCCTGGAGCAGGTTCATAGCTTGGGGTTTCTCCTAGAATCATCTCTGTCACTTTAGGCTCAGGTAGCCTCGATGGCATGGAGTGCCTTCTACCAACTTCGGTTGGTGGCCCAACTACACCCCTATCTGGACAGGGATAACCTGGCTTCAGTTGTCCATGCTCTGGTAACCTCTAAATTAGATTACTGCAATGCACTATACGTGGGGCTGCCTTTGAAGACAGTTCAGAAACTGCAGCTTGTGCAAAATGCAGCGGCCAGATTGGTAACAGGGACCAGACGGTCCAAACATATAAAACCAATTCTGGCCCGCTTGCACTGGCTGCCTTTATGTTTCCGAGCTTGATTCAAGGTGCTGGTTTTGACCTATAAAGCCTTACATGGCTTGGGACCACAATACCTGATGGAACACCTCTCCCGATACGAACCCACCCGTACACTACGTCCAAGATCAAAGGCCCTCCTCCAGGTGCCTACTCCAAGGGAAGCTTGGAGAATGGCAACAAGGGAGAGGGCCTTCTCAGTGGTGGCCCCCAAATTATGGAATGATGTTTCTGATGAGGTGTGCCTGGCACCAACACTGTTATCTTTTCGGCGCCAGGTCAAAATTTCCTCTTCTCCCAGGCATTTTAGCATGTGTGTTATATTGTTTTAAATTTTTAAATTGTGTTTTAAATTGTTTTTTAAAAGATGTATTTTAAATTGTATTTGTTTTTAGTTACTGTAAACCGGCCACAGAGCTTCTGCTGTGGGGCGGTATACAAGTATAATAAATAATTAAATAATAAATAAATGTGGGGTATTTTTGATTTAACATTGCGGAATGCGAAAAATCCATGCTCACTGTCGTATACAGCCACTCTAGTGGCTGTATAATTAGATCTTGGGTTCACGTAATGAAAAATGATTGGCTGGTGGTTCAGTGTTTACAAAAGGAAGTACTTCTTCACCCAGTGTGTAATTATGCACCATCTGCCACAAGATGTGGTGATGAGCCACTAGTTTCAATGGGGATCAGACAAAGTCATGGAGGATAAGGCTACACAGTACTTCCAGGTTCAGAAGCAGTATTCCACTGAGTATGAATATCTGTGGGCTTTTCCCTTCCTTCCTGCTTGTGGGCTTTTTGGAGGCATATAGTTGGCTGCATGGGAGACAGGATGCCATACGAGTTGGACCTTTGGTCCTCTCTGTTTTTCTGTGCAAGATCTCAGGCAAGTCAACTCATTCTTTTCTAAAGTGCATGTGATCCTGCCTGTCTTTCTTTTATATATTTCTCTATTTCCTCCCTCACGCACACACTTCTCCATCAATTTGAGTCACTTCACAGCAGCAGACACAACAATAACTTTTCCCTTCTCTTGATGGTTGTACCTTTAACCTGTTTTTTGGAAGTAACATAGAAGAGACTGATGAGAAGAAGGAGAACCCACATGAAATACACCAGCATGTTAGTGTTAATTTCTCCTTACAAACACATTTTAATGCAGTTTTGACTAATATACCCATTCTTGCAAGCAATTTCACCTAAGGCAATGCATTTTGTATGTTATTTTCATGAATATGCGCATTTTTGTCTACACACTGGTTGGTTGGAGAACTGCATCACCATATTCGGAGAAGTGCAAATTTTAAAGGATAGCCATGTTTCAGTTCACATATTGGTTTGAGAGTGTGAAACCTTCTCATTAGTGTGAATTAGTTTCTCATTAAACGGCAAACATGTCTCCTCCATCCCTAAGTCCTCCTTTCCTACTCTACTCCATACAGAAACTTTGCCTGGATCAAGAGTATTGCCTTTGGAACAGAAAGAGAAGAAAAGCATTCTTATCTCTATACAAAATAAAGCAGGGTGCATGTCTCTTGCTTTCATCTGATAAGAATTTTCTCTCCATCAATGTATCCTTACCTGCACTTCCTGTTCTCTTTCCCTATTATTTCTTTATCTAATGACCTCTTGTCTCATCGCTGCTCCTGTTTTGTCCATTCCATGTAGCTTGGGGAAAAGGACTGAGGGCCAATTCCCACTTTGTTTGGCAAGCATGCTTGCTGTGGCTATGCCAGTGTTTGCAGGTGTAAATGCTGTCAAAGTGGGGCACATGCTTGTAAAGACGTAGCAGTTTGTGATAGACAGTCCAATTGGCCAGGGCTCCCTGGCCCACATCAACTGCATTATTAGAGGCATGGATTTCCACTCACAATTTATATGGGGTACATCACTACAGACATCAGTTTGTAAACAGCAAGCATGCTGGCTACAAATTAGGTGGAATACTGCTCCCCCAGTGTATGTGTGTGTGAGTGTGAGTGAGTGAGTGAAAGAGGGAGAGGGAAGAGTAGAGTGGAGGCTGCAAAGTGCTTTCATGTAGGAGCCAAGCACACAATCCTAACCTCTCTTTCCCTGTGGTAATGCAAGCTGCCTCACAGCCAGGCACTTACCTTCTGAGCTTTGCACTAGGATGCTCCAACAGCCTGGTGGCCTCAGTTCCTATGTTTGGTTCACCTCCTGGCACTGCTGAGAAGCAGCCTCAATGCATGAGAGAAACGTTTTCACAAGGTGCTATATAATGTATGTATGTACGTATTCATTATTACATTTATGCCCCACCTTTCCTGCAAGGAGCTTATGGTGACGAACATGGCTCTTCCCCTTTCCAACACAACTTTGCAATGTAGGGTTAGTCTGAGAGTTGGTGACTGGCTCAAGGTCACCCAGTGAGCTCCATGGATTTGAACCCTGGTCTCCCTTATCTTAGCCCACACATTCTGACCACTGTACCACCCTGGCTCTCTTCCACTGACTTGCAGAGCAATCCAAATGCTGGGGGGCGGTGAAAGGGGGGCTGGCAGGGGAGTAGCCGGCAGAAAACTCTGCAGGATCCTCCTCCTGCTCAGGAGCCACTGGGCCAGCTGAACGCTGGCTCCATTTGGAGCCGCACACATGAGCTGGCCAAGAAGTGCTGGCTTCCATCAATCACTCCCTTGGGGAGTAAATTCTTCCTGTAGAGGCCCATTACAATTTTTTACTCTGCCAGCCTTTTGGTGGGAGCAGGACCTGTGGGAGGGCTCTGAACACTAGGAGTATCTTGCATAAGTCCCCCCTGTGGCTCCTCCTCCACCACACCACTGGAACACCCTATTTTCAGGGCTTCCACTGGCTCTCTGTCCACTGGGCTGGCCATCCCTGGTGGATCCACAGCACTGCCAGCAGGCTCCTGATGATGATGATGATGATGATGATGATTTCAATTTATATACCACCCTTAGCAGAATAACTCTCAGGGCGGTGAACAAACAAGATAAAATACAATATATCATAGTAAAAAATCACAAAAACATGTACAAACAAACAACAGAAAGCACAACAAAAACGAAATACAACACAAATTAAGAAGGATACATGTTAAAAGTAGAAAGATTAAGAAAATTAAAAGATTAAAATGTCTGGGAGCATAAAAAGGTCTTTACCTGGCGCCGGAAAGATAGAAGTGTAGGCGCCAGGCATACCTCTTCGGGGAGGCTGTTCCACAACTCAGGGGCCACCACAGAAAAGGCCCTAGATCTAGTAACCACCCTCCGGGCTTCCCGATGAGTTGGTACCCGGAGGAGGGCCTTAGATTCTGAACGAAGTGAATGGGTAGGTTCATAGCGAGAGAGGCGTTCCACAAGGTATTGAGGACCCACACCGTGTAAGGCTTTATAGGTCAAAACCAGCACCTTGAATCTCGCCCGGAAGCAAATAGGGAGCCAGTGCAGACGCGCCAGAATAGGTGTTATATGCGAAGACCGACTGGTCCTCATCAATAGTCTGGCAGCCGCGTTCTGCACCAGCTGAAGCTTCCGAACTGTCTTCAAGGGCAGCCCTACGTAGAGCGCATTACAGTAATCCAATCTTGAAGTTACCAGAGCATGAACAATGGAGGCGAGGTCGTCCCTGTCCAGATAGGGGCGTAGTTGGGCTACCAGACAAAGATGGTAAAATGCATTCCGTGCCACCGAGGCCACTTGGGCCTCGAGAGACAAGGAAGAATCGAAAAGAACCCCCAAACTACATACCTGTTCTTTCAGGGGGAGTGTAACCCCATCCAGAACAGGGTGAACATCCACCATATGAGCAGGGAAGGCATTCACCAGCAGTGTCTCAGTCTTGTCTGGATTGAGTCTCAGTTTATTAGCTCTCATCCAGTCCATTATCGCGGTCAGGCAACGGTTCAGCACATCAACAGACTCACCTGAGGAAGATGAAAAGGAGAAATAGAGCTGCGTGTCATCAGCATATTGATGGCAACACACTCCAAAACTCCTGATGACCGCACCCAGCGGCTGCATGTAGATGTTGAAAAGCATGGGGGACAAGACCGACCCCTGAAGGACTCCACAATGGAGAGTCCATGGTGTCGAGTGATGTTCCCCAAGCACTACCTTCTGGTGACGGTCCGCGAAGTAGGAGCGGAACCACTGCCAAGCAGTGCCCCCGACACCCAACTCCGCGAGTCTCCCCAGAAGGATACCATGGTCGATGGTATCAAACGCCGCTGAGAGATCAAGGAGAATCAACAGAGTCACACTCCCCCTGTCCCTCTCCCAACAAAGGTCATCATACAGGGCGACCAAGGCTGTTTCGGTGCCAAAACTGGGCCTAAAACCGGATTGAAATGGATCTAGATAATCGGTTTCATCCAAGAGCGCCTGGAGCTGGCCGGCAACCACCCGTTCCAAAACCTTGCCCAGAAAAGGGACATTCGCCACCGGTCGACAGGAGGGTTTCTTTAAAAGAGGTCTCACTACTGCCTTCTTGAGGCTACCAGGGACTACTCCCTCCCTCAAGGAGGCATTAACCACTTCCTTGGCCCAACCGGTGGTCCCAGCCCTGCTAGCTTTCACTAGCCAAGATGGGTAAGGATCCAGAACAGACGTGGTTGCCCGAACCATTCCAAGCACCTTGTTCACTTCCTCGAGCTGCACCAACTGAAACTCATCCAATAATGAAGGACAAGGCCATGCTCCGGACACTTCAATGGATTCATCTGTCGCAACATCGGAGTCAAGATCCCTGCGGATACATGCGATCTTATCTTGAAAGTGTCCAGCAATTTCGTTGCAGCGGGCTTCCGATGTTTCCGTAGTATCGTGGGGGCCAGAGTGTAGGAGCCCACGCACGACTTTAAAAAGCTCCGCTGGGCGGCATAGGGATGATCTAATAGAGGCAGCAAAATAAAGCTTCTTTGCTGTCCTTACCGCTTTTGTATACAACTTATTGGTGGCACTTATCAAGGCATGATTGTATCCACTGGGAGTTTTCCTCCATCTGCACTCCAGCCTCCTCCTCTCATGTTTCATCGCTCTCAGCTCCGGAGTATACCACGGAGCTGTATGAGCTCTACAGCGGAGGGGGCGCGCGGGAGCGATTGTGTCAATAGCCCGGGTCATTTCCGTATTCCACAGTGCGACCAGGGCCTCGACAGGAGCACCAGTCCTATCAGCTGGAAAATCTCCCAGAGCCCTCTGAAAACCTGCGGGATCCATCCGGCTCCGGGAGCGGATCAACTTAATAGATCCTCCACCTTTGCAGAGGGAAAGAGCCGCTGTAAGTCTAAATCTCAGCAAGCGGTGATCTGTCCATGACAATGGGGTAGATGAAAAACACCCCACCGCCAGATCACCATCTCCATGTCCAGTGGTGAAGATCAAATCAAGAGTATGTCCCGACACATGCGTTGGGCCGGTAGAAAATTGAGACAGCCCCATTGTTGTCATGGAGGCAATGAAGTCCTGAGCTGCGCCAGATAAGACAGCCTCGGCATGGACGTTGAAATGCCCCAGTACCAAAAGTCTAGGGGATCTCAAGAGCACCTCTGAGACTATCTCCGTCAGCTCAGCTAAGGAAGCTGTTGGGCAGCAAGGTGGACGGTACACCAACAGTATTCCTAGTCTGTCTCCCTGGCCCAATACAAGGTGGAGACATTCCAGACCAGTTGCCATCTGGACAGGGTGCTTGGTGAGAGGGAAAGAACTCCTATAGACCACAGCGACCCCCCCTCCCCAGCCCTCAGATCTACCACAGTGCTGAACCAAATACCCGGGTGGACAAAGCTGGGAAAGAGCAACTCCTCCCTGATCAGCCACCCAGGTTTCGGTTATACATGCCAGGTCGGCACCCTCCTCCAGAATTAAATCATGGACAAGTGAGGTTTTATTATGTACCGACCTGGCTTCAAAAGCAGCACTTGGAGATCCGAGAGCTGGCTGATAGGACAACCAACAAACCTGTGGGTATGAGGAGAACCGGAACAAGGCACAGACACAATTTGTCTGGGACGAGTTCCCCTTACCTGGCCTGTTCTCCTCCTATCGCCATACCTCCCATTACCCGTCACTACGTTAATTGGGGCCCCCGAAAGCCCCCCCACGAAGGATGGAATCTTTTCTCCCAGGCACATGTTAAAAATACACAAACTCACACAGACAAGCAATCATACAATCATTCACCCAACAGTAACGCACACACACACCGAACAAACAACGTTAAAATTAATTAGTCCATGCCATGGCTCAATCACAGCAGAAGCCTGCTGCTGGCAGAGGTTGGCAGTGCCCTGTGCAGCCAGGAGTCTGCCGGCACAGCCAGGTATCCCCGCCATTCCGCTTACCCCAGCCTAGCGGAAAGGTGAGTCAGATTGCACCCTTAATCAATATTCCTTCATATGATGAAATGGACTTATAACTGTGGGGAATTCAATTCCAAAACTAGGGAACATAGCCTTATAGTTGCTTCTCACATTATCTTTTCCTGTGAGAAACTGATCTTTGAGTGTGACAGTAACAGCGCTTTGGAATTTCCTGCCTATTATAATAAAATAATAATAAAATTAATTTTTTGTGTCGCCTATCTGACCGAAGTCACTCTAGGCGACGTACATATTGAAATTCAATAAAATACAATATAATATACAATATAAATACAGAATAAAATACAGTGCAGTCAACAGTAGGTCAATCAATAACCAATTTTAAACAGTCATAGAAAAATTAGCCTACCCCGGAGATCCCAAAGGCCTGTCCAAAGAGCCAGGTTTTTAAGGCCTGGTGGAATGTATCCAGGGAAGGGGCATGGCGGAGATCGAACGGGAGGGAGTTCCAGAGAGTGGGGGCCGCCACTGAGAATGCCCTCTCTCTAGTCCCCACCAACCTAGCTGTTTTCGTTGGTGGGACCGAGAGGTGACCAGGGCATGTACCACCAGTGGGAGTTGATGAATAGGGAGGTAGGGTTGCAGCCTCCGTATGAGGTGTAGTTGATACCAAGCTGCCCGGCTCACTGCCGAAATCTGAGCCTCCATGGACAGCTTGGAATCAAGAACAACCCCGAGGCTGCGGACCTGATCTTTCAGGGGTAATCTCACCCCATTAAGCTTCAGGTCAGCAACACCCAACCTTCCCCTGTCACCCACAAGTAGCACCTTGGTCTTATCAGGATTGAGCTTCAGCCTGTTCCTTCCCATCCACCCACTCACGGATTCCAAACACTTGGACAAGGTCTCCACAGCCAACTCTGGTGAGGATTTAAAAGAGAGATAGAGCTGCGTGTCATCAGCATATTGGTGACACCGCAGCCCAAAACTCCTGATGATGGCTCCCAGCGGCTTTACATAGATGTTAAATAGCATGGGAGAGAGGATAGAACCCTGTGGCACTCCACAATTGAGGGGCCAAGGGTCTGAAACCTCCTCTCCCAATGCTACCTGTTGATGCCTGTCAGAGAGAAGGAACGGAACCACTGCAGAACAGTGCCTCCTATTCCCAATCCCTCCAGGCGATCTAACAGGATAACATTAGGCAGGCACTTTTATTATACAGCTTTATGTGTCTGCTAAAACCTTTTTTTATTTCAGCAAGTCTATCTGGATGTGGACACATAATTCAATTTTTCGGCTTGTTTTTAAATTTTGTTGATTTTATCTGTCTTTTACTGTTAATAATCTTAAGGTTTTATGCACGCCGTTTATATATATATATATATATGGATTAAGTTATTTACAACGTTTCTTAAATAAAAATATATATCTTGCATTCAGAGTCTGATCCTTTCCTAGCTGCTACTCCTGAATATTTTAAAGGGGGGCAGACTCTTACTTTTTAAAACAAGAAAACCAAAAACCACATGCTTCCTTCGTACTTATGAAAAGCTTTTGCTTTTTGCTTTCTAGTATCCATACCTCAATGGAATGAGATAAAATGTAAAATGAGACTCAACCCTAAGATTGTTCACAGTATGGGGAACTGATTTCACCTAGCAGGATAATAATCATTATGGCTTTTCTTCCTGGTCACAGCTGGACCAATAAATTTTGGTACCTGAGGCAGCATAGCAAATGCCTCACCCCACCTGCCCTGCTAGATCAAATTGCATCATATCCAAGGTCAGCCAATTCCACAAGCACATCTTCCACTCCCCAACTGCAAAACTACAGCAATAATAAAATTATAAAACAAACACTGTTACACTTTCATGACATCCAAAATTAATGGTTTCAGGCAGTCGTCTCACTCTGCCTAATGTTAGAGCCGGCCCTGCGACAGATCTACCTCTTGGGATAAGCTGCTGCAACCCATTGATACTAAGAACTGCAGGCAGATGCAACGCTTAGGCTTCTCTTGCCTAATGAGGCTGTCCCAAAGCTGATTCATCTTCTTAAGCAGCCTCATTAAACAACACATGACTGGCAGCTGTTCATACCTTCAGAAAGCTCCCAGGGTCATATTGCCTAATGGAGCTGCACATGGGATTGGTGCAAATTAGCCAGCCCTGAGTAGGTGTAATACTTGGGATCAAGCATAGGGGAGGTCAGGAGCCTCCGTGATGTCATTTCAGTCTTCTTCCTCCACAGATTCATGATGAGATTAGATACAGAAGAAGGAGATATGTTATAATAATGCAATGGGGAAAAGGTAAGCATTTCTCTGTAGGATGCTTCTGTACAAAGATGACACAACAATGTCTACGGTGTTACAGCCGAAACAACACTACTCCTAAGCAGGGCTTGAATAAAACAGGAGAAATGTTGAGGAACAAACACATTGGAACTGTCTGTGCTTTAATTTGTTTAAAAGTTTAATTTATTTTTGTATTGATCTGTTTCAGGCCAGGACTTTGGATCAAAGAAAGATCCAGCGGAAAACACATTCTCTAAGGATCCTTCTATTACGTGCATGCTAGAGAGAGAGAGAAGGCACCATCCATACACAAGAGGGACAGAACTGGGAAAGCTTAACGTTTACAGGAGCACAAAAAAAACTGGGGGGGGGCTTAAGCAGGGACTCCCCCGACACACAAACAGTCCAATGAGAACTGAGCATGCCCAGTGGACCTGGTGGTGGTGGTGGTGGTGATGGAGAGGAATTGAAAACCAGGGGAGAGGGGACATGGAATTATGTATCCTTACAGAGAGCATGGCTGGCTGGCTGAAATGTTGAGAGAGTACACTCCGCGCTGGAACATTTTGTTGCAAGTCCAATTTGTGCTGTAAATATCCTCCCCGCGTTAATTCCATCAACCCTGCGATCATTAGTCTTTTGTTAAACTGACCAATGGTTGAGTGGGTGCATTTCCCTCCCTCGCTCCCTCCCTCTCTTGTCACTCATATGCAAATATAATTGCAATCTGTTCTTAGTGAGGTCTGGCTACATGCCTAAACCACACACGCTGCCTCAATCTGATGGGGGTTTAGTCCAAAACTGGAGGGCACCAGGTTGATGAAGGCTGTTGCAGAGCAACATAAAAGCATGATTGACATTAAAATTACTTTACATCTTCCACAAGTAAACTTTCTTAGACAGTGCCATTGATTGTTTCAAGGTCTGGACTATTACTGGACTAAGCAAGGCATCATTTAAATGAACATCATGTTAGTACTGAAAATGGGACATGGGTGGTGACCTTAAGGTGTAAAAGGAAGCAACATATCCATGTACAACATGAAAATCACTGAAACTATATACTTTCCACAAACATATTCTCAGGATTATGCATTCAGTAAACAGCAGTCAGTTTTAAAGTAGCAGTTATAAAAATGTATGCAAGTATGAACTGAAGAGAAGGTGTGTAAAATGACTATAGATGGAAAGGAATTTGTATTGGAAATTTAGAATGTCTAATCCAATAAAATGCAACTCCTCTCATTCCCAGTCCTCCACTCAGCCTTTCATTCTAAGCAGCACAATGAGTATGAATCCTTGGCTTATCTATTGGTTTTCAACTAGCGAGTTGGATGCACAAGTGGATCTGGGTGACAGTGGGTCACTTGCTTTTTTTTTAAAGAAGTAAAGTAAAAAGACAGAAAGTGGGGAGGAGGAAAAGAAAGAGGGAGAGTAAGGGTATGTCTATACTATCAATATAAACTGGTTCTATATTAATTTAATTGTTATGGATCCTCACTCCAATTCTGGGAATTGTAGTTTCGTTCAAGTGTTCAAAATTCAGTTGATCTTTAAACTCACCGCCACAGAACTACCATTCCCATGGTCCCCAGCAAGAATGCCCTGAGAAAGACAGAGGACTAAACAGGGGAGAGAAAGGGAAGAGGATGAGAAGGAGAAATAGAAACATAGATGTTTGCATCTGTAATTGGGTCCCATATTGCAAGTAGGGCTTAAAGCCAGTGCAGTGTAGTTGTTATTGTGCTGGATGAGAATCTGGGAGACCAGGGTTCAAATCTCTGCTCAGCCATGAAGCTTACTGGGTGACCTTGGTCCAGGCACAGTCTCTCAGCCTAACCTACCTCACAGGATTGTTGTGAGGATAAAATGGAGAGGAAGGACAACCATGTATGCCACCTTGAGCTCCTTGGTGGGATATAAATGTAATAAATAAATAAAGGGGTGTCAGAGAAATTCTCCAAATTCACACTTTTTTCCTTCATGATCTTGGAGTGTTCTTGCACCCTGAAGTCCACCCTGGAATTACCCCCCCCCATTTTCATGGCAACTTAATGAGTGGGATTTGGAGCTGCTAAAAGGGGAAACATTTTGTTCATAATGTAATGACGACACTGTATATTACGCTAATGTTGCTTGCTGCTTCCAAATGGCATCTCAGACCATTTGCTGCTATGGCAACAAGGTACCTTTCATTCTAACCAATACTTGGTCAACTTGTTTTTTATGCAAAAGCTGGGTTATTTAATTAACAAAATAAACTGTTACGACCATTATTTTTGCAATCCTCCAGTTCTATGGCCTTGAATCCTAGAGTTGTAAAATCACAGTACTGGATGGGGTTGGCAGATGTGCTTTCATAAAGGGGATTCATAAGTCTAAACAGGATCAGTCATACCCATAATATGCTACTGCTTCCAAATGACATCTCAGGCCATTAGCTTCTATGACAACAAACCATGTATACTTGGTCGACCTTTAGTTATGCAAAGGCTTATTCTCCCAGCAAAAGGGAATGTGCCAGGTTACTTACTTCACTAAAGAAAAGGGTTTGACCACTTTTTTATTTTTTTGCAATCCTCCTGGAGTAGTAAAGATTAAACTAGGCACTACCCAAATGCGATTCCTTATCCTTACATAATGAAAGTATAATGAATACATCTAACTGTGAGAATAGGATGCTGGACTAGATGGGACCTGATCTAGCAGGCTATATTTATGTTCTTAAGCATGATGAACAGCACAAAAACAAAATATAATTTGCTGCATGGAATAAAAACAGGCCTGGCAAAATCCTATTTTTACATAGGCAAAGGGATTTTGTTGTTGTTGCACATCCTTAGATGGGTCCCAAGCCTGGAAGAGACTGAAGATGATTGATTCTCTTCCACCACTAGATCTGCAAAGAGAGGTTTTGGGATCATACTCCAAGATGCTTCACCTTCGATTAGCAAAGAAGGAAGATTTAAAATGCAAACCAAAGACAGCCTTCTGGTAGGAAAACATTTTTTAATAAGAAACAGCTCTGGCCCCAATAGCCTACTATATCTCCCATCTTATACTTACATTATACCAAGACCAAAGATATGCCAATGCTATGCTGGTGGAACAGCCACATTAACCAATGCGTGATTAGCTTAGGAGGAAAGCAGTGAGCAATAGAAAGCAATGGTAAATGGTCAGCAGTTGGAGTACCCAGCTCTAGGCATTCTGGTGCTGATGGCAGCATGTCCGTGAACTGAAGGAGATTAGGAATCACTGCTCGTCCCCTGTGCTGCCTACTTCCCACCCATTGCATCAACATATCTGCATCAGCAGAATGGCTGCCAGTGGCATGTTTTGCCAGAGTATTTAAGGCGCTCTGACAGGATACCTGGCATTTCGCCCTCATAGCATGGCTTCCACCAAATCCTATTGCTCCTCAGCCAGTGGATCTTCAGAACAGGATTGCGCCCTCAGTTGCACTAATCAGATGTCAGACACACAACAGTATGTTTTGTGTAACTTTGCTTCTGTTCTAACATGCCCTGAATGCGAATGCCACATCTATATAGACCAGGGTTGACAAACCTGAGGCCCTTCAGGTGTTATTGGACTCCAAATCATGTCAAGGTCAGCCAACATGGCCAATGGGCAGGGTTGTTGCAGTTGATGGGTGAAATAAAATGCAGACACATCAGCTTGGGTTGAACAAGGGCCACTTTATTTAAATTACAGTAAAGAAAGAACCCCAATTTAAAGTGACCTGCAGAGGAAAACCTAGGTGCGGGAACTGTCTATAAGCAAGTAGCTTAGCACACAGCTCTCGGGCGACCAGCCCCTGCTGGGACAAGGGCAAGCCCATCTGCTTACCCTTTACCCTAGCCACACCTTGCAGGTGAGTAGAGGGGCCTTCCCACGTCATCCCCACCTGGGACCGTATAGCCCCTGGGTAGATGAGGATAAGTTGGCCCCAGAAGCAGCCCATATCCCGCTCTAGAGCCGTAAAGCCCTGAGAGACAGGCCCTCCGGAACCGCCAATCACCTCCAAAGGTGCCTAAGGGGGCCACCTAGCTGTCCTTACCTATTTCCCTTCCCGCACCTTCCCGCCACAAAAGGGGGACAAATCTCTATTTAGTCCCCCTTTACCCCACTGCCGAGAAGCACCTCTCGCAGACATCTCTGCAGGTCTCCCAAAAATAAGTCGTTACCTGCGTCTGACAGGTGAACGCCATCGGCCCTGTACAGTTCACCCTTCTGTTGCTGAATTTGGGGATGCGGAATGACCAACCCCCCGTGCCCAAGAAGAGCCAACCGAATCTGCCGGTTGACCTTCTTCCGTGCTCTATCCATCGCCGCTGGATCCCAAACATCACGCCACACCTGGCGTGGAAGCAGGTCTGACCACATCAGACGCACGCAAGGCCAACGCTGCCTTATCGCTTGCATGTCCTTACATGCCTGTACGCTGAGGGCCTTGCCCTTCATCAAGCCAAGGTCATTCCCACCCAGATGGATGACCAGCACTTGCGGAATTGTCCGCACCAAAACTTGCCGGAACAGAGCGGGTAGGAGCCCCTCCCAACGCATTCCTCGCCGGCCAAGCCACTGTACTGCAGCCCATCTACTGAGGCCCAACTGCGAGCCCATGCTCGACTTCGCTGCCCTCCGGGCTGCCCAGAAGATCATGCTGTGGCCGCATATAAGGATCTGCGCCTGCTCCGCCCCCGTCCAGCAACCTGCCAAAACAAATGAAAATTGTTAGGCTTCCGCATTCCCCGCGCTCTAGAAGGGGCGAATGTAGCCCTTATACGCGTCAGAGGACCATCGTCCCACGGCCTGTACTGTCACCTGGGGAAAACCAAAACCTGCTGCCGTAGAAGCAGCTCCTATTCTAAATGAATGTGTTCCAAATTGTGAGGCATCATAACCCATCCTATGCAATGCTAGTTTTGTTAAGGCCCAAAATTGATAAATGGAAAGAGGGGCCATGTTCACATGCGTAAATAAATAGCCTTCGGCTGATCCCCTTGTTCTTAGGAAATCATTTAAAGCCCGTACGGGGCAGAGGTGAGGCTCTGATGATGGGGCCAAGCGCACCTGTCTCCCTTTATATTTTTGGTCCGTTTTAGACCATCTTAAAGTTATACAAGCGCAGTCTCCTTCTATGGAGACATCCGAAAACTGGAGGGCGCATCGAGACGTGTCATGTTTAGAGCCAGCCACCACCTCACTGATCCAAAAGGCTCCAAAAAATAGCGTAAAGGCTACTGCCTGGAATAGCTTGGCCTCATAACTGGTAGTACAGACCATTTTTCACTGGTGAACCATCCCTAGTATTATGTCCAGTGAGAAAGGTCGCCGGGAATCAGGTGGGGCAGGGTGTTCCTTAGCCCATCCAGCCAACATGCGTCGGACCCTGAAGTCCTCGCTATGGTCCAGAAAACCACCTGCCTTCGCTAAAAAGGCAAGCCCCGCCAGCTTACCTTGCAGTGTTCGGACTGACAGGCCCCGTTTCCTGCCATCCACCAGGAATTCAAGCAGGTGACTTACCGGAATAGGGCACTCCGGCGCATAGCCTTTGGAGGCCCAGAAGTCCTGCATGTCCCTACCTGCTCTCTGGTAACTGTTGAGCGTACTGGGGGCAATGGAAAGGCTTATGGCTCTCTCCAACTCTGCTCTCCAATCTCCCATAGCGCAGGGGGCACGGCTTCCGGCTGAGCCCTGGCCAGCGGCGCCAGCTGACGGAAACGGTCCATCTGGTTCCGTGACAGAGCATCAGCAACACTATTGTCAATGCCAGGAACATGCCGTGCCCGGAAAAGAACATTAAAACGCAGGCACTGGAGAACAAAAGAACAGACAAGACCCATAACCCTGGCATTCCTGGATGTGAGGGAATTGATAACATGTACTGTAGCCATGTTATCACACCAGAAGTGGACTGCGGAGTTCCGCAACTCCGCAGCCCACAAATAGACTGCTACCACTATAGGGAAAAATTCCGAAAAGGTCAGATCCTTGTCTAGACCCTCTTGAACCCATGTCTGTGGCCATTGTCCCTTACACCAGGAAGACCCAAAGACTACCCCAAAGCCATAACCCCCAGAGGCATCGGAATGGACCTGTACCTCGGCCTCCAGGAGATGGTCCTGCCTCCAAAAGGATGTACCGTTGAAATCCTGTAGAAAGGAGGACCACACAGCCAGGTCGGCACGTAAAGCCGCTGTAACCCGAAATCGATGGTGGGGTCGTGAGAGTCCCACCATGGCCTCATATACACGCCTCAAAAATGCTCTGCCAGGCGCTATGACCCGGCACGCAAAATTAAGATGCCCTGCTAGCTCCTGGAGGGTGGAGAGGAAAACTTTCCTCGCCCTTATAACTTCATTTATCCTGTTGTGGAGGATTAGCAGCTTATTCTGGGGTAGCCTACAGCATTGCTGCTCAGAATCAATTTTGATGCCTAAAAAGGTCAAAACTGGAGCAGGTCCCTCCGTCTTTTCTATGGCTAGAGGAACCCCCAGTTCTTCGGTCAATTCCTGGAACTGGGCCATTAAGTGTAGGCATTCGCCTGTACCGGCCCCACCCGCAAATAGAAAATCATCCAGATAATGAACGACAGAAGTCCTGCCCGCCTTATGTTTGATTGCCCATTCTAAAAAAGTGCTGAAGCGCTCAAAGACTGCGCAAGAGATTGAGCATCCCATAGGCAAGGCGCGGTCCACATAAAATTTGTTGGCGAAACTAAAGCCCAGCAGGTCAAAATCTGCTGGGTGGACGGGCAGTAGTCGGAAAGCGGACTTAATGTCACAGTTGCCCATTAATGCTCCTATACCGCAGGCCCGAACCATGCGCACAGCAGAGTCGAATGATGTGTAGTGAACCGTACATAGACTGTCAGGAATGAAGTCATTAACTGAGTGTCCACACGGGTGGGACAAGTGGTGAATAAGCCTATACTCCCCTGCCGCCTTCTTGGGTATGATCCCTAATGGGGATACTCGAAGGTTAGGGAGAGGGGGTGATTGGAACGGGCCAAGCACCCGTCCTGCTTGCACTTCTTTGTCGATTTTCATTCGCACTATTGCCTCCCTGCCTATGACAGATTTTAAATTTTGGGACATGTAAGTAACCCTAGGACCGTTGTAGGGAATTCGAAAGCCTGACAAAAAACCATTAAAAAGAAAACCGGCGTCTCCAGCTACTGGATAACAAGCCCTGTAAAACATGTAACTTAATTGGGGAGGGGCCCTTTTCCTTGATTGGCCCCAGGTGGGGGCTGTCTTCTGCCCCACTGCTGATCCCTGCTGCCTCCCCTATACGACCTGCCTCTGCTGCAGGCGGTGGAAGGGTGTGAGGCTCCACAAATAGCACACTCGTGTCGGAAACAACACGGGTTGCGATTGCAGATTCCCCGGGCATTGAACTCCCAGCATAGCAGCCGTTGTTGAACCCCTTGCCCTGCATTAAAGCGGGGAAGGGTGGCAGTCGACTGCCTGCTGATAAGATGCCCACTATCGCACCTATCTCCAGTCATGGCACGGGCCGCACTCATAAACTGCAGCCATAGCTCGGGTTCCTTCTTGTCCCATGGAAGGGTCACATCGCATGCCGCCCACATACGAAATGCCTCTTCGTAAGACAGCCAAGCCAGCCCAGAGAATTCTACATACGCCCTATATATTATGTCTAGATACTTAAAGAGAGACAATGCCCTTTGAGGCTGTCTCTCAATCAGCACTCCTGCGTATATCAAATACGCTGGTAGCCAATTAGCCCAGGTGCGGTCGATCCTCCTGCGCCTGGGCCTGTCTATGTCAGTCTCCGTCTCCTTATCCTTGTCTCTTTTGGGGTGTTCCCTATAAAATAGCGAAAAAACATCCACATACTCTCCCCTCCAAATTTTTTCTTTTGTGGAAGGGAGCAGGTGGAAACCCAAGGTGACAGATGTATTCCCAAAAGGAATAGCACTACTTGCCACCAACCCCAAAGGGTCTGAAGTAGTACAGGGACTTCATTAAAGATGGAGGCAGCGTCTTCACCCCCACCTGCAACCTTGCCCCACTCGTCAGCTGCGCGGCGAGCGGGGCGCCCTATGGGAGCTGTTGTTCATCCACCTCTTGAGGGCCACATGGTCCCCATCTGATGTAAAGCAAAATAGAGCAGCCCCCACATATATTTTGCTGCCTTTGTAAATGGGTTTTCCCCACCCCCATCTTTTCTTGCAGATAATTTCCAACAAGAATTAGCCATGCCTGCAGGTGGATATTCTCCCTGTGTAAAATGAATGTTTGAAAGATGGCAAGCTGTTACCCCAGAAGCTTTGATGGCTTGGAACCAAGGAGAAAAAAACACAAATAGTGGGGGAGCAGGATGTCCTCTCATTTACCTGAAGTTGAAGGAGAAAGAAAAAAGCTTCCAACTAATAATTTTGCTGGCTTGCTCCATGTTCTTTTAAGCTAAAATGGAACACACACCTTCCCCCCCTTGTACAATATGAATGTTTGGCCCACACCATTAAGAGCTCAAGGATGTCATTTCAAGTAGATTTGATTGATCTACCTAAAACAAATACACTTTTCTGACAAAGTGTTAATAAACCCTCTCTGTCAGTTACAGAGTGCTCCTTTCAAGATCCTACTGTTTGTGTTTGAAGTGATGAAATTTACGGAGAACTGTTATAAGATTCTAATTGAATTTCACAGAAATAGCCCCAGTGTGACCTAATATTGTGGCTGGGGGGAAGAGAAAATCCTCAAAACCATCCTCTGTGGAATAAGTGATTAAAAATGCCAAATGCAGAAGAGTGGTTGGCATAAGAAATAATAAACAACTCAGTTAATGAAGACTTTTGAGATGTTAATGTTGATAATGTCTATAGAACGTGGAGGCAGGGGGAGAGATGAAAAAGAACCACAGCAACAGAAAATGTGTATTTATTAAAAACAGGTTTCTTTCAGGAAATCTTGGGAAATAACAAAAGCCAACTTTAAAAGATTCCATTAAAGTAAAGCGTGGATGAAACAGATAATTTTACCACCAGCCATTTGAACAGAACTTGTCTCCCGACAACTTTTAAGGAAAGCTTTGTAGTATTTTTGACACATATAGCAGGGGTGGCTAACCCTTGGGTCTCCAGATGTTGTTAGACTACAACCTTCCATCATCCCTGACCATTGGCCTTGCTGGCTGGAGGCCAGCAACATCTGGAGGTCCACAGGATAGCTATCCCTGACATATAGCCTCTGTCACAACGTCTGAGACATCTCACAACATCTGAGACAACATAGGAAGTGGACCTTTAGTGTAGCGGCACCTACACTTTGGAATTCCCTCCCCTTAAATATTAGACAGGTGTTATCTTTTCAGCGCCTACTGAGGACCTTCCTCTTTCAACAAGCCTTTTAAGTAGAGACCTTATCCCAGTCTGCGTCTGTGTTAGAATTGCTTTTCAATACGTTTTTAAAGCTTTTTATAAAAAAGATGTTTTATTTTAATATATTTTAAGGATGTTTTGTTTTAACATGTTTTTAAGGATGTTTTGTTTTAATATATTTTAAAGTTTGTTTTATGATGTTTTAGAGTGTCTTTAGTGCTTTTGTTTGCCACTCTGGGCTCCTACTGGGAAGAAGGATGGGATATAAATCTAATAAATAAATAAATAAAGCACATCTGTCCCCAAGAATCCTGAGGACTGTAGTTTACCCCTCACATAGCTACAATTCTCAGCACCCTTAATAAACTACTGTTCCCAGGATTCTTGGGAGGGGGACAAATGTGCTTTAAATGTGTGGTGCATATGCAGCCTGACTTACAAAAGTTGGAGAATATAGAGTGGGATGATGGAGTCTATCAGAAAAAGAAAGTTATGGGAAAGAAAAGGAGTTATGGGAATTTCACCCCAGGCTTCAGATCCATGCCAACAATTCTCTGTCTTTCCGTGGCAAAGGATCAAGCTGCAGATTCAAGTTTTAAATGCTCCTCTACATAAAACCACCCCGCAAACAGAAGACCAATACAACCCAGAATATATACAAAGATATCCCGGTATGGTTTGCTCTTAAAAATAATTACATTAGTTTTAAAAATAATTACAACAGAAACAAACTACAATGAGATATAGAAACACTTCAGTCTTATAAACAAAGTACACAAAAACCATGGAATTGATTTTCAATATTGTTCATTATCATTGACACTGAGAGGCATTCAAAGAATGCATGAAGGCATAAAGTGTGTATGGGGCACATGTGCTGGCCTCATCCCCAACATTCTGTCTTCTCCTGCTTTATCCCTAACCTTGTTCAGCAGAAAGGTTTGTACGTATGTTCAGCTGGAATTATGTGTGGTGTAGAGAAAGTGGAGAGGGAGGAATTTTTCTCCCTCTCTCATAATACTAGAACTCCAATGAAGCTGAATATTCAAAGATCC
Source organism: Rhineura floridana (assembly GCF_030035675.1). Classification (NCBI taxonomy): domain Eukaryota; kingdom Metazoa; phylum Chordata; class Lepidosauria; order Squamata; family Rhineuridae; genus Rhineura; species Rhineura floridana. Next base: position 48,939,922 of record NC_084489.1, read on the forward strand.
GGGACAGACAAAAGGAAGTACTTCTTCACACAGCACATAGTTAAATTATGGAACTCAGTACCACCAGATGCTGTCAAGGCCAACAAAGTGAATTGCTTTAAAAAGGCTTTAGACAAATTCGTGGAGGAGGATAAGGCTGGCATGTTATTAAGGCTGGCATAAGGCTGGCAAGTTAGCCATGGTGTCTATGTACTACCTTCAGTGTCAGAAACTAAATACCATTGTTTGAACACAGGAGGCTTGACTAGATGGGCCTTTGGTGAGTTCTTAATGTGCTTAGAAGCCTCGCCACGATTGGGAATCCCTGGCATAGAGTGTTCCCTACTCTAGGAAGACTCTTGAGCGTGTTCAGCCAAATGCACTTCAAAGGTCCCTTCTGACCTTCCTACTCAATGCAGAAAGGTTGGAGGTGAGACAGGAATTGGGAAGTTAGGGGCAGGACCCTCACATTTACCTTCACTCACCCTACCCCCTTTATGCCTGAACAGGGCTATTGTCATACAGAATAAGCAACATTATATTACAAGGACAAACAGTCTGCCAAACATCCCTTACCTGTAATCTGAAGTAGCAGAGCCCAATCTGCCTCAGCATTTATTTAGTTATTAGATTTATATCCCACATCTTCTTCCAAAGGAGCCCAGGGCAGCAAACATGTCAGTACTAAAGCAATACAATTAAAACTTCTAAAAACAGTTAAAAACAGCCTTCAAAGAACAACTTTTTCACTGTTAAAAACCTTTAATTTTTTTAAAACGAGTGGAACCAGGGAAAGTTAGAAATTGTCAAGCAAGAAATGGAACGTATCAACATTACAATACTTGGGGTGAGTGAATTAAAATGGATGGGAATGGGACATTTCCAATCAGGCAACTACAAAATATTTTATGTAGGAAATGAGAAATCAAGAAGAAACGGGGTTGGTTTAATAGTGAGAAGTGATGTAGCAAAAGCTGTTAGGAGCTACAACGCAAGGTCTGAGAGAGTGATATCAATGAGATTAAATGGGAATCCTATTAACATAACCATCATCCAAGTCTACTCTCCAACGTCAAATGCAGAAGAAGAATTGGACAGATTATACGCAGAAGTACAGGAGGAAATTGATCACACACCAAAACAAGATATGATGATAATCATGGGGGATTGCAATGCAAAAATAGGGAACAGAGAAGAACTAGGAATTGTAGGGAAATGGGGCTTAGGAGACAGAAATGAAGCAGGAGAAAGACTTATTGAATTCTGTGAAGCTAATAATTTGTTCCTTGCAAACACATTTTTTTGAACAACCGAAAAGCCAACAGTACATGTGGACATCACCAGATGGTCAATATAGGAATCAAATTGATTATATAATTGGTAACAGAAGATGGAGAAGTTCCATACTTTCTGCAAAAACAAGACCAGGAGCAGACTGCGGTACAGATCATGAACTGGTCATATCGAAAATCAGAGTAAAGCTAAAGAAGAAGAACAAAGCAATCATAATGCCAAAATACAATTTGAATAACATACCAGAAGAATATAAAGATTAAATAAGGAACAGATTTGAGGCTTTAAACTTAGTTGACAGAGAACCAGAAAAACTATGGAGTGAAGTCAGAGACATTATCACAGAAGAATGCAAAAAGACAATACCTCTAGTTAAAAAGAGAGAAAGACCTCAATGGATGACTGAAGAAACTCTTAAAATGGTTAAAGAGAGAAGGAAAGCAAGAGCAAAAGGAGATAGAAACACTGTTAGAACACTAAATGCAACAACACAGCAACAGAATGGCATGGGGGGGATTTTCAATTTAACATTTTGGGGCAGATGAAAAATCCATGCTGGCTATCGTATACAGCCACTCTTCTGGCTGTATTTTTAAGCTTTGAATGAATTCTTTATTGCATAGTCAACAGACCTCAGCAATCAAAAAATAAAATACAGAGAAATAGATAAATACATACATGACCAAAAAACAACAACAACAAAAAACCAGAAACATAAAATCAAGGCTGCACGCCAAGCAGATTCTTCCTTATCTGCATGGCCTGATTTATAAATTTGCCTACAGCAAGGGTAATAAATTCATCTGTACCCTGTAAAAGAAGAATTAGCAATGTGTTTTTAGATCGGCCTGGGAAGGTTAAAAAGATAGGGGATAAAAGATCGTTTCTAACATGATCATAAAATTTACAGTGGAATAAAACGTGCGAAACAGTCTCAGTCTAGTAGGCATTGCATGGGCAAAACCTAAGATTTCTTGGGATCTTATTGAATCTTCCTTCAAGAAATTTGGAGGGAAGAGTATCGAAACTGGCCAAAGTAAAGGCCCTTCTATATTTGGGAACAGAGAGCCAGTGTAAATAACGCTGGCCGTCAGCACTAGGTAGAACACTCAGGCCCAAAGCCCGGGGAGAGCAAGAGCCTGACGCCTTGGCCAGTAGCTCTTGGTTGTCGATATCGGTTAGCCTATGTCTAACCACAGCCTTGGCCGCAGTAAGATCCATATTTAACAATTCTGAAGGAGAGAGCCAGACTGATAGAATTTTTTCTACAACAAGTGATGGCCATGAGGCGTTAAAAGAGTCGGCCAGTGCTCGCCTGGCGTAAGATTCTGGGGTAAGTGTGTAGAAGCAGCGGAGCCAGAAGTAGATGGTGCATAGCCAAGTTAGACAGTATAAAGAATTTAGTCCTGCTTCAAGTAGAAGCGTAGCCCCAGAAACACATCTGGGGACACCAAAGATGGATCTTAGGGAAGAATAAAGAATGCCGTCAATGCGGCCTTTGGAATAAGGCAGCCAAATTGGGGTTCCGTATGTCAGCATCGGTATAATTTTGGTGCGAATTATGCATGTTGCTGCCGGGATACACTTTCCATCATTAGTAAAATAAAAACGAGTGATAGCTCCCAAATTTTTGCTTGCCTTTGCTTTTATATAATTGATTTGGGAGGTCCAGCAGCCCGACTCTTGAAACCATATCCCAAGATATTTATAAGAATTAACTTGCTCAATTCTAGTAGAGCCTAGGCGCCAGGGAAATCTAGCCTTTTTCTTTGAAAAGACTACCACTTTGGATTTTGTGTGATTAATAGATAAGGTATTAGCATTGCAGTAAGCTGCAAAGCCAGTCAATAGTCTTTTCATGCCTAGTTGAGTTCGTGATAATAAGACTGTGTCATCGCATAGAGGAGGATATGCACTTTGTCAACACCTAGTTTGGGAGAGTGTGATTGTATATCCTCCAAGGCTGTAGGGAGATCAGCCAGATAAAGGTTAAATAGCACAGGCACCAGTACGCAGCCTTGCCTGACACCTCGTGTAGACCGTATCTTGTGAGAAAGGTGGCCTTGAGGGTTACACCGAACTCGGACCGAAGTGTTGTGGTATAATGCTGCTATTAGGCATAAAAGTTGTTTATCGATATGTAAGGATTCTAGTTTATTCCAGAGACGAGGCCGTGAGATGGAATCAAAAGCTGACTTTAAATCGATGAAGGCAGCAAAGAGTTTGCCTCCATCTGGTCTAGAGTATTTATAAGCCAGCTGGGCCAGGGTTAGACAGTGATCTAAGGCCGAGTGGCCTGGTTTAAAACCAATCTGTTCGTTGCCCAGGATATTATTGGAGCTAACCCATGAATTTAGCTTATTGCCAAGATAACTGGCATAAATCTTGCCCACGACCGAGAGCAAGCTTATAGGTCGATAATTGTTCGGGTCATTGTGTGGTCCTTTCTTGTAAATTGGGATAATAAAAGCCTTGAGCCAAGAGACCGGGATCAATCCAGATTTGTTAATATTCGTAAAGACAGAGGCTAACATAGGGGCCCACCAGGTTATGTTAGACTTGAGTAATTCAGGTGGGATGTCATCGGGTCCTGCCGCCTTGCCGTTTTTTAGTTTTATAATCAGATCGGCAATGGAGTCAGGTTCAACTGGGGGCCATTCAGGAGTATCTTTCAGTACGGGGAAAGAAGAGTAGATATCTAAAGGGACCTCATTGTTAAATACATCATGAAAGTGTTGTTCCCAGGTTTCAGTGGTTATGAGGCAATCGGGGCTGTCGTTGTTGTTGGATAGAGCTCCTGAGACTAGCTGCCAGAAAGTCTTGGAATTGCGAGTTGCAATTGCAACCTCAAGCAAGTGCCAAGATTCCTGTATAGCCTCGTGTTTCTTTTTAATTATCAGTTTTTTGTATTCTCTGCGCAGAACATAATAAGAGTGTGGAAGCTGACGTTCGTTGTTACTGCGATAAGTGCGGTATGCAGAACTAATCTTGCGCTTTAAGGCTCTACAGTCTTTATCGAACCAGCAGTTGCGTGGAGCTTTATAATGACCATGGTTAGACGCTAGAGACTTATGGATTATAGCATTTACAGATTTAATCAGGTCAGCATAAATGGTCAAGCCTACACTCGGCAAGTCAGTCAGGGTCAGTTGAGTTACCAACTGCACTGTATGTGGAAATTTGACAAATTGGGAGAATATCTGGTCAAATTTAGGTGACCACTTGATTTTATTGTAAGTATCCAGTGGGGATGGATTTGGGAAACACAAAGGAGGTTTATATAAATGGGCTTTACCATGAACATTAAAAGAATACTCAAGAGGTAAATGGTCACTGTCTGTGCGGTCAGCAACTCTGAAGTGATGATTAGTATAGTCCTTCTGGGTAGGTATGATGATATAGTCGACTACACTTGAACCCCATGAGGAAACGAAAGTGCATTCTCCCCAGTCATCTCCCGGGCAGGACCCATTTAGAATAGACAGTTGGTGTTTAAATACAAACTGAAGGAGGGCAATTCCAGCTGTATTTAAAAGGCAGTCTTTTGAATGGCGAGCTTTGATCTTGAGATGTTTTTTGTCAACATTCAAAAGAAAACCTAGCTGAGGGGCATCCACCAGGTAAGACCCAGTCCTTGCATTGAAATCACCAGCTAAGACAGGGCAAGCTTGAGGATACATAGAAGACCAGTAGACATACAGGGAATCAAACCTAATCCAGTTAGACAGGATAGTCTGTTAGAGGTAGGAGAGAAGTAAATATTAAAGACTAGCAGGGACATATGAAATGACCTAAATTCCACAAGCAGGATAGAAATCATAAGGCTATTAGTCATTGGATCAGGAATCGGGAGCTCGGTTACTTTAACGTCTAGCGCAGAGGAGACAAAAGTACTTAGGCCTTGTCTGGCTCTTCCCTTTCTTCTGGAAGAGAAAGATGGGATGCAGAAGGAAGCAAATCCATCAATATAGATCTGATTTTCACACCAGGTCTCCTGAAGTAAAATAACATCAAAGTTAGTTAAATAAGCCAGGAGACCTGGGTCACTACGCTTGCAGTTCCACCCAGCAATGTTCCAGGATAGAATTTTTAGAGAGAGAGGAGAAGAAAGGGGAACTAGTCAGTCACTCTCATCTATAATTTCTAGTTGGGGAAGAGAGGCCATCAGAACACAGCAGTTGTTAAAAGGGGCAGAAGGAATCAAAGGTTGAGACGGAAATATCAATGATCTGCTTTTAGTATTTGGGGATCCCAATTGATGGGGGTCCAGAAAGCGGGCGGCCTGCCAGTCGAGGGGTTTCTGGTTAAAAAATTTTGTATGGTCATAATATACCGAGGTTTGAAGTGGCTCCACGTTTGTTTTGGGAGCCATTAGGGGAAATGAGATCTTTAAACATTCCCGTTTAGGTGGACTTATGAGGCCCCTACATAGGGGCAGCTTAGATCTTGATAGAAGAACTATGTCAGGGCTTAAAGGGGGCCTGTTATTGAAGTAGTATTATGATGGGTAATTACAGGGGAAGCTTCAGGAGATAGGTTGGTGTAAAACTGCTTGTCAGAGGACATGGCCTCGTGGGATAGAGAGGGCATAAGAGGAGAGGGGATTAGGTCAACATTGTTAATGTTATTGTCAGGTAAAGTCTGACAAGTGACTTTTTGTTTCTGAATATTACCACTGTTAGTCCTGTTTTTTTTAAGGAGGGCAGTTAGAGATAGCAATCGGGACAGGATTAGGTGCTGTTCTTGAGTAGGAAGGGCGTCAAAACTGTTAACCAATAGAGATTCTTCTGGGTATAGAAGTTCCACAACAGAGTCTAAGTTAGACCTGTGGAAACTTTCTGTACGGCCTTTACCAAAGGAATTTGACAAGACCAGTTTGGAAGGCACTAGATCATCTGTTGGTAATTTTATAGGGGAAGAAACTCCTATGTCAAATTCTCCAGTTGAGAGTTTCGATGGGTTTAGTATTTGACTAATGGATTGTGACTTGTTGTTACCTTTAAGCAAGGGAAAAGGAGAGGAATTGTCACTAAAGTATCTCTTGAGCTCAACACCTTGGAGTAGGAACTTCGCCTTGCAAGAATACACTACGTCGGCAATATAAGGTGAAGTAAACGTGACCAAAGCACGTGCCGTTTTTGAGTTATAGTAGAGGTATTCGATCTTTTTGAAGGAGTCAGGATCCATCCGATGATTAACTACTGGAGACAAGAATTCCAGTAGATGTACTACACGATCTTTCTGCGGCAGCCACCCATAGGGTTTCGGAAAATTGGTAAAAACCAGAGACAGTTGGTCTAGCTGAAGGCGCCACCTACGGGTTTCTAAAGATAGAAGGTGGGGATCATCAAAGTTGATGGAAGTGCCAGTTCCAACGGGAGAAGAAGCTACTCCTGTTTCCAGTGGTTGTATAATTATGTGCTGTTCAGTGGAGGTGGTGACAGTAGAGCATGAAGAGCAGGCTTTGGCGATATGAATGAGCTGAGATGATTTGAGTCCGGAGCCTGGATTTACCAAAGTTTTGTTTCTTCGATTCAAAGCAGCTTTCCCCTTTTCCTTTCTGTCCATTAATTTAAAAAGTCTATTAAAATTCATCTTTGAGACCTTCCTAGATTTGCCAGTAGTTTTAATGTTTTTTGTTTTCCTTTTTAAGTTGGGTGGAGCTTTTACAGACTTTCCTTTGATGTTCTTTTTGGCGATTGTCGCCACATTACTCCAAGGTTTACTGCAACTGGAGTTTGGGCTTGTTGTGTTGGAGTGTCTTACAACAGAGGTAAGGGTTTCTCTGGGTGATAGCTCAGATGGAAGACCATGTTCAGGTATAAGGTTAGAACCTTTGACTGGCTGAGATGGCAGAGCCAGTTCTCGAGAGAGCGTAGTAGAGGTGGAGGACTGAAGCAAAACTGGATCCCCTTGGCTAGGCTGGAGGGAAGCTGTAAGCAGTGAGAGTTGTCCCATGCTTTCCGTTAAAAGATTCTTTATATGTTGTAAATCCTCAGTCCATCTGAAAAACAGGCTCTTTATTAAATCAAGTTGCATATTTAGAAGTTTAGTTGTCGTATTCTGATCCGTGGCGCCCAGGGATACTTCTTCCACATTAGGGGGCTGATTAGAAAAAAAAGAATGAGACTGTAGAGACGGCGACAGAATAGGAGATCTCACTGCCAGTCCGGGGTCGGTTGAAGTAAAACATGCAGGGCTTGCAGGTAAAGAGGGCTGAGCTGGGCTGAGGACCTGCGTAAAGTTTGGAGCAGGAGTGTTGGCAGACTTCCGTTCCGCCGCCAATTCTGCTGCCAAGGAGCTTTCACCAGCTCTATTTCCCTCCCCTGGGTGGGGTTTCATTAGACATTGAAGGCCAATCGACCACTCCAAACAGGCATCCTCATACGCCAGCATAGAGGTGTTACAAGAAGCCACTGACAAAGACTCGGGACTGTCAGGAGCATAAAAGTCAGTGATTTTACATTGTTTGGACTTTTTAATGACTGTAGTTATGTCGTCAGTCAGTGGGACCATACCAAGTTCTTTATATCTTACTCTTGTAAGAACCATGATACCAGATTTGGAATCTCCAGGCTGTCTGTCTCTTTAAATTTAAGGCTTTAGAGTCAAGAAAAGAAAAAAAAGAAAGCCACAGCTAAAGTTTGAACTCAGCGTCCGTCAGGTTTTTTAACATCCAGTATAGAAAGACATTATCAGACTGAAATCAGAAACTCCCACCAGCACAGGAAGGGCCTCCATAAAACCTAGGGGTGGCAGCATCGAATCAAAAACAGCAGGGGTAAAAACAGTTTCCTTCGAAAATGTAGAAGTATCTTCCGAGGGGCTCTAAAACAGAGGCTCCAAGCCCCAGCTCAGCTTTCGAAGTGAAACTTGATACAAGTTGAGGTGAGAGCATTAGTGCCACCCGGCAGATACAGATTGGAACAGCACAGAAAACAGGTTTAGTAAAATATAGGCAACAGAGAGCTCCGCAGAGACGTCTTACCAGGGAGCAGCCATTTTCCCCTCACCCTTCTGGCTGTATAATTTTATAGCATTTGGTTTCTGTGAGGTTGGGGATAAAGTACTGGAGGGAACTTATCTTCTGGGTCAGAGGATGGTTTTAAGGCTGTGTCCTTTGGCCAAGAAATCCTTAAATATAATTGTGGATGTTTTCTCCCCAAGGAAATAGCCTAAATCTGAACCTCATCAGAGTCCTCTGCCGTGCACTGCAAGAACCCCATACTGCCATTTATGAGACCTGGAGTAGCTGCTCATTTGTAGGAACTGCTTCACTGTGAAAGTGTGGAGATGTCTTTGCTCTTCTCCAAACCAGGGGTAAGGCCAGGAGGTATAGCCCCATTTCTTCCTCCATGTGCTCTCCCATGTATGGAAGAAAATTGTTCCCAATAATGTATGAACCTGCCCTTAATGGGCACATAACACTGTGATTACAAGTGTGGCTTGTAACAAAAGGTTGCTATGTGGAGTGCTTCTGTGTGATGCTCCAATCAGTTAGCTGGGCTTTCCTTCACAATATTCCATTCCATTTCCCATTTGGTTTTCCATTACTCTCCCCCAACAGTCAGCCAGCATTCCATGGTCCCAGAGCACAATCAATTCTCATTGGGCTGTTTTGGTGATTTCCCCTCCCCTTAAAGTTTCTTCTAAACATTGTTTGTAATTCTGCATACCTTAGGACTCCATCAAGCCCACCGATACCTCACTTAGTCTCTTGTGAGCGGGTGGTGCCATTTTTTAGGGATTGGGACTCATGCCTGAACATCAGTAATGTAAGGAATGATAATCTCTATGAGATATGGATGCTAATGCAACTATTCATTTATCAGTATTTGTCATAATTCACAACCACCTAACTTTTCCTGTAGCTGAAAATGACCTTCTGTTTAGGGGGTTGCCCTGTAAAGCATCTTCTAAGAAAGCAAATTCTCTCTCTCCTCTGTAATTTTGTAATTTTCCCCATTGCATCTTGCAATAAATTGACCTAAAAGCAAACACTGTCTTTAGGGAAATTTTCTGCTTCTTTTTTGTTTGGGAGTGGGGGAAGAAGAGGACTTGTGGGATGCGGGTAATAGAATTTTTTTTACACACTTATATTCAGCCCTTCAATATTTCCAGGACAGCTTATGTGATTTTATTAAAAACAATAAAAGATAATGCAACACATCAAAGTAGCAAAAACCTCAGTGGCAGAAAACACCAATGCCTTAAAAAAGTTTTTTTTTTAAAAAAAGCAACATAAATCAGAACAAGGATTTTAGAAACCTGGGGAAATAAAAAGGTCTCTCTCTGGTGCCAAACAGACTTCTGAGAAGTAGGGATGGGTGAATCAATTTCAGTTTCTTTCAGTTTCTAATGTTTCTGCTCATAAATTCAGTTCTCCACATTTCCACATCAGCTTGTGGTTGTTTTTATAAGATGAAAGCATTTTAGTGCAAATTTCTCCTGCTATACACGTTTTTCTATGCAACTTTGCCTAATATGTGAATTCCTTCCAAATCAATTTCTCCTAAACGGATGTATATCTGGACATTTATTTTCACTAATATACTGTATGCATTTTAATGCACACTTTACCCCAATACATTGAGTTTTGTACATATATCTTATGTACAAAACTGGATTGCAAAATCTGGAGAAGTGAAAATTTGGAAGGATGGCTGTGTTTCAGTTCTCGTATTGTTTCGGAAAGTGGGAATTAGCTTGGTTCACTTTTAAGTGTGAAAAGAACCACATTTCTCCTCCATCTCTACTGAGAAGGTATCAGGAAATTCTCCCTGGTGACAGCATTCCAAAGGGGGGGGCATAAAAACCAAGAAGGCTCTTTGAGTATTTCTTAAGACAAAAATTCAGGCAAAGAAGGAAAAGATTACTGGTTTGTGGTATTTTCTAAAAAAGTGGAGTTTAATTAATTCTTGTTTATTTGCCAAGTGACCTCAGAGTGTTTTATAGTCTGCAGTGAGTAAATAAAATAAAAGAGAAAAAGTCCTAAATATTGTTAAACAATTTAGTCAAACTGGTTATCTCTGTTCAAAAGAGAATTAAGTTTGGATAAGCAATAATATTAATCTTTGTATTTAATTCATGTTGACATTTTTTTTGAGTTAGGCTCAATTCTGACCCACTTACTCCCTTAAATTCAAGAGAATTTGCTTTTGTGTAAACATACAGTTGCACTGTTTAGGCATTTAACACAGTGATAATCAGTAGGACTGAGATATCAATGTACAGTTTATTTGACATTTAATATTTTTCTCTTTGGACCAAAGAGAGCTTAAAGAATGGCAGTCTCCTACCCTCCTACTCTTTGTGGTCCACCAAGCTTATGACCAGTCATGTGTGGTGGCCTTCCAAGGCCTTTCACTGCCCCTCCATTGCCCCAACAATATTTGTCCGAAGGTGGTTCACCTGTGGGGTAGAGCTGCAATGCTAGCTTGTCAGTATGTGTGCCACTGCCGCTTACCATAAGGGGAAAGGGGAGGGGCAAGGCAGCTGGGAGGGCTGTAGCTCAGAGGTAGACAGTGGTGACTCCATGTTAGTGGAGAAGTGGAACTTTCAAGGAGCAGTTCAAGGTACTTGGACAGAAAGTTCAGACTAACACGCGGAGTGGATTTCACATCCACACTGATGTAGAGCCACAAGCCACCACTGGTGGTAGAACATCCGTTTTGCATGCAGAAGGTCCCAGTTTCAATCCTTCGCATCTCCAGGTAGAGCTGGGAGTGACTGCCTGCTTGAAACCCTGGAGAGCCACTGCCAGCCAGTGTGGACAATATTGAGCTAGATGGACCAATGGTATGACTTGGTGTAAGGCAGCATTGTGTGTTCCTATGTTAGTGCAGTGCAGATGCAGCAGAGGAAGTGCTGGATTGGCTCTGCTGGAGTGCTGACCTCCCCTCTGCCTCATCCCTCTCCCTCCCAGTAAGTAGCAGTGACACACATACCAGAAAGATAGCATTGCAGGCCCATCTTACCAGGAAACCAATTCTGCTTGTTCCATCACTGCTGTTTCTGTTCTAGAAGGGGGAGTTTGAAAACTGGAAAACAGAATATAGGTTATCTGCTGTACAAGCTGATTCCTCAGCTGGGAACACAGAATAACCTTTATTATTCTGGTGAATTTATATGGACTGCTTATGCCATTGCTAGAACAAGTTAATTTGGTCCATACCAAATTATTTAACTTCTATATGAAACTGTTGGGAGCAATCATCAGGAGGTTTGGGGCACAGTGTCATCAGTATGCTGATGACATGCAGCTCTACTTTTCTATTAGCTCTAAGTCAGCCACGCATAAGCAGAGCCAGTGCCTGGATGTAGTTGTGGAGTGGATGAAGGTCAGTAGACAAAAGTTGAATCCTGTTAAGACAGAGACACTGTGAGTAAGTGGTTCTCAGGACTGAGAATTAGGGAGTCTGCCTGTTCTAGAAGGGATTGCACTCCTTCTGAAGGAATTGGTATGTAGTTTAGGGATACTCTTAGAACCATCCAGAAGCCCAAGTTTAAGCAAGTAGGTGGGCTTTTTCACTGATGGCACCAGTGTTGTGGAATGTCATCCCTGCTGACATACGAGATGCTCCATCAGGATTGGCATTCTACTGGCTCCTGAAGACACACCTGCTTAAGCAATAGCACCTAAGATGGCGGCGGCGAAGCCGGCTGTACACGAATCGGCTCCCGGGTGCTGCTGAGCTTCTTTCTTTGATTAAGGTTAGCCCTAACCTTGACACGCAATTGTAAATCAGCTGAAACAGCCCCAACAGCTTGTTTACTTACTGGAGTAACAGAGGATGATAGTGAAAGAACTTTGGAGGAGATAATTAGGAAACCGCCAAGAGTGCTGCTGAGAAAATCCCTCTCTCACCCTCCTCAGAGAGATAACTCCCCTGAGGCAGGGCTGGATTAAGCTGAGGAGGGCCCCTAGGCTGATTGGTGTTTGGGGGCCCCTTCTCCCTACCTTTCCGCATTTTTTCGTGCAGGTTTGCCATCAATCAAGATGGTGGCCGAGGTTTCCCTAAGGGGCTAAAGCCTCTGCCGCCATCTTGGTTGATGGCAGCAATGCGCGCCATCAACCAAGATGGCAGCAGAGGCTTCAGCCCCTTAGGGAAACCTCGGCTGCCATCTTGATTGATGGCAAACTGCAAAAAACAGCAGATAAAAAGGTAAGTGAAGCAGGGGGATGGTGGGCGGTTCAGAAGCTCTTGTCCCGCAATAATTTTTTTTAGCTTATGCACGGGCCCCCAAGAGCTCCGGGCCCCTAGGCTTCAGCCTACTAAGCCTAATGGATAATCTGGCCCAGCCCTGAGGCAGTGATAAATTGTACAGCTGGGTGTAACAGTGATCCCGGCACACACTCTAGACTCAATCTGGGGGATTTCTCTTCATTTGCAGCTGTTACGACAAATGAGGCCAGGTTTCTCCCGTAATTAATCTCTGGATGCAATATGGTCCTCACACGCCTCACAAGCAAGACGCTGGGGGTATCTATTCCCTCCCCTACTGTCCCCTCAAAGAAAATAGGAAAAAGACAAATGAAAATCCACTCTTACTTTTCACCGAAAGAGGAATCCAGGGGAGACGGTAGTCGAGTTTCTATCTTGAATGCCGAAGGCAAGGTCGATGGCGTAGTAATCGACCCCCCCACTAACCTTGATTGGTCTGTGGATTACACCAGGTGCAGTCTTGGCTTTTATCCAGAAGAAAGGTCCCCTCATGGATTAGATCTTGCTACAGAGCTTGCCCAGGCAGCTCCCTTGGCCTTTACCCCTCCCCCCTTGGGGCTTGAAAATTCCTGATGTCCTCCCACAAAAACTGCACCAAATCAAGCTACAAACAGCCATCCAACCCATCCAGAGTTGAGAGTAACCTCCAAACTGACCCAGGAACATCTCATGGGTTCCACAGCACCTAAACATATCAAGATCAATGAGGCCTCTAACCCTTTTCCCTTCCCCCCCCGACAAACAACCTTTGCCATTACCCCAGGATAAATCATCTCCCTTCAAATTGGAGAATGTGGTGTTGTTGTTAGTAACAGAACTTGCCTCAATAAAAAAATTCCTCTCGGAATGCTACGACCTGCTGGTGGTCATAGCTGAACTCCACAAACATGAAGAGAGACCAAACAACTGGGGAAAATTCTCTGCCCGGACTTCTCAAGCACCAAATACTAAAACCACGACAGAAAGATCAACAAAGAACCCAGCAAAGTCATATTCCCGAAAAGAAAAATGTAAATCCATCACTCAAAAAAAGAGTAAAAACTTCAAATCAAATGGGAAAAGACCGAAAACAGCGCCAAACACCAAGGGACTGAACTTCAAAAGGCTCTTTTACCTGTTAGAAAGACCAAAACAGGCTCCAATTAAAACTCCCCAGAATGGAAAGGCACCTCAATACCTCAAAGAGGAATATGCTAACAAACACACAGCAGAAATTGTCCCCACCTCATCCTATCCTTCTGTTGACAAAACAAATGTCTGCCAGCCTCCTCTGGTCTCCCCAGATTATAAAATAGTTCCTATGTGTACTCCTGCCGGAATACAAGATCCATGGCAACATGTCATTGACTTGGGATCCGACTCTGTCTCAGGCTCAAATCAAACCTGGATTCACTTTAAATCCTACAACTGATCAGAACTGGAAACTGACCCTTAGCCGCCAAGAATTAATCCTTTCAAATTTCCTAAAACTTAAAGGCATGCTGCCTTTCGACCAGCGCAAAGCCCACTTTCTGCATTTGGCAAAAAAAAATTTCCCCCTGTGCAACACTATTGCCGACATCATTGATGTAGAATATTTATTTTATAATTACCGGCATGCTCGAGCCGTGATAACTTTTCAGAACTGGGCGTCTGTACAACTGCTCTATAAAGAAAAAGACAAATTTTACCACGCTGGAATTCTAGTAACCCGGTTATTCGAGAACCAAAACCGCTTTGAACTGTTTCATAAAATCCCGCACCTCTCCAAAAGCAACAACTTGAGTAACCCTCTTATCTGTCTAGATAACCCCCAGGCCACTCTATGCCCTGCAAGTTCTGGACATAGTCCAAAATGTATGCTCCCTCAACTACTCTATGACTTCAAAACTGACCTGATCCCAGAAGAAAAAGATCTCCTAGACTCATTTCTATCTTTACCATCTCAGTCTCAAAAAGAAATAATCTCTAGACTTACACTCTTAAGAGATACGTTTGTCCACTCCATGCTGCAGGACAAAGCCATGAGGCCTCAGGACTGAGATCTGAACTTACCATGTCCTTTAATGATGTCAGCCCCCAGGAAAACAGAGCCGTTGACTGGACAACTAAAGTGGCAGACTAAGACCCCTTTCTCCTCCAAGGATCCTACTACTACCGGATACTTACCAAAAAAGCCAAACAATACAGCGGAAGGGTGCTCAGCGCTTTTAAAGCAACACCCCTTGAACCACCTGACTAGGCCTTTACAGTCTGGGGCATACTGGCTACAATCCAGTTTTTTGGGCTCTGAGGAACTGGGCCATACAACCACGATGCTCCACCCAAGCACGTCGGATAAAAATAAAACAAAGCCTGTTATCCCCCCAGTGCAATCTGGTGCTGTTTACGTGGATATGACGGGAGAGCTCAATCAAATTACCCAGCTAAATTGACAATCTCTCTCTCAAGTTAACCCTCCAACCAGACCAACAACAGGACCTTCACCAACTTGCCCACGGAACTATGGGAAAACTATCATTACACCTAGGGACCAGTTCAACTTCCTTTCCTGGAACATAGGCTGGGCAGCCAAGCAAAATAACTCGGAGTTATCTGTCTTTTTAAACGACTTTGAGGTAATCTTTATTCAGGAAACTTGGTCCACCAAAAAACTGTATCTGGATGGTTTCTCAACAATCGACTTACCGGCCGTGCCTCCTAATGGAAAAGGCAGACCTAAAGCAGGTCTGGCGATTCTGCTATCCACTTCTCTGCTCGCAAACATCAAAAGACTCCACCCATGTGGGAACTTTGCAATAGCTGCCCTAATGGAATTTAGATCTACGTCTTTCCTGCTGATTAATGTCTATATTGTACTGCTCAGAGGCATGTTACCAAATTCTTCCAAGCTACACAGCATGTGGATTGGACTGTGAAAGACCAACCCAAATTGTGTTTGCATTTTGACCAATTTGTAGGGCAGTCCAATATCTCAGACAGGAGGTCAGGTCTCCTGCTCCCCTGGTGCATTCACTATAGCTGCCCAATTTCCCTGCTTTTTAAAGTTTGATAGAAATATCTGTGGGTTATAGATAAGTTCTTAAACCACAAGGTTTTTTGCCTATTAGTGAATATGAACTGGTTTGGCTGTTTTCTGTTTAAATTTTCAATTTTTACTGGTTTGTTGTATAGAATTGTATAGAATGTTTTGATGAAATGGTATGTATGTATTTTATAATTGAATTTATGTTTTAAACTAGTTAGAAGCCATTTTCACATATGTTGTATAATAATAATAATAATAATAATAATAATAATAATAATAATAATAAACAGTCATGGGTAGTGATTGGCTAATAGGAGCCCACAGCTCCCACTGGGGGGGGGGTAATCAAGGGGAGAGGGGAAAGCATGTCTTATGAAAAACACAGGGGGAGATAGCAGGATATCTCAGTCAGCACAGTGCAGATGTGGAGCTGCTGTCTAGGTAGCAGTCCCAGTATGAGTGCTGGCTTCTGACATTAGCAAGGGTTGATAGCAAAGCGAGCAGTTACACAAGGTTATCTGAGATACCTCTTGCTTCATCCTCTCTCTCTGAAATATTTCTGGGTATTTCCCAAATACCCTGCAGTGATTCCTGAATCCTGCCAAGGAAATGGAGGGATAAAAAGGAAGTGGGATGGTTTCAAAGTGGGAAATAAAAAGGAAGTGAGATGGTTAGAGCAGACTCAACCATGTCCAAAAGGTGGCTTCTGGGTCCATCTGAAAAGAAGTGGGACAACATCTCACCTCATCCCACCATACCCCATGCCACTTTTACTGTTCCTCATTCTCCAGGTCAGATAGCACAAGAATGGAGCAATACGAATGGGTTTCATGGTGCTGATGAGCCTTAAACCCTTGACTGAAGACTCCACCACATTTAAATGGCTGCCACATTAAAAAAATGACACTGAAAATCAGTTATGGCCTAATTTACTGTTACTTACTAGATAGAAAATTGCACTGGGATGAGGGAGGTTTGCCCTTATACGTATCAGGCTAGGTCATTTGGGTCTAAGTTCAAATGTTTAAGAATAATACTGCCTTTGCCTCTCATTATTATTGAATGAAAATAGAAATCTGCATGCAGATTCCATATGTCTGCTCTTGCACAAGTCCAACTCCTTGCAATAGAGCTTGTAAACTTTGTGAATGTTCAACTGCATCCACCCCTCATGAAAGCTTAAATAATTCTTTTAGTCTTTTAATTGTCATTTAACAATGCAGCATCAGGGCATCTGATTGGAATTAATTCATGAAAGAATAAATTAATTAAAACATGTATTGACATTTCAGAAAAATGCAAATTGGGAACTAATTTCCTCTATATATCATGTCCCATGTCAATTAGGTACCCACAGAGCACAACTAATAATACATTAATTTTTATATTGATTGTTTATGCCATTTTGAGAATGGTGTGATAGCAACCAGGCTTTCTTCTGGGTGGATTAAATCATAAAAAGGGCTCTTGTAGCAGTCAATTGATTCTCAATGTACAATAACTGCTTTTTCACTGAAGTGCAAATTAAATACTTATTTGCAACACAATGCAAAGCATTCACTCTAAAAAAGGGGCTGCAATGCCAACACCCAACATTGAACTCAAAGTAAGCAGTCCCAGAGCATGTTAAATATCCTTGGCAAGCTGCTAAAGTAAGATATGGGAAATAGTTTATTCTTTAGCAATTATCTGATAAGAACTAGTGGTTAGCCGCAAGTGTGTACGGGGGTACACAAATGCTCCCACCCTCCTCAAAGCTATTTCCTCACCTTGTTCAAAGCATCATAGCTGCATTGAAATAAATGGAGCTATGCACTTTTATCCCAATCCTATAAAATATCTCAAAATCCAGCACTTCTGCATACATATCCATAACACAGCTTTAAGAGACGGCCCAAAGGCATGATTTGCCAATGTGTTTCCCCCAATTTTATTCCAATGTAATTCCACCGAATCCACATGTCAGCATAAAGGTGCAAATCAGCATCACCAAAATCCAGGGGCATTTTTTTTGCTTTGGAATAAATTCTAGCCCTGAATAACTTTGATTGTATGTACAGCAGCTAATCCTACTACCAAATATCTATTTCATCTCAACACACATGCACACGCACACGTGCGCACGCACACACAAACATACTTGTTAAGGAAAACATACAAAGTGTTATATAATAAGTTCCCTTCTGTCTAAGATCTGCAAATGAGGTGTGAACACAGATCCACCTGTCAGGGTTAGTCAAGACACACCTTGTCTCCTATTCTCTATTCTATCCAAGTGAGCAAGTCACTTTCTTCTTTGCCGTTGGAGTACACAGTCTGAGCCCCATATCTGGCAAGAAAAGACAGGGCAATCTCTTGTAATTAACACCTTGATTGTTTCATCCTCTGTCTCCCCAAAGGTATCAACCTCACCTTTCGTGCAGCTCAGTCCCACTGATTGTACCCCAAGTCTCTGTCATTCACATAGCCCATCTGGGTCCATACCCCATAAATATAGAATATGATCCCAATAGTCTTTTATTCTCACCTTTGACCATTCTAAGGATGCTATCTGCTGAGATATAGGTTTGGGTGACCCATCCTATGTGAGCAGAAGGGCTATAGCCAAATAACTTCCCATTGGCTACTTAGATCTTTGATAAACCACTCTGCTTTTTCCCTTTGGTCTCTTAGACTTACTACTAATGAAATGTTTCTTAAATTTGGTATTGGGGTTGAGAGTGCATTTTGTTACCAGCTTAAGAGACTGTGTTTCCTCCATGTGCTTAGATCTATTGGCTTCATGCTATCCATCCATGCACAAGTGGACTTATTTAATTTATTTATTATTTGATTTATATCCCACCCTTCCTCCCAGCAGGAGCCCAGGGGAGCAAACAAAAGCACTTGACACAGGCATGAGATGAACTGGCTTCAGATGGAATAATTTATTTGATCATGCCATATAGAAGACAACTGTATTGCTTGGAATTAACTTTTTATAAAATCTGTATAGCAACAGGCCAGTTGCACCTGACTGACGTTGAGACTCTTGCATTTCAAAGGCCCCAGTGCAGCATTGAGAAGAGGACCGTTTTGATAAAAGAGAGAGGCTGAAGAAGATAGAAACATGGGAGGTGGAATTGGAGCTGAGCAGAAAGAGCACAAGAATTGTAGCTTGAACTGGGATTTGGCACCTGTCTCTGTCTGTCTGTCTGAGATGGAGAGACAGAGAAGACAAAATTGTGGGTGTTTTTGTTAAACTTGCTATAATAGTTGATTTGTGATTTGGAGGGCTTCTGTCACTTGGTGCTTGTGCTTACATATATTTTTGTAGTAACAATAAAAGAGCAAAACTTGAAGAACCACAATAAGAACTTAATTTTGTTCAGGTATGCTCTGCAAAGAGCCATCCTAGATGAGTGGAACCTTAATTGTTTTTGGGAAATCTGAGGACCTTGCGTTAGTAGGAGATCCTCTCAAGTTTCAACATAAGGGTTTTGTACTCATGTAGGAGGTCTAATCTCTGACAGACTCTTGAGAAAAGAAAGCAGATCCTTGCCCTGTGGAGACAGGGAGAAGACGCTCTGGAATGCTACATTGGTCAGGTATCTAATTCATAGTCCTGGGGTTCTTCTTCCCTGAGACCAAAAGAGTTGGAGGCAACAAAAGTGGTGCAGTGGCAGCTACCTAGACCAGGGGTGCCTGCCCTTTTTGGGCCCAGGTGGAAATATAAGAAATGGCTACTTTGTGGTTCCCATACCCATTTCACACAAACACAAATGACAATGCTCAGACCTCTCCACCCCAAACACTTATACCTCTCTGAAAACAAATATAAAACTGGCAAAAAAGCAGCAAAACCCTCCGAAGACAGGTAACACCCCCAACCAAAAAAAAGTAAAAAAAAAATGGGAGGGGCAGGGTGGGTGGCAAAGGATGTCATGGGCACCATTTTGGGAACCCAGACCTAGACAATGCTACATGTACAGTTGGCCTATGTCACAAGGTGGTTGTGGAATAAAAGGGCATTATAGGGGGCCTCCTGCAAGTAAGTTAGTGAAATACATTATGTTTGTACAAAGCAGGAGGCCTTTTCTGTGGTGGCACCCTAATTTTGGAAAACCTGGAACATTCCAAGGAAGTTTAACTGGCATGTTGCCAGTGCCAACTTAAGGGAAGTAAGTATTTTTGCTTTCAGCAGGGCTTAGTCTCCAGTAGGTGTGATTAGGATTGCTGCCTAAGACGTTTTGTTTAAGGCATTTTAAATTGTTTCTGTGGTCTCTGTTCTGCTTAAACACAATAAACAGTTTAATAATTATTATTTGAAGATTATATTGTTTTGGTATTATATTGTATTTTTATTGTTGCATACCACCTTGGAATCTGTTGGATGAAGGGTGGCTTAAGAATGTTTAGCATAAATTTAAAAAACCCTTTGGATTTCTGGGATCTGATGATAACCATAAGAACATAAGAACATAAGAAGAGCCTGCTGGATCAGGCCAGTGGCCCATCTAGTCCAGCATCCTGTTCTCACAGTGGCCAACCAGGGGCCTGGGGGAAGCCCGCAAGCAGGACCCGAGTGCAAGAACACTCTACCCTCCTGAGGCTTCCAGCAACTGGTTTTCAGAAGCATGCTGCCTCTGACTAGGGTGGCAGAGCACAGCCATCATGGCTAGTAGCCATTGATAGCCCTGTCCTCCATGAATTTGTCTAATCTTCTTTTAAAGCCATCCAAGCTGGTGGCCATTACTGCATCTTGTGGGAGCAAATTCCATAGTTTGACTATGCGCTGAGTAAAGAAGTACTTCCTTTTGTCTGTCCTGAATCTTCCAACATTCAGCTTCTTTGAATGTCCACGAGTTCTAGTATTATGAGAGAGGGAGAAGAACTTTTCTCTATCCACTTTCTCAATGCCATGCATCATTTTATACACTTCTATCATGTCTCCTCTGTCCCGCCTTTTCTCTAAACTAAAAAGCCCCAAATGCTGCAACCTTTCCTCATAAGGGAGTCACTCCATCCCCTTGATCATTCTGGTTGCCCTCTTCTGAACCTTTTCCAACTCTAGAATATCCTTTTTGAGATGAGGCGACCAGAACTGTACACAGTATTCCAAATGCGGCCGCACCATAGATTTATACAACGGCATTATGATATAGGCTGTTTTATTTTCAATACCTTTCCTAATTATCCCTAGCATGGAATTTGCCTTTTCACAGCTGCCGCACACTGGGTCGACATTTTCATTGTGCTGTCCACTACAACCCCGAGGTCTCTCTCCTGGTCGGTCACCGCCAGTTCAGACCCCATGAGCGTATATGTGAAATTCAGATTTTTTGCTCCAATATGCATAATTTTACACTTGTTTATATTGAATTGCATTTGCCATTTTTCCGCCCATTCACTCAGTTTGGAGAGGTCTTTTTGGAGCTCTTCGCAATCCCTTTTTGTTTTAACAACCCTGAACAATTTAGTGTCGTCAGCAAACTTGGCCACTTCACTGCTCACTCCTAATTCTAAGTCATTAATGAACAAGTTGAAAAGTACAGGTCCCAATACCGATCCTTGAGGGACTCCACTTTCTACAGCCCTCCATTGGGAGAACTGTCCGTTTATTCCTACTCTCTGCTTTCTGCTTCTTAACCAATTCCTTATCCACAAGAGGACCTCTCCTCTTATTCCATGACTGCTAAGCTTCCTCAGAAGCCTTTGGTGAGGTACCTTGTCAAACGCTTTTTGAAAGTCTAAGTACACTATGTCCACTGGATCACCTCTATCTATATGCTTGTTGACACTCCCAAAGAATTCTAATAGGTTACTGAGACAGGACTTTCCCTTGCAGAAGCCAGGCTGGCTCTGCTTCAGCAAGGCTTGTTCTTCTATGTGCTTAGTTAATCTAGCTTTAATCATACTTTCTACCAGTTTTCCAGGGACAGAAGTTAAGCTAACTGGCCTGTAATTTCCGGGATCCCCTCTGGATCCCTTTTTGAAGATTGGCATTACATTTGCCACTTTCCAGTCCTCAGGCATGGAGGAGGACCCGAGGGACAAGTTACATATTTTAGTTAGCAGATCAGCAATTTCACCTTTGAGTTCTTTGAGAACTCTCGGGTGGATGCCATCTGGGCCTGGTGATTTGTCAGTTTTTATATTGTCCATTAAACTTAGAACTTTCTCTCTCGTTACCACTATTTGTCTCAGTTCCTCAGAATCCCTTCCTGCAAATGTTAGTTCAGGTTCAGGGATCTGCCCTATATCTTCCACTGTGAAGACAGATGCAAAGAATTCATTTAGCTTCTCTGCAATCTCCTTATCGTTCTTTAGTACACCTTTGACTCCCTTATCATCCAAGGGTCCAATCGTCTCCCTAGATGGTCTCCTGCTTTGAATGTATTTATAGAATTTTTTGTTGTTGGTTTTTATGTTCTTAGCAATGTGCTCCTCAAATTCTTTTTTAGCATCCCTTATTGTCTTCTTGCATTTCTTTTGCCAGAGTTTGTGTTCTTTTTTATTTTCTTCATTCGGACAAGACTTCCATTTTCTGAAGGAAGACCAGAAGTTCAGGTAATTTATGGCCAGCAGGACGTTACAGTTTCATGGGTATCTTTAACATGTTTTTGTATGCATGAAAAATGAAAAAAAAAATGGACTGCCTTCAAGTTGATTCCGACTTATGGTGACCCTATGAATAGGGTTTTCATGGTAAGCGGTAGTCAGAGGGGGTTTACCATTGCTTCTCTTTGAAAAATACATGCATGAAATATTTTGCACATCGCTCAGAGAACAATTGTTACTGGTAAATAGGGATGGGGGAGAAATTTGATTCAGTTTGCATTTAAAAATGAATCTATTAAATCTACGCTTTCCAAAATAGCCATCCTTCAAAATTTACACTTATCTGAATGTTGTGATGCAATTTTCCAACCAATATTTACAAAAATGCATATATTAGGGGACAGTGTGCATAAAAATTAATATGTTAGAGAAAATAACATACAAAAATGTATATTGGGAAAAAGTGCTTGCAAAAATGTGTACTTTTGTCAAAATTGCAATCAAAATGTGCTTATTGGGAAAATGCTGAAGAATTTTAATGAAGTTTTTTTTAAAAAAAATAACACAAATTGCTCCAGAAATGTGGAAAAGTAAGTTTCCATTGAGGTAATATTAGGCAGGGGACATAACAGCAGTGGGAGGCATACTGGCCACTACAGGGGAAGGGATATAAGACATCTTTGTGCTTGCATCCCTTCTGGTCCCCCTTCCAACCCTCGGGACACTGGTAGCTATGCTGGGAACTCCCTGGATCTTACTGTTCTGCTGATGAATGCAAGGTCAGTGACTAATAAAACCACTTTAATTCAGGACTTAATCCTGGATGAATGTGCTGACCTTGCTTGTATTACTGCAACCCGGCTAAATGACCAAGGCAGAGTATGTCTCTCCCAGCTCTGCCCACCAGGTTTTGTGGCACTCCATTAACCTAGATTCAGGGGATGGGGAGGTGGGGTTGCAATTGTCTGCAGGGAATCTATCTCCCCTGTCAGGTACCCTGTTCCTAACATCTCCAGCTTTGAGTGTGTGTGCCTGGCGTTGGGTCAGGGAGTCAGTGGGGATTCTGTTGGTGTACTGTCCACCCCGCTGCCCAACAGTGTTCCTCCCTGAGGTGGTGGAGCTGGTCTCGGCGTTGGTGTTGCAATTCCCCAGGTTGATGGTCCTGGGTGACTTCAACATGTATACCGAGGTTAGACTCACAGGTCCAGCTCAGGACTTCATGGCTGCCATGACAACCATGAAAATGGTAAACCCCCTCTAATATCATCTGGACCAACACTGTTGCTCCAAAGCGCCCTCTCCCACCAGGAAAGGCCCATAATACACCTTGGTTTACTCAAACTTTGGGCCTGACGAAACGGCAGGGACGACGGCTAGAGTGATGATGGAGAAAAACTCAGTCTGCTTCTGATCGAACACAGGCTAGAGCTCATTTTCGAGCCTATCATGTGGCGGTGATGGCAGCGAAGAAAGTGCACTTCTCTGCCACAATTGTGTCTGCTCAGTGTCATCTGGCAATGCTTTTCTGGGTGGCCTGGGTCTTTTGGGCTCTGGCGTTCCGTTAGACTCTGAGCCCTCAGTCGCTCACTGTGACATGTTTGTGAGGCACTTTGCAGATAAAATTGCTTGCATTCGGACTGACTTGGACTCCTCATTAACTACAGTTGTGCCAGATGTCCCTGAAGCTTCCTCTGGTCATTTTTCTATGGATACTTTTCAGGTTGTAAAGCCGGAGTATGTGGACAGGATTCTGGGAGAATCGAGGGCCACTACTTGTTCCCTTGACCCTTGCCCATCCTGATTAATCAAATCTGCCAGAGGGGGAGTGGTGAGTGGTTGGCATATTTAATTAACACCTCCCTAAGCGAAGGTTCTATGCCAACATTGTTGAAGGAGGCTGTGACAAGACCTTTGTTAAAAAAGCCTTTGTTAGACCCTGCAGATCTTAACAACTTCCGCCCAGTCTCTAATCTCCCCTTTCTGGGCAAGGTGACTGAGAGGGAAGTGGCTGCTCAGGTCCAAGTTTTCCTGGATGAATTGGACTGTCTAGACCCTTTTCAATCAGGCTTGTATTTTGTACTGTATTTTATGTATTTTAATTTATTTTCATGTTTTTGTGATTTTATTGTTTACAATCTGCTTCCGGGCCAGATTCAAAGTGTTGGTATTAACCTATAAAGCCTTATACGGCACGGGACCACGATACCTGTTGGAACGCCTCTCCCGATATGAACCGGCCAGTACACTACGTTCTGCTACGAAGGCCCTCCTCCGGGTTCCGACTCATAAAGAGGCCCGGAGGGTGGTGACAAGATCTAGGGCCTTCTCAGTGGTGGCCCCCGAACTGTGGAACAGTCTTTCCGAGGAGGTGCACCTGGCGCCGACACTGATATCCTTTCGGCGCCAGGTTAAAACCTTCCTCTTTTCCAAAGCATTTTAATTTAAATTAACCTGATTTTCATATTTGTTGTATTGATTTTAGATTGTTTTTATTTTATATGTTCTTATTGTATTATATTGTGTATTTTATTGTATTCTTTGTGTTCACCGCCCAGAGAGCTATTGCTAGTCGGGCGGTATATAAGTCTAATAAATAATAATAATAATAATAATAATAATAATATGTACGTGTTTGATTTTATTTTTGCAAGCTGCCCTGAGTGCCCTATTATAGGGTAGAAGGGCGGGATAGAAATATTTTAAATAAAATAAATAAATAAATAAGATTGGAAAAATGAGTGACTGAGAGAATCAACTTTTACAGATCCTTCCATCCCTACTGGGCTACTGACAAATGGAATAAACAAACAAAACAAATGTGGATGCAGACATGCAGGTACATAAGCAGGGCTGGTACCAAAAGGTGGCCAGGTTGGGCCCTGGCCGAGGGTCCCATGGCCCACAGGAGCCCCTGAAGGGCCCCTTGTTAGGGTCAGGGAGTAGCACTCCCCTGCCGCAATCCACATCCCTGCCTTGGATCACAGGGAGGGAGCTTCCAGGCTGGCCACCAATCTGCTCACTCCTCCTACTCTCTCTCCTGTCTTCTGCTGCTGCATGCACTGTGTGTACAGGGCTGCCATCAACCAAGATGGCAGCGGAGGCTTCTTTAAGGGGCTGATGCACCTACCACCATCTTGGTTGATGGCAGCCCTGTGCATGCAGTGCACACAGCAGCAGGAAGCAGGAGAGAGGTAGGTAGAACAGGCAAGAGCCACGCACCCAGGGCAGGCTGGTGCCCAAGGGCCCAGTCATGCCTGGCTGCATGCATGTGTGTGTATGTGCATATGTGTGGGTGCTGGGGCCCAGGGCAGGCTGGGGCCCAAGGGCCCTGGCATGCCTGGCGCCAGCCCTGTACATAAATACAGCAAACAGATATTTAATGCCACATAATGCACAGCATGGTTCTTAGTTGCACAGTGGACTCCAGTGAGGTGCAAAAGCAGAGTGAAATGTTGGTCTGGTTTCCTAGGGTACACAATACAGAATTGTTAAGTGTTGATCTTAAATATGTTGGTTGTCAGTGATTCCTGCGCACGCTTTGCTTTCCTTTCCTCAGCCATGAAAGCATTGGGGTGAGAAATTGGAAGATACTGCAGATGCTTTGCTCAGGAAAGCAGCAAAGAACACAGTCCCGACTGATCTGCTACAAATCTGCTCTTTCTTGAAGAAATGCTCTTTGACCGTGCTGTACTAAAATGACCTTGAACACTCATTGTGTGTGTGTTTTAGCCTAGTTGTTTTTCAACCAGTTGAGATCTTTCTGGTTTTCAGCTGCGCCTGTTGTCAGAGAGGTTGACCGAATGGTAACATTTTCACTAATGCTTCTTGCATGACTATAATGAACTAGCTAGTATGAACTAGGGCTGTGCTGAAAAAAGCATCTTGTATCCCCCCCCCCACTATTCACCAGCAATTGATGAGAAAAGAACATGTTTTTAAACATTTTTTGTTTTAATATGTTTTAAAGGATGTTTTGTTGCAATATATTTTAAAGTCTTATGTATCAGTATTATGATGTTTTGGAGTGTTTTCAGTGCTTTTGTTTGCTGCCCTGGGCTCCTATTGGGAGGAAGGGTGGGATATAAATCTAAATACTAATACTAATACTAATAATAAAATTTGCATTCAGAATTTATCAAAGGGAAGATAAAAATTTGGATAAATTCTCATGGGTGGGCTGCAAAAGTCAACTTGATATGGCTGAGGAACCCCTTTCTTTCATTCTGTAAATCATCTCTCCAATGGCCTGCACTCTGTGACGTCCCTAGGTGCCCACATTTCCTAAAAGTCTCATGACATCCTCAGCTGGGCTTTCTTGTAAGCACAGGAAGGTGGGGAGGCTTCCTCAGGCCTGTAGCTGGGAGGGGGGCAAATGGGGGCATCACCCTAGAGCTGTGCTTCACCCCCCTCCTGGATTTTTTTGGGAAATTGTCTTTTTAATTTGTGACATGACAGACTATGACAACCTCTATTTAAAGAATGATAGCTTGTCTTAAGAACGGGAGCAATTTAAAAATAGGACTCTGAAAAATTCAGTGAATAGGGCGAGTGTGCAACAAAAGTCTCATCTGGAAGAGCCCCCGAAAGTCTGCTCATTCAAGACTTTCCCTGACTGAGGGTGGATTGTTCATGATCACAATCACCCTATAATTACTTAAGTGATCCTGAAAAATACATGACCCTTGAAGAGTTACATAGTAGAACTTTGTACTATGGGACTGAGTTAGGACTCCTGCCTTTGGACTTTTCTTTGCTCTGCTTTTCCATTTCAGTTTCATTTGTGTTCTCTATACAGGCAGCAATAAAGAAGCATGTTTGTTTCCTGCAGTAAAAAGCAAGAGTTTGTTTATTCTGCAGTTATAATGAGTAGAGCAGGATCGGGTGTTTATTACTAAAGAATGAAATACAGAGATAACTTAAAGTATTCTGGAAAATAAAAGGCTACCCTAATTTACCTTTTCCTCATTTAAAGCACACACAATATTCACAATCATAGTAGCTATTTTTGTCTTATTTTTCTGGAGTACTTGATGGCAAAGGATGAAAACAGACCTAGAGGAATAGAAATATTGCTGTGTACACTACAGTTAGCTACCTGGCTGGCCATCTAGGCTGTAACTCAGGTGTAATTTCTGATTTTCCCAGTATGTGCTGCTCAGCATGAGACCTTTTCAAGTTTCTGTACAGAAAAATCAACTCAGCAACCAGTAAAAAAAATATATATATTCAAATGCTTTCCACAAAGAGCATAATTAGTCCTTTATATAATTCCACAGTTAGATTCCAACAGCTTAGTTAGACCTTTATATAGCAGCCAGTTAAAATGGTTTCCCCTGATTGTCCAACAAGAAGGAAAATATAAAGATCAGAAACTAGATAGAGGGACTCTCCAAGAGGAGTTTAAAAACATACCCTAGAGTATTTATTTTCTCTCTGCCCTTCCCTAAATGTAGTATAGACAAGTTTGTTTTTTGGGTGGAATTTAAACTTGAGATATTTAATGCAGCATCAAAGCTAAGCTCAGGAGCTCACTGTCATCATCAAAGTAGTTCAGTTCATGAAGAATCCAAACACATGGACAGACTGCAGGTGAAAGAGGACTGTATCTATTATGCAAAGTCAAACTTTTGAGCCTGGTATTCCTGGGGATTGCTCAAAAAAAAGTAATTCAACAGGTTAAACTTCATTCATGTAAGTTAGCCCACTCTCTGGATGGAGGAGGAATGAGGGGGAAGGTCACTGCTTTTCCCTTCCCCTGGCCTGACTCTCACGTCCTCTCTGCCAGTAAGGGAGGGATTGGCTGGTGCTATGTGCCTCTACCTTCCAAAATGTCCCACCTAGAGATATGCTGGCTACGGGGCTGGGCTTCCTACTGTGTGTCTGTTGGTGGTTTGAAGTCTGTTCTAATTTCTTTATTTTTGTTAAATAAAAGTTAAAGACAAGGCTTTCTCTTAAAAACAAAATCAGCAGTCGCAGCAATCTGAGGCATTCAATAGCAAGCTTCCTTGGTTTTCCATGCTTTAGCTGAAGCTCAGATGAAAGTCATGAGGTGATGTCTTTCATGGGATATTTTCAGATCAAGAAGCGTATGAAGCTGAGGAGACTGCAGAGCACTGGAGAAATGTTGACAGAAGAAACATACACCACTCACAGCCACTTTGCATCGAGAGGGTAAACTCAACTCCACACCCACCAAAATTATACTAAAGGAATTCCAAAGTGTCTTGAGAAAGGTTTTAAAAAATGAAAACCTCTTTCACAGGGGAAGAAAAATTCTGAGAACTGAGAAGACAGATATTGGCCCAATGCTATTTTGAACTAACACTGGCTATATTATTCCTAAATTATTTCTTGGGACTCAATTTGTTTGTAACTTCTAAAAATGTGTGTTTTTAATTATTGTGACCCGCCCTGGGACCTCATCCTCATCAATGGCTTTCATTTTCACTTTCATCAATGGCTTTCACTTAGGAACATGGGTCCTAAAACAGTGCTTCCAATTGCTGTGGCCTCATTCCATGGCAGTAACACAGCTAACAAGACTGGCTTGGGACTGGCTTCAGCTGTCAGATTCACATGGCTGTTTTTTCCATTCCTGATCATTGCCAGACATCTCATGGGTAAAAAGGTCACAGCTTTTTTCTGGGACTCCTGTTTTCCATTATACTTTGCAGCACAAAGACTGCAGTCATACAGTACATCCATTTACTTGGGTGTAAGCCCCATTGAACTCAATGGGAGTTACTTCTGAAGAGACATGCATAGGTTTTCCAGAGAGGTGACTGCTGCAGCAAAACTTAGAAAGAGTCTTGTGGCACCTTAAAGATGAACAAATCGATTACAACAGAAGCTTTTCTGGCTTACGGTCCACTTCATCAGATGCAAGGGATGTTATCCTGAGTTGCAAGTTGTTACTTATAGTTTCCAGCTGAAACCACTTAAATGTATCATCAGTGATCTACAGCCCACCTTGGACAACACTTCTCACTCACAGGCCTTGGGTGGCAGGACTGTACTTGCTTACAGACAGCACCCCCACCATCACCTAAAACTCACCAGCAACACCAGGCTACACAACAGAGATACAGGCACAGGGACGAGGCCCTGAAGCAGACCTAGATGCTTACTCTGTCCTCATGTCTACTCTGGTGACACTATTACAGGACCTAATAACATTATCCATAACATCAGACATTCATTCATCATTTCATCATCCAATGCGATATATGCCATCATCAGCCAGCAATGCCCTTCTGCATTCTACATAGGACAAACAGGCTGGTGTTATTGCAAAATAAATAAAGGGACACAAATCTGAGACTAGAAATGGCAATATCCAACGGAGGATAATTTAAACCTCCCAGGATGCACTCAGTAAATGACCTTAAGGTGACTATATTGTAACAAAATAACTTCTAAAGGGTAGTGCAATATGGAACTGCTGAACCACAATTCAGCAAGAGGTTCAATACTATTAATTGTGGACTGAACTGAGACATAGGATTTGTGTTAATTGGCTTACCAGTGCTGGGCTGTCTGTGCCAGCAATGACTTTTTGTGTATGTATGAATGACCACTGTTAATGTACTTTTCTGCATTTCCTATCCTTCTGACGTGAGGCTTATAGTTCTCTCACCTACCCACCTACCCATCTGCAATTCAGGATAGCTCTTCTTGCATCTGTTCAAGTGTCCACAAAAACATATGCCATAATAATTTTGTTAGTCTTTATAGTGCCACAAGACTCTTTGTTGTTTCCATGTATAGGATTGCAGTTTTCACTGTAAGTATGGAAAGTTACTATCTGGATGTACTCTTGACAGCCATGCAGCTGACAAGTTTTTACTTGGACTTTTGCTTCATTCTGTTACATGCCAATTTTGGTATAACTCAAATACATAGAATTAGGCCTCTGATCCTATAGGATACAGTATTTACATTCTGTAATTGTGATATTCTACAGGCAATGTGCAAAAGCAGGGAAAAGACATAGCACATCTTTTGCATGCAGAGGTGCTAGGTTCAATTCCTGCTATTTCTGGGTAGGGCTGGGAAAGATTTTTATTTGATTTGATTTGATTTAAAACATTTAGATATTGCTTAAACATTTGCATTTCTAAGTGGTGCACAAAAACAAACAAATATAAAATAAACAATAGAGCAATAAAACTAACATAAAACCAATCATAAAACCAAAAATTACCTTAAAATGCCTGCTGGAGCAGGAAAGGTTTGATTATATGCCTGAAGTTCAACAAGGCGGGTGCCTGCCTAATCTCATTTGGGAAGGAGTTCCACAGGCTTGGGCCCACTACATTGAAAGCATGGCTTCTCGACTTTACCAGTCATGCATCTGAGCCATGGGGGACCACCAAGAGAGAGTCGCTCAAAGATTTTAATGATTGGGCTGGGATATAAGGGATCAGACAGTCCTTAAGATAACCTGGAACCAAGTTGTTAAGGGCCTTGTAAAATAATACAAGAATATATATCTGCCCTGGGCTCTTATAGGGAGGGAGGGGTATAACTGTAATGATAGATAGATAGATAGATAGATAGATAGATAGATAGATAGATAGATAGATAGATAGATAGATAGATAGATAGATAGATAGATAGATAGATAGATAGATAGATAGATAGATAGAAAGAAAGAAAGAAAGAAAGAAAGAAAGAAAGAAAGAAAGAAAGAAAGAAAGAAAGAAAGAAAGAAAGAAAGAAGCCTTGGAGAGTTGCTATCAGTTACTGTAGACAAGAATGTGACAGATCAGGTGCGGGGAACCTTTGGTCCTCCAGATGTTGCTGAACTACAACTTTTATCTTCCTTGGCCATTGGTCATGCTTGCTGGGCTGGTCGGAGTTGCAGTTCAGCAACATCTGGAGGGTCAAAGGTTCCCCATGCCTGTGACAGATGAACCAATGGTCTGACTTAGAATAAGGCAGCTTCTGCTATTTCTGTGCCATTGCTAATGAGAACCATTTTGTATTTTTTAGATTGAAGCTACTAATGTGCATTAATTTTCTAATGTGCATTAATTTGCCATTTATTTCTTACATTAAAAAAAGAACACTCACATGCTAGCTTTTTAAATGAATATTGGCAAATGCATTTAAATTAATTTTTAAAATGCATTTTAACAAGCTTTGTGGTAGCAGCTAACTCTGCCATATGCTGCTTCTCAGGTGAGTGATGCAATAATTACATTTTCATTAGTATTTGCATAAACATTTTAGACTACCTCAAGTTTCATTGCTGTGAAGAGGGGAGGAGGCTGCAAATGTATGCTCCTTTTATCATTTTAAATTGAAGGCCCATGTGCAAATGAAATTTTCATCTTATAGGCATCAAAAGAAAGTGTAGGTTGGGTATCAGTTACAGATTTAACAGCAGCTAATCTTCCTCGGGAGGTTATCAGTTATGGGGTGATCCTATTTAAAACACAATTGGTACCACAGCATGCATTATAAAACACAACTTGTATCTTTTCCTTCAAGCAAAAATCAGTTATTATTGTTCATTGTTATCTCAATACTTGCTAAAACAATAACATTCCATTCAGGGGGACATGTTATGCCCTATGCACAAACAAATTAGCATCACAATTCAATAAAACGCAAATACCAAATATCAACACTGTGGGCTGCATCACATTACCCAGAAATGATAAAAAGTGGATGTGTAACTTAGAGATGAGATGATTCCTACAGTTTACTGCTTCGCTTGCAGAAGGTCCCAGGTTCTATCCCCAGCACAGGAAGGAAAGAGCCCTGCCTAAAACTCTGGAGAGCTGCTGCCAATCACCATAGTTCTGTGTCCCCCCCAACCTAGTACTCTCCAGATGTTTTTGGTCTGCAACTCCCATCATCCCCATCTAGGATGGTCAACAGGTAGTCTGAGTCCAAAACAGATGTATAGAGGAGGCTGGTGAAGTCAACACCGAGACAGACAGAGCAGTGGTCTCAGTAGAGATGTAAGAAGGCATTGATTTCTGTTCCGACTCAAAGTGTTATTTGTCTGCAGAATTGCTCATCATTAATTATATATTGAATTAGATTATTATGTTATTCCACCACATTCATTACAATTAATTTCAGTGCAAAGGTAATGCAATGCAAATGTTGGGGGAAGTAATCAATTATGTATCATTTGTGGACTGAAAACAACAGCAGTGAATACCAATCATATTCATTGGATTGAATTCCATTCTGGACGATGGGACAAACAAGCAAACATTGGCAATTTTTGCTCCCATTTCTTTTGGAATTCTCTGACATCCCTAGGTCTGAGTCAGTATAAGACAGGTTCCTCTGGTTCACTCTGCTCTTCATTTCACTTCTCCCAGATTCCAGATGAGCAAGGCAATTTCTAGAATTAATTCAGGAACTGGAGGATGTGTAGTTTTCCTCAGTTGCCAGTGTCTTCAGTACATTTGCACCTTCCTTCCTCTCTCTACATTCTTAATGTGAATGCTTGAATTGATAGAACACTCCAAAAAAGGCAATCCCAATGCTAGTTTTATTAGATATGCTGCAGCTGAAAACATCTTCGAAGAAAAGAAGAGAAATGGGGATGGGAATCAAGTCAGTTCAGTTCACATTTTAATGTGAACCTCCTGAAACAATATGTGAACTAAAATGCAGCTATCCTTTGAAATGTGCACGTCTGCAAATTTTGCAATGCACTTCTCCAACCCCACCCAACAAAATGGTATACAAAATGCATCTGTTTGAGGAAAATGTGTGTAAAAATGTGTATATTCGTGAAAATAGCATGCAAAAAAGACTAAAGTAATGACAACAGAAGATTTATGCAACTTTAAAGTTGACAATAAGGACACTGAACTTGTCAAGGATTATCAATACCTTGGCACAGTCATTAACCAAAATGGAGACAATAGTCAAGAAATCAGAAGAAGGCTAGGACTGGGGAGGGCAGCTATGAGAGAACTAGAAAAGGTCCTCAAATGCAAAGATGTATCACTGAATACTAAAGTCAGGATCATTCAGACCATGGTATTCCTGATCTCTATGTATGGAAGTGAAAGTTGGACAGTGAAAAAAGCGGAAAAAAGAAAAACTCATTTGAAATGTGATGTTGGAGGAGAGCTTTGCGGACACCATGGACTGCGAAAAAGACAAATAATTGAGTGTTAGAACAAATTAAACCAGAACTACCATTAGAAGCTAAAATGATGAAATTGAGGTTATCATACTTTGGACACATCATGAGAAGACATGATTCACTAGAAAAGACAATAATGCTGGGAAAAACAGAAGGGAGTAGAAAAAGAGGAAGGCCAAACAAGTGGTGGATTGATTCCATAACGGAAGCCACAGACCTGAACTTACAAGATCTGAACAGGGTGGTTTATAGCAGATGCTGTTGGAGATCACTGATTCATAGGGTCACCATAAGTTGTAGTCGACTTGAAGGGACATAACAACAACAAACATGCAAAAATGCATTATACCAGGGGACATGTGTATATTAAGATAAATACACAATGAAATGCTGGCAATTTTTTATGATATTTTTTTTTAAAAATGCAGTTTGATGCATAAATGTGACAAGCTGACCTTAAGATTGGAAAAATGAGAAACTGAAATAGACAGATTCACCCATCCCTCCAAAGGCACCAATACCAAAGTGTTCTTACTTGCCTGAAAAGCTGAGGAAGAAAGAGATCAATCCCAACAGAGAATTCATTATGGCAAGCAGAGCAGTGCTGTTTTGAAAGAACAAGTTTTCATTTTACTTGACAATCATTCATCGAACAACAAAATATTCTTTGCTATCCAATCATCTGAAATATATGTAAACCTCCCTGGTAGCTATGTGAAGGAGCTGAAAATAAAATGCAAGATAGACATTTCATTTTGGCACTCTTGCTGACATCCAGCTCTGCAGCACTCCAGGGGATTCAGGTAGTGGAACACAGTTTACTGCATGGATCATCACCATTTTGAAATGTGTTTGTGTAACTGAAAGAAGATGTGTCAGAAAGAAAGTGATATATTTAAAGAAATAAATATATTCAGCAACACTTATCCCACACTCCTTGGTTACCTCTGGCCTTTTTTCTGCTGTTCAGTTTTATACATATCCTGCTTTCCCCAACCGGCAAACGAACAGCGGCTGTCTGTGACTGGTTCATAGTGAATATTCCGTTCTGTGTGGTGCATAAATTCTTCTTTACCTACTTACTCACTTAATTTAAATTGTTTAATATATCAAAAATGGCATCTTGAAGCCACAAGTCATGTTGAGCTTTCCTTTCCATTTGTCACATGGTACTGGTAAGGAGATACTTCTCTTGTCAAGGAAAGGAAAGCCGGCACCAAAGCCCTATCTGTACTATACATTTAAAGCAGATTTTAAACAATCGTGACTTTTTCCAAAGTATCCTGAGAACGGTAGTTTTGTTAAGGGTGCTGAGTTGTTAGGGGACCCACCATATCTGCTGGCCTGATCTCTATGGAGTAAATAATTATTTTAAGCAGTGGTAGATATACCTCCCCCCCAAAGAAGCTATTGTGTGAAAGAAGAATTTACATGCCATGCCATTACATACATTTCATTAAAGTATGGAGTCTTTGAATGTTCAGTATCAACTAATAAGTTTTAATCCACATTAATAAAATGTGGAACAATTAATGAATCCTATTGAGCCAATGACTGAATAGAGAATATCATTAATGGATCTCCATTGCCAACTGTCATAAAGTAAGCCTTTCAGACATTCTCAGATTTCTATTTTTTTTTTTAAAAAAATTAAGCACACACACTTAAGTATAGCAGCTTGAGGATATGTACTAATTTAACAGCTATTAATCTGTCCATTGTAGCTAAGGTTCTGTTTAACATGGAGCCATTTTCTATCAACTTTCCTGCAATATTTAAGCTAGTCAGAAAAGGTTTCAAATAGTTGCATGAATTAAATGAGAAACACTGATGCAGCTGAGCATTTTATAAAAGACGACTCTCTAAAGGGCACAGGCTGACTGTGCAACTTTCTCTGTATCCATTTATTCCATACGCCTTGGGAGATCAGCCTATGGTTGTAGTTTTTAAACTTCACCATCATACTACCCCTAAAACCATGATATCACTGCTTTATCATAAACAAAGCATGACTATACTGTTTTCCAGATGCCTCCAATACCATTGCCCCAAATGCAGAAATACAATTTCTTCATTGTAAATATGGTGTCTATGAAATACAGCATCATTTCACTGCTTTGGAAATGGTACTGAAATGATGATGACGATAACTTAATGGGTAACAGATATTGCTCATGGGTTACCTATTAGTTCAGTATTGGAAACCCAACCACCACCACCCCTGAGAGTGTAGCAAAACCTTTTGTTGGAATTAACCTTACCTTACCCTTAACCCCAATAAAGCACACAGACCATAAAATAAAAACTGGTTTATTAAAAGAAGAAACTGGAAAAAATGTATTGTAAAGTTACAGTCAATGCAAGCAGCATCTAACTTTTACCACAATCATCCATTCTCTAATGCTCTAGACAGCATAAGACAAAGACGTGAAACCTATGGTACATTCAGAGTTGCGTCAAGTCATACAGCAAGAAAAAGAAAAGAAAGGAGCTCAAGAATTGAGGGTGAATTTACCTTTCATGAAGATTGCAGTGAGAATCTAAGGTCAGAACGGAACTTCTGTATCCAGCCCATGACCCAAAGCTCCGCCCTTACTGTAACTTTTGCTAGACCCAAAAGATCTCACCCTTCCTTAGTTCTCTTGATTTTGTACAGCCCTGATGTTGTTCCAAGGGTGTGTTGTGTTGAGTGAGGAGATTGTTGGAGCCCCAGGAGAGGTGCTGCCAACTCCCAGCATTGCTAGGTTTAAATAAATGTTGGGTCTCCATCGGATTGAATATAAAAAGGGAGGGGGAATGCGTATGTGACATGTGAAAGACAATAGAAAAATGTGTAATTGCTGATAGGAGTTCTGGCTTTACCAGATGTGTTGCCTGATAAGACTCCTGTCTCCTGAGGAATGTTACTATAAATTCCTGGTTTTGGGTGATTGATCTCTCATTCTCTAAGGGTAAAGATGGCCCCAAAGTTTGTTGGAAGTGCCTGTTTTCTAATGATACAGAAACCCATAAATGTTGGTTTCTTCCCATGGAAGTCAGGATGTCTGTGCCCCTTGGCTTCTGGTATTTACAGATAACCCAGGATTCCACAGAAGGGTTATTTTCCAAGATTCTTTGCAACTCTTAGGCTTCTAGACTTCGGTTCACTGAAATGAATCAAAGAATGAAAAATCCCTAGAAATTATAGATATCCTTCACAACAACCCTGTCTCCAAATCTGCTTTGGAGGGTTGGGGGGAAACCCAAAACAGATTCATGGAGCATGCAGTTATACAAAACACTGAAGAAATAGAGTACTGTGCCCCTTTAAGACTAATTTACAAACTGTAACAAATGCATTGCTACTGCTAGAAGCCCCATACTTCCTCTTCCTTTCTCTGCTACAACATTTACAGTCAGTCTTATGCATGTCTATGCAGTAGTAAGTCCCAATGAGTTCAATGGGACTTTCTCTCAGTTGCAAGTGTACATAGGAGCATAGTAGAGCAAGTCAGATAACATGACATCCTTGGATCGTGAGTTCCCAGTTCCCACCACATCTACTTCATAGGCTACCTTTTCCATCTGATGAGGAAACTTACAACACAATGCTGTCACATGCCATGTTTTGCCTTACTCTACATTACACAGGAAGAGGAGGAGGAAAAGACTGGAGTTGCTGCTTTTAGTGATGGTTGCATGTCAACCATAATGTCTAGTGGATAGCCTGCAGCCCTCAGGCCATATCAAGCCTCCCAAAAGTTTTTGAATAATTCCTAGACTCCCCTCCCAAATTTGTAATTTAAAATTGTGTGATTTTTAAAAAAATACTGACTGCTCCTGTAGGACACCTGCTGTAATGACATGATACCAAAAGTTTTTGTGGCCTTCCAGGACCCCCCCCCCCATTTTCCCAATTTTTTACTGATTGCTCTAGTAGATCATCCACTGTGATTCTCTGATGCCAATTTTTTTGTGTGTGTCCTATTCCAAGGCCTCCCAAAATTTATCCATTTAATTTTTTTAAAAATAGCTTTATTCAATTTAATAATGAATAATGAATGTTCAAAACAATTTTTAAAATGCAGAAAAACTAGTTGAAGACAATGTTGAGAATTGCAGGTGCTCACCATGCCTCTTCTCCCTGGAGAATTGACCATGGATCAATGTGGCCCTTGGCCTGAAACAATTAAATCCTAGCACAAGGTTTCTGAATTTGAACAAGAAAAGTAATCAAGCAGTTTCATTAGGTTGAGTGAGAAACTGAGCATATGACCGCTGTCTATATGCAACAAACTATTCACATCATGCTCTAACTCACCACCTGAATTTGGAGAGTTTTGGAGGAAATGGCCTGATCCATATGGTAAGACTGTGCTCATAAGCAGCTATATCATCATCATCATCATCATCATCAATTACATGCCCTTTGCCCAAAGGTCCCAGGGCAGGTCCCTGGGCTCCTACTGGGAGGAAGGGTGGGATATCAATCAATCAATCAATCAATCAATTGATAAAAAATACATTTTTAAAATATGACATTAAAAACAATTTAAAAACAACCTAAAATCCCAAACCAGGGTGGGTCCTAAAAAGATATGTCTCAGATGTCAAAGGCCAGAGTAAAGAGATGCATCTTGAGCATTCGCCTAAAATGTACAGTGAAGTTGCCAGACACATCTTGGTGGGGAGGGAGTTCCAAAATTTAGGGGTGCCACAGGCCATCCTCCTGAACATTCGAGGGTGGTGGAACTACCAAAAGGGCTCCCTCTGCTGATCTCAACACTTGAGAGGGTCTGTCAGTCTTTCTTTCAGATATATGGTGTGATTTAACACAGTTCCCTCATCTCCCCCATGACAGCTGTATTGTATGCATCCACTTCCTAATGACTGAAACAAGTTACATGAAGAGAAACACTGGAGGCTACTTTCAGAGAAAAAGAGAGAGAGAACCATCTGCAGTAATTCTTTTAGTAGTTTATTCAGGATTATATTTGGGGAAAAAAGAAAAAGAAAGAATAAGCACAATATATC
This sequence comes from Rhineura floridana, assembly GCF_030035675.1. Classification (NCBI taxonomy): domain Eukaryota; kingdom Metazoa; phylum Chordata; class Lepidosauria; order Squamata; family Rhineuridae; genus Rhineura; species Rhineura floridana. The sequence goes on from NC_084489.1 coordinate 48,978,101, forward strand.
TTGAATGTGCACACCAAATTAAATACCGCTAAACTGCACACAGTAATTAATTAAACATTTGGGAAATTGAATTGATCAATGGATCACTGGTTCTAAGCTGCAGGCTTCTACCTCGGACTAATTTTTTTTAAAAAAAGTAACTCTGGTGTTTTGATAACTCATTTGGACAAGGGTAGCCAATGTGGTGCCCTCCAGATGTTGCTGGACTACAACTCTTATAATCCTTGACCATTGACTATGCTTACTCAGGCAGATAGGGGCTATCATCTGGAGGGCACCACCCAGTGGAGACTGGTGGCTCCAATGTCAGTGGGGGCAGTGAATCCACTCTGGGTTTTAGTCTGAGCTTGGGCAGCTCCTTGAAAGTTCAGACTAAAACTTGCAGTGGATTTGCTGCCCCACTAACATCAAATTCAATAATCTTCACTAACTCCATGTTGGCTACCCATGCATTACTAAGACTTTTTTCACTGCCTATAGCTGTGGCTGAATGCTTGGAGGAAGGGATTATATAAAAAAAACCCAATTCACAAACTGGTAAAGTCATATCACTTAGGAAAGGAATGGGTGGGATGATCTTCCCTATAGCAACAACTTGCATTCCCACAACTAGAGTGGCCAGTTATCTGTGCAAAATTAGTTGGGTCCAAACATGTAGCTTTGTATTACTCGCTGTTCAAAAGAACTTTCAACAATTGATGAAGACAAACCTGCCCTGGTATTAGGGTGACGATTATTTTCATTCCCTATCTACCCTCCCACAGCTTCTTCTACAGTCCTTTTGGGACATACAAGGAATTTTTCAGGTTCACATTTGCAGCTGATGACATCAGTGCCTGCATTGTTCCCTTCCATAAGCACTGAGACTCCACCTAGTACCTGAGCACTAACTATGTGTAGCAAAGCTACATATGAGGAGAGACTGAAAGAACTGAGCATGTTTAGCCTGGAGAAGAGAAGACTGAGGGGAGATATGATAGCACTCTTCAAGTACATTAGAGGTTGTCACACAGAGGAGGGCCAGGATCTCTTCTCGATCATCCCAGAGGGCAGGACACGGAATAATGGGCTCAAGTTGCAGGAAGCCAGATTTTGACTGAACATCAGGAAAAACTTCGTAACTGTTAGAGCCATACAGCAATGGAATCTATTAGCTAGAGAGATAGTGGGCTCTCCGACACTGGAGACATTCAAGAGGCAGCTGGACACCCATCTGTTGGGAATGCTTTGAATTGGATTCCTGCATTGGGCGGGGGTTGGACTTGATGGCCTATGATTCTATGAAAGTTTAGGTTGGGCTGCAAACTAGCTTACATATATTAGGATTAGATTAGGTTGATTAAATATAGACATCACTTCCCACTTTAAAAAGTTTCCAGGTGATTTCCAATAATAAAATTGCATAAACATTATTTAAAACAAACTTAACAGTACAATATTTTATCATTGGTGCTCTCCAAAAACATATTTCCCTGGGACTGAAACAATAACAAGGTTGGCTCTAGGCGAGACTTCCTGGGGAGAACATTCCATAAATGAGGGGCTTCTAAAGAGAAGGCCCCCTTTTTTGTTGCTGCTCTCCAGCTCTTCTGAGGAGGTGGCATGCAGGGAAGGGCCTCAGATAATTATCTCAAAAGTCAGAATGCTTTAATGTGGTGTAGCCTACCCTATGCATGCTTACTTGGAAGTTAAAGGTGGTATTCAATGCTACCCCTACTCAGAGTAGATCCACTGAAGTTAATAGACATCATTAACTTATGTTCATTAATGTTAATAGGTCTCCTTGTGTAAGACTTAGCTGAATAAAACACTAAACGGGTTCTTCTGACCAGATGGTGGATGTCCAACCTGTCCTGGATGGGGTTGCACTCCCCCTGAAGGAGCAGGTTTGTAGCTTGGGGGTTCTCCTAGAACCATCTCTGTCACTTGAGGCTCAGGTAGCCTTGGTGGCACGGAGTGCCTTCTACCAACTTCGGTTGGTGGCTCAGCTGCACCCCTATCTGGACAGGGATAACCTGGCTTCAGTTGTCCATGCTCTGGTAACCTCCAAATTAGATTACTGCAATGCACTCTACATGGGGCTGCCTTTGAAGACGGTTCGGAAACTGCAGCTTGTGCAAAATGCAGCGGCCAGATTGGTAACAGGGATCAGATGGTCTGAACATATAAAACCAGTTCTGGCCCGCTTGCATTGGCTGCCTGTATGTTTCCGAGCTAGATTCAAGGTGCTGGTTTAAACCTATAAAGCCTTACACGGCTTGGGACCACAATACCTGATGGAACGCCTCTCTCAATACGAACCCACCCGTACACTATGCTCAACATCTAAGGTCCTTCTCCGGGTGCCTACTCCGTGGGAAGGTGGGAGTCTGGCAACAAGGGAGAGGGCCTTTTCAGTGGTGGCCCCCAAATTATGGAATGGTCTTTCTAACGAGGTGCGCCTGGCGCCATCACTGTTATCTTTTTGGCACCAGGTCAAGACTTTCCTCTTCTCCCAGGCATTTTAGCATGTGTTTTTTAAATTGTTTTTAATTTTTTAAATTGTGTTTTAAATTCATAGAATCATAGAATCACAGAATAGTAGAGTTGGAAGGGGCCTATAAGGCCATCGAGTCCAACACCCTTTTAAAAATTGTTTTTAAAAGATGTGTTTTAAATTTGTATATTTGTTTTTAATGTTTTTAGTTACTGTAAACTGCCCAGAGAGCTTCGGCTATGGGGCGGTATACAAATACAATAAATAAATAAATAAATAAATAAATAAATAAATAAATAAATAAGCTTCATTTTATTCAGTAGGATTTACTTCCAGCTTTGTAACTGTCCACTACAGCCTAACAAGACTGTTACTCTTGGTTCCACCAAAGGAAAACTCCAGTGGATCTGCCTGGTGCCTTCATTGGTATCTTTTTGACACCATGTAAAAACGTAACATTTTCCACCAGGACTAGGTGATGTCTTTGCTGTTAGTGTGCTGCCAAAGTTCCCTGGGGCTGTTATGGACTGTGTAGGTTTTGTATATTTTTATGTATTGCATTTGCATTTGTATGAATGCATCAATATTGTAATGCATTTATGTTTACATTTTTTAAATATGTAGCAAGTCACCTGGAGACTTCTGTATAGCAAGCAGCTAACAAGTCAAATAATAATAATGATGAATAAATGAAGACTGCAGTCCATAGAACAAGACTGGCTTAAATCCAAATATGGACTTGTAATTTTACTGATTTGTGGATCAGACCAGGTCCAAACTCCCACTTTTATGAGGTTCACTTTTATATGGTGAGAATTTTTCTGAAACTTTCCCATATCTGTAAAATATTAGTTATCATCTTTTGAAGTAATTTTAGTGGGTTTTCAGATTTTTCTTCTCTTTTGCACAAAAATAGAGATCTGGGAATTCCAGTTATTTCTGTTGCTTACCATTTTAATAATACCATGATTAATAAACAGAATAAGCAGAATTGGGTTGAGTTCATTTCACCCAGCTAATGGCTTATCTCTCTGACATAGGGAGAAGTGAGGCCAAGAACTGTAAGAATTGAAATTGAAATGCAAATGATACAAGATTTTGCTGACTTGTTTTTGCAGCCAAGAATTTAAAAAAAATCTCTTTTGCAATATTAGCAACGTTAATGATATGATTAATGATATGTAGTCTGGCTGCCTCTGTTTCTGTCACAAGTTGTGGCTTCAGTTTCTGTCTTGGCACTTATTTTATTATTTATCTTCTGTCTACTCTACTCAGCTGAAACTGCTCCCACAACATTTGTCATGACCAAGTCTCAGGAACTTTCCTCTGCAGCAAATTAGTTGTATTCACTTGTGTGCTATTTTTCACACTTTATGTGTGATTACTGATTGGATGGTCTACCAGTTCATCCCTGTATACTTTTCCTTTTTCCAAATGACCAGAACTTATCCTTTCTTGCTTTGGACCATTTTCTTTTGGTGGGTTACATCAGTTAATATGATGGATTCAGTGGTCTCATTATGAGATTGATCATACACTTATTGCTAAAATATAGATCTATTGCTACATAAGTTTCCTCCTAAGTACTAGTGGTAACATATTGAACTACCTAGATGTTGCATGTGATACTTCCAACCTAAGCGTAAGCATACTGATGTGGAAGCAAGTCCCACAGTATTGTATCTAGTGTTAGTCAGAATAGATCCATTGAAAATAATAAACATGACTAACTTTGGTCCCTTAATTTCAGTGGGTCTACTCTGAGTATAACATAGTTGAACACAACCCATAGTCCAATAGAATCAATCTTCAAATAGGTATGCAGCTGATGAGGTATAATCCATTTAATCCAGAGTGTCTTCACATGGGGTTTCTCCAGTATACATTGTTTTTCACTACAACTTCAGTAAGTTAAGATCCATCCATATTTTCCTATATACTGTTGGCATAAACATTTGCAAAACAGACTGGGAAAACTGTGGAGTTAAATTAGAGCAACACAATATGCACATGGTAGGATAAATCTTCAGGTTCCTATTTCAAATAGTATTTTCCCTGCCCTACTGCCTGGGACACTGCTACTTCTGTACTAAGGCATTCAAACAGGAGTACATATTGTTATACTCCCCCTCTTTCTCTAAGTGAGAAGTTCCAGCACGCATCCAGGTTCAGTTTCCTTTGGAAAAAAGTCAGTGAAGGTTTATTGGTGCTCTACAAGATTTTGTGATGGAGTCCAACAGCATCTGAAAGGCCACCGATTCCTCATCCCTCATCTACACAATGCAAGATGCATACAGATAGTGATAATTCTGCAATAGATGCTTTAGATAATGGGTTGGGATCCAGATCTGGTCTAACATGAATGGAACGACTCCATAGAGATTACATGGAGGCTCCCACTGCAAGAGGGAGAGAGGAGTTTTTTTACCAATTCCCCCTTTCCACTGGAACTCTCTCCTCACCATCCACAGTATTCTGGACTGTCCCCCAACCCTCCTGAGCAAATTTTCAGGAGGTACAGGGAGGTGTAGGAGGAAGAAGGAATCAACAAAAAATGCTTCCCCATTCTTTTGAGTAGGTGATACTATGAGTGGAGTCCTGCTCACAGAACTCTGGATCCAGTCTAATGCATCTTGGGATGTTATATTAACAATGTTGGAAGCAGATCCCATTTTGCTCAGGTAGCATAAGAGCAAGGCTGGAGTCAGAATCAACTTGTGAGTGAAGTGGGGATAGGGATTGATGAATATGCCAATTTCAATTTCTTTCAGTTTCATTTTTCCAGTCTCAAGTTCAGTTCTCCATATCAGTTTGTGATTTCTTAAAAAAAAGTCCTCATGAATATTTATTAGTATTTTAGTCTGAATTTCTTTTAATATACACATTTTTGTACCCAATTTTGCCCAATATTCACATAATTCATTGGTTTTTGTGTACAAAGCCCTATGCAGCTTGAGAACAGGATACCTGAAAGATCATCTTACCCCTTATACACCCAGTTGATCACTGCGCACTGCAGGTGAGGGCCTCCTTTCATCTTATTAGGAGATTCGTTCCATACAACTTAGGAAGTGGGCCTTTAGTGTTGTGGCACTGACACTCTGGAATTCCCTCCCCTTAATCACTAGACAAGCACCATCTCTGTTATGTTTTCAGTGCCTACTGAAGATCTTCCTATTTTAATAATCCTTTTAAGTAGAGTCCTTATACCAGTCTGTGTCTGTGTTGGAATAGCTTATTAAGATGTTTTTAAAGATTTTTTTTTAAAGATGTTTTTTTTAAAGATGTTTTTTTTAAAGATGTTTTTAAGATGTTTTGTTTTAATGTTTTAAAGATGTTTTGCTTTAATATATTATAAAGTCTTTTTTTAAAGATGTTTTTAAGATGTTTTGTTTTAATATGTTTTAAAGATGTTTTGCTTTAATATATTATAAAGTCTGTTTTTAAGATGTTTTAGGGTGTTTTTAGTGTTTTGTCTGCCGCCCTGGGCTCCTACTGGTAGGAAGGGAAGGATATAAATTTAATAAATAAATAATTTTTGCAAAGCAATTTTCCCTAATATAATGCATTTTGTAGGGTATTTTTACTAATATATGCATTTATATGTACTCTACCCTAATATATGTATTTTTCTTAGTTGTTTGTTAGCAGTTAGTTTTGTTTAGTTGGCTAGAAAACTGCATTGCAAAATTCAGAAAAGTGCAAATTTTAAAAGATGTTTGTATTTCGGTTGTGTATTATTTTGGAAATTGTGAATTAGGTTAAGTTCACCTTTCACTGTGAACTGAATTGAATTTCTCTCCCATCTCTAGGTGGGGAACACAGAATCATTCTTTGTCTTCTTGAGACAAATTCTCCACTGAGTTAAAGTTACTTTGCATCGTGCCACTATGATATTTTGGTGTGCAGGTATCACCCTAGTAATGGGCTGTTTTTTTTTATTTTAAAAAGCCGTATGTCTGTGGTATTTATGTCAAGTCATTATCATAGTGACTTGACATAACTACCACATACAAAACATGTACCTACATTTCAGCACAGGAACTATATAGAAGACTAACCTAAGGAATGCATAAGCTTTAACAGTGAACTGATGAACTCCTGTAGATAAAAATAAAATCCCAGTCTTCAGTTATATACCTTGTAAAATATTCAGGAGCCAATAGCCCTTATGATGCTTATTATTATGCCTAAAGCTTTTCTGGTGGATTTGGCCATGTTTTTTATTAAACCTTTTGCCTCCCAACTGGCAAACGCTGGTGAAACCAAAGGTAAACTTTAATTGTGCTGAGTAAGAGCAATTTATCGTGGCATATTGAGGAAGATTCTAATCATTGGTAATTGGAATGACAGGCAGGGCTCTGTTCCACCACTTCATTAAACTTGTATTTTTATGGGGATTTCTTCGTTTCTGCTGGAATGAACAAGTCAGTATGCATGACTTATTCTGCAATGAACTTTGATGAATTTTTCTAAGTACTTTAAAATGAGTTGCATCCTCTGGCAAATCTGAAGAATCCCCTGTACATATGGCAATAAACCTGCTGATGCACATGTAAGGAAGCAGGATAACCAGAATGTATATATATATATATATAATATTTTGCTTGTCAGTAATAACTCTGAATTGCCTACAGCATTCATGGTGTCTCTTAAAAATCAGGTATTGTGTAGAATTTAAAAATTCTCCTGTGCTGAGCAGGGAGGGGGAGGGGGAAAATCAAACACTTTCTGAATTGGGCCCAAATATCCAAGGTTAATTTTCTGAGAAAGCTGCAACAGCTAGATAAGGCCATCCCCTGCAAATTAGTTTTGCCTGCCTGGATTACAGCTAAATTTATGCAGCTTGCCTTATCCTTTCAGAGGCGCCTCTGAAGTGTCGTAATTAACTGGCACACATAAAGTGAACAAATTTTCTGCTTGGTGGCAGGCGTTCCTCATTTCATCTCAGTTCTAACCCAAATGGAAAAGGTACTTTTCTTATTTTATTTTTTTCTTATATATTGTTAAAAGGGCCCTCCAATATGTTACCAGTTGCCTTTGAAACCAAACATAAAACAGCTTTAGAACAGCATTTGAGTTTTAAAGGAGCAGCTGAAGGAAGTGGGAGATAATCTTGTGTATTTTTCTTTTAATAGAAGCAAATCAAGTGTTTTTATTTTGTTCCCAAAATAGCAATGTTTGCTAGGAACACGGGACATAATCCAGTCGAACGCTTCCTTCGCAAGTCCCATTGAAGTGAATGGGAGTCACATAAGAGACTGTTGCTTTCTCTTTCTTTGCCCCTTCTCTTTGGTGTTTGTACTCACAGTGCTGCCTGGAAAGTCTTCTTGGTTTTCTTCTTCTTCTCAGTATACCTCTTTTGACACAATACCAAGATACAGGGATGCAAAAATATAGGCTTCCTGATGTCACTGGTGCCTTAAATGGGGGGGGGGAGAATGGGCCTAGTGACTGGTCTCCAGGTTGCTGAAGAGTTTGGGGAACCTAAGGAAGAGAAAAAAGAAATCTGTCATGGTCCTTTGAGAGGGCAAAAATCTACTGTGGAGAACCTATTCCTTGACCAGTAAGTAACCAAAGACAAATGAGCATATAAAGTCAAGGTCTAATAAAACATGATATATTCTGAAAATATGCAGAAATAAATAGTGGAAAATATGGTCTATGGCTGATAGCCAAAGGAATGCACAATAATGACCAATTTCTAATGTACATGCAATTTACTCCCACAAATTGTGATGTAAACTGCTTGCTGTGCAGACAAGATGCACATGCACTCCCAATGACAACACAGTAAGAAATTACAAAGGTATTTTAATACAAATGTATAAGATGCAAAGATAAAATACACCACATACCTCATATAATTTGCCAGACTCGTTTTGACTTCAGACAAGTCTTCTTCAGTGGCATCTATTTGGAAAGTTTCGTGGATTTAGATAAGGCCATATTTAAAAATATAAAAAAATGTTTTATTAACATGAAAGAATATACCAATTCATATTAAAAATATACTTAAAATTTAAAAAAGGTTTACCAAGTGAACTACGTTGCTGCAGCAGATATCATCTATGAAACATACTTTACAATCCTTCCATAATGCAGCAAGATACAAGCCTATGTAAACATAACCACTCAGGATTATATTCCAATTCAAACAAGAATTTAAAATACAATTTATCTCAATAATCCATGAAAAGTTTACTCACCCAAACGTTCTTTCTCTTATTTTTGCTCCTATTCTGTAGGCATATGCTTCCTCAGAATTTAGAAGCTCAAAAATAAGTTGATTTATATATTTAGTTTTTGTTTTGTTTAAATAATGACTCAGCATGCAGTATGAGGATGATGCAATGTTAAACCTTTGAGAGTGGGACCATCACTCAGTGGTAGAATGTCCAAGATCAATCCCTGGAATATCCATTGAAAACAGGGTAGGGATCCTTAGCCCTGGAGGGCCAAATGGATCCCTCCAAGCCTGTCTAAACAGCCCTTGGGACCTTCCCCAGGCCATGCCTTCTACTGCCCCTGCTTTGCACCTTCCTTGAGTCTTTTTGCCTGGCTGAAATGTGCCACTGAGCGCTGCCAATGCCTCTTGCTTAGTGTACAAAAGGTAACATGTGCATTCATTGCTCTGTCCATGTTGGTCTCTGGCCACACCCACCACGGGCTGAAAGAACCTTGGACAGCTTCTTGAAAGTTTGGACTAAAACCTGGAGCAGATTCATTGTCCCACTGATGTAGGAGCCATCAGTCTCCACTGTGCTCAGGCCTCTCTCTTTTCTCCTTCCATTCTCTAAGCTGGTTCCTGGAAAATCTCCATTCCCAAGTATTTTTGTTTTAAATAAACATTTTGGACCCCAGCCAATCTGTTCATGTTCACATTCAAATACATAACCACAGCCGCAACAGTGTTTCCTTCTATTGATGTACATTTTTGCTATATCCAAAGAAGGGATTATCTATGAAAGCAAGGATGTTTGAGCCAGGCAACCTCCCCTTCTAGTTTTTAAAATATTTCATTAAACACAGTGTGACACTGATGATGTCTAACAGCAAGTGGAAAACAATCCTCCGTGAGAACATTTGACTTGTAGTTATTTCACTCCTACCTAGAATTCATTGCATTTCGCTGTGATGCATGAACTTGGCACAGGTTTATTCAAAAACTGTTCGGTGACATTTTTTAGAAATGTATTGTCTAAGTCTTATGCAGAGTAGAGACCCATTGAAAATAATGAGCCTAAGTTAGCTTACTAACTTCAGTGGGTCTACTCTTAGGACTAGCACTGAATATCAACCAATATTTTTATTGTTAATTGCATAGCTCATAAAACTTCTGAAATATTGGGTTGTGTCCGACTAAGCTAGAATAGACCAACTGAAATGAATGGGCCTAAGTTAGTTGTTATGTCTATTTCCATGGGTCTGTTCTCAGTAGGATTGACATGGGATACAACCTATTATTCTTACATATCTCAGCTAGTTTGTTTAACAGAATTCTTTTAACTATTTGCCTTTTCTCTCTTTAGGAAATACTCAGTACATCACAATGATGCTCTTAATACTGTCTTCTATTGCGCTATCCCCCACCCACTTCCTAATAAGAAACTGTGTTTTCAGTGCTGCTGTACTTTTAACAGTGATGCTGTTGCTTCTTCTATTACATTTTAAAGATCCATGATCAAACCATCCCATTTATATCGGTTATCTATTCCTGAAGCTTTACAGGAGAGTAAGTCCAATATATTGCCTCCATTTCACCTACTCAACCATAGCAGGAGTGAAAGAATTACTCTTCCACTTTTCTCTTGCTGAAATTTGATAATACTGCTCATCAAGGAATTTTCTACAATCTTTATTTATTTATTTATTTTGCTCAAGAGTTTTCCGCTCTGTCAAACATAAAGCGGTAACTCCATCTGTAAAGAGATCAACAAGTATGACACAAGATGTTATGTTTACAGGGCATGCATGACCCATGTAGTAAATCTCCCAATTACTGCATAAAGGCAGCAAGAATATCTGGTTCAAGCCCTGTAGGTAAGTCATTGTGGATTAAATCCAGAGTAATGGCAGTAACTATGCTGGGCCTCCTTGGATGAGCAGAATCGTCCCCTCTTTTCTTTGAAATTAAAATTCTAAAAGTCAGCTTAAGGCTGACATTTTAGGGCAGCAGAATGATTGTCAAGGGGCTTGTAGATACAAAACAAGAAAGCTGTGTTTATTTGTTACATCTCAAAGCGACATTGTGTGCTGTCAATTTCTCTCGTTTTCTCTCCTCCCCCCATCCAGTTTCAGTTCTCCTGGCAGCTCTAAAATATCATGCTAATTGAAAATGTCAGTACTACTGCACTGCCAAGAACACTGAAGTGCGGAAACAAACAACATCTAGCCATGTGCAGTTTACAAATATGTTTTACAATTCTTATTTGATAAGGCCTCGCCACAGCTCTGAGAGCTAATACCTTGCTGAAGGCCACAGAGTTGATTTTCTAACTGAGCAAGATTTGAATCGCCCAAATAATCTGCCCACACCTCCACACCTGTATAACATGGAGTACGTCCAGGCATCAACTTCCTGTAGTCTTGGCTTGGCACTTATGTGCCAAATAGAAAGCTGGGTGTGTGGATATCTTCAAGAAGCAAGCATCTTTCTTTCTTCTTTCTTTCTTTCTTTCTTTCTTTCTTTCTTTCTTTCTTTCTTTCTTTCTTTCTTTCTTTCTTTCTTTCTTTCTTTCTTTCTATTATTATTATTATTATTACTATTAATAATAATAACTATTCAAGGATGACCTTTTCTTTAAAGTCACCTAGATGGGGTGACCATTTACACATTGCCAAAAAACAAAGAGGAAATGCATCACCAAAAGGGAGGACAAAAAGAGGACACAGATTTGCATACAATTTGCATTTGTTAATTTCCCCTATAGGTGCAAATGTAGACATAATTACAATAGTTCAAATAGCAGGCCAATACTATTCAGCATAGCAGGGAATGCTGTAAGCAGGTGGTTTCTTAGCCTGCTCAGTCTGCTGTTCAGGTACTAACTTTTGAGGGGGCAACCTCCAGACCCCTGCTCTCCTTTCTTATGGTTCTTGATCTTTAACCTGTACTTGGTCTGGGCAGCCCTTCAAATAGAGGACTGTCCTCTGACAGCAGTGGTGGCTGGTGTCCATTGGGGCCAGTAAGGTGGAAGGCAAGGAGACCAACAGTACTTGGAGTCAGAGCCACCTCCCTGACTTGGGCTGCTTTCACACTGCACTTTATTCTGTTATTCTGATGATTCCTCACCTGGTAATTTGTGCATTACATTTGATCTTTCACACGACATACAAACTAGTTCTGGAATTGTAGTGGAATATAGTGGAAGTTTATCATGATAAATGATACCAGAAATAATCTGTTCGCAAGCTTGGAAACTCAGACAATCACAGAGGTTTTTCCCGAGCTGCAGCTTTTCATATAATGGGTGAGGGATGAAAACAAGACATTCCTTGTAGTTGTGTGAAAGACAGTTGTGCGAAATGCTGGCATAGAGGCTGAAAAACCTACTGTTCCTTAACGCAACAGGTACTGAGGTGTGAAAGGAATTTTAAAAATGAGGACAGTAGCACTACCATTTTAATCAAACTACCACAATAAGCCCCATGTCTGAAACCAGCCTTGGTTGTTGTAACTAAAGAGGCTGGTAGAGGCTGGCTGAGAGCAGATTGAGGTTAGTGAGGCAGTGTCCCATTTGCCCTAATGGGCCAGCCTCCATGAGAGAGACCTGGTCTACCCAATGGCCCCTCCCTCCAGGCTTCTGATATGCTGAACTCAGGATTTCACTCTCCCTCAGAATGCATCCAGAACTTTGAGATCTTGCAATGCAAAGATTCAAATGGTTATTATTTGGGAAAGGGGCATAGCTCAGTAGCTGAGCATCTGCTTTGCATGCAGAAGGTCCCAGGTTCAATCCCTGTCATCTCCAGGTAAGTCTGTGAGGAAAACCCCCAGAAAGATGCTGGCAGTCAGTGCAGACAGACTGAGCTAGATGGGCCAATGGTATGACTCGGTATAAGGCAGCTTCCTGTGGTTCTCAACTGTCTGACAGCCCTTTAAATAGAGGATTGCCCTGTGTAAAGAAGGACATGTGGCCACCCTGAGACTACACATCACATACTGGAATCTTCCTTCACTGCTGCCTATATTGTGGGTGGACAGGCTGGGGAAGAGGCCCATGGCAGAATGGAGCCTCATCTCTGTGTGGCCAGTAGAGAATTAGTGTGGATTGAGTGTCGACCTTCATGTTGCTGTCTGGATGTGCCTTAGCAGTATGCCTGAGAAACTGGTGAATAGAAATCTATTTTGAATGATTAGATTTAAAAAGGATTAATGGATCATTTGCCTAAAAACCCATCAGAAAAGAAAAGGAATTAATTTCTGTGTAGTCTAGGATTAGAAACAATTAGTTATATGGAAATTTAAAAAAGGGAAGAAAGGGCCCTACATTCAACATTCGCTGGATTTGCCTCATATCCTAGTTGTACTCACAAAGTTCTAAAAGGCCACAAAAGTACATTTCTGTTTAATAATGTTGCTATTGATATGGTGTTTTTTTTAAAAAAAAAACCCACAACCCCATCAACTAGAACTGCTAAGAGGCGATTTAAAAAACCCAGTTACTCCTCATTTTGGTGCACTCCTCTTCCAGTCCCAAAGAACATACCTTACTAATGAGAAGAAGAGTGCACACGCAAGAGAAGACAGGTAATGATAGTGAGGATTCACTAGAGACAGGATTGGCCAGGCTGGTTCCTTGTAAACTGGAAGTGACAAGTATCATTTCCCGCTGTTGAGCATGGGATCTGTAGTTTCCTTTGCCTCCCTAGTCCATTCAGAAGGCAGAGAAACCATCACGCTACTCCATGGTAGGGAATAACATGTTTGGAGAGTTCCATGAAATAGATGTTCCAAATGTCCTCAACACAGGACGGTAAAATGGGCAATCTATTTCTTTTAGGATGTCTGCCTCAAGAGCAGTGGTGCAGCTAGGACTGGTCCTCTGAGCCAATGTCCAGGGCTTCATACGATAGGACCCCCTCAAATAACACCCTGAGAGTGGCATGCCAGGACCCACAAGGGCTGACGCTGGTCATTGCAACATCCTTTCTTCCTTCTTATTTTTCTTCTTATGTAGAGTCAGGAACCACCAGATAGGCAGAGACATGGTTACAAGGGATGAGCAAATCTGTCAATTTCAGTTTCTCTCAGTTCCTCATTTTTCTTAAATTCAGTGCTCTACATTTCCACATCAGTTTTTAATTCTTATTTTAAAAACTTTTCCTGAAAATTCATCTTATTTTAATGTGAATTTCTCCTAATAAACACACTTGTATGCAATTTTGCAAAACAATTTCCCTTAAAATAATTCATTTTCTGTGTTATTTTCACTAATATAGTTGAAGGTTTATGCATACCTTTATCATTCTATGTGCATTTTGTACACATTATTTGGCTGGAGAACTGCACTGCAAATTTTTAAAAAGTGTTAATTTTGAAGGATGGCTATGTTTCAGCTCTTGAATTATTTCAAAAAGTGTGAATTAGGTAGATTTGCTTTTACATGCAAACTGAATCCCTCCCCAAATTCCTAGTAGTAACAGATACTAATTTTATTATTATTATTACTTATTTTTACTTTAAAATATATAATCCTTTTTCTACAACAAAATCATAGTTATTTCCAAGTAAATGTGTTTAGCATCAGAGCAGCAGAAGCAACTTCCATTTTTTACCTGCAGTCATGACAGCTGTCTAAATCCCCCCTCCCTCCAATATAACTATATTAAACTCCAGGGTTTAAAATTACCTGGCAACCCTACTGCTGAAGAAGGTAATGCAGACAGTTATAAAGGATGTGTATACTCATCCCCAGTCAGCAAACTTGGCTTTGAATGAGCAGGTAAACAGAGCATTATGCTATATCAGTCTGCCAATTCAATCCAATCTATGTGTGATAGGAAGCTGGGAGCTCTAGCCCCGGTAGAGAAAGAAAGCTCATACCATCAAATGGGGATTGTGATGTAAATGGGTTGCCAAATGGACAGAATAAGATACCATGGATAATCAAACTACTTCCTTTTGGACAGTAATTTTAGCAGGTGTAGAAATAAGGGAAAATTCAGTTGCAACACTCTTGTTCATGGCCTGCCAATTTTGGTACATTCTGAATTTAAACATGATTGAAATGGAACACAAATTCTATTCAGTGACAAAGTTTCAAATCATGCAGATTTGACTAGTTCCAACTTTACACTGAACAACTGATGAACAATTAATTATGCTCATAGCATGTACCCTCATACAAGATGCTCCAAAATTCTGCTCTACTGGTCAAGTTAGGCTGAGCCAGACAGTTAAAGAGTTCTAGGCTCATCCAATGAGCATCATAGCTGAGGAATGAACATTATGCTCAATACACCACAACTAAAACTATGTGTTGAATCATTTATTTATTTATAAGATTTCTTACCCACCCTTTGCTATACAATCCCAGGGTGGGTTACTACAATACATTCATACAATTCTCCCTCCCTGTGACATTTAAGCTTATGCTTACTCTTGTTGTGACATCATTCTTTTATGTGATTGTCCACCTCTACCAGTCAATGATAAAGAGCAGGGGTAGATGACCTGTGTCCCTCTAGATGTTATTGGACTCCAGCTCTCATCAGCTCCAGCAAGCATAGTCAGTGCTCAGAGATGATGGAAACTGTAGTCCAGCAACATCAGGAGAGTTACAGCTTCCCTATCCCTATCCATAGCACGACAACATCTCAACATGTGCGCAAACCTTATCAGTAGAGGGAAAAAACTGATATGCAGCTTCCATTTTTGGCTCCATGCCCATGTTGAACATTACATGTAATTTTGCCCTGTAATTTTTCACTGTGTGAACTTGGACCTTTGATTCTGAGTCCAACATTTTATTCACTGGCCACTGGAGACCTGTGTTTACAAACTGAACATGATGCCCAACAACTTAATGTATGTTTTTCTTGAAAAGATGTATGCACTCATCAAGGGACACAGCTGCGTAAATATTCTGAACCAAAATTCTCCATTTGTTTGGGAGTTTCCTATTTTGGCAACCCATTACAATACTCCTTAGTGTACCACTAAGGAAGGCAAGAAGATAACATGGAGGGGAGGAGCAGAACTGGCCTTCGAGTCTCTAATCATGTTCATACTGTACAATAGCTTGTTTCTCCAATAAATGTATCTCCTAATACATATTGTTGCCTTCTTTCCCCCCTTTTTTAATTTCAGAGTTTTTTTTTTATAATTATCAGCTTACATTTTAATTGGATTGAACTAATTGGTAAACAGGATTGTTATTCATTAGTTTTATACATGTATCTAGTATTTGTTTAAGGTTTCACCTGAATTAAATGTAAGCTTCTGGGAGTTGTTTTTGTGTGTGTGTCAATCACTTGCCGAAACAGTCTTAACAAATCAAGCCACAGTGATTCCTTTGCTCCAAGGTATAAAAGATGGATATAAATTGTTAAATAATCAGATCATGTTTTTTTTAAAAAAGAGTAAACATATCCAATGGCGTTTCATATTTGAGATGAACAGTAGGAAATGGAAAGCAAGATGAACAGTTTAATGTTGATGGTCTTACAAATGGAGCATTCCTATCTGATAAAAGAAACATCACCTCCAAAAGTCATGTTTATGTAAAGCATGCTTCAGATATAAGAAAGAAACTAATAACCACTGTGATAATTTAAGCATACCACCTACCAATTCTGCAGTTTTATGCAATCTCAGGAGGAAGTCTTTCAAATATTAGGCAGAATTAGAAGAAGAATTATGACTATGAATAAACTGACATTTAAAAGGCATTAGTTAGACAGTTGAAGGAGTGTTATATTATGATTAAAAATGTGGGCTACTGAGCTTTTGAATTACTTTCTTCAATCCACATGTCTAATAATGACATGGAGACTTAATTTAAAAGGCTTCTCAAGTAAGATTTGCTATATAACCAGTAGCATTGGAACATGAAAGGTAACAAACACCACAGTACAGTGGAGATCATATATGTATTTTAATTTCCTATAACATATTGTGTTACAGTGGCCAGTTATTTGTATTGTCCATAGTATGTTCTTGTAGGATGGATAAGCTAATAACAATAAAATATGAAGACATTCAGATCCCTGAAAGATATACTGCTATATCAGGTATTACTATTTTGTCTGAGCCATGCATATCCATCTAACAGATATTGGCTGCAATCTAGACGACTGCATGATTTACTCTGCACATGTATTAGGCTTTTCACCTATAATATGAATAGCACTAACCGGTGCTGGATGGCAAAGCACTTTTGAAAAGGAGAAGGGTATCAGAAGATGGCTGGGGCAGGAGTGAAAGGCCTGGTATCTTTATAATCCTCCTTATTTCTGAGGATCAGGCTGTGAGCACTGTTTATATAGTCAAAATGGCCGCACACATACAAAAGAAGGGGGCATCAACAGGCTTGGGGGGACTCAAGGTTTGCAGAAGTACACAAAGTCTTTAGAGCCCAAGTGGAGACAAAAACAGTCCAATGAGGATTGAGTTCACTTAGTGCTTGTAGAATGCTGACTGAGGCCAAATCCATATCATTTACTCATTCAAGTGAATTATACCTTGCTTCTAAATGTATTTTTCTAAAGCAGTGTACTGCAATGTGTAGTTAATCCAGGGGATTAGCTGAACAGATCTGTAGCTCAATCTAAATACATTACCAGATCTGTCCCTACCATTAGGCAGAATGAGGCAACTGCCTTTGGTGAAAGATGCTGAGGAGCAACAGTGGTTCACAAGAGATAGGAGAGGCTGGCCCGGTCTCTTGTTAACTGGAGATAATGCATATCATTTCCTGCCAGGGAGCATGGGGTGTACAGTTTCCTTTGCCTCCCGCTTCAGTCTGGAAGGTAGAGAAAACCACAAATACTACATTCTCCATCAGGAATGACATTCCAGAGTATACTTCAGAACATTTCCAGTTGATAATTTATTGTGTCTTTCAGGGGTTCCATCCCAAATGCTGGTTACCGCTCCATTTCTGTAAAACAGGGCTAATCAACATGGTGCCCTCCAGATGTTGAATTACTATGGCTACCATCCATGACCACTGGCTGGGGCTGATGGGAATTGTAGTTCAAGAACATGTAGGTTACAGATCTATCCCTGATCTAAAGTAAGTAATTTGTCCAGAAGTAGCTGGCAGGAGGATATCATTTCCAGTTCAGGTGAAGGGATGGGGGAGAACTTTGATTCAGTTCGCCTTTAATAGTGAACCTACCTAATTCACACTTTCCAAAACAATACATGAGCCTTCCTTCAGAATTTACGCTTCTCTGAATTTTGCAGTACAGTTGTCCAGCTAAGTAGAAAAATGCATATACTCTAGCAAAGTATACATACACATTCAAATATATTAGTCAAAATGACATACAAATGCATTATATTAGGGGAAATTGCTTTGCAAAAATATGTACATTGGACAAAATTGCGTATAGCAATGTATATATTAGGAGAAATTCACACAAAATGCTGATGAATTTTCATGAAGACCTGATGTAGAGTCCTGATTAGAAAAATGAGAAGCAAAGGGAAACCAGAACTGGCAAATTCACCCGTCATTGTTCAGATGAGGCCAGAACTGATGACTCTAGCAACCTGGCCTCTCCTGTCTCTAGGAAGCTGTCACTACTAGGGATGGAAGCATCTGTCATTGTTTTGTTATATCATTTTCTCATTTTTCCAATCTTCAGTTCTCTGTATTTCTGCAGCAATCTGCAATTTAAACCAAATTCTCAGGAAAACTCTTTAAAATTTTAGTATGAATTTCTCTTAAAAAGCATGCAGTTTTGACTAATGCACACATTTTACAAACAGTTTCTCCTAATATAATGCATTTTGTATGTTATTGTCACTAACATATTCATGTTTATGCATACTTTTGCTTGTAAACATTGGCTGCTTAGAAAACTGCACCGCAAAATTCAGAGAAGTGCAAATTTCAAAGAATGGCTGTGTTTTGGTTCCCATATTGTTTAGGACAGGGTAAATTTGATAGATTTGGCTTGAAATGTAAACTCAATCAAATTTGTTCTCCATCTCTAGTCCTCACTGCTATTGGTTACCTTTGCCCCTTCACAACAGTAATTTTTTTGTTGTTGGGGAAGGGGGCTTGCAGAGAAGATAGACAGGAAAAAAACCCTATTTTGAGCTGAACTCTAATTCAAAGAGATCTGGGCCTGAATAAAAAAATGATTGTGTCTTCTCTACCCAGGAGACTTTGTATTTTGAATTCCTCAGCTGCTAATTTACCCTCAGTGCTAATGCCACATTTTTCTTTAGTACTGGCAGAACCATTTCCCACACCATCGCTGAGTGAATAATGGATCCATCCCACTCCCTTGCACAGACTGCTAAAAAAGCACCACCCAAGCTTACCCAGTTTTGTTCCATTTCTAAGGGTTTTGCTTGTTTCATCATTGCAACAATATTCTCAGTTTTTGTATCCTTGATGAAGCGAAGGGAAGAAATTTTCTAAATAAATAAATAAATACAGTTTTACCTCCACATTTGTGTCATCTATCTTTCTCTGCCCCCAGCCCCGCCCCAATCCCAGCTGCTATATTTTCCATTCTTTCCTTCAGATCCAGACAAATTAGTATGAGAGTTTGTGAAGCAAATGACGTAATTGATGCCTTGAAGATGCACACTCAGTGACCCTTCACACATCCCAGAGTATAAATATTTTGAATTACTGAATTCGGGGCTGGTCTTGAAAGCACTTGTAAAAGGTAAAAAGTTAACTCACAAAGGCAGGTCATGATTTTATTGCTCTACCACATCAGCTACCATTTACTTAACTATAAAACAGGCACCATGCTTGACTTTCCCCATAATCGTTCAAGTGCTTTAGCAATACAAAAGGACTTTGGAAAATAATACAGAGGGCACAGTCATAAAATGCAGAAATAAATTGGCAAATGGCATTCTGTATTTTTATTTTTGCACAGATGCTTCTGATTTGGGAGTGATTGAGGTTAACAGGATATTTATTCTCTGTTGCTTTCCAACTCCAGTCAAGCAGTTTTTTTTAATCACAACAATGTACAAAATGTTCCTTTGGACAATTTTTCTCAGGGTCACTGTTGGGTACTGCCTGCACCTTACAGCAAGCTTCTTATAATTACAGTTTTGCACACGTGGCAAAATGATTTTGGTTTATATTCTGCATGATTTTTTATTTTAAATATTTTTTTAAGAAAAGGATTATGAAAATGAAACCATACATGACTTATTGACGCTTGCTTCCCCTGCCCTCTGAAATTGTCTGTGGTCTCTTCATGGTCATCCAGTGAGTTTGACCAAACACATTAAGACAAGAAAAGGAGAACCGATACAGCACCACCCATGTGCATGGGTGCTTTCCCAAGATTTATCAGGGTCCCTCCTCCAGAAAAATAACAGTAAGGGAGATAATAGAGACAAACAGACAATGAATGTGCAGTTATGCCAGTCATTGATATATTTATGATATTTATATAATGCCATGATCCTCCGTGGCGCAGAGTGGTAAGCGGCGGTAATGCAGCCGAAGCTCTGCTCACGGCTGGAGTTCGATTCCAACGGAAGGAGGAAGTCAAATCTCTGGTAAAAGAGGTCGAGGTCCACTCAGCCTTCCATCCATCTATGGTCGGTAAAATGAGTACCCGGCATATGCTGGGGGGTAAAGAAAGGCCGGGGAAGGAACTGGCAATCCCACCCCATATATACGGTCTGCCTTGTAAACGTCACAAGACGTCACCCTAAGCGTCGGAAATGACTCGCACTATAAGTGCGGGGACACCTTTACCCTTTTTATATAATGCCATTCCTTCAAGGAACTCAAAGGGGTCTGCATGGTTCTCTGCCATTTTACTGTCACAACAACCCTGTGAGCTAAGTTAGAGGCTGAGAAGTGTGACTGGCCAAGGGTCACTTAAAGTGCTTCATAGCTGAGGAAGGGGATTTGAACCCGGGCTCCTCAATCTTAGTTTGAAATCTTAACCCAGCCTTCCCCTACTTGGAGTCCTCCAGACATTTTGGACATCTGGAGGGCACCTGGCTGGGAAAGTCTGGTCTAACCACTACATCACACTGTCTTACATGTACTTAGGCTTAGTTACAGAGTGGGATATGTTTATACAGTAGGTTACAGGGACTAGGGGTGTCTTGTGTGCATGTCACAGACAATGTCTGATATGCACAGAAGCACAGGGACACTGCTGTCCTGTTGTTGCATGATTCAGCAAGGCAGGCCTGAGTATGTCCATTGAGAGTAATCAAGAGAGCATTGGCAGATAGCAGATGTTTGACAGGCACTGAGAAGCAACAGAAATGCCTTACTTATTTACAGTATCACATTACATCCTGCCCTTCCTGCAAAGAACTCAACATTTATTTATTTATTTATTTAAAAGATTCGTCAACTATAACAAGCTCAGACATGTATACAGAAGGAAGTGAAATATGACTGAATACTTCTGTCATAGGGCTCTCTGACTACAAAAGCTCTGTCCACCGTTTCCACTGTTGCCGTGAAGGGTCTGCTGTTTCTCTACCACCAACCAGTGGATCCTGCATTTTTCCTTCCATTCTCCCTCTGCCTCTGGAACTGGGTACTACTGCAGAGTGAGTGCAGAGGAAGCAGGGAAGTAAATGGGAAATGATACAATGGCGAGGAGGAAGTAGGCCAACTTATACAGAAGGAGCCACTGAAGGCATCTTGTCAAAGGTTCCTAAAATATAATGTGAACCGGCCCTTAGATTATGCCATATTAGCAATATAATCTACTGCTGTCTGTCTGTCTACACACATACCTTGGTTTGGTTTTGTGCTTTATATTATTTGTTTCTTATTGCTTCTATGGCATAATCTAAGGGCTTGTTCATATATTACATCCCTGCAACTTCCATTAATGATTTACATTGATGTGTAAATGGGCCATAGTACAGATATAATGCAGAATTTTCATACCAGCTCACATTCAGTAACCAAATTTGATAGTGACCAGAAAATAACAATCTACTATATTGTCCTTGCTCAGACTGATACTAAATTAGAGTTTTTAAAGTTTTGTTTTATAACTTTGATCAAGGTTCTAGCAATCAGAACTAAAAGAGCACTCGTGCCTTTTTTTGCACAGAATGAGATAAAGAGGCAAGAAATTGATGGCACTTTCACATATTTACTGGTGACTAGAGCATGAGGAATATAATTGAAAGAAGGTAACAAAGCAACATTCCAGGTGTTAAAATTGTTCAGGGTTGTTAAAACCAAAAGGGACTGCGAAGAGCTCCAAAAAGACCTCTCCAAACTGAGTGAACAGGTGGAAAAATGGCAAATACAATTCAATATAAACAAGTGTAAAATTATGCATATTGGAGCAAAAAATCTTAATTTCACATATACGCTCATGGTGTGACCGACCAGGAGAGAGACCTCGGGGTTGTAGTGGACAGCATGATGAAAATGTCGACCCAGTGTGCGGCAGCTGTGAAAAGGCAAATTCCATGCTAGGATAATTAGGAAAGGTATTGAAAATAAAACAGCCGATATCATAATGCCGTTGTATAAATCTATGGTGCGGCTGCATTTGGAATAGTGTGTACAGTTCTGGTTGCCTCATCTCAAAAAGGATATTATAGAGTTGGAAAAGGTTCAGAAGATGGCAACCAGAATGATCAAGGGGATGGAGTGAATCCCTTACGAGGAAAGGTTGCAGCATTTGGGGCTTTTTAGTTTAGAGAAAAGGCGGGTCAGAGGAGACATGATAGAAGTGTATAAAATGATGCATGGCACTGAGAAAGTGGATAGAGAAAAGTTTTTCTCCCTCTCATAATACTAGAACTCGTGGACATTTAAAGAAGCTGAATGTTGGAAGATTCAGGACAGACAAAAGGAAGTACTTCTTTACTCAGTGCATAGTTAAACTATGGAATTTGCTCCCACAAGATGCAGTAATGGCCACCAGCTTGGATGGCTTTAAAAAAAGATTAGACAAATTCATGGAGGACATGATGGCTACTAGCCATGATGGCTGTGCTCTGCCACCCTAGTAAGAGGCAGTATGCTTCTGAAAACCAGTTGCCGGAAGCCTCAGGAGAGGAGAGTGTTCTTGCACTCAGGTCCTGCTTGCGGGCTTCCCCCAGGCACCTGGTTGGCCTCTGTAAGAACAGGATGCTGGACTAGATGGGCCACTGGGCTGATCCAGCCGGCTCTTCTTATGTTCTTATGTTCTTAACAGTTTCCTAAGTACATGTTGTGTATTTCAGATCCTATTTTTTTTCTGGAAGGCTAATGTACAGTAGGGCCCCACTTTTCGGCATTCTGCTTCTTGGCATCCCGCTAATACAGTGGTTTTCAATTACAATAGGGCCCCACTCATACGGCTCTTGTTCAGCTTTTTTGGCATTTTTTGGGTGTTGGGTGCCATTTTATTGTTGGTGTTCCACTTTTTGGCGATTTTTGCTTTTTGGCAGGGGTCTGGAACCTAACCAGCCGTATGAGTGCGGCCCTACTGTATTAAAATTGATTTGGGTGTGTGTGAGCATGCACATACATATTGCATAGGCCAGCTTTCCCAATGTGATGCCCTACAGATGTGGTTGCACTACAACCTCCATCATCCCAGACCAGTGGGATGCTAGTGGGAACTGATTGAAGTTATAGTCCAAAACATCTATGGGGAACCAGGTTGGGAAAGGCTGGCATAAGCTATTATTTATAGGCTCCAGAGTAGTACAAGGATGCATCTATTGAAAGACTGATTAGCATCTTAACTGTGCTATCTGTGATGCATGCTATTCCAGGTGTTATCTTTAGTTATTGATTGTTTTGTGTCTTAAGGATCAGGGGAAAAAAATCTTCAACTAGTTTATAGCGATACTCCACACACTGTAGTAGAGATTTTGTTTTAATTTAACATGTAGCCATTTAATAAATGTTAGCCTGCCTTAGAGTTCTATGTTATCATAGCCATAGATTTGTCAAAAGTTCATGGATAATTCAACACATAGTTTAAATTTTCCATTTTAAGAAACCCAGATGGCAGGGCTAGGAAAGATCTGCGTTTGAAATTTGTGAGAATCATTGCCTATGCAAATACACACCAGTACAGCCTTTCCCAACTAGTGGGCCACCAGATGTTGTTGGACCACAATTCCCATCTTTCCTGACCATTGGCAATGCTGGCTGAGGCTTATGGGAGTTGTGGTCCAACAACATCTGGTGGCCCACTAGTTGGGAAAGGCTGCACTAGTACATTGTCATCTTCAATTGAGGCTTTTCTCCAAGGGCCTTAACTTGCTGAAATGCTTGCATGGCAGAGAGGACCTTTTGTGTGGTAGCTCCCCAACTTTGAAACTTCCTCTCTAGAAAGGCTGAACTGCCATTTATATTACCATTTTTCTGGCACCAAGTTTCATTTGTCAGTCTGTTGTTATTTTCAGTTTCTATCAGGTTGGATTATGTTTTGATTTATTTGTGAAAGTTATTATTGTACATTGCCCTGGGGGCCATCTGGATCAAGGATGGATTGAAACAAACAAATAAATATAGTAAGCTCAATGGTCTGACTCAATATGAGGCAGCATCAGGTCTATACTGGTGTTTTTCCTCTCTCTCTCATAATAGGAGACCTCCGAGGCATCCAATGAAACTGAATGTTGGAAGATTCATGACAGACAAAAGGAAGTACGTCTTCACACAGGGCATAGTTAAACTATAGAATTCACCCCCCACAAGATGTAGTGATGGCCACCAACTTGGACACCTTTGAAAGAGGTTTAACAAGTTTGTGGATGATACAGCTATCAGTGGCTATTAGTCATTATAACTGTGTACTATTTCCACCGTTGGTCTCTGAAAACCAGTTGCTGGGAATTACAAGTGGGAAGAGTGTTGTTCACTCAGGTCCTGCAGGCTTCCCATAGGCATCTTATTGTTGACCATTGAGCAGTACAGTCTGGAGTTTTTCCACAAGACTATGGCAGAGCTAAGCAGAGCAAGGGTTAAGCTGCTTACAGAGGCTTGCCAGGCACCCAACACCTGGCGTTGGCAAGGGCAACCATCCTGATAAAGGCTGGAAAGCGAAACCACCAGAGTGTGGGGGAAAAGTCTATGGAGAGGAATGTGGAGCTGGATTGTATGTGTCTGAGGCTTGTGTCTAACTCAAGTAAAGGACTCTTAAAACTTTCAGAAGTCTGTACTTGTCTCTGTTCTCTGGTTCACTCACTGCCGGGTAACACCGGAACTGGGCACTCGCTTATTCACATGATGACAGGGGTTATGGGCCCAGATTGCCCAGTGAAAACCAGTGAAAACCAGTAGAACCAGTGCAGGTGTGAAGACGGTAGCCCAGGCAAAGGGGCTGACAGAAGCTGAGAAGCATGGCCGAGTGTTGGAGAGGTGAGCAGACGTGCTGAACATGGCTGCAATGTTGACAGCAGGCATGCCTCTTGAGCGGCTCACGGACAAGAATTATTCCAGCTGGAGACTTCGCATGCAGGCTCTCCTGATCAAAGAAGACCTCTGGGAGGTAATTGATAGAGCCCCCCCGGCAGCTCCTCAACTGGCTTGGATGCGGAGAGACAAGAAGGCAAGAGTGTTTATTATTCTTGCGTTATCTGACTCACAGTTGCTGTATGCAAAGGACCAGACTACAGTGAAAGACGTGTGGGAGACTTTGAACAGAGTTCATATACGCCAGACAGCGGGCAGTAAAATATATCTGGCATGCCAATTATACCAGATGAGACTAGTTGAAGGAAGAATTATGTCTGAGCACCTCATGGAGTTTAAGAGACTGTTTGCGGAATTGGAGGAGAGAGAAACTACAAAATTCCCAACTACAAAAAGTATATCTCATCCTGTCATCTCTAGACGAAACGTGGGATCCACTCGTGACATCGATGGAGGCTATGGATGACGCGGGATTGTCCGAGGAATACATTGAGGGCAAGCTGATTCAGGAATTTGAAAGACGCCAAGAATGTAAAGAAAAGAACAGGACTGAGCAAAGTGAAAGCAAACAGAAGCTGTTCAAAAGCAGAGCAAATGGACTAAAAGCGTGTTTCTATTGCAACTCTAAAGAACACTTATTGAGAGACTGTGCAGCCAAGCAGAGAGATAAGGGCTGGAGGAAGTCAAGCGTGAAAATGGTGAGTGTGGAAACTCATAAATCACAGAACTGTGTGAAAGGTTAAGATTGGGTCCTTGATTCGGGGGCATCCCACAGCATGAACACAGACCCTAAGCTGTTTCACACCTGGAAAGCCGTGCAAGAGACTGTGATTTTGGCTGATGGCTCCAGAAGAAGTGTTTTGGGGCGGGGTTCCGTTAAGATAGATAAGTTAAATACAATAATGACAAACGTGTTATTAGTGCCGGAGTTAGAGAGCAATATTCTGTCAGTTAAGAAACATAATGAAATGAATTACACTGTAATATTTGAAAAAGGGAAGCGTAACATTGTAAAGGGACGTGAGGTCTGTATGCAAGGATTTCTAAAAGACTCTCTTTTCTATGTGCAATGCAGACACGCAGGGTGTGCTACACTGAAAGCTCATAGCAAGCCACATGAGAACTGCGTACATGATTGGCACAGAAAGTTAGGGCACGCTCATTACGAAACAATAGAGAAAACCCCAAAGCATAGTGAAGACATGAAATTGCAGGAATGTGGAGAATATTATGAGTGTAATGCATGTAGCCAAGCGAAAGCCACAATAGCAAACATTAACAAGGAAGCAGAGAGCACTACAGAGGCACCATACCAATTGATTCACGTAGACCTGGCAGGACCATTTGAAAAGTCGCATGTGGGTGCAAAGTATTTTATGGTCATTGTAGATGATTACTCCAGGTTTAGCAATGTGTATCTGCTTAAAAGGAAAAATGAAGCAGAAGGGAAACTAAAGATGTTTATCAAGAAGATAGAGACGCAACACGGTGTTACAATTAAGCGCATACGATGTGATCAGGGGGGAGAATTTACGAGTAAAGCCTTGAGAGATTTCTTGGAAGAGAAAGGCATAGAACAAAACTTTACTGCCCCGTTTTCCCCATATCAGAATGGGACAGCTGAACGCAAAAACCGGACATTGCTGGAGGCCACAAAAGCCATGCTGACAGATTCTGTGTTGCCTAATGCATTTTGGGGAGAATGCATGATGTATGCAGCGTATATTCAGAATAGGGTGCTGCATAGAGTCATTGGAAAGTCACCATATGAAAAGTTAACAGGCAGAAAGCCGAGGCTGAATCACATAGTGAGATTTGGGGCTAGGTGCTGGGTGCACATTCCCAAAAGTAAAAGACGAGGGAAGTTGGCTCCAAATGCTCAGAAGGGGAATGTGATTGGATTTCAGAATGCCTATTATAGAGTATGGGTTCCCAGTCAAAGACAGGTAGTCTTAAGTCGAAGCATAAAGGTATCAGAAATGGATTGGGATACATATGTTGCTTTGAATGGTTCGTCAAATGCACCCACAGTACATGACAAAGAAACAGGGGTAAAAGAAGAAGACACTGAAAAACCTGGTAAAAGTGACAATCAAATGTTTAGATGTTCTGAAAGGGCAAATTTGGGTGTGCCGCCTGACAGATTTAGGATTGCCACAGTTAAGGGAAATGAAGCACACACACACAGGGAAATGGATCCTGACACACTGTACTTAGAGTGTGTAAAACCCAAAGTGATAAACTGATGATGTTTGTAAAACCTCTGTGAAATAAAGGAACAAAGGAAATGTAAATGTACACTGAACTGAAACATGTAACTGAAAATGTATTGATGCAGTGTTGAAATGTATTTACTGTCTGTTTAATGAATGTAAAAAGGGGATGGATGTGTGTACTTTATAGCCTTTGTGGAAAAAGGTGGGGGCTGTTGACCATTGAGCAGTACAGTCTGGAGTTTTTCCACAAGACTATGGCAGAGCTAAGCAGAGCAAGGGTTAAGCTGCTTACAGAGGCGTGCCAGGCACCCAAGGCCAACACCTGGCGTTGGCAAGGGCAACCATCCTGATAAAGGCTGGAAAGCGAAACCACCAGAGGGTGGGGGGAAAGTCTATGGAGAGGAACGTGGAGCTGGATTGTATGTGTCTGAGGCTTGTGTCTAACTCAAGTAAAGGACTCTTAAAACTTTCAGAAGTCTGCACTTGTCTCTGTTCTCTGGTTCACTCACTGCTGGGTAACACCGGAACTGGGCACTCGCTTATTCACAGGACGACACTTATTGGCCGCTGTAAGAACAGAATGTTGGCCTAGATAGGCCTTTGGCTGATCCACCTTCTTCTGTTCTTATGACCAGAGACAGCAATGCTTTACAGATATCTATTATCAACAATACAAAGAAATTCTACTTATTTGTTTGAGTTCATGGGACAAAAACACAACCAATCTAAAAAGACCCCATTTTTTTTAAATAAACAGTGAACCATCCATTTATCCATTTAAACCATGACCTAAGAATGCTTAGCACCCACCCACACTGGAATCTATTAGACTCAAGGACAACAGCACCTAGGAAGAGCCACAATAAATTGATATATTTGGAAGAAGGCAACTTCTTGTTGGCACTGTCATATTTCCTATCTGCTCTGCAAATAAGTTTAGCATTAGCTTCATTTTCTAAGCCCTTTCTTGGCATTTGTCACTGTTAGAAGTGACAATCATCTATCGTGCTCCCTTGCCTTTTTGAACTGCCGGTTCATTTGATAGTGCATGCCAGTGAATCAATTATTTTATGGCTCCATTTTATATTTCCTTTTATATTACATTACAGCCAGTGGAAGGAAAAGTGGAAAGCTGCTCCATAAATCAGTCTGGCAAAAAGGACAGTTAGAGTCCCCCAGTATATGTCTCCGTTGATCATATCCTTGAACCAGCTGGAGAACAGAGGCTGTGGTGTGAATTAATAAATAAAATAAATAAATGAAAAGAGAACAGTACCTGAGAACATTTGACACTACCTAGTGGGGTTTTTTTTTTAAAGGTAAGTGTTGCTCTTTATAGCAAGCATTAAATTACTTGCCAAAGGACAGGAAAGACAGAGCATGCAGGGAAGTTAAATATTCCTTCCTGAACTTTTTAATCAGTCCATGATTCTGTAGTGTTTACTAAGGCAGCTCCTTTTTTTCTTCTCAATAAACAATCCAATTGCTAAAGAATTAACACTCTCCTTTGTTGCATATAAGATATAGAACTATGCAATGCTGGATGCTTTTTCTGAGACTTTGGTCTGGAAAAAGATCATTTTGGGGCACGTACTCAGGATCTTGTAAAGTTGATCAGCACCCTTAAGTTATTGCCACCATACCCACAAAGAATGTAAATTATCTCCTTCAGTTTACATGCAGTGACATTTTAAAATCGAAATGTTGCCCAGCGTTCCAACCCAACATTGGAATAATGCTATATTTATGAAAATATAACAGACTTTTTAGAGAAACTCCAGACCAAATTAACCAAATTCAGGCAGTCAAGGATTAACATTCCATCTGGGAGGGAAGGATCCCTCCAGTCCCTTGTGCATGTAAATCAGCCAGTGGCTGTGACTCCCCAGCCAAGGATGGGGAAGCAAAGTGATGAGCCTTGGATATGCACCCAGCCTGCACATCCTGGCCTTGCTGTACTGGCATTCACACCAATGCACATGTCATGTCACAAGGACATCCCCCAGGACACCCACCCAGACATAAAGCACTGACAGTTCTCTAAAGGGTCCCCTTAGCCCAAGAATGCATCAGTATACTGATTGCTTACCCCCCTGCCTTCCTCACCTGCCTGAACTCCATACCACAAGAGGCAATCAGCTGAAGCTTGATCACCTCTACCCAACAGAAAAAGGTCTGACAGACCACACTGCAGGTCCTCCAAAAAAAGAAATCATAGCTCTGGACCGAGAAATAAACCCCATCATCCCAGAACAAGTGGGGAGAATCCAACCATGTATCCGACCATAGGGTATGAAAGTCCACCCCATAACCAGGACCATTTTCCTGACCATCCTATTCACCCAGAGCCACTATCAATCCTATTAGGGTGAGTAGCACCCCGCCATACCCTGCACTCAAGCAAAGCGGACCACACAATCCATCTGGAAGATTATGCTTAATCCAATGAAAATTGTGGGTCACCCTATGAAGCAGATCCAGGCCTGGCCTCTGCACAGGGTCATTCTGACCCAAGTGTACAACCAAAATGTGAGTCATAGGTCTTGCTGATATTATCTTATACAAAGTTGGGATAAATTTTACCACCCACCAAACTGCGGCCCAGGCTGACAGACACGATGGAGTCCACCCTGCAGATGAACTAGCCCTCCTCTGGGCCCAGAAGAGGATAGAATGTCCCATAAATGACCACATGGGCCGGGTCTGGAATACATCTCAGACCTGCAAAGGACAAAGAGAAATAGTGAGAAACAACACAACAAAACTGAACATAGGCCTTAAATGCAGCAGATCGCCATCTGCCTATGGTTATTGCTCAACTGCCTTTTTGCCATTTGATATTTTGTACCTAACCTTTTTTTTGGTGAACTGGCTTAAAGGATTTTTATGCTGTTCTTTTTACCTTTTAATGCACTATTACATTTTTTAAATTATTAATAAAGCTACCTCATATTTAAAGCTGGGGTATGTTCTTACAGGGAAATTATGTTCCTGGATTGCTTGTGGCTACACAGCTGCTGGTTAATCTTTTTGGCTTGAGGCTCCAAGGACAGAAAGAACAGCCTTAGCTTTTGTTTCTCTAGAATCTCAAGCAAGTCCTCAAAGGAAGCTTATGGTATTTTTTCCCTTGGAAACGATGGTGGTAGCCTATCTGACAGGGCTGGTCTGTGGCTTTTTGACTAGCTCTGGTCAGTTAGCACCTGTGGGTGTGTAGCTGAAAGGTCAGGGCCTTGGAGTCCCCCCCCCAATCTTGACAGTCCTCAGAACCAGAAAACAAGAAAGAAGAGGGGGAGGACCTAAAATAAGAGGTACAACAACACTAGCAAGAAATAATTACCCTCCAGCAGCAGCCCCAACTGGGAGAAAAAAGGGGGAGGGTGTACAAAGAATGTCTGGGGGGACACTCAAACCACTGCAGGACAATATGCCCGCAACAACAGGACTGCAAGTACAGGCACAGACAATCACGGGGGGAGGGATATTATCTGCAAACTAGGCCTAAAGGGTTCAAACCTCTTGGATGGGAGAAGGGGTGTAGGTTGAGGAAAGCAAGCCAGCTAAATGGGGGTAGCTCAACCACCGGGCCCCAGGCCACTCACCAGCAAACACCTCTGTGAAAAAAGGCAGAGGGGAGACACTACAAACAGGGTGACTGCAGAAAAATTCCTGCAAACAGGAAGCCAGGCAACCCCTGGCCTTAGCACCCCCAAAAGCCCACCCACTCACCCATGGGATACTAAGCTGTGCTGAAGGTGCCAGATGTGCTGACATCACAAGCTGCAGCCCTGAAGGGGCAGAAGAGCTGGGCGGATGGGTGGGGAACACAACCCCACAAGTCCGAAGGTCAAGGTCTAGACCTGCCAAGGGCCATCATAGAGACTACTTCTGAAGGTCTGGCGGGAAGTCAGTTTGGTCCAAGGAATGAACAAGAAGGCAGTCATGCAGCAGGCGCTGCTGACCACAACACTGCAGAGGGAGCAAGCTCTGACAGAGATGACAGCCACACAAGGAAACCGTGCCACTCCACAAGGCCAAATTGCACACAGTCTTTGGCACTGGTCTAAAGTTGGAGCACACAAACAGCCTTCCTTTCCTCTGCAGCAAAAATGACAAAAGAGGGTGTTTGGCATGGAACTTGCTTAGAAGCCATGCTCAGACTCATTTCAAATTAGCCCTACGGCCCCGTGTGACTCCTTATAATCACTCCCTGTTGGGAAACAAACTCCTGAGTCTTCTTTTAGGGAGGGAAGGAGGGGAGTCAAATGCCCCCTGCTGAAAGTGAGAACAATATTCTGCTACAGGTCTGGTCCAGGTGTATCTATCTTGGTTTTTTAAGCCACAGTTTTCCATTACATCCAAACTGGCAAACTTTCTGCTCTGAGGAAAGAGAAAGTGTGTGGGCACAATAATTTTCAGTCCTATAAATCATGGTTCATTGGACTGAAATAGTTATAACCAGGCCATACTGTTCATCAGAGTGCTTAAAGAACAATTAAAACAGTAGATTTCCCCCTCTGCCAGTCAGTGCAGACAATAAGCCAGACTAATGGTCCAAGGCAGTATAAGGCAGCTTCCTGTGTCCTTATGCTGCTACCAGAGATGTGAAGGCACAGAAAAAAATCTAGGGGGAAAAAAACAGTTCCCCCATTTTTCTTCTGTTTCACCCCTCCAAAACTGAATCCTATGAAAATCCCCTTTTCCTGGGTTTTTTTACTGAATTTTTCCAGTTTTTTTCCTGGGTCTTCAGATCACTGGCTGCTCCATTGATTAAATTAATCCTTTGTTCTGTATGGAATGATCGTGTACCCATACCTTCAAGGACAACCTAGGCATAATGGGGAAAACCTGTAATCAGGATCTGTGGTTTGTTTGTTCATTTAAAAAGATCAGTTGTAAGTATTTATTTACTTAGAATATTTCTCACCCACATTTCTATACAGAGGTTCTCAAGGTAGGGACAACAACTGAAACTACATAAAGGTGAGTAAAGTGCAATAACAAAATAATGTCAGTGTTCAATTAAATGATTTGTCATTACTACTACTACTACTACTACTACTACTACTACTACTACTAAACATTTGTATACCACCCCATAGCCGAAGCTCTCTGGGTGGTTTACAACAATTAAAAACATTAGAAAGAAATATACAAATATACAAATTTTAAAACACTTTAAAAACAATTTAAAAACACATGCTAAAATTCCTGGGAGAAGAGGAAAGTCTTGACCTGGCGCCGAAAAGATAACAGTGTTGGTGCCAGGTGCACCTCGTCAGGAAGATCATTCCATAATTTGGGGGCCACCACTGAGAAAGCCCTCTCCCTTGTTGCCATCCTCTGAGCTTCCCTCAGAGTAGGAACCTGGAGGAGGGCCTTTGATGTTGAGTGTAGTGTATGGGTGGGTTCGTGTCGGGAGAGGCGTTCCATTAGGTATTGTGGTCCCAAGCTGTGTAAGGCTTTATAGGTTAAAACCAGCACCTTGAATCGAGCTCAGAAACATACAGGAATGGTTTACATAAGAATAAAAGAACATAGGAAGAGCTCTGCTGGATCAGGCCAAAGGCCCATCTAGTTCAGCATCCTGTTCTCACAGTGGTCAACCAGATGCCTACGTGAAGCTCAAAAGCAGGACCTAGGCCACATTCACACCATATATTTATTCTACTATTATTCCACTTTAAACAGTCATGACTTCCCCCAAAGAATCCTCGGAAGTACAGTTTGTGAAGGATGCTGAGAGTTGTTAGGAGACCTCTAATTGCCTCATAGAGCTGCAATTCCCAGAGCCCTCTGGAAAGAGGCCAAGAGGCTGACTATTAAACCATTCTGGGATTTGTAGCACTGTGAGGAGAATAAGAGTCTCCAAAAAACGCTCAGCACCCTTCACAAACTACGTGTCCCAAGACTCTTTGGGAGAAGCCATGACTGCTTAAAGTGGAACAATAGTGGAATAAATGTATGATGTGAATGTCCTAAGCACCATAGCACTCGATCCAACAGTGGAACTAGAACATAGACATCATACCTAGTAGACACTAATAATCTTATCCTCCATGAATTTCTCTAATCCTCTTTGAAAGCTGTGCAAGTTGGCAATCATCGTTCGTGAGCCAAAACAAAACAAAACAACCAGCGCAACTAAAAGGCGGGAATACACTGCATGCTGGATGCCTGTCACGTGAGCGGCTGCAGCTAGCGGAAAACTCCTGCGAACTTCCTGGTTCCCAGCCTTGCTAACGGATTATTTCTGGTATCATTTATCATGGAAATTTGCGCTAAACTTCCACTACATTCCACTAGAATTCTGGGGCTAGCTTGTACATCATGTGAAAGATCAAATATAATGCACAAATTACCAGGTAAGAAATCATCAGAATAACAGAATAAAGTGCAGTGTGAAAGCAGCCAAAGAATCCATTAGCAAGGCTGGGAACCTGGAAGAGTTTTTCACTAGCTGCAGCCGCTCACATGACAGGCATCCCAGCATGCAGTGTGTTCCCACCCTTTAGTCACCCGCGGTGGGTGGGTTGCCTGACTAATGTTGTACAGGTATTCCGGCATCGGAGCAGATAGCAGCAGCATTTCCCACACACACCCCTGTCTTGATACAACTAAAACAATTTAAAAAGTCAGATCCTAAAGGGAGAGGGATTTCATGATGACGGGACGAGATCTTAGACCTCCTACACAGTGAGGAACAGTGTGCGTGGGTGAGGGACGAAAACAAGCCATGTGAAAGACAGTTGCGCGAAATGCCGGTATATCGGCTGAAAGAGCTGCTGTTCCTTAACGCAACAGGTACTGCAGTGTGAAAGGGATTTTAGAAATTGGGACAGAAGCGCTACCTTTTTAATCCATTAAACTAACGCAATCAGCCCCATGTGTGGAATCAGCCTTAGTCAAAAGAAGCATCATTATCTGCAAATAATTGCCAGTTCTCTATTGAATGTAACACATCATATGCTGTAGAAATAGATCCAGTTTAGAAAGGAGGTTAAAAGAACAGCTACCCAGGAAAGTAAGAGAGCGGGCTATTTCTCCTACACAGCTCTGTCTTCAGAAGAGTGCTTTTTGTTTCTCTTGGAGATTCTGTTTTGCATAAGGAATCTCCAGAGGTATGTGGGGTTTGTTAGTTACTATCTGTAGTACATTTGCCAGCTACAACTTTATTTTTATTTATCTAGCAAAAGCAAACCCTAGTATACCTTCCATCCTTGATATTTAATTGCCTTTGGCAACATCAATAATGAGTGAGACAACTGCAGATCTGATTAAGATGCAACTTCTGTTTTAAACAATGAGGGATCAATAGAAATACCAAGCCCATTCAAGCAATGCCTATGACTTCCTCATTTGCTACTTGGGTGCAGCAGAGATACATTCATTTCAATCATCATGTAATGGTTTTGTGCACTACGACTACTACAATAGCTAATGTCACTGGATCAGCCAGTCATGCCTCAAGAAGTATGTTTTGCTCTGAAGATCTTGAGGGATTTTTTTTTCCTGCTATCATCCACTCAACTAAGTATGTAACTCACCTTTTTAAAAATAATGCCTGAGGAATGTAGTGATCTTAAAAACTTGCAAGAGTGGAGACAAAACATCTTCTAATTGTCTGCAGGGCAGGGAGAGTGGGCAGAAGCGTTTCCATGTTGCCTTACAAAATTGCCTTAAATCTGAGTTAGAAAGGACGTTTCTAGGGATGGATGAAAAGAAAGGAAAATTGTTCTCTGTCTCAGTTGACAACCCTAAGTAGATGAACTAGCACCCCGAAATGCTTGTTATACATGGAAATCATAGCATGGATGCATCTGTCAATATGGCAATGCAATGTAACAAACCCTGACGCCAACACTAAAGGTAGATGCATCAGTGTAACTGATCCAAGTGCTGCCACTGGAGGTGGCTGATGTCTTGGTAGGCAGTTCCAGCTGAGGTTGATAAACCCCAGGAGTGCATGTGTGCTCTGTCAAGCTATGTTTGAGGCAGTGGAGGAGGATCACTTCTGTAGCTCCACAGCAGAACAAGCATGGAGCATGGGGAGGAAAAGAAGGGCAAGGGTGCCAGCTAATGCTCTTCCCTCTAAGTCTAAGGCCAAGGCTAGCACAAGACATTTTGCTGCCTGAGGCAAAGGACAAGATGTTGCCAGCTGAACTGGTAGTTGAATCTTACTTCAACCAGTGGAGACTGGTGGCTCTGACATCAGTGGGGCACTGAATCTGCTCTGGGTTTTAGTCCAAGCTTTCAGGGAGTTTGGACTAAAATAGGGCGTGGATTCACTGCCCCACTGACATCGGAGCCACCAGTCTCCACTGATTTCAACACTGGAAATGCGATAGTATCTTCTACTGTGCCTGTGATACCAGGCTAGTTTGGGCAGGGGGCAGAGCAGGTTGTGTAACAAACACAGCTCTAGCCTCCAACAGAGGGCAGTGACCAAGGGGCTTAGGAGGGGGGCTGCCACCACTGCCTCCCCCCAACGTGTGCCACCTGAGAGAGTCATCTAACTTAGCATAATAGTAGGGTCAGCCCTGTCTTAGGTTATGGGAATGAGAGACAAAAGGGAAGACAGATAGGTGTTGTGGTGAGGTGGCTACTGGAACCTTAATAGAATGCCAATAACCTGCATTGAGCAGGGGGTTGGAATTGATGGCCTTGTAGGCCCCTTCCAACTCTACTATTCTATGATTCTATGATTCTATAACCATGAAAGTGTAAGTGTGAAAAAACTACTGCAAGTTCCTTCGTTTTCCACAGTGTGTAGGGTAAATGTTGCATGACCTGAGGACTTGATTTACACTTTCTCTTTGGCCCTTTTGAACAGGTGAGACTCAAGAAAAAATAGTTTTGGGGTGGCGTGAGAGGATGGCAGAGCAAGAACTTTGTTGTATGCATTAAATACATATTTACAGCAGCTGAAAGCTTAGGGAGCGAATGGTTCAGTAGAAAATATGTTTGAGGAATACTCGCTATTCCTTGGAAGCTTAGCTTTTGGAGATGGGAAGCTATTAAAAACCAGGAAAATCATGCACATTATGTATTTATTTATTACATTTGTATACTGCCCATCTAATCACATTAAGGGAACAATGTACTCAGGGGTTGCTAACCTTTTTGGGTCCAGAAAATTCTAATGGGCACAGCCCTGTTGCCAGCCTTTTTTGTTAGGTGGGGCAGCCACATTTCTAGGTGGGACATTGGGGAAGGAGAGGTGCATAGCGCCAGCCAATCTCCCCCCCCGGTGGAGAGGACTTGAGGGCCACAACAAGGGAAGGGAAATGCAGTGACCTTCCCCCTCGCTCCTCCTCCATCCAGAGTGTGTGTTAACTTTCATGAATAAAGTTTAATTTGTTGAATTATCTGACCCTTTTTCGAGAGATCCCCAGGAATATCAGACTCAAAAGCTTGACTTTGCCTATAGCTACAGTCCTCTTTCACCTGTGGTCTGTCTCTGTGTTCTGATTCTCCATGAACTGAATTTCTTTGGATATGACAGTGAGCTTCTGAGCTTGACTTTGATGCTGCATTAGGTATCTCAATTTTTGATTCCACCCAAAAAACAAACTTGTCCATACTATAAATTTAGGGAAGGGCAGAGAGAAAATAAATACTCTAGAGTGTGCTTGTTAACTCCTCCTTGAGAGTCCCTCCTTCTAGTTTTGTTCTTGACCTTTACATTTTCCTTCCTGCTGGACAGTCAAGGGGAAACTTTTAAATTGGCTGCTATATAAAGGACTAATTAGCAAATGGAAACTAATTGTGGAAAACAATTGGATATTTTGTTTTACTTGTTGCTGGGTCAATTTTTCTGTACAGAAACCTGAAAAGGCCTCATGCTGAGCTGTGCATATTAGAAAAATCAGAAATTAGGCCTGAGTTACAGCCTAGGTGGTCAGCCAGCCAGCTAGCTATAGTGTACATAGCAATATTTCTATTCCTCTATGGATGTTTTCACCTTCAAGTACTCAAGAAAAAGAAGAAAAAATGATTGTGAGTATAGTGAGTGCTTTAAAAGAGTGCTTTAAAAGAGTAAAAGGAAACTAGGATAGCTACTTTTTCAGATCACTTTATATTATCTCTCTATTTCACCCTTTAGCAATAAGCACCCAATTTTGCTCTATTCATTATCATAACTGCAGAATAAACAAACACTTTTTATTGCAGGCAAACAAACATGCTTCTTTATTGCTGGCTGGGTAGATAGAACAACTGAAAATGAAAAGCAGAGCAAAGGAAAGTCCAAGGGGTGGAGTCTAATTCTAGTCCATAATATAAAGTTCTAATATTTAACTCTTCAAGTGTCAAGTTACTATACAGGCTGTTGTTTTCAGGATCATTTAAATAATTGAAGGGTGATTGTGATAATGAAAAACCCACCCTTAGTCAGGGAAAATCTTGAGTGAGCAGACTTTTGGGGGCTCTTCCAGGTGAGGCTTTTGTTGTGCACTCACTCTGCCTTATTCACTGAATTTTTCAGAGGGTCCTATTCTTAAATTGCTCCTGTTCTTAAAACAAGCTGCCATTCTTCCAAAGGAGGTTGTCTTTGTCATGTCACAAATTAAAAAAAAGCCCCAAAAAATCCTGGGGGAGGGGGAAGCACAATTTGGGGGGTGGTGGCATCCCATTTGTCCCCCCGTCCCCAGCTACAAGCCTATGTGGGCACCTGTCATGTTCAGGTCTCAAGCCAGATTCCACAGGGCAAAGCAGCAAGGCAGGGCAAGAACTGCAGGACAATAGATGCCACTAAGTGAACAACGTACTGTGACAAAAGTTGAGTTTGGACTGAACCTCTTTAAGCCTCTGCCCCCAGAGTACCTCTCCCAGGCTCCACCCCTTATGGATAACTTTAGAGTTTTAAAGGGCCAACCCTCTGGCCTGAAGATGGGTACTGCTCTGTTCTGTAGCCTTCCTCCTATGTTGCTGGGCCACTGAAGTGCTGTGGGGTGCATTGGATCCCCCAGGCTTAGGGGAAGGTGCCCACGAGGGTCCTGGCTCTGGGCCCATGGGCTCTGGTGGTATGGGACATTGTTCTGTGGGCTCCTTCCTGTCAGCCCAAAGCTTAGTGGTCTCCCAGTTTGCAGAAGCAGGCTCAAAGTTCTCATTTGGTAGAGCCCGCAAAAGTCTGCTCACTCAAGATTTTCCGTGACTTAAGGGTGGATTTTTCATTATCACAATCACCCTATGATTACTTAAATGATCCTGAAAACAACAGCCTGTATATGCCCCTGGTCTGACTCCATTGCCAGATACTTTGCAGCCTCTGGACCTTGATTGCTGCTGGACTCTGGGTTCATCACTGCACTACACAAACACTCATCGCAACCTATTCTATTGGCTACAATAAAATGCTTATTTCAAGTCTAATTCCCCCCCCTCTCTCTCTCTGTGTAGAGGATTCTGTGGGCTTTGTGTACATGTAAGTGCCCGGGGGCACCATGCTGGTAATTCTGGTGTCCATAAACAGGAACATACAAAATCCAATTCACATTTTTTAAAACAACATCAGTAAAAATAAAATAAATCACAAAAGCAAAAAAGAAAAGCCTAGAAAAAATCAGAGTAATATTCATGAGATAAAACAATCAAAACCTTTAAACTAGCATAAAGTTTTGTGACTACATCATGATGAAAATGGTCTAGAAACATTGGACAGAAATAAAATGCTGGAAATAAAATCCAGCATGGAGGAACTTAGTGCAAAAAAGTGAAGCACCCAATGAATGATGATTAAAGCAACTGTGTACACTGGTGTGTGTGTGTGTGTGTTCCACTCCTATGTGAGAGGATCATGCTGTTCTGAATCCAAGCACCTGCATGAAAGGACAGTTTCCCCCCTTGTGCTATCACTAGGACCATGATACCTGATCCAATGAGACATTGCTTCAGGTTACTTGGGCTGTCAGGTAAGACTACCCCTTTTGCTTCCTACTTGCCTTACTGTATAAAAATTATTAAAATAACTTAAAGTCCACCCAGTAGTGGACAGTGGGGCAGGAAAGGTAGGGTGGTGTTGTGTTCTTGGCTTCTGGACAGTGGACACCAAGTGTTGCTGCCGCTTACCAAGAAGGGGAGGTGAAACATGTGGGGAATGAGGTGCAGTGATGGTGGTAGGAGTGTTAGAGTCGCACCCGCAGCAGGCCTCGCTGCATGCATCTCGCCCCTCTCCCGCTCAGTAAACGGCAGCAACACTCAGTGTCTGGAAGCCATAATGCCGCCCTGCCTTCCCTGCTCCATCGACTGCTACTGGTCCAGCCACCAAGTTTGTGGCTTAATGGGCTTACGTGGAACATTTGCTTACCATTCAGTTTGTTTCCCACTCAGCTTGTATAATATTTGGATTAAAGCTGTGCTCTATCCATCCATTTCTTCTTAGACGTGCATGCCACTTCTTGCATGTAGCTCAACTCTACCTTCAGCTTTTTACATTAGGTGTGTGTGTGTTTGTGTGTGTGTGTGTGTGTGTGTGTGTGAGAGAGAGAGAGAGAGAGAGAGAGAGTTATGCCAATCCTGCTAATCCTTTTTCTTTCAAGCTGTCATCAAACTTTTTCAGTTAACAGAAGGACACTTTGAAACACTTGCAGGCAATGTGATAACAATCAAATCATTTGCAACATCACCAGGGACTCCCCTTTGCCTCTATGAAGATGCTTGGCTACTATTGTAAAGGCGGGTGAAAAAATATAGCGCTTGATTAACTGCAAATACAGATTGGCTTTTCTTAAAAAAAAAAAGTTAATGCATAAGTCATCATCTCTTTTAATTTTATTTTCGTTGGTAGCCATAAAAATGGAAGTAGCAAAGCTATGGAATAGGGCAAAGCTTCCTATGAAATATTAGACATTCTCTACAGTCTTGGATGTTCTCATGGAGAAAAAACGTTATAATTAGCCATCCCTGGCAGTCCCATGATTTTTGCCGAAATGACTGCCTGGGCCTTTTGACATAGGAGTGCCTTCCCTGCAGAGGGCCCATGAAATATATTTCTATAGCAGGTTTAAATAGAAAGCCATAATCTTGTAATCTTCCTTGAGTTGACCAGCAGAAGTGATTGCCTGCCCACAGACTCAGGACTATAGAGGTGAGAGGGGTTCTAATAAGGGTACAACTTTACTAATACCTTCAAAGTATCTGCAGCAGAACAACCTTTATAATTCTTAACTCACGGTCCCTGTACTGGAATATGCACTTTGGTTGAGTCACTGTGAGTCAGAGCAGATACCAAGTTACTGTGGGCTCCTCCAGATGACCTGTTCATTGAGCTTTCATCCTGATTTGTTTGCACAAAGCTTATGCAGAGGTTTGACTATGTCTAGTTTTTATTGAGCATTCCTTCTGATTTGTTTGCATGGTGTTTATATGTCTTCGCATTATTCATTCATCCCACACTTTTCAGTGCATTTCCCTGCCATTTTCCTAAACACAAAGTCCATTTTTTTAAAAAAGTAGATGTATTAAGCTTGGGCAACAGAGTGCTTTAATCCACTTTAACTGCACATACCTAAACTTTCTGGTATGTGTATGATTCCTTCCTGCAAAAACAAAAACAAAAAAACCACTGACAATCTGGAGGCAACCGACCTGTTTCTGGTCATGTCCAGCATGAACTCACTCTGGCTCAGACCCCAGGATCGTTGTACTCGTTGACTCTACATTTTTACTCAATTGAGCATTCTGCTAATAAAAAAATGCTACCTCCATCTATGGACCTATGCATGTGGCCGTGGGGTAACCACTCCCTGTTTAAAAAGCTGTTTAGTGCTATCAGTTCTGACAGCAATTAGTTATCGTGTGTTAAACAGGGTGCATAGATGCAATTCCTTGTACTCCAAAGTGATGAAAGGCATTGCCTATCTTTTGAGTGGAAAACAGAAGGCCTGGCAATGCTATAGTCAAGCTGAGGTCATGTACCAGTGCAAAAAAGATTCAAGGTGTGCTACTCCATACAGTCTGCAGTGCTGGGTGACTACATGCTGGGACAGGAGAAGCAGACAGCTTGGCAAGACTTTAGCGGAGCTGAGGTCATGTACCAGGGTGAAGAATACACAAGATTTGTTAGCAGTTTTGAACTTCTGAGTGACCTTCATGAGACTCCTTGTACCCTGATTAGGCTTGGGAATATGTGACACCTCAAATATAATTAAGTAAAAATAGAACAAATCACCTGTTTTGATGTCATGTAGAACTGAATGTTAGTGAGAAAAGGTGTGGTGAGGATTCTATGGAGGAAGCCATGTATTTTAAATGTGCTTTAAGTATATGGTATGGATGTGACCTTAGCCCCAAACATAAAATTACAGTTTTTGAGATTCTGTGCCACAGTGATACCCTTCAGTCCTGGCATTCATGATACATGAAAACCAGTGTGGTATAGTGTTGAACTGGGAAGACACAGGTACAAATTCCCACATAGCCATGATGCTCACTGAGTGTGGCCTTGGGCCAGTCACTGTCTCTTAGCCTAATCTACCTCACTGGGTTGTTGTGAGGCTAAATGTGTGTGTGTGTATGTGTGTGTGTGTGTGTGTGTGACATGCATACTAGCTTGAGCTCTTTGGAGGTAAAGTATAACTGATAGTATAAAGTACAACTGTTCTTCAACCTTGGGTCCCCAGATGTTGTTGGACTACAACTCCCATCAACCCCAGCCAGCTTAGCCAATGGCCAGGAATGATAGGAATTGTAGTCCAACAACATCTGGGAAACCAAGGTTGAAGAACAGCGGTCTAGTCAACAAGATATCTACATGAAATGTCTCTAGAAAAATATAGCTATTCTTGGGGAAGGCTGGTACATTGTGGGTTCTTCAATAACAATATGGTGTGGTGTGGTAAAGCCAGAAGTAATGCTGAATCAGAGACAGCTTAAAGCTATGGCAAAAGAACATGCTCAGTCATGTTTCAAATCATCACCAAGTTTTTTGCTGGGCTTCTTCGTCCATCCCGGAGATCTGCCACTACAGATAACTGCATGACCATACTGTATCTCTTGCCCCAGGCTGTCAGTAATACAAAACCTTGAAGCCACTGATTCAGTGTCTTGTATTATGAAAGGAGCCACCAGGTTTCGATGTATAAGGAAT
Source organism: Rhineura floridana (assembly GCF_030035675.1). Lineage (NCBI taxonomy): Eukaryota > Metazoa > Chordata > Lepidosauria > Squamata > Rhineuridae > Rhineura > Rhineura floridana. Next base: position 49,020,443 of record NC_084489.1, read on the forward strand.
TTTAAGGAAGGCCAGATCATTGTTGCCTACCCATTTCAACATGTAGGTTCGGAGAAAATGGCCAAACCCACAGTGGTCTGAAATGAGTCTGCCTTTTACAGCCTGTCCACAATGGGTTTTTTTAAAAAAATGAATAAATACTGAACTTCACTTTAAAAAATGCTATACAATATATATTGCTTTCATCCTCTGTGGCAACTTGTCCCCCATGACCTGAATTTCATTGCTGCAGATCTGAAATTAGCTTAATTAGGTGGGCCACCTTGATACCTGAGAAAGTCTTTCCTCAAGGATATATTGCTTGGTAAATGAAGCACATTTTGTTGTTGTTTGTAATTGCATCCTTGCTGTTAAGAAGCCCATTAGAGGAGGCCGTTGACTGCTTTCAAGCGATTCTTTCTTCCTCAGTAATTTGATCACTTCCCATTTCAAATTTTAAGGCATTTTGAGATATGGACAGTGGCACTGCCAGGTTTGAGGGAGACCTGGTCAAGATGTTATTGTGATGAGTGGGCTGGGGGAAGAATGAGTCCCTCTTGCTTTCTGAGGAGTTAAAAGAAAAGGGGACTGCCAGTATTTTGCGAGAGTGCATGCTGGAAATTTAGGTCTGTACAATTAAAATGCAACAAACCCACTTCTTTTTTTAAAAAAACAGACTTAGCAGTTCAGAAAATAGCAGGGAAATACATGGAAATGTGTGGGATGAATGAATAACAGGAAAACGTATAAACACCACAAGCAATTCAAGATGAATTCAGGATGAATGCTCATTGTCGTAGAACTGCCCTGCAAACAAAATGAATGCTCAATAAAGACTGGACATAGTCTAACCTCAGTGTAAGTTTTGTGCAGGCAGATTAGGATGCATTCTCAATAAAAAGCTCACCTGAAGGAGCCTCCATCCCCCCCCCTGCTTACTGCTTTGGTAAAAACAAGGGGTCCTGTTCCTACTTCCATATCAGCTGTTGGGGAAGGAAACAAGCAGACCCCTTTCTCTAATCTTCTCCCTCAAAAGAAAAAACTTCATATAGGTTGCTGGCATGCTGTCTCCAGTGTGACCAGCAGCCTCTATAATAACTTTTGAAAAAAAGACTAAAGACTAGAGACTTGCTCATTCCCTTCCCTGCCATGATCTTCTCCTTGCTGCCTGCCTTGTTGGTCTTCCTCAACTGTCTCTCTTCCCGACCTCCCCCCCCCTCCATTTAGCAGGAGGAGATGGTGGAGGGAGAAGTTCCCACAGCTCTTTTTCTTTTTAAAAAACCTTGCTCTGCAATCCAAATGAAGATTCAGACAGCTGCACCCACCACCTTCCTTTTTCAGACTGCCTATGTACCTATGTTGGTCCCAGAGGCACTCTGGATAATTAAAATGTCAGGAGCTTTGCTCCAGTTGCAGTAGCACATCTGCTCTCTTAAAACTTTTTTTTAAAGAAAATGAGTTCCAAGGACAGCTGGGAATTGTAGCACCATTGTTTGCCGGCCCCAGGGGCTGCAGGGCCAAGGACCCTAGGGGTGCCAATGTAGTTAGTCATATGATTGCAAAAGGAGCTAGTGCTGCTACCTATTAAAGCTTCTCATTTTGTTCCCCTGGACTGGCTCATCAAGTAATATGGAATTTGTCCTCCTGACCCAGATGTTGAGTCTGCTTGGTATGACAAGAAGGGAGATGATACCTTATATCAATGATCAATAATCTGTTAGGCAAATTCCCTATTCTGCTGCAGCCACTACCACCACACTTCAGACAGAGACTTGTCATTTTGCAAAATGGAACAAGGAGAACACATTGTTGATACTCTGGACACATGTCTTCCCGAAGAACAGTGTATGCCACCAATATTTATCGATTGCAGTATACTCATTTATGGCTTGCCACTTTTAAGGGCCTTCAAAAGGATCCGCTTTGTGCAAGTTCTTCAGACAATGAATTGCCCATTCTCTTATAAATATACCTATGAAAAAGGACTTGTACACGGGGGATGTGCAATGTCTATTACACTTGACCTAATTCAGCAGGTCATGTAGCATTCTGTGCTGGTATAGAGAGGTTCCGTTGGTCTTGTAGTATGGTGGCTCCATATCCTGCTACTTGAAAATGATGCATCAGTGTTATCAGGCAGTAGGGCTACAGCAACTTTGTCCTTTCTAGTTTCTATGTATGCATAAGTGAACACAAGTAGATAAGAGAGTGTGGTATTTATAGGGATTTATGTGAATAAGCGTTTAGACCTGGAATGTTTTGAATGCCTCGAGTTAGCCTTGGAGGATCTTTCTCTGAATAATCATAATCAAGAATTCTTCTTATTCTTATTCTTCATTACCCACCCTTCACCAAAAATCAGCCTAAAATCAGACACAAAAAATATACGTCTCAGGTGTCAAAGACCAGGGTAAAGAGATGCGTTTTAAGCATTCACCTAAAACGGTACAACTTAGGGGCTGCCAGAGAGAATGCCGTCTCCCGGGCCACCTTCCTGAGCTTCTGAGGGCAGTGGAACTACCAAAATACTCCCCCTGCTGATCACAACATCTGAGAGGCACAAGTTCCTAAACATGCACACAGAGTGCATTCTCTTTCCTACCAAATACATCTAGCGGGCAGTTTGCTAGGCCAGATGGTTTAGAGTTCTGGCCTGCCAAAGCCCCATCATCTTTATTCTCAGAAATGAACCAGTGATTATGGAAAATGGGAACGTGTGGCCTGAGAGACAGTGCACAACTTGGGCACCCCTGTCTTTTGACCCTGCACTTTTCATAAGCACAGAGCAAGAAGCTGCCTGTAAAAGATCCAGCAAGAGCTCTTCTAATTGATACAATGGATTGTTTCGGCTCTTGGAGTACTTCCAAAATCTATATGGCAAAAAGGCAGACAAAAGTCACCTTTCTCCCAGTACAGTAGACCTCTCAGAAGCGCAGCACAAAATCTTTTTCACGTGTTTCCTTTCACCCACTCCCTGCCCCTTTAAAAGTTATTTGAGGATCTAGCGCTTTCACTTGACCTTCATTTGGAAAATAAACCATGAGGCAGCACTTTAGATACTGGTTTAGAAAATGGAGGAGGGCGGAAACTCTCGTGTATGACATCCTGTTTGCTTAATATATTGGTTAGCCCTTGCTAACATGCAGTGATGGCTGGTGACCACTGGAACTGGGAGGGTGGCGAGCAAGGAGGCCAAGAAAAGGTGGAGCCAGAGCCAATGACAAGCTAATTCTATCTTGGCTTGATTCTCTTCCCTGCTGAGTTCTGCAAGGGCAACACTGAGACTAAGGAGGAGGAAGCTGACAGCCCGGGCGATCCACTGGACTGATTGTAAGTAAGAAGACAGGCAGACTGTGGTTGGAGGGGTAGTGTTTCATTTTCCCTAATAAACCAGCTTCCACTGCTAACATGTGTTTCTCAAAGTAGCCTGTTGATACATCTGTCTCCATCAGGGATATTTTTACCACTCTCCTAAACTAAGTAGCAATTGGGGAGAGAGGAGATGTCTCTAGAGCTGGCCTCTAGGGACAGCAGTATTCCATACATGTCCCTCAGGACAGTAGCTAACCAAGTTTGGGGATTGAGATTTCCTTTTGCTTGTGAGATATTTGTTCTCTTCTTTTTATTATTTTAAAAATTCTCTTCTTGAATATTTGAAGTCTAAAAGAGGAAGGTTATTTTGTTCCTATTCCCCAAGCCCCTCAGGATTTGGCTAAACATAAAAGAAGTAGAGCAATAGGTAAGTGTGAGAGGAACTACTTCTTCAAAGTGCTGGCAGAGGGTGGAATGCCCTATATCTGGGATGGGGAACCTGCGGCCTCTAGATGTTGTTGGACTCCAACTCCCATCAGCCATAGCCTGCATTGCCAATAGTCAGGGATGATGAGAGTTTGAGTCCAGCAACATCTGGAGGGCCACAGGTTCCCCATCCCTGCACTATGCCAAAACTCTAATGAACTTGGGGAAGGGCTGTAGCTCAGTGGAAGAACATCTGCCTTGCATGCAGAAGTCCCAAGTTCAATCCCTGGGATATCTAGGTAGGGCTGGGAGAGAATCCAGTGGAGAGCCACTGCCAGTCAGTGCAAACAATACTAGATGGACCTAGATGGACCAATGGTCTGACTCAGTATAAAGCAGCTTCCTGTGTCCCTGTGTTCCTGTGACTTAGTTAGAATACCTTCTGCAATTCATTCCATGTAAAGTGTCATCACAGAGTAGCTGCTTCTGGGAACATAGGAAGCTGCCTTATACCAAGTCAGATCCACTGGTCTATCTAGCTCAGTATTGTCTAAATTGACTAACAGTGGCTCTCCAGGATTTCATCCAGGATGTCTCTCCCAAGCCCTACCTGGAGATAACCGGGATTGAACCTGGGACCTTCTGAATGCAAAGCAGATGCTCTATCACTGTGCTATGGCCTCCTTCACTGAGATCAATGACGCTCACTCCCAAGTAAGTGTTTACAGGTCTGCAGTCTCTTCCTTATAGTTTTGTTTATTAATCTATTGTTTATTATTTGATTTATATCCCTCTCTTCCCCCCAGAAAGAGCCCAGGGCGGCAAACAAAAGCACTAAAAGCACTTTAAAACATCATAAAAACAGACTTTAAGATATATTAAAACAAAACATCTTTTAAAACATTTTTAAAAAGCTTTAAAAACATCATTTTAGAAAAGTAAACATTATGGGCAGTTAATGAATACATCTGTTTAAGAACTGAGCACAGGACGTGCTATTTCTGGTACGATATTCAGCACAGAGAGAATAGCAACATTTAGCAGAAAAAAAGAGAAACAGGATTATGTTCTACAATGTTGTTAGTTAAAAAAAACTGTGGATTAAAAAAATATCCTGACAATTTATTGAATAAATAACAGTCTTCTGTGTTCTCCTATAGCTTTTTCAGAAGACAATTATGCAGTGCTCTTGACCGCATGGAGGAACCAATGTGCAAATAGCTGTCTGTACAAAGGTTCCCCCTTCAGGCCTCCACCAAGTGCATGGAGGTCGGGGTGGAGCCAGTGGGAATGTTCACATGGGGGGGAAGGGCCAGCAGATGTGGCCTGCTTTTCTCTCTCCACTGAACGTTTAGAGGAAACATCTGAACAGTGGAGGCTGGCCCATTAAGGCAAGTGGGCACTGCCTCACCAACCTCAGTCAGTTCTTAACCAGACCCATCATGCCTGCCTTCTTACTTAAGTTACAACCAGTCTCTGACTGTCAGCTTCCTCTTTCTTAGTCTCAATGTTGACCTTGTAGAACTCAGCAGGGAGGAGGTTTCAGACAAAACTAGAATTGTTTTTTCTTAAATCATTGACTCTGGATCCACCTTCTGTTGGCTTCCCTGTCTTCCGCCCTACCCATCCAGATGGGCACCAGCCACCATTGCTTCTGAAGATGGCTTATGTTTATTAAAAAAAAATCAATGGAAAGTGTATTTACTTACTGAAAAGAAGCAGATTATATAGTATAACAAATGAAAGATGTCTTTGGGTTTCATCTCTGTCAGATGTCATTAGATCATTTTTGGCTCTTTAATGGTAAATTCTTGTGAGAGTAGAGCCCAAACAGAGTGGGCATTTTGGGGGGGGGGCTTTTGAAAGCCAGACTCCAGACTGTCAGCCTTTGGAGGGAATCTCTGGAGAGAGAGAGAGAGAGAGAGAGAGAGAGAGTGTACAAGCCATGCTCTCTCCTGCAAAGCAGACCTTTTGATTAAGGTTTTCAGTTTTTAACAGAGTTTAATCGAGGACAGCCAAACTAGAGGCTGGCCAGTTTTCCAGGTGTGCCTTCTTGTGCAGATGGTGAGCTGCCAAAGAGAATCAAAAGAAACTTAATTACCAGAATGATCAGCAGAGTCAGACAGGAGGAGGAACTGTGTATTCTGATGGAAGCAGATCATTACAAAACACCGACATGACTTGGCACACAAAGCAAGACAAGGACTGCTTGAGAAAGATGGAGTGGTCCTTGCTGCTTTTAAAGCCTTCTGCAGCAATGTTCTCTGTGCCACTGTCTTAAAAAGTATGTGCATGCTATGATCAGGATTGTTCCTACTATGCTTGAAAAAAACTCTTTTTGTGTCATGCAAATTTAATTGTTGTCCTCAAAATATGAAAATAAATACAATCTATGCCAACGTGCCCCTGTTTCAAACTCTATCTATTTATCTATCTATCTATCTATCTATCTATCTATCTATCTATCTATCTATCTATCTATCTATCTATCTATCTATCTATCTATCTATCTATCTATCTATCTATCTATCTATCTATCTATCTATCTATCTATCTATCTATCTATCATTAACCCACCCTTCAATAAGCTTTTGGTCCCAGGGCTGGTTGTATCAAATATAAAATCAAACCATCAATTTCCAGTAAAATATTAAAACAATATAAAAATCACTCACTATAGCCTCTACTCTGTCTTACCAGGAAAAAATTGGTTGCCTAATGTGTCAAAGAACCCACATAATTAGAAGCCGGGCAAAAGTTTAGTTTTTAGCTGGTGCTGGAAACCAACCAAGGTTAGCATTAGCTGGATTTCAAGAGAGATGCCATTGCAAAGCTGGGGGGTTGCTCTCAAGAAGGCTCTTTCACAAGTAAATATAAATAATAAAATAATGATAAGAATAAAGTAATGTATTACTTAATTTATTTACCTAATTTATTACTTAATAATAAATAAATAAATAATAAATAAATAAGTTGTAGAGGAACAGACATCACACAAACCTGAGCCCACAAGTAGGGCATCCCCAGCAGCTCTTAAGGCCTGAGCAAGACAGCACAGGGACAGGTACTCTTCAGTTTATAAATCAGCATTAAAACCTTGAGGAGGGCTAAGTAGCATGCAGGCAACCTATGCAGGCTCTTCAGAATTGTTTTGTATGAGCTCAGCTAGACAACCAGGAAAAATTTCATGTAGATGTTAAACAGCAGAGGGGGCAGGACAGAGGTCTGCAGGAGCCCACAATCCAATTACTACAGGGACGAGAAGTCCCCTATTCTGACTTTTTGGGGACAGCTCTGCAGGGTAGGAGGAGACATTGTTTCACTGTGCCTCTGACCTCAAAGCCATAGAGCCAATCCCAGTTGCTGGGAATCACAAGTGGAGAGAGTTGTGTTGCACTCAGGTCCTGCTTGTGAGCTTGCCATGGGCATCTGGTTGGCCACTGTGGGAACAGGATGGTGGACTAGATGGGGCATTGGCCTGATCCAGAAGGGCTCTTCTTATGTTCCTATGTCTGAGGATAACTTTGACATCATCCAAATGATGAAAAACTGTGCAGTACAAAACCTATTCATGTTTATTTAATGTGTTCATTTACTTGTGCTCAGTTATTTCCATATATGCATAGCATTGCAGCCTTAGACTATGGAAATCAGTCCACAGAGTGGAGTGAAGATGAGATAAGAAGGTTGTGATTTACTCTAGGGTTTGGCCTTCTTTTCCCCATATAATGCTCTTTCTTTTCTTTTCTTTTTTTAGTTTCTGCTTCCTTTCTTATATTTAAGTGTCTTTTTATTTTACTTTACAATTCTCCTAGTGCAGATTCCACTCCTGCTATTATTCTGTTGGCTGCCTGCCTGTTGATAATAGATGGGAGATACTGCTTTTGGCAATGAGGAGTCACTTGGGAAACTGGAGGAAGAGGGCACTTAATAATACAAGGATCTTACCATGCTTTACAGACATTAATTAATTAAGTCTCACAATGCCTCTGCAAGAGAGAGAAGAATAATGATATATGCAGTTGACATCTGGGCACACAGAGGTGGCCAGCTAAGGTCTTAAACTGTAGGTTCAGCACCTTGGACAGTTCCCTGAAAGTTTGAAATAAAACCCAGAGTGGATTATTATTATTTATTGAATTTATATCCTGCCCTTTCTCCTGAAGGAGCTCAGGGTGGCAAACATAAACAAAATAATTTAACAAGAAAAAGAAAGATCAGTATTGTATACATTGGCAGTAGACTATACGCTGTATGATTTTTAATTGTATTTTTATACAATTTTTACATTACATTTTATTGTATTACAATTTGCATTCCATGGAATAAAATAAATACAATAAAATACAATGTAAGAAATAAAATAATAAAAATACAATTAAAAATCAATATGAATATTTAATATGGACTTCTCATGGACCACCGAAATGAAGCTTGTGTACTTGGTGGTCTGTGGACCACAGTTTGGGAACCCCTGAATTTTCTGGAGATTTAATTAATGTTAACACAAGATACAAAAAGATAACAGAAAAAATAACAAATGGGTCTCTCAACAAAATGCTTCTGTTCAGTTTCCCAGTCACTCCATTACTTTCTTCTCTGTGTCCACTGGCCATGCTCAGTCCTCATTGAGACATTTTGGGCAACTCCCTCTCCCCATTTTTTAAAAAAGTGGTTTTTTATATATATTTAAGTAAATCTTAGGATTCCCTGATGATACCTCCATATTCTGTGTGAATGGTGCCATCTTGTTTACATAAGGACCAGAACTCGGAGACCTGAGCTTGCTGTTAATACAAATGGTGATGCAAGGTTTCTTCTCTGAAATACTGTACAGTATTTGAATGCTTCTTGAAAGATTTTTTTAAGAATATGACAAGAGCACTGCTGGATCGGACCAAAGGTCCAGCTAGTTTAGCATCCTGTTCTCACAGTAGCCAACCACATTTGGCTGTTGGGGGGATGCCCACCCCCTTAAGGTTTTTTGAAAAGTTTTTTTTGGTATCTCTGAAAATCATTCATTAAACTCAGTTCCAGTTAAAGGGATGGATTCTACATTTGTATTAAACTACTGAAGATCTTAATTATAACAGCCAGTGAATTAGGAGATAGATCCTCTCTTTCAAGTTCTTGTTTACTTCTGCAACTTTACACACTTCTCAGATTTCATCTAGATTGCTACCTTGTTCAGATGCTGAAGTTAACAGAATCATGTCAAAATGCTAATATTCACTACTGCAGATCACAAACAATTTGTGAGGCCCGTGGCCTAAAACTTCCCAAATAATTGCCAAAAGAATAGTCAGGGTGCTATAAAAAGCTGCATTTCAGCTAGCGAAACAAGGCTTTCTGTTCCAAATAGGAAAGATTTCATCCTGTTGTTGGGACAATTGATCTTCAAAAGGTCAACAATTCTTTCACTCAGTTTCCTGTCTCCCCATTTTCAACATGAGCAATTTCTACATAACAATAAAGGTCAGCAGACTCCAAATCTCATTCAGCTGGTCTCACTGCCTCACTGACATTGGCGCCACCGGGGTGCACATTCAACCCCTGGAACATAGGAAGCTGCCTCATACTGAGTCAGACCACTGATCCATCTAGCTCAGTGTTGACTACACTGACTGGCAATAGCTCTCCAGGGTTTCAGGCAGGGGACATTTCCAGCACTACTTGGAGATGCTAAGAATTGAACCTGAAACCTTCTACATGCAAAGCAGATGGTTTACCACTGAGGTATGTCCCCTGAGTCTTGTCTTTATAAAGCAATCTCTCTTTCTCATCCCCAAATACCTCCATATGCTCTAATTCTTAAAAAGTAGGAAATAAGATTGAAATAACATTAAAGGGAGGGTGGGAGAAAATTAAAATATTAAGACAAAAAAAATCCCACCAGTGAATGTTGAAGGAAATTTGGCTTGTACCTCAGCTATAAAATATACAGGATGAGTTACTGTTTAGTGGCATTCACTCAGTTGAAGGATACATACAGGCTGGGCTTAGAAGCTATATGTCAATATCTTCAGCTATGTCACCTCCTAATGACATTGCTGAAGGCATTTTGGCTGTTTTAAACCTAACATCAAGATTCTCTAGAGTTGGAGGACACATGGGATTTACTCCACTTACTGTTGCACAATCCTGTGAGGCAGGTTAAGGTGAGAAATAACATAGATTATGATTTCCCCAAGGTCACCCAATGAAGAGAGATTTTAGCTTTTGTTTCTTACATCCAAACTCAATACGCTAACTCTACTGATGTTACATTTGGTATGATCACATAGATGTGTGTGAGAGAGATCAGAAATGTGCCTGCTGGGCCTATCCCTAAAAGTCATCCAAAACTCACAAGCGTATAACTTGTATTTGCATTGGTCTACTCTGTATTATTAAGGATCCCACCATTTGCAGGACTCTTTTTGTCAACAGATTGCTCTGTTGCTTCAGATATACACATGGACAGAAGATGGTACAATCCCACTTCGCTATCTATATGTATGCATTGTCAAATGAGCAGGGCTACTGGCTGCCACACTGAATCTCTGTTGCTGAATATGGAATCAAGATATTGGGGAATGACTCAAAAGATGAGCTAAATAGGACTGAATTAAGATCATAAGAAGAGCCCTGCTGGATAAGGCCAAAGGCCATCTAGCCCATCATTCTGTTCTAACCAGATGCCTATGGGAAGCCTGCAAGCAGGAACTGAGTGAATAGCACTCTCCCTACTTGGGATTCCTAACAACTGGTATCCAGAGGCATACTGCATCCAACAGTAGAGGTAGAACATTGTGGCTAGGAGTCATTGACAGCCTTATCCTCCATGAACTACACTAATCTTCTTTTAAGGCCATCCAAGTTGGTGGCCACCACTAAATCTGGTAGGAGCAAATTCCATAGTTTAACTATGCAATGTGTGAAGTGCTTTCTTTTGTCTGTCCTGAATCTTTCAACATTCACCTTCATTGCATAGCACTGAGGTCTAATATTATGAGAGAGGGAGAGCAATGGTAACAAGAGATAGATACATTTTGTGGGGTTTAAAAGCCTACATTCTGCATTTTGGACCCTTTGTTCTGTTCCATTTCAGTTCTTGATTTGAAAACTCTCTGCTTTTTTGGGGGGGGGGTCAGGTCATCAAGCCTGTTTCTCTTTTGTTATCTCTCCAATAATTAGCTATTTAATTAGCCAACACTATTTATCCAGTTGTGGTTTGAGACTGTGGCACTCCAAGCTATGCACATTCTGGGCATTCCATTAGAACATAAAAAGAACATAAGAAGAGCCTGCTGGATCAAGCCAGTGGCCCATCCAGGCCAACATCTTCTTCTCACAGTGGCCAATCAGATGCCTGTGGGAAGCAGGACCTGAGTGCAACAGCACTCTCCCCTCCTGTCGTTTCCAGCAGCTGGTTTTCAGAAGCCAGAGCACAGCCATCATGGGTAGTGGCCAATGATAGCCTTATCCTCCATGCATTTGTGTAAGCTTCTTCTAAAGCCATTGATGACGATGTACTGCCTTCAAGTTGATCCCAACTTATGGCGACCATATGAATAGGGTTTTCATGGTAAGAGGTACTCAGAGGGGGGTTACCATTGCCTTCCTCTGAGGCGGCAGTGAATCTCCAAATGAATCTTAATAGCCATGTCTTAAATAAAAAGATGTGCCAGGGTCCATCAGGGTACAGGATTCCATGATTTTGGGGCCCATGGAAGGTACTGGTTGAGTGGCCACAGGCAAGGAGCACAATCCAAGGGAGTCATAGTCAGGTTCCAGGGTAGCAGTCAAAGGGCCATAGGCAGGCAGAATAACCCAAGATAAGCTGATGGGAGCTCAAGTGACAACTTTATGCTTCAGATACATATCCCCATCAGATAAATGATCTTATTGTAGTTGTTTAGGAATAAGATGTCAATATGCAAGTGGTGTATAAATGCATGCAGATAGAGGCAGGGCTGTATGGATTCTGCAGTCAACCTAATCATGGGACTTGGAATTGGACACAATTTTCTTCTGCAGCCTTCATTTTAAAAAGCACCTTTCTAATGGGTTACGAGGCATCATTCAGCAGACTGTATGTAACTCAGAATTAATATTTTCTGTAACTCAGATGTGCCTATACCAGCAGAAGCTGTTCCAGTAAAATGGGTAAGGGGCCCCTGGTCCTCCATACATTGTTGGACTCCAACTGGGCTCTTACTGGGAGGAAAGGTGGGATATAAATTGAATAAATAAATAAAATACATAATAATAAATAAAAAACTCTCATCAGCCTGAGCCAGCATGGCTAATGGTTAGAGATGATGGGAATTGTAGTCCAGCAACATCTGGAGGGCCACCGATCAGCCACCTTTGGTGTAAAGCCACATGGCTATTTAGTATCTTACAGGGCAATCCTAATCATGTCTACTCAGAAGGAAGTCCTATTGAATTCAGTGGATCTTACTCTCAGGTAAGTGGCATTAGAATTGCAGCAAGGAAAGGAAATTGTCCACTTTGGCAGTGAGATCATGAAAGGCACCAATAGCAAAGACAAAAACCGTGATATACCTGGAGATACTTGAATTGTTTTATGGTTCTATTAGCATGGGTCTTCCTTGGAATCATTGATTTTCCAGAGATGAAGAGATTATACTGCACAGAATTTAGCCATTGTTACCTTGTGATTTTCAATTAAGGGAAGGGAGAAAAAAATCAAAGGTATCCAAGTGTCATGGTCATAACCTGAAGGGTTCAGAGACGAATTCTGCTGCATACAAATTAGGAAAAGATGGATAGTTTATCTGTGTGGGAAAATTGCAGGCTAGTCATGGAAATGTCCTCTTAAGTTGGTAAAATCTGCTGCTAAAGTTTTCATGACAACAGAACTGTGGACTGTGAATTAAACCCTTGATTTCTCTCTCTCTCTCTCTCTCTCTCTCTCTCTGACATTCAGAAAACCTTTCACAGGGTTCTCAAATATTTTTTTAAAAAACATTTCCTTTATGGTCAGTTAGGAGAAGCTTTCAGTCTCTGTGGGTCCAATCTATTAGAAAATATTCAAGGACTGCTAGATAATACAAGCCTTGAGGTGACAAGATGCTGGCTCATTGAGAAGTTGACCTGCTCAGGAAAGGAAGACCAATCTCTTAGCTGTACTTGGCTATGCAGTAACTATGAATTACTAGGCTGACTATGTAAGCTTTATGACACAAGTAACAGGACACAGAGAATGTCATTCGGGGTGGGGGGAAATATCAAAACTATAAGCCCAGCTAAAATGAGAAGCTTTAGGTTCTTTCAAGAGTCCTTGATTAGTATTGCGACACTGAGCCACTAATATATAAATAACAAGAAGAACCATAGCTCAGGGGTAGAACACATGTTTTGCAGGCAGAAGCTCCCAGGTTTGATCCCCAACATCTCCAAGTAGTGCTGGCAAAGACTATTGCCTGAAAGCAGCTGCTAGTCAGAGTTAAGAACACTTGAACTACATGGACCAATGGTGTAGTTCGAAATAAGGCAGTCTTCTCTATTCCTAATTATGGAAGGAAAAGTGGGGGCATGCCAGCAAGCCCTTTCTCCTCCTTTACTTCACCTTCACCATCTTTCCAGTTCTGCATGTGTTTAAGGGCAAATCTCTGAAGCAGGGAGCTTCCTGTACTCACGGAGCCTGCCCATGTAATTTATAATTCTGACCCTCCAAGAGTAGAAGAAGCTCACAGCTTCAGAAATTTGCCTTTGGCAGAATGCCCCTGCTCTTCTTTTTGTGATTGTCACTCTGCTACTGAACCAAATGCTGAAATGGGTCTCGTAAGTCTTAATTATTTGAATGCAGCTTGTGTTTAAAGGGCCACTGCTGTGATGTCCATTTTTCACCAGGTGGATGCTGTTTGTACACCCTATATGTTTCCTCGCATACCCTGGAAGAACTCATGTGTACTCTTGGCAACCCAACACCTCAAAACCACCCTGCGGTAATGGTGATCAGACACTAATCCCATATAAGTCTGCATGGTTGACAGGACTGTATAAATATTTTTTTCCAGAGACTTGAAAGCAGCTTTGAGTAAACTTCATTGCCTATGATCCTTTAACTAGGATCTAAATTATGGCCTAGAAAATAAGTAACCCCTGGTATAAAGCAAATTACTAGATATGAGATTCCAAATAAATACACTGTGGATTTATATGAAAGGATGTGTAGACAACGTGGATGTGGAAATGGCCATCAATTTCCTGATAGTGGCTAAAATGTTGATCCTAAAGTATTGGGGGGAAGAACCCATCACCACCACCACCAGACTGTTTGTTCAGAATACGGGATATAGTAATAATGCATAGCTTAACATACTATGCCTGAGCAAAAGAAAATGTGATATATGAGAACAAAATTGTGGAAAAATTGGTAATTTCTTTCTGGAATGAGAAATTTGCAGGTGATGTAAGATTGTATTCTTGTTTTAATTAGTTTGAAGACTATTATATTTTATCCAGTGCACATTTATGCTGCTGCGCATTAACATTTTTAAGGCATCCCCAAATTTTGCCCAAGAGGCAAAATGGGGACAGTGGTTTGCCAAGGACAAGGAACAGAAAGATAGGGAGTGTTCCTGGTAAATAGGGACAGTGGTATCCTAAGAAGATTGGATAATATAGATAGACCAGGATAAAAAACATAATGTTTTGAAAACTGGGGATTGAAGAAATAAATGCATGCAGTATATTATAGTGCACAAATACAAATTTAAAATAAGCATGATAGTGAGAGAAATAGTGCAGCAGAAATAACCAAACCATTTTAAAAACACCATGCTGGCAAATGAATCAGAAATGGATTTGAATAAAATCCAGGTATTGCTTCTACTATTTTAAGTAAAGCTAACTGAGTCTTAGGTTAGCTCTGTAATTTAGCATACATATTTGGCACAGGTTTATTGACAGATAATACCTTTGCAGGGGATTGTAAAAGCAGGCATAAGGGATGAATGTCGGCTAGGCACAGCAGTACTTTTTGAAGATGCAGAAAATAAATTGAAAATAGTTAATCTCCTCTGATCAGGTGAATTGCTCGTTTTGACTGCTCTGTTTATTGTGTTGTAGACACTTCTTGGGTTACCTGGCTTGACCCTGTGTTTTTGTTCAACATAGACATATGTGCAGGAAAATATTTTACAATGGAGTTTCTCCAGGGCCAAACTAATTGCCACGCAGCTTTAAGCTCAACAGGCATTTTGCAATTAAAGTCTCACAGGGCTGAGAGATAAAGACTGTTTAGATATTACTTTGAATATAATTAATATGGGGAGATGGTGCATGGCATCACTGCTGCCAACATGCATATGTTCAGCTCCAGGTCTGCAAACAGCATTATGCACATACAGCTGTATGCACTCATGGTTCTCTCTGTATGATTGGGAATCACACAATTCTAGTGTTCCAGGTTGGATGGAGAGATGGCATGTCCATGCATAGGCTCAATGAGCATGTGGGAGCTGGCAGCAAGGACAATCCAGGCCCCACTGTTCATGCATTCAGAGGGCCAAGCTATGTGATATGTAAAATGTGTCTGATTTTCATTGGTTAAAGAGCAACCAATCAGGATTGAGGCCATGGAGAGGGGAGTTAATTAGGAACATAGGAAACTGCCTCATATTGAGTCTGGCCATTGGTCCCTCTAGCTCCTTATTCTCTTTATCAGCTTTTCCCAACCTTTGGGTCCCCAGATGTTGTTGTACTACAACTCCCATCAGCCCCAGCCAAAATGGCCAATGATGAGGAATGATGGGAACAGAGCTTGGAAAAGTTACTTTTTTGAACTACAACTCCCATCAGCTCAATCCAGTGGCCATGTTGGCTGGGGCTGGTAGTTCAAAAAAGTAACTTTTCCAAGCTCTGGATGGGAATTGTAGTCCAGCAACATCTGGACTGGCTAGCAATGGCTAGCAATGGTCCTCCAGGGTTTCAGACAGGGGACCTTCCCAATCCCACCTGGATTTGCCTGAGATTGAACCTGGGACCTTCTGCAAGCAAAGCAGATACTCTCCCAATGAGCAAATGTGAAGCCAACCACTTGCTTGCTTGATCCTTGCCCTTCGTGGCTCATTATGAGCTGCAAAGAGAGACTGGGCAAAGGGATCAAGGCAGTGGTAAATGCATCCTTGGAAGAGGGTGCAATGCCATCAGCCCTCAAGGAGGCAGTGATAAAGCCCATCTTGAAAAAGTCCTCCTTGGATCCCCGAGAGTTGAAGAACTTTCGCCCAGTCTCTAATTTACCATTCTTGGGCAAGGTGATTGAACGAGTGGTGGCTAAGCAGTTACAGACACACTTGGAGGAAGCAGATTATTTAGATCCTTTCCAATCGGGCTTCAGGACTGGACACGGAACTGAAACAGCCTTGGTCGCTCTGGTGGATGATATGAGGAGGGCGTTGGACAGGGGAGAATACACATTCCTCGTCCTCCTGGATCTCTCAGCGGCTTTCGATACCGTTGACCACGGTATCCTTTTAAACCGCCTGGAGGGATTGGGAATAGGGGGCACTGTTTTACCGTGGTTCCGTTCCTATCTCTCCAGTAGATATCAACGGGTAGCATTGGGGGATGAGGTTTCAGACCCTTGGCCTCTCAATTGTGGAGTGCCACAGGGTTCTATCCTCTCCCCCATGCTATTCAACATCTATGTGAAACCTCTGGGAGCCATCATCAGGAGTTTTGGGCTGCAGTGTCACCAATATGCGGATGACACTCAGCTCTATCTCTCATTTAAGTCCTCACCAGAGTTGGCTGTGGAGACCTTGTCCAAATGCCTGGAGTCCATAAGTGGATGGATGGGAGACAACAGGCTGAGGCTAAATCCCGACAAGACCGAGGTATTGCTTGTGGGTGATAAGAGAAGGCTGGGAAACTTAGACTTGGTGCTTAAAGGGGTGAAATTACCCCTGAAGGACCAGGTCCGCAGCCTGGGGGTCATTCTTGACTCCCAGCTGTCCATGGAGGCTCAGGTTTCAGCAGTGAGCCGGGCAGCTTGGTACCAATTACATCTGGTACAGAGGCTGCGACCCTACCTTCCTGTTCATCTGCTCCCACGAGTGATACATGCCCTGGTCTCCTCTCGTTTAGACTACTGTAACGCGCTCTACGTGGGGTTACCCTTGAAAACGGTCTGGAAATTGCAGCTGGTACAGAATGCGGCGGCTCGCTTTATAACGCAGAGCCGTCGCCGGGATCATATTACTCCAGTGTTGATAGATCTACACTGGTTACCAGTTGTTTACCGGGCCCAATTCAAGGTGTTGGTATTGACCTTTAAAACCCTATACGGTTTCGGCCCAGTTTATCTGAAGGAACACCTCCAGTATCACCAATTATGCCGCCAAACAAGATCGGCCTCACAAGACCTTCTCTCGGTCCCACCAGTGAAAACAGCTAGGCTGGTGCGGACCAGAGAGAGGGCATTTTTGATTGTGGCCCCCACCCTCTGGAACTTGCTTCCTTTTGACCTTCGACATGCCTCCTCCCTGATGGCTTTTCGCCGAGCCTTAAAAACCTGGCTATTCAGGCAAGCCTATGGGATTTCTGGGGCAGATTAGTTTTTACGGTATATTAATTGAAAGATGGTTTTAGATGAATTGATGTTGATGTTGTGAATTGTTGATTGTATATTGTTTTATTGTTTTATATTGTATTTTGTATTGTTGTATGTCACCCAGAGTGTCCATTAATTCGGACAGATGGGCGACTAACAAATAAAATTTTATTATTATTATTATTCCCTGTCTCCCTGCACCGCTGGCTTAATGAAAATGGCTCATCCACAGCTGCTATTCCCATCGGTGCCGAATGACGGTGACTACTTACACTGGAGGAAGGTTTTTCCCACAACTGGTGAGTAATGGAGAGATGCTGGCCTTCAACCAACATTACATGCAAATGTATGCAATTGAACTCCAGTGGCCCTTACATTAGGCTAAGCTGCTTTGGGAGGGGGTGATTTGAAGAAGAGAAAGAGTGGAACACTGCCTCCTTCCTATAGCTTTGCGACAGATCACCATCTCCTGTGGAAGTGTTACCTGGAGAGGAAAAAAGGGGCTATCAGTATTCAGTTACATTCATTTCCATCCTTGGGCACTGGACTTCCCTTGTATGACAGGATGTGGTTGGGTTGGGGGCTGTACATTAGCCAAGGGGCTGTTTTGTTCTTGGGTTTGTTTCTTGAGTGTTGAGTACACTACTCTTGAGAAACCATATGTCAACCAATGCAAAAGCTCAAGTCAACACTTATTTGCCAGGAGAGGCCTTCCAAGAGGGATACTGCTATGCTGCACCTAGAACCAGCAGGGGACCCAGACTTGAAGCTTAAATCACTAGCCCTTGTAAAATGAAACTTATGAAGCAACATGTGCAGGGACCATTTCAAAGAATTGCTTTGTGAGATATGGGTCTGCTTGTAGCCCATGAATGAAGTCAGAGATGTGCCTGATTACTGTGATAGAGAAATTTAGAGTCACATGGACAATGGAGACGGGACTTCTGGGTCATTCTGAAGTCATTTTTGAGTCCACATTGATGTGTATGGGAGACTATTTTTTCCTCTAGATTCAGGCTAAGGATGGGAAGATCTGTCAGTGCTGGTTGTCTCTGTTTCTCATTTTTCCAATCTTAAATTCAGTTCACATTTCTGCAGCAATTTGTGATTTTTTTTAAAAAAAATCCTCATTCAAATTCTTCAGTGTTTTAGTGCAAATTCTCCTACTAAACACATTTTTTGTATTTGGTTTTGACTGAAGTACACTTTTTTGAAAGCAATTTCTCCTAACAGAGTGCATTTTTGTATGTTATGTTCAATAATATACTTATTTTTATGCACGCTTTCCCCTAATATATGTGCTGTTGTGAACATTGTTTGGTTGCATTGCAAAATTTGGATAAGTGCGAATTTCAAAGGATGTCTGTGTTTCTGTGCTCATGTTGTTTCAGAAAGTGCAAATTTGATAGATTCAGTTTTAAATTAAATGTGAACTGAATTGACTTTCTCCCCCACTCCTAATTGAGATTATGGAGAAGGATGTCGTGGTTCATTCTGAAGCTGTTTTTTCGATTCGCCTAGTATAGAAGTTACTGTTGCTCAGAGAAAATAATGGAGAATCTATTATTTTAATGTATGTATGACTGGGCAATAGCATGTCCACCCAAAAGCTAATGGTGGGAAAAAAGACAAGAGACCACACTCTTTCTAACTTAGGTTTAATTTCATGCAAAGAATGTTATTTTTCCTATGTAATTTTTGTAAATGCAAATAAAACCCATGGGCAGTATCTCCACATTGCAAGGGGGATGTATTTTAGTTGCAAAGCAGCCCAGTGTGGCTATACTTATGTTGCTAGTAAGGGGCAGGAACTGAATGGGAGTAGTGTATGGCAACTCTGCAGTGTAGTGTATTGCTGTTATTCAATCTCTTGGTTTGTTGGGGTTTCTTAGGGAATGTTTTGGGGGGTGCTAAATTCATTGTAGCAGCAACATTGGGAGGGTGGGATTAATTGCTTTCCCACCTGTGGGGAAAACTAGGGGGATTCTTGGGGGAGGATGTTGCTGTGGGTATAAACATTTATATACAACATATTCGTCGCAAAGGCTCAAATCTGTTTTATTCAAAAAAGAGAAAAAGGTCTCTATTTTGACCTGTGCTGATAATTATTATTATGTAATTATTATGAGGTATAAATAAATAACCATACCAAATGCTCTTAGAATACACTGCTTGCTTTTTAACAATTTGATGTCAAATTTATCCAAGCATGGTTACTGCAACATCTCTGCTGACACTCTCCTCACTCCGCCATCTGAAATATCATGCCTGGTCTTGCACTGAATGCAATATTGCCAGTCTAAGATAGGTTAATGAAAGATCATCAGTAACATAACTGCTTACTGGTTTTCAGGTCATGAAATGTGAGTTCTTTCCATGGTTAAAGGTTGGCACTGGGGGAGAGCAGGGCTCTTGTTCCTATAACAGCTGGCTGGAGGGCTGAAATTCAACAGATTGCTCTTTTTCTAGTATGAAAATAAAATAATGGAAAAAAGTTCACCACAACAATTTTATCTGTTAGACATCAATATTGCTTGTGTGCCCCCTAAATTGTTGGGTGGGCTTTTCACCCCCACCTACAAAATGTTGGAGTTTCTCTCCATTGAGAGAACGTAACAAAGTTGTGTATGTACTGTGGAAAGGAGAGTATTGAGCAAGCTTAGTGTGTGTGTATGAATCTTTGCTAAGATTCTACCTTCCCTGCAAATTAGTCAGACAGAGACTTTAAGCTTTAAAATAAGAAACAACTACTTTATTCTGGAAGTACATGCTTGATAGGAAATAGTCCTATATCTAGCTTAACTGGTCTATGCTGGAGAATCGAGCACTGGTCCCAGTACTCGCCCTCATCCTGGTTGAGAGGAGAGACAAAGAGAAAGACGTCTGCTCCCCTCTTGAGAGAAACAGAAGAACTGAGAAAGGCGGGAAGGAACTGAGATTAACATTCCTTTGCTTATCAGCCTAGCAGGAAGGGAAGAGACGGCAGGATCAAAGGGATAGGTATAGCCTCAACCAGCAAGAGGTCTATCTCTCTCTAGCTACCCTTATTAACCCCATGCAGCCTCAACCCTCCAAGTTGGAGTTGAACCTCATACATTCCAACACAAAACAGGATACAAATTTGCATATTACATAAGCATATGCAAATTGCATGCAACACTATGTCCTTTTTTGCAAGTTGGGCAGAGGGTTCAATTTACAGATAAGGTATAGGGTCCAGGCAATCCTGTTTGCACTCCTGAAGAGGGATGAATGACTATGGGAAGGGTAATCATCCCCCTATATTGGCAAAGTGGAACAGGGGTGAATGCACTTTGCATTGCAGTGTTGTCATTTTAAAGACACAAATATCTGTCTTAGCCCCCCTGAAAGATGAAGGCAGAAATGAAGACTTCATTTGGGCATGAGGGGAAATAGCAAAGGGGCTCCCTTGTTTTGGCTCATCCTTACTTCTTATTTCCTTCCTTCCTTCCTTTCAGAAGCAGATATTTACATTCTAAAGAAGAAAATGTATTGATTGAGGAGAATAATTAGAACCATGTGTTAAACTGAGGAATTATTCAATTTACAGTATTGATAACATCATTATTCAGCTCATTTCAGCTCGCCAATATTTTCCAAAGTATTTGCGCTTCTAATATACGAGACCAATTGAGGAACTTTAAAAAAAGTAAATAACCATGCTAATTCTAATTCTTATATTCCACTCTTATTCTTTTGTGTGTGTATATGTGTGTGTGTGTCTTAAAATGGATTTGGTTAATGATTTCCATCTACATTCCTTGCAAATAATTGCTTTGTGTATTAAAAAAACACAATCAGTTTCTCACACACTTAAATTAGACTCCTTGAGGGCTACTTCAAACCAAAATGTGAATGTCACCAAATAAGTGTTTGAAAATGATACAATGATCACACAAATTATACTTTCTGGTGGTCTGTTAGCATAACCTTTGGAGGGCAAAGCTGTTGCTGCAGGGAGGAACAGGAGGATGGAGACAACCAGACATTGCTGATGGCAGAAAGGTCTATAGTTCCATCATTAGATAGTTCACTAATAGGCAAAAAACCTTGCGGTTTAAGAATGTACCTATAGCCAGAGCTTGGAAAAGTTACTTTTCTGTACTACAGCTCCCATCAGCCCAATCCAGTGGCCATGCTGGCTGGGGCTGATGGGAGTTGTAATTCAAAAAAGTAACTTTTCCAAGCTCTGCCTATAGCCAACAGATATTTCTATCAAACTGTAAAAAGCAGGGAAATTGGGCAGCTATAGTGAATGCACCAGGGGAGCAGGAGACCTGACCTCCTCTCTGAGATATTGTATTTCTCTCATTATTCATCCTACAAATCTGTGTCAAATTTATTTTCATAAATTTCAAAGCCTTTTTATTGGTCAGTGTCATATGATGGTGAAGACAGTATTTTGTGTTTCAAATTGGAGGTTATGTTCTACTATTTTGGGGTCATTAACAGTTGAATCTGAAACTACCGTTTGATGTAAAATCAGACTGATTACAATATGTTTTAATTAATGACTCTAGCTGTTAGAAAAAACAAACTTGGCCTGCCCAAGATGCATATGTTCAGCCTGCTATGCTTAAACTACTCCATTTAAGGAAAGATGGGTACTGTCAATTAAAAACATAGAGCACACCTAGAATATTGCTAGAATATATTTCACCTCCCACTGTTTTATCTTGTACAAACAGAGACACTCCTCATGTCCGTTGGAAACTACTCAGCAGAATAGTCAGTGCCATTATTCCACAACTCTTTTTGGAGCTTTTTTTTTAGTGTTGCAAAGTGTTGCTGTACTTCACATATTCACAGAAACAGAAGCAAAAGAAAATGATTAACTATAGGAAACTTCACTAAAATTGCAAAGTAAATCAAACATATTTAAAGTGACTATCTGAACTATATCAACTGCTTTAATATTGTTGCTTCCTCCCTGCTAAAACAAGATCAGCACAGCACATGCCTTGTTTCTGTTATTTGGGCTGATTGCAGGTGTTGCCACCACTCACCATATGCTCAGAAGCACATGTTACCAAATTCCTCCAAGCTACACAGGAAGTGGATTGGACTGTGAAAGACCAACCCAAGTGGTGTCTGCATTTTGACCAATTTGTAGGGCAGTCCAATATCTCAGAGAGGAGGTCAGGTCTCCTGCTCCCTTGGTGCATTCACTATAGCTGCCCAATTTCCCTGCTTTTTAAAGTTTGATAGAAATATCTGTTGGCTCTAGGTATGCTCTTAACCGCATTTTTTTTTGCCTATTAGTGAATTTCTCTGCTTTTTAATGTAGGAGGTAATACATTTGATCCTGTGCAAGTTTGCTGAGACTGGATTGATCATTTGCGTGCTTATTGAGTTCAATGGGATTTACTCCCATGCAATTATGTTTAGGATATGTGAAACTGACCACAGGAAATGGGGAGGGGAGGAGGAGGAAGGACAGGGGCAGGGGAGGAGGAGAGAGGGGAGGAAGGGGATCAAAGCAGGCAGGAGGGGGAGGGGAGAAGGAGGGCAGGTTTAATCATTTACATGCTTATTGAGTTCAGTGGGATTTACTCCCATGCAATCATGCTAAGGATAGGTGAAACTGACCACAGGGGATGGGGAGGGGATGAGGGGGAGGGGAGCAGGCAGGAGGGGGAGGAGGAGGGCAGGTTTTATCATTTGGAGGTTTATTGAGTTCAGTGGGATTTACTCCTGTGGAATCATGCTTAGGATAGGTAAAACTGACCATGAGGAGGGAGGCCTGGAGTAGGCAAGGGAGGAGAAAGAAGGAAGATGGAGGGGAGGAGAGGGGAGGAAGAAGGGAAGAGGAAGGAAGAGGAGAGGGGAAGGAGGGGAAAGGCAGGTATGAGCATTTGCCTGCTTATTGAGTTCAGTAGGATTTACTCCTGTGCAATCATGCTTATGTTACTACATGTGCTGTTGGGAACCTGAGTGTGTGAATTTGCCACCCTCATGCCCCATGAAACACACCTCCTTGAGAGGAGGGGATCTTTTGCTAGGGATAAAACAAATGCTTTGCCCTGAAATGTGCCTGAATGGTGTTTATTTAACCCAAGAAATGCAGGTCCAAACCAAAATAAAGCAAAGCTTGATTTTGTTGAGAGAAAGAGTAGGAAAGCATTACAGAATTACTTGGGTGCGTGACAGCATAATATCCTAACCCATTCATAACTTTGAAGTTAAGAAATCAAAGGACCCTATTACTATAAGAGGTGAAAGGTAGGAGAGATTACCTATCCTATGCCCGGAGTGGCCGGTTGAATACAGCTGAAGCTATGTGGAAGAGTTCTGTTCCAAAACCAGGAAGGAATCTCTTGGTCTCAAGGTTTTTCACCAAGACCCAGAGTCTCCCCGGTTCTGTCCCTGCAGTCCTTGATGCATTCCTTGAGAGCGTCGTACACGTGTGTGGGAGCTCTGATGTTCCTCAGCCCCCCCTTCCTCTTTCTTCCTCTCCTTTTTTTTCTCTACCTTCAACCCTCGGTTTTAAAAGACTTTTTCCTCTCTCCCCCTCCTGCTAAGGAGGGTATGAAAGTCTGGTGATGTTGTGTATGTGTGTGTGTATCTCTAACTGACCCTGAAAACTAAGGCTCCTAACAAACAATGGGATTCACTGTGGGTGAGGGAAACTTGCCAAAGAACAAGATAACATTTATGCAGAACATTTATGCCGTAGTTTTAGTTTTGTATCTTAATGTCTGCCCTTGTTACTCTTCGCACAAAACCTCGTGGGAAAGCATAACCAGCCATACCATTACGTGTGGGTGTGGGGTGGGAATTGTAGTTTAGCAGGCTCCATTGCCCTGCCTTGCAACAATCTGGATAGGTGAAACTGACCTTGGGGAGGAGCAGAGAGGGGAGGAGGAAGGCAGGAAGGGGAGGGAAGGACAGAAAGGGGGAGAAGAGGGGGAGGGAAGGAGATTGGGTGGGTGGGCACTGGGTAGAGGGGAAGCCCCTTTCCTTTCCAAAAGGAAAACATTGTGAACAGTATCATTCTTTTTTACCATTTCCCCCACATTTTTATTCTACAGCAGGCACAGGTAGCCTCCCACCCAAATTTAGACCAAAGCTGTCCCTGGCCACATCCACACCAGACCTTTATTTCCATTTAGATAGTAATGGCTTCTCCCAAAGAATCCTGGGAAGTGTAGTTAGTGAAGGGTGCTGAGAGTTGCTAGGAGATGCCCTGTTCCCCTCACAGAGCTTCAATCAGAGCAGCTGACTGTTAAACCACTCTGACCACTGGAGCTCTGTCAGGGGAATAGGAGCCTCCTCTCAGCACCCTTCACAAACTACACTTCCCAGGATTCCTTGGGGGAATCCATGACTGTCTCAAGTAAAATAAAGGTCTGGTGTGGATGTGACCCCCTGATTAGGCTTCCCCAGCAACTGTGAGTCTGGCTTTTAGAACACTGACAGATGGTTTTTACTGAGCATGCCCATGCTTATCACATTTCATTGCTAAATTTCTTAAATTAATTAAAAATTAGGGAGAAATATTGCTAGTGAGGAGTATCACTCAGGAGGATATGTGACCCAAGGGTCAGACAGAGAGCTCTGGAGGGCCATATTTGGCCCCATGGTCTGAGGCTCCCCATCCATGAGTCAGAGGGTCCCATACACACACACACACACACACACACACCTCCCCATTGTCCATCCAGGCAAACAAGAGACATGACAATTGAAAGACACATTCCAGCCAGGCAAAAGCATTCAAGGAGGTTGTAAAGTAGGCTCAGTGAGGGATGTGTCCTAGGGAGAGGAGGAGTGGCCTGGTGAGAGTCCTGAGGGCCAGATAGAAAGGCTCAGAGGGCTACACTTGGCCACTGGGGTTCACTACCCCTCCAATAGGGTCACCACTGGCTTTATATAATGGCAGCACTGCTGCCCTGAAATACTTTTAGGAGAAATGGTGGGATATAAATTTGTCTACTGTTGTCCATGCCCTGGTAACCTCCAGGCTGAATTACTATAATGCACTCTAAGTGGAGCTGCCCTTGAGGTTGGTCTGGAAGTTGCAGCTGGTGCAAAAAGCAGTGGCAATACTGCTCACTGGGGCAGGGTATTGCCAACATGTCACCCTGCTGCTGAAAGAATTGCACTGGCTGCCCATTTGCTACCAGGCCAAGTTCAAGGTTCTAGTTTTGGTGTACAAAGCCCTATACAGCTCAGGACCAGGATACCTGAAAGACCGTCTTATCCCTTATATACACAGTCGATCACTGCACTCTGCAGGTGAGGGCCTCCTGCAGATACCATCTTATCAGGAAGTTCATTTTGCACAATATAGGAAACGGACCTTTAGTGTGGTGGCACCTACCCTGTGGAATTCCTTGCCCTTAAATATTAGACAGGTGGCATCTCTGTTATCTTTTCGGCACCTGTTGAAGACCTTCCTCTTTCAAAAAGCCTTTTAAGTTGAGACCTTATCCCAGTCTGCTTCTGTGTTGGAATTTCTTATTAATATGTTTTTAAAACTTTTTTTTTTTTAAAAAAAGTTTTAACCTTTTTTTAAAAAAGTCTTGAAAGTTTTTTAAAAAAATGTTTTTAAAGATGTTTTGTTTTAATGTATTTTAAAGTCTGTTTTATGTTTTTTAAAGTGTTTTTAGTGCTTTTGTTTGCCACCCTGGGCTCCTACTGGAAGTAAGGGCATGATATAAATCAAATAATAAATATATAAATAAATAAAATTAAATGATGATGATGATGATGTAAAAATTTTCCTAAGTGTGGTTCCCTGATCTGAGTGGCTTGGTGATGGACTAGCTACCCAAACTCCTGTATCTCCCCTTGCCACTCTTGCCGTTCAAAACCTGTCCATCTACCTGTTTGGATCATCTCACTTCTGTCCCCTCTGATCTTTTGCTACCTGTCCATTGGTCTGTTTCTCTAAATCTGGACAAAATGTTGCTCTAATTGCAGTTCCTGATGGTCAAATGCAAGTCTGTGTACATGAACACCCAACATATCAATAAAAAGGCACATATTAAATATATCACGTAACATATCATTGTTACACAGACATTCCCTCACCCCTGAAAGTGCAATTAGGGTAAATTTTTGTCTATAGTTTGTTTAAAGAAATATATGGAGAGTTATTTTATTTAGTTAGTTATTTTATGATTGCATTTATATCCCAAGGAGCTCAATGTGGCATACAAACATGGCTCTCCTCCTCCTGATTTTATCCTCACAACTACCTGTGAGGAAAGTCAAGCTGAGAGGCTCAAGGTCACCAAGTGAGCTTAATGGCTGAGTGGTGATTTGAACCCTGGTCTCCTAGGTCCGAGCCTGACATGCTAACCACTATACACACTAGCTCTACACTGTATGTAACACAGACCATAGTATTTTATCAGTATGAGGCACTGCAAGTAGGATTTGGGTACAGAATAATGGAAATATAATATTTTTATTTTAAGAACATTACTTGTGCAAGCCTGAATTTGATTCTACCCTGCAGTAGCTAATCCAGTGTTTCTCAAGGCATGTTCACACATTACACTGAACACAGGTGCAAATGTTTACGTGAAAGAGTATATACTTGTTGATTTATATAGCTCAAATGTTGTGTACATAGGTCTGACTAATGCAAATGCATATAAAAATACAATATTAAGCATACAATATGTACAAAAGAGTCAAGACCATGCAGTACAATATTTATGCAGCATAATGATGTGTTAATGCATAAGCATTTTTATACAATTGTATGCATTGTTGTATTCATCATGTCAGGGGTGGGGAACTCTGCATACACCCCGGGCCAAGGCAGACAAATGGGTGATTTGGAAATGATGTCAGGTGACTTGTTTTTGCCCACATGGTTTGAAATCCAACCACGTGAGCAAAAAAGCTTGTGCAGCACTTCCCAAGCACCAACAACCAGCTGATAGTCAGCACTTGGGAAAAGCCCTTTTGTCCAAACCCTGCCTTTACCCACCCCACGCCTGATGCCATTTATGATGTCAGGTGTAGGACAGATGAGTGTGGCTTGGGCAAAATGGGGAGGCCTGGAAAGCACCTTGGACAGCTCCTTGAAAGTTTGGAAGAAAACCTGGAGTGGATTCACTGCCCCACTGATATCTGAGCCATCATCTTGCACTGTATCTATTGTTCTGCACACTTTTGCCTGGCCCCACCCAGCATTAGTGTGCACTCCCCAGATATTGCCTTGGAGACAATGAAGCCTTTGGGCTGAAAAAAGTTCCTTACTCCGAGCTCCAGGAATCCAGCTTTCTAGATTAGCCACTGAATATGTATTTTATGAGATAGGGAGGAAATTCTTCCCCATTA
Organism: Rhineura floridana; assembly: GCF_030035675.1. Lineage (NCBI taxonomy): Eukaryota > Metazoa > Chordata > Lepidosauria > Squamata > Rhineuridae > Rhineura > Rhineura floridana. Next base: position 49,048,047 of record NC_084489.1, read on the forward strand.
TTATTTATCATAGATTAATTGGAGGCACTTAAGGCATTTATATTCATTGACAAAGTAGAGAGATTTTCCTCTCAGATTTTACTTTCATAAAATCTTAATTATAATAAATCTCTGTTAATGATCTGGAAGAAGACATAAACAGCACATTAATTAAGTTCACAGATGATATTAAATTTGGAGGTGTTGCAAACACCTAAGAGAACTGATAATTAATGCAAAGGAATCTCAAAAAGTTTAAAAAAATCTGGCCTTGGTACATCAAAATGTGAAAGACTAGGAACATTAAAAGTATTGTTAAATAATCATCTTAAAATATAATTATTCAATAAGAACACACCATACAGAAAACACTGGAGATGGAAGAGAAATATTAAAGACACACGAAAAAGGGGGCACAATGTAACTTTCATCCATGTTTCATCGGTACTGTGGGCTCATAACATTTAGCAGATGGGGACAAAGTATCAACTGTAGGAACAAGAACTTTTTTTGCTGTGCTTCATGCACATACAGTAGTGTAGTGGCAAATTTAGTAGTGCGGCAGTTCATAATAGTCACAGCCAAACCCCTTCTAAGATTATGCAACCTTCTAAATTTATAGAATAATCTGGCCGGCTTAAATCCTGCTTTCTGCATCTCTATCACTGTCACCATCTGACTGTCAGAGATATTGCTTGAATTACTGAATTCAGTGTCTACACGTTTATCTTCTGCTGCTACCAAACTGTTTGATTATATAGATGAGATGCTATCATCAGGATTCACTGTCATCAGGATGCAGTTACACAATTCTCATTCTCCACAAGTTGGATTTTGAAGTATTAACTAATAGAACCTCCTTTCACTTGACAAGGAAGCAAGGTAGAAGACTGTTCTCGTGGTTAACACACTCCCCTTTCTTGCGGATTGGCTGATAGGATGCTGGGGACATAGAGTCCCTGCTGGGACCTGGCTCAAAAAAGAAAAGAAAAGAAAAGAAAAGAAAAGAAAAAGGCAGGGATCTAAAACCCCTGAGACCCTGGACAACTACATCCCTGTGTACATATTGCTCCCTTCAGATATATAATGTAGAAAAGAGGGAGAGAGAAAGGCTGCACATGCTGGCCCAGTCCCCAATGTCATAATCCCTGCTGATTCCACTACCTAGATCTTTGCATTTTTAGAACTTGCATTCAGCTGAACATATTTAGAGTTCCATTCAACTACTTGGACTAGACCCATTGAAAATTAAGATACCTAAGTTAGTCATGTCCATTTATTTCAATGGGTCTACTCTGAGTAGGACCAGCATGTAATACCATCCATAGACTCCCTCTTTGACCTTCAATCAAATGAGCAGATGATGTGGGGTGGAACTGGTAGAATACATTGAAGTTGGGGGCAGGACAAGAATGTACAACTCCCCCACCCTCCATGCATCCTTGGAAGCTACTTTTTGAATGTAATTATTTATTATGCAATAAAATAAACAGGAATTGTAACACGGAGGATCAATATTGCTTCCAAAAGTTCAAACAGTTTTTCTTACAGAGCAATCCTATTCCTAGAATTCTGTTGCTTTGAAGGGTAGGTTTCTGTTTTGAATTGTAGGTTTGCTGTGAAATCCCCTTGATATGATAGATTCAGAAGTGCAGGGTCCCTTAATGTTAGTCACCGTTCAGTGGTTGGCTTCACTGGGCACTTGCCCAATGAGACCTATACCATGGCAGTGGAGCCTCTGCTGATCCCCAGAGCTCCCTAACCCACTTCCTTTTCTTTGCTGTTACTGCCTGTTCGCCTGCACGCTCCAAGTGTACAAGCAGTGACAACAGCAAGGAGAAGGAGTGGCAGGTTTGGCAGGCCCATCGGGCAGAGTGAGGTGGGTGCCTCAGGCAGCAGATCTGGGGTGTTATTTAGTTTGTTATTATTGTATGTTTACCACCAGGGAGGTGGGAAGGGGCTTCTAAGATCTGTGATGCAGAGTTGTTCCATCAGAGGAGATACATATAACTGTTAGGGATGGAGTGCATTGGCTGGTGCCAGTTTGAATGCATTCCATTGGCCTAACAGGCAGGTATCAATTCAAATTCGTTCTTTGTCCACTAGCCACTGCTTTTCCCAATCTCTTTTTTCTTGCACAAAAAATGATATTAATATTGATATTTTGAAAGGAAATATTGATAAATGAAAGGAAATGTTGATAAACTACTATTCTTAATATTGATGTTTTAGTGGTCGATTTTTATTTTTAAAAATCCATTTTCTAAAATAGCTGCGGAAAATTGCTACATTTAAATCTGATCTGCGACAATAGAGAATAAGTGAATTAATGGAAACTTCTGTACCAAATCCAAATTGGTGGAATTCTAGCACATCCCTAATAACTGTTGGGTCCCACATTTGAATACTGGTGATTCTGAATCATCATCATCATCATCATCATCATCATCATTATTATATTTTGCAAATTGAAGACAATGACCATTCACTTTGCTATAAGAATGGGTGACATTCTGATAAATTTGAACTCATGTATAAGAAACTGCTGCACAAGAATATTGTTGTGAGATTGGGGGTTGGAATGGATGATCCCTGTGAGTCACCTTCCAGCCTCTGGTTTGGAATCCTATGCCTTGGGGTGAGGGGCTGGCTCTGCTGGCCAGACGAGTTTCTTTTGTTAAGCTAATAGAGTGGCTAGTTTGCTAATGGGTCTTTTAGGTGTCCAGCGACTAGTGAATGGGCCAGGAAGACTCTTTTGTCATTGAAACTCTTCAGGAGAGCCTCCCCCCCCCGGGTCCCAAGACAGGTTTGTGTTTTTAGTGTGTGTAGAGTGTGTCTAGAGAATGGCTGGGGACTGGAGGCAGGCAGAGAGACTGGCTCTCTGCACCATGGCTTTAAGATGCCTCCTGTAACCACAATGGAAAAGCTGGATATTGGACTGTTGATGCCTTGAACCCCTCCATCTTAAGCTCAGGTTGGAATGTGTGTAAATAAATAAACCATATTTCACAGACACCACAGTCTCTGGTGACCTTCTTCCCAAAGGAAACCAAACCCTGGACAAGTGCAGGGACCCCTGGAATCTCACGGCTCAGAGATTGGGGTGGTGTGCAACAATATATACCACTGAGGAAGGCTGACTAAGCCAAAATGCATCTGGTATTCCAGGTATTCATAGTACTTCATGGAATAATATTGAGACCATTTCATGTACTGTGCTGAGTTTTTCTTTCTTACTCATATTCTTGCATGTTTTCATACATGCTCTGGACATTATTATTATTATATTTTTACAATTCTTGGGCATTATGTACCTTAACTTGGTGGGGGAGACATAGCGCCATTTGCTGTTCCACCTCAGGCACCAAAAATGTCTTAGGCCATCCTTGAGTCTTGGCCTGATTTACCGTTCCTTCTGGGTAGCAATGTGGATTGGTCCAAACTGAGAGGGCAAGTGAGCTAGCAGTGCTGAGTGTGGCAAACTGGAGTTCCCAGAAATCTAGATCCATCTCTCAGTTTGCCACGTCCCCACCCCCGGAATGAAGATATAAGACATAAGATGGAGTGAATGAGCAATGGCTTTATTAACTTAACAAGGCCTGCACCACCCTGGGATATAAATTTAATAAATAACTCAGTACATAACATGTAAGGAAATGGGTTAGCAACAAACTAGCAATTGTTTAGTGCGGCCCCTGCACTTCAGACGCGAGCTAGGAATAATCCCTCTTCTTTCAACCTGGCATGGATGATTTTACAATGGCTGCAAGTGAGCAACCATGGGTTTGCCCTTGCCTGCCCACAAAGATGTGTTCAGAGGAGGCACCTGATAGTCCCATGCCAAAACAACTGGCTAGCCTCTAGATGTAATGAGGCTGCTAGAGCCCAAGGGGAGCCATACCCAACACACCTTCAGTGACGCAGGGGTTGCTTTCTAATTGTGACTTACCTTACAGGAATAAGAACATAAGAAGAACCTGCTGGATCAGACCAAAGGCCCATCTAGTCCAGCTGTTCTTGCAGTAGCCAACTAGATGCCCATGGGAAGCTTGCAAGTAGGACCTGAGCACAAGAGCACTCTTCCCTCCTGTGGTTTCCATTAATTGGTATATGGAAGCATACTGCCTTCGATCATGGAGGCTGAGCATAGCCATCATGGCTAGTAGTTTTCTATAGCCTTATCCTCCATGTATTTATCTAATCCTCTTTTAAAACTATCCAAAGTGGTGGTCATGGCTACCTCTTGTGGGAGTGAATTCCATAGCTTAACTATGCACTATGTGAAGAAGCACCGTCTTTTCTTTGCCCTGAATCCTCCAACATTCAGCTTCATTGCATGTCCATGAGTTCTAGTGTTATGAGAGAGAGGGAAAAAAACTTTTCACTTTCTCTACACCACACATAATTTTATACACCTCTATTATGTCAGTCAGATGCTGCAATCTTTCCTGAGAGTTGCTCCATCCCCTTGATCATTTTGGCTGTCCTTTTCTGAACCTTTTTCCAACTCGACAAAATCCTTTTTGTAGACCAGAACTGCACTCAGTATTGCAAATGCAGTTGCACCATAGATTTGTAGATAATTGTGAAGATAACAAGAGTTGCAAAACCTGGGGCAAAAAGGCAGGCTGATCCAGCAAGATCTAGTTTGCTCAGATACTCAGTGTACTCAGAAATGTGGCTTGTGTACTTTTAGAATTGCATGTGAATGTGCGTGTTTGTGTATGTGTGTGTATTAATACTGTCTCTCTGGCCTGTTTCCCTCTCTTGGGGCTCTGCTCCCCTGTGGCACCTGGGAGACCTGAGAGGCTTTAGAAATAACTAGGGACAAAGAACGTTATTGATAAAATTGTGCCTTGGAAGGGATCAAAATCTGACCCTTCAGTCAAGGGTGTCCACTCAGCAGGACTCTGTGGACCTCATGGTCACAAGTAGAAAGTGCCAATACCCAACAATCAGAACCTGGGTTGAGCCACAAGTTCCAAATGACTTGAACCAAAGGGCCATGACATGCACACTACAGAGGAATGAAAAAGAAAAAAACCCACTGGATTCTGTCCTGAACATCCCTAAATAACGTTAGTGCTTTGTATTTAGCTAGCATTGCCCCCCTACTGGCAAATGACTAGAAGATGGCAGCAGTCTCTGGAGACTTCCTTTGTTGTCTGCAGATATCCCTCCCCGAACTGTTATTCCTGAATATATTATTATTATTATTTAAAAAGATAACAAGCTATTGCTAATGCCAGCAAGCTTAAGTCACAGGTACTTCTCACACACACCCAACTACCAACTACAAGTTACAAATGTATATAACCCTAACCATTTTTTTCCATATAGTTAGAAGGAGAAAAGGGTGAGGTGATATGGACCATAGGCCTAATGTCTTAATTCTATCTTTTAAAAAAACACCCTCTATTCTCTTCATTGTGTTCCTTTTCTACCTTATGTTTCTATTTTTTTGGTTATAATTTAAGACATAAATGCTAGGTTGTTTTCACAAGTTTACCACATTCCAGTTTCAATCCCTGGGTTATTATTCATTCCTATAACACTGTAAAAACACATTATTTATTTATTTGTTTGTTTATTTTCTTCCATTTTGTTAAAAAAAATGTGCCCCCTCTCCCCTTATTTTGGACAAAGAACAGCCCAGTTAATCCTGTGTGTCAAATGGGACATATATTGCATCAAATACCCCAGTCCCCATTTCCTCAAATACCCCATGGCCAGAAGGTGTACCGGTGTTCAGAATTAGTAGGCACCATCTTGTCCTATCTTCATGGAAACATCAGGAATGGGACTAGTGGGGTGCATCAGAGGCCTGGCTATAAGTACATTGGAATATTTGTTGGAGTATGTTGTCAGCAACACACTGAAGACATACAACTCTATCACTCCTTTATATCTCCAGCTTTTGCAGTGGATGTGCTAGACCGATGTCTTGCTTCAGTAATGGACTAGATAAGAGCCAATAAACTGAAGCTCACTCCAGACAAGACTGAGGCACTGTTAGGGGGTGGTTCTCTAGACTGGATGGAGGGGATGTGGCCTGCTCTGGATGGGGTTGCACTTCCTCTGAAGGAACAGCTGTGTAACTTGGAGGTAATTCTGGATTCATAACTGTTGCTTGAGGTTCAAGTGGCCTCGGTGGCAAACAGTGCTTTCCATTAGCTTCGGCTGGTGGCTCAGTTACCATTTTATCTGGACAGGAATAGCCTGACTTCTGTTGTCTACACTCTGGTAACCCCTAGGCTAGATTACCTCAATGCATTCAACTGCCTTTGAAGACAGTTCAGATACAGGAGCTGGTGCAGAATTCAGAGGCCAGATGGCTTACTAGGGCAAGACAGTTTGAGCACATAACACCAATTCTGGCATAACTGCACTGGCTACCAGTTACTTTCCAGGCTCAGTTCAAAGTGCTGATTTTGACTTATAAAGCCTTATATGGCTCAGGACCCCAATACCTCAAGGACTGCCTCTCCCCATATGAACCAATCCAAAAGCTGCATTTGACATCTGAGGCCCTGTCTTTGTGTACTCCCTCCGAGAGAGATGCAGAGGGTGAACAATGAGCCTGCTCAGTGGTGGCCCCCTGTTTATGGAACACTCTTCCCAGGGAGGCACACCTGAGATGCCAGGCAAAAACATTTATCTTCTCCCAAGCATTCTGTTCTTCATTTTTGAGAACTTTTGATGCTGTGGGTTCTCTTTTATTTATATACTGTTTTTTTTTTTTACTTTTTGTTAGTTTTAGATTTTTTAATATTGATTTTAATTTTTTGTTGATAGTAAGTCACTTTGGGTTCACTTTTGTGAAGAAAAGTGACTTTTTTTAAAGTACAGCAAATAACTTTTGAACCTAAGGGGACTTTTAAAAGCTGTCCCTGATACGGCGTACAGTGGGTGGTTCTGTTGTTGAAAGAAGAAGGAAAAAAGGCATTTCAAAGTTGCTAAAGTAGCCAAAATTTCTCTTACACATGGAAGAAAGAGAAACCAAGATAATGTCTAGCACTGGGCATGCCACATGTGATTTGGGCCCCAATCTGGTGCTGTGGAGCAGACCTGATCTGACCCAGGACAATTCGGGGCTGACCTGATCTGGATCCATGCCCCAAACCAGTTGGGGTCATGTGGTTGGGAAAGGGGAGAAGGAGATGTGCCCCTCTTCTTCCCCCTCCCAACCAAAATCAGGATTTTAAACCTCAATTAAGCATTTGGCTTGGGGGGGGGAGATGCACCAAACCATCCCCTTTTGATAGCTTCAGATTACTCCTGGTGGACCAAATCTGACTAGGGGCCATCTGGAGCTTCCTAAACCCAAGCTGGCCAAATCCTGGGTCAACTCAAATCAGACTGATTCAGTTTTGGATCTGGGATTCCATCAGATTCAGTACACAGCCCTAATAACTGCTGCAATGCTGAGTTGAGCGCTACATTTTTTTTTTAATCTGACAAGATGTTCCTCAGGATTCTTTCACAGGAGTTTGCTTTCTAAACTGCCCTGTGGCTTTTTGATGAATTTCTTAAACACAATCAAAAGATTTTTTAAAAAATAAATAAAATAAAAATAGATAAAGCCTTGGGAGGGGGAGGGGGGAAGACACTGTGCTACTGCTGCTACTAATGATGATCCCCACATCTGAAGTGTTTTAGAATTTCTCCTCCCCCTGAAGAAATTAGGTGAAATGTTTTTCCCTTCATATTCTCTGTTCATTTTCTCTGTGGCAGTCCCTAAACTGTGGAACTCCCTCCCCACAGAGATATGCCTAACATCTTAATTGTACAGCTTCCACCGTATGGTGAAGACACATCTCTTTACCTCACCCTTTGACAGTGAAGGCATTTTGTTTTGTGGGAGCCACCCCTTTTGCTGAATGTGTACTGCCCTGCTCCATTTGAAATGGTTTCATGAGTTTTAGTTGCAATGATTTTATCTTTTTTTTAAAAAAAAAATCATGGTATTTGCTGCTGCCATAACCCATTCTGGGACCTTATGGTGAAAGATGGGTAAGACACTTTAGGGCTCCCTTTGGGAAGAAGGGAGGGATATACATTTAATAATAAATAAATGAATATAAATAATCAAAAATAGGGTAGGAAACGTCAAGAGGCCATGTGCACCCAGAGCCCTCTCTCATTAACACTGTAAGTGTGGCTGCCAGAGGGAAATGGCTAGCAGTGTTTGGAGTGGGGCTAATGGGCACCGTCTTGCTTCTCCTTCATAGCAGCCTCAGGGGTGGGGCTAGTGAGTGTGTCAGTGGTTTGGCTACAAATCAAGAATGAGTGTGAGGAATAGGTCTCTCATTCACCCCACCCACCTTTCACTTTCTCACTGCACTAATAGAACAGATGTACTTATCAGCAATTCAAACACTGATTTTACTCAGCCTTGTTGACCTTCCCCCCATGCTTCAGGCAGGTCCTTCTGCTACAAGCTGACAGTATCAGGATTTGCAGAATATATCTTTACTCAACAGGGAACCACTGTGCACAGTAGTTTGACTGTGCACTACAGCTAGAGATGGAGGACAAATCAGTTATTTCTGGTCCATGTTACTTTCACCTGTGTCCACCTACAAATTGTCCTGCTCCTATATTAAGCTATGATTTACTTTGGTTTAATAAAAATCCACACATTTGCATTCCAATATGTATTTTAAATTTTGTTTTCTTACTAAGTATGCATTTTAAGCATATTTTACCTCAAAATATCATTGTTAAATATATTTTAGCTTTTTAAAAATTATTGCAACATTCATGGAATCTGAACCCTGGGGGATAATTTACAGTGCAATCTTACACATTTACTTCTGAGTAACCCGTCACTGAGTTCACCAGGACCACTCATGTAGTGGCAAATTTGGAAGTGCAGAATTCCTTTATGATAGTCACAGCCACATACCCGTCTAAGATTATAGAATAATCTGACCAGGCTTGAATACTGCTTTGTATGTGATAGCCATACTCAATAGCTATCACACTCCCTTTTCATGCTGATTGGCTCATAGGACGCTGGAGACATGGGGACCCTGCTGCGACCTGGCTCCCAAAAAAGTAAGGGGTCTAACAGCACCCCCCAAGTCCCTGGATGACTACACCCCTGACTAGGACTTACTTCCCAGGTACTTGTATATAGGGTTGCAGCCTAAATTCCAGTCAGCACATTAAGCTGGAAGGTGCAGATGAGGGCAGCTTGTTTCAGAATTCACAAAGACCACATTCCTCAAGCCATCCTATTTACAGGACGCACAAGAAATGCTGAGGGGGGGGAAGGTAAACTGTTGGCGGGCACTAGAGAGAGGGCCTTTTCAGTGGCGGCCCCCACCCTCTGGAACTCCCTCCCACAAGATCTTCGGCACATCTCTTCCCTGAATATGTTCCGCAAGGCCTTAAAGACCTGGCTTTTTCAGCAGGCTTTCGGGACTTCTGGGGAGGCTTAATATTCTTCTGTTTTAAATGCCTCCTATTATGTATTGTTTGCTCTTATAATTTATATTATTTCACTGTATTTTTGTATTGTATTCTGCCATATTTATTGTATGTACGTCGCCTAGAGTGGCCACTGGCCAGATAGGCGACACATAAATTAAATTTATTATTATTTATTATGTATGCAACCTCTAGATAACAAATTTAGTTCCACTCATATTAGAGTTTACAAACACTAATCTCAGCAGAGATTAGATGGCATCAACAATACAATTATTTCCTAGAGTCTTGTTTAGCCACACATAAAATTTGTTACACTCTTTTTCTAACCAATAATTCCAAAAAGGAAAAAACACACGCAGTGATTTATGCTGTTGCCCTAAGATATCTGACACTGGCAACCTCAGTCTTGCCAGAATTGTCATCTCAAAGCATTAATGTTCACAACTGAGGGCCCTTTTTTTTGCTTCTTAAAAGCCTAGCACCTCGCTGGCTGGCATTGTGTAAGCACACATTTTTTCTGCTTCTGATTTTCATTTTGTTCTCCGCTCGAGGGGCACTAAAGAGCAAAAACAGGGATGAGAAGCAAATGATTTTGATACGGTAAACATGTTGACTCTAATGATCCAAAACTTAACATATCTGCAAGAGTGACATTGACAGCAGTTTTTCAAGAAGGGTTAGCCACTTTTGCAGCAGAGGCTAGGCTGCCAGATGATGTTCCTCTGTTCTTCCCAATAAACAGAAACATGACTCCCACACTAATAGATAAAGACTCAAGACTTTGGTGAAACTGATAAGCATTTTCCAATTTAGTGAACTCTGCCTGTCTGCTTCGCAGGGGCCATTCTATGTGGATAAGAAGCAATAAATTAAAAAGGGAAACTATGGCTAAGTGACATTTTGACATCATTTAGGGTGATGCTGAAGGGGAAAAAACCTCTGACAAGCCAGTGCATTGATGCCTTTGTATTTGAAACTTATTAGCAGAGTATAAGGATGTGAGTGACACAAATTGTTACAGCAGATAACTATGAGACTCTGTGAAAGACATTTTGCAGGATTTATCTCCTTAGGAGGTATTTAACAACACATACTGACTGTTCTTAAGGATTAATTTAGTATTTGAACAAGACAATAATGTTAATAATATTTGAAGCCATGATGATTATTCATAACGGTGCTTTCCAAGTGCAAAGCCCTAGAAATCATCAAGATGATTTTCTCTAGCCTAGCCAAGATGACTTTCCCTAGCCTATAGAATTGGTTCAAAACTAATGTGGTTGCAGAAATCTCCAGAGCTCTATATAATATAGTCATAATGGGATGGGGGAGGAATCCATTTGGTTCGCTTTTTGTAGCAGACCAACCTAAACCAATGTTCCGAAGCTTGGCAAATCAGAATGCAAGTTTCAGTTGGATTAAATACTTCTCTGGATTTTGCAATGCATCTTCAGTACACAAAAAGTATGCATGTACACATTTTTTTTACCTAACAGTTATGTACAAAGTGCATAGTTTATTGGTGAATGGGTTAGAAAACCATTAAATGTGTGCATTTTAGGTAAAAAGTGCCCACAAAATGTGGACAAAGTGTGCACAATGGGATGGACTGGACAGAATGGGATGCCAGGGGATGCAACACATTTATGATGGAGTGTCAATAAGACTGAAATTGGGCAGAATGAATATTATAAAGTTGGAAAAGGGTCAGAAGAGGGCAACCAGAATGATCAAGGGGATGGAGCGACTCCCTTACGAGGAAAGGTTGCAGCATTTGGGGCTTTTTAGTTTAGAGAAAAGGCGGGTCAGAGGAGACATGATAGAAGTGTATAAAATTATGCATGGCATTGAGAAAGTGGATAGAGAAAAGTTCTTCTCCCTCTCTCATAATACTAGAACTCGTGGACATTCAAAGAAGCTGAATGTTGGAAGATTCAGGACAGACAAAAGGAAGTACTGCTTTACTCAGCGCATAGTTAAACTATGGAATTTGCTCCCACAAGATGCAGTAATGGCCACCAGCTTGGATGGCTTTAAAAGAAGATTAGACAAATTCATGGAGGACAGGGCTATCAATGGCTACTAGCCGTGATGGCTGTGCTCTGCCACCCTAGTCAGAGGCAGCATGCTTCTGAAAACCAGTTGCCGGAAGCCTCAGGAGGGGAGAGTGTTCTTGCACTCGGGTCCTGCTTGTGGGCTTCTCCCAGGCACCTGGTTGGCCACTGTGAGAACAGGATGCTGGACTAGATGGGCCACTGGCCTGATCCAGCCGGCTCTTCTTATGTTCTTATGTTCAATCCATTCCTATCATAATGTGTAGGGAAATCTCTTATCTGTTAGTGCCAGTTCCATGTCATTCTGTATATTTTTATTTATTTATTTATTTATTTATAATATAACAAAATTTGTATACTGTTTGAATGTGAAGATTTCTAAGCAGTTTACAAAACATTAAAATTATTTTTAAAAAGTTAAAAACAAGTAATTAAAACATATTTAAAACATTTAAAACTGCTGCTAACTAATAAGATTAAAACAGATCAACATCTATGTGCTGGATGGGCTTGCCCAAACAAAAATGTTTTAAGCAGGAGCCAAAAAGAATACCGCAAAGTTGCATGCCTATTTTCAATAGACAGGGAGTTCCAAAGAGTAAGTGCTACCACACTAAATGAGTTCTTACAAGTGCAGAACAAGTATTAAGTGGCACCTGAAACAGTGCCAGTTCTGCAGATCAAAGTGCTCAGGTGGGCACATATGGGATAAGGAGGTCTCACAAGTAAACTGGTCCCAAGGGCTTTATATACCAGTAGTATATAAAGGTAGTATATATACCTTGAATTTGGCCTGGTAACAAATTGGCAACCAGTGCAGATCTCTGGGCAGAGGTTTTATATGCTGACAGGGTCTCACTCCAATCAGCAATCTAGCTGCAGCATTCTGCACTAATTGCAGTTTCTGGATCAGGTGCAAGGGAAGCCCTACACAGAGTGCATTGCAGTAATCCAGTCTTGAAGTCATGAATGCCTGAACTACTATGGCCAAGCTCTCACACTCCAGGAATGGCCACAGTTGTCTTACCAGGTACAGCTCATAAAAGGCACTTCTAGCCACTGAGGCTGCCTGGGCCTCCAGTGACATGTCTTTCTGAATAAAGACAAGAGAACCGTTGCTTAGTTGGGACTGTTGAGAGCCAAATTAAACATGGTTTTAATCTCATCATTAGTCATTGCATGAGTTTGGTGGTGGCTGAGCTGGATTGGGGTCATAATGTAGGGGACAGGGATTTAACCCTCTCCCCCTGCCAAGCTCCTGATGTGAATCAGCCTCCATGCCTGCTATGTGACCCACCTTCTGAATCATATCTAGACTGTGATAGGGACAAAGGATTAAAGCTCCCCTTCCCCACGATATGGTCACAATCCTCCTTTCCAATGGCAGCTACTGATTTTTTTAAAAAAGAAGTCACACAAAATATGTGACCACTAGTACACACAATATTATTCTTTTTTACATAAATAAACATATACCTAGTAAGGATTTTCCCAAAATCACCCTCAGCCAAACTCTGGGAAGTAACCAAGTTCCAGCTGAGATAGAAGTATTTTTGGAGTGGGACTGGTAGCCAACCTGCCATCTTGGGGTGGATTTTGACCCTGTTCCCAAACTGGTATGTATCTTTGGCATGATAAGCAGACAGTGTTTTCACCACCTGCTGACCAAAGCAGATCTAATCATGGCATGCAATGTGCCTTTTAAATAAAGAATTCTCAGGGATGTTCTGGGTGCTCTAGGAGGTGACCTAATATGCCTTGATTACATCTGCTATGTTCAGGAGAAAATGAAAACACCATCTGCCCTGAAGAACTGATCAGTCATCTACTAACTGCTGCACAAGTTGTCACAGCCAGAACCTGGAAAGACTTGAAGGAACTTCGTTTGGAAGCCTGGTACTCCCAGGTCTGGAAGACAGCACTTCTAGAAAAACTAACAGAAAAGAGGAAATTAGCAGCAGGACAAAAAAAGAATGACTCGTTTTTTCCAGTTTGGTATGAGTTTATTAGATATACAACTGAACATTACAAATATCCTCCTTCACAATTTGTTCATCTTTGATCCGGACTTGCTACTGAATCTTTTTCTGTATGGAATATTGGGAGATCTGTTTTGTTTTGTATTGTATTGTTTTAATCAGGATTGATTTTGTTCGTGATGATCTATGAGCAAAGTTATTGTATCAGTTTTATTAAGATATAATAAAAGATGGGGAAAAGAACAACAGTACATAAATAGCAGGTGTTTATGGATTGTCTAGCCTGTAGAACAGACCCTCCATGGCGCAGAGTGGTAAGCAGCAGTAACGCAGTCGAAGCTCTGCTCACGGCCGGATTTCGATTCCAATGGAAGGAGGAAGTCGAATCTCCGGTAAAAGGGGTCGAGGTCCACTCAGCCTTCCATCCATCCGTGGTCGGTAAAATGAGTACCCGGCATATGCTGGGGGGTAAAGAAAGGCCGGGGAAGGAACTGGCAATCCCACCCCATACATACAGTCTGCCTTGTAAATGTCGCAAGACGTCACCCTAAGAGTCGGAAACAACTTGCACTATAAGTGCGGGGACACCTTTACCTTTACCTTTAGCCTGTAGAACTAGGGTCTGAGAAAGCTACATGTAAACAGCCTGTTGCAGGGGCAACTCTTGGCCACTGAAAAGCACCAGCCAGGGGTTGATTCAGTAAAATTGTCCATCCTTTGAGTATAAGGCCCTGTGCTGCACCTGGAGCTTGGCAGACATCAGTCTGTGGCTTAGAAGGCCTAGAGGGCATGGTCGAGTTGACCCAGAGGAGATCAGCACCGCTGTTACTAGATGCCCGGATGGTGACCAAGGGCTATAAATAGCTGCTGTTTCCTAACCTTGTCTTTTAATAAATATTTTGTTAGACCTTATCAAGCTGATATCTTTAATTGACTTACAGTATTAAATATAAACTCTGGCTTACACTGTGGCTTAACACCTCCTCTGAAGTATAGCTAACCTTGTCCTTTCTTTTCCAGTTCACTTTTCACTGGTTCCCTCCCTCAAGCTGCTTCCCTCAGTTTCTTGCTTGTTTCCCCCCCCCTCGGGTTCTCCAATAGCAACCTTGGAACCCGCCTCTAATGATCCTACAGCACACCCTTTATATAGTTGTGGGAAGCACTCTAAGGTTTCAAGCATTGTGGTGTCACTCCACCACTTACAGCCCATCCATCGCACAATCTGGTCAAACCAGTGAAAAGCCGGTGCAGAGCCTGGTTGTGCCGTCCATGTTCTCCTGACACCCTAGCATGTCAATAATTCTTGACTTTTAATTATGTTAAGACAGAGAAGCTTGAAATTAATAAAGAAGGACTCCAATATCTGCACAGAAAGGAACCTCAGTGGGTTCTGACTGGTGTCCTAGAGTTGCTATTCTGGAGATCATCCTTGGCTATTGAACCTGCAGAGCTCTTTTGGTGTCTTCTTTTGTTTGCTCTCTCCGTCTGGTTTGCATACTTTCTACTAGAACTGTGTGCAAATGATACTTCAGAATTCTGTGGGCACAGAAATTGTGAGAACGTTCTGATCCCAGGGTGAGAGGAAAAATTCTCCAACACTCTCAGTCAGGTGGAAAATTAACCATTATGAGTGGTGGTAGCATAACTTCTGTTTATTTTTCTCTCCAGAGGTTTGTTGCTGTTGTTTCACTACTTCAAGCTGTTGGCAATCTGGTTACCTTTACACATTGTCCACAGTGCCTTGGACCTAGTTGTGTGTGTGTGTTTTAGGCTTAATTCTACTTTCTTTCATGGACACCTCAGTTGGTGCTATGCACTGGCCTTTTCATACCTTTAGGGAAGGCAAATGGGACTTAAATCCCTTGCATTTTCCCCTCGTCTCTAATAAATACCACTTCTTCTATGTCACTCTGGCCTCTGCTACTGCTTCTTTTCAAACCCTTCATTGTGCTGGACATGCTGGCTACATCTGCCTGAAGCAGTGCTTCTTTGGGTGTGGACAGCAGTGTGGGAAAAGGTGAGTGGAGTGGGGATGATACACTAGTTGCAGTGTTTTTTTTTTCAGAAGGTTGCCCAATCAGGAGGGCTTTGGGAATAGTGGTACCTCACTACATTCTGGTTTCTTTGAACCATTTTGGACCTTTCACAGCATATAGACTCGATGTATTACCAATCACAACAATAATCTAGATGTAAACAAGGAGTTGTAGAAATGGCATGTGAATGGCCTCTGCCTCCTAATTATTGTCCTGAACCCCTGAATTATGGGGTGCTGATTATTTCTGAACACTGTTACTGCTTAGAATTAGAGTCTGGAAAGTTCAAAATGCAGGCTCCCTGACACTGTTACAGCATTTGGAAAGTTTCCCTGTGCCTCTGTGTTCAAAATAACAGAGTCTGAGGAGTTTTGTTCAAGTAACCAAAACAATGCAGCTTGTCCCACGCTTCTGCTTTGTCGGGTGAGATTGTTTATGACTTTCTCAAGCTTTGAAGGGATGATGAGCTAATTGGCTTACGAATGTTCTCACTTGACTAATGTAAACAAGTAGCCTGATAATCAAAACAAGCAGTCAACCTTGAGAATGCAGCTGCATTCTCAAGCTGAAGAGGTCACGAGGACAGGATCAGGAGACATTACCTGAGGGGGAACCAGCTACCTAGATGATGGGAAGATAATGGTCTAATAGATGTAAGGTGCCCCTCCCAGGAGGTGTTTGGGGGATAAATACAGGACCCCTAGATCAAGGAGATTAAGCCTTCAGGGAGCTGACAAAGGCCCAAGATAACATCAGGAACAACAAAGACCAAAACAACCAGCGAGAAGCAACATGAAGAAGACTGAAGAGCCGTGACCTCTCCTAGGCTGTGCTGTTCAAAAGGCTTCCAGCGCACATAAGACAGGGGGAGGGAGGCAGAGACTGCTAGCTATGTAATTAGTTTTAGTGTTTTGTGGCCTAATTGTAAATCTCTAATAAATTGTAAAGCTCTAATAAACCTTTAACTCCTTCACAACCATCTGTGTTCATCACCATTTGAAATCTCAAACTACACTGTCTTATGCTTGGCAAGGGGCTAGGCATTTGGCATTATACTCGATCAGATTATTCTGCTCTCCACAACTGGTTCTGCTACTTCTTAATTCCCTGCATAGGAATGATGCATTCCTATGATGCATCATTAGAACATTTTGCTCCCTTTGCATTATCCAGATAGGTTGCAATTTTAGCATTAGTTTAGATCTCAGAAAATAAGCCCTTATTGATCTTCTTACTGTCATGTACACTAAGACAGCCAATTCTTTTCCTGATGTATGTCTAAGTTCTAAAAGGCTTAGATCTAAATCTGTAGAGTCTCAGTTGTTTTTCATTAAGACATTTTTCACTGTCTAAATAACCTTCATGGCCATACTTTATTCGTTTTAGCTTTTCTCCTGAAGAAGCGAATATAATGAGATTGGTAAGAGTTAGAAAATTTGCACTTTTGAAAATGGAGTGTGTTGTTAGCATCGTCTCATCATTCAAAAAAGGGTTGTTCACACATTACACTGAACATGCCTACAGGGCATCTGTACATGAGTACAACTGTCTCTGTGAAATGTACACATGCTGTTGTACCCTTAAAAACTGGTGTTTTCATCTCGTGCAGCTTAGGGATAGAGGAGGCATTCGCTCTGTTCAGATTCCAAAGTGGACTCACATGATTTTTGTGCTTTTGTTTGCCGCCCTGGGCTCCTGCTGGGAGGAAGGGTGGGATATACATCAAATAATAAATAAATAATGATCCAATATGGGTAGCTCAGATCAGATTAATGCTCCACTTCAGAATCTACAGTCCAAAGGATTCCCTTGAAAGGTTGTCCAAGGGTTTAAAAACACAGCTAAAGTACTTATGAGGTGGTCCAAAGACTGTATACTGCCTCCATCCCCTCACCCAATTTTTTCTTTTGAAATTGCATGTCCAGCTGCACACAGCCTGTGAAGCTGGTGCATGTGGCTCCCTGCTGCCATGCACCTTGAATGGGCATATAGAAAGTCCTCGGCAATGATGGGACTTGATGACATCCCATCACTCCCAGGGGAAATTGTAAAGAAAAGTCATGGCTGCTCCAGTGTTTACACCTGATTCTAGCGGATCAGACAACTTAGCAATTCATGAGGTCATTTTTGTGGGGGACTGTTATTTGAAGCAAAAATTAGAGATATGTAAAACAAGACATCTGGCATAATCCAATGAAGGCCTGAAGTACATTGCCATGGCTTTCAGTCATCAATAAATTATGTGCCACTTGTTGATTTTAATTGGTCATAACTGGACTGAACATTCTCTGGACGGTGCCCGATGGGAAATTTATCTAGATGTCTTGTTAGTTGCACTCTTAAACAATTGAACTGACAAGTTCAAAAATCCCATATTAGCCAGTCTGTCCGTTCGTTAGTTTGTTATAATATTTTTACCACCATGAGAATCTATTTTTTAAAGAATATTTATAATCCACTTAATATAAAGAAATATCTGCAAGCAATGTAGAAAAATCCCTAAGCAGAGTTGATATATGGATTGACTGATTTCTTCCTTAGATACATAAAGGGCCATTAGCACTCTCTTCAAAAAGCTCAAAAGCTAACTCCAAATAAAAAGTTACCTTACTATTCTCAAGTTATTATCCCATTACACTGAGTTGCTCAAGCATAAACCACGAGAGGAGTACATAGGGTTAAATCATTCTTGCAGGGGAAAGGGATAAAGAGCGAGTTACCAACGGTTGGGATTAAAGAATCACAACTTCATTAAAGGAACTCTGCATATCAAGTTTTCCACAACCACTGTAGAAAACAGCTCACAACCCAACTTGTTCAGATGCCCAGCAGACTGGCAGAACAGCCAGCGGAAATGTTCCCCTGGCTTCCTCCATTACTCCAGCTCACCCTCTCAACTTACCTAGCTTCTCTAGTGGCAGTGGTGAGTAGGCATAGAAGGTTCTGTCAATTTTGGTGTTCTCTCTCATTTTTCCAATCTTAAATTTAGTTCTCCACATTTCTGCAGCAATTTGCATTTTTTTAAAAAAGAAATCCTCATAAAAATTTCCCAGCATTTCAGTGTGAATTTCTCCTAATAAACACATTTTGGTTGGCAGTTTTGAGAATTGTACACATTTTTGCAAGCAATTTCTCTTCATATAATGCATTTTTGTATGTTATTTTCATTCATATTCATTTTTATGCACACTTTTCCCTGTTGTATGCATTTTTGTATACATTGTTTGGCTAGCAAACTGCATTGCAAAATTTGAATAAGTGTAAATTTCAAAGGATGGCTGTGTTTCAGTTTTCTTATTGTTTCAGAAAGTGTTAGGCTTCAAGTGCAAATTGAATTGAATTTCTCACCCATCCCTAGTGCTGAGTCTCTAATACAGTGTCAGGTCTGGTACCCTGGCTGCATCCTCTGGTTTTTGCTCACTGAGGGATCACCCAACTCCTCAGCCAACTTCCAGAATTCATCAATACAGCCTGAAGTCCCTCACTTATCAGCAAATAGGAAATCATCCAATATTGTCACTGCTGTATTCCCTGTCCTTTTCATCAAGCATCATTCCCCAAAAAAATGGACTAAACCATTCAAAAGGCTGATCATGTAATAGAGCATCACACTGAGAATGCTTTGAAAAAAAAATAGATCACCCTTCAGATGGTATGGTTCTTTATATTTAAACAAGTCTTGGACCAAATAGAGGACTGCTTCCTATTCAGGACTGACCTCTGACAGCCTTTCAGAGGACTGTCCTCTGTAAAGTAGGACACATGGCCATCCTTTCCCACAAGCTTTAGACTTCGCCCCAGACCTGTATCTCTGTTTTCAACCACAGCAACCTCCCCCCTCCCGGAAGACAGGAGCCCCTCCTTTGGAGAAAAGCAGGACGTAAGTATTCCTGAAGGCCATATGCCATCTCTTGACTATTTAAGGCTTCTCTAATGCCACTCTGAAGTAAAAAAAAAAAACACCCTCCCTCTCCAGAAGAGTCATTCCATTAGAGAGCTAGCAAACATCAGTACTGAGATAAATGAGAGTACAGAAAATTGATTGTATACTCTGGCTGTAAGTGTGGTCAAATGTTATAGGCCAGGGCATCAAATAGGATTCTAAAGTTTTTGCTGTGGCTGAAGGAAAAAAAACCCAGTAACACAATGGATATGGTTAAATAAATACAGCTTAATATGTACTTTGATTTGAGTTTAGATTAGAATGGTCATTTCCCCCCAATGTGGTACAAATGACACTTTCCCTTTCATTTCTTACCTGCCCTGTCAGCTAAGTGCATATAAGAAAACATACTAAGCAACTCCCTCTGCCCCCCCCAGCTTTATCATTTAGCAAACCTCATAGCTGGATGCATATGTGTGACAGGCATATAGTACAACATATTCGCTGCTATAGAGGAGATTATAAGGGCCTGGAAAAAGAAGGGTATCAGATTGCATGATATTTCAACTCAAGTTCTTCTGCAAGTCTGTTTGCATACTGAGAGGCAAAGAGCTCTCCAATTTTCAAAAATCCTGATTTGATTGCACCAGATTTTTCTGCCATGCTAAGTCAATGTTTAACTGCCAGGCTTTCCCTTCTTACATTCAGATTTGTCTGCTTTGGAGCCTTGCCTAACTGATGCTGGTTGAACTGCAGTACTGCTCAGTTGGGACCAGTCATTTCTTTTCAGGTGTTTCAGATCTTCTCATGGTTGAGTAAAGACAAGGATGATTAATGCAAGATTCTATTACTCTCCCTTCCTTGCCGTGTTAAATAGTCTCCAAGGTAAGTAGACAGCAGGATGATGACATTTTGAGCAGCCCCAGCACTCTCTTGGCAGGTTGACGAGAAAATGTTTCTCATGATTTCCTCCCCTCCCTTCTGTTGGACAGAAGTTGTGGGTGTGCTCTCGCTGCAATGTGCTCCTGGCTCTCCGGGAACGACTTCATTTCCTTGAGGCTCTCCGGGAACGACTTCATTTCCTTGAGGCTCTCCGGGAACGACTTCATTTCCTTGAGGCTCTCCGGGAACGACTTCATTTCCTTGAGGCCAAGGTGGCGGACCTGGAAAAGCTGAGAGAGGCAGAGAGGTGTGTGGAGGAGGCCTTCAGAGACGTTATAGCTGTGTCCCACTCCAACGATGATAGCTCTCCTGCTATCATGGAGAATTATGGTCTCTGGGAAGGAGAGCATCCAGCTGAGGAAGAGGGAAACGATCCTTTAGAAGGGACCCATTCCTTGGGGGATGAGCAGCTATCCTCTCGTGCCGAGGATATATCTCCAGGGGGTGGAGGGATCCTTGTAGTGGGTGATTCGATCATTAGGAACATAGACAGTGGGGTGTGTGATGGGCGTGTAGACCGCAAGGTGTTTTGCCTGCCTGGTGCGAAGGTTGCAGATATCGTCCGTCATTTAGATAGTTTGGTAGACAGTGCTGGGGAGGAGTCAGTGGTCGTGGTGCACGTTGGCACCAACGACATGGGGAAATGCAGCCATGAGGTCCTGGAAGCAAAATTTAGGTTGCTAGGTAGGATGCTGAAAGCCAGGACCTCCAAGGTGGCTTTCTCTGAAATGCTACTGGTTCCACGCGCAGGCCCAGCCAGACAGGCCCAGCTTTGCAGTCTCAATGCGTGGATGAGACAATGGTGTCGGGTGGAAGGGTTTGGATTTGTTAGGCACTGGGGAACATTTTGGGATAAGCCGGGCCTGTACAAAAGGGACGAGCTCCACTTGAACCAGAATGGAACCAGACTGCTGGCACTTAAAATTAAAAAGGTAGCAGAGCAGTTTTTAAACTGACTGAGGGGGGAAACCCAACAGGAGCTGAGGAAGGTCCGGTTCGGAATAAACCTCCCCCCTGGGATAAAAACCAAAGAAACGATGAAATTTTAAAAGGGGTAGGCCTAGAAGTAGGCATTGTGAGAGCAGGGGCACAGGATATAAATTCAGAAGAGCAAAATTACCACAGGCCAAACCACAAGTGCCAAAGACACTTGAAGAGAGACACTGCTTACAAGTGCCTGTACGCTAATGCTAGGAGCCTCCGAACCAAGATGGGAGAACTGGAGTGCTTGGTCTTAGAGGAGAGCATTGATAAAGTGAGCATAATGGAGACCTGGTGGAATGGAGAAAAGCAGTGGGATACGGTTATCCCTGGATATAAACAGAGCTTGGAAAAGTTACTTTTTTGAACTACAACTCCCATCAGCCCCAGCCAGCATGGCCACTGCATTGGGCTGATGGGAGTTGTAGTTCAAAAAAGTAACTTTTCCAAGCTCTGGATATAAACTATATCAGAAGGACAGGACAGGACGTATTGTGGCGGAGTCGCTCTATACGTGAAAGAAGGCATTGAATCCAGCAAGCTCGAAACCCCAAAAGAGGCGGACTCCTCCACAGAATCATTGTGGGTGGTGATACCATGCCCCAGAAGGGACTAAATACTGGGAACGATCTATCGTCCCCCTGATCAAAATGCTCAGGGAGACTTTGAGATGAGATATGAAATGGAGGAAGCATCCAAACTAGGAAATGTGGTAGTAATGGGTGACTTCAACTACCCGGACATAGACTGGCTGCATATGTGTTCCAGTCATGACAAAGAAGCAAAGTTTCTAGATATTCTAAATCACTATTCCCTAGACCAGGTAGTCATGGAACCGACCAGAGGGACGGCAACCCTGGACTTAATCCTCAGTGGGGACCGGGACCTGATGCGAGATGTAAGTGTTGTTGAACCGATTGGGAGCAGTGACCACAGTGCTATTAAATTAAACATACATGTAACTGGCCAATTGCCAAGAAAATCCAACACGGTCACATTTGACTTCAAAAGAGGAAACTTCACAAAAATGAGGGGATTGGTAAAAAGAAAGCTGAAAAACAAAGTCCAGAGGGTCACATCACTCGAAAATGCTTGGAAGTTGTTTAAAAACACTATATTAGAAGCTCAACTGGAGTGCATACCGCCGATCAGAAAAGGTACCGCCAGGGCCAAGAAGATGCCAGCATGGTTAACGAGCAAAGTCAAGGAAGCTCTTAGAGGCAAAAAGTCTTCCTTCAGAAAATGAAAGTCTTGTCCGAATGAAGAAAATAAAAAAGAACACAAACTCTGGCAAAAGAAATGCAAGAAGACGATAAGGGATGCTAAAAAAGAATTTGAGGAGCACATTGCTAAGAACATAAAAACCAACAACAAAAAATTCTATAAATACATTCAAAGCAGGAGACCATCTAGGGAGGCGATTGGACCCTTGGATGATAAGGGAGTCAAAGGTGTACTAAAGAACGATAAGGAGATTGCAGAGAAGCTAAATGAATTCTTTGCATCTGTCTTCACAGTGGAAGATATAGGGCAGATCCCTGAACCTGAACTAACATTTGCAGGAAGGGATTCTGAGGAACTGAGACAAATAGTGGTAACGAGAGAGGAAGTTCTAGGCTTAATGGACAATATAAAAACTGACAAATCACCGGGCCCGTATGGCATCCACCCGAGAGTTCTCAAAGAACTCAAATGTGAAATTGCTGATCTGCTAACTAAAATATGTAACTTGTCCCTCAGGTCCTCCTCCGTGCCTGAGGACTGGGAAGTGGCAAATGTAACGCCAATATTCAAAAAGGGATCCAGAGGGGATCCCGGAAATTACAGACCAGTTAGCTTAACTTCTGTCCCTGGAAAACTGGTAGAAAGTATGATTAAAGCTAGATTAACTAAGCACATAGAAGAACAAGCCTTGCTGAAGCAGAGCCAGCCTGGCTTCTGCAAGGGAAAGTCCTGTCTCAGTAACCTATTAGAATTCTTTGAGAGTGTCAACAAGCATATAGATAGAGGTGATCCAGTGGACATAGTGTACTTAGACTTTCAAAAAGCGTTTGACAAGGTACCTCACCAAAGACTTCTAAGGAAGTTTAGCAGTCATGGAATAAGAGGAGAGGTCCTCTTGTGGATAAGGAATTGGTTAAGAAGCAGAAAGCAGAGAGTAGGAATAAATGGACAGTTCTCCCAATGGAGGGCTGTAGAAAGTGGAGTCCCTCAAGGATCGGTATTGGGACCTGTACTTTTCAACTTGTTCATTAATGACCTAGAATTAGGAGTGAGCAGTGAAGTGGCCAAGTTTGCTGACGACACTAAATTGTTCAGGGTTGTTAAAACAAAAAGGGATTGCGAAGAGCTCCAAAAAGACCTCTCCAAACTGAGTGAATGGGTGGAAAAATGGCAAATGCAATTCAATATAAACAAGTGTAAAATTATGCATATTGGAGCAAAAAATCTTAATTTCACATATACGCTCATGGGGTCTGAACTGGCGGTGACCGACCAGGAGAGAGACCTCGGGATTGTAGTGGACAGCACGATGAAAATGTCGACCCAGCAGCTAATAGGCAGCTGTGAAAAAGGCAAATTCCATGCTAGCAATAATTAGGAAAGGTATTGAAAATAAAACAGCCGATATCATCATGCCGTTGTATAAATCTATGGTGCGGGCACATTTGGAATACTGTGTACAGTTCTAGTCACCTCATCTCAAAAAGGATATTATAGAGTTGGAAAAGGTTCAGAAGAGGGCAACCAGAATGATCAAGGGGATGGAGCGACTCCCTTACAAGGAAAGGTTGCAGCATTTGGGGCTTTTTAGTTTAGAGACAAGACGGGTCAGAGGAGACATGATAGAAGTGTATAAAATGATGCATGGCATTGAGAAAGTGGATAGAGAAAAGTTCTTCTCCCTCTCTCATAATACTAGAACTCGTAGACATTCAAAGAAGCTGAATGTTGGAAGATTCAGGACAGACAAAAGGAAGTACTGCTTTACTCAGCGCATAGTTAAACTATGGAATTTGCTCCCACAAGATGCAGTAATGGCCACCAGCTTGGATGGCTTTAAAAGAAGATTAGACAAATTCATGGAGGACAGGGCTATCAATGGCTACTAGCCGTGATGGCTGTGCTCTGCCACCCTAGTCAGAGGCAGCATGCTTCTGAAAACCAGTTGCCGGAAGCCTCAGGAGGGGAGAGTGTTCTTGCACTCGGGTCCTGCTTGCGGGCTTCCCCCAGGCACCTGGTTGGCCACTGTGAGAATAGGATGCTGGACTAGATGGGCCACTGGCCTGATCCAGCAGGCTCTTCTTATGTTCTTATGTTCTTATAGAAATTAAGAGAAGAGACCTCAAAAACACTGGCAGAGCATCTCACACAGACATTAGCGTGCCAAGGCTAATGTAGCCCAGTATTGTTGTTCAGATAAATCAGTATCTCAGGGCTGAGTCACAAGAACCTGGAGGGCATTGCTGATTGTTTGTGGGTTTTTTTGTCATGGGCAAACCAGAGTCTTGGCTGAGGGGAAAAAATGTCAGTCCAGATAAGATTAGCATCTGGCCAGGGACCTAATGGGCCTGTGGACTGCCCCTCAACCCATGCTAAGGAAGCTAATTTGGTGTTTTAGAAGTGACCACATTTTCTCCCCTACATTGCTTCTTGTGTACTGGAGATGGGGAGGCTGAAAATATGTACACGGACAATGGTATGTTAAAAACACATTCATACAAGTGAAGTAAACAGAAGGACAACACTGAAAAGAATGCATCCCTGCGGTGGTCGCAGCTGATATAGAATGTCGTGGCCCAGGTAGTGAGTGGTGTCCCATGTCAGGTACATATTACACCAGACCTGAGGGATCTGCACTGGGTGCCTATTAGCTACCAGGCCAGCTTTAAGGTCTTGTTGCTTATGTATAAAGCCCTAAAAACTCCAGCCCAGGTTACCCGAAAGACCCACTTTCCCTCTATTACACTCTAAGGCAGCCTTCCCCAACCAGTGTGCCTCCAGATGTTGTTAGATCACAACTCCCATCTTTCCTGAACATTGGCAATGCTGGCTGAGGCTGATGGGAGTTGTGGTCCAACAACATCTGGAGACACACTGGTTGGGAAAGGCTGCTCTAAGGGCATTAAAATCAGCAGATGGAACCTGATCAACCTTGCTGCAGCCCAGTGATGACTGGCTTATGTGAAGGCAGGCTTTTTCATTGATTAGACCAAGCCAATGGAATGCTCTCACTATTGAAATTTCAGAGGCCCCATCAGTACTGGCATTCTGCTGACTCCTGAACACAAACCTGTTTATGCAAGCATTTTCCTGATCCCTTGACTTTTTACTGTTGAATTGTTTTTATGATGCTGTTCTAGTGTATATTTTAATCATGGATTTGAATTGGTTTTGTGTATTTGGGTTTTATATTTTGGAAACTGCTTAGAAGCCGATTCAGTCAATAATAATACCAAAGAATAATCATAATAAAGTGGTACATTCAGGATCAGAGAAATGAGACAGACAAGACCAGTGTATTGGTTAAAATTAGACCACAAACGTATTGATTATAGCAAGTAAATGGCCTTGGCATGGCATAGGCAAAGGTCCTGATTCAAACAGTTTGCCTGCTATTTGAACCCATGCCCAGCCTGCCTGCTGGGACATTCTTGGGAGTTGCCAGCATAACAGTCCACATTGTGGCTCAGTCTACACATCTGGGTTCCAACTTCCAACCGGCAACCTGAGACACCATGCCTGTCTCCCCAGGCTAGGACTGGAGCATGAAGCGTCACCCCCAAGACTCCATATAGCCCCCTACCCCAGTTGGTGATCCTGGTCAATGCCATTCTTTTGCCAAAGTGGGTGACAGAGAAAATAGAAACACTGTACAATATCAAATGACTGTTGCTGATGGAAAGATGAGAACCTTGCAACCATTAGCCAGTTGTGGTTGGAATTAAAGTTCCTTTCTGGCACTGGCAATCCGGCAACCAACAAAATCCTTAGCAAAAGACCAGAAACTGAGAGGCCTCAGAAGACCACATGAGCTCCCAGGGAGTTTTGCAAGAACATGTGGGCTTCTTGGAAGTCCCTTGAAACTTGGTCTCCTCTGCCTCAGGGCCTTATGCTGTCTGGCTGGAGAAGAGTAATGGCATATTAATAATAATAATAAATAATTACAAATAATAAATAATATAAAAATAGTGTGTGAGGGGAGTAGGGTTCACAAAGATAGCCTTGGTATGAGAATTGGGGCATTCCAAGCTTGTCTCTGTTTTCATCTGGGAAATGTTGGAGTGTATGCACTCAGTAACCCTTTGATTTCTTTTTTACATGCATGGTTTTGTTATGCTTCTATGGGCATTATATGCTGTCCTCCTCTTTAAAGGTGCCTTTATTAGCTTTTTGTTTGGTGGTGTTCAGTGTAAGGGTTTCTTGAAAATTACAGTCTGTTAGATAATATATTTCTGGCAAATGCAAACTGCAAGAAGGAGTTTCATTGATCAGAGCCTGCAAATCACATTGGCTGAAAATGCCATCTATTAAACTCAGTTTATAGTGCACTCTTGTAGAACGACAAGCACTAGTAGCATCTCAGTAAGAGAATCGTTCAAGGTTTTATTTTTTATTTTTTTTAAAAAATAACCTCTGTTCCTCCCATATTTGTTTCATTTGCTAATGATGCCTCTACACTGCTGTTGACAATAATGCCACACTAATGAACATATAGCCTTTTGCTCACTCTAAAAATGTATATTAAACACTTTAAATGGTGCATGTGGGCCTGCACAATTACTGCATTGTATCATCAGCCTCTGACATTTCATGAAATAATGATATCTCGATTTTGATCCATAGCATGTTTTAAAGAATCTCTGGAATACAAGGTAATTACAATCCAATGGAGAAAAAAGTTGGTGTAAAAAGGCAGGCACTCTTTAGCAAATGCATAAATCTGGATTGTAAGCATGTTCAGCCTTCCTACTATATGGAATATGGCAGCAGTTGGCAGTGGGGAACAATGAGTGTGACGCTAGTAGGTTTAAGCAGCCCTTCAAGAGCTAAAGGATCATCGCCAAGGACATGTGTTACCAGATTGCTTCCTGGAACAATTCAAAGTGTCGGTGATCTTTTTTTTTTTAAATCCTCAGTCAAAAATAGTTACGGACCATCTCCTCCCATATCGTTGTAAGCCATACTGAGCAGTACTTTTGCCACAGAAGAGCAGGATATCAATGTAGTGGTAGTGGCGATGATGGTATTACAAAAAATAATGCCAACCAGATTAAAAGGGCTGAGCTACTATGTTAAGTAGGCATGGGCTGATAGGTCCCTACATCACCTGCTCTGCTCCACAGCCAGTTTGCACCCCTATGTTTCTTTCTTTACCAATCAATAGATCATATGCTCCAACCGCCCCTTTTCACCAAGAACATATCCCATATTTTTGATCCACGTCCTTGGTAAATCATTGTCCCCATTTTCCTCTCCATCCCATTTTAAGGACTTTGTGATGATGCCTTGGTTAGCACTTCTTTTTCATGTACCCCATCCAGACAGTAAATGTTTTGGAATGTGTTTGAATTTACTGTAGTAAGGACTGCAACCAGACCCTGTGAAAGGTTAAGCATTCTGTTAAGCATCCAGGTGATGCAATCCTATGCACATTTGCTCAGAATTAAATTTCACTGTGTTCAGTGGGGCTGACTCCCAAATTGGGATGCCTGAAGGCTTCTTTTAGCCCACTTTTGTCAGGACACTAGCCTGACCCACACCTCCTGGACTCACACACAGATCAAAATGCAGTTGTCCTTGAGTTTTCACAGTTCTCCAAATTTTGCAATACTGTTATTGGTTCAAAAACATTACAAAATGAATACAAAAATGCATGTTTTAAATTAAAATGGGAACTGTGTTCAAAAATGCCAATTTTCATGCATTCTGTATTAAAAAATAAATCACAGAATGGACTTATGGTTGAACACATGCACAACTGACACATACTAGAAACAGAGTCTTGTATCTAATGCTGCTCTTACTAAGAGAAGATCTGTTGAAATTAATGAATCTAAGGGTAGAAACACACTCACTGTTCTGCTGGTTCCAGTGTGTCTCCACCTCTCTCTTCTCTTCTAGTCAAACCTCACCCATTTTTATTGTAAAACCTGATGGGATCTGCTTAAGATTTATATATATATATATAACAAACAGGACTTCATTCAAGCTTGCTCTGGATCCCTATTTATATATATATATTTGCATTTTTTTAAAAAAAGTCATGAAAATTCTTCAGCACTGTAGTGTGAATTTCTCTTAATTAACAAAATTTGTCTGTAGTTTTGACTTACGTACACAATGTTTTTAAAAGCGGTTTCTCCGAACATAATGCATTTCCCTATGTTATTTTCATTAATATATTAATTTTACACCCATTTCCCCCTAATATGTGCATGTTTGTACACAGTGTTTGGTTGGCGAACTGCATCACAAAAGTGTGATTTTTTTTTTAGGCTTCACTTCTCATATTATTTTGGAAAGTGCAATTTTGATAGACTCAGCTTTAAATGCAAACTGAATTGAATTTCTCCCCCATCTCCCAGCCCCTATCTGGAGATGGCAGGGATTGAACTTGGGACCTTCTGCCTGCAAAGCAGATACTCCACCACTGAGCTGTGACCCTTTGCCATGGAAAGGTGAAGGCACCACTTTGCCCTTTGCTTCAGGCAGAAAAATGTCTTGGGCCAGCCTTGATAGAAACATTAGAAGTATACAAGAATGTCTCTGTTTTCAGCTGTGGATTGTTGGCATGTATGCTATACATACAAACGAGCACGTGGCTAAGAACCTTCTCCAGATGCCTATAGAGCTGAGCATAAGCGTTGTACCTTGCCTCCAGCTACAATGTCTCTTTTTCCAACATACTGAAGACAGTCAAACTACATAACTTAAAAGTAGGTGAAGAAAACAACAACTCTCCACACAATGTAGCACAAGTGTTTATATTTTTTAATAAAACCCTGGCATGTTGCTTTTTCAGCTGCATCCCCATGGAGCCTTTTTAAAAAAATAGACAAATGAAAAGTCAGGGAACCTGTATGGCAAAAAGTCTTTTGTCATCGAAAGTGCTAGTGTGGTTTTGACACATTAAGTATTGCACTGAATGTGTTGAGTATTCGTTGTAAAAATTGCTTAGAAATGTTACCAAATAGTTTTCGGGCTGCAAATTATAGGAGCAGAAAAGAGGGGAGAAGGTTTCCATTGACTCATATTACTAAAAGGCAGCTATTGGACCAATTTTATCTCTGTGGGTTCCTAGAATATCTTTCTCACTAACACATAGATTAGTTTAATTTGCTTTATCTACTGTTTAAAGACGCTTTTCACCTGTAAATCTGCCAGAATTCAACAGCTTAACCTCCTATATAAAGAGGAATGCTTATGTCATTCAAAACTGATAAGATACACATTCTACTTCTGCCATAGTTCTTTTTTAATAGTTGCTGATGAATTAGTATGAGTATCAGATTCTAAGCCTCTCTCTCTCTCTCCCTCTCCCTCTCCCTCTCCTTCTCTCTCTCATTGTTAATCTGGTGGTAAACTTCCAAGATTATTGTGCAAGGTATTATAATGCTATGAGAACTTTAATTGGATAATTGGAACCATATTATATCCAAGGTTCTTATTAACATTCCTTTGAATGGCCAATGAGGACACTAGTTTTTTTAATCCAAAACATAATAAAGGCAAGAATAGTTGCAGTACTTTAAATCTGATAATGACAGTGCAATTGTATCTGTGTCTACTCAGAAGTAAGAGTCATTGAGTTCAATGAGCAATACTCCCTAGTAGGTGCACATAGCAGCAATGGGAATTCTGTATCCACCTGAGTGGTGTATTCCCATTTGAGCAACTTTCCAGGGGCCACACGACAATAGTGGGTATGGATGGAAGAGAAAGTCAGATCAGTTCACATTTAATCCTCATGCATACCCAGCAAGAAAATCACACTGGCTAACTTTGGGATATATCTGGACCCCAAAGAGATTTCCAATGGAAGAATGGGGTCACTTTGTCCCCCAGAAACCTTTTTTGTTTTTTGCTTGATGGTACCAAAGCACCTTGAGCCAAAAAAACACGTATTCAGAGGAGGCAGAATTTTTCTGAGCATGTACATTGGCCCCTTCTCAATGCATATTGAGTAAACAACACAATTTCTGCGGTATTTTTGGATCCTAGTAGGTTTTTTTGTTTCCAGAAACCTGAAATTTCGGGGCATTTTACAGATTAATATTTGTGACAATGTCCTAGAAGGCCATCCCTGTATGTCTACTTACACAATGAAAAGTGCACCTGAGGCCAGAAAGTGTCCCAGAAATCTGCATGAGGGTAAAAGATGAGCTTATCAAATTTGCACTTTCCAAAACAATACACAAATCAAAACACAGCCATCTTTGAAATTTGCACTTCTCTGAATTTTGCAATGCAGTTCTCCAGCCAAATAATGTGTACAAAAATGCATAGAGCAGGTATGGAGAACCTTTGACCTTTCAGATGTTGCTGAACCATGTTTTCTGGGGCTGATGGGAGTAGTGGTTCAGCAACATCTGGCAAGATAAAAGACACACCTGAACTAGGGTAATATAATTCACATATTACTGAAAACAACAATCAAAAGTCTATTATATTAAGGGAAATTGCTTTATATTAGGAGAAAATTGCTCTAAAACACTGATGAATTTTCATGAAGACTTTTTAAAAAAAATCAAACTGATGTGGAAATGTGGAGAACTGATCTTAAAATTAGAAAAATGAGAATCAGAAAGAATCAGAAAAGAAGAAAAAAATGAATTGGAAACCAGGCATTTTGCCAGAGGCAAGAATGTTTGAGGATTGATTTCAAAGGTGATGAAACACACTTGTGAAGAAGTGAGTTATTGCTTTATTTGAAATAGAAGCTAGTCGTTTATGGCAGGCAAGCAATAAACAGATATAGCAACCAATAAGAGCAGTTAACTCATGTTCTCCTTTCAGTTGTTGGGAGCCCCAGACGAGCAATGATAGAGAGATCCCAACTGGCCCCTACACAGCACCCTGAACCATCCTGGGTCTGTGCTGAGGCTCCCTGAGCAGGAGTTAGGAACCCTTATTTATACCCAAAAGAGCCCCTGGACCTGGGTGCAGGTTTGCACCTTTACTAGCTATACCTGTGAGGATGTTTTTTGTAAAATTTGAGGCTCCTGCTCCTACCTTTGTTTATCAGTTCTGTCGGTCAGTGTCCTTGGGCTTTGTAGCAGCATGATTCATTGCATCTGCCTTGAAGTCCAGGCTCCCAGGCTTTTAGCAGTGAAAGAAAACACTAACGAGCGATTGGCATCCACTGTCTATTTTTGCCAATTAAGGGCCTCTCTTACCTCATACGTGTTACATAAACAAAGCTTCTCAGACTTATGTCCTACACAAGCAGGGTGAGAAAGAAAGAAAGCAACACGACTGTCTGGCTGAGATGCAGGGGTGGGAGACAGGAGTATGAGCCAAGGGAACTGAGCATGCCACACTAAGCCTCCTTGTTATATCAAGATGTCTTGTGGTCATTTCCCATACACTCTGCCCCATGGCATGCACCATTCCTTTCCTGTCCCTATGCTTTGGTCTTCCCCCCACTTCACTGGGTAAGGGCTCGCATTCTTTTATACAAGTGTTGAATCTTAACATACAAAAAGCGGCTTATTACTAGCAGAATTATAATAGAAACCAGGAATACAATTGCTGGATGCCATGCCGGATTCAAAACGTTTGTAATTGTGGGACTCCAGCGAGAGAAAATGCTCCACCGGGGGTGGCTGGTTAGGTTCTCTATATCTTGGGTACCCCTCGCTGGATTGTCACGTTGTAGTGGTGAGTGGGCTTGCATGTTCCAGTGAACCCTGTGAGTGATGCCGTCAAGAGTCATGTACTCCCAGCAGGGTCACCCATGGCGGTAAGGTCAAGGGAGAGGAACCAGACAAAGAACGATCCAAGAAAGTCCTCAATGGCAGAACAGGCGAAGGATAACAGTGTGCATGTTACAATGGCTGTGAAGGCGGATGAAGGCTGCAGCAGATAAAAGACTTCCAATCATTGTGGTATCCATGCCATTGGATCAAAGCCTTTTTCTGTCAAGATTGTGTGTTGATCGTCGTGCGCCGATCTCCCCACACAAAACAAATTTACGCACAGGCGTCTTCCAAGCAAAGACCTTATCTTGGAAGACAATCTTACTCAGCCACGAGTGATCGCCAATGAATCTTGGGTAATTCGAAGATTTGCCTGTTAATGTTCAACCTCATCCCCTTATCACTCTTGGACAATGTCTTTAATTGTGTTTGGACCTCATTACTTTCCCATAAACCTCGGGCTGCTGAGCTGACATTGAAACCCATGAGAATGGAAATGGACTGCCTTAGAGTCGATACTGACTTATGGCTACCTTATTAATAGGGTTTTCATGGTAAGCGGTATTCAGAGATGGTTTACCATTGCCTCCCTCTGAGGCTAGTCCTCTCCAGCTGCCTAGGGCCTGCTCAGCTTGCCACAGCTGCACAAGCCAGCCCTTTCCTTGTCTGCAACTGCCAGCTGGGGGGCAACTGGGCTCCTTGGGTCTATGCAGCTTACCCACAGCTGCACAGGTGGGAGGGCACGTAACCCCTGAGCCACTCACTGTGGGGGTGATCTTTAGCTGGCCCTTGACACCCAGGAGACACGAGTGGGGATTTGAACTCACAGACTCTGGACTCCCAGCCAGGCTCTCCTCCCCACTGTGCTATACCTATAAACAGATCCAGTAAACAAATCAGCACTTCTGTCAGAAGGCAGGCAAGCAAAACTGCAATAAGAACAAAAAGTAAAACTTCCAATTGACCCTAGATAAAAAACAGCCCATTCAAGAAGACTGAACAACCAATGGCCTTAGCAACAACTCCTGCTGAATCTTTTGCCTCCCACCCTAAAGTTTTAGTATCATATTCAATGGCACCACCCGCTGGTCAGCACTGCCATGAGTTCAGCATACTGACTGGATTTAATGTAAGGGCCCAAGGGAAAAGCAGCTGCCACTGCTGCTTTAGCCTCCTTTAAGGCACACTGCTGCATCTCCCCCACTCCAAGTGAGTCCTCTTACATGTCACTTGGCAAATGAACTGCAGAATCAGGGCTAGATGGGGAATATGCTGTTGCCAGAAGCCCATCAGGCCCACCAAGCACTGGGCTTCTACCTGGGTTTTTGAAGCCTGCAAGGTAGCAATTACATTGAGTACTTTCCCAGGTATATGTCCCACAGGTTCTGCCCAGGCCACCCCTAGGAACTGCACCTGCTGTTCAAGCCCCTTTAGCAAATTCATTCCAATGATACCTTCTGGGACCCATGCAACCAGCACAGTGGTCCACCTGGGGGACAACTGCTGTAATGCCAAACACAAGCACACTTGGGTAGTGTGCTCCTCTCCATCTCCATAAGCACTGATGTATTATGTACCCTTGTGTTTGTCTGGACTGCCATGAATTAAGGTCACTTCTGCCCCTGTATCTATCAAAGGCATTACTTGCTTGTTAATGGCATATGTGGGTGCAGGCCTGCTCAAGGGTCCAGTGTAGGGGAGGTGGTTGTCCTGATTGGACAGCTAGGAGACATTCAAAAGGAAAATGAGCCCAAGCCTTGGGCTAGAGTGGCAAAGGAGAGAGGAAAGTCACGAGATAGCCAGCAGCTTCAAAAGGAAAAGGTGACATGGAGACAAATGTTTGCAGATTTACTAGAGGTTGGGGTGATAAAACCTGACATAGACGGCCTTCCCACAGCTGATTTGTATCATATGTGGAAAGGAAAGTGTGCTAATAAAAAGGGAGTGAAGGAAGGGGCACAGCAGGTCAGGGGTGCTACCTCAACAGCCCTGCCAGAAGGACATTTGCATTCCCCACTGCCAACCGAGGGGGTAGGGGGATGGGAGATGTCCCACCCAATGTGTTAGGAGTGTGATAAGGCTCCAGTAGTAAGACTAATAAAGTCAGCTATCCCTTTCTGTCTTCTCCCTGAGCAGGTAGGAACCCTTATTTATACCCAAAGGAGCCCCTGGACCTGGGTGCAGGTTTGCACCTATGACTTTTACTAGTTATACCTCTGGGGATGTTTTTTTAATTTGGATCTCACACTTCTGCCTTTGTTTATCAATTCTGTTGGTCAGTGTCCTTGGGCTTTGTAGCAGCATGATTCATTGCACCTGCCTTGAAGGCCAAGTTCTCAGGCTTTTAGCAGTAAGAGAAAACATCTTCACTAATGAGCGATTGGCATCCACTGTCTGTTTTTGCCAATTAAGGGCCTCCCTTACCTCATCCGTGTTATATAAACAAAGCTTCTCAGTCTTATGTCACAAGCAGGGTGAGAAAGAAAGCAACAAGCCCACCTGGCTGGGATGCAGGGGCTGAAGACAGGAGTATGGGCTAGGGGAATTGAGCATGTCACACTAAGCCTCCTCATTATATTGAGATGTCTTGTGGTTATTTCCCATACACCAGGCTTGGAGAGTTGCTGCTTCAAAATTCTCTCTGCAAAGATAGTGAATATCAGAAATAATAATTAATCCAGTGGCAAATCTGATGATTGCATAAACACAGCCAATCACTAACACACATACACCTCTCCATCATCCAGGCAAGCAAGAGGAATCATCACAGTTCAAGGCAAAAAAAGACTCAAGGAGAGCATGGAACAAGGGATGGGGTAAGGGATGTTGCCTGGTAAGGAATGTTGCCTGGTGAGACAGGTATGTATTGGGAAGAGTCCTGAGGGCTGCATAGAAAGGCATGGTGGACCACACTCAGCTCCCAGGCCTGAATCCCCCACCCCTGCTATATTGGATTACAACCCTAATTTACTTAAAATAATTGTCCTTTTTTGCCTGTTTTAATGACTTGGACAATTTCTTTTTTCAGTGACAAGTAAAAATGTGTAGTGAAAGTGTGCATTGGGTTAAGGTTTAAGTGGTTCTCTCATATTCTAGGCACTTACACAATTCCATATTGGTTTTAGTCAAATCTATTTCTAACTATGGGTGATTCTCATAAAGACTGGATAAGCCACAGTTTGTGTGTGTATATATAGATAGATCTATAGGAATTGTAGGTGTTTGTATGAGAATGTTAATGTTGTATATGAATTTTTAATGGCATAATGTATTTATGTTTCCAAATTTAAGTCACTTGGAAACTTTGGTAATATGCAACTAATAAATCTAATAAAGAAAACCAATGTGAATACTAATGATAATAATATCAGTTCCATGATTTCTTTTTAATGTACATGATTTTTTTTGCATATTCCCTTTTTTGTGGGTGGATGCCTTCTGCAGAAACCTTCTCCTGTGTTATGCTTTTCATTTTTCATTTGCCTTTCATTGTCGCTGTACATGATGATGGTGACTGATTATTGCATGGAGGGCATGGGAAATTAAGGAATGCCTTGTCTCTCACTGCATGTTTTTGGTGGTTTGATTTCTATTCCGTCTTCCTCTTTCATGTCCAGAATTGAGTCTCTTTCCCTCCTGGTTGTCAGCTCGGTGCTATCAGCTAGTCTGGTCAGACCACATGATATTGGGAAGATTAATGTTAAGCTCTCCCAATATTATTTAAATTTAATTAACAATTACAGCCCTTCCACTTCCAAACACCATCTCCTCATCTTCCCCCATTCATCCTCCCCCCACAGGGCACTGAAACAATAAGGGTGCTGTTTTTTTGGTTTTTTGTTTTAAAGAGTGCCCTCTGTAATAAATAAGGTTATTTGCCTGTCTGTTTGCTTTGGTTTTTAAAGATAAAGCTATCTGGCTGGAGCTGTGTTGAGCATGAGTAAACTTGGACTTGTCCTCTTTCCAAATTGGATTTGGCATGCTTTCCTCTTTTATTGCTGTCCATTTTGCAGGCTGCCAAACCTTCCGCTAATATGCATAACATGGTTGTCATGGGAAGTACATAGCAACATGTCAGATCTATGGCTTGTGCTCCAGGAGCTGCTGTTGACATTGGAATGGTTTCTGTGCCCCCTCCCACTTGGCACTGGATGCAAGAGGGGGAAAAAGAATCACAGATGCTAGGAAATCAGTAAGGAAGGGTGGAAATGATAAAATCTGTTCAAAAGTCAGCTTTACACCCCCACCACACACACATACTTTTTAAACACCTGCATTTTTTTTCAGGATGGGGACATAATTTTTCAGAGAACACACCTTGCTT
The DNA here is from genome assembly GCF_030035675.1 of Rhineura floridana. NCBI lineage: Eukaryota > Metazoa > Chordata > Lepidosauria > Squamata > Rhineuridae > Rhineura > Rhineura floridana. Next base: position 49,084,585 of record NC_084489.1, read on the forward strand.
ACCTAAAGCAGGTAAGCAGACCTTTTTGAGGTAGACCTAAATTTTTTGAGAAGCCATTATTGGCAGTGGCAGAAGACATCCAGCTGCATGAGTCGGCCCAGAAAATGCTGCTCGCTCCTCCTCCTCCTCAGTTCTTGAGTTTCTGCAGTGATAGCATAAGCAAGCCTATGTCTATAGGGTCCTTCTTCAAACTAAGGCACTGGGTAACAGGAATGAAATGGCCTCAGAAAGCCCCATAGAAACACTGCTGACCATTTTGCTGTGGTGGTAAATACTAAAATGTAAACAGCATTTTTCAATGTGGCACAGCTGTGGTGGCACAGGAACTCACTTGGTCTACCTTGTTGCTCAGTGACTCACTCTGAGGAAGGTTCCTTCTTCAAGTGACCGGCATTGCCTAATGTGAGGACCAGCCCTTGTCATTACCCCCTGTGAATTCCACATTCTATCCAAGCAATAAATACCTGCTGCTGCTATGTCCTCATGCTTAGGTTCTATCAGTATTCTCTGTGTTCTGTCTCCATATTGTCATTGCTTGTCTCAGCCATAGGACCAGGCTGGATTGCACAACTGCGATCTCTTACAGATTCTTCTGATGCATCATACTCTTTCCATTCCTTACAGATGAGCTTCTTCATGATGGAGTGTAGAAGCATCCTCTTAGGACAAAAAGCTAAGCAGATGAAACTTCACCTGTTAGCCATACTGGCTACGTCTGATGGAAGATGGAGTCCAGCAACATGTGGACAGCCACAGGAGGTTCCCCATCCCTGATCTACAGAGATGGCTATTCACTAGTTTTGCATTCAGTTTTGCATTCAGTGAACGCACAGAGGGAAAGAGTGTGTCCATTACCCATACCTCCTGATATTCATATACTTAACATGAAGGGGTTCTACACACATACAGCTGTATGTGCAGAGAGTTCCTCCATGTGATCAGAAATCCTGAACACCTCAGGGTTTCTGATCATGTGGAGGTACCTTATCCATATATGTGTAGAGCCTCTTAACATTAATATTTCATGTGTGAATGTGAGTATGTTCAGCAGCCATGCTGAAATCAAGAAGTGTGGCCAGACGTTTGCTCCATCATGTGTTCACTAAACACTTGGGGGGGGGGATGAGTGAATCGCTCTTGTGTCTGCTGTGCTTTTCAGAAATTAAATGCTTCAGTGCACATGCAAAGTTGTGCTGTTGCTTCCTTATTTACTTCACTGTCAGTGCATGCACTGGTAAACCCTTGATCCTGAAGTGAATGGGCAGTCCGTCCACATGGATGTGGACATACATGATACATGTACATCAGAACAACTGGATTGGAGTAAATGTGTCTGAATTCACATCTGAACAAGGGAATAATCTTATGGGCCATTCCATGCATGAAAAGGATAGCTATTACTAAAGAGTACTGGTTTTATTTTCAAGTCATGTAGGCTATTTAAAACTCAGGAAATGGCAACAAGAAACCTCTTATAACTAACAAGCTACTGACTGGAAATGATTAGCCATTTGGAGGAGCTGATCTTTAAATAAATGTCAAATAAAATCGTAGCACATCTCCTGGGAACACTTTATAAAGTGTTCTCACATTTGAAGATGGGTCTTACTATTTCCTAATCTTTTAGTGTTATTTATTATTGGAACCACCAAAGCATCCAATGGGATGCTTTTTTCACATGCTTGCATCAGCAGCAATCTAAGAGACCCATTGTGCCTGACTGGCACTGAAATTGCTGGGGAATAGTTCACCAGATGCATTGTGTGCTGCTTTCTGTGAGTCTAGCTTATTGAACTTGCATTCTTCTCCAAGCAGAGTGGCCTGGGAATTCACTCAGAGAGTTGTATCTGAATAGTAAAAGAGTATTACAATATCATAACTTGTCGGTCTCACAATAAAATACAGAAGGGAACAATGCAGCCTTACCCAACGCCAATGAATGAAGCTATAGCTTGGGGTGGGATAATAAACATGATATCCAAATGTGTATAAGTAAACTCCAACAGCCATTTAAAAAAGCAGTGAGGGGAAAAGTCTGTTTTCCCTTGTGGGGTTTCAGAAGCATGTAAATAAGGGGTGGGGAACCCCAGGCCCAGGGGCTGAATACAGCCCTTCAGGGTCTCTGTATAGCCCTTGGGAGTCTCTCCAGGTTGCACCTTCTCCCTATCCCTGTTCTGTTCCCTTCTCAAATGCTTTTCCCTGGCTGCATTATGTCCTTGAGCTGTGATGTCCCTTGCTTGCTGGATGGAGAGGTGTGTAAAAACCTCTTGCTTTTGCATGGCTGGAAGGTAGTCTATTGCACAGAACTGTTGTCCCCCTACTTTTGACTTCGGCACCATCAATCACTGGCATGTGGACCCATAATGAAATGTAGCCCTTGAGCTAAAAATGTTCTTCATCTTGATATAAATGGAAGTAAAAGTGCATCTGGAAGTGGGTGTGTGGGTGTGCATGTGCATGCATGTAATTAACTTGAATAGAATAGGGAAATGGCTGGTGAGGAAAGGGTTAAACACTGCTGTGATGTCCTACAGTCACTTGGAAAGTAAAGGATCTTCAGAGGTCACTGCCCTGATCTTCTAGCAGTACCCATCTAGGTCTTGAGCTTCCTTGTGCAGCTGAGACGGATTGGAGAGAGGGAAGCACATCTCTTTGTTGGTGTGGCCAATAGATTTCCCAGTGGTGACAAAACTTCCAGTTTCGTTTATCCAGGCTGGGGTGTGTGGAAGATGGGAAGGATGTCCATCTGTGCTCCCTGATATCTCTGGGCCTCAGGAGTGATCTCTTGAGCCATCTCTTTGTTGCATCACACCATATATTTCTGACACCTGTACTTGCTCCTTCCCCCTTTCCTTTTTATTTTTGCTGCAGGGGTTCAGGGTCAAGTGCACAGGTGCTCACAGCTCTGGGTCCTTTTAGACTGGTCATGTAAATATCCAGACAAGTAGGTCAGACCATGAAGATGTCTCATGGGGTCTGATTAGAATGGCCACTTATGCATCACCAAAGAAATAAAGAAATGCTTGGAGTGATAGTAATTATATCTAAATTTGCATCCATAAAAATAAATAGTTTAATATTTAAAATGGTTGGCCTCTTTTTTTGGCAATGCTTAAGTGGCCATCCTAAAATGGAGGGAATATTGTCAGACAAAGCTAGCCTTAAGATTGAGTCTTAAAGTGCAACTTCCCCTGAAATCACTAGTATCTGGCAGTAGTGAATACAAGTACTCTAGAATAACTGGTTTGTCTTTCTGGCTGTTATTTATTTATTTATTAATAGAATGTATATCTTGCCCCTCATCACACATGATTTTGGGATGGACCACAACAATGTTAAACCACAATGATAACTACAATAAAATTTATTTTAAAATGCAGTCATCTCCATCTATTCAGTATATCACCCAATACCAAGTACATAGAAACATGGGAAGCTGCCTTTTTCTGAGTCAGACCATTGGTATCTAACTCTGTAATGTTTACACTGACTAGCAGTGCCTCTCTAGGATTTCAGAAAGAGTTTTCTCCCAGCCCTACTTGAAGATTCCAGGGATTGAACCTGGAACCTTCTGCATGCAAAGCGAATGCTGTACCACGGAGCTACTGGTCCTTCCTCAAATATTTCTTGGGCACATAATAGGCTATTCTGAAGGTCTGGCAGCCAGTAGAAGCCAGTGTGAGGGACAGAGCCATCAAGCTGCCTCTCATCACTGGCATTGTTTACCTAGAAGGGGCTGGGGTAGAGCAGATTGATGCAGAGGTCTGGGTACAAGGATGTACTGGCAGAGCCAATCTGGCACTCCCACCTGTGTGACCAGGCAAGCCCAATCTCACTACCACCCTGACCTTCCCCAGTATTGCCCAGGAAATCTGCAGCAATGCTAGGGGCAAGAGGGTGGCTCTGTGGTTCTACCCTGCCAGGCCAGCCACGACTGCGGGCAAAAGAGGAGAATCTTCATTTGGTTCCAAACAATAGCCAAAGTTGGTGCCAGCTGAAGCTCAGAGGTGAGGATGTTTCATAACTGGTGTGCTAGTACAGAGAAGGCCCTCTGGTAACTAGGGAAGAGCAGGAAATTCAATTCGATTCACATATAAAGGCAAACCTACCAAATTTTCACTTTCTAACACAATACCCAAACAAAAACACAGCCATCCTTCAACATTCACAAAAGGGTTAAATATGCATAAAAATCCATGCATTTGTGAAAAAATGCATTGTATTCAAGAGAATGGCTTTGCAAAATAGCTTTATATATTATGCAAAATTGCATATAAAATATGCATAGGAGAAATTTACACTACAATGCTGGTGAATTTTCATGAGGACTTTAAAAAATGTTTTGTAAACTGATGTGGAAAAGTGGAGAACTGAACTCAAGACTAAAGGTAAAGGTGTTCCCGCACTTATAGTGCGAGTTGTTTCTGACTCTTAGGGTGACATCTTGCAACGTTTACTATAACTCAAGACTAGAAAGATAAAAAACCTGGGAGAAGCTCAAATGGACAGATTTACTCAGCTGTACTGGTGACTAGGGAACGGGTGAGAAATTAGATTCAGTTTTCATTTCAAGTCAAATTTATCAAATTCACACTTTCCGAAATAATATGAGAACTAAAACACAGCCATCCTTGGAAATTAGCACTTATTTGAATTTTACAATCTCCAACCAATGTTTACAAAGAAGCATATTTTAGGGTAAAGTGTGCATAAAAATGAACATATGAATGAAAATTACATATAAACATGTATTATACAACAAGAAATTGCTTGCAAAACTGTGTACATTAGTTAAAACTGCCTACAAAAATGTGTTTATTAGAAGAAATTTGCACTAAAATGCTGGAGAATTTTCACGGGGATTTTTTTTAAATGGCAAATTGCTGCAGAAATGTGGAAAACTGAATTTAAGACTGGAAAAATGAGAAACTGAGAGAACTGAAATTGACAGATGTTTCTGTCCCACAGATCTTCTAATCTTCTGCAACGAAGGAGGAAGCCCATTTTTATGATGTTTTAGAGTGTTTTTAGTGTTTTTGTTTGCTGCCCTGGGCTCTTACTGGGAGGAAGGGTGAGATATAAATTTAATAAATACACAATAAATACATAATCAAATAATAATACTGCCAGAAGAGCCTCTTCAACCATTTTAGCAAGTTTCTAAGTTAATGGGCAGGAGATGAAGGGATCTAGATGTAGGAAATAATTTGGCACTTTGCAAAGAACCTCAACATGGGTTTGGGACCTTCATTAAAGGGTTAGAGGAGGTTAGTTTGTCCTGAGAGGACATGGAAAAGTCTGGAGAAATGAGAAGTTTTAAAGGTGGAAGAAAAGACTATCACACTGTTTTTGTTTGTTTGTTTTTAGGAGCTGTGCTTTGTAATTTTGGCCTATAACAGAAAAGCTAGTGCTGTTTACAAAGACATTTTGCAGGCTTTATTTAGGAGTGTTGGCATCAGGTGCCAAGAATGAATCAACTCATCCATAAGACATTTGAAGATATTTGGGAGGAGGGGGAAGGAGCAAAACTTCATGGAGATGTAATATATAACCTTTTAAAAGATTCATGGGCCAAAGACATATAAAGCCCCAGAAAGGCATTTCTTGATTTATTAAGGAGTCTGAGTAATCTTTTGTCTGATTCAAATCTATGGCTCCAGAAAAGGAACCCATAACTCATTTAAAGCAAAATTAAGCAACTTCATTTTTTAAAGCCTTTTTTTTTTTTTTAAATAACTATTATTGAAAATCAGGTGTGAAACCTGATCCTATGCATGTTTACTATGATGTAAGTTCCACTGTGATGGAATTTACCTCTAAAGAGATCTTCATTGCTGCCCAAGTCTCAAAGATGGTCAGGAAGCATGTGCTCATTCATTCCAGATTTGAAAAGCAAACCATCAGTTTTACATTGCTAAAATCTCAAAGGCAGACTGAGAGTTTGTTGTTCATAGTGATCCCGCAGCTCAGCTCCTAAACTAGCTCAGTTTCCTGAGCTTCTTTAGAGAACTTTTGTTTTTAAAAGCTTGTAATATTGGTGCATCTGGAAACAGGGATGAAGCAGAATTTTGTTTGGCCATCATTTTTAAGTGAACTGACTGTATTCTCATCTTCTGGACTAACACACAGATAGGAATGTCCTTCAGATGTCACCTCTTACTTGCCCTTTCTCTAAACTAAAAAGCCTCATATACTGCAACAGAGAATACAATTCTTTGATCAATAAACAACTCCATCAAAATGCATGAACATTCATATTTTAGGATCAAATATGTTTAGAAACATGTATGTTGAGATAAAATATGTATTTAAATACATGAAGTGCATACTTGGTGATAAAATAAGTAAGTATGCATTTTCACACTTTAAAAAACCACATATTACTGTGGAAATGGGATGGAATGGAGTTATGAATGAACACATGTGAAACTGACATGAACAAGAAATAGACTGAATTTTCTTCCAACTCTACCTGGAGAGGGTCTCTGTTACTCATTCCTCCAATCCCCCTTTTTTCCAAACAAACTTGCAAAGGGATAGGGAACCGTAGTGGAGAGGTAGCTGGCAACAACAACAACTGCATTGTAGGTATCTTAAGGTCTGGATGTGTCCATTACCACTGACATGTTTTAGAAATTATAGTTTGCAATGCCATCCTACCTATTTCTCTGAATTGTGGTACAATGGGAACTCCCCAGCAATGGTCCCTCTTACCTTTGCAAGCTTGTTTGGAAAAGGAGGACCTAGCAGGGAAAGCTGGCTGGTTGTGAACATGAGCCTCATTATGAGCAGGACCAAAACTTAATTGTCTTATAATAGGCTCAGAAAAGGTGAACCCTTGATTTGCTATACCGAGCCACCCAATTCCAAAATTTGGATTCTCTCTCTCTCTCTCACACACACACACAAACACACACACATGTAACTTTTAACATATATAATGTTATACAAATTATAAATGATAACACAAGTATTAGTAAGAATATTCTATAATGCAACACATCCTATTATATAAACCTTTCAATATCTCTATTGATATTGAATTGGAATTGAAATAGGAATTGAATATTCCTATTCAGTATTCCCTTAAGGTCATAGATGTGTGTGTATTCATTCTGCAATACTTTTACAAGTGGAAACACTTTTTTTTTAAAGGTGAATAAATGTGGAAAGAGCAAAAATTGTTTCAGGAAATGGCTTACATTAAAGTCCACGTAAACTTTAATGGTTAGACACCATTACCAATGGTATGATAGTAGGGTCAACCAAATTTTGAAAACAAATAAATAGACAAAATAAGTAAACATTAGTCATTGTTCTGAAAGTCTGATGTGTGTATTCTGAATGTATCATTATTATCAATAATTTTTCCTAAGAAGATTTATTACCCTAAATTCTTGCCTTTGTCTCTAGCTTCTTGATATCCAGTAACCCATGAGGAGGTGGTAGTTAGCTCTACATGATAGCCTACTATTTCTGTGTCTTGAAGGCTATGATTCTTGATTCTTAAGCTCAATGGGTATATTTTTAATGGGGTTACTGTTAACGCCCAGCTCCAAGACATGTGCCTCAATACATCTCTCACTCTTTTCCATGTTCAGGAAATGTCCTTCCTGAATACAACTGACATAATCAATTTAAACAAATGACAGAATCAATTTAATTCTAATGCTAGGGAAACAATTTCTCTCTGTGCCCCTGGCTCTATTCTGCTAGAGGATAGGCTGCTGTTTTTCAAAATACAGAGGAGCAGAGTGTGCGTAACTTTGGCCTAGGTAGCAGAGTGCCCTCGTAAGGTAACTGGGAAGAAGTAACAGAGACAAGGCCAGAGCTTTTACAGAAAAAAAAAATTTTTATTGAGAGAGTAAAATAACAGGAATATTTCACATGTCTTGTTCAATTGCAGTTATTACGAAGGGGCCAGAAAAGACCTAATACATCCTATTACGTAGTTTTTCCCAGGCCATTCCTCTGAGTCCCTACTGATTGTTTTACTTGAGGGTTCAGATAAGGAAATTACTGAGCAAGTGGCAAAATTCCTGAACTTGGCCATCTTGACCAGACCCCATATGATTGTTAATGGTGATTAAAGTAATTGAGTTGTTTTTATAATCCAGTATGCTGTATGTTGTAGTTTGTGTTATTACAAAGTTTTTTATCTCATAACATCTAATATTATGTTCTGTATGTGTGGTCAGTTGGCTGTAAATAAAGATTTGATTGATTGAAAAGGAATATTGCATGGTAAATTACTGAAGGCTTATCCCAGAAGGAAAAGGGATGCTGATAGTTGTGTGAGAGAGGGATGAGGTGATAGTGAGCCAAAATTGACTGTGCGGTAATGCTTCATTGTTCAGGAGGAAAGAAGAGGGGTTGAAGCTGGAAAGACACACACAGAGAGAGAGAGAGAGACAGACAGAGAGAGAGAGAGAAGAAGGGAGCAAATTGTACCTTTCCTTCCTTATGTCTGAAAACACATTGAAGGGAGGGCAGAGGAAGCAAATATTCTCATGGTCAGGATGAATTATAAAAAGGTGGCAGAAAGAACAGGCTTCCTTGGCTAGGTTTTCTGAGCAAGATTTGCTGGATGAAGGGGTGCAGGGATGGGCATTGCAATCTGAGTATCGCCAGAAGTCACATGGGCTACACATTTATCTGCGCAAGTCGGTGCTGTACTGGGTGATAGTGTCAGCTCATGACTTCCGGGAAGGGTGACTTCGCTTGTGCCTGCTTTTGAGACGGGCTCCCGCCTCAAAAGAAGCTTATTCAGATATAAATCAGTCAGAACATTTTGTTTTGACTGATGAAATTTCTCCCGGACAGGGAGAAACGTAGAGATCAACCTCAAAAGCCTGTTTTTGTTGGGAGGACTGGATTTCATTAATTTATGAGAAAAGGTCCAGCCAGCAATGCCGGACGGACTTCCGAACAAGCTCTATCTGATTAATGCGATACGTTTATCTTTTCTTCAAAGAGAAAACGGACTAACAGGCAAGCACCCTTCTTTCTATTCTTTTTTTTACTTGGTTTAAATTGTTGCAGCAAAAAGAGATTTGTCAAATGAATCAGCTTTAAAGAACTTCTGGGTGAGCTATAACTCTTCTCTGTTATTCACGAAATTAACAGTTTATCTCTGTTTCTATTGCAAAAAGCTGTCCTGGAAGTGCATTCTAAAGATATAAACAGAAGAGGGATTTCTATTCCGAGGAGCATTATATTGTCTGGGACTATTCTCTTTTTGGTCTATTTTATTTTGACGAATCTGCTTCTTCACGACGCCACTAACTGTTTTGATGCTGGGAACTAAATTTGTTTTGTATTCTTGAACATAGAGAGATAAGGCAGGCTGCTCTGTTTATACTGTGATGTCATCAAGCCTGGAATATTAACCCAATTGTTGCTGAAATAAGAAGTGGTTCTTCTTTATTTTTGTTTTGTTTTGTTTTCGTGGTTTTAAAAATGGCAATCAAGAAGTGGCTGAGAATCTGGAAGTAATTATGTTTCAGAAAATAATGGATGAGATTGAGATAACGAAACAAACCCTGCGACAGGGCAGTAAGGAGCTGAAAATTGAACTGAGCAAAATGACGCAGGAGCTTAAAGAAATAGGGGATCCTGTGAGAGAGGAGAATGAGATCAGAGATGAGAAAAGAAAAAATAAAGGGAAGATACAAGCCCTGGAGATTGGAACAAATGTGGAATTGGAAAAAGATCTGGAGTTTATGGATATTAGAAATAAAATCTACTGTTTGGAATTTAACATTATCTCTGAAGAAATTAATGAAGATATTAGAGATAAAGTTATCAATGGCTTGGATAATCTTCTGGACTGGAATGACGTGATGGAGCTTGATATAGAGAAAATCTATGGAATTAACTGCAGCCATGTGACAATGGAAAAACTCTTAAGAGATGAGCCAGTGCATTTTGTAAAAAGGAAGAACACAGATATGACTTTACAACAATATTTCAGCAACTTATTCAGAATTGATGGCAAGAAAATATTTGGGATAGAGGAAATTCCCATCAGACTCTTATTATATGACTATGGCTATGACAGCAAGATTATTATGGAATACTGATAATGGAAGATTGGACACTGAAATTACTGGACTTAACAGGACTATTGAAGATGGAAGATGGAATTAATAGGGATAATGGAATAATGGCTATTGAAATTATTGGACCTAACAGATTTTGATGAGATGGATTAATCGATATGTTTATTTGGACTATGGTACAAAGTTTTCTTGAAAAATCTGTATGGCATCTAGATATTGAAACTGTGCAAAAGTGTGTGAAACTGTGGCCGGGTGAAAATGAAGAAATACTTCTACTTTGCAAAATGCCAATTTAGCTGAGCATGTCCATGAGTGCCTGCATATATGCACACATATTTTGGGGAGATGCACTTACTACTTGCACTGTTATGGAAATATGCAGAGATACTCATTGATCTGAGTTGCGTGTCTACCAGTGTGTGCATTTACCTAAGTAGCAGGCTTTTACCCTGCATTTAGATCACTGAGACTTAAGACACAGTAAAATAAGAAAAGTTACTTTATTTATAGAAATACATAGTAGATAGGAAAGGTGCATACCTAGTTCTAACTAAGTTGGAGGTGCAATGTCCAGACTTGGGTATTGCCCTCATGGTTCAGCAGAGAGAGCAAAGACAAAGATCTCCTCTCTCCTCAGACAGTCGAAGAAGAAGACAAAAGAAAGGAGGAGCAGGTCAGCTTCCCTGAGCATATCAGTTTACAATAGAAGGAAGTTAGGTAGAGAACAGCACAGGTAAAGGTAGGCAAGCCTAGCCAGCTGGAGGACCCCAACTCTATCTTCCTTCTGGAATACAAACAAAAGAACCCAAACAGGAGTTGCTCTTGCCCCACTTCCAACACTCCTTCTCACTGAGTGTTTGGTTCAGCCCACAAGGTTCATCTTGTCTCTCAGCTTGCAGTATCTGACTTTGCCCAGTGCCTTCATCAGAGTGTCTGCAGTTATGTCTTTTATTGGACAATACTCCATCTTGAGTAGTCCTCTGTGGTATGTATCTCTAATGAAATGGTGCTTCACGTCTATGTGCTTGGTCCATAAACTCACCCCTTCTGACTCCATGAGTCTGATGCATCCCTGGCTGTCTTCATGCATCATGACAGGCCCAGGAATAGAGATGCCTAAATCTTTGCACAGTTTAAGTAGCCATGTCAGCTTTCTGCTTGCTTCAGAAGCTAATGCATACTCTGCTTCTGTGGAAGAGAGTGCTACAGTCTTTTGTTTCTTACTTGCCCAGCTGATCACAGAATCTCCATAGTGGAAGATGTTTCCACTGGTTGATTTTTTATCTGTAGTGTCTTCAGCCCAATCAGAATCTGCATATCCCACTAGTTTGGGAACTTAGGCAGCCACCAACTTCAGTTTCATGGTTGCAGTGCCTTTCAGATATCTTGCCACTCTCTTGATTCCCAGTCCTTCTTGGTTGGTGAGCTGGTTTTTCTGCACAAGTATCCCACTGCTACTGCCACATCTGGCCTGCTAACAGTGCTGATATACAGAAGTTTTGTTAGCAGCAATACTCAGGAGAGTTCTGATGGTTGTGTGTTTGACTACAGTAGTCTTGTCCATACTTTTGAGAGAATCCTTTGGCTACTAGTCTTGCCTTGTATCTCTCTCCCTTCAGTATCTGGCTTTTTCTTGAATATCCATTTGCAGCCTACAGCTTTCCTTCCTTGAGGTAGCTTGGTCAGTGTCCAAGTGTTATTCTTGTGTAGAGCTTCCAGCTCTTCCTTGGCTGCCTGCCTCCGCCTCTCAGCTTCAGCTTTAGGTAAGGTTTCAATCTCTTTCCAGGTCTCTGGCTCTTGAAGTTCATCTCTCACGAGGTAAGCAAGTCTTTTTGGTGGTACACCTTTATTGGTGTGTTCAGAGCATCTGGGTGCTGGCACTTCAGTTGCCCCTTCTGGCAGTGATGACTCTTCTGGCTCAGACTCTTTGTCTTCCTCTGCTGGTGTATTATCGTGATCCCTTCTATTGTGGAAGCATAGCTCAGTTTCTTTTTCCATTTCGCTGTTATGTGTTTGGTGTGCCACCCCTTCTGGTGGTGTGCACACTTTCCTTCATCAAAGTGGACAGTTCTGTATACTCCAGCTTCACCAGTTTTGGGACCTATGATTCGGTATCCCTTCTGCGTTGAAGAATTTCCAATGAATATTCCTTCCTTGGCAGTGTTGTCAAATTTTGTCCTCTTTTGTTTTGGGATGTGCACAAAGACCTTGCAGCTGAATACACTTGGTGTCCAATCTTGCCATAGCATGAAAGGTGTTTTGTTGGTTGCAGCTGCCAGAAATTGGTTCTACAGATAGGTGGTGGTAACTGCTGCTTCCCCCCAGTACTTCTGTGGTAACTGTGCATCTTTCATTAAGGAACAAATAATCTGTCCAAGAGTCCAGTTCATGAGTTCTGCAACCCCATTTTGTTCTGGAGTATAAACAACAGTAGTCTGGTGCTCTATGCCTTCCTAACATAGAAAGTCTTGCATAGCCCTGGACACAAATTCTCCTCCATTGTCAGATCTTATAATTTGTGGCTTTCTGCCAAATTTGTTGAACACAATTCTGACATAGTCCTTCAATTTTTGAAATTTAAATTTTCACCCTGTGATGGCATTCTCATGGGTCCACAAAGGTCTGTGTGAATTAATTCTAGAGGTTTTGTAGTTTTACTTTCACTTTTCTTAGGAAATTTTGGTTTCACACTTTTCATATATACAACATTCACATCTTTCTGTGGATTTACATTGTCCGATTTTAATGCTTCTGGCCAAATTTTCCTTCTCTAGAGCATTGATTCTGACTAAGCTGGTATGTCCCATTCTTTGATGCCAAATATGTAAACATCCAGAATCACAGGTTTCTTTGGCTGTATTGGAAGTGTGCATAGTTTAAAAATATTCCAAATGCAAAAGTCAATTTTTCAATTTTGCAGTACAACATACTTCTTCATCTAAAACTTGGCAAATGTTTTCACTTAGATAAAGTTGACCTCCAAGCTCCATTATTTTAGTGGCACTTATTAAATTATCTTTAAATGTTGGAACAAAGGCAATTTTTCAGTTCAAGTTGTCTGGTGCCCTCGGGCATTTCACAAAGTAGCTTCGCCAAGCCTATTCCTTGAGAACAGAAAACATCTGATGCAGTAATTGCATTCTGTGTATGGGGTCTAAAATCCTTAAACAAATTTTTATAATTTATTAAAAGTGTGGTACAACCAGTGTTGATTAAAAATCTGGTTTTATAATCATCATTCTTTCTATCAGATACATAGTAACTGCAATGCTTCACTTTAATTTGGCTATTTCATTTTCTTTCACCTTTCTTCTGTTTAAAAGCAACTCTGTTCTCTGTTCCTTCTAGGATAATGTCTTTGAAGGTGATTAGGAGACTTGCATTTGAAGCAATTCTTCCTTTGTTTATCAGTGCCCTGCTGTGGCTTCAGGATATGACTCATCTCTAGATCCTGTCTTTGGTTGCTGTTTCTGCCCACAGTAAAATTTGCTTTTTCAGACAGAGTCTGTTCCTGTCTCTCTTTATGGTCCTGATCTTTCAAATATGCTGTCAGCTCTACACTGCATCAGCAGTGTCAGGGGGGGCTGGAAATTCCTGGGTCTTTGGCAGGGAAGGAAAGTCCTTAGCCAGCAGTCGGGTTGTAAATCTGCCAGGCCTATCCGAAGCGTACTTGCCGAGTCAGAAGTCCAGAAGCGAGGTCAGTGGAGGTCCGGGATCAATTGCCAAGGAGGTCAGTCAAAGAGATGCTGCAGGGAAACTAGGTCTACACAAAGCCACGCCTGACGTTGCAGTCAGCAACAAGCTGCAGCCAAGGTGTGCCTTATAAAGAGCAGGATGGACAGCAGGTGTGAGCCCTCAGCGTTTGGGTCTTAAGGAGACAGGCCTGCCTCTCTTCTGCCTGACCTTCTGCTGTCTACGTTCTGCAGGTGAGGGGGGAGTATCCTGTTCACTGTCTGTGTCTGGCTGCAGGGCCTCTGCTGTCCCTGGGGTGCTCTGCAGCTGAGGGGCAGAAGGAGCTGGATTCTCAGGAGGCTCCTCCGTGTCTCCTGCTGCTCCTGGGTCTGCTGCTGTTACTCCCGAGTCGTCCTCATCTGAGGAGTCCTCTGACGGGGCCATGACATATGCCATAATCTGATCCATATTCTGATCTGTTTGTTCTAGTATGCAAGCAGTCACTTGATGACTTTCATTTAGAGAGGCCAGCAAAATAACTTTTTGCAAATCTTTGTCCAATGATCTCCCACATCTTTCTATTTCTCAGAGCAGACTTGCAAATCTCTCTAGATGTGTATTCAGATCTTCTCTGACAGACTGTTTCAGCATGTACAGCGACTTACAGAGAAACATCACATGATGTTTAGATTTTCTGTGATACACTTTGTCAAACTTTTCCCATATTTCCTTCACATTCCTACAGCCCATGCAAACATTTACTGCCTCATCTGATAAAGCAGAAATAAGAAGAGACTTCACTTTGGCATGCTTACACTTCCAGGAGGCAGTGGCTTCTTCATCTGCTGCTGAGGGCTCAATATCAGTCAGGACTCCATGCAGATTCTCCACTTCCAAAAGTGCCATCATTCAGAGACTCCAAATCGCATAATTGTCCTCCAGCCTTGGGATGCTTGTCTTAAGTGTTGATTCTTCAGCCATGGTTTCCTGTCTTTTTTTCTGCTTTTTTTTCTAACCTAAAGTCTCCTTCTGATCTTTTTTTGTAAATCACACACAGTACACAGAGCTTGGAAAAGTTACTTTTTTGAACTACAACTCCCATCAGCCCGATCCAGTGGCCATGCTGACTGGGGCTGATGGGAGTTGTAGTTCAAAAAAGTAACTTTTCCAAGGTCTGGTACTTAGCCTTTTTACCTTTCAGCCACAACTCGTTGTTCAATTTAGCTTACTGGGCCAGCATAACCTTTTGTTATGGAAATATGTAGAGATACTCAGCGGTCTTAGCTGGGTGTGTGCCAGTGTGTGTATTTACCTAAGTAGCAGGCTTTTACCCTGCATTTAGATCACTGAGACTTAAGACTTAATAAACTAAGAAAAGCTACTTTATTTATAGAAATATATAGTAGATAGGAAAGGTGCATACCTAGTTCTATCTAACTAACGAAGTTGGAGACACAATGTCCAGACTTGGGTATTGGCCTCATAGCTCAGGAGAGAGAGCAAAGACAAAGATTTCTCCTCTCTCCTCGGACAGTCGAAGAAGACAAAAGGAAGGAGGGGCAGGTCAGCTTCCCTGAGCATATCAATTTACAATGGAAGGAAGTTAGGTAGAGAACAGCACAGGTAAAGGTAGGCAAGCCTAGCCAGCTAGAGGACCCTAACTCTATCTTCCTTCTGGAATACAAAGAAAAGAACCCAAACAGGAATTGCTCTTGCCCATCTTCCAACACGCACTACCATAATCCCATGGACATGAATTGAAATCTGAGTTCACAATCAATAAAGCTTTGCTAAGGCAAATAACCCACTGAAACACAATCCAATTCCCATTTAACTTAGTGGAACTTACTTCAGAAGAAACATGCATATGGTTACATTGTAACTGAGATCCAGTGTGGTGTGATGATGAGTGTTAGATCAGGAATGATAAAGCCCAGGTTCAGATCCTTGCTCAGCTATGATGAAATGCACTGAGTAACCTCAGCCTAACCTACCGCACAGGGTTGTTGTGTGGATAAAATGGGGGTGGGGAATAATAGATACCAACATGACCTTCTTGAAAGAAGTGTGGGATATAAATGTTATATGTAAATAAATAACTCTTCTTACGGGTCCAGATAGAAAAATGCTTCTTGATGCAGTTTAGTGTTAGGAGTAGATAACTGCTAATTAAATAAGAAAGTAAAAAATGACATTTTTAGAATATTTGTGGGTGAGGTGAGGAATTTTCACATCCAGATATGTGGTAGAATATATACACATGTGTAATATATACATAGAGAACCTGAGTAGAAATTATGAATTGTGGTGCTATCCTGAAACCTATCATCCAGTTTCTCAAACATTTTCTTTCTCTGTGAAAGAGGCTTCAGTTTTTCTGCCTCACTGGCAGGGCCCATTAGAGGGTTGCTGGATATGAGCTTATTTTGTTGTATAGGGTTGCCAGGTTCCTGGCCTGAGACTGATCCTGTATCTTTAGGAGAAGAGAAAGTCAGCCAAGTACAGGTGTTCTTGCAACACTGTAATAAGAAAAACCACAAGGTAGAATTCTCCCTTCCCCCTGCACAACTTTTGAAGATACAGAAGACCTCTTGGAGGCCGGCCCTGGCAACCAAGAGGTCTTCTGTATCTTTAAAAGTTGTGCAGGGGGAAGGGAGAATTCCACCTTGTGGTTTTTCTCATTACAGTGTTGCAAGAACACCTGCACTTGGCTGACTTTCCCTTCTCCTAAAGATACAGGATCAGTCTCAGGCCAGGAACCTGGCAACCCTATGTTGTTATGAGGTGGTTATGGATGGTGTGTACATTTTCCCACCCATTAAACATGGATCCAAGTTTGCAATGTCCTTGGTTATCTGTTCTTCCTGATATGAAAAGGCCCAATGGGATGAGTTTCTTCTCCTGAGTTTTAATTGAAGTGTGACAAGCCAGAGAGGGTGGCTATGAAGCATCTGAGATCAATGCACTCACTGATTTTGTTTTTAAGGGAAGTCCTTCCTTTTGCCTTGTAAAAAAATCTTGCTGCACTGATGTCTTTAAAAATCACAACTAACAGCAGTCAAGCTCATGGTAGGCAGCATCTGTGACTTCTGCACTTACAGGAAAGCCCAGCCAAGGATGTCAAGGAGGTTTAAGGAAGCACACTTATCCAGGGAGGCTGCAGAGTGTAGACTATCAGAGACATGATTTGTAGAATGAAAGAAAGGACCCTCACAAACAACCCTTGGCCACCTCGAAGTTAAGGGAAGTGCAACAAAAGTCCTGCACCCGCCTATGAGAATTTCACCCGAAGCTTCTATGCCTGTTGATAATATTTGAATGCAGTTTCTTTTCTTACTAATTGGTGTAGAATAGTTAAAAAACAAAACAAAACACAACAGGAGCATTTTTGGCACAGCACTAATGAATTGCAACTCATGCTGAGTTAAAGCCCAATGAGAAAATGAAACACTGATAGAAAGGGCATTTTTGTGTGCAGTGCCATGTAAAGACTGAGCCCACAAGGTCTTCCTCTGTGTCAGCTGAGCAGAGTATTCAAATGAAAAGTTATTCATTATTTCTGTAACTGGTTCAACAAGTCAAGGGCCAATCTTGGCAGAGGGGTGGCTACAGTTTCCTAATATTAGAATCCTTTTTTGGGGAAAAAAATCCTACTCTAGGTAGCAAGGAGTCAAACCTGGCCCTCGAATGCATGGGGGCCATACTGCTTATTAGTCTCAGATATGTTTTGCCACTTAGAACTCTGACAAAAGAAAATCAAGCTGAGTTGTTCTCTGTTATTTGCATGTTTTTCATTCAGGGTATAGAAGAACATTTGTAACGGCTGCAGTGACTGAGAATATTCATCTCATATTTTCAGCTGGCATATTTACAAATGGCATTCCCTTGTTACCAAGGGCAAAATTTCAGAGTGCAGCATTAGACAGTATTCTTGGACAGAATCGGATTTGGACCATAATAGTAAGATTCGATGCAAACATTGGTTCTCCTGCATGCCCATTTTCATGTCCATCTGCCAGCGTGGCATTTTGCCTAGTTAAGGAGCTATGGGCCAGTTGCAGTGGACATATTTAGTAAATGCAGGTAGTTTTCAAGAAGACCATTCAAATGGCACAAAGAAACACATCTACTGGATTGTTTGCATACCAATCTGAATCATTCAAAAGTCTGTTGGTTCCAGACTAGCGCTTTTAAAGCTCACAAATGCATTGGTAATTTTTCTGCTTTGCATTGCTAAGGAGATCACGGTTCCTTTTTCTTTCTTTCTTTCTTTCTTTCTTTCTTTCTTTCTTTCTTTCTTTCTTTCTTTCTTTCTTTCTTTCTTTCTTTCTTTCTTTCTTTCTTTCTTTCTTTCTTTCTTTCTTTCTTTCTTTGTAAACATGGCTTAGGAATAATCTCCCTATGATTTTTAAAAATTTAAAAATGTTGCTACACACACACACACACACACACCATATCCAGCTAAAGATAACAATTATTTAACGTAGATTAAAGTGCAAGTGACTAACCAAGAACTATTGATAATCGAGATCCCTGTACTTCTGTGGCTGTTACAAAGGGCTTACTAAACAATGGAAAGATGTTAATGTGTATACTTAAATATACTATCCAACACAGAAACAAACACATGGGACCTACAACAAAATGTTGCAGAATGTTTTCCCTCCTAAAAAGGAGTGTCCCTGTTCAGGGTTCCAGCCAGACATCTCCTCCAAGCAAGACATTTCTGTCTGCTTTCCCTTCCTTCTGTGTTCCATTTTTCCCCTTTCCAGCTGTCATGCTACTTTAAGTGGCTGCTGAGCATGCTATTTGGTGACCTGTTTGAAGGAAGATTGTTTGGGGGGGCAGATTGCCCCCTTAGCATTGCTTAAAAAAAAGCACTTCTGCAAACCTTGGGATCCCCCTGAGTATGATGACATCCTCTGCTTGATTTTCAGTGGCCCCATTTTGGCTGCAAAGCTGTCAGCACTCACCACTTGAGTTCACTGTTAGAGTGACATATTTGAAAATGTGTGAACTTGGATATTCTGTATTTATGCTGTTTTCCCCCCAATCTCTAGTATGTTCCCCACCAAAACAAACAGGTAATCCTCAGTGCTCATTTCCCCCCTCCAATTAATCCATTCTTTGAGCTGAAATTCAGTCAAATGTCCTTCTCCAATCTCTTTATCACCTGTCAGCAACTAGGCAGAAAAAGAGGATACTGAATCTCGGTGAATTCTTTCCTCGCATCTAAAGATGAGAAGGGAGAGTTTTCAGACTCCTTTTTATCTTAGGTTCAGAGAATGCTTCAGCACATGTGCACCTTCTCCAAAGAAAGTTTCTATAAATAAACCTTGCTGTCATAATATGAATGTGATGCTCAGCTCTGCCTGCACGGTTTTCATAGCACAGGACATTTTATTCACTGGACTTGTCTAAAGAATTGGAATCTGAGCAGACTCCTCATGACGATTCCTCATAGTGGGCTCCCACTTGAAATTACAGCTTGGGGGACAAACTCATACAGTGGAACAGGCATTCTGTATGGGATAAAACCAGAGGGCATCATCTGTCTAATTTGTTTTTGCCTTTGCTACAACTATTTTTTTTTAGAATGACCTTGAACCCACTTGTCTGATTCTGCCTTTATTATTGTAAATTTTATCCTCCCACACACACACTGTCCATGCACTCACAGGAAATGTAGCTTGACAGTAGTGCTAGTGTTGGAGATTTTTTCTCCATTGGGATGTTTTCCTGGGGGTCCTTTTGAAGACACAGGCTTGAAGCAAAAAGGTAGGCCTTTATTCTTTACAAGCATATGCAGGGCCATATGCAGGGTCAGCCCCTCAGAAACATCCAGGAGAGACTGAACTGAGGCACTGTGTGCAAGCTCTTTTATAGAGTACAGTTACAGCATGTGACAATGATTTCACCAATCTCATGAGTCCTTGCCCACATAACATTGTTCCAAACCAATCAGAAAGCATTAGCTAACTCCAGTGGTGATTCCAAGATTCTGTCCATCTTGTTAATATTTCCATTGTCCTACTGTCTCTCAAGACTAATGAATTTTTGGGACTAGTTGGAACAGTTACTACTGTGACTATGCTTTCAAGCATACTTGGTACATTCCATATGCCATTGTTTCCTGATCAGTCAGGCTGACCCAGATACACCTGAAATATTTGGACAAGTTCCCTGAGTTAAGTTTGCCTCAACTCAGGGTGTTTGGGAATGTATGAGCATCCCCAGTTCTATTCCTTTGCCATAGGGGTTCTTATGTCCTTATACTTTCTCAGAAATCCCATTTCCTTACTTATAAAATACACAACTCATGAAAGAGGATTTTGTTTAAAACCCCTGAGCTACATTGTGAAACCACACAGACTAAGGAAAAAGCTGGATGACTCTGGCTAACTAGTATCTTCAGCCTCAAAGGTATATAGAGGAGGCAGACCACCCCCTCTTAATGAAAACACCATCTTTTTCTTAATAAAAACATACTTACAAAGTTGTAAAATCATTATAAAATTTCACTATTTCTCTTCATTAAAACTTCCAATACATTTCATAACTTTTCCCCTAGGTGGAGTTCTTGCTTTACCCAAGAATCAAACATTGGCAATCCTTACTTATTACATCAATCACAACATCTCTCACAGGTCAAACGCTCCTTGATTCCAAACAATAGGGTAATTAATTTTCTGCATCGGGTCTTGGCAAGAAGCAGAAGGTCTCTGTGACTGCTGCTGTTTTGCAATAGGTTTTTCTTTCTTTCAGATCTGAATTAAATGCTAAGATTCAGGGTTCCCTCTACACATGAACCTCAGGGCCCCAATAGGCCTGAAGTTCAATACTTAACTCCTTATGATTATAAAAGAAATGTGCCTTCTTAATATCTATGATTATATATGTGTGGATACATAAAATCCGCCATTACTAGGAAAACTACATTTCCCAGTGTTCCTGTAGACTGACCTGCACCTGTACCAGCCACCGGAGGGATGTGGAGGCAAGGAGAGAAGAGACTTCTTTTCCTACAACCCCTCACTACCACTGCCAGAGCATCACACCGGGTAAGTGGGTGGGTGTGAGACAGTGAGAGAGGACTTGTAAATACCTTTTGTGGTTCAGATTGAAATCGAGGCTGTAATATTTGTCCCATAAATACTGAGTTGAGCATAATGAGCCACTGAAATTCATATATCTAGTCCAGAAAAGATGGAACTAAGGTTTTTACTTGGCTCACTGAACTAGAATGCTTTTGTGAATTGGGTTGGAGAGGTGGCAAATCTCCACCCTGAAATAGGGGATGATTGTGGGGAGAGGTAAAATACTACTACTACTATGGAAGTTTGTTTATTAAGATACTTATGAACCACCCTGGTTATTATTATTATTATTATTATTATTAGTAGTAGTAGTAGTAGTAGTAGTAGTAGTAGTAGTAGTAGTTGTTGTTGTTGTTGTTGTTGTCGTCATCATTCTACTACTCCTACTTCTACTACTCTATTACTTTTAATGCCAAAATCAGTTTCCAAGGAGTTTACAAGTATAAAAACCAACTGCAAACACACACAAACAAACAAATGGTTTTTTATGAGGATAAGGGAAAGCAGGGAGATTGCATGTTGCATTTACTTTTAGTTTTGTGGCATGGCAACTGGTGTCTATTTCCCCTCCTTCCTTGTCCATGGGGATCTGGGGGAATGACAAGCCAGTCAGGAAGAATAATGCTGCTGGCAAGCGTGGTTATGGCAGCTGGCTGAGTGGTCTGCAGCCACCATTTCCCTTTCTTTTTTGGGGGAAAAGAAATGGTTGCTGTCAGTGGGCCAGCTGGCTGGCAGCCATAGCCGCACCTGCCAGCAGAGATCTTGCCTTTGTTGTTCAGCTGGTGCATCACTTCCCCCTGCCACAACAAATTCTGGGAACTGTAGTTTGTTAAGGGTGCCAATAGTTGTTAGGAGATGCCCTATTCCTACACAGACTTGCAGTTTCTAGAGTGGTTTAACAATAAATCCCATTTCCTAGGGAATTCCGGGAATTGCAGCTCTGTGAGGGGAAAAGGGGTCTCCTAACAAGTCTCAGCACCCTTAATGTAATATGTTTGGGTTCCACACATGGAGCAACAGTTAACAAGGTGGTTTTATTAAGTAGCAGTTACAACAACAGCACATTTCTCTTGGAGCTCCTTCAGCCAGTCAGGTGCTTGCCCCATTCTTCAGGGATCATCTCTAAACTCCCATCCCAATGTTTCTTGTAAGGAAATGTCTCTAAATTACTATAACCACTACACTTAAAAAGCTACCATTCCCAGGATTCTTTGGGGAAGCCATGACTGTTTAAAGTGGTATAATAGTGCTTTAAATGTATGGTGCAGATGGAGCCTTACTTTTCTAGGGATGAACTCTGTAAAGAATCATGCTCAACCAGAACAGCAAATCATATAGTGATCTGTTCTCTATTCCTTTTCCTATCATACTCACACATATTTGCACCATGGTGGATGGGATTCTTCATTGATGTTGCCCTCAGCAGCTGCTAAATTGACTACTGATCTCCTTATTCTGGGATCTTTACTTTTTCCCATCTACTGCAATGCAGGGCCTAATACCAATACTAAGGAAAGTGTTTGGCTAACATGCCCTTGGAGACAGAGAGTGGGCCCAAAGCAAGTTTAGCCAAATAAATGAGCAAGGTGGAAGTGGAAATGGGTATGATTTGATCTGCAGGCACGAGATTCTTCATTTCTGATTTAATCTTAGGGATGGGTAAATCTGTCAATTTCAGTTTTTCACCGTTTCCATTTTTCTGTATATATTTTTATATAATGCACACTACTTTTTTGTATGCAACATTGCTTAATATATGCATTTCAGCAAACAAATTTGTGTAATATTACCTAGTTTTTCGCATTATTTTCAGTAGTGTGTGCATTTTTGTGTCCACTTCTTGTGCACCACAAAACTGGGAGAAGTGTAGACTTTGAAGAGTTGTGGTTTGCTTTGCTTATTGGTTTGGGAAGCATAAATTAGGTATATTCCCATTCAAATGCGAACTGAACATATTTCTTCCCACCCATAACTACTGTTACTCATATAACATTGCTAACACATAGATCTGAAAATGAATTGTATACATTTCCCCACCTCAAAACAACAACAGCAACCCTAAACCATGTACATCTTTGAATAGTGGCCAGACTGAAATGCCAGGAAGAAATTTCAACTAAACTCTCTCTCTGTCTCTCTGTCTCCGTCTCTCTCTGTCTCTCTCTCTCTCTCACACACACACACACACCTGCATACACAAAGCTATTTGAATGGAGGCAAGCATTTAAACTTTTCATTTTGACATCCAACTAAAAGGCTACTTTTGAGTGCTAGGTTTGACTAGGCATAATAGATTTGACAAGGGAATAATCAGAAGATTCACATTAAGAGACAGCAACCAAAGTAGGGTTCTCTCATTGTTCTATGAACCAATTCAGTCAGAATGAAGACTTCTTTTTTAAAAAAAGGAAATTCCATCATACTGGTAAAGCATTGGAGATGTTAACTCTCTGTGGTCCAGTTGATAGATGCAGCAATTATAAACCAGTTAAGAAAAGCTTTGTCATCTAATAAATCAAAGTTTCTTCCCTATATCAGTATCTTCCCTATATTCTGACTAAGACTGTGTACGCACTAGGGATGGGTAAGAAACTTGATTCAGTTCGTTTTTCAAGCTAAATCCATCAAATTAGCATTTTCTGAAACAATGTGAGAACAGGAACACAGCCATCCTTAGAAATTAGCATTTCTTTGAATTTTGCAGTACTCTTTGCCAACCAAATAATGCTTACAAAAATGCATATGTTAGGGGAAAGTCTGCATAAAAATGAATATATGAGTTAAAATAACATACAAAAATAACATATACATACATATATGATGAGAAATTGCTTGCAAAAATGTGTACATTAGTCAAATGCCTACAAAAATGTATTTATTAGGAGAAATTCACACTAAAATGCTGGAGAATTTTCATGAGGATTTAAAAAAAATATTGCAAAGTGCTGTAGAAATGTGGAAAACTGAATTTAAGATTGGAAAAATGAAAAATTGAGAGAACTGAAATTGACAGATCTGTCCACTCCTAGTATGCACCATACACTTAAAGCATCCCTTCCCCAATAATCCTGGGAACAGTATTTATTCATTTATTTAGTCTATTTATATACTGCTTATATTTAAATAAAACTCTAAGCAGTGTACAAGTCAAAACATCTTAAAATAACAACTACAAGTAGTTCACACCTTGTAGAGCTACACTTCCCAGCAACCTTAACAAATGATGATAGTTCCCCAGATTCTTTATTGGGGGGAAATGTGCTTTAAATATGCTTTTAATGTGTGATGTGTACACAGCTAATAATGAAGCCCAGGGAGGGAAGGCTTCAAATGTCATCATGGCTGGGCATCTGCTAAGGACCCACATCCCAGCAAGAGGACCACTGACAACAATTCCTATGGACCAGTTCCTCCTCTTCACCTATTTGCAACCTACTTGTTCATCCTTCTCTTGCTCAAACCCACGTAATGGTAGTGGCAAGGAGGGGTGATGTCACTGACTGCTTGCTGATTGGCTCTCTGTCTGGCAAGCCAACCAGCTGCTTGCTGATTGTTGCTTTCTCTGGCAAACCAACCAGCTATAGCAAAGATGCAGAAGAGGACCAGCAGCAACAGCTGATGAGAATTGTGATGCAGAAATAAACTCACTAATACAGTAGGGCCCCGCTGATACGGCGGGTTAGGGAGCAGGCCCCCGCCGTAAAGCAGAAATCGCCGTAAAGCGGGGCCCCATAGACTATAATAGGCCGTGTTGTGTGAAAATGACATCAAAATGACATCAAAATGGCGCGTGATGGAAAAAAACCCGCTGTATTAGCGGAACAAGCGCTGTAAGAGTGGGGCCTTTCCCTAATTGAAAACTGCCACATGAACGAAGCGCTGTAAAACGGAATGCCGTAAAGCGGGGCCCTACTGTAGTGGAGTCCATGGAGGCTGTCCAAAAGTTGGAGCTGGCATTGGGCCCAAGTTTTGTGTTCAATGCTTGTTTCATTGATAGTTTCTCTCTGGCACTGTCAGGGCAGGGGTGTGGGGCAGAAGCCACACTCAGAAGAAAGAGCGAGAGGGGCCCCAATCACAGCTGGGCTGGGTTACCATATTCTGACGTAAGCGAAGTAATGCACTTTACTATCTCACGGGGCAAGACTATTCAGAGACTAAAATTGCTCAACTGTCCCACTGCTCTGTGTTAAATATGATATTATTTAACTTTAGCCATTATATAGCTGCTCTGTATTTAGTCCCTCCCCCAATTGCTCTGTTAGCCCATAGAGACAGAGGGCCCCTCCAGGCATCCTATATATTGTGCTTTCATTATGATTTGTGCTCATGATGATATTGGGGCGATCACATGGGATCCCACTTATAGTACTGCTTGCACCTGCAACGGTTTCAGGTTGGTCACTCTGCTTCCTTTCCAATCAGTGCATATATATCATAACTTCCTGCTGAAATCCCATAACTTTTTATACCACAAATGTTCTTGTATATTTTTGTCTCACTTTTGTTGCACTACATGCCTCTCTGGACAGCAATTATGTGGTAGCACTGGGGAAGCATCACAGAACATGCTTAACCAATAATGCATTATTATTGTGTTGAGAACATATTGCAGAATGTACCCACACTAAAACACCAGTCTGGAGGAGTCCAGAGGCAAGAGAGCTAGGACACAAGAATGTGATGGGCATTTGATTAACACATGGCAAAGAGTATTTCAGTCTCCTCTAGTATACAGCGAGTGGAACAGCCTTCTCAGAGCAGTGTATTCCTGCACCTTAACTGCCTTTGGTATTGTAGTCCATAATCCTTCTCTGAATTATACATTTATGCATAAACAAACAACCTAACTTTTTTAAAAAAATCCCACTAAGTTCTCAGTCTCAAGAATATTACACAACACAGAGATTCACATTTCAACTCTGCACATAAAAATCTGCCCGTTGAGCCATTTCAAACTTCTTTCTTTGGAGCTGTTCTTTTTTTAAATTACCATTGTTCTGGGAAAGGTAATGGGAGTCAGCTGGCTGGCCTTGCTTCCAGTTTCTGTTGAAGTCAGTGGGCATTTTGCCATTGAATCCAATTGAACAGAATAGCATTCAGGGACCTTGACTGTGAACATATGTAGGACAAAGCAGACAAAGGCTTACCACTATAACATTTCTCTCTCTCTCTCTCTCTCTGGATAAAAGGCTTTCATTTTTACAAGGCTCTGCTTCCTTCCTTCAGAGTAACTTATATTGCATGGTCATAAACGTGGTTTAGAGAATCATCAATGAAAATAGTTGAAAGCTACATAACTAATTTCTCTTCCAGTTCTTGGATCTGAAATAAGGCTCTGCCAGCCTAGGGATGGAAGGATCTGTCAATTTCATTTCTCTCAGTTTCTCATTCCCCCCCAATTTTAAATTTGTTTATCCACATTTCTGCAGCAATGTGTTTTTTTTTAAAAAAAGACAGTACTTATGAAAATTCTTCAGCATTTTAGTGTGAATTTCTTCCAATAAACTCATTTTTGAATGCTGTTTTAACTAATGTACACATTTTTGCAAGCAATTTCTCCTGATATAATGCATGTTTGTATGTTATTTTCACTAATTTTTTAAAAATGTTAAAAACACTTTCTCTTAATATATGCATTTTTGTAAGCATTGTTTGGTTGGCAAACTGCATTGCAAAATGCAGATAAGTGTAAATTTTGAAGGATGGCTGTGTTTCAATTCTAATATTGTTTCAGAAAATGCAGATTTGATCAATTAGGCTTTAAATGTAAAATGAATCAAATTTCTCCCCAATCTCTACTGTGCATATAACTCCCTAATTCAGATCTGCTTATGCACCAAAATCCACTGTGACTAGTGTGAAAGTTGTGGGAGAGAAGCACATAAATGTCGTCTTTCACATCAGTGATCAGAAGTGGGAATCCATTTGCATACAAGTACAGAAATGAGCATATGTTCACTGCTCAAATCAGAGATCATTAATCTGCTTGTTATGTGTCTGTTTTCACATGTGCAAAACCATGCACATTCCATTCTCCCATCAGTGCAGGAATGCTCTGGTCTTCCATGTGCAGGAGTAATCTGTGTTCTGCTCATGCAGAAGTCAGATCAGTGTATCTCCTCCTCCTTTTCTTCTTCTTCAAATACAGTACAGTATCCTGTATGGCTTTGTGTATAAGGAACAACTTTTCAGCATTGACAAAGGCTTTACAGCATGTGACCGGAAATTGCTTTATGCAATATATCTAATACATGACCCCCACAAAAAACCCCTCTCTCTCTAGATATATATCCATCCATCCATCCATCACCAATAATTTCATTAAGCATCCTGGTGTTCTCATTTCAGTCCCATATATTTAGTAATAACAGGCAGACCATGGGCCTGCATTAAGACATGCATGTACAGCCAGGATTCCTATCACTTGACTATCCAACACTTGATGACTTACAATGGAGTATGAAATAATAATAATAATAATAATAATAATAACTGATTACTTTGAAAAACATTGGGTTGGATCCAGCGTAAGTTAGTAGAGTTTACAATATAATTTACTTCCAAATAAACATGCATAAAATGGCACTTTTTGTTTCCACTGAAGTCAATGGGGAAAGGTAATAAATTAATCCCACTGATTGCAGTGAGAACTGAGTACAATTAACTCATGTTGGGATCCAATTGTTGTGTTTGAGGTATCATCAGAATATAGGAAATTTCTAATGGTGGTTTGGGATCCATATTAGATCCTTCACAAATGATCAGTTTGTGCCACGGTGATGCACATGGATGTGTATACCCAACCCCATGTCACTTTCTGAAACTTAATCACTGGTAAAAATGTATAGAGAAACCAAAATACAAAGGGATTTGAACTCCTTCCTTATGTGGAAAGAGTTTGTGGAATTTCTTTTAGAACTTGGGGCCACCCAGTGGAAATGATTGGCAGTAGATTTGAGACAGACAAATGTATATATACACACACATCCTCCCACAACCACTAGGTAACTTCTGGAATTTGCTGCCATAAATCTGGTGAGTACCACTGGCTTAGATTGCTTTAAAAGGATCAGTCAATTTCATAGAAGGTAGATTTATCAATGGATATAGCTAGGATGACCAAATGAAATCTCTGTGTTCAAGTTCCTGCTGAGTACCAGTTTTGGAGGTACAGTCAAAGGGGGAAGTGATTGTTTCCATGCCTCAGCTGTGGGATTCCCAGAAGCATTTGGTTGACCACTCTTGGAAATGATGATGGACTAGATGGCCCTTTGGTCTGATGCAGTATATCTCTTAGGTTAATGGAGGAGTGAAGAGTGCCTCATTTTATGCACAGAGAATTCATGGGAGGAGTCACTTCATTGGGCTTTAAGTACAGACAGTGCCAACTGAATGTATCACCAAATGTCTTTTTCTTTTACTAGAGGGTCCATTTTGGTTTGGGTCATGGAGCTGGGGGAGGGTGCTATGATACTTTCTCCTGCACTGCAGGCCCATTATGGGCAGCTAGCTTATCTTCTCTCGGAACAGTTGAGATGGTGCCTGTTGTCTCCTTTCTGTAGGCCCTGAACCCTTGGAAACAGGGTGGCAGTAAGGTTCATTGTAATTATGTATATTTATTTCAAATGATTTGTGAAGTTCCTCAAAACTATGTTTCTCTGTGTTCTTTATGTTAGAAGGGGTTATGATTATTTTTCTGATATCCGTCTGAAGAAGATATTGGTGGAGGGAATTGGAAAAAAAGAAAACATTCCACCCTGTGAATAGCAGCTAGATCCAGCAAGACTCAGCTTGAGAGAGAGAGAGAGAGAGATTGTGTGGTGACAGCTGAATGTGAGTGTAGGGTTTTGTGCTCATATATTTACTGTTTTTGTTCAGTTTTGTGTCAGTGATGTAAATCGGGCTATGTATGAAAAGTCCTTGTATTTGTGATTTAGATAAAATACAGTTAATGGATGATGGTTAAGAATTATATGTAATTTGTCATTGTCACTACTTTTGCTGTGAGTCCCTTTAAAGACCCTTGGTATATAAAAGAACGTTGAGTATAATACCAAAATACTGACATAGGCATTCCAGTGGAGCCCATCTGGCACTCCCACCAGCATAGCCCTGACCTCGTTGTTCCCTGTCCTACCCCCCTTGCCATACTAGCAACTGGCAGCGACTCCATTGTCGGGAGGGTGGCACCGTGACACTGCCCCTCCATGCCAGTCACTCCTGGAAATGATTGATTCTAGAATGCATTTTAAGAGAAAATGATAAAGCAGTTAAGGGAAAGTATATACAAGAGGTCATTGCCAGAACTAGTTCTGCTTATCACAGAAACCAATTTGGCTGTAGCTGTGAACCACCTTGTTCACACAAGCATTTCTTCATGCAATCCTGTTCCAAGGGAGGAATGATGTATGCATATGGAAAGGTAGATTTTCTAGTCAGCTCTAAGGATGTTCACCATGAACCTGTCCTTCAGAATTAAGGCACAGAACTGGGTAGTCAATCCTACCCTGA
Source organism: Rhineura floridana (assembly GCF_030035675.1). Classification (NCBI taxonomy): domain Eukaryota; kingdom Metazoa; phylum Chordata; class Lepidosauria; order Squamata; family Rhineuridae; genus Rhineura; species Rhineura floridana. The sequence goes on from NC_084489.1 coordinate 49,113,926, forward strand.
ATTAGATTTACGCAAACCCACTGACTTTCTTGGGAAACCGAAACAAAGGATAAGGAAAAGGACAGCAATGCTGAGAAGAGATTTATTACATGGAGGACAGAAGAAATTACTTTAGGCCAGATTGTGTTTTTGTTTATGCTGGTGTAAATCTGCATTATCTTTATTGACTTCACAATTATTGATTCGAGTTAGTCTGGATTTACAACAAAGAAAATAGGATCCACACTTGCTTCGCAGTGTGTTACGAGCTACTCTCACAATATAGTAGGTCAGCTGGAGCAAAAATCTTCAGCACCAAATTAATTTTCTCCCTTTTCCCATGCTGTGAGATTTTCCTTGTGTCCATTGTAATATTTTTACTCTTCCCACCAGGCCTTTCCATAGCAAGCTTAAAAAATGATGATGAACTAGCAGAATGGTGGCCTGTCCTAATAAGAAATATTACAAGACTGCTTGTCTGACAGTATTTTAACTGTTTCTGCTGCTGGAAGCTTAACTACTGAGAAAGGGATTTCCCCCCCCTTTTTCGTTACAAAGTAAACTGTACAATTCTTCAGGCTATTCTGATTTGGTTCCATCCTGTTTCTGAACTTATGTGCAAATGTTTTATAAAAAGCTGTGGGAAGATTTGCACTGAAATATACATTGAAATACAAAGTTTTGAATGCATTTTCTCTTACAATACACATACCTAAACTATTTTATTTAAAAATGCACATTTTAAACATACAGTTTGCATCAAGGACTACATATCACAATATTCAGAGAAGTGTGAAATCCAGTGGGTGGCTATGAGATACTGGCATTAGTTTGGGGTGTGTGGTTCAAGTCACTTCTGATGAGAATTCACAAAGATTAAAGTCTTTTAAGTACTGGAGTGATGTGCTGGCAGTAGTCTGTCCCCATCAACAGTCTAGCTGCAGTATTTTGCTCCAGCTGGAGCTTCCAGACAGTGCACAAGGGTAGCCCTACATACAGCGCATTGCAATAATCAAGTCTTGCAATGAATCACTGCAGCCAGGCTATCCTTGTCCAAGAGTGGCTATAGTTAGGGATGGAATCCTCTCTTTTTTTTACTTTTCATTTTTAAGTGTGGCCCCCTAGTGGTAATAAGTGATCCAAATCCTTTTTCCTCTGATATCTTTTCATTTTTCCAATCTCTGATTTTTTTTGCTTTGGAGAGAATTATCAATATTATAATTTTATTTGTTTGTTTATTTACTTATTTGTTAGTTTTATTTATTAAATTTATATCTTGCTCTTCCTCCCAGTATTTATTCATGAGTCTCCATTAGTATCGATCTTTATTCTGAACTCTGTAATTATTGCCTGTTTAGATTCCTTTCCAAGTGCACTGCAGAGCAGATTAAGGCAGATAATCAACTCAGCATCTTCCCCTCTGCTGCTTACAATCAACACCTCATTCCTCCCTGCTACTTTCTGTTATCAGTTACAATCAACACTTTCATTGACATCAGTGAAAGGGAATACACATTTGAAAAGCTCACATAGAAAGTAGATTGATAAAAGTATCACTCACACTGTCAATAATTTCAAAGCAAGTTAAAAAAAATGAATTGGAAAAGAATAATGAATCAGAAACCAGGCATGGAGAGTTGCTACTTCAAAATTCCCTCTGCAAAGATAGAAAATATCAGAAATAATAATTAATCTGATGACAAATCCAATTATTGCAGAAACAGAGCCCATTGCTGTCACTGGTAAAAGGCAGTCCTAGCCACTGAGGCTTCACTGGGAGGAGGACATTAAGAGCAGTTGTCCCAGCCCTGGAAATAAACCAAGAGTTCAGCACTTCAGTAGCTGAAGTTGTGAAAAGTGCTCCTTCTTTTACTCATTCCTTCATGCCCACTTTCACAAGAGGCAATTGGCATGGAAGAAGACTGGGATTATGTGACATTTGGGGGATTGGATTATGTTACCTTTGTGGGGATGGGATTTCATAATCAGGAAATTTTATTGCAGCAACTTCTGAAGTGACCAGGCTCTTTTCTATGCTGCCCTCATAAATGCTGATGAAGTGTATCTGTTTTCTTTTCCAATAAATATTGATAGTGTTGTTAAAACCATGTATATTCCTTTTTTGTTGTTATTTGAAAAATGTATGGAAGTAGCCTCCTCCCTTATCAAGCTGTTCAACCTTTGAAATAGTCTTCAGAGGCACAGTTCAGTGCTGATGTCAGTTGCATGATGACGAGGGATTGGGGAGATATCAGGGATGTGGAACCCATGGTCCTCCAGGTGTTGCTCCAGCTCCCATCATACCTGATAATTGACAATGCTGGCAGAAACGAATAGGAATTGGAGTCCAACAATATGTGGAGGGCTACAGGTTCCCCATCCCTGATCCAGACAGGTGTATAGATGCACAAACATAAATAATGTGCTCTTTGGATCCTTGAATTAACCTTACAGAGCTATAGATCCAGCCAGTGTTACTGTTTGCTTTGAATTTCTTTTTTGGAGTGAAAAAGTATTCTGCTTTGGAAAAGCTGCTGAAGAATTGGATATCTTTAAGCAATCAGTCCACAGCACCAATCTAAATTGACACAAGATAGATTGGAAGCTTGAAAAAGTATGTTGACCTTTTCCTAGGTAAAGCATCAGTGCAGTATCGTCTGTTGTAGTCTTGTTTTGTCATACATTTCAAAAAATGCTTTGGGAAATGCCAAGAACTCCATCATTGTTGCCTAGATGTTTTTCAGTTGAGGTCAATAAAACTGTTAAGAAAAAGCTCTTTGAAATTAACTTGCCTCTCAGTGTGTTGAGTTCCATATCTGAAGAGTGGCTTCTCTTGCTCTCTCTGCCCTCTTTTTTGTCATTCCTCCTTATCACTGCTTTTCATTTGATCCATCTCCCTGTTACTATTCCCTGCAGTTTCTTGTAAAATGAAATTTGACCCCCCCTTCCCATACTACCTGACTCCATAGTGACTGATACTCAATCTCTCGTCATTGCTGTTTCTGGAATCTGACTAGTCATTCCTTAGTTTGCTGGTATGGATGACAAGGTGGCACCATCTCCCCCCCCCAGGGATCTTTGGGATTATTCATATTCAGCAAACAATTCTGAGCAATTTATCCAACTTGTTTGTTTTCCTGTTAAGACCCATATGCGTTTGTGCGTGTTTGCACCGAAATCAAGCTAAGAGAAAGACCCCATTTGATTTCAGCCTTTGATCCCAAGAGAAACTTTTGGGGTACTGAGGCTCCATCAGATCACACATGCAGAAGTTGCTTGTGGTATCCAAAATTATACAGCTCAGTTTACATGCTCGCTTGAGATTCCTAGTCTACATCATCTATTTCTCTATCTGTAGTAGTATGACTTTCCCCTAGCAGGCTCCCTCCACTAAATGACTAGAGGCTTGCAGTTGATGGGTGAAATAAAACGCAGATACATCAGCTTGGGTTGAACAAGGGCCACTTTATTTAAATTACAGTAAACAAAGAACCCCAATTTAAAGTGACCTGCAGAGGGAAACCTAGGTGCAGGAACTGTCTATAAGCAAGTAGCTTACCACACAGCTCTCGGGTGACCAGCCCCTCTTGGGGCAAGGGCAAGCCCATCTGCTTACCCTTTACCCCAGCCACACCTTGCAGGTGAGTAGGGGGACTTCCCACGTCATCCCCACCCGGGACCGTATAACCCCTGGGTAGATGAGGATAAGTTGGCCCCAGAAGCAGCCCATATCCTGCTCTAGAGCCGTAAAGCCCTGAGAGACAGGCCCTCCGGAACTGCCAATCACCTCCAAAGGTGCCTAAGGGGGCCACCTAGCTGTCCTTACCTATTTCCCTTCCCGCACCTTCCCGCTTTGGTTTTAAATACATTGCCCTGTGGGCATGACCTGTTGATAAGTCAATTAGCCAAATAAGCCAAATCTGCCTATTAAACACAACACCCCCTAACCCGATTCCCTCCCAGTCCCATAGTGTGGAGTAGGCAAAAAAACTGCCCGCCAACACGGGTGGGCAGGATAAAAATTCCTACTCGGCCCCGAAGCGACCCCATAGGCACACCATGAAAGAGGGAGGGCGGGGTGGGCATCGCGCAGCAAAGAGAGGAAGGTAGGAGGGGCGGTGGGACTTAAATAGTCCTGCCAGCTCCGCCCCTCACACTACGCATTGCGCTTTCTTCATAAGCGCGACGTGCGACGCTGCCTTCATTAAAGATGGAGGTAGCGTCTTCACCCCCATCTGCAACCTTGCCCCGCTCGTCAGCTGCACGGCGAGCGGGGCGCCATTTGCAGTTGATGGGTGAAATAAAACGCAGATACATCAGCTTGGGTTGAACAAGGGCCACTTTATTTAAATTACAGTAAACAAAGAACCCCAATTTAAAGTGACCTGCAGAGGGAAACCTAGGTGTGGGAACTGTCTATAAGCAAGTAGCTTACCACATAGCTCTCGGGCGACCAGCCCCTTTTGGGGCAAGGGCAAGCCCATCTGCTTACCCTTTACCCCAGCCACACCTTGCAGGTGAGTAGGGGGGCCTTCCCACATCATCCCCACCCAGGACCGTATAACCCCTGGTTAGATGAGGATAAGTTGGCCCCAGAAGCAGCCCATATCCTGCTCTAGAGCCGTAAAGCCCTGAGAGACAGGCCCTCCGGAACTGCCAATCACCTGCAAAGGTGCCTAAGGGGGCCACCTAGCTGTCCCTTCCCGCACCTTCCCGCCACAAAAGGGGGACAAATCTCTATTTAGTCCCCCTTTACCCCACTGCCGAGAAGCACATCTCGCAGACACCTCTGCAGGTCTTTCAGGAAGAAGTCGTTACCTGCATCAGACAGGTAAACGTCATCGGCCCTGTATAGTTCAACCTGTGAATGCTGAATATGGGGATGCGGAATGGCTAAATCCCCGTGCCCAAGAAGAGCCAACCGAATATGCCGGTTGACACTCTTCCGTGCTCTATCGAGCGCCCATGGATTCCAGACCCCATGCCACACCCTGTGTGGGAGCATGTCTGACCATAGCAGACGTACCGAAGGCCACCTTTGCCTTATCACCTGCATGTCCTTACATGCCTGAACCCTGAGGGCCTTGCCCTGCAGCAAACCAAGGTCATTACCACCCAGGTGAATGACCACCACGTGCGGGGCCGTCTGCACTACATCCTGCTGGAACAGAGTGGGTAGGAGCCTCTCCCAACGCATTCCTCGCCGGCCAAGCCACTGTACCGTAGCCCAACTACTGAGGCCCAGCTGCGAGCCCATGCTCGACCTCGCTGCCCTCCGGGCTGTCCAGAAGATCATGCTGTGGCTGCATATGAGGTTGTGCGTCTGCTCCCTCCCCATCCAGCAACCTGTCAAAACAAATAAAACTTATTAGGCTTCCGCATTCCCAAGCCCTCTAAAAGGGGCGAATGTAGCCCTTAAAGGCACCAGAGGACCAACGTCCAACTGCCTGTACTCTTGTTTGGGGAAAACCAATACCTGCTGCCGTAGAAGCAGCTCCAATTCTGAATGAACGGGTTCCAAACTGTGAGGGGTCAAACCCCAGCTTATGCAATGCTTGCTTTGTTAATGCCCAAAACTGGTATTTTGTGAGGGGAACCTCACTTGCATGGGTAAATAAATATCCATCCCCCGGTCCCCTATCTGCCAAAATTGCTTGTAAAGCCCGCACTGGGCAGAGGGTAGGCACTGTGGATGGGGCCAACCTGACTTGCCGTCCCTTACACTTCTGGTCTGTCTTAGACCTTCTCAGATTCTGCAGGTCTGCCAAAAAGACGTTACCTGCGTCAGACAGGTGAACGCCATTGGCCCTGTACAGTTCACCCCTCCAATGCTGAATGCAGGGTGTGAAATAGCCAACCCCCCCTGCCCCAGAACAGCCAACCGAATTTGCCGGTTGACCTTCTTTCGCGCTTGGTCCATCCCTATCGTTGCAACTGAGGGCCATGCCCTTAAGTAACCGAGGCCATTGTTGCCTCCTGAACTGCATGTCCACACATGCCTGCCAAACTGAGGGCCATGCCCTTCCATTGCCTCCTGAACTGCATGTCCGCACATGCCTGTCAAACTGAGGGCCATGCCCTTAAGTAACTGAGGCCATTGTTGCCTCCTGAACTGCATGTCCGCACATGCCTACCAAACTGAGGGCCATGCCCTTCCGTTGCCTCCTGAACTGCATGTCCACACATGCCTGCCAAACTGAGGGCCATGCCCTTCCGTTGCCTCCTGAACTGCATGTCCACACATGCCTGCCAAACTGAGGGCCATGCCCTTCCGTTGCCTCCTGAACTGCATGTCCACACATGCCTGCCAAACTGAGGGCCATGCCCTTCCGTTGCCTCCTGAACTGCATGTCCGCACATGCCTACCAAACTGAGGGCCATGCCCTTCCGTTGCCTCCTGAACTGCATGTCCGCACATGCCTGCCAAACTGAGGGCCATGCCCTTCCGTTGCTTCCTGAACTGCATGCCCGCACATGCCTGCCAAACTGAGGGCCATGCCCTTCCGTTGCCTCGCCAACTGCATGTCCTCACATGCCTGCCAAACTGAGGGCCATGCCCTTCCGTTGCCTCCTGAACCTCATGTCCGCACATGCCTGCCAAACTGAGGGTCATGCCCTTCCGTTGCCTCGCCAACTGAATGTCCGCACATGCCTGCCAAACTGAGGACCATGCCCTTAGGTAACCGAGGCCATCATTGCGTCCTGAACTGCATGTCTGCACATGCCCGCCAACTGAGGGCCTTGCCTCAAATACTGAGTTGGGAATGACCACCACATGCAGAGATGTCTGCACTGAACCAAGCTGGGACAAAGTGGGTAGGAGCCCGTCCCAAAGTATTCCTCGCCAGCCAAGCCACCACACTGCAGCCCATTGACTGAGGCCTAACTGTAAGCCCAGGATAGGGTGCGCAGCTGCTCCATCCCTGTCCAGCAACATTGCCGGTCCATCAATGTTATACAGGTACAACTCCCTTCCCTGGAGACATCTGATTGCTGGAGGGCCCATCGAGACAAATCTCCCTTGGATCCGGCCACCACCTCACCTAAAGCCTCCAGGCGCGTCAAGATGGCAGTCCATGGCGGCGCTGTCTCCTCATCTGAGGAGCCAGGTGCCGGGGCAGGGCGTTTTTGTGGCTGTCTAACTATTGTCAATGCCAGGAACATGCCGTGCCTGAAAAAGCATATTGAAACGCAGGCACTGGAGAACAAAAGCCTGGACAAGGCTCATAACCCTGGCGTTCCTAGATGTAAGGGAGTTGATAGCATGGACCGTGGCCATGTTATCACACCAAAAATGGACCGTAGAGTTCCTCAGCCTCTCGGCCCATAAATAAACAGCCACCACTATAGAGAAGAATTCCAGAAAGGTTACACTCCATCCCTGGCAATTACCGCCATAACTAAAACAGATTGAGGATTGTAGGCCATGAAGGCCAGCCAGGAGTTGGAGGCCATGAAGGCCAGCTGTGAATTCGAGTATGGGATTGTGAAACCAACAGGGGAAAACACCATAACACAGACAAACCTCCCCTTAAACCGGGTAGCCTGCAAACAAAGTTTGTAGTACCTTGAGTCTAACTTGAGTCTAACCTGAGCAGCTTATGCTGGTGGCTTCTTCTTACCCCTTTGAAGGCCTCTTGCCTCTTATCTCACTGTTGCACATATCCTTCTGCAAAGGGAAGGAAATCATTTATGAGTAAGTACACCTTACGAACTACTATTTTGTTGCAGCTAACCGAGTTACCCCAAAGCACAGAGACTGAGGATATGCTGCTGTCACCAATAGTTGGACCCACTGCAGCTTTTTCCTAGTGGGTTTCCAAAGCACCAATCAGAATAGGTGTTCAACTTGCAAAATTTGCATGCTATATTGATTTCAAGTAACTGATATCCTACATATTAAAATAGACATGTCAATGTAAAAGTTGCATGCTATATATGACTTCAGGTAAATGATATCAGAAATGTTGTTGTAAAATCATCAAGAAAGAATGAAGAGTCTGCCTGAATCTTAAAAGGCAGCTTCCGTGTCACAATAGTCTAAGATCCTGTCAAGACCACCCCCTGTTTTAGTAAGGTCTAAAATCCTAGAAATGAGGATAAGAGCCTAATAAGTAGCCTGTCTTTCCTCTTTATTCCTATCCACCCATCAAGCCACATTATCATCTGCTAGACCTTCAATTTCCTGCAGAAGTTTACATATTCCTCTTTGAATATAACAAATGCCATATGCTTTGTTGTTGATATGAGACCAAATTCAAATAAATGCAACTTCTATCTCATAGTTAACAAGGAATGTGTAACTGACACGTGGAAAAGGATCACTGACATCTAAGTTATGGTGATGTAGACGTTTTCTAGCAAACCCTGTCATCTCTGCACAGCATTAGTATCCAAATCTGAAGACCGAAAGGCCCAAAAGGCTCACCCGACCCTACAAAGGCCACATGTAATATAATAACAATAAAATTAGCTACCTCAACCTAATATATTCCTGGGCCTAGCAGGAAGTCAGAAGCCTAACCAAAGAGCTCTGCACCCCCCAAAGCAGCCACCATGTAATAAAATTAATAGAATAAAGTACCTTGAACTTAATATAGGCCTGAGTCATGCAAAGGCCATAAGCCTAACCAAAGAACCCTGCACAATGGCCAAGAGAGGCTGCCAATGTGTCAACCACATCCTTCACAGTCTTGTGCCCCCTACCTAGGCTGAACTCACACACAGCCTTGGCAACCAAAGAGGGGGGGGGATAGGGCCTGTTGAGGCTCGAAAGGCTTGTGCGGCCTCCTCTCCCATAATTAGTTCTAAGCCTGCAGCCCACGGCTATTGGGAAGATTTGAACCCTGATCTCCCGTGTTGCAGTCCAAACCTCAACCACTACACCAAAACCTATCCCAGGCATATGGGTGGGGTAATTTAAAAGAAGGTAGGAGGGGCGGTGGGACTTCAATAGTCCTATCAGCTCCGCCCCTCACACTACGCATCGCGCTTTCATCATAAGCGCGACGTGCGACGCTGCCTTCATTAAAGATGGAGGCAGCATCTTCACCCCCATCTGCAACCTTGCCCCACTCATCAGCTGCACGGCGAGTGGGGTGCCATTTCTGTTTTATGGTGATCAGTGAAAAGTGAGTAGGATAGTTCCTCTTGTATCCTTTAAACCTTAGGACCTAGGTGGATGAAACCCTCAGCAAGGCTCAAGGAAGAACACACTTGATATGAGCACAGAGATTTAGAGACAGAGAAAGATGAAGAAACAATAGGCACTTATATTGTATATTAATTATTTCTGACCAACTTTCATGATAACTTGATGGTGTTTTCCAATGGGCAGACTATCTAGAATGGCTCCATATTATTTGAACATTCCATTTGTACAACAGCATATTCAAGCCCAACACTTCAACTCTAAATCTCAGGCGATCTTTAAATGTACTTCCAGTCATGTGGAAACTAATCATCCATGAGCAACTGATGGTATGAATCTTCCTGTTGGACTAAAATTAAATACTGCCATGTAGCTGGCTCTGCCTGTGTGCTCCAGTCATTTGAAAGTTTTCCCAGCAATGCTCAAGACATTTACATACGTTGCTCCTGCATGGCTAGCATTATTCTAAAGGCCACCTTACAAGGACTTATCAGGAGGTCCATTCTGCACAACATAGGAAATGGACCTTTAGTGTGGCGGCATCGATTTTTTGGAATTCCTTTCCATTAAATATTAGACAGGTGCTATCTCTGTTATCTTTTTGGCGCCTACTGCAGACCTTCCTCTTTCAACAAGCCTTTTAAGTTGAGACCTTATCCCAGTCTGCATTGGTGTTGGAACTGGTTTTTAATAACTTTTAAAACTTTCTCTTTTTTAAAAAAAACACATTTTTAAACCTTTTTTAAAAGATGGTTTTAAAGCTTTTAAAAATGTTTTAAAAGATTTTTTAAAAAACATATATTTTAAAGTCTGTCTTTATGATGTTTTAAAGTGTTTTTAGTGCTTTTGTTTGCCACCCTGGGCTCCACCTGGAAGGACGGGCGGGATATAAATCAAAATACTAACTAACTAACTAACTAACTAACTAACTAATTAACAAACTAACTAAATACTTTCAAGTACAATCATTTTAAAACTTGAGAGTGGGGGTTGAATCAGTTTATTGGTGGCTAATATGTGTCCCTTGCAAATTTGTGTTGGGATGAGTGCTTTTGAGCTTGTAGGAAGGGCCATAGCTCAGTGGTAGAGCATCCACTTTGCAGAATTCCTGGCATCTCCAGGTAGGGCTGGGAAGGACTGTCAGAAACCCTGGACAGTCACTGCCATTCAGCAATATTGAAGTAGATGGCCCAATGACCTGACAATTTAAGGTAGCTTCTTATGTTTCAATGTGTAAATAATAAAAAGCTACATGCATAGAAGATGGCAAGCTGTATGCTGGTCTACCAATAATACATTCACTGTTATCTTGAAAATGTCACTCTAATTATATTGGAAAAGTTTGTGAGGCCATAAGAGTACTGTTTGTTTGCAAAAATAGGAACTATATGTAGGATTATGGGCAGCTTAATCATTTGTCTTTCCTTCTTGCTGATTCTGCTGCAATGCTTTGAGCTATTTGTTAGTCATCTTAGGTGGGATTTGTGTATGTATGTACACAAAGTCCATGAATGCTAACAAAAGTTATGCTGTAATTTTGAAAGAACAGAAAAGCAAGCTCCACTAATTTCAAGGAAATAACTGGTGGTTTCATACATTGAAAAACTGCCTTTGGTGTATCAACTGGCACATCTTTTGTCATTAGAATTAACTCGAATTAACATAATATTAGCCATTGTAGACTGAGGTTTTTGAAAGAACATGGCTCCTGAGAAGAAGTGGATACAACAATATCTGTAATTACCAGGAAAACATGTCTATTCAGAAGTAAGGCATATTGGGTTCAATGGGAGTTACTTTTGGGTAAGTGTATATAAGATTGAAGCTTTAAGAGGTTAACATGAATCTAAAGAGCAATGGGGAGGAAATAATCAGAGTGAGTGTAGGGAGACTATTCTTAAAGGTTGAGTTTGGGAGGGTGAGTTTGCCTTGATGGACAGAACTTGGCTGGTGATGAGCTGTACAGAGAAAGGCTACAAAAACAGCAATCATGCTCTTAGAGAGGAAGTGCAAGAGAAAAGAATTGCTCTTTTGGCAGAAATGTGGATGGGGGGAAAGGGGCCATTTTGTAGTGACAAGAATTACATTAAAAACAAATAATAAAAGACAAAAATAAGATAAAACACTGTGTACAATCAAGAGTCCCATGGAAAGCTTCCATGTTACAGGTAATTTTGGACATGGATGTGAGCTCCCATATTTTATTATTCCACGCCCTGGAGGGTGGGACCGGTGTACATTGAAAAAAAAGGGAAAATATAAAGTTAATTAACAATGGGTTATATTCAACAAAGTCCTACTCGGAGTAGACCCATTGAAATGAATGCACTTATGTTAGCCATGTTCATTAACTTCAATGGGTCCACTCTGAGTAGGTCCAGCTTTGAATACCAGCCAACAATGTACAACACGTATGCCACTCAGGCATTGTTTATGCCAGGGGTGTGCCCTTGGTATAATTACACACCCTCACGTGTAGGCCTCAGCCTAATTTTATAAGGGTGGCAAGGAGGGGGGGAGAGGGGAAACTGTGGTTGAGAGAGGGTGCAAGAAGAGGTAGCAGAAAAGATAGGACATTTGTGTGCCCCATCCACCACTAGCTTTGGCCCCACCCACTCCCAGCATGCACCCCCCCATGGATTATCCCCAAGGGAATAATGGCCCTCAACAGAGAAAAAATATCTCATTCTGGTTTATGGATCAGCAGAAGTTGTATGCTTGCTGCCATCCTCTCATTCCTACCATGCCAATTCTGCAGGAGAAGGGTTGTAGCTCAGTGGCAGAGTGATTGCTTTGCATGCAAAGGGTCCATCTACGGTATCTGGGAAAGTCCATGAAGAATCACTGCCGGTCAATGTAGACTAGCCTTTGCCAAATTGGTGCCCTCTAGATGTTTTGGACTACAATTCCCATCAGAATATCTCCCTAGTCAGAACAGCCAGTAGTTAGAGATGGGAGTTGTAGTCCAAAACATCTGGAGGGTGCCAGGTTGGTGAAGGGTGGTGTCAATAATAGTGAGCTGGATAGACCATTGATCTGACTCATTATAAAAGCAGCTTTCTGTGTTCCTAAAATCTGTAACTTCTGCCCATCTATTTGCCAGAGTAACTAATTCTTGGCGATCACTTGTGACCGAGTAAGATTGTCTTCCAAAATATAGTCTTTAACGACTTCCCGGAAGGATTGCTCCGCCTGTGGCTGCCTCTGAGAGAGCTCTGTCTCAGAGGAAGCTTTTTTCAGTTTAAAATCAGTCAAAAGGGAACTTTGACTGGTATAAATGTTCTCCCAGGCAAGGGTGAACCGAGAGATTATCCACAGAAACTTTGTTTGGGCTGTCGGTGGCTGGAATCGATCAGGAATTCCCTGGGAAAGGAAGGCATACCTAGCAGCCGAGGACGGAGTTAGGACTTCCAGCAAGCTGGGCTGAAAAAAAGCGAGACGTTTTTTCTTTTAAATGATCCACAATGGGCGAGCTTTCTTCTGTCTAATCTTATCATTTGGCTTAAATTATTACAGTAAAAGAGATTTGTTTAAGAATCAGAAATCAAGATACCTGGGTGAGTCACACTTCTCTCTTTTATACAAGGAATTAAGGAGGAGGAAAGAAATTTTAAAAAGCTTATCTTATTTTTTATGGCAAAAAGCTGGCCTGAATTTGGAAACTATAAAGATTAAAACGGATGAGCGGCAACTTACCCGAAGAGAAAATCTGATCTAGATGATTATTTGATTGATATATGTCTGGGACTACTTTTTCTTGGACTACTTTCTTTAGACGAATCTGCTGTTCGTGTATGTTACTAATTGTTCGGCGCTGTGAACCAAATTTGTTTTGCATTCTTGGCCATGCGGGAGATAAGAACTGTGCTGGCCAGATGATGTCAACAGGCCTGGAATATTAACTCCCTTATTGCTGGAAAAAGAAGCAAATTACTCTTTGCTTGGGAATTGTGGCTATATTGGAAATTTGAAGGGTTTTTTCTTCGGCTTTAAGAATGACAATCAAAGAAGTGGCAGAGACCCTGGATGTATCCTTGGAAGGGTTTTCCCCTCTGGATATGTTTCAGAAGATAATGGATGAGATTAAGATAACGAAACAAGAACTGGGACAGAGTAGACAAGAGATGGCAACTGAATTTGGTAAAGTGAAACAGGAGCTGAAAGAAATAAAGGATTATATGAGAAAAGAAGCAGATGGAGAAGCAATAGAAGATGAAAAAGAAATTAAAGGGAAGGAGCAAATTCTGGAGATTGGATCAGATATATCAAATGTGGAGTTGGAAAAAGATTTGGACTTTATGGCAAAAATTAAAGGGAGGATGCAAGTCCTGGAGATTGGAACAGATATATGAAGTGTGGAACTGGAAAAATATTTGGAGTTTGTGGATCCTGCAGATAAAGATTACTGTTTGGAATTCGGCGTTGTCCCTGGAGAAATTGATGAAGATATCAGAGATAAAGTTATCAATGCTTCGATGGAATTTCTGGACTGGAATGATTTGATGGAACTTGAAATAGAGAAAATTTATAGAATTAATTCCAGATATGTGACAATGGAAAAACTCTCAAGAGATGTGCTAGTGCATTTCGTAAAAAAGAGGAACAGAGATATGACTTTACCACAATATTTCAGCAACACATTCAGAATTGACGGCAAGGAAATATTTGTGATGAAGGAAATTCCCATCAGACTCTTACTATATGACTATGGCTATGACAGCAAGATTATTATGGGTGCAAGGATGGAAGTTGGAAGATGGAATTAACACTGATAATGGAAAAATGGCTATTGAAATTACTGGACTTAGCAGACTTGACGAGATGGATTAATTGACATGTTTATTTGGAGAAAAATCGATGGATATATTTCTCAAGGAGTGGAAACCTCTCTTTGACTTTTTGCGGAAAGAATAAAGTGATGTTAATGAGATTTGATGATTAATTAAGATAACTACTGGAGGAAAGTGATTTTGTAATATATTAAGAGACACGTTTGTTATATATCATAGACCTACAACTGATCTGCGACAAATCGGAAGTCAACATTTTATTTTTATTGTTTAATCTGTTTCTTTTTTTGTTTTGTTTTGTTTTTTGTTTGAAAATTTGAATAAAATTAATGGAAAAACAAAAACAAAATATAGTCTTTAACAATGGATTCATCTGAATCTGTATCCACCACCGATGTACCAGACCATGACTAAGGGCTTCTGGATTTCACAGTCCTGCCCCCGTCGCCATCTGCCAATCGCCATGGGACTTTTGTTATGCAAGATGCCTGTGCGTGAATTTGTTTTATGTGGGGAGATTGGTGCACCACGATCAACACACAATCTTGACAGAAAAAGGCTTTGATCCAATGGCATGGGTACCATGACGATTGGAAGTCCTTTATCTGCTGCAGCCTTCATCCGCCTTCACAGCCATTGTAACATACACATTGTTACCCTCCGCCTGTTCTGCCGTTGAGGACTTTCTTGGATTGTTCTTTGTCTGGTTCCTCTCCCTTGACCTTACCGCCATGGGTGACCCTGCTGGGAGTACATGACTCCCGATGGCATCACCAACAGGGTTCATTGGAACACTCAAGCCCACTCACCACTACAAGTGGGACAGGTCACTAATGCCATGCATAACCATCAGTCCCACAGTAATGATTAGACATTCTATTGCCTTCTTCTTTGGTTCAATGCGTATTCCTAGTGCAATACATAAATGCGTTCGTATATTATGTGTGTAAGGCCAAGAAGTTGAAGTAATTACCTATTAGGACTGTGCACCAGATTTGGCCAAAGCCCAAACTGAACTGAGCTGATTTGGGGGGACTGAGCTAGGGCCTAGTCAGGTTGAGACAGCACAGGATTGGATCAGGCTACCCGGAATGATCTGGGGCTGTCAGGCATCAGGGCATCAGGTGGGAAAGCTGCAGGGGCCTGTTTTGCCACCATCTTCGCTGCAGGGAATGTGCTGAGGAAACAGACCCCAACAGGATTGAACCTTGCAGGCTGCTCCTTCGCAAATCCTTTCCCTGGGAAGCAAATGACAAACCCAACCCAAGCCAAGGTACCTAGTACAAAAAACCTACCTTATTTTGTCACCTGTGGAAGAAAATCCCCTAAGCACCACCTCTTGAGTGTAAAAATTACAATAAACATAAATCAAATAACTAATAATTAGCTTCCCTTTCTTGACACCCAAAGTCAACTGCCTGAGGCAGCCACCTCACTCTGCCTAATGTTATGATGGGGAGTCGGGTATCAGATAAAATTGCACTTTTTGTTCCTCCCAACAACTTTGATTAATGAACTTTGCTACTGCTATTGGCACAGTACCTCGCCTTTGAAAAGTATCTCACATTTGAAGCAGGGACACATTCTGTGGTGGAAAAATGTTCTAGGTGTATTTACCATGTTCTGAAATAGGTGGAATCTTTTTTAGGCTAATCTTTCTGGAAACTGCAATTCTGTCAATATGCTAGGAGGCAGCGTTGAGAAAGCCTGAGACAATATACAAGGGGGGGGATAGCACCATAGTAAAATATATAAAACTTTCCCGCTAAATATGACTTGCTAAGTAACTGAGGGATATTCTGTAATCATAACATCTGTCGTTTTTCAAGAAAAGATTGTAGAAGGGACTGTGACACAAATCACCCCATCATTTCTGCTTTGGCAGAAGGAATTTATCTACTGCTAGAGTAAAAATATAGCTCTAATTGAAGAAGGTAAAATATAGAAGTTACTTGAAAAGCTGGCAGGGGAGGGGAGAAGCATGGAGTTACCCATTTGTGAGAAATTCTATGTACATGACTTTCTAAATAATGCAAGCTATATATTGTTCGCTATTAAACCGAGAAAGCAGAGGTTAAATTTCCACAAGTGAGCTACGTGACTTAGAAGCGAAAGTTGGCAGAGCTCGAGCCATCTTCAAGGACACGTTGCTATGCAACCTAGGCTCGGGCAGCTGGCCTTATCTATATAGAGGGCCAGCAGACACTTGTGAGTGTGGGGTTCAAGGAGTTTGTACAGAGAGAGCTTGTGATATATTGTCAGTAAAGTGACTCTTAAAACTTATTGCTTGTCCGGCTCATTGCTTCAACTGGCATCTAGCCTGTCGCTATACTGTTCTGCATCCTGGGCATCTGCTTGCGCCAGATACAACATCCAACAAGTGGTAGCAGAGGATGGTTACCTGGTGCTGATGGTTACCTGGTGCTGAGGATTGCAGAAAAGCGGCAGAGAAAAGCCAGAACTGCAGACCAGCGAGTAAAACAGCAGAAAGACGGAGAAACCGAAAGCTGAGCTGAAAGCTGTGAGAGAGCCGTGGGAATAACTGACTGAAGGACAGAGGTGAGAAGCTCCAATTACAAAGGCGGTGAACTGTGAAAAGCGAAAATATGTCTGTTACGTTATCGGCCGGGATTCCCTTGGAAAGGCTGACAGGGAAAAATTATGGCACTTGGAAACAGAGAATGCAGGCTTTTCTAGTGAAAGAAGACCTGTGGAAAGCTATCGCAGAAGACCCACCCGCCGTAGTGCCAATTCCAGCAGATTGGAGAAGGCTGGATGAGAGGGCAAAGGCATTAATTGTTCTTGCTATTGATGATTCTCAATTATTGCACGTGCATGATGCAACAACAGCAAAAGAAACCTGGGAAACTTTAAGAAATATTCATGTGAGAAAGGCTGCCAGTTCTAAAATATATCTTGCCAGAAGATTGTATCAGATGCGCTTATCTGGAGATACAACCATGTCAGAGCATTTGTTGGAAATAAACAGACTGTTTACTGAGTTATCAGAACGTGAAATTGAACATTCTCAAACGCAAAAAGTGTATATCACATTAGCTTCACTAGATTCAAGTTATGATAGTCTGGTGAGCTCTTTGGAAGCAATGGACGATGCAAATCTCAATATGGATTATATAGAAGGAAAACTTTTACAAGAATTTCAAAGAAGGCAAGAAATGGCAAAGCAAGAAAGGACTGAGTCTAAACACAACTTGGGAAAGCTGAACAACAAAGCAGCACAAGAGAGACTGTATGGACAAAAAGCGTGTTACTTTTGTGGTTCCAAACAACATCTTCAAAGGAATTGTGAAGCAAGAAGAAGAGAAAGAGGAAGAAAACCATGTGTACAGGTGATCTATGCTAGCAAGAATAAGCAATGTATGAACAATGAGCAGGGAAATAACTGTAAAGATTTATGGGCAATTGACAGTGGGGCAACAAATAGTATAATCAAAGATAAATCCATGTTTCATACATTTTGTGATGTAGAGGATCATGTGATAATGGCTGATGGATCTAAGAAACTTATCAAAAGTAGAGGAAC
Source organism: Rhineura floridana (assembly GCF_030035675.1). Taxonomy (NCBI): domain Eukaryota; kingdom Metazoa; phylum Chordata; class Lepidosauria; order Squamata; family Rhineuridae; genus Rhineura; species Rhineura floridana. The sequence continues at coordinate 49,131,390 of NC_084489.1, forward strand.
AGTGAAATTAGCAGGTTTCAATACCATTATGACAGATGTGCTGTTTGTTCCTGACATTGAAGTCAACATTATGGCTGTGTCGAAACTCAATGAAATGGGGTTCATTGTAATGTTCAAAAGGGGTTCAGTGCATATTATGAGAGGAGAAAAAATATTCATGAAAGGGATAGTAAAGAAGTCACTGTTCTATATGCAGCTGAGAGTCCTCAGTAAAGACACAGACAGGACACATAGAGGTTCAATAGGGCTTAACCTAACGCAGTCAGTGAAAGCACAGACACCAGTGATTGATGCTGATGTTGTGGCTAATAAAACAGAGCAGGACAAAGAGCCCTCAAGCCTCGGGGATATAAAACAATTACCCATAGCCGAACAGAATGAATGGCATGCAGCGATGAAAGAGGAGCTGGAAGCAATGCGAAAAAATGGCACATGGATGCTAGTACCTCTGCCCCCAGGGAAGAAAGCTATAGGGTGTAAATGGATATTTAAACGTAAGCAGTCGAGTACAGGACAGATACAAAGGTATAGGGCACGCCTAGTAGCTAAGGGCTTTACACAGCAATTCGGGACGGACTACGATGCAGTTTTCGCTCCCGTGGTGAAACATGAGTCAATCAGGGTTTTGCTAAAAATAGCTGCCATAGAAAACATGCATGTAAGCCACTATGACATCGGCATGGCGTTTTTACATGGGGAGTTAAAAGAAGAAATCTATATGGAACAGCCTCCCGGATGTGAAACACAGCCAGGTCTAGTTTGCAAGTTACAGAAATCCCTTTATGGTCTGCGCCAGAGTGCACGCTGTTGGAACGAAAAATTAGATGATGTTCTGCAGTCAATGAATTTCAAGCGTTGTGTGGCAGACCCCTGTGTGTATGTGAAAGAAACAAAGGGGGGGCTCACATACTGCCTAGTTTATGTAGATGACATCCTGTACTGTTCCCATGGGGAGGAAGACGAAAGAGAGTTCCATAATAGTCTGAAACAACATGTGGTAACGAAAAGTTTGGGACCTGTAAGTCATTATTTAGGTACAGAGGTCATACGGGGTTCAGACGGGAGTTTCGTGTTAAAACAGGAAGGAAAGATAAAACAAATACTAGCAGAATGTGGGATGTCTGAATGTAAGGCAGTAGGGACTCCCATGACAACATCATTTCAACAAGAAACCACAGAGACAGCTTGTGAAAACCCTGCTAGGTACAGACACATCATAGGACAGTTGCAATATCTTGTTAAGGTAACAAGACCTGACATTTGTAATGCTGTTAGCATCTTAAGTCGAAAAGTAGAACAGCCTACTGAGACAGATTGGCAAGGAATAAAACGAGTCCTGAGGTATTTGCAAGGTACTAGCAGTAAAGGTCTAGTGTTGTCCAGCAGTAAACACGGGAGTATGTGCTGCTATGTAGATGCGGATCATGCTGGCAATCCCAGTAGCCGCAAGTCTACTACTGGTGTTGTCATTCTATTATATGATTCAGTGATTGATTGGTGCAGTAAGAGGCAAACTATAGTGGCTACATCGAGTTCAGAAGCTGAATATATAGCGTTGTCTCTGGTTTGTAACGAACTTACCTGGTTCGACCATCTACTGTTTGAAATTGGAAAAGGCATAGACAAACCAATCAAAATATATGAGGACAATCAGACCTGCATTAAGCTAGCTCAGTCAGAAGCACACACCAAGAGAACCAAGCATATCAGCATCAAATATCACCATGTCAGAGAAATGATTAAACAAGGGTTTGTGGAATTAACTTATTGTAACACTGCTGATATGCTGGCTGACGTTATGACAAAACCACTAAGTGAAGACAAGTTCTTAAAACTGATAAATCAAGTAGGTATGACAGCGAAAGTGGGATGATGGGAATCATGAAGAATAATTGCTGTAATAAATGTATGTAATAAAAATGATGCAGAGATTCTAATGAAATGTAATGGCTGTAAAACCAGATGATGCAAATGTAAATATGAAATGTAACACACGTAAATGGAAAAGAAATGTAACTGGCTGAATGTGGAAATTTAAGGTGGGGGATTGTTGGCTATTAAACCGAGAAAGCAGAGGTTAAATTTCCACAAGTGAGCTACGTGACTTAGAAGCGAAAGTTGGCAGAGCTCGAGCCATCTTCAAGGACACATTGCTATGCAACCTAGGCTCAGGCAGCTGGCCTTATCTATATAGAGGGCCAGCAGACACTTGTGAGTGTGGGGGTCGAGGAGTTTGTACAGAGAGAGCTTGTGATATATTGTCAGTAAAGTGACTCTTAAAACTTATTGCTTGTCCGGCTCATTGCTTCAACTGGCATCTAGCCTGTCACTATACTGTTCTGCATCCTGGGCATCTGCTTGCGCCAGATACAACATCCAACATATATCATCCTCTTTGTGACACACTGTGATAACTGAGGATAAATGATTTTTGTCTTGAACACATTCTTATGGAATACTTTATGTCTTCTGCAAGGTGTTTACCTCAAGGAGAACATAAGCTCCTCTTGCAAAACAAAACACAAGCCAAAGCAGTCTTTAGACTAGGGTTGCCAGGTTCAAGGCCTGAGACTGATCCTGTATCTTTAGGAGAAGAGAAAGTCAGCCAAGTGCAGGTGTTCTTGCAATCCTGTAATGGGGAAAACCACAAGGTGGAATTCTCCCTTCCTCCTGCACAACTTTTAAAGATACAAAAGACCCAGCCTCCAAGAGGTCTTTTGTATCTTTAAAAGTTGTGCAGGGGGAAGGGAGAATTCCACCTTGTGGTTTTTTCCATTACAATGTTGCAAGAACACCTGCACTTGGCTGACTTTCTCTTCTCCTAAAGATACAGGATCAGTCTCAGGCCTTGAACCTGGCAACCCTACTTTAGACTTAAATGCCAAGCCAGCCAAATGTCAGAGCCCTGGTCTAGTGAGGTTTATTCTATATACAGGAATGGGAATCATGTTCTTTCTACACGCAAGAGGATGTGCTGTCTCCTGCATCCAGAAGCAGTATGCAGTGGTCTTCATGTGTGCTGTTCCCCATGTCTTTCTTTTGAGAGGACAAGTGCAGTCCAAGCATCCCCTTCCTCACTCTTGTCAGTCTTGTATTTGCCAAGGTGGAACGGGGATGGGCCTACTATCAGGCAGAGTGAGTCAGCTGATATTGGGGGTGGTCAGTGCTGGTGAGGTGATGATGATGATGACCAGCTTGTGGTGACATGGAGGCAGGCTTTTTCACTGGTGACACCGTTGTTATGGAATGCTCTCCCAGCTGAAATATAAGAGGTCCCATCAGTGCTGGCATTCTGCCAGCTCTTGAAAGAACACCTATTTAGACAAGCATTCCCCTGATCTCCTGACTTGAGTCTCCTGTTTACATTTTTAATTGCTGTTTTAACTCTTTCCATTGTTGTCCTGTTTCAATGAGCTTGCTGTATTGCACATTTGAATGTTTATTTTAATGCTTTGATGGAATAGTTTTATTGTGTATTTTAATTATGTGTAATTGGTTTTATACTTATAAACCTCTTAGAAGTCATATAGAGTTGCCAGGTTCATGGCCTGAGACTGATCCTGTATCTTTAGGAGAAGAGAAAGTCAGCCAAGTGCAGGTGTTCTTGCAACTCTGTAATGGGAAAAACCACAAGGTGGAATTCTCCCTTCCCCCTGCACAACTTTTAAAGATACAGAAGACCTCTTGGTTGCCAGGCCCAGCCTCCAAGAGGTCCTTTCTATCCATACAGGATCAGTCTCAGGCCATGGACCTGGCAACCCTATCTGGCAATGACTGCCTGAAACTCTGGAGAGCTGCTGCCAGTTAGTGTACACAATATGGAGCTAGCTGGAGCAATGGTCTGACTCTATAAGACAGCTTCATATATCATAGAAATCTTTTTAAGGGTAAAAAAAACACTGAAGAGAGGAGCGTTCTAATGACATCACAGGAGTCAGCCAATCAGTGGTGTTCATGGTTGCTACCTGCAGAATAAGGAGTAGCCTATTACTGGATTGGCTCTGCCGTTGAATCTTTGTCCCTCCTGGTGATGCTGTTACTGGGTAGCTATTACTGAGGCTCTACCTCACCTCACCTGGCAAGCCACTCCTGCCATTTTCCTGTTTTCTAGTGAAACTATTTTCCTCCCTCCAAGCCCCTGCATTCTGCTTCTTTTTCCATAGCAATTTGTAATTTTCTGGAATGGATTTGGCAGAATTCCTTTATGAGGTAAAATTTTAGCATCAGAAATGTAACCAGTGAAAAAAAATCAAAAAGCCTGTTCAAATTGTTGGAGAAAGAAACAAAACCCATTCAAAGCACATTTTAGCTGGTTTCAAGAAATCCTTCATAATGGTAAGGATTGTGGTTGCAGAGGATTGGGTAGTGCTTACCAAAAAAAATATTTCCCCAAGCCAAAAAACAAGATGAATTTTTAAAAAAACACTTTTTGACAATTCCCATATGACAAGTTATTTGATATGAACATTTCATTTGTTGGAATAATCCTAGTTCCTATGGAAAACAACAATTTGTAAATGATCTGATACCACTAGATGGAAATGAAGGATTATTATAAAAGAAGAAGAAAAGGTGAGTTTTGTGTTTTCCCAGCTCATTAAAAACTGACCAATGAAATAACTTTACAGATTCTCTCAGTGTGCCATTTCCTTCAAGAAGAAAAAAAATACTTTCTAGCTAATAGCTCCTTCTCCACAGTTTAATTAGTGCCTCCCTTAACTCCTGATGGAAGATGGAGAATGCATGCATGTGGCACCTTGGGGAGGAAACTTGTGAATATTTTAATAGGAATATAGCAAGGGAGCCCAAAATAATCTTTACATTGGGATAGATGGAAATATTCTGGAGTCAGCTTTTATTGGATATTGATGTAAGTTCTCTTTTTAAAAGTGGATCCTAAGTCAGTTCAATGAGACCCTGGCCCCATCTGCACTATACATTTAAAGCAGTAGTATTATACTACTTTAAACATTCATGGCTTCCCCCAAAGAATGCTGGGAACTGAAGTTTGTTAGGTGTGCTCTCAGCCCTTACCAAACATAGGGGACCCCTATTCCCCTCACAGAGCTCTAATTCCCAGAGTGGTTTAACAATCAATCCCTCTTCCTAGGGAACTCTGGGAATTATAATACTTGTGAGGGGAGTAGGGGTCTCCCAGCAACCCTCAGCACCAGACAAAACAAAATTCTCCATCCCGAGCTTCCTATCTCCCATCCTCACCTAACATTTTGGTGTCTCTATACTGCATATAATTGCTAACATTTCTACTCCATCCAGTCTTTACCCCACCAGTATTCAGAAAGAGCCCTCCTGGTGGTACTCACACCCCAATTCCTACATGTTATCACTAGGTATTACAGTCATAGTTTAAATACTGCATTTTCCACAAATATATTTGTGATCAAAGCAGTCAAAATACAATAATAGTACAACAGCACTAATTCATAATGGGTGATATTCCAGTCTTCAATGATTTCTACTCAGAATCTCCTTGTTCTTCTCTTAGCATTCCACAAAGGAAACCTTCCATTAAGTTCCAGAATCTTTTTATTTCTAGACTTGTATACAATTAAACCATGTGGAAAATACTGGTAATCCCTTTTATTTCAGCCCACCATGTTATTTAAAAGACTTGCAGTGCAATCCTGTTCATGTCTAGCCACTGAGTTCAATGGTGCTAACTTCTAGGCAAGTAAGTATAGGCTTACAGCCTTTTAAAACACTCACACATATCTCAGCCATTACTGATTTGCAAAACTTCCACCGCAAACATATTTTGTTCTCTTTCAGCTTTGTGAAGAAATTCTCTCTCTGTTTCTCCATATTTTTAGTTTGTGGAAGTCTGTTTTCTATTTTACACAACAACATGCAGGCTCTTGACCAGCAGAATTTTTATTTTTTATATAGGTTTAGCATATTTATAGTAAATTCAATAGGTGGTGTATTGAGCCTTGGTTACCTTGCTTTAGCTGCTTCAATGGCAAGGGTAGGAGGGAGGATGGGAGATAGGAAGCTCTCTCTTTCTGATTTAATTCTCTGGCCTCCCTTTTCAAGGTCATGGCATACTGCTAATGCTGCAAGCAGAGTGCTGGAAGCATTGGAAAATGTAGCTTTCCAAGTGTTCCTGGCACCTGTTCACCACTATAGCATGCCAGGTGTCACAAAGAAAACAGGGATAAGACTCCTTCAATTGTTGTCAGAGGAATAGTAAGCAAGGTAAATAAGGAGGTGGGAAGAGAAGGAGTCTGGAAGTAGGTGGATGGGAGGCAGGCAAGGATGGATGGCTTTTCTTCTCTGACTCAGATTAAAATCCAAGCCAGAGAAGAATTCTCAGGCCATTAATGCTCACCTCATATGTGAGGTGAGCACCTCAAGTTGACCATTGATAAATATAGCTCAATATGATATAACATTTATACTGCTACTTCATATACAGTACAGGGGGGTTGTTTGTTTTTGCTAGGACTATTTTTCTATGGCACCAATAAGTGTTCAGAACTGTAGCCATTGTCAAGCTATGACAGTATCTTTCAGTCTATGAACTATTCATGCTAAGTAGTCATTACTTCCAAAAGTTGCTTATTTTAGCTAACTCAGTTGGGTAACTTATGCTAACACTGTAGATCTTAAGCTTGCTAGAAAAATGCTTAAAAGGTGGATTCCATAGACTGAAGATTTACTTAAACTCTGTCTTCAATGAGTATAACCTAATGCTAATGCTGATGGACTGAAAGAAGATTTACAATTTCTCATACTGTAATGATTGCACTGATGAGGCTGTAAGAATAAAGCATTCTTGTTTTTCAAAGCACCAATTTTTATTCACTAAGTCTTCAGTCTTGAACAATTTTTTGCATGCACATGGTCCCAACATACACATCAGCTAATTGGACACCTGCATCATCACTCCAATAGCCAACTCAAGTGGGAAATGGCAAGAGGATTGGAACATGCACATTGCAAACAAAAGGAAGGTATCAGTGTACTTGCGAAAGCCCAGTGTTACACAGAAGTACAAAATCATTTACAAAAACTTCTAAATGGGACCCCCCCCCCAAAAAAGCACAGCCTAATGAGACCTAAGCATGCTGTGTGGCTACAGAATACTGAGTAGTAATTGAAAAGTAAATGTTGAAAACGCATGGGAAGGCATGCCCTGAACAAGAGTGCTCTATTAGAGAGATATGTTTATACTGCAGTATTTTGCTGCAGGTTTCATGAGTAGCACTTAACTTACATTCCTCTCCCCTTTCTTCACAAAGTCACTTGCTGTGTTAAAAACTCAGTTAAAAAGTTTTTTTAAAAAATAAAGAAAAATAATTGTAAAAGTAGAGAGATATGCCAACTGGAACAGCAATGGCTCCTCTAAAAGTAGCAGAAAGGGGGAAAATATTTTGAGAGAAGATTGCAACAGAGATAGATATCTAAAGGGAACAAGTTCCACACTGATAAGCCTGACACAGTAAAGGCTCTATTGCCTCTCAATGTGAGATGCAATGGCAGACGTTACAGTTTCTTGATTATGTCTCGGTTGAAAATATTTGTGATGTTGCCAAACATGACAACTGACAAACTCCAATGGATGTCCAATGGGATAAGAAGCAGTATGTCTGAGAATCAATGGTTTAAGGTAGCATAATAAGGGTCAAACAGAATTAATCGAGATGGAACTTCTCAAACATCTCTAATGTGTATCTTAGAGGATGGGCAAATATGTCAATTCCAGTTTCTCTCCGGTTCTCATTCTTCCAATCTTAAGTTCAAATCTCCACAATTTCACACCAATTTGCATTGTTAAAAAAAAGTCTTCATGAAAATTCTCCAGCATTTTGGTGTGAATTTCTCCTACACACGTTTCTATGTAATACTGCCTAATATACAAATTTTTGCGAAGCAGTTTCCCCTAATATAATGCATTTTCATATGTTATTTTCACTAACATATGCATTTATATGCACCCTTTACCCTAGTATATGCATTTTTGTACACATTACTTGGCTGGAGAACTGTATTGCAAAAGTCAAAAAAGTGTGAATTTTGAAGGATGGCTGTGTTTTGTTCTCATATCGCTCTGGAAAGTGTGAATTTGGTAAGGTCATATTTAAACGTGAACTGAATCAAACTTCTTCTCCAGCCACAGTCTCTCCCCCTCACTCCCTGTGATTTTTAATCAGCTCTACTTTCTCTCTATAATATTGTTGTGTCAACACTGGTATCTTCAGAAAATGTCAAATAGCTATTAGTTAATAGGACATACGATCTTGCTGGAAAAGATTCCCATTATCTATATGGGGATGAGAGAAGGGGAGAGGAACATCAGGATGGAGTTTTTTAGGCATCTGTTCTCAGAACTCTCCTTTCATCTCCAGTTTTTATGCTTCCTTATATCTTCACTCCATCATGTTTGTACAGGAAAATGATGATGAAAGAATACTGGTACATCCATACTCATTTTTTCCAGGTAATTTGTCTGTGTGCCAAACAAACAAGCTTTAAAATACCTGCCAGGTCAGATTTTCCAATTACTTGTAAGCACTATAGGTGTATAGATAATTATCAAAGAGATGGTGATATTTCATTACACCTGCTTTTAAAAGGACTTGCATAATTGTGCATTTTCTAAATTTCAAGTGCTTCTTTTCAGAAAGAAAGGCAGCCTTATTTTGTCCCAAATGTGTCATTAAAGTTGTAGCTTGGTGGAATCCGAAACCAAGAAAAGCTCTAATGTTTGAGTGATGGTTATTGGGAAACTAAATAAATTGGAAAGATAGAGCAATAACCTACCAATTGCCTTTTAATCTTAAAAGTTTGTTTGGATTGCATTTAATTCCATAAATGAGGCAATGAGGGTTGAGAGTCCATACGTGTAATTGACAAGGCAGTAAAAAATAAAGTCTCTTTAAATAGTGAAATTAGAAAAAAAAACACAAGGAAAAGTACTGGATCCATAGGTTGTATGTATTCCATAGCACTGCTGGGGCGTAAGCCCAGATCCATCCATGGCAGGCAAGCAGTGATTGGAGGGAATTTATACAGTATGAGGAAGGTAGAGAGGTTGGGAGTATCCACTACCCCCCTGTGCTACTTCCCTTTTGTCTATAAGTCAATACGGTTCTCTCCAGATGTTGTTGAAGAACAACTTCCACCATCCCTGACTATCGGTCATGCTAGCTGGTGCTGTTGGGAGTTGTCATACAACAACCTTCCTCTTTTAAAAAGCCTTTAAAGTAGAGACCTTATCCCAGTCTGCATCTGTGTTGGAATTGCTTTTTAAGATGTTTTAAACCCTTTTTTAATTTTTTAAAAAAGATGTTTTTACTGTTGTTTTGCTTTAATATATTTTGTCTTTTGTAATGATGTTTTTTTTTACTGTTTTTAGTGTTTTTGTTTCCTGCCCTGGGCTCCTACTAGGAGGAAGGATGGGATATAAATTTAATCAATCAATCAATCAATCAATCAATCAATCAACAACAGCAACTGGTGGGCGGCACCATGGCTACTTTCAATCTGTAAGATGTAGCACGGGGGGCTTGCTGAGACTTCCAGCCTCTTTGTCTTCCCAGAACTATGTACATACAACTATCCCTTGCAAGAGAACACTTGCTCACCCCTATTTTGTCCCCACCTTTACTCAAATCTCCTTTTTGTTTGGAACTGTTAGCTGGTAAGGACTAACAAATTAGGGCAGGCACATTTTTTTCAGGTCCTATTGACATTTTCTATTGCTAAGCCAAATCTCTGACATTTCCTAATTTATTTATTTAATTTAGGATATCTGTGGATCACCCAGTCAACAAAGTCCTCCAACTGGTTCTGATAGAGGTTGAACAATATTCAATTAAAACATAAAAAAACATTCATTACAATTTTAAAAAGTCCATCCAGTTTTCTGCTTAAAATTCACACCAGCATAACACCATTTAAAACTTGGCAGAAACAATATCTTCCATGGGGGTGGTGGTGGTGAGAGGAAAGAGTTCTAAAAGGCCTAGGAGAATAATAAGTCTTCACATGGTGCCAAAAGTATTTTACTGTAGGTGGCAGGTGAGCATTCTTGTAGAAATGATTGTATAATTGGGGCGCCAGAAGTAAAAAAATATCTTCTCCTTAGTAATCAGTCACGGCTCAAGAAACACACACAGACGGGGCTCCACTCCTGCTCGCTTCACTTGCCAACCCTGCACCCACCCAGATTGCCAAAGCTCCCCACTTCCCCCTTGTGCTGGTCGCCGAAGCTCTCTCTTGCCCCCACAGGGTGCCAAACCTGCCGGCCTCCCTGCTCACAGGCCCAGCCTAACAGCCGGCACCCTGTATGAACTGTGGCCATCGAGGCCTGGGCCACAACCACTAGTGCAGCTTCCACATAGCTCATTGGCTTGCCAGTGTGACAGTGTGAAGGCAATTGGGATGCTCATGCAGATATTAAGCATCAGTGTGAATTGTTTAACACTATCTGTCCCTATTTAGTAGCCCCATCACTCTATTTGGGGCCAGCTGGAACGTTCACTGTACATACACACACTTTATTATTGCACACACTCTTTATTAATTATTATTTTTGTTTTTCACATAGATCTGTGCCTTTTTGCTATGTAAGATCCCCATGGTATCTCCAAAAATCCATGTGGGGAGCAGAAGCCACCCCCATCAACAACACTTGGGGTAACAGTGTGCTTTCAGAACATTTTCCCTGCCCCAGTCTTTCCTGGGGATCTATGCTATTTTTTCCACCTCACCCCCATGATTTCTATTGTATCCACCCCCAAAAGAGTAAAGTCTGTCCATGTGCGAGAACTTCTGCAGCCTACATTAACTTAAGTCCTATTGATTTCAATGGGTCTTCTGTAAGCATGGCTAAGTCTGGATGAAAACCAACCCCAAGTCTTCTGTACAGTTTTGTATCTTCTCAAACACAGTTAGATTCATTCTTATCATGACAGAACTATAGACAACACTCTATGTAATGTCTAATATATCGCTTACATGGTAACTGTTCCAAGTCCTTTGATTTATGATGTTTTCCTTCTAGCAATACAACACAAACAATGTCCCACTTGTCTGTAAAATAAAAATAGAAATTGTACTGTACTCCATGAATTGAAGACTGTAGGGCATTCCCGTATTAGCTATGTCATGTCTTTTCATCAGGCTGATCATCAAAAGATGCTGTGTGATGTCTCCAGTGCTCTCTCTTACCTTCCATTATATTAATATCTCTAGAAGAAATCCTTGGCAAGGCAATAATCTGTGACCTATTAACTATCCTGTGTGTTAACAAGTCAACCTATTGTCCTGAACTATTTTTTAAAAAAATGTGACTTAAGAATTGCTTTATATAGGTGAGGGCTGAACTTGCAGCTGAGTTTTCCCTGACTTTTTTTTTTAAAAAAATCAACAGCACCTTTGGAAAACTGCAAGTTTATGGGGTAGAAGGGGAGAGACATTATTTATTTCTTTGCCCCATACAGTGTTCCCATGGAGAAAAAGTAACTGGGGAGGAGAGGTTTTGTACAGGAAAATGGAATTTGAAAAACAAAATCTTATTAGTATATCCCCAATTCACAGTGACCTTCCTTGCTTTTAGAATTTCATATGAAAGAGAGAGTTGCTCATTTGCACCATGGCAGATTTTTTATTTCTTAAAGAGATTTAGGAGCCTCTTTTCTAGGCAAATTCTTCCCAAAGCGGTTTACAAAATACACACTTACATATATATACACTTTACACTTGTAAAGTATTACATGGTTCATCATGTTAAATTAGTGAAATTTCCCACAAACTGGTTTGATATTGTTTATACTTTCATGTGCTGCCTCAGCGATGTATGTTTGATTGGAAGTCCCACTCTTCATTCACTGGGGTTTACTTTCAGTAATTCTACCTAAGATTGTAGCATTAGTACTTGCTAAAGAAGAAAAAGGGTTGCAGTATGAAATGTAAAGCCTAGAATAATCCAAAATAAAGTCTGATCTTGAGTAATACTGAGAATACACCAAAATAGCTAAAATTTAAGGGGACGTTATTGATCTTAAAAATCTGTTACCTCACTTGCCTGTTTAATTCAGTCTTTTGTTCTATAATGTTTAAAGTGCATATTTTCTAGAAGTTCTAGTATTCCAGAATACAGAGTTGCTCCAACTCAGATTTTACTTATGGTCCAGGCTCTCTACCTCAGGGGTAGCTAATGTGGTGTCTTTAGGGTTGCCATATTGTCCGGTTAGCTGGGTTCTACCCAAATTCTAGCCATGTTACCCAGTGCCTGCTTAGCCAATTAGGTGGCCTTCATTCCCAGCTTTCATTTTTTTTTTAAAAAAGCAAGCCCTTGTGGATCCAGAGATACAAGGCAAAATGTAGAGGCAGTTTTCTGCCTATTTTGTGAAAAATCAGCCTATTCCCGCCTTCCATTGTTCTTAGCCAATGAGGGACACCACTGCTGTCCTGAGAAAAGCAAGAATTTTAGTCTGCCGGCTGCATATGCAAAATCTAGCAGTTTAGAAAACTGCACATGCTTATTTGATCAACACTTGCAGCTCCACCCCTTATCCATAAACTTTCTGGTTGAGTCAGCAAGGAGAAGCAGCCTTCATCTCAATTGCCTCAGTGTCTCAGGGTATGTGTCTTAAGAGGTGAATGCAATGGGTCTAGCTGCCATCATGGAGGATGGAATAAAGGGGGCTGAATCCACAAAACGCTCCCTCCCTTGAACAAATACAAGCTATAAAAGCAAGCCTCTCTGTAGAAAAGGCTCAGGTATTAGTATTTGCATTTTCTGGCTCTGCCCCCACCTTTTAATTGGTGCTTACTCCCAAGTAAAATTGCATTGGAATGCAGCCTTTCATCCTGTTTCCTGGCATAGCCTTTGTTCAGCAATTCAGAAAAGGCTAATATTTTTTTTAATACAGATCCTTCTTCAAAATGACTGGCAGGCATCTCCCTACCAAAGATCACCCTACTTCATTTGCTCCCCAGGTATAGATGGATGGGTGTGTGTATGTGTATGCATGTATACACACACACACACATGTATACATATATACAGTACATACACAGAGATTCTATATATATTCAGTGGAGTGGGGGATGCAACCTTTCCCCCTCCACCTTAAGACCAACAATCCATCCCACACTCACCAGCTTGGGAAAAGTTATTTGCTTACTATGTGATATGTTTTGCTCTTGGTGCTACATGCCTGCCCTCTGGCAGTGGCTGAAATCCCTTATTCCTAACGCCAAATTAACAGAGGCAAGCGTAGAATTTGGTGCTGTAGAATGCACTCAGCACATATTCAGAGGATACATTTTCTTTATTACTATTTCACATACTCAAAGCCCAATTCTTGTGTTTGCAAGGACTGAGGAGAATTTCCTTTATTTAAAATTTGAAATGAAAATAATTGGTTTGTAACTATCCTCTTTTATACAGCCAAATTTCAAACATTATATATTTTGCTATGTAAACCACTTTGGGAACTTTTTGTTGAAAAGCAGTATCTAAATATTTTAGTACTACTATTATTTTTAGCAGGACTGCATATATATTATATTCTCAAAATACTCTTAATGATAGAATATGTCATTCCTATGTACTTGCTAATCTTCAATTTGCTGCTCAGCCTAAGCATAAACTTGGGTGTCTTCAGGTACTTCAGAGTTGCCTTAGACTGCCTTCAAGTCAATTCCGACTTATGGCCACCCTATGAATAGGGTTTTCATGGTAAGCGGTATTCAGAGGGGGTTTACCATTGCTCTGAGGCTGAGAGGCAGTGACTGGCCCAAGGTCACCCAGTGAGCTTCATGGCTGTGTGGGGATTCGAACCCTGGTCTCCCAGGTCGTAATCCAACACCTTAAACACTACACCACATAATCTGATTTTGGAAATGGTTCAATGATAGCACTGCTTGCTTTGAAGCTAATTAGCTAAGATTATTGAGTGAATTGATAATATTGAAATCTTGATTTCTAACTGTGTTACAGGTTGTACCTTTCATTTCACATTTCCTAACTGCTGCTAAGACAATCTCTTGCTCACAAAATTGATTTAATTGACAGATTGTGTATGTTTATTGTTTTTGTAAGCTGCCCTGAGGGCAGGATATAAATCTTCTAAATAAATAAATATTCTTAAGTGTTGGAAACTGGAGTCTTTGCATTTAAGACTGAAAATGTAAGTTTAAAAAACGATTCCTAACATCCTCCCCCAGTTTTTAGGTGGTAATTACTAGCCACAAAACCAAAACAACTGGACAATGCAAACACTAATATGCTTAATTTGCATAATTAGCAAATAATTTGCATAATATGCAAGTTATCCTGCCCAGACTTCTCGAACTGGAATATGGTGACCCTAGGTGTCTTCCAGATGTTGTTGGACCACTGATGACAATGCAATACAGGACAGAAACAGACTTGGGGAACTTGTGGCCTTCCAGATGTTGTTGGACTCCAATTCCCATCAGCCCCAGCCAGCATGGCCAATTTTCAGGGATCATGGGAATTGTAATCTGGCAGGATCTGGAGGGTGCAATGTTGGCTCCATCTGCTGTTCATGCAGGCTAGGCCTGGTCAGACAGCCATGAGAAGTTCTGGTAGGCCTCACTCTAAATACTTGCTGGAATTGTCTCACTACAACTGGACTTTTGCTTTGAATGTTTCTCTGCCTTTCCTTAGGTCCATGCAGTGGCCTAGATATTGCACCACTTCTGAAAACCTGGACAGTTGATGACAATGTAATAAAAACAGGCATGAGGAACCTGTGGCCCTCTTTATGTTGTTGGATGCCATACTTGACCATTCACCATGCTGGCTAAGGCTGATGGGAGTTGCAGTCCAACAACATCTGGAAGGCCACAAGTTCCCCAAGCCTGTTTCTGTGCTTTATTGCATTTTCATCAATGGTCCAGGTTTTCAGAAATGGTGGAATATTTAAGACACTTTATGGACCAAGGGAAAGGCAGAGAAATACTATATAATAATGCAGTTTTAAGTAAAAAAGAAAGAAAGAACCCAACTAAGTCTTGCCAAATCCCAAATGATTAAAATCCTGACTAAAGCCTCAACAGCTCCATCCTGGATAGTTATACTGTATAATGAGCAGTGCCATTTCTCATTCATTGCAGCTACCCAGAACTCAGCATGGGACATAACACAAGTTTCCCAGACAATTCAACTGGAGTGATAAACACTGCTCTAGCTAATCTAATTCCAGTTATGCTGCTTACCTCCTTGCCATTTACTTTCTTGCCACTCCCCAGAGTCTCATCTCCACAGTAGAACGCATTGCATGAAGAATGCAATAATGATCTTTAAGCTTCTGGCATCCAGACAATGGGAGATTGAGCAAAACAGTGGAGACACCAAGTCTCCTTTATCTACTGCCTTCGGAGGGAAGAATGACAGCTGTACACCCTTATCTCTGCTTCTAGCAATGATTGTCTGTTGCAATTTAAGATCTTCAGCAGCTGCAGATGTAAGTATTGAACAATTATTAGTTGCTATAAATTCTGGTGTAGTTTGGGTGGGGGAACCTAGTATTGGAACAAACCAGAGATTATGGTCATATCCACACCATACATTTAAAGCACTCTTATACCCCTTTAACAATTATGTCTTCAGCCAAAAACTCCTGGGAATGGTAGTTTGTTGTGTGCTGAGTGTTCTTAGGAAACCCCTTACAGAGCTGCCATTCCCAGCACCCTCTTTCACTGTACATGGGCCTGTTTTCAGGTCAGGAGTAGAACCTGCCACATATCCCCTTGTACAGTCTCTATATATGCATATGCATATTTGTGTAACTGTCACCACACTGCAGTACACTTGGCCACTGACAGATGGCACTGTGAATTATAGCAGAATAACATATTTCTGAGAGCTGCTGGGACATCACAGCAGCATTGGAAAGTGAGGAGGAAGGAAGCAGCGGAGGGAGATGGAGGCAGGTGGGTAGGCAGCCCAGGTGAGCTGCGAAGGAACAATCAGAAGAGACCAGAGCAACTCATCAGCAACTGTCCTGCTTTGCTGCCACCACCGCTGCTTACCTCACACCAATGACACCATTTTGGTTCCAGCAGCATTGGAGGGCATGGAGGAGGGAGATAGAGGTGGATGAGTGTCCCAGGCAAGCTCTGGAGGAAGAGTCAGGCCAGGGCAGCTTTGCAATCCTCCTTGTCCTTCTCCTTAGCATGTCTAACATACTGAGGAGTGTATTGCCAATCACCGGAAGATTGTCTACTTGTACATCGAGAAGATTAGAAATGGCATGTGAATGGCCTCTGTCCCCTAATTATTTTCCCAAACCCCCAATTTATGGGGGTGCTGATTGTTTTTGTACTCTTACTGTTTAGAATTGAATTCTGGGAAGCTCAAAATGCAGGCTCCCTGACACAGTCACAGCATTTGGGAAGTTTCCCTGTGCCTCTGTGCTCAAAACAACACAGAGTCTGGGAAGTTTTTGCTCAGTAACCAAAATAATGCAGCTTGACCCACGCTTCTTTTCTGTCAGGTGGGATTGTTTATAGTTTTCCAAGCTTGAAGAGGTGATGAGCGAATTGGCTCACTTGGCTAATGTAAACAAGTACCCTAATAATCAAAAGAAGAAAGCAACCTAGAGAATGCAGCTGCATTCTCAAGCCCAAGATGTCACAATGGTCAGGATCAGGAGACATCACCTGAGGAGGAACCAGCTACCTGAATGATGGGAAGATAATGATCTAATAGGTGTAAGATGCCCCCTCCCAGGGGATCTTTAAAGGATAAATACAGGACCCCTAGATCAGGGAGATTAAGCCTCCAGGGGCTGAAGAAGCCCCAAGATACCAACAAGGCCTCCAGGGGGGTTGACATAGCCTCAAAGTACCATCAAGAAGTAACATCAAGAAGATTGAAGACTCAACCCCTCCCAGGCAAGATTTATCATCATGCTGTTAGGAGGTTTCCAGCATGCAGGGAGACAGACTTGACATAATAGCACTTAGATACAAGGGGGGGAGTGGTAATATATTAGCTACTTAGTTTCATTTTAGCTGTTTGTAATTCTGCTCTAACAGCTATTTAGCTCAATTTTAGCTGTTTGTATCTCTTTGCTGTAATAAAGCCTTCAATTTCTCTGCTGCTAGCTGTGTTCATGGTCCTCTTGAAAAATCTCAAACTCAATAGACTTGTGCTTGGCAAAGGCTAGGCATTTGGCATTACAAGGGGCAAAGGAGAAGTGGGAGCAGAATTGCAAATGTCTTTGCAATCTTCTCTGTCCTTCTCCCTTGCACCTCTGACATCATAAGATAAGGATCACAAAAAGGTTGAAAGGATCAGCAAGCCTTTCCATGTTCCCCCTTTTAACTGTTGGGACTTTGACAGGTGGGTGGAGCCACTTGTAAATCAAATGATGACACAATGATGTCATGTAATTGACAGGTGGGTTTGCCCACCCACCTGTGAAAGTTGGCCCACTGGTTGCAACCCAAGAAGTTTCCCCACCTTTAGTCTAAGGGGTTAGTGGTGGAGGGGGAGGGGAGGGGAAAGCCAGGGTTGGCAAGCAATGTGAGTAGGGGCTCAGTCCCTAGTAAAACCTGAAAATGGCCAAATTGTAGGCAGGATTGACAGCCCATTCTTATAGGAAATTACCAGAGAGGCCACACATGGGCAGAGTTTGTTGTTGTTAATGTCTGTTGGCATACATTTGGCACTGAGGTTGTAAACGATCTTTACTAGGGGTTAATGGATGCTATCTGTTCAGTATCATTATTGTTTCATGGCTTGGCTCTGCCCTGAATTTCACTCCACCTATCTTCCAGTTCATTTCGGCATTTTTCTGTCTGCACAATTACATCAGGACTCCTTTTATATGTGGTATTTTGATCAACATCCATATGTGTTTGTGCACCTTGGTAACCACTAAGGGAAGGGCGGAAATACACAAACTAAACACTGCAGCAAACTGTACACACTCATCAATTTGTATAAAATTGGAAAATCAAGAACAGAAAAATGGTAGATAACTAATGCACTGATCGAAACAAGACCATGCAATTTGGAAGCCCCAAATCCATAGAGAAAGTCAGATGGAGATAATTTTGTAAGTATCCATCATCTTTAGTACTTCTGAACCTACCTAAAACTATTTCATTTTGACATAGAAATTCTCTGAGGAACCTGCAATTCATGATAAATATTTGCTAGTGAGGATTATTTTTTTGAAGATAAAATTTACTTAGTAACTGTAGAGACCTTATACTGTATGCTTTCCCTATTGAAAGTACTTGTAACTGTAATAATGTTTGCCCTTAGGGGAAAAATTCAATAGAATGTTGACTGTGGAAAATGAGAAAAGCAAGTAGAGCTGATAGTCATACAATCATAATTCTGAGGTAGGTTCCATTCATAGTAGGAATGTTAAGACAGTCATAGTAATATGTTTGGCAATACCTTCTGTATTTGCATTTTTCTGTTCTTTCCTGAGTTTGCAGTGGTTTGATTCTTCTGTGAGCTCTATATCTCTATCAACCATGTGTTCGTTTTTACTCCTGCCAGACTTAACGGGAATTACAGATTAGAGAGAAGCATGGATGCAGCTTTTTCTTCTTTAACTTATTAAGATCCTCTAATGTACCTTGAGCATATGGCAGAGGACAGTGTGTACTCTTAATTAATGTGAGGCTCTGTTATTGGACCTGCTGAGCCAGCAGACAAATGCACTGGAGCATCATGACCCCTGAGTCCTGAAGTGACCAGGATACCAAGTCAGAGGGTACAGAGTCATCAGCTAAAGAGCCAGACTGAGTTCCTGAGCCTAATGGTCAGGGGACCACTGAACCTGAGTATGAGAAGCAGGGGTCCCCAGTACTATATCCCACAATATCAGGTATATAGAAGCAGAGCCAGGATCCTCATGGGTACCTTCATGGGCTCCTGCTGGGAGGAAGGGCGGGATATTAATCAAATAATAAATAATAAATAAAACTAAATGCCTCCCCAACTGCCTAGCCTTTGCAATGGCACAGAGAGCATACCAGGTAGGAGGCCACTGAGCACAAGAGAAGTGCCCATCTTCAGGTCATAGGGTTAGTTTTTTAAGGACACTAGGTCTCAAAATGGGATGGAGCCTAGGAGAGGTGGAGACAGAGGCTCAAAAGGCCTCAGTTCATTTCCAATCCTTGTGATATTAGCAAGGCCAGCCCCCTTGCCAGTGAATGCAAAGGGTCAAGGGTTTCTGCTTTCTCCCTTCCTCCGTGCCTACACAAAATCCTTGCATGTTGAACGTTAGTTCACCTAAACTCACAGGTTTGCAATAGCAGTTATCTAGTGTAGGCAGAGAATAGAGGAGACCCCATTAAAGAATTCTTGAGTCTTGGGAGGTATCAGAAATTTTCTATTTGAGAGTCAGACTTCAGACAGCAGAACAGTCTTTATAATATATGCTATTTATTCATATCTTACACACTACAACTAATAAAATGCATTCTAGGTGGCCTTGGCCATCATTGCAGAAACAGAAATATATATCAGCATGAAAGAAGTGGCTGGATATCCATTTAACAGCAAAGTAAGAGACTCTGAAGGCATGTCTTAATTAAAACAAGTTACAATAGATGAAGGACTGAGTTAAACTCTAAGTCATATCACAGAGCCAAAGTTACCAAGTACATGGAAGTACATGTCATGATCCATCACCCATCAGATGTCATGGATGGAATAGATGGATGGTTCTGCATTCTTTGACCCCCACTCTAGCACAGCTGAGAGGTTGTGAGTGCTGTAAAACCTGGCTTTTTATACACTTTTTTTTTAATCTAAGGGAAGGGATGTTCCCATTGGCTTATCTGCCTTTTTTTTGCTATATCTCTTTATGCAACCTCATCAGGTTCTCCATCAGGTTATTAGTCAAATGCTCCTACTGAGTATTCCTTTTTTAACTAGTTAGCTTAACTTACCATATAAGGAACTTTCTCTTACTTCATGTTGACAGTTAACATAACACATTGGCTGTCTGGCCAGACAACTTATCTCTATGTCTGTTCCAGTTGTTTTCATAGGAAAATTACAGCTTTAGTCAGTAGATGGAGGAAAAAAGGGGGACGGTTTTAAACTACTCCTTTTCATACTAATAAGCTGTTATGCAAAAAGCAGACTGTATAGGCTATTTCAGCAAATCTTAAGCATATTCTAAGCAGATGTAAATCATTTCAGCATATTTATGCATATTATAAGCTATTATCCAGGCTGGCCAATTACACCTGTCTGAGCAGGTCACTCACTGGGAGCTCTCCCTGGTGCTTCAACATCCAACCTACCTTGCTACCTTACCCCATGGGCTGCTCAATGGGGCCAGATCTGTATTCAGATGGTGTTTAAACACATGTATTTAATACAATCAAAAGCTCCATAAAGGTTTCCATAAAGGAAACTTTTTGTCAGGAGAGTTAAAATCATGCAGAAAAGAACCATGAGTACAGCAGGTAGTATGGTTCACATCACATAAGAACCCACATAATGAGAGACTGCAGTAGGTTTGTTTTTCTGGCATCAAAAGCAAGAATGTGATTCCAGGTACAATGTAAAGTCCATAGACATGACCATAAACCAGGGCTAAAGCCTCTCACTTTAGGATAGTTTGGTTATTTTTGTCCTCTTCGGGTGTTCAAAAGAATGTGTGAGGGTTCAAACTGTAGAAGGAGTGCATGTACTGCTACCACTCCAAAGTCCCTGGGCATGACAGCCCCCCTCCCTCTTCTTCTGATTGCATGAAGCTGTGCAGGGAGATTCTAACTATGTGTGGTTGAATGCAATTAGAGTCCTTCCATCAATTGGGATCTCTAATTGGGATCCCATGGAGGATTATAATTGAATGTGGTTAGTCTCCCCCTTCAGACCTTCTCACTGAACATGTGATGGTCAAGAGAGGAGCTAGTGCATGTGGGACACTGGGGTGGGTTTGCATGCATGACTCCTCCCCCTCCCTGTTTGAAGCCCATATGTGTTCTTTTGAGCCCATGAAGAAAGTTTGCATCATCCTGCAAAGGGCTGATACATCAGGTACAGATTATGGTAAAACATGCCAAAATGGTTGCCTCTATAGTCTCCCTGTAGAATAGATCCATCAGAGTAAAGTGGAACAGGATGAGTTTAGCTATAGTATCAGAAAACATTTCTAAGTTTATAGAAACCCGTATTTTGATCTGAATTTCATTTCAGATGAAAGTCAGTTTGCAACCCTCATTAAGGCTGCTTTCTATGCTGCTGCATCCACTGTTATATGCAAAGACAACCAGACTGCAGTTCCTCTGAGTAAATAAAACTTTCTCTGTAGCCCAATGAACAATATTATTCACACCTCCATATTATCACATGCACCATTGTGTCTTCCTTATCATCGAGGTGCTGTTAATATGAATGGTGATGCTGATGCCACTGTAAAGAATGAATAAGGTTATCAGCATTTACCAAACACTTTTCAAAGCATACTTTGAAACAACAACAACAACAAAAACACAAATTAATTCTCCTGATAGATTTTTCTTATTTATGCCTTCCCTCGCTGCCTTCGGCTATAATTAGTCACTGAAAATGGTCTTTCTTTGCTTCAATGATACTATATACTCCAGTCATAGTTCTTATTCCTTATTAGAGAAAACTCCTCAACAGATATAATCTGAGTAACCTAATGACCACAGGCCCATTTAGAAGAATCTTGAATGCTATCCCTCTTAGCAAGGCCACAACAAAGGCAGAGGTGTCAAATTATTAGTTGTTGGATGCTTAACAGTACCTGTAAAATTAAAGCATGGGAAAACGTGTCCCTGGAATTTTGCTAACTACTTGCAATGCAATAAACAGAACACAATATTTTATTTTAATAAGCTCTTGCTTTTCTGAAGCAGTTATAAAACTAATAAGCTATCTAGCAAGATAAGCTATCAAATCCAGACACTCCAAAGGCACTTAATTTAATACTGCAGGTTCTCTTTCCCCATTAGTTGGAGGGGTGATGTGCCCATTTGAATAATATTGGCCTCTAACTCCCATAATCCCTGCTAGCATGGGCAATAGTCAGGAATGATGGGAGCTGTAGTCCAAAAATATTTGGACCCATCTTTTTACTGTGACTTTCAGTGGCTAATCAGTGCTGCAGAAATGATGTCATCCATGGCTTGGTTTTGATATGTGAGCCAAAAGGAGAAATAGTTCTCAAAAATGCCAAAAATGCCATAAATTCTTTATTTTGACAAATTGCCCAATGGAAGCTTATTTTTTAAACTTTTTAAAGAAACAAACTGATCTGGATAGCTTCTGTCCACACTAGAAGGGCAAAGATTTAAATAGATTACAGTATTATGATATGATAACTGTGCTGAATCTCTCTTTTCTTGCACCCCCCACCCCCAGAGGAACTCACACTGTATAACAGACCCATGAAGTGACTGGCCGTATTGCCAGGGTGGGGCAAATGAGTGCATCACCCCACCTACAGCTGTGCTGTGCCCCCCCATTTTTTTTGTAAAATTGTCTTTTTAATTTGTGACATGACAGACAATGACAGCCTCAGAAATGACAACTTATATTAAGAATAGGAACAATTTAAAAATAGGACACTTTGATAAATTCAGTGAATAAGGCAAGACCAGTGCACAACAAAAGCCTAATCTGGAATAGCCCTCAAAAGTCTGTCGACTCAAGACTTTCTCTGTCTGAGGGTGGATTTTTCATTAATCACTCTATAATTACTAAAGGGATCCTGAAAAAAAAATAGCCTGTATAATAACATGATCCTTGAAGAGTTAAATATTAGAACGTTGTATTATGGGCTAGGGTTAGACTCCACCCCCCGGACTTTCTTTTGCTCTGCTTTTCTGTTTTAGTTTCAGTTGTGTTTTCTACCCAGCCAGACATAAACAAACATGTTTGTATGCCTGCAGTAAGAAGTAAGCATTTGCTTATTCTTGTTTATTTATTATGATATGTAGAGCAGGATTGGGTGCTTATTGCTAAAGGCTGAAATAAAGAGATAACTTAAAGTGATCTTAAGTACAAGGGAAGACCTTGGCCGCTGGAGTGGGGCGTTTTCAGGAGCCAGCCAGTTCCTTGGGATTTTAGTTTGCTTTAATATAACATTGGATTGAATTGAACATTGGATTTGATCCTGTTGCAACCCGTCCAGGGATAGGCCGGTGAAAAACAAGAGGAACATCCCGGTGGGGTTTCTCCACTAAATGTTTCTGGGTTGCAAATCCATTTGGAAAAAGAAGGCGGCCTGCATACTGCAAGGCTAGATCTGCATGTGCCAGAGCAAAACTAAGTCCAAGACCCCACACAGACCAAGAACCCTCAGGTGGGGTCTCCAGCCATTACTTCCACCTACTCAGATGACTGCTGTTGGAAACCTGCAAATTTAGGGCACTTTAGACTGCAAATGCTGCTTCGGTAGCTGCTTTGCACGAAACAGGGGAAGTTTCTCCCAGTCTTCCGACCAAAGGCTACACAGATGCCAACAACAAGCACTGAGACCCGGCCGGCGGTGCCAAGACCTGGCCGGAGAACAGGGCGGGTGAGAGACCAGGGAATGTGAGGCCTGCCTGGCCCACAGGAGCTGCCCCCTGGCTTGAGAGGCCACTGGACCGAGCGAGCGAAGAAAGCAAGGCGGGCAGGCAGCTTGCCTGCCTTCATTGCCACTGCTGCTGCTGGCAGGACAGGCCGCTTCCATACTAACAGGCCGGGCTCAGCCGGCGGCACTTGGATCCTTCTGCCTGAGGAGTCCTCTGCGAGGAGGGGTGGCGGCCATGGTGGCGGCAGAGACCAAGACCATCTACCATCTGGACAACCAGGAGACGCCGTACCTGGTGAAGCTGCTCATCCCGGCTGAGCGGCTGATGCTGGGCGACTTCAAGGTGCTCCTCAACCGGCTAAACTACAAGTTCTACTTCAAGTCTATGGACAATGATTTTGGGCAAGAATCCAATGGTGTTGGTGAGCAAATCCTTTACAACAGCTGCTCAGTGTTTGAGGACTAAAATTCTTGGAGTGGCTGTGCTACATTTTAAGGACAGAGTATCTCCAGGCCTGTAAAGAACCTTGCTTTTTTTAAACAATGTTAACATTTTGTTGTTTGAATTTTTGTGCACTGTATTCTTTTCTGATGTGTATTTTGTATTTGTGTTTATTTTATTTTTTTGTGAGCCACCTTGAGGGCCTTTGGCCAGAAGGCGGCACAGAAATAGAGTAAATAAATAATAAATAAGTAGGGATCACTGAGAAATACAATCCAGTTCTCATTTCAAGCCGAATCTATCAAAATTGTACTTTGCAAAACAATGTGAGAACCAAAACGCAGCCATGGTTTGAAATTTGCACTTATTTGAATTTTGCAATGGAGTTGGCTAACCAAACAATGCTTACAAAAATGCATATATTAGGGGAAAGCATGAGTAGGTATGAATATATGAGTGAAAATAACATCCAAAATGCATTGGTTTAGCTCGAGGACGTGGACAAGGTGCTTGGACAGGTGCGTGCTACCACTTCGGTACTAGATCCTTGCCCTTCTTGGCTTATAAAAACTAGTAAGGATGGAACAGCTGGCTGGGCCAGGGAAGTGATAAATGCCTCTTTACGAGAGGGAGTGGTCCCTGGCTGTCTGAAAGAGGTGGCAGTGAGGCCACTTCTGAAAAAACCTTCCCTGGACCCAGAAAATTTCAACAGCTACAGACCAGTAGCGAATGTTCCATTCCTGGGCAAGATCTTGGAACGAGTGGTTGCTAGCCAGCTCCAGGCGCTATTGGATGAAACCGATTATCTAGATCCATTTCAATCTGGCTTTAGGCCCGGTTTCGGCACTGAGACAGCCTTGGTCACCCTGTATGATGACCTATGTCGGGAGAGGGACGGAGGGAGTGTAACTCTGTTGATTCTCCTTGATCTCTCAGCGGCTTTTGATACCATTGACCATGGTATCCTCCTGGAGAGGCTCGCCGAGCTGGGGGTTGGAGGTACTGCTTGGCAGTGGTTCCGCTCCTACTTAGCGGGTCGTCTCCAGAGGGTAGTGCTTGGGGAACATTGCTCAACACCGTGGGCTCTCCAATGTGGAGTCCCGCAGGGGTCAGTTCTGTCTCCCATGCTTTTTAACATCTATATGAAGCCGTTGGGTGGGGTCATCAGGAGATTTAGAGTGCATTGTCATCAGTACGCTGATGACACGCAGCTCTATTTCTCCTTTTCATCTTCTTCAGGTGAGGCTGTCAATGTGCTGAACCGCTGCCTGGCCGCGATAACGGACTGGATGAGAGCTAACAAACTGAGGCTCAATCCAGACAAGACTGAGATGCTGCTGGTGGATGGTTTCTCTGACCAGATGGTGGATATACACCCTGTCCTAGACGCAGTTTCACTCCCCCTAAAGGAACAGGTTCGTAGTCTAGGAGTTGTTTTAGATCCTTCCCTGTCACTTGAAGCTCAAGTAGCCTCGGTGGCATGGAATGCGTTCTACCAACTTCGGTTGGTAGCCCAGCTACATCCCTATCTGAGCAGGGAGGACCTAACATCAGTGGTACACGCTCTGGTAACCTCGTGATTGGATTACTGCAATGCGCTCTACGTAGGGCTACCTTTGAAGACAGTTCGGAAGCTGCAGCTCGTGCAAAACGCAGCGGCCAGATTGATAACGAAGACCAAGCAGTCTGAACATATAACACCTGTTCTGGCTCGCTTGCACTGGCTGCCAATATGCTTCCGGGCCAGATTCAAAGTGTTGGTTCTGACTTATAAAGCCTTACATGGCGCGGGACCACAATATCTGCTGGAACGCCTCTCCCAATATGAACCTGTCCGTACACTACATTCTACATCGAAGGCCCTCCTCCGAGTTCCGACTCAGAGAGAAGCTCGGAGGGTGGTAACAAGAACTAGGGCCTTCTCAGTGGTGGCCCCTGAATTGTGGAACAGTCTCCCCGATGAGGTGTGCTTGGCGCCGACACTGCTATCTTTTCGGCACCAAGTTAAAACTTTCCTCTTTTCCAGGGCATTTTAATCTAATTTTAATCTTATCTAGTTTAAATTTCCTGTAATTGATTTTAGATTTTCATTATTCTATATGTGTTTTTGTTGTTTTATTATGGATTCTTATCGTATGTATTTTGTATTTTTGCTGTACACTGCCCAGAGAGCTATGCTAGTGGGGCAGTATAAAAATATAACAAATAAATAAAATAAATAAATAAATAATATTTCAAGAAATTGCTTGCAAAAATGTGGACATTAATCAAAACTGCCTACAAAATGTGTTTATTAGGAGAAATACAAACCAAAATGATGGAGAATTTCCATGAGAATTTATTTTTTTAAAAAAAATTACATATTGCTGCAGAACTGAATTTAAGACTGGAAAAAATGAGAAACTGCAAGAAAAGTTGGGGGTTGGGAGTTGGGGGTACTGCTTGGCAGTGGCTCCGCTCCTACTTGGTGGGTCGCCACCAGAAGGTAGTGCTTGGCGAACATTGCTCGATGCCCTGGACTCTCCATTGTGGAGTCCTGGAGGGATCGGTACTGTCCCCCATGCTTTTCAACATCTACATGAAGCCGCTGGGTGTGGTCATCAGGAGTTTTGGGGTGCGTTGCCATCAGTACGCTGATGACACGCAGCTCTATTTCTCCTTTTCATCCTCTTCAGGTGAGGCTGTTAACGTGCTAAACCGATGTCTGGCTGCGATAATGGACTGGATGGGAGCTAACAGACTGAAGCTCAATCCAGACAAGACCGAGACGCTGTTGGTGAGTGCCTTCTCTGCCCAGATGGAGGATGTTCATCCTGTTCTTGATGGGGTTACACTCCCCTTGAAGGAACAGGTTCGTAGCTTGGGGGTTCTTTTTGATCCTTCCTTGTCACTTGAGGCCCAGGTGGCCTCGGTGGCACGGAATGCTTTCTACCATCTTCGCCTGGTAGCCCAGCTACGTCCCTATCTGGACAGTGATGACCTCGCCTCAGTTGTTCATGCTCTGGTAACTTCTAGACTGGACTACTGCAATGCGCTCTACGTTGGGCTGCCCTTGAAGACTGTTCGGAAACTACAACTAGTCCAGAATGCAGTGGCCAGATTGCTGACGTGGACCAGAAGGTCCGCTCATATAACACCTGTTCTGGCCTGTCTGCACTGGCTTCCTGTTTGTTTCCGGGCTAGATTCAAAGTGCTGGTTTTGACCTATAAAGCCCTACACGGCATGGGACCGCAATACCTGGTGGACCGCCTCTCCCAATATGAACCTACCCGGACACTGCGCTCAACATCTAAGGCCCTCCTCCGAGTGCCATCCCATCGAGAAGCTCGGAGGGTGGTGACTAGAACCAGGGCCTTTTCTGTGGTGGCCCCCGAACTGTGGAATAGCCTCTCCGATGAGGTGCGCCTGGCGCCGACACTACTGTCTTTTTGGCGCCAGGTGAAAACCTTTTTATACTCCCAGGCATTTTAAAGTGTGTTTTAATAGCATTTTCATCATTATTTGTATTTTGGATGCTGTTTGGTTCTTTTACTGTTTGTTTGTTTTGTTTTCTTGATTTATTGTATTTATTGTATTTATACATTGCTTGTTTTTTTATCTTTTTGTACACCGCCCAGAGAGCCTTCGGGCTTAGGGTGGTATATAAATTAAATTAAATAAATAAATAAACTGAAATTTCCATCCCTAGCCCTAAGTTAACCTTTACTCTTTTAAATCACTCACTATACTCACAATCATAGCGGTTATTTTCTTCTTCTTTTTTTTGAGTACTTGATGACAAAGGATAAAAACAGCCCTGGAGGAATAGAAACAGTGCTGTGCACACTACACTTAGCTAGCTGGCTGGCCACCTAGACTATAACCCAAGCCTGTTTTCTGGTTTTCTCAATGTGTGCAGCTCAACAGGAGGCCTTTTCAGGGTTTCTGGGCAGAAAAATCAACCCAGCAACTAGTAAAAAAAATCCATAATTGCTTTCCCCAATTAGTTTCCAGTCGCTTAGTTAGTCCTTTATATAGCAATTAGTTAAAATGTTTTCCTTAGTTTGTCAAATAGGAAATAAAATCTACAGGCCAGGAACAAGAATGAGGGACTCTCAAGCAGGATTTAACAAACATACTCTAAAACATTTATTTTCTCTCTGCCCGTTCCTAAACTTGTAGTGTGGACAAGTTTCAGGTGGAATCTAAAACTGAGATACCTAATGCAGAATCAAAACCAAGCTCAGGAGCTCCTTGTCATTATCAAAGTAGTTCAGTTCATGAAGAATGAGAACATAGGAACAGACCACAGGTGAAAGAAGACTGTAGCTATTTGTGATTTTTGTTTAAATAAAAAGTCATCAACATTTTAGTGCAAATTTAACCTAATATTTATATGCAGTTCAGAAAGTGGATTTTTTGTACATTCACCTGAACTGAATTGAATTTCTCCCCCATCCTTAGCTGCAGAAATGATGCTGTGGTTTTTGTTTGTTTGTTTTTGGTGTAATTCAAATTATGCTGGATTATGGGTAGTTTTATACCATGTTTATTAGTATTTTGAAATGAAATGATACAATTATATGTCATTGATTATCAAAGGACCATAGCTCAGTGGTGGAGCATCTGCCAGGTCCCAGGCAGAACCTGCAAAAGGCCCTAGGTTCAGTCCCTGGTGTCTCCAGATAGGGCTGGGAATGCCTCCTGCCTGAAACTCTGGAAAGCCATAGCTGCCAGTCAGAGAAAACTATTGATAATGTTCATATCAGCTCGCAATATTTTGAGTTTATTCGATGTTCCTCCACTGTTTCAAATGGCCTGCATCAAGCATATGCAATTTAACTTATACTAGGGGAAGTGGGCAGGGTGGCAATTTAACTTACATAGTTTTCATAAACTTCCAGAGGGTCTACCAGAAACATTATTTCCCATTTATCTCAAAATCTGAAAATAAAAGTATCAAGGGAGATGTTTTATTGAGAAGATGTTAGCTTTGAACCATTCTGCACTTCATTATCTCCCAATCAAGCAATCAAACTTCCTCACCTCTGGAAATCACATTTGTCTGATTGTCATTTATGTGCTTTAATTGGTTACACTGTAATTTCTGGCTAGACCCTCATGAACAAAGGAACATTTCTGGTGGTTCATTCACAGTTTTATTCCCTTTTTATATATATAAAAAAAGTTGGCTGAGATTCCCTCCAGATTTCACTATCATCACCTACACAGCTCTCCCACTGGCTATAAAATACTGCAGCAGCTTGTAGGTAATTGATCAGACAAGTGAACTGTAAAATATTCATTTTCTACTTCAACAGCTAGATAATTCTCCTGGGAAGTGGATGAAAATATTGCTTATGCACATCATGGTCGATGGAGTAATAGCAAGGTTGTTGATAAGCAGGGGTCTGCTACAGAGTTCAGGCTTAATTCTGCTCCATGCCGGAGACAAGGAAGCATGTGGCCTCCCCTTTGCCTGCAGCGAGAAGTCTCATTATATACCAAAGCTGAAGGCATCAACACACTGATGTGCACGTCTTGCTGCTTTGGGATTGGTACTTCCTCTCCTAATTAATCAGGTTCCATCTCGGCATGCCAAGGAACCAATTAACACTTAGCTACTGTAACTAACCTACTAAACACCAAAACACTAATGGATAAAAAAGAAATGGACGGAAAGGTGATAGCAGAAAAGGTGCAAAGTGACTCTGGCTTGTCCTTTTACAACCCCAAATAGTGCAGCTCCTTGTGTTTTTTCACCCTCTTTCCAACTCCTTTAAGGCTCAAACTACATGTAACAGTGGCAAAAAAAGGTCTCCTGTTATCCTATATAAAGGGCGGGGGGATTTGAAGAATTAAAAGGGTTTGTGCAGGTGAGCTGAGGTCTCCTGCAGATTACTTCCATTCACCCCCACACACCACATCTTAGGCTCATATGCTCCAGCTATCCCTATTTACCATTCTTCATTGATTTGTGCTGGTGAGGCTCACAAACAGAATTTGGGTGTGAGGACAGGAGCTTTACACACATGTGCCTATTTTAATTGGTGAAATATTTGTGGTTAAATGGGTCCTGATACTGGAAGTGAGTCTGTCCATGAGAATAACGTTCCTGCATTTTGCGGGGGTGGGTTTGCCGCCACCCTATTTCTGGGAAGACTTGGGAAGGTTCGAGAAAATTTTGTAATTGGTCAGGTGGGGCATCTTGACCAATTAGGAGAGGGATTGAGCAGCTATATATAGCCTGCTCCTCCCTAAAAACGCATTTTTTTTGCCTTGCAGCACCCACCCACCCTGCCCTTGTCAGTATGGGCTCTGCTAGTCGCCAGATGGGGCTGAGTAGGATTTTTTTTTTGGAGATCCTGATTTCAGAATCTCTTTGGTTTTGCCTACTCCATACTGCTTGGGTTTGATTCAGTTGGCTTGCCTGGGGGGGTCGTGGTGATTCCGGTTTGGCTGGCATCGAATTTGGGCAGGTGAGGTAATTGGGGTTAAAATTGAGGTGGCTGAGGCATTTTTGTAAAGGGCACCCCCTTTACATCAAGGCGTAATGTCTGGTGTGGATCTGGGGAGTGTCCACATGGGACCAGCTTGCGCATCATGGTGAACGCCTGTACGGCGGGGCCAGGATGCGGAGGTTGGAACCACATACCTGACTCCAACTGCAAGGAGGGATAAGTTTTCCCACATCCTTGACTTGGGAGTTGCAGTACGATGTGACTGACTTGCCTCCTGGTTTGGAGGGTCTATACCCTCACAGATAGATTGAGCCTCACCTGCCCGAAGTATTTGATATTCATTGATTGGCTGATTTGAATTTGATTGATTATGTGTTATATTTTAATAAATATAACATTTCTCCATATATGTGTCACGAGTCTGGTGTGGTGGCAAAAGTGTTGGGAATTGATTGTGAGACAGAAATAGGGATGGTAAGATCAGTCAATTTCAGTTTTCTCAATTTCTCTCTCTCTTTTTCAGTCTTAAATTTAGTTTGCAAATTGCTGCAGAAATGTAGAGGGTTTTTTTTTAAAAAAAGGATCCTTATGAAAGTTTTTCAGCATTTTATTGTGGATTTCTCCCAGTGTAGACCTTTTTATATGCAGTTTTGACTAATGTACACGTTTTTGCAAGCAATTTCTCCTAATATAATGCATTTGTATTTATTTTCACAAATATATTTATTTTTATGCACACTTTTCCCTATTTTTTATATTTTTGTAAATATTGTATGGTCGGAGACCTGCATTACAACATTCAGATAAGCACAAATTTTGAAGGATTGGCTGTGTTTTGGTTCTCATATTGTGTTCAAAAGTGCAGATTGGTCTCAGGCTATGGTCTGAAGGCATATAAGGCCACTGAAGCTACAGGTCCGGTCAGTGCCCGGATGGGAGACTTATATGGGTTTCAATCATAAAAAGAAAGGTGGGGTATAAATGTAATAAATAAATGTGATAGATTCAGCTTTAAATGCAAACTGAATCGAATTTCTCCCCCATCCCTAGAAGGGAATCCATAGGAGAGAAAAGAGTTGAGTTCCCCTCATTCACATGCCCACATTTTTTCTAACAATCAGTCCTCACTGTCCGCTTTATATATATAATTGGGGTAGACCCAGGTTAAGCAAATGTGCCTGCCTCTGTCAGATGTCATTTAAGCCTAAATTTTCAAATAACTGCCAATGTACTTTAATTGAAAATGGTTAAAAGTAGTCTGTCTACAGGGCAGGAGTGTGGAAAGCAAGGAACAAGTAATTCTTTTCATCTTTATCTCTCCTGGTTGCTATAGCAAGAAGTTCCAAAGGGAATTAGGAACAGCTTTTCAGTCTGTCTAATGTTTAATGTTTCTTAAGTAACCTTTTCCAAACCCAAACTGTACTAATCAGAAAATACATACAGTTCCTCTATTCTGACACAAACAGTATAAAAGCAAAGCTTTAAAGATGAATAACATGATTACACCTCCCAGTGCCGGATTTAGACTTGGTGAGGCCCTAAGCTATATAAAGCTTGGAGGCCCTTTGTTAAAAAATTGCACCATATATATATATATATATATATATATATATATATATATATATTCAGTACACATAAAATTTTAAAAGCCCCCCAAAAAACTTCTGAAATTTTTTGAGGCCCCTGCGGATTGTGAGGCCCTAAACTGTAGCTTGTTTAGCTTATGCCTAAATCCAGCACGGACCCCTCCCTTCCCCTGTTTATTTTTGAAACAGAGGGCATGCATTTAGATTCTCTTTCCTTTGGAGTAAGATATTGGGGGGCTGTCATCTAGTATAAAGAAGATGCATTGGAAGTAAAAAAGAAAAGAAAAAGTCAATCATATGCCGTAATCACTATGACCAGTGGGGTAAGATAAATGAAAACCAACCATTTTGCAAGAGATACCACAGTCATATATAATACTCTGATCCTAGGAAGTTTAGTATATACTATACAGATTTTTACAAGTAAATCGAACTTTCTAGGAGCAGAACAGTTTGCTCAGTTAAGAAAAGAAGCTAATTCCATGTTTCCTTTATCAGTAAACTACCAATCATTTAAACCCCATCCCAATAAAATGATGGCAATCAATCAGTCACACTGTCTAGCTGCTTTCTAACACTGGCAAAAGACATTAACTTGTTCTGTGAAAGTGAATAGCCTTGTTCTCACAGAAAGACTTTTTTTGAGATAAAGTGCCAGTTTGGGACCAGTCACATTAGCCATAAAGCACTCTTCATCCCAAGGTCTTTCTGCAAAAACTTCCAGTCAGCTGAGAAACAATCACCCCAAAACACGAGAATTCATTTCACTGGTCCCACACATGAGGTGCAGCTCTTTTCTCTAGGTACTTGATATGAATGTATTTGAGCTTTGAACACATAACTGTTGATGAGAAAACAACTTTTTAGATTTTTTAAAAAGCAGATTATTTAATGAGTAGAAGAGACAGTAAGCCATTCTGATTACTTGTCCTCTAGGTACTAGGGTTTTTTTCTGCCTCTCTTGTGGGGAACATGAAAACTTCACTGATTTTTTTTTCAGAGCTTGATGGAGGGGTGTGCACATATTTGTGATGTGAACTTAATGAGATAGCTGAGGGGTTTTTCTTTAATCGTGAAAAACTTTAGGAAAAGCCCCACACATGCTTGGAATGGTGTAGAGCTCTTTGCATGTCTCCTTAGAATGGTCACAAGGCCACATGACATCATATAGTCACAGAACCATTGCAGAAACATCTACCCAGCAATAAGCTGGCTGCAAAGAGCCCTGTGAGTGGATGCAGGAATTTCTAAAGTCTTAAGAGCAATAAGAAGCTCTTGAAACTTTGGGAAAGCCCCACACTTGCATGTACAATGTGAGAAACTTTGCAGACAGAACCCAACCAAGTAGTTCTTCCTGGAATGGTCATATGACTGCATGATGTCACATGACCATTGCTGGATGAGCACCATGGCTAGAACATGGCTACAAAGTGCTCCATGCCACTGTAAGTAAGTTCAGGGCTTTTCCTAAATGATTTCAGGATTAAAGAGCCTCCAGCCACATCATTAAACTAAAAAGGTAAATGCATCCCACCCCACTACCAGGTCCTTCAAAACGTATTTATTAACCGTACTTCTTGAGGAATTGTTTTATTGTTCTTAGAGTTTATAGAAATGGTTTTAATTGTTTTTAGAAGTTTGTTTCATTTTTATCTTGTACACAAATGTGATGGCTTCAGGCCATGAAGCAGTTTATACATTTGTAAAATAAGAATAATAAATAAGAATATTTTGTTGAGAAATTTCACCCACTGCCCATTCTTTTCAATCCAATTTTTACTTCTCTCCAGCACACCTTCAAATTGTCAGAAACATGTGTGAAAGTTCAGCACAGCACTATTAGTTACATTCTTAAGGCTACAATCCTACCCACTCACCTGGGAGTACATCCCACTGAACTCAATGGGACATACTTCTTAGTAGACATGCAGATAATTGAAAGTTCCCTCATTAAAGATTGCTAAAGGCTGTTTGGGGTGCTAGCCAAAATATTAGACAAGCATCTCGTCTTTCCTTTGCTAAGAGCCCTGTGTGTTCTAAGAAAAGTCTTGAGATCCTTAGAAATTATTATTGTCACAATTACTACTAATTATTTCATTGATATCACCCTTCGAACCACTCAGATCAGCTTACCTGTTTCCCCGGTAGCCTCTCATCTATAAGAGTACAGAATGAGAGGTATCCTGAGGCTTCCAACAAGTACAGACACTGATCCTTACTAATGAAACTTATCTATTTTAATATAAAACACAAATGAAGCCTAGAGCTTCTAACTACAGCCAGCCAGCTAATCAATACCACAAAAAACAGCCAGGTTCTTCTTCTCATGCTGTCTCTGGAAGGCAAATGGCCTGTCTCTTCACCCTCTGAGTACTGTTGCATGCACTTTATCACACCACCCTAGAAGCTTTCAGGGTCAAACCTGCTCAGCTTTAATAGTAGAACTACACTGAGTGCCTTCAGGCCATTGTCCATGACTGGCGGCAGCAGTCAACTAGGTGGACTATTGTTGAGGGCCCATTGATTTTATTTTATTTATTTATTACATTTATATACCGCCCCATAGCCAAAGCTCTCTGGGCGGTTTACAGCCCATGACCTCAGGGGATTCCACACTACCCTATAAATGACAGTAATGACCTGGCACCAGCCCACCACTCACTAGCCACCCTTTCCCCTGTTAGGGATTATTGGATACAATCATTATATGGTTATATCTCCAGGACAGTAAAATGGTTAAAAAGGAATGAGCAATAACTAGTCCTACCCCCACCTTCACACTGTCTAGCAGAATAAAGAAATGACGCCTTCTCCAGTAAAGTATACAAAAATAGTTTACTCATGAACACTTCATGTATACAGTGATACAGGCACAGCTTAAGAAGCCAGACAGAAGAAATGCAGGTTACTTTCAGCCTATATTTTTCAGCTTCTGGCAAGCAACACAACACCTGCTTCCTCCGTGTGGTAATGGAGAATTCAAAATGCAGCACAGCAAGAAGAAGGAAAAGGGGGAGGACAAAACAATAACCAAACAAGAAGGTACATTGCAGTAAAGTATAGTTTTCTGAGTCTTGCCAAAGATGGCACTTCTCCCTTTAACTGTATTAAAGCATGTGTGATCCTGACCCCTAGTGGCAGAAGGTGAGGTTGCCTATTCCCAATACTCTCCATATGAAAACACAACCTTGTATGGTGAAAAGACTGGACAGGGAGGAAAGAGCAGCTTGCTTGCTTTGCCCCATGAAGGGGATTTCGCATGGGGAGAGACAAAAGAAGAGTAACAGGGTCCCAGTCTTGGTTGTTTGTTGTACTTGCTTCACTCCATAAAGGGGTGCAATGGGGCTTTCCTAACTGTCTTGGGGGGAGGAAGTGTTGCTCAGTATAGTGTATTTGCATATGTGCAAGCACAAGAAACTTTGTCAGAGAAATGGAATATGTATCAATTGACTGTGTGTATGTGAGAGAATGAATGGGGAGGGGTAGGTAGGTGTTTATGTGTGTCTGACAGAGAGGGGGAGAGACAGGTAGGTAGGTCTCTCTGTGTGTTTGTGTGCTTGGGAGAGAGAGGGTGTGGGGAGGTAGGTTGGTCTGTGTATGTTTTAAAACCCTAATTAAACACGATCCCTGTCTCTGAACATATTCAGGACTGGATCCAGAGCCGGAATGGTGGTCCCCAAGTCAACTCAGGGTGGATTAGCCTGATACTCTCTAGATCTGAGCTATGGGGCAGATGGTGGGCTGTGCATTGCTCTACTGTCAGACATAACATTTAACAGACAGAATTTTCTGGATATGTTAAAACAACTACAGGGGTGTGGAGTTATGTTTTAATCCAATCTGATAGTCTTCAAGGTTCCACAAGTAATTTTTCTTTGTTGCAACATAGAAATTTATTCTGGTGGTTTACTTTTGATATGTGCATCATATGTTTACTTCTAACTTATATGTTTCTTTAGTTCTGCATCTGGCAGTGCAATCATTTATACACATCTACTATGTAGTAAGCCCTGATGAGTTCAATGGGACTTACTCCCAGGAAGGTGTGTAGAAGTTACCTTTAAATTATATTGTTGGCAAAAAAATTAAAAGGCAACTAGTAAAATAGTAACATTTGTGTTTTTCTTTTACAATAAGGTATTGCCATATTGGTCAAAATTTATTTTATTTTAGTTTCAAGAGGAAGATTTATGATTTAAATAGGAAAGGGAAAAGCCCCAGATTCCTTGTGCCCAAGGGCTCCCAGAAACCTGGAGCCGGCCCTGCCATTGTCTGAGTGAGATTACCTTGGAGATTCACAAATCAACATGCTTCTCTATGTACCAATTTCACTTACATTCTGTCTCACACACACACCTACCTACCTACCTACTGGTATTGTGGGAGTGGAGGAACACACTTGGGGTGGGGGTGGATGGGATGACATGGGAAGAATATAGATAGCATCAAAGGCCAGATTGGAAAGTTGTAGTTAGAGATGGTGGAGGAATGCATTTTAGTTTGCATTTTAATGTGCACCTACTTCCTGAAATAATGTATAAATCGAAACATAGCTGTCCTGTGAAATGTGCATTTCTCCATGTTGTGTGTGTGTGTGATTCAGTTTTCCAACAAAAGAAAAATGTGTACAAAAATATGTCTATTAAAGGAATGCACATTAAAATGCACACATTAGTGAAAATAACATGGAAAATGCATTATAATAGGGAACATTGCTTGTGAAAATGTGTATATTAGAAAATAGCATACAAAAATGAGAATTTTTGTGAGGGCTTTTTATTGCACGCTCATATGGAAATGTGGCAAATGAGTTTACGACTGGAAAAAATAGAAATGGAAAGAAATTGACAAAATTCATCTATCCTTCGTGGTGGTGGCAGTAGGCATGGTGCTTATATGGTTCTTCCCATCTGATTCTGCCCTTCCTACACTGTTCCCCTGTGTGAAACAACAACAGGGATGTGGCTCCCTTGAATCTGCCAGTACAGATTGGCTGCACAAGTATAACCAGCAGAACAGAAAGGGAAGAGCTGTAGATGAGGATGTAAGGAGGCAGAGATTGCTATCCCATCCTGTGTTCATCACAATCAGCACTGTTTCTGTTCTGCTGCAATTTCCGCTAAAACCTACATTATTTGTCTTGCTATCTGGTATTGCCCATAATCATTTTTAATTTATTTCAGTTG
The DNA here is from genome assembly GCF_030035675.1 of Rhineura floridana. Taxonomy (NCBI): domain Eukaryota; kingdom Metazoa; phylum Chordata; class Lepidosauria; order Squamata; family Rhineuridae; genus Rhineura; species Rhineura floridana. Next base: position 49,168,576 of record NC_084489.1, read on the forward strand.
AAGTGAAACATCAAAAACAATGCAGTAAATAACATCATTTACATAATGTATGTGGACTAAGAAAACCAACAATAGTGAATACCCCCATATTATCTTGTATCATTTTCATTGCTGACCTCCAATGAACATGCAAATTGCAGCAATTTCTGCTTCTGTTTCCATCACTGACAGAATTCCCCAACATCCCTAGCTGTAGTGGTAGAGAATCTGTCTGGCATGTAGAAGGCCCCAGGTGTAATCCCTACCATCTTCAAATAGGGCTGGGAGAGGCCCCTACCCAGAGCTTGGAAAAGTTACTTTTTTAAACTACAATTCCCATCAGCCCCAGCCAGCATGGCCACTGGATTGGGCTGATGGGAGTTGTAGTTCAAAAAAGTAACTTTTCCAAGCTCTGCCCCTACCTGAAATCCTGGAGAGATGCTTCCAGTCAGTGTAGACAATGGTGGAATAGAATGGTCAGTGGCCTGAATGAGTATAAGACACTTATCTATGCCCTTATAGGTGTTTACAGAAGGTAACTGTCTAAGCCGTGCTATGGAATCTTACATATGTATCCAAAGTGGGATTTAAGTTTTGGGGGGAAAATCTATCATCAGTAGGCTAAGCCATTCATTTTCTGTGCTAATTCTTTACAACATACACATACATTTTGAATGGAGGGGGGACCATTTATGTTAAAATAATAATAATAATAATAATAATAACAATAAATCCCCCATGTCTTTGCTTGTGCCTTATGCCAGTCTGCACAAAGAAAACAGCAAGTGCTTCTTTATTATTTTGATTGCTATTTTATCCCCTTCTTCCACTTTTTGTTTTAATATAGTGGCTGAACTTTAGACTTTTCTTCTGTAGGCTTTTCATACTCTCTGGCTTTTCTTTCTTTTTTCATTTCCCTTTTTTGTAATTACTATAGTTTCACCACACATTGACATTAGTTGTATATAATTCATTTTTAAAATACTGATAAACCTTTGCCTTTGTCATACAATGTGATGTGCCTCTTTCCCCCTACAGTGCTAAAATATAGCTCTCCCTGTAAAGATAGTCCTTTTGTTCTGTTAATCATTTGCCCAGCTCCCTATAAAGGACTCTATCCCACTTTCAACTCAACTATTTCAAAAGCTCCTTTCAGGGCTTTATATATCCTCTCATTCCGGCTGGTTATCAGGGGATTTATTGAACGGCCATAGTAAATGATTTTACAATCCAAAAGTTCAATTAGTCCAGTTACTGCCATTAATCTAGATAATTTACAAAGATCAATTAAGAAACTTCTTCCTAAGTTCTTCTACTTTATTCTCAACAGGACTCACTACAGGAAGTATTAGGGCTTATTAGCAAAACTGACCAGAAGCAGTGGGACTCCCACAGAATATAGGGGAAGTACTTAGCCTTAACTTCCTCTATTATTAACTTAGAGTGGATTTGATTGTACTTTTATTACACAAATGCATGTGTGAGTTTTGTCGTTTGAGGTGTCCCACTGCACACATTCATATCATCTTTTCTCCAAGCAGTTTAAGGTGGTATATGTGGTTCTGCCCCTCCCCATTTTATCCTCATAACAACCCTGTGAGGTAGGTTAGGCTGAGAGACTAACTGGAGCTGAAGCAACTCCTCTATAAAGAAAGGTTAGAACATGTGGACCTTTTTTAGTTTATAAAAAAAAGTAAAGTAAGGGGGGAAATGCTAGAGATGTATAAGATTATGCATGCTGTGGGAAAAGGGAAGAGACCTCTCTCATAAATATTAGACCCTGGGGCTATCCAATGAAGCTGAATGTTAGAAGATTCAGGACAGACAAATAAACTGCTTGTTCAAACAGCACATAGTTAAACTAAGGAATTCACTCCCACAAGGGGTAGTAAGGATCACTAACTTGGATAGTTTTAAAATGGGATTAGGCAGATCCATGGAGGATAAGGCCATCATTGGCTGCTAGCTATGATGGCCATGCTCTGCCTCAGGGCCAGCACCAGAAGGTAGCTTGGTCAGGCCCTGGCCGTGGGCCCCTATAGCCCAGAGAGGCCCCTGAAGGGCTCCTCCTTAAGGTGGGAGGGTAGCGCTCACATTCCACGATCTGCGGTAGTGTAGACTCCTGACCATGCCACAGATCACAGAGACGGAACTCCCAGCCCCCACAGACCACACAGGCCTGTGATGGTCATCGGCATGCCCCACCTACCTCTCCCATTGCTGTGATTGCTGTGCGCGCTGCGTGTGCATACCTACCATCAACCAAGATGGTGGCAGAGACTTCTCTAAGAGGCTGACGCCCCTACCACCATCTTGGTTGATGGTAGGCATGTGCACGGTCATAGCCTAGTGCATATGCATGCCATCAACCAAGATGGTGGGGGGGCATGAGCCCCTTAGGAAAGTCCCCACTGCCATCTTGGTTGATGGCATCCATGCGCACAGGGCATTCTAATGAAGCGATGGAGAGGTAGGTACGGGTGCAGGTGGGTGCCATGGGCCCAGGACAGGCTGGTGTCCAAGGGCCCAGTCATGCCTGGCACTGGCCCTGTACTGCCTGCAGTGCCTCAGAATACCAGTTGCTGAGGATCACAAGTAGGAAGAGCTATTGTATTCAGAATCTTCTTCTGGCTTTCCCATGGAATCTGTGAAAACAGGATACTGGACTAGATGACCCTTTGGCCTGATCCAACAGTACTCTTATATTTTTCATGGGTCTTCTATTTGGTCATTTATTGGCCCTAGTAAAAACAAAAGCATCTTTTCAACAAGCACTACCAGTCAGGTACATTTCTTAGTCAGGATCTTACTTATACCCAAGGTCTGCACACAGATCATCTTCTGCACTCAGTACTTCTGCAACAGGAGCTCATAGTCACACAGTCAATCTGAATTTAGGTGTCCTTTTCACTTTTGCACAGGCTGCCAGGTCTGTGTTTGTCACTTTCCCCAGTCTCAGCTCAGAGCCCAAAGGGAATAGAAAGGTTTGTGTTCTCACTTTCAGCCACTTCCCTATTTTTTCACCAAAGTGGGAAGAGAACCCAGGTTGCTTGCTTGGGAAATGCACCATGCAGGACTCATGGAAACTTACAAATGCTTATGATCAGTCCCCCATCACAACCTTGGTATTTTATTTTTCTTGACAACAGGAAGCATGTTGTTGTCCAAGAGGCAAAGTTTCTGAACACTCACGTATTATTTGTGTTGAACTGCTCTAAAAATCTTGATAAACAGCCCGAGGTCATCATGAATACCCAAGAATCCATTCCTACCTTTCCTTGCTTTGGGTCAGGCATGATCAGCATTTCAATCCTTCTGTATCTCTCTCATTTACCAAATCTCACTATTTACACTACCCCCACCTGACTCAAACTCACATCCTTTACATTCCAGTTTTGCCCTGTTGCACTTAGGCCTCCATTACAGCCTGCCAGATCCCTACCACCTTGGGCTCCTACTGGGAGGAAGGGCTGGATAGAAATTTAATAAATAAATAAATGCTACCCAATTCTTTTATGGCAAATGCAATGTGTCCCATCTCCCCTCCTCTCTCCCTCTCTCCTTTTCCACAGAGCTAGTCAATTAAGCTGTTAGCCCAGTCAGAGTGGCTGGTTTTTGGGAAAACCTTTGCATATATATCTGTATCTACTAGGGACAGAAAGATCTGTCAATTTTGGTTCTGTCCGTTTCTCAGTTTCTAAGCTTAAACTAAATTCTCCACATTTCGGCAGCAACTTGTGAATTTTTCATTTTTTGTGAGAATCTCTTCCAATAAACACATTTTTGTAAGCAATTTTGACTAAGATATTTGGCAAGCTATTTTTTGTCATATAATACATTTTTGCATCTTGATTTCATTTATTTATTTATTTATTTATTTATTTATTTATTTGCACACTTTCCCCTAATATATGCATTTTTATAAACATTGGTTGGTTGGCAAGCTGCATCACAAAATTTGAGTAAGTGTGAATTTTGAAGGATGCCTGTGTTTCGGTTCTCATATTGTTTCAGAAAGTGCAAATGTGAAAGATCTGGCTTGAAATGTGAACTGATTCAATATTCTCACCTGTCCCTAGTATCTAATAATCACGTCTTTATTTTGCAAAAAATGAAGCCTCTATCTTTCACACCCACACTGGTATCTGTGTTTTATTGCTATTTTTTCTCTTTAATTGGTGTGCCAGGAGTCTCCATGGTGTGCCATGTCTCTAGGCTCATGATCTTGGAAATTGCACCTCCTTTGGTTATGCCATCAGGTACACACCCATTTATGTGTGCATAAAGATGTGTTAACTAAAACCTCTCTGTGGAACCTTGTCAATGTGGCCATCATGGACGTGTAGTGAAAGTTATTTAAGATAATGTTAGAGATTTTGTCTTGCATAAATATTGAAAACTGTTTAGCAGCTGAAGTCATAATGGAAACAAGGTTAACCTTTCAAATAGTGAGCATAATTAGCCATTGAGACAACTTACCTTGGACTATAGTGGATTCCCTATGATTTGGAAATCTCTGAATCACATCAATCATGTCAACTCTGTGCTACTTAAAAAGGATGATACAGCTTAGGGTGATCAAACTTATTGACCCAAGGTCTGCATACTGAAAAAAATCTTTGCAAAATGGATCACAATGCAAACTCTGTAGTGCTTACTCTATGGGGGGAAATGGGGGGGGGAAAGAAGCAGCTGTGGACAAAAGTGAGGTAGCAAACAGAAGACAATTTAGCCTTCTGATGTTGAGAGATTTGCCAGAGTCTAGTTCCCTCCCTGCGCTCAGAGACCTGCAGGTCATCACCTCCACAAGGACTCTGTATGTAGCCACAACAATTTCTGTAACTATGTGTGATCAAAGAGTGGAATAATGATTGGAAGCAAGGAAGTGGGATGGAATGTTGGGTGGAATTACAGTAAGTGATGCAGGTAGAGAGTGTTGGTTGTAAAATGACAGTTGAAAGAGTGGAAAGAGAGAAATGGGGAATGAGACGGAGACATTTTATTTTCATTTGCCAAGATTTACGTATCACTGAACCAACAAAGCGGTTTACATAAAACAGCATAAAATATTCATTAAAATACCAATAAACTCAAATGTTAAAAACAAATTGACACAGCATTTCTCAAAATGTAAATAAAACCAGCAGTTTTAAAACAGATGTACATAACAATGTACAATGGGCTCCTGCTGGGAGGAAGGGTGCGATGTAAATCTAATAATAATAATAATAATAATAATAATAATAATAATAATAATAATAATATGCATGTTAAAATTATATGTCTTGCTTGCCAAAACAAAAAAAGGTTTTAAAAGGAATAAAAAACAATACAATACAGTGAAGGCGCTGGCCTAATATTAATGGGCAGGGAGTTCCAAAGTGTAGGTGCTGCCACACTGAAAGTTTGGATCCTTGCAAACATGGAAAGGATTTTATGTGGCATTTGTAAAACAAAAGTAATGAAAACATATGCAAAAAAGTAAGAGTAGTTGTTAAGAAAAAGAGTTAGGCTACAGACACGCTTACTGTTGTGTCAGTTCCAGTGCATCACCACCTCTGTTTTCTGAAAATGGGGACATACAACACTAGTCAAATTCTGCCCCTTTTTACTCTAACAGCTGGTTGTATCAGCTTGAGTGCATTTTTTAAAAATTAATCTTTGGACAGATTTCACAACTGATTGGTAGATCAACCCATTGCCATGTTAGGTGTGGCCAATAGAAACGCTTTGTTGTAGGCTCAGGCAGAGACAGTGATTGGACCAATGCTTTACTGTGGGAAATCCTGAAAGGTCTGAAGTCAGCAATGGGGAAGGGAGGTGTGCCCAGCAGAGGGCAGAGTCGCTTCAACATGCAGCCAGAAAAAAACATTCTCATTGCTTTTGAAGTGACTAGTGTGCCCACAGCCTTAGTTACACCAGGATACAATATTAGGATATGAGTGTTCTGTACATAATGACACTTGTTCTGGATGTTATGTTCTTAATTAAATTTATGTTTATGTGTTAGCTTTCTATGCTTTTTACAGAGCTTGGAAAAGTTACTATTTTGAACTACAACTCTCATCAGCCCAGTCCAGTGGCCATGCTGCCTGGGGCTGATGGGAGTTGTAGTTCAAAAAAGTAACTTTTCCAAGCTCTGGTTTTTATATAGGTGAATTCTAAGGATAATATATCTCACCCCACATGTCTTGTGTAGATATACCTGAGTAAAGGAGAGTCTTAGTGCTCTTTATACATCAATAGGTGGTAGAGGCAGGTAGTTAAAGGGAAGTGGGCAGAGTAGCTGACCTTGGTGACCACTTTGGGACAGGCCCTTGTGGGGGAATCCAGGAATGTCACACCATGACTTCACCTTTACAAGCTGTTGCTTTCACCTTATTTGTAGCAGTCACATATATAGCAGAAGGACCATAGCTCAGTGGTAGAGCATCTGCTTTGTATACAGAAGGTTCAGAGTTCAGTCCCCAGAATCTCTAGATAGGACTGGGAAAGACTCTTGCCTGAAACCTTGGCTAGTTAAACTTGGTATAAGGTAGCTTTCTGTGTTCCCATAACCCCCACCTAGAAGCACCAGCTTAGACCAATCATGGCACTCTGTGTGCTCCTGAGGCATTTGCATGTGGGCTGCTGCTATTTGTGAAGCAGCGTTTTAGCTTTGGATGTATTGCTACTGGAACAAGCAAAATAAAAGCCAAACCAAGACAGTCCTTTATAAATCAATTTTCAGAATAGTATACGAGAAAGAGAGAGAGAGAATTGCAGAACCATGATTGAGAAGTGCTCAGACAGCTGTAAAAATTGAGAACTACAAGAAAATTCATGATGCTAATTAGGGTTCTCATTATAATCCCATAATGAGAAATGTGCGAAACAGTTTGTTTCTCCAGCGACAGCTTAAAAAGCACGCAGGGAAGTAGAGGATGGGAAGGAGGGCGAGGAGAGGGCTAGGTATCGAAAAGAAAAGTACAAGGGGAAAAATGAAACATTATAGTTTGTTGGGTCTAACCTGTGACATAAACCTGATGTTTATGCAGCTTATTATTCTTAACATGCACGTGTGCTTATGTGCAATGTCAGAGATAGAAATAGGTGAAGTGATGGAATTTTTGAACCTATATTGAATCTCATTCAATGTGAATAACACCAGACTTTACTTGGAAGTAATTCTCACTGATTTCAATATAAATGTCTTTCAAATTACATCTTTTAGGACCATAGCCTAACTAAGGCAACAAGTAAACCCCACTGAGCATAGTGGGACTTTTCTTCAGAGTAAACATACACTGAATTATGTAGTTACAGACCAATCCAAATGCTGGGGAGCTGGCAGAGTGGGGGCCTTCAGGGCTTCCATTGGTCCTCTGTCCACCAGCCTGGCCATCTTTGGTGAACCCCCGGCAGCTCTGACAGGCTTCTGGCAGTGCCACAGCTCAGCCATGGCGGAGGACTGCTGTTGGTGGAGGCTGGTGGAGCCAGGAGCCTGCCAGCACAGCAGGGGGTCCACAGCATCCAACTCCCCCAAGTCCAGTAGAAATGTGAGTTGGATTGTGCCTTTAGTTAGGCATAGGGATGGAAGGATCTGTCCATTTCAGTTCATGATGCTAACTCAGGTTCTCATTTTTCCAGTCAGTGCCACATTTCTGCAGTAATTTGTGATTTATTTTTTTAAAAAAAACAATCCTGATGAAATTCTTCAGTATTTTAGTGAAAAATTCTCCTCAAACACATTTTCTATGCAGTTTTGACTAGTGCACACATTTTTGCAAGCAATTTCTCCTAATATAATGCATTTCTGCATGTTATTTTCATTAATATATTCTCCTTTTTGCACATTTCCCCCTAATATATGCATTTTTGTAAACATTTAGTTAGAGAACAGCATTGAAAAATTTGGATTAGTGCAAATTTGAAGGATGGCTGTGTTTCAATTCTCATATTGTTTCAAAAAGTGCAAATCTGATAAATTCACCTTTAAAAGCAAACTGAAATGCATTTCTTCCCCATCCCTAGATAGGAATTAACCCCAAAACATCTACTTTACAGCTGCCTCTTGGCAGTTGCCTCTTCCTCATTCTTAACTGAGAGTTATATTTTCCTTTTCTCATTTGTAAGGAGCACAGTTTGTATTTCCATACCAAATACTGAAACATCTTATGATCTTTGAAAGCTTCTATGTAAATAGCAGATGCTTTCTTCATAGCTTCAGTTGGACAAGAAATCCCAAGGGCTTTCTGAGGTACATGCATTGATTTCAGCCATAATTAGGACACACAGAGATCATCATCATCATCATCATCTTTTTTCAAGAAAAATAATTTAGAGTATGAAAGCCTCACTTTCAAATGAGTTCTTTCACCAGGCTTATTACCCATTTCATCTCAGAACGATAAAGATGGTAGCTTTAGAAAGCAGTAACAGAAAAAGAGTGAATGTCTCACCACATGTACAAATTGGGACTGGTGGAAAGTTAAAATCTACCTTAACAGAAAACACACAATGCTCAAAGAGGAGCTAAGGTGCACATATGAAACACCAAATAAAAGAGAAACATTTAAAATAGAAACATTCTGCAGCTGTTAATGCTAATGCAAGATGAGATACAAAAACAAAGTGCAGCTAGACTTCTAGCAGTGCTTTTCTGTTGGTTTAACTACATATGTGCATTAAATGTTTAAATTGCAACCAACCCATGAGTGGCTTCCATGTTTGAATTATAACATCTAGCATGGCCCTTTTTCTCCAGCGTCAGAGCCCTCTTCAGGCATTATGCTTAAGAATTAACACTGGGATATATAGGTTTGTCTGCAGAGATGAGCATGTTAGCTCTGCCCCATCATCTTTACATTCACTCTCCAACTAATGGAGGAAAAGCTTCTGAAGTAGGGAGCCTGTGCTCATGGAGCCTGCCGGTGTGTTTTAGGACCTTGATTTTCTAGTGTTCTAAATGTATGGGGATCCTTTAGGAGATTCTCCAATCTGGACAGTCACCCTCCGTGAATTGGATGGTGGCAGAAATGGTGACTGAGGTTGGAAGTAGTGTAGTCATCCCCATGACCACCCCTATGTGTTCACTTAACTCTTAATCTTAATGCCTGAAGAAGGCTCAGGCCAGATAGAAAAGTGTAAACGTTACTTTGTCTAACATGCTTTAAGTGAACTACAGTATACTTTCATTATCCAATAGCTATTCAGTACACACACACCAGCATGGCCAGAGGTTATGCCTAGAACATAATCACATGTGGCTTATGGGGGAAAAATCTGCTTTCACATGGTGCTCCTTCTGCTCAAGAGCACTTAAAATGTGTTGTCATTCCCTTCAGTCCTGCTGAAGCAAATGGCATTCCTCTGAAGAAAGTAATTCAGGTAAGTAATTTATAGGAATGACTATGCAAAGGGGTCTATAGCTTATCTAATTAGAAATTGAATCATTTTTAATTTATAATGGCAAAATGGTCCTTTGAGCTTCAAGTGGCAAAGTACTAAATGAACTACCTGAAATTATGAATGGCAGGGAGTACAGCAGCTCACTGATTTGGAGGAAAAAGATTACATGATATAAATCACTTTATGCTTGGGAAAGGTCTGGGAAACATGTGAAAGTTTGGAAGGTAAGTTGGGGACTATGAGAATGCACCTGGGCTCATGTTTCAAAACAAACCATTGAAATCACAGGCACATAAGTTCTTCAGGCTGCAATCTTATGCACACATTTATGGAGTAAGTATTATTGGATACAGTGGGACTTACCTCTGAATAAACATGCATAAGATTTCTCTACATATGTATACATAAACTCTGGATGTACAAATTATGAGTTGTATCCAACACTACACAAGTTGACCAGTGCCTGCACAGTGGAAATTCCCCTTCCTCTCCTCCCTTGCTTCCCCACAAATCTGCTGTGGAGGGTCCCTCAACCCTCTGGAGTAGATTTCAAGGATGCATGGGCAACACTCAAGAGGAAGAGAGGAAGGGAAGTTCTGTTGCACAGGTGGAAGTCCATTCTGCTTGCGTAGACACAGTTGAGTATACAACCCATGCAGTTTCATGATCTCATTAAGAGTTAAGACATAAGCCCCCTTCATGCATAATCCACCCATAATGGTGGAAAGGGCCAGTACAGAAAACCACTCTCACATCACATTCTGCTGGTCCCTTCACATTCATGTGTTGGGAGCACATTGGTAGTGGAGAGCCAGCTCTGTGTGCATAGGCTCCCCTTCCTGTGATATGGAATCATGCACAGTCAAGGTTCCACATCATGAGATAAGCCTATGCACATAAAGCAGGCTCCCCTCCCCAAAGATGTCCCCCTCCGCATAGACAGTGGTGGATAGCACAGTGAAAGTGGAAGTTGATGTACTTGGTAATTATGAAGTGTAATTTTTCACAGCCCAGAGATCCAATAAAGTGTAGAGGGAGATCTGGCTACATCATAGTCCCCTAGACCTGATAGTTTTAGATAGGTGAGTAGGTCAGGCCTCAAGGATCATTTTTGTCCTTGGTCCAATTGAGCCTAATATCCTTGAGAGGCAGGCATTTCACCCTTTGGCAATGGTTCAGAGTACTCATCAGCCTCCTAACCTCCCACCCACCCCCATTACTTGCATGGAAGCTGCCAGTTGAGATCTACTTCATCAGACACAAATATCTTATTGTCACCTCACCACCCATCAACCAAAGTGCTCCATGGGCACTTTGAGGTGAAGAGTAGCTGGTGATGATTGAACCATAAGCCCACAGTTAATCAGGGTTATTAAGGGGAAAAATCCTACTCGTCTATCAAAACTTATTGAAAAGAGCTGCAGCTCAGTAGCAGACCAGAGCACATACTTTGCATGCAGCAAGTTCTAGGTTCAGTCCCTGGCATCTCCAGGGAGTACTTGAAAAGACCCTGCCTGAGACCCAGGAGAGCTGCCAACAGTTAGCATAAACCAGAGATAGCCAATATGGTGCCCTCCAAATGTTGTTAGAATGTTAACTCCCATCAGCCACAGCTAGCATGGTGTAAGGTCAGGGATGATGAGGCTTGTAGTTCAACAACATCTGAAGGTCACCATGTTGACTATCCTTGCTGCAGACAATACTTAGACAGATTGATTAATGGCCTGATTTGCTATAAGCAGAGTCCTATTTTCCTTCTAAGGGCAGTATGCTAGTCTCCCACTGCTACCAAATACATGGGTTGGTGCCAAATATTAGAAACTGATGGAAGCAGACAGGATTTCACATTTTAGATGTGTAATTCCTGCATCCCCATTGCTAGCTCACATGAGTCAAGTTTGGCCAACATGCTGCCTTTTAGCTTTCCGTGGTGTCAGATATAAATCCACTTTTTGCCCCTTTCTGTACAGGTACCCGGTGAGAAACCTCTGGTCCGGGGGGGCCAAATGCAGTCCTCTAGGCCTCTGTATCCACTCCTCTGTACTAGGAAACACCCCTCACCAGCTTTGATCCATGGCCTCCTCCATTCCTTTTTCCTGGCTGGAATGTGTTCTTTTTTTTTTTTTACAATAATTTTTATTCAAATTTTCATAAAACATAGAAAACAAAATCATAAAACATTCAAAGACAAAAAACAAAACAAAACAAAAATGATTAAACAAAAAAAATAAAATGTTGACTTCCCATTTGTCACATATCAAATCAGTTATAGGTCTACAATATATAACAATCCTGTCTCTTAAATCATATTATAAAATCACTTTCCTCCAGTAGTTATCTTAATTAATCATCAAATCTCATAAACATTACTTTATTCTTTCCACAAAAAGTCAAAGAGAGGTTTCAATTCTTTAAGAAATATATCTATCAATTTTTCTCCAAATAAACATGTCAATTAATCCATCTCGTTAATAATTATAATAATCTTATTGTCATAACCATAGTCCAAATAAACATTTCGATTAATCCATCTCATCAGAATCTGTTAGGTCCAATAATTTCAATAGCCATTATTCCATTATCCCTATTAGTTCCATCTTCCATCTTCAATAGTCCTGTTAAGTCCAGTAATTTCAGTGTCCAATCTTCCATTATCAGTATTCCATAATAATCTTGCTGTTGTAGCCATAGTCATATAATAAGAGTCTGATGGGAATTTCCTCTATCCCAAATATTTTCTTGCCATCCATTCTGAATAAGTTGCTGAAATACTGTTGTAAAGTCATATCTGTGTTCTTCTTTTTTACAAAATGCACTGGCTCATCTCTTAAGAGTTTTTCCATTGTCACATGGCTGCAGTTAATTCCATAGATTTTCTCTATATCAAGCTCCATCACATCATTCCAGTCCAGAAGATTATCCAAGCCATTGATAACTTTATCTCTAATATCTTCATTAATTTCTTCAGAGATAACGTTAAATTCCAAACAGTAGATTTTATTTCTAAAATCCATAAACTCCAGATCTTTTTCCAATTCCACATTTGTTCCAATCTCCAGGGCTTGTATCTTCCCTTTATTTTTTCTTTTCTCATCTCTGATCTCATTCTCCTCTCTCACAGGATCCCCTATTTCTTTAAGCTCCTGCGTCATTTTGCTCAGTTCAATTTTCAGCTCCTTACTACCCTGTCGCAGGATTTGTTTCGTTATCTCAATCTCATCCATTATTTTCTGAAACATAGTTACTTCCAGATTCTCAGCCACTTTCTTGATTGCCATTTTTAAAACCACGAAAACAAAGCAGAACAAAAATAAAGAAGAACCACTTCTTATTTCAGCAACAATTGGGTTAATATTCCAGGCTTGATGACATCACAGTATAAACAGAGCAACCTGCCTTATCTCTCTATGTTCAAGAATGCAAAACAAATTTAGTTCCCAGCATCAAAACAGTTAGTGGCGTCGTGAAGAAGCAGATTTGTCAAAATAAAATAGACCAAAAAGAGAATAGTCCCAGACAATATAATATTCCTCGGAATAGAAATCAGGAATAGAAATCCCTCTTCTGCTTATATCTTTAGAATGCACTTCCAGGACAGCTTTTTGCGACAGAAACAGAGATAAGCTGTTAATTTCGTGAATAACAGAGAAGAGTTATAGCTCACCCAGAAGTTGTCCAAAGCCGATCAATCTGACAAATCTCCTTTTGCTGCAACAATTTAAACCAAGTAAAAAAAATAATAGAAAGAAGGGTGCTTGCCTGTTAGTCCGTTCTCTCTTTAAAGAAAAGATAAACGTATCGCTTAAGCAGATAGAGCTTGTTCGGAAGTCCGTCCGGCATTGTTGGCTGGACCTTATCTCATAAATTAATGAAATCCAGTCCTCCCAACAAAAACAGGCTTTTGAGGTTAATCTCTACGTTTTTCCCTGCCCGGGAGAAATTTCATCAGTCAAAAAAAAAATGTTCTGACTGATTTATATCTGAATAAGCTTCTTTTGAGGCGGGAACCCGTCCCAAAAGCAGGCACAAGCGAAGTCACCCTTCCCGGAAGTCCCGCTGGAATGTGTTCTTGAACTATGATAATGCCTCTTGTTTGCTTGGATGAAAGACAGAGGTATGTGGTTATGTGTAGACACCTCCGACCTTTACATGGCTGGAATGTAGCCTATTGTACAAAGGTAAGAGCCACATCCATTTGTAATGAGGAATAAAATATTGGGGATTTTTAATCTTTGATTCACCTCAGTGAACCAGAGTTTGGAAAAACCTACAAAGCAAAGATTCCTGGGAGACAGCCTGTCTGTGACCCCTGAGTACATATCTTGAAAGTCTGAGGGTATAGACTTCCTGACTCCTATGAAAAGTTGGGTAATGTCCCCAGTAACAATCAGATGCTTCTTTCAAACAAAGAAACAGTTTGCATACGGTTTATGATGATCTCAACCTTAAGGAAAAGACAGGATAATGATTATTTGAAACATCAGGAATTTACAGCAGGGAGATTACAGCTATTATTTGGGAATTTATTGGGGAATGGTTTCTGGGAAAAAAAACACAGATTCCTTTACCAGTAATCCTAAATTCTTTCATTGTTCTTATCTGTCACATCCACATCTTCCTGGTCAAGTTTACACTGCCGTCAGTTCAGTTAGAAAAATTCTAAGACACGAGGGGTTTGAAGGGGTCGGCAGTTCTTCTTCTGGAGGGCTCCATTGCCACAGTTTGGAAAAGTTACTTTTTTGAACTACAACTCCCATCAGCCTCAGCCAGCATGGCCACTGGATTGGGCTGATGGGAGTTGTAGTTCAAAAAAGTAACTTTTCCAAGCTCTGCCAATGACTGCTTTATTTACCAACACTCCCCAGCATCGTTGGGACAACTGCAGAGCTTCAGAGCTAAGGATTGGGGTGAGATCTTTCAAATCTAGCACTGGTTACATGAGGGCAGAGCCTTGGCTCATTGGGCTAGATACTGAAGTCTCTCTCTCAGCCTTAGACTTGCAACAATTCTCCAAGAAAGATATACACAACTTCTGGGTCTCTGTCTTTCCCTTTCTCTCTGTATGGGTGAGCTTGACGTGAAAGTGTGTGCAGGGTTTAGTCTTTTTGCTTTAGTCTATCTAGCACACAAAATGCATGAATGAGTAATAGTTAGGCACTGTTCAAATATTAACTGTAATTATACACTGCAATATTTTTTCATTGTTTTGTCACATAATAAAGCCACTCTATATTTTACTTCCTGTGTGTATGTCATTGGGTTAAGGGTAGATTTATACATGCTTTAGGGACGACATGCAGATTAACTCCAGCAAAAGGTCTTGCTACCCTCGCAGGAGGGGAACTTGCATTTCTAGTGAACTCTGCTCATGAGGAAGTCCTAGGTCCTTTCATAACACACTGCTCTACTCACTTTTCTCTGCTGCCCCCACCCTCCACTGGCATGTGGCCCTTGGAAGGTTGTCCATGAGGGAATGCAGCCCTCAGAATGAAAAAATGTTTCCCATCTTTGTTGTAGGGGGAAGGGGATGCATGACGTTCTCATGAAGACATGTCCCCTCTCCAGGTGTAGGCTATCATGGGGTGACTGTAGCTCAGTGGTAGAGTGCATAGTTTGTATAGCAAATAGCAAAAGTCCCAGATTCCATCCCTCGAATCTCCAAAAGGATCAGATAGAATCTGATGGGCAAGATCTCTGCTGGATAGTCACTGCCAGTCAGAGTAGACAAATACTGTGGAAGATGGAGAAATAATCCGATCTGTATATGGCAGTGTTCTATGTTCCTGTCAAATGTGACAACAGCAACAGCCTCTGTAAAGTGTGAGAGGTACAGAAGCCTTGCCCTTTTAAGGATCTGGCTCAGAAAAAAGTCGCGCAGTGTCAGGAGAACAGGCCAAATGAGACTTCAGTGTTTAAGAGGGATTTGATAAAGGAAGGGGCCATAGGGGAAATGAAGGTTAGGGAGGCAGTCTGATAAATATAGACTACTAATGAATAGGACTGAAGGCAATTCATTAAAGGTAAACAGTTCATTTCACGTAAACTAGGTTGGCCCAAGCTGTGAAGCTGAATTGACTTCAGTGAACTTGTCCCTGCTCTGTACTGGTTTAAGTCAGGTGAGAATTGCAACTTTTATTTTTCTCTGCCAAAATCAAATTGAGCTCTTCTGAGGATTGTTGTGCCAAAGTAGGGCAGTCAGCTCCTAATTAGCCCTAATTGGCACTTGCACAAGCTGTAGCTTCCTTTACATACAGCTGTGTGGCAGCGTAAAAACATGTGAAAACTTTTGCTGTCCCTCAAGGAACAACCTATCCTCCATCAAAAACCAAATAAAGTCCTCTCACCCTTACAACAGAATGTCTGCTGATCTCTGCAAACAAGAGTGGAAGAGCAAGCAGGGAATAAGTTTTCCTAATCTTGGTTTCAATTCCATTATGCCTTCCTGTCACGCTTAAAGGGGCACCTGTTTTTCTCCTGCAGTCCAGTGTTCAGCATTGTGGGTCCTTCTGGTCCCAAGAGCATCAGACAATCCCCTTGAGCCAGCCAGCAATGTGAGGTGGTTGGTAAGATGCCCTTCACCCCAAGTGCCTCGGGGTGCTTGCCAGTGATAGTTATGGGAAACAATATCGCAGCCCACACTAAATGCTGATGTTGTGACATTGAATAAGCAGCTAATAACATGCCTGGCAGTCAAATCAGCAACACCAGGCCCAGGATACACGAGCACTATGGAATAGGAGAAAAAGGCCAATCAGGGATATCACCCCCCAACCCCCCCCACTTAGTCCTTAGAAAGGCAACTTGCAAAGCCCATACTATTCTACATGGTAAGTGTGTGGGATGCTGCAAAAGAAAGTACTTGGGTGGCATTGCCTTATTTTAAGGTAGGTGCCTGCCCTACTCTGATTGGCTATGCATAGCATAGATGCTTTCCCCCTTCCCTCTGGGAGGAAGTGTCATGAGGCTTCCTCCAGTAAGGGAATGAGGCAAACTCACCCCTGTTTGAAGGACAAAGGAACAGCATCAATGGAATCATGTTATGTGGTGACATAGTAGAGGGCCTTGTCTTTAGTGGTGGCCCATCTGTGGAATGCCCTCCTCTTATGCAGTGTGGTTAGTGGTGGCGTAGTCATTGTGATTGGTAGGGTGGAAGGCAAGGAGGCCATCAGCAGGTGGAGCCACAGCCAATGATAGGCAGAGCCAACCAATTCTAGTTTTGTCCCCATCCTTCTCCCTGCAGTGTCCTACAAGGGACAACACTGAGACTAAGGAGGAGGAAGCTGGCAGATAGTGCTACCCCCTGGACTGGTTGTAAGAAGGCAGACTGAGGTTGGTGGGGCAGGGCCCTTTTGCACTAACGGATCAGCCTCCATTGAGTGTGACTGATGTTGACATTGTTGCTTTTTGGTGCCAGGTCAAGATATGTAGTTGCCTAGGCATTTTAATGGCTTTACTGTTTGATCTGCTCTGCTCCTGTTGTTTTGTTTCTTAACCGCCTCTGTTTAATCTGTTGTGGGTTTTTATAATTTGATTGAAGCATTTTTTTATATTGTGTATTGTGCCTCACCTTGGTATCTATATAAATGAAGAGTGGGTTACACACACACACACACACACACACACACACGCTTGGTTGCAACTTTGCTACTATTCAACTTCCATTCTTGTGATGGTGTTTCAGCAGATTTTGGAATACAGTCAGAGGTTAGGTAGTAAACACAACTATTCTTACAGCAAAGTCCTATCCATGTTTTACTTGTAAGTCGGGATGGTTACTACCAATACTACTGTTATTATTGTTTTAATTTATTAACCACCCTTCACCATCAGGTTCTAGAGTGGGTTATAACAATACAGATGACAGTCACAAGAACAGGGTGGGTCCTGAAAACATGTCCTGAAAACATATTAGTGATATGCAAGGGTTCAGGAAGTTTAAACAAGTTGTGGTTCCTGTATTTAAGTATATAATTAATGCCTGATATGGGCTTAGGCAGATATGGGCTTAGCACACGAATCTCTCCACAGGGATGACATGAGCCCCCACTTTAGATGTTAAGCATTTGTGGAGATACAGGAAGATCACATCATTAATGTTTAGGGATGGGCAAATCATCCAAGGTTCTCCTAAGTTTGGGCTTATCCCCCTCAAGCTTCTTCCCCCACCTAAAAATGGGGAAAACATGTAGACATTTCTGAGCCAAACTGAACACTTGGAAGGTGTCATCCCTGCCTCCTCCTGCTATGCAGGAGACTTTGACCAAGCTACCTCCCCTTCCCCCAGAGTCCACCATACCTAACATTACTTTGAACAGTGATGAAGAGGAGAGCAGGATAGAGAGGTAGAGGTCATCCGGTCTCCACCATTTGCTCTGCTAACAAGGTAAAGGGGAAGTATGGTAGTTAGCAGGGGGCAGGAATTCTCTCAGGTGCTCAGACATTGAATGCTTAGAAGAGGAAGTTCATGGGATCGAAGGCCTGGGTCCACTTTGAACTGGCTCTTCCAAAGTCCCTAGGATGAATCCAGGATAGGCTTGGATGTATTGTCATATTAGAAGCTGTGTGTACTATCTAGAGACTTTTGTTCTGAACCCAAATTCCCTTCCATCTCTTTTCATCAATGGTGAAGCATGAATTCATTGCCACAAGTAGCGTAACAATAATGTTTTATGCTTATATTGTTCACCGTTTGGGAGTATATGACTTATGTGTAGTGAGAGGAGAGAAATTCATCCCTACTCTTTGCCTCTGACTCATCATGTCTCTGTTGCTAGAAGACTTTGTGCAATCAGTGGGCTTAGAAGCGATTAACTCCCCCCCCCCATGATGTGGTGAGAGTGGTCATTTAAAATCCCTGAAGAAACAAGTAATTTTTAACGTAGTACCGAAATGATAAAGGCAGTGTCTGGTCATATTTGTAAAGGGAGAGCATTCCACAAATGGGGTGCCGCCATGGAAATGGTCCATCACAGAACAAGCCCCTTTCCTTTCCAAAAGGAAAACATTGTGAACAGTATCATTGTTTTTCAGGGTTTCCCTCACCTTTTTATTCTACAACATGTACATGTAGTTTCCCACCCAAATTTAAACCAAAGCTGTCATTGGCCACATCTACACCAGACCTTTATTCCACTTTAGACAGTCATGGCTTCCCCCAAAGAATCCTGGGAAGTGTAGTTAGTAAAGAGTGCTGAGAGTTGCTAGATGTCCTGTTTGCCTCACAGAGCTTCAGTCAGAGCGGCTGACTGTTAAACCACTCTGGCCACTGGAGCTCTGTCAGGGGAATAGGAACTCCTCTCAGCAGTTTATGGTACTCTATGAACTCCTCTTGATCCAGATTACAGTACTCTGTGAACATGGCTGATTTTTCAACTAATTTTCAACAAATTATGAGAACTCTGACAGAAAAAAGTCCAAAAGGGATCTGGTTTTTCTCTCTCTTTTTATACTTCAAACTATTGATTCTCTCTGACTGTCTTGTGTATCACCATGAAAATTTAGGGGGTTGTTAAGCAAGTGTTTCTGAGTTCAGGACTATAAGTTGTGTGAGGTTTTGTTTTAAAATGAGCTTATGGGAAGCATCAGAATGGCATGGGGCTATTCTCAATTTAACATTGCAGAATGTGAAAAATCTATGCTGGCTATAGTATACAGCCACTCTTGTGGCTGTATAATTACTACATCTCTCCAAAATGGAGAAGACCAACCAGTTGACCTGTGTGCCTGCTCATTCTGCTATCCAGGTACTAACTGTTGATGGTCACCTTCAAGGATTCTGCTCTCCCTTCTTACATATTTTAAAAAATGGATTTAAATCGGACATTCCTTCAAATGGAAGACTCCTTCAAAGACAGAGACTATCATCTGTAAAGTAGGACACAGGGCCACCCTACTTCCACTCTGCTACCACACACAAGTCAAAATGGCAGACAACTATGACAGTAACTCTGCAACTATGCTTCTTAAGTGAAGCATTATAATGAAGCATTATTATAGTGGGGAAAATTACATGCTTTCTGCAAATGATGGTGATAATTTGAAATTCATATTTTGCAAAGAGAGTTTTGAAAAACATGCACACAGAGGCTCCTTTTCTATTTCTCTTTGCAAATTAATGTCCTTTTATTCCAAAAATAATGCAGCTTCAGGTAGGGAATGGCTGGCAGGGAGGAAGGGTGGACTGTTCCTTGTCTTCAGTGTAAAGTTCCCACTCTCGAAGGCATGTTTAATGTGCAGTTTCACCCATAGGAGAGGGGGAAATGAATGGTAAATGGTTAAAAGTAACACCAAGGGTGGCAAGAATTCAGAGAGACAGAGAATAGGCCTTTTAAAAAGAGAGCAATACAATGTGTAGGTTCATGCTCAATCTGTATGCTTATGTTGCCTGAAAATGCATTGAGGATACTGTGAGACACTGGCTTATTTCCCCCCTTGTCTCTTTTAGGAACCTATTATGAGACAATACTCCCCTCCCCCGCTTAAACATGGAGTGCCTGTTTAACAATCCATGAACACCAACTTTGCATTGCTCTAAAGGTTACATAGACTTTGAACAAGTGAGGGGGGAGGGAAAGCGGATATATATTGATTGATGCAGTAAAAGAGGCCGACCTCGAACAGTTTAAATAAGAAACAGTTATAAAAATGATAGCTGTTCATAGTATTGAGGACCTTAACTTGCCTGAAAATTGTATGCCTGAATGTTAGAAAAGGTTGCTCTTATCATGTTTGGAAATGTATTAATTTAAGAAATGTATATCCTTCTTTCCACTATATGTTCCAAAGTGGCTTACAGCAAAAAATAAAACATACAGTATATGAAACGTAAGACATAGATGAAACATCAGAAAGTAGATTAGGAACATAGGAAGCTGCCTTACACTGAATCTGACCATGGATCCATCTAGCTCAGTGTTGTCTATACTGATTGGCAGTGGCTCTCCAGGTTTTTAGGCAGGGTTCTCTCCCTTTCCTACCTGGAGATGCAGCGAATTGAACCAGGGACCTTCTACATGCCAGGCAGATTCTCTTCCACTGAGCTACAGCATTCATGGTACAAATGCCTCTTGTCTCACTACCTACTGTTATGCCCCTTGTACTCTCATCCCCGAGCTAAATATTTGAATTGCCTGCTGGCGCGCCCGTACATGGACCAGGTTTTACAGAAGATCTTTTATCTTATGTCCAATACGGACACTTTTGTAATGTATAGGGTTTCTCTCTGCATTGGCAGCGCAAAAGATTCGTGCGAAATACATTCTAGACCACGCAATAAACTGCCAGGGGGATGCCTTATGGTCAACAGTTTCCCGGCCATGCAGTATTCTTCGGGTTTAAACGGGAACCTTAATGTCAATAAGCACAATAGCTTTGTTGCAATTGAATGTAGGTTTTAACTGGAATGTATTATAATGCTGGATCATGTCAAATTTTAATTGTATATTAAAACTGAGTATGTGATATTTGTTATGCAATGGCCTATGGCTAAGCAATAAAGTTTTATACCATACTACTACTATACAAAGGCCTCTTGAAAGAAAACCATTTCAACCTTGATGTCTGAAATTTATCAGGGACAACGCTTGCCTGATTTCTAATGGGAGGGGATTCAGTATAGTTGGGCTCACGACACTGAAGGCTCAACTCCTCATTGGCATGAGTTATACTGCTGGTCCATGGGGACCACTAATAATACTCCCCCAGATAATCCCTGTGATCGACTTGGGACATGCAGATAAGGTGGTCCTTAAGGTATCCTAAGTTGTCCAGGGCTTTGCAAGCTAGTATAAGAATTTTGAACTTGGCCTTATTGCAGATGGGAAGCCAGTGTAGGTCATTTAACATGGGCATTATGTGTAGGAAGTAATCTGTTCCCATCACCAGTCTAACCCCGGCATATCAAGAGGAAGAAATACATAGGAATTCCAAAACATAAAAGGCAAAGGATTCAGTAAACTAAAAATCGGGCTCACATGAGTACCTCTGTTTTCTTGTGTTTAAGACAGAATCATGCAGTGTCAAGATGTGCTGAGGTTTTTGAAGTTTTAGGGAAGAGTGATTTATAAAAGTCCTCCTTTAATTGCTTTCTACAGCCGTTCAAATAATGTGTAAGGGGATAAACTGTGGAAGGGGTGTGAGGTGACACATTCCAGTCCTGTCCACAATGTCCCTGTCTGCTCCACCCCCATTAAAGCAGAATTCCAGATTGTTGGAAGGATTCTAAGCACATTCAGCCAAACACACTTAGAATCCTAACACAGAAAGGTTGGTGGTGGTATGGGTGGGAATAATAATAATAATAATAAACTTTAATTTATAAGCCGCCTATCTGGCCGATGGCCACTCTAGGCGGCGAACAATAAAACACGATAAAATACAATAATAAATATAGTCAGTACAGTACAATACAAAGTTTACAGTATGATAGATTTATCAACATTTTAGTTCAAGGCTGATTCACCTTAGAGGTCTCAAAGGTTGCGAAGGCCTGATTAAAAGGCCAAGTCTTCAGGCCCCGGCGAAATATATCCGGGGAAGGGGCACGACGAAGATCTATTGGGAGGGAGTTCCAGATCGAGGGGGCCGCCACAGAAAAAGCTCTCTCTCGAGTCCTCACCAACCTAGCCACTTTAGTTGGTGGGACTGAGAGAAGGCCCTGCGTGGCAGATCTTGTAGGGCGGCTCAATTTGTGACGGTGGAGGAGCTCCATCAGATATACTGGGCCGACACCATACAGGGCTTTAAAGGTTAATACCGACAACTTGAATTGAGCCCGGAAAGCAACTGGAAGCCAGTGTAGATTGTAGAGCACTGGAGTAATATGATCGTAACGGCGGCTATTCGTAAGTAAACGAGCCGCCGTATTTTGTACCAGCTGTAATTTCCGGACTGTTTTCAAGGGTAACCCCACGTAGAGCACATTGCAGTAATCTAAACGAGAGGTGACCAGAGCGTGTACTACGAGTGGGAGCTGATGTACAGGAAGGTAGGGTTGCAGCCTTCGTATGAGACGCAATTGACCCCAAGCTGCTCGGCACACCGATGAAACCTGGGCCTCCATAGTCAGCCCGGAGTCAAGGATCACCCCAAGACTGCGGACCTGGTCTTTCAGGGGTAATCTTACCCCATTAAGTATCAGGTCGATGTTTCCCAACCTTCCCTTGTCTCCCACGAGCAGTACTTCAGTTTTATCAGGATTCAGCTTTAGCCTGTTTCTTCCAATCCATCCACTCACGGATTCCAGGCACTTGGACATGGTTTCCACAGCCGACTCTAGTGAGGACTTAAATGAGAGGTAGAGCTGAGTGTCATCCGCATATTGGTGGCACTGCAGCCCAAACCTCCTGATGATGGCTCCCAGCGGAATGTGGAGGTGTGGAGCCCTACACTTCCTCCAGTGTTTATGCCTCTATGTGTCTTTTGAGGTAGAAGCATTTATAGGTGACCCAGCAGAATGCATACAGCAACCTTGAGGAATACTCCCAAATGCTTTCTTCAGAACTCTGACCCATCATGCAATGAGAGTTGCATAATAGGGAGAGTAGGGATGAGCCAGTTGACCTTACCCCTTCCATGACATTCTTATTACCCAATCCATCACTGTGCTTGGAAGTGGCCTCCTGCAGATACCATCTTATCAGGAGGTCCGTTCTGCACAGCATAGTGTTGTGACACCAACACTTTGGAATGCCCTCCCCTCAAATATTAGACATGTACCATCTCTGTTATCTTTTTAGCACCTACTGAAGACTTTCCTCTTTCAACAAGCCTTTTAAGCAGAGACCTTATCCCAGTCTGTGTTAGAATTGCTTTTTAAGGCGTTTTTAAGAATTTTAAAAAATATGTTTTGTTTTAATATGTTTTTAAAGATGTTTTGTTTTAAACATGTTTTAGAGTGCTTTTAGTGTTTTTGTTTGCTGCCCTGGGCTCCTTCTGGGAGGAAGGGTGGAATATAAATTTAATAAACAAATAAATCACTCAGCTCTATAGTCTTCTACGTATTTGGGTCTGAACTTCTGCAGCAGGGAGCCTTCTCAGCTCAGAAATTCTGTTCTGTTCTTGCACATGAGCCAATGCAGCAAAACAGCAAGGCCTCATGCTTTCTGTGCTCCAAGACAGTTGAACTGGTGAGGCAGGTTGGGAGGTTCCTCATACCCAGGGGAAGGTGCTTGTGAAGGTCCTGGTGCTGACTCCATGGACCTTGGTGATCTGTGATCTGGTCCAGGAGTCTCCTGCCTGCCAGCCTCAAGTTAGTGGCCTCCTGACCACCAGCATCAGCTTCAGAGTCATGAATTAGTCTGGCTCTTTAACAGGTGACTCTGCAGCCTCTGACTCCTTGTCTTAGTCACTGATGGAATCTGGTGTTATGGCAACATGTAGGCCTTCCTGCATAGAGCCCTGGAAAATGAGGGTTCAAAATGGTGTAGGAAGCCTACTAGAGAAGGGGATGGGCTTCTGAAGAGTCATAATGGCTGGACCCCTTTAGAAGCAAGCAGAGGGAAGCTTGCATGTAGGTGCTAGGTGGGTCCCAAAGGATGGAACCCATTAGGATCTCAATTTTAGGAATTGTGTTGGCTTTATGCTAGGGATGGTGGAAGTGGATGGGGTGGGCTCAAGTGTTCATTTTTATTTATTTGTGGTTTTACATCTCACCATTTTACAAAGTTTCAAGGCGGCGAACAATCAAATGCAATGAAAGAATAATCAAACAACCATAATAAAAACAGTCAGGAGTGGCTGGTGTGTTAGGGCAGTGCTGCAGTGCTGTTCTCTTTACAGCAGCATTCCTGAGCCTTACCTAGACAGTGTGAGAATGGGGTGGCATGCTGGTGAGGTTGGGGCTGTATGGATGTTCTTCAAGGAGCCCCAGATCGGCTCTGCTGATGCACCTGAACAGTTCTGACCCCACTGCCACCCTGCTTCAGCTCTGCAGTGTCCAGGTAAGTGGCAATGATACCACTATCAGGACTGGTGGCTCCATGGCACCAGCCAAACACACAAGCCACTTCTGAAAACAGCCATGTATAACAGAATCAGTATAGCATGCCAGGAGCCAGTGTTTACTCTGTTGCTGATGAAGTCTTTATTTTAAAAATTCTATCCTGCCCATCCTCCCAAGGGATTGCACGGATGGCAAACAGCAAAACAATATAATCAAAAACAAAACAAAACATTAACAACACTTAAAAATATACAATCACATATCTTCACAGCCAATAATTTCAAGGTTGCCAGGACCAGCATCTTTCAGCCACCAAATACCTAGGTGACCAGGAATGTTTTAAAATTCCTACTGAATGTTCATAATGGGGGAAACGGAAGTACCCCACCAGGGAGGGCATTCCACTAATGGAGAACTGCCACAGAGAAGACCCTCTCATGGGTCAGCACCAACCGAGCAGCACCCAATGATGTTCCCACAAACAGGACTTCCACTGCTGATTGTACGGCTCAAGATGGTTGATACTGGGGGAGCACTCTTTTAGTTTCTTCAATCCCAAGCCTTTCAAGGCTTTGTACACTCATACTAACTAGGTATTGGGCAAGGGAACACTGGCAGGTACTACATACCTTCTTAACTACAGACCTACTATGCTGATATTATCAGTTGTTTAATACTAGACCTTTTGGATCAATGGAATTCAGTTCATGTAGACTGGCTTGTGAATTACTACCAACTCAGTAGGTTAACATCAGGCACCTACATGTAAAAAATATTTTAGAAGGGCTCATCCACACAGCAATTTAGTGCGTGTCTGGTGCTATTTGCATCCGCTTGTAATTCACATGCTTCACATGACATTGCAGGCAAGTAGAAGCTATCATGCAGTTTTCCCTTTTAAATCTGCATTAACCCAATCTGCTGATAATGCGAAAAGGAAAGGAAAAACCATCTCAGCTGCACTGTGCTCCTCCTTGTAGGTGCTTAGCTTCAATATTTTTAGAGGGTGGGCTCTCTTATGCCCCATCGCTCACTCCCTCTCTCTGCCACCCGCAAAAGCTGCTACAGCCACTGCCTACTTTGCCTGTCACTCACTCCCCCCATCCACCTTTCACTCAGGCTTGGACAATGGAGAAGGGGAGGGGGGTCTAGTCAGTTTCATTTTTTCTTCTCAATTGCACACCGAGGCACTGTAAAATTAGAGGGCAGGGCCATAAGGAAACAGCGACTCTAATCCTTTCCAGAGGAATGCCTACTTGTGTGAATGGAAAACAGCGGATTGGAAGCTACCATTGAGCAAGAAGTGTAGACCTTGAAAATCTATTACAATTGTAAAAGCATCGTCTTTAGTACGAAGTTAGGGTCCCGTGTGGATAAGCCTGAAGTTTCAAGCAAGATTGCCAAAAATTGTGCTGGAATTGTGTGTGTGTGTGTGTGTGTGTGTGTGTGTGTGTGTGTGTGTGTGTGTGTGTGTCTGTCTGTCTGTCTGTCTGTCTCTCTGCGTGTGGATTTATATAAATACATATTGTTGCTTGTTTGAATAATGGAAATACATTTTTAAAAAATATTCTATTACCCTTAAAAGAATGCAGCTGTACACTTGTATAATAATATGCATACCATGCATATGCTCAGATTGCTTTCTGGTTGCCTAGCTGTAAAGGGGATTTTTCCCTAACACCCTTCCTTTGTATGTGTGTATGTATGTGGGTGTATGAATCTTACCAATTGTCCCCCAAATACATACAATTTTTATAGACCGTGTTTGGCATTTCAGAATTTGAAGCAGAGCTAGAGAGGGCTTCACAGTGGGATGCACTTTCAAAACAATTTATCTACTTCTAATGTAAATTTGATAAGTGACATAGCTATGCCACAGCTTTCAAAAGATTAGTCAGGAGCAAATGAGTCCATTTTGTGCTAAGAGCTTATACTTGTTGGAAAAGGCCACTTAATAGAAATTGCATCACAGGGAAAATGTGGTGGATTCTTTCAGATATGACCCATGATCAGTCATTTTACAAAGCAACTTCCAATAGCAATGATCGATGTAACATGGGAGATCCATGAACTGGATTTCAGTGTCTAATTTTAATAGCAGCAGAGGCAAGAGAGGGCAGAATTGCAATTGGAGTCATGGTGCAAAGGGAGGGGATTTCACCCTTTCCCCTTCAATAAATTCACCTCACTCCCAAGCTGGAACTTGCTTAGAACTTTTAAGACCCTTTCCTCAATACATTACCAATGATCCAGATTACAGCCAAAGTATGCAAACAATTAATGCAAATTTGGGCAATATATGAGATATGAATCATGTATAGATTAGACCCTGATATGCTTTTAAGAAGCCCATTGGCTTTCTAAAATCCTGAAAATATTATATTTCATTCTGTTTGGAGAAATATGTCCCCATCCCTTGTGATTGTAGAAATAATATTGAAGTGATAATGTTGTTGCTGCTGCTGCTGCTGTTGTTGTTAAGAACAAAGGGCAAGAAGCCTACATTCAAGTTTCTTCACAATTTGGAGGTACAAATCAGTTTCAACTGCTGACCAAAGCTAGTTTTGTCATTGACCTATCACTGCCATAAAAATGATATGATGATGATTGTAATAATATACAATTAAAATATTAAAATTTAACTGCAGTCTTGTAACTCCTGATGTATTCCTGAAAGAAAACACTTTAGCTGTGGCCAAGTAGCTACAGATCACATATCGAGATTTATATAGAGCTCTACACAAGGAGAGGCTTTTGATTACATTTCAACACATACCCGAGGCCTCTCCTGCACATACAGAGCATCTCCTGTCTTAGTGAGAAACTTTACCATGAACAATGGCAAAGCTCCTGCAAGCATGAATATTTTACTTCTGGCTTTATGATCATAGGTGCTTCCTCTTGACAGCGAACCTCTCATTTTTGTGCTCTGTTTACCAGAGTAAGCCCAGAATATGGGGGGGGGATGCAATACCTTTTTCTACACAAGGTCTCAGAAATTCAGCTGGGAACCAGACTCACTGTTCCTCTTCTTTGTCTAATAGAATATTGGATTTTTTCCCCTCCAATGGTCCCTGTACAGAAATCAATGATCTGCTAGACTGAGTGAAGAAACAGTAGCAAAGGAGATACTATTCCAAACACACAGATACACCATAAGTTCTTAGATCTCTAAATTACTCTTTTCCTCAAATGAAGAGAGGTGGATTATGGGGAAATGAACAACTGTTGTATTTCTTGAAATGAAAATGGAATATTTCAGATTCAGGAAAACAAAAGCTCCAAGAAAAGTTTTTTTAAAAAAACAACAACAGTGATTCTATATCCATCTCATACAAGAGGTCCTCTTTAAAATATAGTTCCATAGTAAATGGTTGCCATATTTGTCTCAAAGAATATAAATACAAGAACAAAGTGGTGTCATTTATTAATGCAATGTAGTTTGACTCCTAAACAGAAGGGACTCACTGGGTGGGGTGGAGCTCCTATGGTAACTTCCTGGTAGGTAGGTCACTGTTGCTTACTGGGAGGGGGAGGGGCAAGGTAGGTATAGTGCAAACACACTGTCAGGAGTGCTGGATTGGCTCCGGCGATGTATTTGCACCATGCTGACCTCCCCGTTGCCTCACCTCTCCCTGTCTCCCTCCTGGTAAGCAACAATGACCTGCCCGTCAGGAAGCTAGCGTAGAGGCTCCACCCCACCCAGCAATCTGCTTCAGCTCCCAAACCACAAATTAGATTTAGGTTAGGAATGCCAGTCCCTACTACTATTTAAAGAAGTGTGCTTGAGTAGAAATGTGCAAGGTAATTTTTGGTCTAATTCCAGATGGGCAAGAAAAGCACATGGTATAGCTCTCCCAGGACTGCACCACCACTTTTGACTGAAGGAGGGGGATGGCATACAAAAGCTCACTGGACATGATATGCTGGTCTGACAGAGAGAAGGCTAGGCTAAAACCATCTCCATACTAGTTTTCCATATGTGGAGAGCATGCATCTGATTCCCCCATCTGCAGTCTGAACTGCAATAGTCAAGATAAGACTGCACCATGGGCCTTTCCTGCTCATTTGAGTTGGCTCACTGACAGAAAAGGGTGGCACAGTGGGGCAGAACTGTCCTTCTGACACTGGTATTGCTGCTGCTTACCTGGATGGCATGAAGGCAGCAAGGTGGGGGCTGTGCAGGTGCACCAGTGGGAAAGTTGTATTGGTTCTGCACCACCATTGGTGGTGAGCCTCAACCTCACCATCACCCTACCTCGGCCCTGTACTGTTCAGGTAAGCAGAAGCAATGATGATAGATGTTCTGCAGCATTGCCACAGAAACAAAGGGAGCTGCTTTATATTGAATCAGACTATTGATCCATCCAGCTCAGTATTGTCTACACTGACAGGCAGCAGCTTTCAGGATTTCAGACAGGGAACATGCCCAGCCCTAAGTGGAGATGCTGGGAACCGACCTTTCTGCATACTAAGTAGATGCTCTACTACCCCCCACTGTGCCAACTGCTCCTTCTCACTTGTTATAGAGTCCACAGGTCTTCAGATGTAAATGTCAGTGTGTGTATAAACTTACAATATAAGAAGTGCCCTAAGCAGTTTGCAAAGTCAGAGCTAGAAGTGAGACATGGAAGAAGCACCTTCTTGGCCCTGGGTATAAGGGAGAATCTATGGATTCAATAGATGCATGCTAGGAGTTCCTGAAGGACCATAGCAGCAACATTTGGCATTCAGCAATGCGATAAAAGATGTAGCTGACTTAGGCTGCTGTGCAACTTATACTTCACAGGAGAAGTGTTATGTGCTGCATTGCTCTGGTAATGTGGGAATAGATGAGCAACATGGAAGGGGAGAAAAAAACAACGGTAAGCATAGGGAGCAACATGTCAGATCAGTTTATTTCTGGTTCATGTCAGGTTTACATGTGTTAATTTATAAGTACATTCCTTCCCCATTTCTGCATCATTCTGCTTTTATTTCTGAGCAAAAAACGTGAAATTTGTGGTTGTACAAAATTTACCCTACAATGAGCAATTTTGTATGCATTGTACCCAGAATACACATTCTGTATGCATTTTCATGTAAAATTTACATTTTTATACACATTTGGGTATGTTTGCAAGCTGTATCATAATATTTGGAGGAGTGTGAAGACAGAAGGATAACTCTATTCCAATCTATGTATTAGTCCAAGAAGTGCAAATCAAATCAATTCACTTAAGAATGCAGACCAAATGAAATCCACAGGCATCCCTACATAAGCACTGTCACCCTTCCCAACCTGGCCTCTGGCACTTGCATGGTTCTTTCCATAGGGGAGCTAACTGATAAAGTATCTGCTTTGTGTGCAAAAGGTCCAAGGTTCAATCCCAGGCATCTCCAGGTAGGACTGGGAATAGTCCCCTGCCTGAAACCCTGGAGAGCTGCTGCCAATCAGTGTAAACAATACTGAGTGAAATGGACCCATGGTCTGACTTGGTATAAGACCTTGTCCTGCAAGACCTTGTTTCCTCTCACTTGGTTCCCACATTCCTACATTACTGGAGTTACCTGGGCAGAAGACAAGCAAAAAATGAGATCTAATAGTGTGTTTCTTTGTCTGGTCATTCCTGAGAAAGTTCATAAGAGATAAGACAATAGTGGGGTATTTTTTATGAAAACTGCCAGCAATGGCAAAAAGCACTCAACTTTTGACAATTTTTAGCATTTGCTCCAAAAGGGGGTGCTCATTTCAGAGCAAAGTATGTGCAAAGAAGCATTTGCCCTCACTCTCATTTGGCTTAATTTGCCCTCAAAGACATAATCACATAGTCAAATCTGACTAGTTATGAAGTGTTGTGTCATTGTGGCTGGTTGGTTGGGATCATTCATGGTTGGTTGGTATCACTCATGTGGGTCTTCCCTGGAAGAAGGCCTAAGGAAAAAAATAAACAAGAGAGAAAGCAATAGAAAGGAAGAGCCTAAAAAATAATGATGGGGAGGGAGGCATTGCAAAATGCAAACCTTTCTCACCTGCTGCGAGATACATTTTAGTTCAAAAAATGAAACAGTTGAATGTTCATGACAATTCTGCAGTTCATAATTTAGATCAGGTGTGGGGAATGTGTTGTTGGATTTCAACTCCTATCAGCCCCATTGAGCATGGTCAATGGTCAAGGATGATGGCAGACACATCCAACAACATCTGGAGGGCCATACAGGCCCTGCTCCTGATCTAGATGTAGTCAAACCCAAATCCCATCTATGAAAATTTATTTCTTTTCCCAGTTCTCTGCTTCCCCTGCCTGTTTTGATGCCCTTCCCCTTTTCTTAAAATGTTGTTCTTTAGATAGTAAGTCTGCAGGCAGGGTTGTTCTTTTTAGGTCAATTGTTGTGTCATACCTGAATCATCATCATCATCCATGTGGTTTCAAAACATAAGTCTCAGGTGTGTTCTCATGTTTGAAGCTCCATATCTAGGGAAGACACAAGGCTTTTAGGAGGCTCTTAACTCCTCAACCATAAATGTTTGATGTGGAAGAAAGTATAGCATATTTCAGTGAAACTTATTGCCATATGGTGTATGTAAGATTAGAGGATAAATCTAATTCATAAATTCTCTGGGTATATATGTGACATACAGACTAGCTACAGAACTTGAGCTCAATGTTTTGATAATTATAACAGATGGGAGAATTGTACAATGAAACATTTTTCCCCAGTTGCTCCACTTGTATTCCACTGACCACAAGGTGGTAGCATTTCAGAATATTATGGTTATCATCAGGCATTGTGAAGGCATATTTTGTTTGTGTAACTAAGCTTCAAGGAAAAAGTGCACTGGAGAAAATCACAAGAGAACAAGAGATGCTGCTTCCTTGCCTATGATGCAAAAGTGACTACAAATGCAGTAAGCCAAGTACTCTCTTTGTTTTGTTCTCTAGGAATTTGTGGTTTAGGCAGACAACTGGACATTGACAGCAAACTGATTCAGTTGATCAAACCTAACCACAAAGATGGTATTCTACAATATTACCCAATTTGCATAAAGCAATGTTGAAGGGGTGGTCTTAGGGAATGGGAAGTGTATTGTTTTTTATGGTTCTGCAGACACATTTTAGGAACACAGACGAGTGACACTATTGATTATTTATATCTATCTATCTATCTATCTATCTATCTATCTATCTATCTATCTATCTATCTATCTATCTATCTATCTATCTATCTATCTATCTATCTATCTATCTATCTATCTATCTAGAATTTATATGCCACATTTTCTCCAAGGAGCTCAAGGTGGCATACAGCCATGGTTCTCCCCCTCTCCATTTATTCCCGTGAGGTAGGTCAGGTGGGGAGGCAGTGATGGGCCCAAGGTCTCCCAGTGAGCTTCATGGCTGCATGGGGATCTGAGCCCTGGTCTCCCAGGTCCTAGTGCAACACTATAACCACTATACCACATTGGCTTTGATATGCTATTTGAAGTATAGTTAGGGCCCCGCTTTGCAGAGTTCCGCTTCTCGGCGTTCTGCTAATACAGCAGTTTTCACCAGCAAACAAACAAACATGTTGAAAAGGAAAAAGACACACACACCCAGAACAACCAAGGGAAGCTGCGTGCAAGTTACGAAAGGTATCAATATGCCTAATTATTCCCTCATAGAAGGTGGGGGGTTTGTTTTCTTAAACACCCAGTTTCCAAACCGCATGATCAAATCAGCCTCGAAATTGGGCTGCAAAACACAACGTACCCTCCCCATCACCTGAGACACTTCAGGCCACGGCCATTTCATGAACTGTGCAACTAGCCGGAGGTTTGTGCTTTTAAATCTGTGCCATCCAAAACCGGCCTCTCGTTCTCCTGCCCCAAGCGAGAAGTGCCTGTGCCTATCATTTTTTAGATGAGGTCCAGATGGAGCCCAATAATAGAAGCTGTGCTGGGGCCAGTCCTGATAACAAGGGGCGAAGGCTCAGTTTCCCTGGGCATGTGCTGAGTTCAGCCCCATCCTCCACCACCTTCTTCTCCTCCTCCAGGAGTGGTGGCGCGCAGTGGGAAGCACGCTAGGACCTGCGCGCAGGGGCTGGCAGGTTGGGCAGAAGTGTGTCGCTTTGGGCTTTGCTGCCGCCTCCTGCTCCGTCCCTTCCCCTTTTCCCTGCTGCAAGGCACCCTGCTGCCACGATGGTGTGAAGCACAGCCCCGGAGTGAGGTGCAATGGTAATGATGAGGCATGTCTCCAACCTCCAGTGCTTGCAGCAGCAGGAAGAAGCCCACAAGCCGATGCAGCTGGCAAAGGGGCCCCGCAGCGGGCAGGGTCACTGGGCAGCTGTTGGGGTTTCTGCTGCTGGCTTGCAACTGGCATTGGTGCCTTTGGAGCCGGGCTCGCTCACTCACTCGCTCGCTCGCTCTCTTTCTGTATCTGATAATTAGTGATTGATCTAGAATAAATGTAGTTGCCTGCTTTTACTCTCTCATGGACAAGTAATAGTTGCTATGATTGATTTGTTTTTCTTTTATGTCTATTTTATGTCTATGCAGCTGAGCTGATTAGGTTATGAACTATGCACATAGAACCCATTTGTACACAAGGTTTGTTATCTAGCTGGGGATATGGCCAATACCTGCTTCCATGTGAGTATGGGAAAGGAGTGTGGCTCAGTGGTAAATCATATGCTTTGCATACAGAAGATCCCAGGTTCAATCCCTGGCATTCTAGGTAGGGCTGGGAATATTCCTGGAGAGCCAATGACAGTCAGTGTAGATAATACGGAGTTAGATGGATCCATGATCTGACCCAATTTTTCCAGGAAGGCCAGATCTTTGTAATCCTTTTAATACAACCTCTCCTCAACTCTTTCTTCTTTTCTTTCTGCTGGTTTAAAATGAGTCACAATGTCCTTCCCCTTCCAACCCCCCCACTAACAACCCTTATTTTTGCTTTGAACACCAAAGCATGATTGACATCTAATGTGGAAGCTCACTGCTGATGTAGACTAGATGTAGATTTGATAGGCAGCATATCTCATATGCTCTTTCTTTCTTATTTAGAGCCATTAGTTTATTTTGAATTAGTCAAATTTCACAAACAAGTGAAAGAATTTTGCACACACAGACACAGAATGCATGTTGCTTTTTCATTGCTGCCACTTTTAAAAAGTGATCCAAAGTTTGAGTTCATTCCATGTCAGTCTTGAAAGGCAGGATAGCATCTGCCGATACATGAGGAAGCTTTGGTTTGCCAGCAAATCTTAAACGAATACCAATTTTTAGTCCTTTGAGCTGTAGAATTCTTTTGAACTCCTGTTGGATAGAGGGATCACAGGGATCAATCAGATGACTGCGGGCAGGATGTGTTCATTCAGTGCAACAGCTTTGGCACCAGAAGAGGATTGTTAGAGCCTATTTTCCTTTTAGCAGCAGGAGTATGTACTGTAAAGAAACAGGAAGTGAGATTGCCAGATGCATAAACAGTATGTAATCCTCTGAATGTGCAGGGAATTATATCTGAATGAGGAACAAGAACAAAAATCTGGTTGCTGCTGTAAAAAATGCATGGGGCTCAGCACCCAGGGTTAGGCTTAGCTGCTGGGGGATGCTTGTTTTGTCTTGGAAGGAGGGAGGGGGGTACCTGAAAAACCACCCAGCATTTACCAGCTCCTTCCATTTAAAGTGTTAATCTCTGAAATCCAGAAAGTAAACCGATCTGGATTTAGCTGTTTTCAGCTCCACAGGTTTTGGTTTAGTAAGGCAGGTAAAACACATCACTTTATAGATTAACTTGAAGGTGTAGCAGGGGGCAGTGGTGATGGTGGTGACATTTGTTGGATTGGCTTCTTTAAACAATGTGGGAATAAAAGTCTGGCTTGTTTGGTAGTAACTGAGGGAAAGAAAATTCCAATCAGTCTCCTAGCACAGGGCAGACACTCATAGGAAAGAATGCTTTAAATGCGTGCAAAATGCAACTTGCTTTCATGACAAGCTTGCAGCCTTGTTCCTTCCCAAACCATCCTTGAACTATGTTTGCAATACATAAATAAATCAAAGGGACAGATCCAAGGTAAATTGTGGTATGCTTCACTCCTGATTTTCCTTCCTGAGACTAACAATAAAAAAGTAACAATACAGTGATTGCCACACAAAGAAGCTCACTCATAATGCCTAAAAGGTGTACACTAACATGCACAGATGCACCCACATGCTCACACAATCTGTTGTGAAGAAAATCCCTGCTAATTATTTCTAAGGATGCCAATTGAACATAGGGACACAGAAACAAAACAAAACAAAAAGATCAGTAGCAGAAGGGCTCTGCCAATCCCAACACCCACAGCTATGTTTCTGTTTGTGTGTGAGATTTGATTTGAAATCAGCTCACTTTAGCATTTGAAGAGAGTCTAAAGCTTGGCAGATGCTTCTGTGTATTTTCCTCCTACAGATGGAGAAAATGGCAGGCATCCTGCTAGACCTCCCTAAATAGCTTCTTCCTTGTAGAAATGGAAAGTGAGTAGAAGGCTACTGTTTAACAAGCTCTTCCCTTTAAAATGCAGTTTGTCCCCTGCAAAAATAACCAAGTCTCCTGGCATCTTAAAAGGCTAACAAATTTGTTATGGCACTAGCTTTCATGGAATTGTAGAGCTCATTGTGAGATCTCCCTCTGGAAACGGTTTCCTGGTAGCTAGATTTGGTTAAATACTTTTGTTGCCATCAGCAAAGTGATAAGGTGGGATAAATAAGATTTGAATAATAAATATATATATTCAATTGAATGCATACCTGGGGCACAGGTTAAGTCCCATTGATTTCAACATATTTAAATCTACCCTAATTCCCACTGACATCTGAAGAGCTAGCATTCAAGTGTTCAGAAACACCATGAAAAGAAATGAACACCCTTTGCCAAAATGTGTACATTAGGGGAAACTGCATACAAATATGTGTATATTTGGACAAGTTCACACTAAAATGCTGATGAATTTTCATAAGGACTTAAAAAAATCAAAAGCTGATGTGGAAATATGGAGAGCTGAACTTAACTACTATTGGAAAAATCAGACACTGAGAGAAACCAGAGTTGACAGATTTACTCATCCTTGTATACTGCAAATCATCCAGAGATCCACCAGTAGATTGTGATATATTTTGGCCTGCCCCAATCTACAATTCACACAGCTGGCAGAATAACAATCACTCTGTGTCAGGTCCCAGCCAGGGGAGTCCTTATCAGAGAAGTCCTCACTGGAGGAAGACCAGGAGACTCTGGTCTTGGACCCAGCCCTGGCTCAGGCTTCATCTGAGGGTGAGGGGCCAGGGTCCTATTACAAAGTCCAGTATGGGCCATCTGCAGCTGGGACAAGTTCAGCCTCTGACATCAAGGCTAATCAGCCCCAGAGCCCAAGGGAGAGGTGCCACCTCTGATGCCAGATGGAGATCTGGGCTATCCAGAGGAGTGCCTGACTACAGGCCTGGAATCTTTGGGAGTAAGGGACTCCTTGGAAGTAAAGGTCTGATTTCAGGGGATCAGCTGAGGTTTGTGGGGTGCTTCAACAGCTCCAGCATAAAAACCCCAGTGCTAGGCTGGAAGGGCTGCTGGGCTGCTGTCTATATTCCAGCTGTGTACCTGACCTATCTAAAGATTGCCTGTGGACTCCAGACTTGTCTCTTGCCTTGCCCCTTACCTGCATTGCTTACAGACTGCTTGGTTTCTGACCCCAAACTGCTCTGACCCTGGCTCTTGCCTAACCCCCTTGGTTTTGAGGTAGACTCTGGACTCTGAGTTTGGATTGACCCTGGATACTGTCCTTGTGTTTCTGCTGGGGATCCTCTCATCTCCTTAAGGAGCCTAGTGAGAACAGGACACTCTGCCACACTTATCCATTGGGACTGAGATTATCACGGGTGACAGAGGGACTCTGTGGTCTTCAAGTAAAAACAGTGAAGACTCATGGGGAGGTGCTCTTGATGTTAACTCATATCTCTTGCACTATGGAATTCCCTTCTCCTAGGGGTCAGTAAAAGTCAAGAGATGGTACTTAAGAGAAGGGATGCAAGAACTTTGTAAGGCAGAGTTAGGGAATTTAGAGAGGTATGATATAGAAATTAGAATGTATCATATAGCCTAGACAATGGAACGTTGCTTTAGAATCTATATGGAATGTTTCTTCAGATTTGACATTGACATTGATCCAGCAAAAATCAACATTTTGGGTATATTGGGTTCCACAACACCTGTATAGAAAGGCACTATCCAATACAGATTGACGTTGGAAGTATAATGCTGAAAATGCTTTCTTGAGGCATATGACATGGGCTTGTCCAGTGATATATTCTTTTTGGCCTGAATTATTGTCTGTATCAATTTTGTATTGGGAAAATCCTATATATTTGCAGATGATCATGTACTTTTAAATTGTATTCCTGTAGTATGGGGATTAATGCCAGGACAACAAAAGTAGATTTTACAAGCCCTAATGGCTTCTAAGAGACTTACACTTTGAGGCTGGAAGGATAAGCACCCACTGTCTATCGCACAATGGTCTGAGGACCTCACTGCCCTGGCTACATTTGAACATAATTCTTTTAGACATCAATTTGGTGCAGGTATCTGTTTGGACATCAGGAGATATTAACTTATATGTTCAACTTAAGATGGATGTACTTGTGGTGATTGTATCTTTAATGTCAACTGATGCTGTTTTTTATTATTATATTTTATTTATTTATTTATTTCCTTTCTATTTATTTATTTATTTTATTCTTTTCTTTTGTTCCATTTTTTGTCAAATTTGCAAAAACCCTGCTCCCGTCCACCCACCCTGGCTTTATGGTAAGCTGAGATGCTTCCTTAAATATATATATCTTCCATCAGCTCTGGAAGATGCTGAGGCTCAGGCTTTATTGAATCCACAGAAGACAGCAGAGAAGAGATGTTATTGCACTAAGGAATCAGCACAGAAAACCCCACACATCTTTGCTGCTGCACCCTTGAGCCCATAGTTTGTACTTGACAAGACACTCTCTGTTCATCTTAAGAAATTGCCACAGGACAGAAGGACCTAATCATTTCATACTGTTGTCAGTAATACACACAAAAATGTTTCATGACAGATCATTGCTGACAATGAGCAGTGTGATGTTTTGTTGACTTATTGTTTCTTTTTAAACTTTGTTCATATATACATATATATATGTATATGTGTGTGTAGTATTTTATGTATTTTAATTGTATTTTATGTATTTTAATTTATTTTAATGTTTTTGTGATTTTATTGTTTACAATTTTATTATGTACGTGTTTGATTTTATTTTTGTAAACCGCCCTGAGTGCCCTATTATAGGGTAGAAGGGTGGGATAGAAATATTTTAAATAAATAAATATTGTCTGCTGCGGCAGATCCAAAATAATCATGTACAAAGGTTTTTCAAAACAAAGAAACAAAAAATAATAGTCAGAAATCAATACTAAAGAAAAGAAACCACTAAACAACATAGGAAGCTGCCTTACACCAAGTCCATCTAGCTCAATATTATTTACATTGACCGGGGTGGGTGGGGATTTGATTCAGTTAGCCTTTAAAGCTGAATCTATCAAATCCAAACTTTATGAAACAATATGAGAACTGAATCACAATTGTCCTTCGAAATTTGCACTTATCTGAATATTGTGATACTAGCCTCCAATCAAACAATATTTACAAACATGCATATATTAGGGGAAAGTGTGCATAAAAATGAGTATATTGGTGAAAATAGCATACACAAATGCATTCCAGTGGGAGAAATTGCTTGCAAAATGTGTACATAAATCAAAACTGTATATAAATTTTGTTTATACTGAGAAAATCACACTATGATTTTGAATAATTTTCAGGAGGGTTTTTGTTTTGTTTTGTTTTAAAAACACAAATGGCTGCAGAAATGTGGAGAACTGAATTTGAGACTGAAAAAAAAATGATAAACGGAGAGAACCGAAGTGGACAGATTCTTCCATTCCTATGGCAGTGGCTCTCCAGGGCTTCAGACAGGAGTCTTTTCCCAGCCCTATCTGGAGCTATTAGGGATTGAATCTAGGACACATTACATAGAAAGAATATTCTCTACTGCTGAGCTACAGCCCTTCCCTCACTGATTACAAAGCAGATTTTTTTTTAAAAAAAACCTTTTTTGCAAATATTAAAATAAAACAAAATATCTGGTGTTTGCTATTTTTCTTACTGGACAGCAATTCAGACCACAGGGTTGTGGCTTGCAGCACTTGCTACTGACAGTGAGCTTGTGAGGAGAATACAGGCATCCATAAAGGTGAGCTTTCACACGGGCAAGTTTATAGCACCATAGCTGTAATGTCAAATTGTCACTTGCATGTGGCAAATGACCCTTACACATCCATCAACACAGACAGGACTTTGAAATCACCTGACAGGGAAGCAGTTCACATGTTCAGCTTCTAGCTGTCAAAAGAGGAGAAAGTCAAAGGTTTACATACACGAGTGCTCACCATGCTCAAGAAGTATTTGAGAGGTATATAGTAAATTACCTCATTCAGTTCACGTGGCATGCAAATCTTTTATAGTAAGGAGATCTTACCAGTGTGTGCCTCCAAGATCTGTGAGTTTCACTGAGTTTCACTCTAAGAATGCTATTGCACTTAGTATTACAGTGATATTTTTCAGCCCTTCATAATGGCCGCTTCTCAAGCCCATGATTATTATTAATAAATTATTATCTCTGGAATCTCCTCTTTTTCAATTTTTGAGTAAGCATTTCCCCCCTTCCCCCAAATCTCCACATTTTGTTAAAAGTGAATCCCATATATCTTTTGATAAAACCTACAGAGTTAAGTGCCTAATAAAATACTACACGACTAAAATGACGATTAATATTTTAGGATTATACTGAGGCATGAGCCTTTTTTACCCTACCAAAGGTATGAATCACTGGTTTCTTCATTTCTTTAATTCTTTATTAATTGGTACTCGAGGCAATAAACCATAATATATAACTTTGGCATCAGATAAGGTTTAATGAGTGCCTGACCTTTGCATGGATAATTCTCCGTCAGAGAACTGGCACAAGATAACCCCTTTGAGCTCTAATTCTTGTTACTGAAGCCCACTTCCTTTCCGCTGTCCTTGACATAGCTAGTTGCTTTTTAAAAATTTTGTAAAAAGCAGTCATTTTGCAAGACAGCTTCCTTTCTGAGGGTCTAATTCAGTGGAAATTTAATAGGGCTGGGGACATTTTTTTTTTTGGCTCTCTAGTCCATTAATTATTCTGCATGGGAACAGCAGTCTGATTACAGCTGCTGCCAAAACTGAGGATCAGAAAAGATCAGGAAAGTATGAGGGTTGGCATCAGGAAAGGATCAGAAAAGTAGGACAGCATCAGGATCAGAAAAATATGAGGAGCAGGAAAGTACCAGCAAGTGTAGATATTGTTTAGCTACTAAAATCTTGATCAGTAGCACTCAATAGCTGCCCTTGGGCATTCTGAGTAGCATGCGAGGGATCAGACTTCAGAAGGAGTGTGTGCACCCATGCTAGCCCTGTCCACAACATTCTGGTACATGCCATCCATTTCTCTTCCAATCTGCATGTGAAGTCCTGAAGGGGAAATTCTAATGGTGTTCAGTTGAACATGGTTTGAATCCTCAATTGGAAATTCCACACAATTGGGAGAACTGACTGAAAGGAGGATTTGAATCATGTTCAACTGAACACAGTTAAAATCTCCTTTCAGATCTTCTTACTCAATGCACAAAGACTTCAAGAGGAGGGGTCATGGTCAGCATACACAAGGACATTTGGATTGAGGCCAACATGCATGCCCCCGGCTCGTTTGAACCTTCACACATTCTTTGGAATGCCTGAAGAGGGTTATGGTTTGTCTATTATCTTGGCAGTGTGGCATGATTACTCTTGGCCTGAACCATGCTGGTGATCCTTCATACAAAAAGCCAACCACACAGCCAAACCTGCACTATTGAGCTTCCTGCCAGTAAGTGTGCTGCTGGGATAACGTATGTAGGGATGGGGAAAATTTGGTTCAGTTCACATTAAAAGCCAAATCTTTCAAATTTGCCGTTTCCAAAACAACGTGACAACTGAACAAACACAGCCATCATTTGAAATTCACACGTATCTGATTTTTGCAATGTAGTTCTCCAACCAACCAACATTTACAAAAATGCATATATATGTCAGGATGTATGGTTGGGATTCTGATGTTTCTGAGAATGAGCTAGGAGAGGGGGGCAGTTGGGCTGAGTCGTCTGGAGGGGAGGAGGAGGCTTCCCAGATAGAGGGGGAAAACCTTGAACAGGCAACAGACTCGTTTCCCATGCACTCCCCCCCTAGGAATGTGAAGCAGTTACAGACAGAGGGGGAGGAGGAGGGAGACCAAGGCCCTTCGGCTGCAGAGAAGGATAGAGAGAAATCACCTGAAGTGTTGGGCCAACCCCCCCCACTCCCTACCATCCTTTCCGAATCAGAAGGGGAGGAGGTAGCCGGCCCCCCATCGCCCCGCACCCGAAGACAGTTAAAAAGGCGCCAAAGAAAAGAGGAGGGAAGGGGCGTAGATGTGGGCAATTTGAGGCGGAGCGAGAGAATTCACGCCCGAAAGCCCCCTTGATAAGGGACAGGGAATGTTTGATACTCTGTTCTATCAACTCTCTTCCATGTCGCGGGTTTTGGTTCATGTTAAGAGTTCATGAGGCGGAGAAGCCTATGTCTGGAAATTACTCTAATAAAAACTGATTTGCTTTCATCAAGTGATTCTGTTCTTGAGTCCCAACCCGGGCACGACAATATATGAATGAAAATAACATACAAAAATGCATTATATTAGGAGAAATTGCTTGCAAAGATGTGTACATTAGTTAAAACTGCATACAAAAATGTATTTTAGAAGAAATTCACACTAAAATGCTGAATAATTTTCATGAGGATTTTTAAAAATTGCAAATTCTTGCAGAAATGTAGAGAACAGAACTTAAGATTGGAAAAATGAGAAACTGAGAGAACCAAAACTGACAGATTCTTCCATCCTTAATGACCTGGATCCCAGTGGAGGGCTGCCTTGGAAGCTGACATCTGTATGCTCCTCATCCATGAAGGTTCTCACTTCCTGCTGGTGAGAGTATGTCGAGCTGCCTTCACACCCAACAAAATCCAACAGCATTGCATAACCCTGTATAAGATAATCAGCAATACGGACCATACCTCTGTAAAGTTCACGTCTTATATTGCTAATGTTTTCTGTATGTTTTCCATAAGAAGATTCAGATTTGGTCAAATCATGTGACCAAACATCTAGCAGCTTTCTGGAGAGCAAGTAGGCATCTCAGTGGTAGACAAAGGTATACAGGAACGGAGTGGAGGAACCTGCACCATTAAAGAACATTCAACACTCATTTAAAGCACATGCCTTCCCCCAAAGAATTCTGGGAAGTGTTGTTTGTTAAAGGTGCTGGTAATTATAGCTCTATGAGAGGGAAACCACAGTTCCCAGGATTCTTTGGGGGAAGACATGTGCTTTAAATTTGTGTTGAATGTGTGTGAAATATATGGTGTGCCTTTGCCCGATATGTTGTATTAAGAGGAGATTTTGCCTCCACTTTCTTTCTTTCTTTCACCCTTCCGTCTGGGCAGCTTGCAGATTAGTTTTATCATGTCAATACACTTGGGAATTGCTTGTTTATACTGCCATTGATTATTTATACTACCTTTGGTGTCATGTATAACACTGGGATTTATTCTCTACTTCCTTGTAACAAGTATGATTCTACAGCAGCATGAGACCCCGATTAGAACAGGGTGTGCTGCAACATCAACATCACATATGATGAAGAGCTAGGCAGTGGAGATGTCTGCTCCATGCTAAAATGGGCAGGAAAAATGCATTCACTTTCAGGCAGGCTGCATCTTGCTTCTACTCCCAAAACACTTTACTGCCCTAAATAACATATCTATGCAAAAAGGGCACATCCCCTCATAGCCAAAAAAGACACGATGGGTGTGTTGTGTGGAAGTTGTATGTCAGAATGGCCAGCCTCTGACCCTCCAAATGTTGTTGGGCTCTATCTTCCATCAGCCTCAGCCACCATGGCCAGTAGTCAATCATGATGGGAGTTGTAGTCCAGCAACATCTGGAGGGTATACAGTATCTACCCCTGTTTTTGATCTACAGTTTCATGATCAGGTATTAAATTATCAGAAGGATGTGATAAATCTATTCATGAATTTTATTATTGTGGTGTTGTGGATTTGAATGTTTGCCCATGGGGGAAAAGTCTTAGGAACATGGGAAATTGCCTTACATGGTCAGACCATTTGTCCATTTAGCTGTGCTAGCTTTCTCCAACCTGCTTCCATTCAGATGTTCTGGTCTACAGTTCTCGTCATGCCTGAGCATTGGCCCTGTTGGCTGGGATTGATGGGAGGTAGTCTAAAACATCTGGAAGGTACCAGTATTGAAGACTGGTCTACCTGGACTGGCAGTGAGTCTCTAGGGTTTCAGACAAGAGTTTTCCTCAGCCTTATCTGTAGAGGATGGGGACTGAATCTTATACCTACTTCATTCAGCACATGTGTTCTCCGACTGAGCTATAGACATAGACAACTAGTGGGTCAAAGAGAAGGGTTCAGCATAGTCCTTTATTTGTTGTACTAGATTCCCAGGCATACAGAGACTTCTTTCACTCATGGGGAGCATTCAGACATGATAGCCCAGCTGCAGCTTCAAGAAGGGATCCACAAGCGTCTTAAAATTATGCACAATCTGGAGTGCTATGCTGGACTCAAAACTGTATTCAGCCTTAGAACATTTTGATGCATGTGCCATTTTAAATGGGTGTTGTAGTGAAAGCAGCAGTTTGCATTTGTCCTTGGTGAACATCATATATATTTATAGGGATCAACCTCAGTGCTCTGACACTGGGTCCTTGTGGAGCCAAACCAGCATCAGCATCACAAAAGGGATGTATTCCCACCCATGAGGACTGAGTAAGCTCAATGGGCATGGAATGCTGATTGGCTGTTGTGGTGGAGAAAATGGAAATGTGTATGGAGATAAATGGAATGGAGTGACTGGAATCATGAACAGGAAGTGGTCCCCACCACAACATTTTATTACAGGTCCCACTTCTCGCCACAATTTGCCAGCATGGATAAGTGGGCTCAAACTTCCTAAATGGGTGCAACTTGGGCAAGGAAAACATATCAACTAAAACATATTG
Organism: Rhineura floridana; assembly: GCF_030035675.1. Lineage (NCBI taxonomy): Eukaryota > Metazoa > Chordata > Lepidosauria > Squamata > Rhineuridae > Rhineura > Rhineura floridana. The sequence continues at coordinate 49,212,097 of NC_084489.1, forward strand.
CTAAGGCCTAGATTCCTATGGAAACAAGCTGCCACCTCATGGCTGAAAGAATATATTCCAATTGCACAGAATTAATTAAGCTCATTTCCAAGAAAGACTGCCCTTGGTCCACCGAGAGTCAAAGGGCAGCTGGGAGAGTATAATTACTTGTGTTAAAGAGAAATCACCATAGGAGGTCATCCAGCTTCACAGTATGATTTAAAAGAGTAGCATGACTTCAGGGTATTTTTAGTTTCGATGTGGGTGAGTTGCAAAGCCAGGGGAGAAATGCTTTTTATATGCAACATTAGTTATGGGATATAAATGGAAATACTCATTCAAGTTTTTCATTCAGAATAACAGAGGGGGGGAAAGTTGACTGCTTCTGATTACATGTCCAGCTATAGCAATAAATGTGTTCTAATACTGTCCTATTTCCTTGAGCTTATCAAGATAAAAATAATTTTGCAAAACCCTGAAATGAATTGCTAATTGCCAAACATCTTGGAAATAACAGTAGACCTAAATGGTTCCTTTCTTAAATCATGCATTCTAAGATTTCCCCCCCTATTTTTACCTGCTCCATTCAGTAACATTCAGTGAAGTGTAGCAGGTACTTTAAACCTCTAGAAAAAGAGACACTGACCATTAACTAGAAAAAACAAAGATAGCCGTGTTGGCCCATAAGGAAAAACTACAACCTCAAAACGCACATTAAGGTAATACCTGTATTAGGCCTATCAAAATATTACAAAACAGAGTGCAAGAGTTCAGAACTCTTCATCAAGCTATATGGTAAATAGGGACAAGGGATTGGCTAATGTTGGAACCATGGGTGGAATCTGCATTTAGTCACAGTCTTAAGATGAAATATGGAAGGAGGCTGCAGATGTTCCAGTGAGGCTCTGTCAGGTGCTTTGCAGTTTCAAGTTGCACCCAGGGCAGCTTGGAAGGAGAAACATAAAATGGTTGATTCTCCATATTTTAGGAGGGGAAATCTAGCCATTACCCGGTTCAGTCCCCATCATTAGACAAAGCACACAGGTGCCTTCGTGGGTGGAAAACAGGAATACAGTTTTATATTAACATTTATGTTTAATTTTAGGTGGTGTGCTAGGTAAAAAAATAAACAAAGGCCAAATTGGGTAAAATTACGTAGTAGTAAGAGGGAATGTTCCCCCCAAAGCCCCAAATAGTGGTATACAAATATATTTATAAATAAATAATTATTTGAAGTTAAAATGAATAATGAAATGGACTGTCTTCAAGTCGATTCCGACTTATGGGCGACCCTTTGAATAGGGTTTTCATGGTAAGCGGTATCCACAGGGGGTTTACCATTGCCTTCCTCTGAGGCTGAGAGGCAGTGACTGGCCCAAGGTCACCCAGTGAGCTTCATGGCTGTGTGGGGATTCGAACCCTGGTCTCCCAGGTCATAGTCCAACACCTTAACCACTACACCACACTGGTTAAAATAGGCTTTTAAAACCCCTTAGCTTCACCACCAAATTGCTTCAGGGATGGATCCATGATGGGTGGTCCCCTGGTCAAGATAGGATGGATTGGCTTTTCCCAGAGCCCACAGATTGGGGGCATGGGGCAGCCTAATGTTTATATAATTCAATTTTCTGCAAGGCATTGTCATCAAAAAAGGGCTATCCTGAGATACTGTCAACATCTGAATGAAGGAAAGAGGGAGCCATCAGGAGATAGTAGCTCTGCCAGGAGATAACAGTTTATGTGAGTTTCTTGTCACAGTCACACTTTTCATTTGTAGTTTAATTTCACAATGCGCAATACAGTGTTTTTGTAGAAAACATACCTTTTGTGACAGCACTCACCGGTATGGAGTACTGGTACCTCTTTTTTTTTTTTTGCTGCCCAAGCCAGCCATTTTGTGGTGGCACCTGTGGTACTTTTATTAAGATATGCATACAAGCACCTCATTTTTTTACCAAAAATGCACTGAACATACCTATCTGAAAATGTTGCTTTTCATCTGCAGTTCACTACCCTAACACATTGCTTGCAACTATCACCACCCCAAGCATGCTGTTGTGTAAGACCATAATAGCATTTGCACCCCATTGGTCATTCAGCCCAGCTACCAATTCTGTACATTGCTTTGCTTACTGGCGATCCCACAAGCAGGTAAGCAGTGCATATGAAATACATCTGTTCTGAGGATGGATTAGACTTTGCAAGAAATTCAGAACTAGCTATCCACCCTCGATAGGTAGAGGAAACAGTGGAGTGAAGTCATGGATTATCATTGTTTGGACTATGCTGACTGAATATATTTTATTGCTAATATAAAAGACTGTCTATAATCAAATCATCCCAGGTATCCCTGAACCAGATGTTTCTAGTCAGAATGTTCTTGAGAAGCTGGAGAGCACAGCGGCCTTATAAATATCCCACAAACAGATGGAGTCTGCTGCTGAGAAGTTGCCATTTCATCTCTTCATAATTTGTGGAGAGATGCAGAAGAACAACTATTCATAGTGTCAGAGATCTTCACACTAAAGTCTCCATTGCTGTTGTTGATTATGATGATGTTTGCAAGGATGCTCACGGTCATTCCAATGTTGTCATGTTTTTGTACTTTAAGAACTTTTTCTCTATCAAAATGTATGGGTTTGAAATAAGTAAATCTGATTTTGAAATAGGTTTGTGTACAAATGATGAAAACATAATTGCGAAAATGTATAAACTTTTACTGAAAATGGATATGGAGGAAGAACAAGTAAAAGAGTGCATGGTAAAGTGGGCAAAAAATTTTGGTTATAACATACAAATGGATCAATGGGAAAATATGTGGAAAAAAGGCTTGAAATTTACATTATGTTATAATCTTAAAGAAAATTTTTATAAAATGATGTACCGTTGGTACATGACTCCAGAAAAGCTGTCAAAAATGTATAGTAATGTCTCTAATGTTTGTTGGAAATGTAATCAACAAGAAGGATCTTTTTATCATATGTGGTGGTCATGTAAAAAGGCAAAATTATTCTGGGCACAGATAGGCAGGAAGATGCAAAAAATTTTAAAAATAAATATTCAGTCAAAACCAGAATTTTTTTTATTGGGCTTTATGGATAAACAAATAGAAAAGAAATATGGAAGAATAATATTATATATGATTACGGCAGCAAGATTATTATATGCACAAAAGTGGAAAATGGAATCAATACCAACAATGGAAGAATGGCTATTGAAATTAATGGACTTAGTAGAAATGGATAAATTGACGTGTTTACTTAGAGAAAAATCGACAGATACATTCCTTAAGGATTGGAAGCCTCTCTTAGACTTTTTGTCAAAAGATCAAAATAAAATGATGATACTGGGATTTGATGATTAATTAAGACAGCTTATGGAGAAAAGGGACTATGTATGTATATATATTAAGGGACAGGTTTGATGTATATTATATACTTATAGCTGATTTGTGACAAATCGGAAGTCAACCATTTTATTTTCATTTTTTGTTGTAATATTGTTATGTTTTTTCTTACTTTGTTTTGTTTGTTTTTGGAAAAATTTGAATAAAAATTATATAAAAAAAAAAAAAAAGAACTTTTTCTCTATCAAAGTCTCATTGTCATATAACGCCCAAAGTTCCAGAGCACTTGAATCGGAAGCTCGTAATCAGTTTGAACTCCCATAAAACAAAAGCCTTTATTAGCGGTGGATAAATCTGTCAATTTTGGTTTCTCTGTGTTTCTTACTTTTCCAGTCCTAATACTGTTCTCCATATTTATGCAGCAATTTATGATTCTTTAAAGAAAAATCCTCATGAAAATGCATCCGCATTTTAGTGAAGATTTTTCTTTATGTACACATTTTTGAATGCAGTTTTGATTAATATGCACATTTTTGCAAGCAATTTCCACTAATGTAGTACATTTTATGTTATTTTTTTTACCAATTTACATATTTTTATGCATATTTTCCCCTAATATACACATTTTTGTACACATTGTTTGGTTGGAGAACTGCATCACAAAATCCAGAGAAGTGCGAATTTTGAAGTATAATTGTGTTTCAGTTTCAGGGCCGGTTCTAAAGGGCAGCCAGGTTGGGCACTGGCCCGAGGGCCCTGGAGCTACAGGAGCCCCTGAGGGGCCCCTGAGGGGCCCCTGAGGGGCCCCTGAGGGGCCCTCTGCTCCTCTTCTGCGATCTGCGCCCCCCACACACCCCACTTACCTGTCAGCTGGCTTTCTAGCATTGTGCTTAATGAAGATGGTGGCCACAGCTTCCCTAAGGTACTGAAGCCGCTGCCACCATCTTAGTTGATGGCAGACATGTGCGCGTGTAGCATCCACGTGTGCCATCAACAAAGATGGTGGCAGAGGCTTCATTCCCCTTAGGAAAACCGCAGCTGCCATCTTCATTGAGGGCAATGGTAAAGACTAGACAGGTAGGGGGGCTGTGGGGGGGCGAGCGGGGGGCCACGCACATGCACACACACACACACACACACCGGGGGGCCAGGGCAAGCTGATGCCCAAGGGCCCCTGCATTCCTGGAGCTGGCCCTGTTCAGTTTGCATATTGGTTTAAGGAGTGCAAATTAAATAGTTTCTCATTAAAATGCAAACAAAATTGAATTTCTCTCCCAGCTTTCCCATTGCTCAGCTGTCTGGACCTCTTCTTCAGTTCCTCCATGGTGAGACAAGATGAACAAATGAATGAAAATCTTTGCTAGGACAGCCCTGGAGGCAGAGACAGCAAAATAACATCTGCACTGATACGAGGCAAGGACATCCCAATAAATTAACTTAATCTCTTTGTTTATAAATGGATGTAATGAATGTGCCTTGCTGGTGAACAAAAAGCAGCAAGCATAATGGATCCTCTGACTTTATAGTCAGCATGACCTGTAGACATCTGAGATGCATTTGATAAAGTTTTCTCACACAATATCATTCTGGCCTTTAGCGGGAACGTGTTTTCCATCACCCCTCCCCCCTCTGGAAAAGAAGGCACAGAAAGTTTGCCTCCTGAATGGAGGGGCTGAGAGGTTTCCGCATGGACTGAAGGCCCCATCAGGGAGAGGGAGACTGGCTTGTAAGCCAGATCCACCCTCAAACTTACTTTTTACTCTTTTTTTCTGCACCTATCCTCCCTCCCTGTGTGGTATGGGCATTGGCAGTTGCCATTTAGGGCATTGCAGGCCACCGTTTAGGGGCTGAGTAGGAATTTTTTGATTAGATTCTCCCTGTTTTGCTTACTTCATACTCCTGGGGGGTTGAGTCAATTGACTTTTGAAGTAGAGTGGTTAGCTTGCCTGTTGGCGTGGAGTTCAGGTATTTGAGGAAGGTGTGGGGTAAAGGTAAACATGTTGTATACTGAGGTTAAGGCCACCGTTTAAGGAGCTGCCAGTGCTTTATGCCTGGGGTGACTTCAGGGTGCCCTTGTGACCTGACTTTTGGGTGAACCCTAGTACAATGAGGCCTACATGTACAAGTTGGGTACACACCCAAGGTTCACCTAGCAAGGAGAGGGGAGTTGCTTTCCCATCCTTGGCTGGGAAGCCACAGCCTGTGGCTGAATTACATGACCAGGGAACTGGAGGAATCTTTTCCTACCAGAGGTAGTTAAATCCTCACCAGTCTACACGGTATGGATTTGGTTAATTTGGTTGATTTGGTCTGCAGGTTCTCCAAAAGTTTGTTACATCTTAATAAATATAACATTATTCCAATGTTATGTCTCACATTTCCTCTTTCTGGGTGTGGTGGTAATAGTCTTATTGCCCTTATACACAGAAGGTGGCAGATAAATGTGATTTCCACACTGGCAATGGGGCAGAATCTTCCATTCTGTCTGCGGGCAGAAGACTAGCAGGAGGCACAGGGGAGGCCATGTGTTGCACACAGTTCTGTCCTCCAAAACCTTGCTGCTGCTTTCTACCTCCCAGTATCCGCTGTCTGAGGTGGCTGCTTCATTTTATCTAATAGTGTGGTCAGCCTGAGTTGCCCTGGAAAGGCCACTTAAAGAAATGATTATGGTGGTACTTGGAGTTTGCCAGCTCCTAGCCTTTCACCAGCCAGTTATAGGTATCCATCACTATGTATCAGATACAGGTTTTCAGGCATCTGCAGTGATGAGCAAAAAGCTGGAAAATATGCAGATAGTGTGAGATGCAGAAGACTGGCTGGATATAGATTAGGAACCAGCATATGCAGAGTTTCCAACACACTCAGTGGTCGTGTGCCGAAGCTAGAGAAGCATGATATGTAAGACAATGAACTTTTTTTCTTTTTCAAGGCAAAAAACTTAGGAGTATGAGTCTTTTCAATTCCCTTTTTAAACATTAAAAATGCAAGCATATAAGAAAAAACCCCACACACCTTAGATCCTGCACTAGGCATTACATTTTAGCAATGTTACTTGTCTTCAAAGATATGATCTTAGGGTTTAACTCATTGGTCACAATGTGACTAAGCATACATAACTCCATGCTGGACTGCACCCACAATGGGCAAAAAATGAAATGCAGAAATTATTGTGTATTAAGTGATGCTTTGATGTGGAATCCTGCATTGAGCAGGGGGTTGGACTTCATGGCCTTATAGGCCCCTTCCAACTCTACTATTCTATGATACTGTGCTCCCTTTTTACTCTTGCTCTGATCTAGAAGTTAGTATTGTACCATGCACTGTCAGAAGTCCCCTTATTATTGGTCCAAAGAATCCTCAGAATCCCAGGTTGTCTCTTCAATCCAGAGACACCCTGGTGGGCTTCTTAATCTGGGAGCATGGGTACCTGTGTCATTCCTGACCCCTTTTGTATATTCGTGTAATTTTCTCCCAATAGTTTCTTCTTCCCATCCCCTTTCTGACTCGCCATTGGGGTTAACAGCCCCAGAGTTTTTGCTTTCCATTCTTCTTGCTTTTCCTTCATCCTCTCTTTCCTTTGAGGCAATGCAGCCCTCTTGTTGGGTCTCTAAGTTTTCCCCCTCCCTGCTTCCCTCTCTCTCATTTATTTCTGCTTTCTTCCAATTTGCTCAGTTCATTGCTCTTGCAACGTGTCCCAGCCTGCCTCTGATACTCCCATATCTCGCCGTACCTCTGACACTCCCATATCGCACCTCCCTCCCTCTGACACTCCCATATCTCGCCCTTTGTACTGCTGTAGAAAGCATTGCAAGGCTTGGAACATTTCTCTGTCACTCTGCTACCCTGCTTCTAGTCTGCCCAACTCTGCGTCTGAATGGACTACCAAGGGAGCAGTGCAGAGGCCAACCACACACTGCACTCTCCCAACATGCATGTGCACTTCACAATAGTTACATGCACTCCATACATCTTTTTGCTGGAGGATTATCACATTGAAAGCTCAGTATTTTGTCCTTAGGATAAAGCACCACATCAGTCCACTATAGAACATAGGTTGTTCTTAGGAATGGTGTATGGAATATGGTGGATTGAATGGCACAGGCACTGATTGGATATTGTTTGTGACATATCACAAACAACACAACTCCCCTTGCAGTGTTGTGATAATTTCCTCTTTCAAAAAGGCATTTATTTATTGCAGACTGGGTGCTCTCCCATTGTATAGCTGTTGCATGTGAACACACATTTGCAGCAGAGCACCTTTTGTCTTGATTTCTTTTATTATTCTTTGATTGTCTGGAGGCTGTACACTTCTCTACTGTACCAGTTCTTCATGGGAGGTGCCCATATTTCTAGCCATATTGCTTGCTTTTTTCCAAAGGGGGGAAGTGCACAATGATTGCCACCCCATTGTATACAGACCAGGTGTTGGGCAATTGCTTCTGGTCACTTGCAGAATTATCATGCAATGGCTAAAATGCACTGATGGCCAAATGTGTGTGTGAGGGGGGAGGGGAGCTTCCCCCCCCTGAATTCTAAATGTAATGGTGAGTGATGTAGGTTGCCAATGACCTGTAGTAACAATCCATAGACCTTTCCCCCCCCCAAAAAAATATTTCTGTGGATAATCTAGTTGATGGTTTCCTTTTTATACTTGTGCATTGATTCTGATCAACAGAATGATTTAAGAACAGAAATAAATACTGGATGTGAGATTAGCAGACTCAATGCTGTGCCCTGTTCACTGCTGATACCACCATAATTCAGGCATAATTCTGCATCCAAAATTACAGATGCAAGGCCCTTTTCATCTGAACATTCCTCCCTAAATTAGCTCCTCAATTAATTCTTTAAAAGGCCCTTAATTACATCAAGAATCCCCTAAAGTACCTTCTTTCCTTCCCCATCTTTCATGCAATATATTCTATTAAATGTACTTTAGTTAAGATTTATTGGTGTAACTGATGCTGGAAAATTAACTATGGGGAAAAAGAACAGGTCAGCAGCATTGGTAAGATACAGCAATGGAACTTGGCTTGATTAACAAAGAGTAATGCAAAAATACCTACAGAGCACATTCTGCAAATGGCAAGCCACCATTTTAAGGCTAACCATACCAGATGTAAGAAAACCACTCTCCGCTGATCAAGCAACAACTGGATGAGCTTCTACTGGAGATTTTATTACAGCTTTTGGATGGTGACTCGTTCAGTAGTACCCCAAATGTTAGAAGTTTGAAATAAACAAAGAATACTGGAGCGCTAGAAAACAAATCTCTTGCCGAGTGATGTGTATGTGTATATATATATATATATATATATATATATATATATATATATATATATATATAAAATCAGAGGAAAGAATACCAGAGGAAATGTGTACTTTTTAAAACTGCAGATGGATGGGTGAAAAGCAAAGAAGAGCAATGGAATAATTAGCTGGAATGTACAATTGTCAAACAATAGTGATAAATTGGGGCAAAGTAAAACAAAAACAAAAAATGAGAAAAAACCCAGCGAAAAATACTATGATTCTGTTGATTTGGACCATGTCCCCTTTGTGGAATGGGGGGTGGAAGGCATTTAAAAGAGAAGGGAAGGAAAAGAAAATAAATTTGTTATTTTTTCCATCTGTTTATCCATTTCTAAATGCCTCTGTGATTTAGTGTGTTTGAGCTTTATACATTGATGAACTCGTTTAGGAAAATAACAAAGGTGTCATTTGTAGAAAAGACTTACAGCCCCCAATGGCAGTATATAGTTTAATAGCCTGTGCTTTTGATTTCATCTGTTCCATAGTGGCAATGAATTGTTCATCAGCACAGCCAACAAACTGAGCCAAGCTTGCTCTAATGTCGCCCACTTCCTCAGTTTTCACTGTGAGTCGCATACTCTTATCAAGACAGCAGGAGAGAGTGAGCTTCAGTATATTATGCTACCCAAGAGGCTACCAATGTGATAACTAAAGGAAGAGAGATATGCATTAATGATATGGGAGACCACTTCTGTAAATTTGCTGTCTTGATCACTGATGTTTAAGGAAGAAGTATAGGAGGATCCAGAATAAATTTGAAAGGGGACTGCAGTTTTGAGGTCCAGGAGGAAGATGTGTGGATAGCAGTGGCAGCTGGTGGCTCCATGTCAGTGAGGCAGTGGAATCCGGTCAGGGTTTTAGTCTGACTTTCAAGGAGCTGTCCAAGGTACTGAAACCCATTCCCACAATAGATTCAGTGCCTTGGACAGCTTCTTCAAAGTTCAGACTAAAGCCCAGAATGGATTCACTGCCCCACTGACATTGGAGCCACCAGTCTCAACTGGTGGGGATTCCACTGTGCTTGGTGATAGATCTTAGAAGAAATGCATACTGGGAGCAGGGAGAGGCAGACTTGAAGATGCACATGCTTAGTGATGGTTTTGTACAAGACTCTCATGTTTCGTTGGTGATGAATGACATAGAATAGGAGCAGATTTTTTCTTCTGAGGCAACTGCTGCTTGAAACTAAAAGGAGATAACCTTTAGGATAATTGAAGAACTTGGCTCATAGCACAGAAACTTTTATTTGATTTTTTTTCTCACTCTGTAGAGTAAAGCTCATATGCAGTCAGTACATTTTGGTTTGGGATTGGGCACTACTGTTATTGGGATTTAATACAAGTCGTATTTCTTGTGATCCATATTCATTACTGCAATTTGACTAATAGAAATTGCTAAACAAATTTAAGAGTTATCTATCCCCATTCCCCACACACATGTATATAATTGTGAAAATATATGGCATGCATTGTTAAATGTAATGTTTGCCTCTAAGCATTTGTTTAATAGAGCACTTGCTGCAGGGAACAATCAAATTCACAGAAAATTAGTCTCTCATAGCCATGATAGCTATATCAAACTTCAGCTATACTGCTAAATACCAGCTGCTGAAGAGTAACAATGTGAGAGAACTTTTGCCTTCATGCCCTGTGACAGGGCTAGGCTGTGAGGAGCAGTCTAAGATGAGCAAGGAACCATCACACAAAGCCAGTACAGGGCTGAAGGGCAAATCAGGAAGCAGGATCAAGGAGAAAGGAAGAAGTCATGACTGTAGACCAAGTCAAGACCAATGGACAACCAGAAGAGAGAACCAAGGAGGAAGCCAGAATGCAGGATCAAAGAGCAAGAAACAAATCAGAAGTTAGGACCCAAGGACATACAAAGGATACAGGAAGCAGGACATGCCATAGCTTAAGAAGACTGTGTTGCTCCAGCAAGGCTTAACAAGCAGTCTTTCCTCTAATAGTCCTTCCTGGGCAGAAAGATCTAGTGACCACACTGGGTGGGCAGGGTCAGTATATTTCATTTATTTGATCTATGGAAGTATTCATAAACCACCAACTCATAAAAATATCATGGTGGTATACAATGAAATAATTAAACATGAGGAAGTACTGAACAAATGTCCAACAATGCATCAATGGAGCTACCTAGGCAGATGCTGTAACATTTAGTTCAATGACTCACTAGATGGGATAGCCAAACACGAACTCTAAGTTCCCAGTTAGAACCTTGGCAATTCTTGACACCCTGCTTGTGGGCATCCACACATTTGGTGGGACACTGTAAAACAAGGATGTTGGATTAGATGGGCTTTGGTCTGATCCAACAAAGCTCTTATTGTGTTCTTAATGTTTACTTTATACTGCACACCCAGGAATGGTGGAGGCAACATGAAAGATATGCACCAGCACTCACAATCCAATTAAAATGGCTGGCTCTAATTTTATCACAGGTCAGTGCTGACTTAAGGCATGCATGGTATATCTGGCTTGCCCTTTCTGCTCTTACAGACCTCGGAGTAGGAGATAGGCTGCCTTAAGCCTATGAAAAGCAAGTGGATGCTGGGCTGAAAGGGATTCCACTTTACAAATCTCTGCTTGTGGACAACAGCAATATGGCTATTGTTGTAGCAGAAAAAAAGTTACACAATTATATAGCTATAAATGGGCTGCATTTCAACACGCCTGTTAATCTGCAGAAATTTGTAATTTCAGAAGGAGGTAAGAGAGACCAGTCACCATACTAAACCTCTACCTCCTATTGTGTGTTGGGAAAGAAAGAAAGAAAGAAAGAAAGAAAGAAAGAAAGAAAGAAAGAAAGAAAGAAAGAAAGAAAGAAAGAAAGAAAGAAAGAAAGAAAGAAAGAAAGAAAGAAAGAAAGATGCCTGGTATCATTAGTATGTAAAAGAAAGAGTGAACATTTCAATGAAAACTACTGCAGCCAGTGCTTACTCCAGAAATCACATACATTAAGTCATTGTCCCTGATGGCAATGTCCATCGTGTGGGTAATTGTAGTTCATGTCACCCTATTCACGAACTGCTCTGCAATGCTGACACTTGCACCCTGGAGGGCAGCCACACGTCACTGAACTGCTAGATACTGGTTCAGCTGTGTCATTCCTGCCTAAATCTATTTGCCGGTGCCATTCTCCAAATGCACAGCTTACCAAATGTGAAGTACATTTAAGTGACTTATTTGAAGAAAGCAATTCCTGTGCTTGGCCACCTTAATGCACTGACGACACATGACACACAGACTCACAGCATCCCTATGGCATGAACAAAAGGTGGCTCTAGCTTATTGAAATCTTTACTCTACATTTGGAGCAGAAGGTTAGACAGAGTCATGTCACCGACAATGCAGATTTTCCCTGTTGCTAAACAAATTTTCTCTGTGGGAGAAGAGAAACCAATTCAGACTACTCCAACTACCAATTAAATTCAGTTAGATTTGTGGCAATAAGAAGTTGCACAATGTCTTCAGAAAGAAAAATATAGATGACATATTTAGCCAATATCATGCTAATTGTATTTTTTAAAAACACCAAATGCTTCAGGGCAATCTTCCTTTCCACTTTTTGTTCTTTGGGTGGGACGAAATACATTCCTGGAAATAGGCAAGACATGTCAAGTCTTACTTAACTTATTATTTTTTTCATGAAAAATAAGGCTACCAATGGCTCCTAGTCATGATAGCTATATATTACATGGAGTATCAGAGGCTGTATACCTCTGAATACCAGTTGCTGTGGATCACGGACATGATCATCTTTCAGGACATACTTGTTGGAGCCAAGTCCATCAGCAAAAAACCCACCCTCTCTATTATAATCTGAAAAAGAAAACGTCTTTTCCAGTTACGTCCTGGTCTTTAAGACATAGGAGGAGACCTGAATCCCATTTTACATTTTGGAAAGCCTTACCACATACATCAAATAGATGCAACTGAGAGTGCGAAACCCTTCAGTTACGGATAAAAGCCATCTTGCCTAGAAAGTATAAGCTCTACAGAATCAGATTATGCATCCTTCCACACACCTCATTTGTCTTTGTCATGTACTGTGTTTGAGGCCCTTCCTTCTTGAGGTTGATGACCCAGCAACACCCTCCCTCTACCTTTTCTTTCTGCGAAACTCTCAGGCTTTTCCCAAGGCTGTTCTGGGAAGAACTTATTAGCGATTACAACTCATTTCTGGAAGTTGGGTCAGTCTGTCTTCTGCTCCCTTAGAATAACTAGTTAATAACTTCAGAATGGCAAAGTAAGGAAAATAGTCCAGCAAAGAAACCCTGAAATCACAGGCTTATATCCATTTTCAGCCATATCACTTGAATCTTCCCTGGAAAAACTAATAAGTTGAAGAATACTTCTGCAGAGTTTTCTGGAAGACAGACTCTGTGTGTGTGTGTGTTTACCAACATAATTTAAACTATTTCTTCCTGTCCTAGTTTCCAGGCTTTAGATAAGACAATTATTACCACACAGCAGCTATTTTAATAAGTCATTGTGTTGGGCAAAAGGGATCTCGATTTTAAACACAATTTACTATCATTAGGAAATCTCTTCCTACAGATACATAATCCCCAGAACTGCTGTTGGGTTGGCTGAGGAAAGAAGCCTTTGCTTGACAGTGTCTTTTTGCTAAGCATTCTCCACTATAATGTGGCATAAAAAAACTGGAAGTTAATTTGACTTTTATTTATCATTACAGTCCGCTTTACCTGAAGTTGAATGCAATTATTTTGGAAATGGTGCTTTTTAAAAAAGCAAGCAAAATAAAATAGGCATTTTTTTTAAAAAAAGAAATGAACCCTATTTTGTCGATTGCTTAGCACAATTGATTTTACTCCTGATGTTTCAACACATGTTTGTAACAAGTATTACTGGTGTTTCAGTGCATGCTTATAACAAGTATGTGTAATAATAATATGAATAAAGTTTCAGAATACAACTTTTTCTTCTTCATAATGGTCAGTTGTATTATGAATTGAGTGGCATTTCCATGAGAAGGTCTTCTCAGAATGCAAACTCAGCTTCTCAACATGCACAGTTCAACAAGGAGTCCTAGGAGATGTAGTTTTTCAGGCTGTTCAAATATGGATGCCAGATGCCTTGGAAATTACATGTCCCAAGACTCCATGCAGCTTGGCTGTGGCCCCTAGAGGTTGTGGTTCACAAGTCCCATAAGCCACAGCCACCATGGTCAATGGTCAGGGAGGACACCATGTTGGCTGCTGAATAATCAAGACCCTGCAAAACATGTCCAGATAGTTGTTTGAGGAAACAGAAACAATGGTCGATGCACATAGCCAAGGTTTTGCCTAATTAATACCTACACAAAATTAGTATCATTATAATTATCAATTACATTTGTATACCGCTCCATATCCGAAGCTCTCTGGGCAGTTTACAACAATTAAAAACATTAAAAACAATTGCCACCACACCAAAGAAGACTCGTGACACATATATGGAGGAATGTTATATTTATTAAAATAAAGCACATAATCAATCAAATTCAAATCAGACAATTAATGAATATCAAATACTTCGGGCAGGTGAGGCTCAACCTATCTATGAGGGTATAGACCCTCCAAACCAGGAGGCAAGTCAGTCACATCGTACTGCAACTCCCCAGTCAAGGATGTGGGAAAACTTCTCCCTCCTTGCAATTGGAATCAGGTATGTGGTTCCAACCTCCGCACCCTGGCCCTGCCGTACAGGCGTTCACCATGATGCGCAAGCTGGTCCCACATGGACACTCCCCAGATCCACATCAGACATTACGCCTTGATGTTTCACCAGGGGGTGCCCTTTACCAAAATGCCTCAGCCACCTCAATTTTAACCCCAATTACCTCACCTGCCCGAATTCGACGCCAGCCAAACCGGAATCACCATGACCCCCCCAGGCAAGCCAATTGAATCAAACCCAAGCAGTATGGAGTAGGCAAAACCAAAGAGATTCTGAAATCAGGATCTCAAAAAAAAAATTCCTACTCAGCCCCATCAGGTGACTAGCAGAGCCCATACTGACAAGGGAGGGGTGGGTGGGTGCCACAAGGCAAAAAAGGCACGTTTTTAGGGAGGAGCAGGCTATATATAGCTGCTCAATCCCTCTCCTAAATGGTCAAGATGCCCCACCTGACCAATTACAAACTTTCTCGAACCTTCCCAAGTCTTCCCAGAAATAGGGTGGCGGCAAACACGCCCCCGCAAAAATGCAGGAACGCCCATATACAAATTTAAAAACAATAAAAAAAACAATTTTAAAACACATGCTAAAATGCCTGGGAGAAGAGGAAAGTCTTGACCTGGTGCTGAAAAGATTGCCAGACGTACCTTGTCAGGGAGATCATTCCATAATTTGGGGGCCACCACTGAGAAAGCCCTCTCCCTTGTTGCCAGCCTCCCAGCTTCCCTCGGAGTAGGCACCCAGAGGAGGGCCTTGGATGTTGAGCGTAGTGTATGGGTGGGTTCGTGTCGGGTGAGGCGTTCCATCAGGTATTGTGGTCCCAAGCCGTGTAAGGCTTTATAGGTTAAAACCAGCACTTTGAATCGAGCTCATAAACATACAGGCAGTCAATGCAAGCAGGCCAGAATCGGTTTTATATGTTTGAACCATCTGGTCCCCGTTACCAATCTGGCCGCTGCATTTTGCACAAGCTGCAGTTTCTGAACGATCTTCAAAGGCAGCCCCACATAGAGTGCATTGCAGTAATCTAACTTGGAGGTTACCAGAGCATGGACAACTGAAGCCAGGTTATCCCTATCCAGATAGGGGCGTAGCTGGGCCACCAACCGAAATTGGTAGAAGGCACTCTGTGCCACCGAGGCTACCTGAGTCTCAAATGACAGAGACGGTTCTAGGAGAAACCCTAAGCTATGAATCTTCTCCTTCGGGGGAGTGCAAACCCATCCAGGACAGGTTGAACATCCACCATCCGGTCAGAAGAACCACCCACTAGCAGCATCTCAGTCTTGTCTGGATTGAGCCTCAATTTATTAGCCGTCATCCAGTCCATTGTCGCAGTCAGCACATTGACAGCCTCACCTGATGAAGATGAAAAGAACTGGCCTAACCAGTGCTGAATAGAGGGGAGCAAGTACTTCACACAATTTGGAAACTATAATTCTGTTAATGAAGCCTAAAATAGCATTTGCCTTTTTTGCAGCCACATCACACTGTTGGCTCATATTCAGCTTGTGACCAACAACATTTCCAAGATCCTTCTCACATGTAGTATTGCCAGGTATCTCCCATCTTACAACTGTGCAGTTGGTTTCTTTTTCCCAGGTGCAGAACTTTGCAATTATCTCTGTTAATTTTCATTCTGTTATTTTCAGCCCAATGCTTTAGCCTATCAAGATCACTTTGAATTTTGTTTCTGTCTTCCAGGTATTAGCTACTCTTCCCAGTTTTGTAGCATCTGCAAATTGGATAAGCGTATTCAGAGGCACATGTTAGCATATTCTTCTAAGCTACATAGGAAGTGGATTGGACTCTGAAAGACCAACCCAAATTGCATGTTTACAAATTTGTAGGGAAATATAATGTCTCAGAGAGGAGGTCAGGTCTCCTGCTCCCTTGGTGCATTCACTATAGCTGCCCAATTTCCCTGCTTTTTAAAGTTTGATAGAAATATCTGTTGGCTATATGTACATTCTTAAACCACAAGGGTTTTTTTTGCCTATTAGTGAATATTTTTATATTCTTTTTATATTATTTATAATATAAAATAATATATAATTATATATATAATTTATATTATTTATTACTAATATTTTTATATTCCTTGCCCCATTATATTTTGTTATAAGAACATGATTATGTTCTTATATCTGTGGTTGTTAGCCAGGAAGGTAGGGTTAAGATTCAGTCTCTTGAACATAGGCTACACAATCACCTACTGAGTACCAAGTCCACCATGTCAATACCAGCCAGCAATAGTCTCTGTTTATTTCCAATGGTTTTCTTCAAGCAGAATGAGCATAGCACCCCCCAAAGAAAACCAGGGTTCTATGTACACTGTGCTAAAACACACACATACACTGACACCCTCGTGCTCTTTCTGTCAAGATAACTCAACATTCTGTGTCAATATGGTTTGATTTAAATATCTGAAATGAAACCATCCTTAGGATGGGTGGATTGAAATGAACTAAAGAAATGGTCTAAAGAAATGAACAAGTGAACGAAAGAGGAATTTCCTTTCTCCTTGTTAGACAAACTTTCAGAGATGTCCTATCAACAATTTAGCACCCTGTCAGCTGCTGCACTTTGTCTGCATTAGGAGCTATTTAGCTATCACTTTGACTTCATTGGATAGGCACACAAGTACAAAGTCATCTGCACTACCTCATTCTTTGCTCTCACTTATTTGCAACCAATTTTGAGATAAAATACAGTGTGCTTTTTGTTTCCCTAAGTGCTGTTATTTGTTTCTCTCCCGCTCTGAATTGGATATTGAGCAGCTTCTTTGTTTGAATGCCATTCCTTCCATACTCTGCTCCACTCCAAAATGCTTTTTGGCAGACTTAATTTTTCTAATCTGGGTTCAGTGGGAAATAGGGGCCCCTGAATGTCCACTGGACCTGCCCACCCATGCCTTCACAGTGTGTGAAGGTGGCCTTCTTTACACATGTGGGAGAAGGGGGTAATGAGGTTGCAGAGTCTGGTAGAATGGATTACAGCACTGCTCTGCATGGATGTTTGGAAAGGAGAGCCTATGTACAGCTGTAGCTTCTGGATTCTCAACATTCTGGGAATATGTGTATCTGTGCACGAGGCTTACTCATGTTCTGTTGAATGCATGGTCATTGCAGAGTGCAGCCAGAGGATACACATATGGGACCAGGAGGTATGGAGCCACTGCCCCATCCACACATTGAGTGTATCCACTGAAGAGGATCTTGAAAAACACCCCTAATATGTGACTGGTTATAAAACATATACAGCATTTCTACAAGGTTTCATTAAGTGAGGATATTGTTTCCTTTACTACAGCAATGGGGAACCTCAAGCCTGAGCTCTTGAGGCCTCTCCACCTGGCCCTCACGCCTCTATCCAGGCCATGCTCTTTTCCAGAGCATCTCTCTGCTCCATGCCTTTATCAAGTGCTTTTGCCTGGATAGAATGTGTCTTGAGCTGTGATCATGATTCTTCCTTGCCTGGATGAAGGTGTGTGTGTGTGTGTGCATGCGTGTGTGAGTCTGTGTGCATGTGTATCTGTGAACCTCTAAGTTTTGCACAGCTGGAATGTTGCCAACTGTGCTAAAGTAAGAGCCATGTTTTGCCCCACCTACTTTTGTCCTAGGCTGCAGCCACCATTAGCATGTGGCCCACAGAACATTACCTACAAGGAATGAAAAGGGATGAGGCTCTTGGACTGAAAAGGTTTTCCCACCCCTCCCTTACCATAAAGCAGATCTTCTGTATTAGGAACTGCATAGGCTGATCAATCATAAAATGATGTATTTACTTATCGCTAAATACAGGGCCTCCAGGGCAGATCCTTCAAAAAGCATGATTTTGCCCATCACTATTGATAATGGAACAATATGAATCAATGTAGGTTTCTTTTAAAAAAATTAAGATTATGGTATCTTACATGTTATCACTGAAACACATCAAATGTGTCTTGTTATAGCACAAGATGTGTTACAAAGCAATTCTATAGAAAGGCTTCAGGGCTTTGCTAATTACAACAATGACAGACACTACACAACAGCAAGTTATGCTGCTGAGAACACTAGACAGGGAACAATGTATTTAAATTAGCACTTTAAAGCTATAAAAAACAATATGTTAAGTATCATGCTATCTTTGACACAATCTTACTAAACACTGTCAAGAGTACTAAATGTATTCTACAAGCAGTTAAGCTAGCCAATAAAGGTGAATGAGACAAGTCCATAGATGAATCCCTGTCAGTTTAAACTATTCAGGAGCACAAAAAATAATTCAATTCTTTGTCTGTGAAATCAAATACCAAAAGGCATGTGTATTAACTAAATATGGTGGAGAGTGGTCAGGTTAAAGCCTGATGTCCTCACTTCCAAATTCCGTGTAACTTTTGAACAGATGCTATAGATGTACAAACGGCACATGTGTTGACTCTCTCCACATGATCAGGGAGACCCTGCTTTTTGCAGTGTTCCCAGTAGTGTGCAGTGGAGGCTGGTTCATTAGAACGAATGGGGTACTGGCCCACCAAGTTCAGTGTACTCTCAGCCAGCTCCATTTTGCCTACCTCTTGATGGAAGTGGGGCAAGAGCAACTCCTGTTTGGGTTCTTTCATTTGTATTCCAGAAGGAAGATAGAGTTAGGGTCCTCCAGCTGGCTAGGCTTGCCTACCTTTACCTGTGCTGTTCTCTACCTAACTTCCTTCTGTTGTAAACTGATATGCTCAGGGAAGCTGACCTGCCCCTTCTTCCTTTGTCTTCTTCTTCCACTGTCCGAGAAGAGAGGAGACATCTTTGTCTTTGCTCTCTCTCCTGAGCCATGAGGGCAATACCCAAGCCTAGTTAGTTAGTTAGTTAGTTAGGACTAGGTATGCCTTTCTATCTACTATGCATATTTCTATAAATAAAGTAGCTTTTCTTATTTTACTAAGTCTTAAGTCTCAGTGATCTAAATGCAGGCTAAAGTCTGCTACTTAGGTAAATATACACAGTGGCACACAAGCAGCTCATATCCCTGCATATTTCTATAACACCTCTTCATCCACAATCAGTTCAAGGGATGGCACTGGCTGTGAGCCTTCTCCTTCTTAGTTGGCCTTGTAGAATTCAGGAGGAAGGAAGATGGGGACAAAGCTAGAATTAGTTGGCTCTGACTTTCATTGACTCTGGATCCACCTATAGGTGGCCTCTCTGCCTTCTTCCTTACCACTCCCAATGGGCACTAGCCACCACCAATAGTGTGGACAGAATCTACATGAGTACATTTTAACTGTGTGAATGTTCTGTTCAGAAGTTATATAATCATGAACCCATTCTGTTCATGCACACATTGCATACCCACACTGCCAATGCAGATCATCTGAGTGTATGTATACACATGTATACATCAATTTCCTGCAATCCTTCAACCTGAAAAAGTGGTGTGTGGTGTTGGAATTTAGAGATGGGCCAGGGCTATATCAAGTTGCATGCTGCAGGTGCCATCCAGAGCTTGGAAAAGTTACTTTTTAAAACTAGAACTCCCATCAGCCCCAGCCAGCATGGCCACTGGATTGGGCTGATGGGAGTTGTAGTTCAAAAAATAACTTTTCCAAGTTCTGGTGCCATTATTACACTGAAGCGTGTACAGGAAAGCAATACCACTGAAATGAATAATGTTTTTAATTCATTTATTTAAATATTTATAAACCATACTTTCATAGGAAATATAACAAGGCAGTTGTGTACCATAAAAATACAATACTACAATAACATCAATAAAAGCAATCAATAAAATGGGTTGGTAAAATATTTCATGTTCCAAAGTACAGTTTTTAAAAGATGTCTACAAGAAACCAGGGAAGACTCTTGTTGAAGTTCTATTGGCAAGGAGTTCCGCAAGGCCAGCCACACCGAAGGCTTGGTTCCTGATAAAGGCTGATCAAACCTCAGTGGCATGGAGGAGGTACCAAAAGTGTCCTATCAGAAGATCTCAGTGATTGAGATGAGGCATAAGGATTCAGGTGGTCCTTAAAGTACTTTGGTCCCTAGTTGTTTAGGGCTTTGTGAATTAACAGATGGTTTTGTGAATTAACTTTGAACCTGGCCCAGTAGCACTGGACCATTAGCACTAGGGTTGCCAGGTCAGAAGCATCCCAAACTTTCAGGGGCAGGCCCTAGTGATGTCACAGGAGTGGGCCCAAGTGATGCCATTAAGCATGATACATTAAGCATCAACCACAGTTGCTTGGAGCACACAATTCCAACAAAAACATTTCTTTGATTGGAAATTAAGATAGAAAACTTAGCTAAAAGACGAAGTCTGGGTAGGGAACATTTAATCTATCCTACTTGCTTCTGGCAAGAAGGATTTAAGTGCTCTCAGGCCAGTCACCAGAAGACCATTGTAGTGGAAAAGGAGTCTGATGTTGTGGAGATGTTAGATGGGAGCATTCAGGAGTAAAAATAGATGCCCCTGAGGGCTGCAGTTCTAAACACACTTACTAAGGGACTGAGCCCCATAGAACTCAACAGGACTTACTTCTGAGTAGATATGGTTTTGATTGTGCTGTTGACTTGACTAAGGATCCTTTGCAAAGATATCCATATCCAAGCAGGGTTGGCAACCCTCTGCCTGGAAGGTCCTGCCCCTACCTTTCAGAATGGCTGCTCCAAACCTCTTTACAGATTTGTCCCTTCACTTCAGAAAGAGGTTTGAGAAATGAGTAAGAGTAAGCAGATTCTCTACCCTTTTCTGTCTATCCTATGGGTTGCTATAAACTCGCTTTGACAGCCAACCCAATTCTAGTGAGTAATAACTGACAGAGAGAAAACACACATGGTTTGGTCTACATTCACTGACAGCAGCTTGGGATCAACAACAATTTCAGCCACACTTCCCAGTATGTGAATTCTTTTTTACCACCATTTGGCAGGAAACAAACTGTCATTTAAAGCACAATCAACACACATTTGAAGCACATGAATCATACCACTCATGTGGCATTCCTCAAATGTAAAGCCCACTGAACTTACTGATACTTAGGGCTTGTTTACATGGGACCCCAGATCCACTTTAAACATGCTGCTTTTTCCATCGAGATTGATTTTGACAGTTTACATACTTCCGCCCTCTCTATGAATAAATTCTTTGTAGCATTCACACATATGTGCGTTTATTGCTATCGGGGAGGAAATGTATTGGGGAGGAAGCGGGAGAAAGTGGGAGAAAGGAAGGCGCGCAGCCTGGGGCTCCAGCATCCCCGAAAATGCAAGCGCAAAGACATGCGCGCACACTTTTGCCCTGGCTCTAGCCCCCACTCCAGGAAACGGAGGCGGCCGGTAAAGAAACCAGCCCGAGCAAGCCTGCAGCCCACAGTTTTTTTCTCTTGGTCTTCAGAGCTCAAGAGGACAGAGCAGATCATGGGGGACAGGGGGAGGAGGAAGCACAGGCAGGCAGGACCCAGAGAAATCATCAGAGGTGTCTGGCACATGCAGATGTGTGGGCGCGTGTGTGCTTGTGTGCGTGTTGCAGCGCCTCTTGGCTCACAAAAGTCCAGTACCTGCTTTCAGAGCCTGGGCTTCGCAGGTTGATCTTCCCCGTAATGAGGTCTCCAATCTGACTGTTCTGCACTAACGGAAGCCCTGCCTTCTCTCTCTCTCTCGGAGCTTGGCTGAAGGTGAGAGCAACCGGAAGTTGCTTCGTCAAGGGCCGGAAACAAAATGACGCCCAGGGACAGTTAAAGGGGTGGCAACAAGGGAGGATCTAATGCTGAAGAAACTGCGCAGCCAAAAAAAGGCGCTTTAAAGGTAATACACAATAGGAGCAGAAGCGGATTTTAAAAGCAAATGCTGGTTTTTATCGCATCCATTTAATCCGGAGTTAAAGGCAAAAGCAGTAGTATGCATGTGGGTTGGGAAAAATGTCAAGTAAACTGTCCAAATTAAAAGGATCTGCATTTTGCGCCAGACGTGCATTTTCTTGGCATGTAAACAGCCCCTTACTCCGTAGTGTGTTTAGGTCAACTATCTGCTCTTCCTGTATTTTCTAACTGTGGCTTTTGTATTATTTCCAGTTACAGTTTCAAATTATTAATATGAAATATACAGACTCTGCATGTGAAATATAGATAATACAATCTAAGAAAGCTTGGTTTCAAATATGCATTCAGCATAACACATGCTGCATATATTATTTACTTCACCTCTATTATTTGAATATTTAATATGCCTCCTATCCAGTTCTGGATGCATATGTAATACTAAGGGTCAGTTACAAAAGTCAGCCACTGATTGTAATATATGGAACACAAAATATTATTGATTCTCAAAGGTATGTTATCATTTACTAAAATATCAAATATTAACACTGTCTAATGTTACATATCAGAAGCCTTACTCATGTATCCTTCTCTGATTCAATTACAGCCACATGAGGGGTACAGTGGGCCATGTTTACTGGCTCTATCTTCTCCATTGCATCCCCATTGGCCCTGCCATTGCGTAATCATGGTTATGAACCAGGTGGTGAACCCCTAGAACAGAGGTGGAGAATCTTTTAGGCTCGAAGGTCCACAGGCCAAATTTGAAAGGTGAGTGAGCCACAATGAGTCACAATGACATTACATGCAAAGTTGGGACTTCAAAGCACCTTGCAAGTTGCTGCTAAATGAAGGTTTTCACCTCCCATCATTTTAGCTAAAGTGATGGAGGAAAATGTCCCAGGAGATTCTGATGCACAACTTGACTGCGGAGGGGGGATGTACATGAGAACCCCCACTAAAACTGAGCTTTTCCCCATCATTTTATCAGGGAATTCCATGCAACCATCATTTTAGCAGGGGATCCCATGCTGGTTTGCATGCAATCCCCTACTAAAATGATAGGAAAAACTTCCCAGTTAGTAGGAGATTTTCATGCACACCCCTTCCTGATTTGGTAGGGTGGGGCCGGGCATTGCATGTGATACCCTTCTAAAATGGAGATATCATTTTAAGAGAGATTTGCATGGAATCCTCTGCTAAAATGATGGGGGTGGGCAACCCTACTTTTAGCTGGGATTGCAGTGCGACTCATGAAGGATTTGCATGGGATCCTGCTGAACCAAGCAGGATTTAACCCATTTATCAGCTTAAATCCTGCTCAGTTTGGTTGTGCTCCCCTGTTCCCTCCTGGAAACAGGAGCATACAGCCAACACAATCCTGCCTTCACGCTGATCACATTGTTAGCTGATGGGCGTGGTGGACATAGATTGGGGGAAATGACCTCGCAAGCTAACATGGGCTCCCACGTGGTCCAAGATTGACCCATTGGCCAAAGGTTCCCCACCCCTGCCTTATAGTCTGCAGAAATTCTCCCTAAGGCATGGAAGGCAGGGGGACTATGAGGATGTGATAGAGGGGATAGGAGCAGAAAGCATACTTCCCTTCCCCCTCAAGGGATTGCAATCACATAAGGGGACAAGAGATGAATGGACGAGATATTATAGGCACATAGGAAGCTACCTTATACTGAGTCAGCTAACTGGTCCATCTAGCTCAGTATCATCTACACTGGCTGGCAACTGCTCTCCAGGGTTTCAGAGTGAGATCTCTCAGTCCTATCTAGAGATGCTTGGGATTGAACCTTGGACCTTCTGCATGCAAGGCTGATGCTCTGCCACTAAGCTATGACCCTTCCCCTTAAATGCTGAATATTCAAACATATATTTGATTTGAGAGTTCAGTAAGGTAGATTTTGTGATGAATTTTGAATGTGGGTTTTATTGAAATCCAGTTCTATCATATTTAACCACATGATGGAGACTACACATATGAAAGCTCAGTTATCTAACCATGAGTGCTATGCACCAGATTTAGCTGAGTCCCAAGCCTAATCAGGCCTATTCTGAGGTGTTTAGCCCATGGACAAGTTGGGCTAAGACAGCTACAGTTTTCTACAGGTCATATTGGATGACCTACAGCAAACCAGGGCTGTCAGGGGGCAGGAAAAGCTGCAAAAAAGCCGACACAGGGAAGGTAGGCCCAACACTGTGGCTTTCCTTCTGCCTGAACATTTGCCCCACAGGATCACTGCTTCCACTCCACAGCTGTTGAGCCAAGGGAACAATCCTGCTGGGTGTGGGTGCTGCTTTCCAAGGGGCTTCCCTGAAGGAAAGCCCCTCGCCAAGCAGCACCATGCAAGACTGCTGTCTGCTGCAGGAAAGCCACTTGTAGAACAGCACCCTGAAGAAACGCCTCTGCTGTCGGGAGGGAGGGGAAGAAGGAAGCACAACATCCCCACCCTCCGGGCTGTGTGTTTAATTAGGGCTTTTTAAACCCCTAATTAAACATTAGCCCTTCCCCCAAATTTATTTGAGACCAGCTCCAAGGCAGGGCAGGTGGTCCCCATGTCGACCCAGAGTGGGTTGGCCTGAACCCCACCCACCCCAGGATTAAAGCTGTGCGGTGGTTTAGGGGCTGTGCACAGCCCTATTAACTATAGTATTCCTCTCTTGACAACACTCTAGATTGAGGAATAAACTGAGGGACTTTACAGAAATGTAGGAAGCTGCCTTTTCCAGAGTCATACCATCAATCCATCTGGCTTAGCATTCATCTAAGTAGATCGATCCATCTAGCTCTACACTGACTGGCAGCAGCTCAGATTTCCGACAGGGGTCTTTCTGACCATTAGCTGGAGATGGCAGGGACTGAGCCTGGGGTCTTCTACATGCCAAGTAGATGCTTTCCCACTGAGCTACGGCCCTTCCCGGAATGTTATGTTCCAGATGGTATGCATTTATAAAAATGTGAATATATAAATTATATGTATGGCTAGACTTGAACTTACTGAAACTCTGTGAGTATTTCCTTCCGGTTAACAAGCTGTTTCTGGGTAATGGGATGTGGGCTTTTTTTCACCCATCGACTTGCAAGGATAGTGTCTTCTGCCCGGGTAAATACAGAATGGTTGATATGTAGGCCTGCATGTAAGGCCTTTTTGTGAATCAATTATGTAGCATTTGAGCTCTTTAAAGCTGCTAGTTTTGAAATTGGAAGGGAAGGGTGGTTTTTGATGAAGTCTCTGGATTGACTGAAATGGCAGCTCTGCTATGAATTTCTCATGGGATTCTAATCTAGTGTTTGGACTGGTTCAGTCAAAATCAGCTGCATGGGATATAGCCCAAGCTGTTCTCAGCCACATGTGTCCCCGTGATTCTATGGAATACATAACTGGGGAAGACATTTGATTAAGTTTGCATTTAAAGGAGAACCTACCTAACTTGCCTAATCCTTTGAAATTCTCACTTCTCTGGATTTTGCAATACGGTTCTCCAGCCAAGTAATGTGCACAACAATGCACATTCTAAGTGAAAATGTGCCTATAAATGCATATATTGGTGAAAATAACATACAGAAATGCCTCATTTTAGGAAAAATGGCTTTGCAAAACTGTTTCTATCCAGCAACATTGCACAAAAAATATGTATGTTAGGAGAAAAATGCAGTAAAATGCACTAATATTTCAAGCTGGTATGGAAATGTGAAGAATGGAAGACTGGAAAAAAGAGAAATGGAGAGAAACCAGAAATGACAGATTTACCCTTCCCTGTTACCGTGTACAGTCACAACAATGCTTGCAGTTTCTGCAGTTGTGGCAGCATAGTTTCAAGCTGTCGTTTTGCTTTAGTTGTGTTTGTGGATTAGCCAGATCACATGATTATCACAATCCCTGGGGAAGTTTGGAATACATCAAACATAAGGGGGGGCATTCTTAATAATGGAGCCCCAGCTGCAGAATGCTCTGTCCTCTCAGGGTTTGCAGGTGCCAACCCTGACATGCTTTTGTAGCTAGTTAAAAAGACATTTTGGAACCCAGGTCCCTAGTTATCTTGTTACTGGTGGATATGGATATGCCTACCCTGCTGGATCCATGCATTTTGATGCTCTTGGTATTCTGAAGTTTTATTTCTTTTCTATAACTTATGTTTTATTATGTTTATAATACTGTACACAACTTTGAAATTCATTTTAATAAAGTGTGGGTTTGAAATCTTCTAAATGAAATACCACAAATAATACATCATAATGTTTCTGACCCTTCAGTGTGATGTATTTGGGCAAACCTGGGGATGGTAGAGAATTTTGTTCAGTCCACATTTTAAAGTGAATCAACCTGGCTGATAATTCCCAGACTTATGGAACATTGTTAACAACTGGATTGTGGACGTGTCTGAATTTTGAGATGCAGTCTTTTAAAAGGACAGAAATCCGTATCTTAGGAGAGAAATGCATACAAAATGCATGTTTCAGGGACGAATACATAGAAAATAATACATAATAAGTATTTTAGGGGGAAATGAATACAATTGTGTGCCAAAATGCATGCAATTTAAAGGGATATTTTGATGTGGTTGAAACAATACCTATAGAAAATGGGGCAGGATAGATTTATGATTGAATGGATACAAAAGTGACATTGTCTGGAACTAAACTGATCTGCCCATGACTAGTGGTGCTTGCTTTTCTAACATAAAGGTTTCCAAGCATTCCAAGTCTAGGCATGTACAGACCCCATCATTAACAGGAATAGCATCTCTGCAACACTCCCATGGTTGCTTCAATGCCATTCCCAATGATTTGTGCCATGTCCATCGTTAAGGCTGGAGTGAACTGCAGTTCACATTAGCACTGTCAATCCTGTTACAGCATAGGTTAATAGCATGATTGGATAAAAATGATCTGTCACAAAGTTATTTGGAAGAAAGGCCCAGACATTACTGAGAGACACATGGGACCACCTAGAAAACAACAGCAATTATTCTACTCCTAATACCTTATAAAAGTGTCCAGAAGATCAGTGGGAAGAACAGCAGCAGTGTGTCTCTGCACTAGGGAGGGGTGAGAAATTCAGTTCGCATTTAAAGGCAAATGATCTAATTCACACTTTCCAAAAAATATGAGAACAGAAATACAGCCATCTTTCGAAATTCACACTTATCCAGATTTTATTATGCAGTTCTCCAACCAAGAAATATTTCCAAAAAAACCCATATATTAGGGGAATGTGGGCATAAAACTGAATACATTCATGAAAATAACATACAAAAATGCATTATATTAGGAGAAATTGCTTGCAAAAATGTGTACATTAAACAGCATACGATATGTGTTTATATAGGAGACATTCACACTAAAATTCCAAAGAATCGTCATGAGGATATTTAAAAAAAAATGCAGATTGCTGCAGAAATGTGGAGAACCGAATTTAAGTTTGGAAAAATGAGAAACTGACAACTGAAATGGACAGATCCTTCCATCCCTACTGTGTGCTAGGGAGATTGTGGAATGTAGGCGTGTGCATGGGCCTCAAGATTCTCCTGGTATCTATTTCTGCATGTTTGTTTGTTTGTTAAATCTGCTCTGCTCTGTGCTCTCGCTGGTTAAATCTGTGTTTTGGGTTGTCACCACTGTGCATAAAATGAAGCTCTATGGTACCCATTCATTAAAATGGGGAAATGAAAAACAGTTGTAACTTTTTCCCCTTTTGGCCAAAGTGGACAAAATATACAGACAGAACCCTCTTCCTAGTGGATTAAGCTTGAAAAATTGCAGACTAATAAATCTAGGGGCTTTTGCAAAGCCTACAGACCTAAAGGAATAGAAATATACAAAAACACAGAGCTCTTCTGTACAGAAAAAAAAAGAATGACAGAACATGAGAATTTATGGAGGCCCTGATCCGACTTGGAGTGGGGAGGGACTGACTTTGCCCTTCAACTCAAGAGGAGTGGAAGTCCCATAAATCATCCCTTTTTGCCTTGTTGTTCAGCCTCCACACAGATGCACCTTTAGTGGAATAACACCAGACTTGACCATAGGAGGCATCAAAAACAAAAAATATTAAGGATGAACCAGCAGAAGACAAAATGATCAGTCAAACGCCTTTCTAAACACCCACATGTTACCAGTTTCCTAAAACAACACAGTAATAGATGATGAACAGAGCATGTGGGAGAGGAACATAAAGAAAAAGGTGGTCCTGAAGGTACCCAGGTTCTAAGCCATTTAAGACTTTAAAGGTTCATACCAGCACCTTGAAATGGGCTTGGAAATAAACCAGCAATTGCCATAATTTCTTGGAGAGATCCTTCATGGGGTTGCATGCATAATTACATGGAGAGACCCCGGGGCTTGGAGAGATCCTGTGTGAAACCACAACAAGGATGCATGCCCAAGAGAGGCTGAGGTTGGACTTTTCCTGCCATCACCACCTCCTTCTCCTCTTGCTGCTGCTCCTGACCGCCCAACTAGCTGGTGCAGACGGAGACGCCGGAGAGGAAGATTCAGAGGAGGCCCCCTCGAGGCAGGTCCTGCTGGCCACAGGACCAGTCACTGGAGCTATGCAGACAAGGCAGAGTGGACCTCTGATTTTCCTTATTGTGGGGGGTCACATGCAGTCCGCCATCAACATCAACACAATGGCCACCATCTTTAGCCCCCAGCTAAAGCCCGCCCTGCTCTGACTACAACCTGCCTCCTGGAAAGATGTTCCACCTTCAGAACAATGGACACACAGGCCCACTGAGGCTTGAGTCCTGGAGCCTCACAGCCAGAAGGCACTCCCCCCCCCCGGGAGTAAGGAGAGGCAAGAGAAATGGGGCAAGCCGGACCAAGGCAGCAATAATCCTTTAACTGCTTGTTGCCCTCCTCCATGGTCAACATAAGTTCAGTTTTCTGACACTTTCATAGAGCGGGGAGGGGGGCTTAAGGGCTTCCCTTGGTGAATTCTGAATATATGGATATTGTTTATGTATTTTGCTTTGTAAATTAATTTGATATGTTTTTATTGTATCTTGTGCGTTCTACTGTAAACTGCTTTGAGATCTTTTAGATAGTAAGCGGTCTATAAATGGAAATAATCACAATCACAATCACAATCATAATCATAATAATTGATAGAAAGCTGGTATGATGGTATCTAAATGCTTAGCATAATTGCTACTTAACTTCTAGCCTAAGTAGATATTTAAAGCTGTAGATATTTTCAGCTGTAAATTATATAGACCATCTCCCAACAACTTGATTTTACAGAGTCCATATAATATTTCATTTTAGAAGATTATGATCCAGTCCCTATATTTCAATGGACAAATGCTCTTAAGAGTGATTTTAGGATTTATTTATTTTTTGCTAGAAACCAAATATGGTGTTGATCCAATAACTTTTGTGTTGCACAATGGCATAATGAGTAGTGTTTTCTAGAGGATTTGTTTTATGTCATTTATTAAAGTGTTATTGTATAATTTGCTTTACAGGCACCATTTAAATATAATTTAAATATTATTATATTAAAGACAGAAAAATACCTTAAGTTGGAGAGGGTGGTCTGCAAGTTAAATTATATTTATAAATGCTCCACTGAACAGAATTTTTCAAATATAATTCAAGTATAGTAATCATGTTTAAAATATAATTTCTCATAGTTATGCCCCATCTGTTCTATGCTGATAAGGGGTTCAATAAGCCAGCCTATAAAAATCAATGCCATTAAATGTTTATTAATTATATTACAGATTGCTTAGCCTTACAAGCTCATTTATACCACCGATGGGTATTTCAAGTCTCTGCTGCAGGTCCAGGAGATACATATTAAGCATGTTTAGTCTGCACTTTGTTCATCTCAATTTATAAGCAACATGCTTATTATTTCATTAAATCTGTTTCTATATTGAGTGGGTGGTTTCAGTCAAGGCAACAGAAGATAATTTCTAGGTTTGGGGCAAATGAAAAATCAGTACATATTAAAAATCAGTGGAGCATAGTGGATAAAGCTGCATACAAGCTGGCTTCTGATGTTTCCTTCAAATTATCAGCAAATTCAAGACTCGTTTTTTAATTTTCAGAGCCATTATTTTTCACTATAGCCCCAAATGTGAGCTGATTTAATCAGCCAGTGATGTGTGTTCCATTCTTGTGGGCACTGGAATATTTCATGCTGTCCTCAGACACTTGAAAGGAATTCAGTGCATTTCTGGTATCTTACGGCATTCAGGGCAAGTATGAATGCAAAACATCCTCAGTGTAAAACAGAGAAGTTGAGTTAGTAATCAGTAACAAAACACACTGTCAATGTCAATCTTGCCCTTTTTTAAAGTGTTCTTTGTATAGAAATGAAGTAAGTCAGAGTGACTCACTTAAAATAAATATATATAAATAATGTTTCAACCTCCCAACCAGCCAGTGTGGTGTAGTGGACAGAGGAACAGTGATGGGGAACAATTTTCAGTCCAAGGGCCACATTGAATTTTGAGAAACCTCCCAGGGGCCACATGCCAGTGCTGGGTGGGACCAGAGGCTAAAGTGGGCAGAACAGTAAATGTAATTTTTACCTCTGTACAGGATGCGCACCTTAACGGGGTGAGGGAGTTTGAGAGTATTGAAGAAGCCGAGAGCAATGCCGTCAGGAGTCTAGACCAAGAGGCTAAACTCCTAGCTGGGGCACCCACAGTGGAATTGTCAAAGCTGAGACACCAGACTAAGATGCATCCAAACTCAGAGGAAGGCAATGGTAAACCACCTTTGAATACCTCTTGCCATGAAAACCTTATGAATGGAGTATCCAAAATTCAAGAAGGATGGTGTTGGAGATCACTAATTCATAGGGTCGCCATAAGTCATAGTCGACTTGAAGGCACATAACAACAACAACAACAACAGAAGAGTAGTTTCTGCGAACACACTCACACACCTCTCTCTATACTTCATCCATGCAAGCAGGCATGAGGTATTATTAAAAACCAAGGGCACATTCCAGCCAGAAAAAAAAAACACTAAAGGAGGATGCTCCAAGGGCCACACAGAGAGGCTTGGAGATCTGCAGTTGGCCCTCAGGCATGAGGTTCTTTATCCTTAGGTTGCAATGTCAGATTAGGACTGGGGAGATCCGTGTATAAATCCATGAAGTTCACTGGATAATCTTGGATTAGTTAATCTCTTTCAGGGAGAAACCTACCCCACAGGGTTGTTGTGAGGATACAACTGAGGGGAGAATTACATATGCCAAAGCTTCAATCTTTGTTTATGGCCTTTATACCTGGCCTTTATTCCATTATGGAATGCAAGGCAAAGGACATAGGGTTCTAAGGCTGTCCCCATCCAGGCAGTGACCAAATTTGAGCTTGCTTAGCTTCACCAAGGTTGCTGTATCATGTGCCTTCAATATTAACTCTCACCTGGAGTTAGGGATGGAAAGATCTATCAATTTCAGTTCTCTCTGTTTCTCATTTTTCGAATCTTAAATTCAGTTCTCCATATTTCTATAGCAATTTGTGATTTTTTTTAAAAAAAAATCCCCAGGTAAATTCTCCTGCATTTTAGCGCAAATTTCTCCTAATAAACACATTTTTGTAGGCAGTTTTGACTAAATGTGCACATATTTGCATATCTCATCATATAATGCATTTTTGTAACATATGCATTTGGTAAACATTGTTTGGGTGGCAAACTGTACTGCAAAATTCGAATAAGTGCGAATTTCAAAGTATGACCATGTTTCAGTTCTGATATTGTTTTGTAAAGTGCATATTTTTAGATTAGGCTTTAAATGTGAACTGAATTGAATTTCTCCCCCATCCCTACCTGGAGTACATGGCTGGACTGTGTTGTGCTTTTTAGGCTGGCTTGTTGAACCTCAAAAGTTGTGGTGTTCATGAGCCTTACAATATTTTCAGCTGTGCTGTAATGGTGCCAGCAAGGACCAACTGCCCAGGGAACATGGGATATCCATGTACAACAATGCTGTTCGTACAAACATTGCTGGTGAGCAAAGTGAGAAACTTTGGAAGCTGCCTTATATCGAGTCATACCAGTGGTCCATCTCACACAGTACTGTTGACACTGACTAGCAGAAACTTCCCAGGATTTCAGGCAGGACTCTTTCCCTGACCTACCTTGAGACACCAAGGATTGAACCTGGGACCTTTTATATGCAAACTAGGAGGGACGGTGGTTGCCTTCATGCCCTGTTTGTGAGGAGGAGGATTGTAGCTCAGTTGTAGAGCATCTGCCTTGCATGCAGATCAAGATCAGTAGACCAAACTGCCAGAGGGGCTGATGAAAAAGGGAAAGAAGTCTTAGGGACTGTGGGCCAGCAGGCTGAAGGGTTATGATGACTGAGGGGAGCTCATAGATTGTGTTTGCTGCAGGATATAGTAGGTGGTATCATATGGCAGCCAGTAGGAATGGAATGATCTGTCAGTTTTAGTTCTCTCAGTTTCTCATGTTTATAATCTTAAATTCATTCTCCACATTTCTCCAACAAACTGTGTGGGTTTTTTTAAAAAAAGTTCAGCATTTTAGTGCAGATTTCTCCTAAAAATACATTTTTGTATGCAGTTTTGACTAATGTACACATTTTGCAAGCAATTTATCCTAATATAATTCATTTTTGAATGCTATTTTCACCAATATATTCATTTTCTGCACACTTTCCCCTAATTTAAACATTTCTGTAAACATTGCTTGAATGGAGAACTGTGTCACAAAATTCAGATAAGTGCAAATTTTGAAGGATGTCTATGTTTCAGTTGTCATATTGTTCTGGAAAGTGCAAATTTGATGAATTTGGCTTTACAGGCAGACTGAATCAAATTTCTCCCTATCCCTAGTAACCAGAAATAGGAATTAGTCAAAAGGAAGCCATGATGTATTGAGTAAGAATGAAAAAAATAAACCCCTGCTTTTTCAGAAATGTTTCAAGTTTCTTTTGTAAGTGGCAACTCAGTAGGTCATATCCACCTCATGTGCTAATCTGAATGCCTACAAAGCAAATAAAATTGTTGATGATATCGCTCCTCATTGCCTAGAGAACTATACAGCTGATGGATGATTTGGGGTTAATGATAGATGAATCTCATTCTATATTCTGTCAACTAAATAAATCAGTAAGGCAATCAATATCTTCAATGCATTAGCCTTCTAGAAAAGCTGCATCAGTACAGTGTTTCTTTTCAGTTTTATCTAAAGCTCTGCACAGCTTCAACCCAAATCTAAGAAAGTTAAGAACACAACATAATCTAAGACTGTTGGCTGAGTGAACTGAATGTCTTTGCTTTCCACGAATAGGTACTGGATTTTCTGCAGAATGACATCTGTGCATATATGTGGTCTTGTTCAGGGCCGGCTGCAGGCATGCGGGGGCCCTTGGGCATCAGCTTGCCCTGGCCCCCTGGTTGGTGTGTGTGTGTGTGCGCGTGTGCATATGCATGTGCGTCTCCCCCGCACACCCCCCCATGCCCCCCACCTGTCTAGTCTTTACAATTGCCCTTAATGAAGATGGTGGCCGCTGTTTCCCTAAGGGGAATGAAACCTCTGCCACCATCTTTGTTGATGGCACACGTGCGTGCTACGCGCGCACATGTCTGCCATCAACTAAGATGGTGGCAGCGGCTTCAGTACCTTGGGGAACCTGCGGCCGCCATCTTCATTAAGGGCAATGCTAAAAAGCCGGCTAACAGGTAAGTGGGGGGCATCGGGGGTGCAGATCGTGGAAGGGGAGTGGAGGGCCCCTGAGGGGCTCCTGTAGCTCCAGGACCCTCAGGCCAGTGCCCAACCTGGCTGCCTTTTAGAACCGGCCCTGGTCTTGTCATCTCCAGGGTCACATAAACAGTCTCCATGGGTCTAGTATGGACTCCAGTCACTTCCAGACTCTTTCTATTTTACAGGAAGTATTCAACTACATAACTAGATTATGCAATTACAAGCAGATTAAAGTGCGCTGGTGTAATGAATCCAATGGACTTTTAAACTAAAACATGTAGGATAATGATCAATTAACAGGAAGCCATAAAACCTCCCTGCAAACAAATTAGGATGATGCTAAATAAAGAACAGATGTCATATAACCTCCACACACACTTTGTGCAAGCAAATCCAGATAAATGCTCAATCAACAGGTCATCTGGAGAAGCCCTTCATCCTGGCCCTGACGCTTGTTAAAATGGATATGTTAGCGCTTGGATGCTGTTCAAGTGTATTTCTACAAAACTTACAAGAAACCTGCTGTGAAAGAGCAAATGGGGTGGTGGGGAGGAGATTCTCTCCTTCCAGGCATTTTAGGATGTATTTTTAAATTGTTTTTTTTAAGTGTTTTTAAATTTGTATATTTGTTTTTAATGTTTTTAATTGTGTAAACAGAGAGCTTTGGCTATGGGGCGGTATGCAAATGTAATAAATAATAATAGTAATAATAATAATAACAATTAATTCAGATTTGCGTTCTCATGCTAATAGCTTAGGGTGAAACGGAGTTCTCATATAAAATAATTCATTTATTATTTCACTAGACAATTCCACTTAACTCGGGAAGAAAGGAATGTGGGCTGTGTTGGTGTGAAGGGACAATTCACACATGCACTAGTTTTCTTGTTGCTTCATTACACATCTTAATTCCATTCCACCTGGCTAAAGCAGAGGGAAGAAAGGACTGAGCAGCCAATTCCATCCTGTTTTCATCTCACTGGCAGTGGGACATAGATATGTTCCATCCTATTGTTCCTACCGTATGCATTTTGTACACATTTTGTGTCCATTTTTCATATAAAATGTACACTTTTTAGATGGATGACTAATACGCATTTCCTGTGCATCTTTTATGTACAATTTATATTTTTGTATGCTCTTTTTGTGCACCTAAAATGCATTGCAAAATCCAGAGAGGTGAATAAGCTGACTGGGACTTGTGTTCTGAACCCCAAGTAAAGTTTTGTTTGTTTGCCTGTTTGGAGCATTGGTTCAGGCCAGTCCACTGTGAAAAGTAGCTCAAATGGATCCCCCCCCCAATCCCTAATGGAAAGAAAGATCCACTGCATGGGGTGTGCTGAGAGACCAGCTCCATTGGGCTCCTATCTCTGAACTCCTTCCATTCAAAGTGATCAGTGAAAGCACTTTGCAGCTTTAAAAACTGGTGCCTGAGATTGCTTGTTTTCCTGTTCCCTGCACTCCTTGTTTCCCTTTTGTTCTATGTCCTTTATATTGTAAACCTGTGGGATGGGGGCTGATCTTATTTAAGATGCTCTGGAGCCTTTTTGACTGAAGAGCAGGTTATAAACGCTTAAAATAAAAGAAATTATACATTTGATATAAATGGTACAAACTGGCTGAACTGAAAAGCATTTGTATTTGAGGTGGCATGAGTTCTAGCTCTTGGGCTTGATCTATAGTGGCTTGTGCACACACACAAGACATTATTTGACACTGAGCAAATCAAGTCCTGAACATACATATAAATAAACCAATCAGTTCTCAAAGGGTAATGATCAACTTCATTCTTCCAAACCAATGTGAGTTCTGTTGCTGAGGTCATAACTACTGGAAGTTAATCTGCCTACTGCACAAAATGGGGGGGTATTTTGATTGAGTTTAAGAGGCAGAGGGAAATAATGTCCACTGGTCCTCAGGGACTCTTTCTAGTGGATGAAAAACTATGATAGCTATAAAACAACAACAATGGGTAACTGTAAAACAGCAACCCATATTTTCAGAGGTCGTTTGGTCTTTCTTTCTTTCTTTCTTTCTTTCTTTCTTTCTTTCTTTCTTTCTTTCTTTCTTTCTTTCTTTCTTTCTTCTGCTAGCACATCTGCCATGTCTCCTTTCCCTGCCACTCCACCTAAGATGAACCCACCTGCATCAGACCAAAGGCCTATCTAGTCCACCATCCTGTTTTGCCAGATGCCTATGGAAAGCCCCACAAGCAGGACATGGCAGCAGCAGCCCTCTTGTGCTATTGTTCCCCAGGTACACTGCCTCTGACAGTGGAGGTAATATAGCCATCATGGCTAGCACTCATTGATGATGATGGCTGTGTTGCCTCTGAATGCCCGTTGATGAGTATCACAAGCAGGAGAGTAGTAATGTGTTCACCTACCTTTGTGTTGCACACTACTGGCCTCCCTTACTGCCTCATAAAAATGAGTTGACTATGTTGGATAGAAAATCCAAACTCCCTAGATTAGAAAACTATGTTGTGTTGTTCCTAACATGGATGCCAGGAAAAGCAAGGATTTTTCTCCAAAAAAATTAACCAGTGGAAGGAAACTGTTACCAAGTACACAACCTTTGATGTGATTTGAGTTTGTGCCAATAATGTTAAGTGCCAGCTATAACATTACCCAGGCAAAAGGATGGGATAGATACCTTGAGGACCTCTTAAAGAACAGAAGTAAACATGTCATGAGACACCGATTCCATTATCATCCCTCTAAACAAATACACGCACCATTTCTTTCTTATTTTCAGAGGGAAGTCTGTTCATTAACTAAAAAGAGCTCTTTGACTCCATGCTCAGTCTCTTTTCTTTTTTCTCATGCAATGTTTTGGAGGGGCACAGAACACGAAACTACACAGCTAGCTCTTATGTGCCGAGCAGGGATCTGAATGTTTTTGATACTTGATTTAAAATTAGTTGTTCCTGCTTGGTTAAACACAGGAGGATCTCAGGGTGTTCTGTTGTCCTTGCAACACAATTGATGCCGTGCTCAATCTATGTATAGAAAGTAGGAAGAAAAGACAATTGCAGAGATAGGTTAATGTGTTGTGCCCCCTGCCCCTAATTCCTTGCATTAGGAAACTTTGGAAAAACAACCCCAATTTTACCATTCTCCAACAACACAGACATATGAAATAAAGGACTCCAGCTATGACAAGCAACCAACCCCCTCCTTGAATTCTTACAATGGCCAGACTAGTGCAGGAAAGGTGAGAGTGAAGGAAAATGTTTAAAGGCAAATGAAAAGCAGAACAAACCAAAGGGGGGCAGGGGAGGAAGAATCTAAAGCAGGGAAACTGCCAGATCCCAAGGTCTGCTGGCCTGGCATCTGAAGGGCTGATGGTGGGGAAGAGGCATTCTTCTCCTCCACCTAGGAATATTGAGTGTTTCTCAATGGTATACTTAGCAGGTCAATGACCACTACTAGGTTGTAGACCCAGGTACAAGTGGTGAGCCCAGGGCAAATGACTTTTGCAAGTTAAGATCTAGAAGCTTCTGTTGAATTATTTTTTCTAATCCAAGTGACAGAGGATGGGCTACAGACC
This sequence comes from Rhineura floridana, assembly GCF_030035675.1. NCBI lineage: Eukaryota > Metazoa > Chordata > Lepidosauria > Squamata > Rhineuridae > Rhineura > Rhineura floridana. Next base: position 49,249,476 of record NC_084489.1, read on the forward strand.
ACTCTCACTTTAGGAAGCATCACACTCTTGCCTGTCATTGGCTCAGGGTCCACCCATGGTTGGCCTCTCTGCCCTCCAACTCTCCAGTCCCAATGGGCACTAGCCACCACTGCATTTAAAACCATATGAAATATAAGCGACATAATCAGTATCATAACAACAGTATCAAAACATTTGAAGTCAAAATATCCCTGCCAGCCATACCAGTATAAATTTAAAATAGATGCTACTGCTTATTAGATCCCCCCAATTAAAAGCAATCTTTAAAAAAACCATTATAGAGCCCACCTAATCACTACCAAGGATGGGGCTGACTGTATATCTCAGAGAAAGAAGTTCCAAAACTGTGGGGCCACCACAGAAAAGGCCCTGTCTCTTCTACCTCCCAGCCCAGAGCTTGGAAGTAACTCGTTATTTTTAACAAGTTACTTTTAATTCGTTACAATTTTAAATAACGAGTGGGTAATTCCATTACATTTGGCAAGTAATGGAACGAATAGTAATTTCCTTACTTTTCAGCTTCAACTTTAACGTTTCCACGTTAGGTTGGACGTTACTTGGGGGCGGGAACAAGGGGAAGTCAGCTCCTGGCTGTGATTGGTTAAGATAAGACATGTGCCTCACACTGATTGGACCTCCGCGCAGACTGTCTCTTCCCTCGTGATCTGTGTTAGGAGGCACGAGGGAAGAGATGAATAGGCAGGGGGATCCTGCTAGCGTCTGACTCTGAGAGGAAAAAATGGACGCCGGAGGAAAAAGCCAGGGCAAGGACAACAACGGAGGAGAAGGCTGCAGCAGAATGGTGAAGAGGTGAGTGACGATGGTTTGTGTGTGTGTGCCCCGGTGTGTGTGTTTTCGGCTGGAGTCTCTGGTTTTGGGGGGGGCTCCGGCTCTCTGGCTACCACCCCTTACTCTCTGGACTCTCCGCTTCAATTAAAAAAAAAATTAAGTTTCTAGGTGGTCTAATTCCCGAGATATACACCAAAACGTAACCCCCCCTGCACAACTTTTTTTTAAACAGATCATGCTCTAGCTACAACTCCCATCAGCCCAATCCAGTGGCCATGCTGGCTGGGGCTGATGGGAGTTGTAGTTTAAAGTAACTTTTCAAAGCTCTCGCTGCAACCCCGCCCTTTCATGATTGTGAGTAAAGTGCAGACTTGTGTTTGTGTTGTAAATCTCTCTCCCTCCAACCCTATTTTTAAAGAAATTAGGCAGGGTTTATCACAGTTTTTATTATGTAGGAAACTAATACTCATTTTTTTAAAAAATGAATGAAGTTTATTTATTTATTTTTATTATTTTATTTATATCCCACCCTTCCTCCCAGTAGGAGCCCAGGGCAGCAAACAAAAGCACTAAAAACACTTTAAAAATCATAAAAACAGACTTTAAAATATATTAAAACAAAACATCTTTAAAAACATTTTTAAAAGCTTTAAAAACATTTTTTTAAAGAAAAAATTTAAAAACATATTAAAAAGCAATTTCAACACAGACGCAGACTGGGATAAGCTCTCAACTTAAAGGACTTGTTAAAAGAACAAGTTCCTTATCACTTGAGGCTGCAGTTTTCCCTGGTTGAGTAAGCCCCATTGAATACATTGGGACTTGCTTCTGAGTAAACAAACATAGGATTGCACTATAAATATCTTTACAGGTTATATAAATAAACATATTTGATAGTCATGCTTATATAAATATTTTCATAAAATCATAGAATAGTAGAGTTGGAAGGGGCCTATAAGGCCATCAAGTCCAACCCCTGCTCAATGCAGGAATCCAAATCAAAGCATTCCCGACAGATGGCTGTCCAGCTGCCTCTTGAATGCCTCCAGTGTCGGAGATCCCACTACCTCTCTAGTAATTAGTTCCATTGTTGTATGGCTCTAACAGTTAGGAAGCTTTTCCTGATGTCCAGTCGAAATCTGGCTTCTTGCAACTTGAGCCCATTATTCTGTGTCCTGCACTCTGGGATCATTGAGAAGAGATCCTGGCCCTCCTCTGTGTGGCAACCTTTCAAGTACTTGAAGAGTGCTATCATATCTCCCCTCAGTCTTCTCTTCTCCAGGTTAAATATGCCCAGTTCCTTCAGTCTCTCCTCATAGGGCATTGTTTACAGTCCCCTGATCATCCTTGTTGCCCTCTTTTGAACCTGTTCCAGTTTGTCTGCATCCTTCTTGAAGTGCAGAGACCAGAACTGGACACAGCACTCAAGATGAGGCCTAACCAGTGCTGAATAGAGGGGAACTAATACTTCACATGATTTGGAAACTATACTTCTGTTAATGCAGCCTGATATAGCATTTGCCTTTTTTGCAGCCACATCACACTGTTGGCTCATATTCAGCTTGTGATCAACAATTCCAAGATCCTTCTTGCATGTCGTACTGCTGAGCCAAGTATCCCCCATCTTATAACTGTGCATTTGGTTTCTTTTTCCTAAGTGTAGAACTTTTACTTCCACCCAGTTTTGTCATGCTGTGTCCCTATAAGTATCCAATTGCATACTATGGTTGTACAATACTTCCTTTACATTTTAAGTATGCCTTGGGGTAGTCATGGTTCTCCATTGTTTTCATCCTGAGGGGCAGATAGGCTGAGAAATGGTGAGTAGCCCATGGTCACCCACTACACTTTATAGCTTATTTTCATTTTGAAAAATTAATTAAAACAATTTACATGCAGGCAAAATTTATTAAGCGGATTCACACAATATGTGTAAAGCACATCCAACTCGCATTTAAAGCGCATGACTTCCCCTAAAGAATTCTGGGAAGTGTCATTTCCCCCTCACAGTTATAGTTCTCACCACTCTTAACAAACTGCAGTTCCCATGATTCTGTGGTGGGATTCATGTGCTTCAAATGGGTGTTGAATGTGCTTTAAAGGAATGGTGTGGATCTGCCCTAGGTATGATGTTCATTCAAGAGTGAATTGAAAAGAACAATTTTAAAAGATACTTCTTACTCTTACTCATTTTTCAGACCTCTTTCTGAAGTAAAGGGTCAAATCTGTAAAAACATTTGGAGCAGCCACATTAAAAGATAAGGGCAGGGTATTCCAGGCAGGGGGTTCCCAACCCTGCTTGGATATGGATGTCTTTGCAGAAGAACCCTAGTCAAGGTTTACCAACAGCACAGTCCAAACTATATCTACTTAGAATCAGTCCTGTTGAGTTCTATGGGGCTTAATCCCTTAGTAAGTGTGTTTAGAATTGCAGCCTTCAGGAGCCTCCATCTTTACTCCCCAAAGCTCCCATCTAACATCTCCACAACACTAGGCTCCTTTGTCTCTGCTGTGGCCTTCTGGTGACTGCCCTAGCCTGAAGGCACTTAACCCTTCTTGCTGAAAGCAAGTAGGCTAGATTGAATGTTCCCTACCCAGGCTCATATATATAAAATATAAACGGCATTTTGTCAAAACTATTTTTGTCTACATTTTATACCTCATCCTTGGTTTTCCAAGCTTGGCATGGAATGCTTCTCATACAGAATTAATTTGAAATGCTGCATATTTATTATCATAATCATCATATTCAAAATAAAAAATATATGTACCGCCTTCAAGTTGATTCCAACTTATGGTGACCCTATGAATAGGGTTTTCATGAGGCTGAGAGGCAGTGACTGGCCCAAGGTCACTCAGTGAGCTTCATGGCTATGTGGGGATTTGAACCCTAGTCTCATTTTGTTCTCACAACAACCCTATGAGATAGTAGGTTAGACTGGCCCAGGCAGGGTTATTTAGTGAGCAAAAATGATGCAAATAGGATCTCTTTTAATTGTGCTATCGACCTGCTTACTTCCACTCTGACTGGGGCATCTTGCAGCATGGGGAAGAGATGGGGGCACATCACAGCTGAAGTTCACCCACATAGGAGCATTATCTCTTGTTTATTACAGAGACGCCTGTTGCAGGTTTTGCTGCTGAGAGCAGCAGTCAGTTAGTGCGGCCACTTGTGTCACAGCTTGTTGATCCTGAGGAGGCAAAACTAGAAAGTGAGGTTCAGAAAGGAGGCCCTGTGCACGAGGAGGAGGAGGGCATGAAGCAGTGCCAGTTGCCCACAGCCACATCTGCAGAACAGCAAGTACCATGGTTTGGCTTTGAGAAAGCTTGTACATTTGTGAGCCAGAGTGGGAAAAATGTTGTTGTACGATGCAATTACTGCCTTCCAAGGATCAAAAATCTGAGATCAGCTGTTTCCTCCTCATCCAATGTGAAGAAACATTTTGAGGTAAGCCTTTGTCATGCTGGTCCTCAAAGAGTGTCCATTGTCTATTTATGTTTAAATTGTGAAGTTCCTCTTCCATTTTTTCTTGGATTCATGCTTTGTTCTTCTTCCTCAGAGGGCACACCCTGAGAAGCTGAGAGCAATTGAAGAAGCAATAAAGGCAAGGAGACGTGGCCTTCCTGAACCAATGCATGACACCCCTCCTCCCAAAATGCTGAAGCAGCAGCAGACAACCCTTGAGACGTGGGGATCTGGCAGGGATCTGCTTCTTCTGGCAGCCTGCGTACACCCTCGCTAGATCGGCTGGAATCGTGTCAGGCCACCACCCATACCAACAAGTAAGAACATTAGGGAAGCCCTTTGGGTGGATTACTCCAAGGGAAATGTTGTCTCAAGGGAGGCATCAGAGGGCTTAAGGTGGTAGGCAGGGGCTGGGCCTTTTCTTCCTGGGGCTCCTCATCACAACCTTGGGTTGCTGCAGGTCATCCTTAAGGGTCTGCTGTGCTGCCCCATGAGTGTGGTGACTTGGTCACCTTCCTACCTTCCATGTCATCATCCACAGGCTCAGGCTGGACCCTGAACCAGGGGACATGACAAGCATCAGGAAATGAAGAGCAGATGATGGTTTCCTAACATATATGTGTTAACATATCCTCTCTCTTTCTTAGATACACAATGGAAGCCTTGTTGAAAGCTGAAATAAAGATGGGTGTACTTAATGAGGACAGTGATCAGTCTTCAGATAAAGACCAGGAAGGAGATGACTTAGAAGATGACTTCTTTAACTTTCTGCCCCAGGGCAAGAAGTCAGCAGTGGACACTGCTGAGGAGGAACTGGTGAGGTACCTGAGGTCTCCCAGCAGGGAAGTGTCATCACTCCATGGCTTTCCATGTGTGCTGCGGTGTTTTTTGCAGCACAACACAGGCATGCCTTCAAGCGCCGCAGTAGAACGCCTGTTCAGTACTGGTGGCAACGTAATGACTGTAAAAAGACATTCCTTGTCTGACATGCTCTTTGAGCATCTTGTTCTTTTGAGACATAACAGAAACATATTATAAAAGCATTTCAAGTGTAAAATCTGATTTCAAGAGTTGGGGTATCTTCATTGCTTGGGGGGATGTGAGATTCTGTTATGCCATTATGTTAATCTTAAGGATAAATTTTTTATTCTACTACCCCCTGTGTGTGTGTGTTTATTTTTAATATTGTTTTAGGCTTCTTAGATGTGCAGCAGCCAAGGCCAGCACCTTGTAGGAGTTTTTTAAAAAAAGTAACTGAAATGTAATTGTAGTGATTACTTTTGAGAAAAAGCAAAGTAATCAGTTACTTTCAGAGCAATTGTAATTGTAACGGTAATTACTACTTTTTTGGGCCAAGTAATTGTAACTGTAATTTATTACTTTTTAAAAGTAATCTTCCAAGCTCTGTCCCAGCCTGACATCACTTCCCCATATGAGCAAGGACTTTGTAACTGATCTCAAATCCTGGACAGGTTCATATGGGCATTGGCAGTTCTTTAAGTAACTTGGACTCAAACCACTGAATTTAAAAACTGCAGGTTTACATTGAAGGTACCATAACTCACTGGTACTGTATATTCTTTAGAGACAGGAAGTCCCCAGTTCATTCCTTGGCATCTTCAATTAAAATGAGATTTGGTTGCGGTCCAGAAAAGACTTGTTGCTTGATGTTTATAGAGCCACGACTACTCAGAGTATACATTGCAGGGAGAGACTGACGTATGGATAAGGCTAAGCATTAATCAGCTTCATATTTTCATATGCTTTATAGCTCTTTGTTTTGGAAAAGAAGGTCAGATATTTAAAATATCAGTATATTCTTAGTCAAGGCAAAAAAAAAACTTCTCAGAAGTTGCTTTTCCCTTTAAAGAACAACTGCCTCATTTGCAAATAATTGGTGTAAATAAAGGAAATGTTCATGTTCTGAAACCTGCTAATTTCCAATTGCCATGGCACCTAATGAGTTGTCTTAACAGGATTACTAGACATGTAAAAGGAACCAATTACACTGCATTTAATCCCAAAATTGCAACTAGATTCAAAATAGCCTTTGCAGCTGGCATTTTGCTGGCATTGCAAGAGGGAAATGAAGAGATTGCTGGTGATCTAAAGACTGTTGTCCTCACTTCTCAGGAAGACTCTGTTCTTCCTGCCCAGAATAGGAATCAAAATTAGTTACTAGTCCTGAATAAACAGTAAAACATTTTGATGATTTAAGACATAGATAATCTGTTCATAGAAATCTACCCTCAATAAGTATATTTTACTGTTCAAATATGTTTTATTTGTACTGTTACCAATAAAAATACTGGTACAGTATGCAGGTATGAACAATTCCTTTAGCTTTATTATACAGCCATGAGAGTGGCTGTATACTGTAGTCAGCATGGATTTCTCCCATTCTGCAATGTTAAATCAAAAATACACCCATGCCATTCTAATGCTTCCCATAAGCTCATTTCAAAACAAAACCTTACAAAACTTATAGTCCTGAACTCAGAAACAGTGGCTTAACAACCCTCTAAATTTTCATGGTGATACACGAAACAGTCAGAGAGAATCGAGGGTTCAAAGTGTAAAGCTTTTAAAGCTTTTTAAAAGAATGTTTTTAAAGTTGTTTTGTTTTAATGTATTTTAAAAATTGTTTTTATGATGTTTTAAAGTGTTTTCCTGCTTTTATTTGCCACCCTGGGCTCCTGCTGGGAGGAAGGGCAGGATATTAACAACAACAACAACAATAATAAAGAGAGAGAGAAAAACACTAAAACCCTTTTGGCCTTTTTTCTGTTGGAATTCTCATAATTTGTTGAAATTAATTAAAAATCAGCCATGTTCACTGAGTGCCTGTAATCCTATTACTGACCTTGTCCCATACTCTGACCTTCATCTTCATCAGTTTAAAAGTTTAAAAAATGTCTGGCTGATTTTAATTTAAGAAATTTAGCATTGAACCCAATGATAAGGATGGGCATGTTCAGTAAGAACCAACTGTCAGTGTTCTAAAAGCCAGACTCCCAGCTGCTGGACTTGCCTAATCAGGGGGCCACCCCCACACCTGACCTTTATTTCACTTTAGACAGTCATGGCTTCCCCCAAAGAATCCTGGGAAGTGTAGTTTGTGTTAGGAGACTCCTATTCCCCTGAGAGAGCTCCAGTAGCCAGAGTGGGTTAACAGTGAGCCACTCTGATTGAAACCTTGGAAGGGGAACAGGTCATCTGTGAGGGGAATGGGGCAATTCTCAGCACCCTTCACAAACTACACTTCCCAGGATTCTTTGGGAGAAGCCATGACTATCTAAAGTGAAATAAAGGTCTGGTGTGGATGCACCAGGGACAGCTTTGGGTGGGATGCTACATGTGCCTGCTGTAGAATAAAAAGGTGGGGAAACCCTGAAAAAGAATGATACTGTTCACAATATTTTCATTTTGGAAAGGAAAGGGGCTTCCCCTCTGCCCAGTGCCCACCCATCCAATTTCCTCCCCTCCCCTCCCCTCCCCTCCCCCTCCCCTTTCTGTCCTCCTGCTCCCCTCCCTGCCCCTCCCCCAGGTCAGTTTCACCTATCCTAAGCATAATTGCACAGGAGTAAATCCCACTGAACTCAAAAAGCATGCAAATGCTCAAACCTGCCCTCCCTTCCTCCTCCCTCCCATTCCTTCCCTCTTGCCACAGTGGGAGGTGAAATATATTCTAGCAAAATTCTAGGTGTGCTGTATGTTTTTAGTTGACCATGCCCATCTTTCCTTAAGTGGAGTAGTTTAACCATAGCAGGCTGAAAACATGCATCTTGGGCAGATTCAACAATGCACACAAAATAGAAATAGAGCATAACCTCCAGTTTGAAACACAAAAAGCTATATCCACCATCATATAAATTCACCATCACCAATAAAAAGGGTTTGAAAATAAAAATAATAAAAATAATAAAAATAATAAAAATAATAAAAATAAATTTGACACAGATTTCTAGGATGAATAATGAGAGAAATATAATTTTCTAGGTTAGAATCTCTGTAGAAACAGTAGTAACACAGAAAAGAAGCTAACTAAGAAGAACATCAACAAACATACAAAAATGTAATTCTCCAACTTTGGAGATGGCAGGTGTTGCCGCCACTCACCATATGCTCAGAGGCACATTACCATATTCTTCCAAGCTACACAGGAAGTGGATTGGACTGTGAAAGACCAACCCAAATTGTGTTTGCATTTTGACAAATTTGTTGGGCAGTACAATATCTCAGAGAGGAGGTCAGGTCTCCTGCTCCCTTGGTACATTCACTATAGCTGCCCAATTTCCCTGCTTTTTAAAGTTTGATAGAAATATCTGTTGGCTATAGGTACATTCTTAAACCACAAGGTTTTTTGCTTATTAGTGAATTTCTAATTAAGTTCAGTGTAAAATGTCTGCTTTGCATGCTGAAGGTCCCAGGTTCAATCCCTGCCATCTCCAGGCAGGACTGGGAATCTCTCCTGCCTAAACTCCTGGAGAGCAGCTACCAATCAGTGTAGACAATACTGAGCTAAATGGACCAATGGTCTGAGTGCAAGGCAACTTCCTAAGTTGCTATGTGACACTGTGCTTCCAATCCCCATGCTTTGGGTGAGACCATTGCTTCATGGTGGAGCACATGCTTTGCATGTACAAACTCACAGGTTCAGTGTCTGGCAATTCTATTTTAAAAGATCAGATCAGGTAGCAGGCAGTGTGAAAGACCTGTTCCTGAGACTCTGGATCATAACTGCAAACCAAAATAAATGATACTGGCTTAGCCTGTCATATAGCCTAACCTGCTATAGGTCAGATTCCTACATTGTTTTAAGGCAGGGTTGGAGAATCTGTGGCCCTCCAGGTGTTGCCAGACTCTAGCTCCCATCAGCCCTTGTCAACTTGACCAATGATCAGAGAAGATGGGAGCTGCTGTCCAGTAACATCTGGAGGGCCCCAGGTTCTCCCATCCCTGTTTTAAGGGCCAAACTAAAGAAGTGAAATACATATTTGCTGGGTTTTTAAATTATGTGTGTCCCCACAAAGCTACCCCCCAGACTAGAAGGCGGCTTCAGAAGAGTGACATTCCTCAGGACCACAGCATGAGAAGAAAGGGTTGAATTTTTCCTCCATGTCTTCACAGATCTCATTAGCCCTCCAGCTGATGACATTTGGATGTTAAAAACTCTGCATGTTAATTACAAAGGCACCCTTAATATCAGTAGTTGGCTCTGAGTCACAGGAAAATGACTCCACATTCTATTCATTAGAATTTGAACTAGTCCCACCACCCTGAGTATGACTGATGAGTATATGGCAAGAGTAGAGGGACCACCTATACAGAAGAAAGGGAATGCATCACCCAAATAGCGAACATAAATTTGCCTAAAAGTTTCAAGCGCTATGTATATGCATAGACACAAATTCAGACTTTTTTAAAAAAAAAACAACCTATAATTGAAATAGAAATACAATACATTTCACCATAGCGGGAATGATTGTGACCACTGGCCTGCGTGCCTACTCAGTCTGCTGCCAAGATGCCAACTGTTGATGGGTAACTCCAACTCCTTTCTTATGGCTCTTTATCTTTCAACCGGACTTAGACTAGATAACCCTCAAATAAAGAACTATGTTCTGTAAAATAGGACACATGAGGCATGTTCAGACACGACATTGAACACAGGTGCCAGCAGTCTCTACACATGTACAAGTGTTTTTGTGCAAAATAGTGTACACTTGTTAATATGTACAGCCCATCTATTGTGCATACAGGTAAACAGACTTATGCTCATTGAAATGACATGTGAATATACGTGTGAGTGTATGGCTCAACCCTGATTGTACACTCATTTGAATGGAACATACAAGCACCTCTGTGACCACACCAAGAACATTAGAAGAGCCTGCTAGTTCAGGCCAGTGGCGCATCTAGTCCAGCATCCTGTTCTCACAGTGGTCAACCAGATGCGTATGGGAAGCCCACAAGCAGGACCTGAGCACAAGAGCACTCTCCCCTCCTGAGGTTTCCAGAAAACTGGTATTCAGAGGCATACTGCCACACTAGGAAAGGGCTTTTCCCATTTTGGTGCCGAGGCTGTCCCTAGATACTCAGATGGCCTCTTTCTGTGGCATACAGATATCAAGTAACAGCTGCATGAGTCGGCATGTTTTTGGTATGTCTAATGCCTGTGTTTTGTTCTCTCTCTGTCTTGATTTCAAACTTTTTTTTACCAAGTGACTTTTATCTCTTTTGAGGTTATTTTTTGAATGTTTATTAGGGTAGCACCCCGAAGGCCCCCTTGGCAGCCAGGAATATTTAAAACAAAACAAAACAAAAATAAAGAGCTGGATGGCTTTGGTCAATGGCTCCTTCTGCAGTATACATTTAAAGCACCACGATACCATTTTAACAGTGATGGTTAACACCCAAAGAATCCTGGGAAGTGTAGTTTGTGAAGGGTGCTGAGAGTTGTTAGGTGACCCCTATTCCCCTCACAGAGCTGCAATTCCCAGAGTTCCCTGGGAAGAGGGACTGACTGTTAAACCACTCTAGGAATTGTAGCTCTGTGAGGATACTCCTGGTCTCCTAACAACTCTCAGCACCCTTCACAAACTACTCTTCCCGGGATTCTTTGGAAGATGCCATGACTGTTTACAGTGATATGATACTGCTCTAAATGGTGCCAATATGCGAAATGGAACCCCCGTCTCTCTTATTTCCCTGTTTCCTCTGTCTTTTCTTGCAGTGCAATCCAGTACATGTCTACTCAGAAGTAAGCTCCATTGGGTTCAATGGGACTTACTCCCAGGTAAGTGTGTGTGGGACTGCAGCATTAAGCTCTTGTCTCTTTTACCTACACTGTTCCTCATTCTGTCATATCCTCTGCACCTGCCTTTAGGCTACCTTGCTTCTGGGCTTCCTTAAACTTTTGAAGTTTATGTAAACCTGTCCATAACGTATTACCTGGGTGGCTTACTGCATAAAATGATAAAATACAATTAAATAAAATACAATTAAATCCCAATATCATAACATTTTATTTATTCATTTATTTAATTTATGAATCCCTTCCCATGAGGTATCGCAAGGTGATTGACAATATAACATACATAAAAGAGTTACAATAGAAAAACAGTTAAAGCAATTGCATATACAAAAACAATGAAAAAATATAAATATAAAAGCAGTTTAAGGCACATGCATAAAACCAATTCAAATCCAAGACAGATAACAACTGGGGTAAAGATTTTAGAAGGATTGTTGAAAGAGAAACAGGTGCTGAAAACACAATAGAGAAGATGCCAGTTTAGTTGTCTAAATTGCTAGAAAGCTAATAATTTCTAGCATAAAGAAGAATAAATGGTGGTTCAGAAGGCTAAAAACACATTTAAAAAACAAAAAACAAAACAAAAGCCTAGGAGAATATTCTTTCCCCAGGCCTGAAATGATCATTAAGTGCCAGGCAAGCCTTGTTTGCTCTAGAATGCTATTGCCCTTTGTGAAGTTTTCATCCTAGCCAAACTGACTACTTTTCTTGCCCTCAATGGACTACACCCGCAAACATTCTGACAGATTTGTTTTATATCTGGAATCTTCATGAACATTCCATTACAGCACCTCAGCCAGTGTTACGTACATTATAATAAAGATCAACAAAATGCCCATCATTATGATAAGGGTTGGATAGACTCTGTGCGTGGCTTAGCAAGATGTACAATGCATCTTTAAGCACTCCAAGCACAGAGAGATATCACACTCCACTGTGGGATTCATCTAAGTGCAGGTTCAGTCACCTAGCGTTTTGCTCCCATCACAAGTGTCCTTAAAGCAAAAATGGGGAATCTTTTTTCAGCCTGAGGGCCACATTCTCTTGTGGGCAACCTTCTGTGAGTTTCATTCCAGTGGTGGGTGAGGCCAGAGGCAAACGTGAGCAAAGCAAATGATGTGACACTTTCCTTTGTACAGTAGACTACATTCCTCCGCAAAAGTCAGAGGTACACACACACACCTCTGTCCTCCATTCAAGCAAGCAAGAGGCATTATTACAGTTCAAGAACATATTCTAGACATGCAAAAGCACTCAAAGAGGGTGTGGAGCATGGCCAGTGAAGGGTGTGGCATGGAAAGACAGGGTGTGGTCTGGGGAGGGGATGTGGCATAAGGAGAGCCCTGAGAGCCAGACAGAGAGGTCTGGAGGGCCAAATCTGGCCCCTAAGTCTGAGGTTCCTCAACCCTGCTTATGGTGTGAATGGCAGGCATTGACTTGAAAATCACTTGATCATTCGCCCAAAGTCTGCTGCGAACCATCAGCAGTACAAATTCATATATGTGATCACAACAGAAATAGATTGACACATAATCCTGGAGTCCAAATGCTCCAGAAAGGAACTACACACACTCCTACAATTTCCTTGTAGGTTTAAAGAGTTTGCACCTTGCAGTCACCCAAGAAAAACGTGAGCCACACTCACCCCTGCACTGCCATTATAATATATTTCCATTTACAATGCAACAAAATTATTATATAGTCCCTCCTTTCTTCTGAGCGAAAGAGAATTCCAACAGATGGTGTGCCTCCAAAGTGAGAATGCAAGGGAGACACTGCCTACTTTGCTTATTTTTACTCTTTAATGTGTAACTATAAATCTGTGCAGTGGGAGGAAACCCAAGAGCCAGTTTAATGTAGCTGCATGTAGGGTCTGATGCTCAATAGTGGGAACCTTGAAAACGATTCCCTGTATTCCTAATTCAAATTCAGTCTTGGTATGAAAGACAGTGAAGCCTTAATGTAAACTGTCCCCAAAGCATTCGCATGAACAGTGATTGGTATTGAGGTTGATGATAATTGCTATGGAAGCTGGTGATAATTACTAGGGACTGTCTGAGTGCAATAGCAGGAAGGAGTGTGGGCCTTTAGAAATCATCAAAGAGAGAGTGACACAGCTATTGGGGACTTAATAAAAGGGTTTTTGGCCTCCCATATATATTTGGAGCTAGATGTTTTAAACATTTAATTGTTTAGTTCTTTCCAAGAATTACATGGGGATGTTTTATTCCCAGCATTCTTTAGCCCTATTTGGGTCCTAATTCTACTCATGTGTAAGCAAACATGAGAAAGTTCAAAGTGGGGGCATGCTGGTGATTGAATCTGGGACCTTCTGCATGTAAAGAGGATGCTCTATCACTGAGCTATGCCCCTTCTTTTATCAGTTGCCCTGAGAGGACAGGGTATAAATGCAAGAAACAAAGAAACTGGTCCAACACACAGGGCAGGGCACACCCTCAGCTTGGTTTTTGCTCTAGATGGAGGAAGAGGTGGTCTGGAGATGGGTGATGGTGGGTGTTACCCCATTGCCATGGTCATTTAGACTTATGGCTCCAATCCTCCCCTGGTGGGGAGTGGCCAGATTAAGATGGTCTGCCCCTAGAGACTAGTGGAATCCACTGGATTCCTGAATGCCCTGAGTGAGTTTCCAGTAGATAGAGCAGATGACCCTGTTGAAGCTCTTGTTATGCTATGGAACAATGGGATGCATTGGGCTCTTAACACAGTTGCACCTGAGCACACTCTCCAGCACTGTGGAGCTGGTTTGCATCTTGGTACACCAGTGAACTAAGGGCAATGAAATGGGCTGGATGACAGCGAGAGTGCAAGTGGCAAAAGATGTGCTGTGAGGTGGATTGGGCACTAGTAAAACATCATACCGTGTGGCAGTGGGGGTGGTGAAGAAGGCCCATTTCTCTGCCTCCATCACTTCCTTAAATAGTCATCCAGTGGAGTTTTTTTGTATTGTCAGGTGTCTGTTGACATCAAATCCAGGAAAAGGAGTTTTAGAGCCTTCAAAGGCCCACTATGAAGTGTTTGCAAGGCATTTTGAGGGTAAAGTTGCTCACCTCCATACAATCTTGATGCCCCATCCACATCTACTGTAGTCCCCAGTGAGATGTCCAGTGCAACATCTGCTGCAACTTCTTGCGATAAGTTTCAGTTGATGTGGCCTGATGACATGGACAAGGTGCTTGAGACAATGCATACAGTAATGTGTCCTCTCAGCCCTTGCCCTTCTTAGCTTATTAAAGCTTACTGAGGGGGTATGACTGAGTGGATCCAGGGTGTGGTCAATGTGTCATTGCAAGAGGAAGTGGTTCCAGCCACCCTAAAAGAGGCAGTGATCTGATTACTCCTGAAAAAGCCCACTCTGGACCCATTGGTTTGTGATAACTACCGCCTGGTAGGGAAAGTGATTGAGAGGGTTGTGGGTCAGCAACTGCAAGTACTCTTGGATGAAACAGATTATACTGACCCATTCCAATCTGGGTTCAGGCCTGCTTATGGGACTGAATTGGCATTGATCACTCTGATGGATGAACTTTATTGGGAGAAAGACAGGGAGAGTATGACCCTATTATTCTTACTTGATCTCTCAGAGGCTTTTGAAACTGTTGACTATCGTATCCTTCTGAGTGACTTGGTGAGATGGGTATCAGAGGAACTGTTTTACAGTGGCCCCAATCCTATCTCCAGGGTCATTTTCAGAGAATAGCATTGGGAGATTGTCTTTTGGTGCTGTTGGGCTGTGGGGTGCTGCAGGATACCATCTTGTCCCCAAAGCTGTTTAAAACCTACATGAAGCCCTTGGGAGCCATCATCAGAAGATTTGGGGTAAGGTGTCAGCAGTACACTGATGATACCCAGTTATATTTCTCTGTAACATCTGAATCAGGAGAGGCTGTGCAGGCCCTGGACCAGTGCCTGGACTTGGTGGTGGGCTGGATGAGGGCCAATAAACTGAATCTGAATCCTAGCAGGATGGAGTCGCTGTGGGTTGGTGGTTCCAAAGTTCGGATAATTGGTCAATAGCCTGCTTTGGATGGGCCATACTCCCTTTGAAAGAACAGTCTGGGGGTGCTCCTGGATCCAACTTTGTTGCTAGGAGCCCAGGTGACCTCAGTGGATAGGAGTGCCTTTTATCTGCTTCAAGTGGTAAGACTGCTGCAGCTGTTTCTTGATCAGGATAGCCTGACCACTGTTGTCGATGCGCTGGTAACCTCCAGGCTGGATTACTGTAATGCACTGTAGGTGGGGCTGCCCTTGAGGTGGGTCCAGAAGCTGCAGCTAATGCAAAATATGGCTGTGTGACTGCTCACTGGAGCAGAGTATCACCAACATGTTACTCCGCTACTGAAATAATTGCACTGGCCACTCATTAGCTTCTGGGCCAAGTTCAGAGTTCTAGTTTTGGTGTTGCAAAGCCCTACACAGTTTAGGACCAGGATACCTGAAATATCTTCTTACCCCTAATATACCAAGTCAATCACTGCTCTCTGCCGGTGAGGGCTTCCTGCAGATACCATCTTATTAGAAGGTCTGCTCCGCACAATATAGGAAGTGGACCTTTAGTGTTGTGGCAATGACACTTTGGAATTCCCTCCCCTTAAATATTAGACAGGCACCATCTCTGTTATCTTTTCAGAGCCTATTGGAGACTTTCCTCTTTCAACAAGCTTTTACGCAGAGGCCTTATCCCGGTCTGTGTCTGTGCTGGAATTGCTTTTTAAGATAATAATAATAATAATAATAATAATAATAATAATAAAATTTTATTTGTTAGTCGCCCATCTGTCTGACTTAACAGACACTCTGGGCGACTTACACAATATAAAATACAATTTAAAACATATTCATAAAACAGTCACCATATTAAACAACAATACATCTAAACCACCCGTTAGTAATACAACATAATAGCCTAACCCACCCCAGAAATCCCGTAGGCCTGCCTGAATAACAAGGTCTTTAAGGCTCGATGAAAAGCCATCAGGGAGGAGGCATGTCGAAGGTCAAAAGGAAGCAAGTTCCAGAGGGTGGGGGCCACGACCGAGAAGGCCCTCTCTCTGGTCCGCACCAGCCTAGCTGTTTTCACCGGTGGGACCGAGAGAAGGTCTTGTGAGGCCGATCTTGTTTGGCGGCATATTTGGTGATACTGGAGGCGTTCCTTCAGATAAACTGGGCCAAAACCGTTTAGGGTTTTAAAGGTTAATACCAACACCTTGAATTGAGCCCGGTATACAACTGGCAACCAGTGTAGCTCCATCAACACTGGGGTGACATGATGCCGGCGACGGCTTTGCTTTATTAAGCGTGCAGCCGCATTCTGTACCAGCTGCAATTTCCAGACTGTCTTCAAGGGTAACCCCACATAGAGCGCATTACAGTAGTCTAATTGAGAGGAGACCAGGGCATGTATCACTCGTGGAAGCAGATGTATAGGAAGGTAGGGTCGCAGCCTCTGTACCAGATGAAGTTGGTACCAGGCTGCCTGACTTACTGCAGATACCTGGGGCTCCATGGACAATTGAGAGTCCAAAATGACCCCCAGGCTGCAGACCTGGTCCTTTAGGGGCAATCTCACCCCATCAAACACCAGGTCAAAGTTTCCCAACCTTCCCTTATCCCCCACCAGTAACACCTCGGTCTTGTCGGGGTTCAGCTTCAGCCTGTTCTCTCCCATCCATCCACTTACAGACTCCAGGCAATTGGACAAGGTTTCCACAGCCAACTCTGGTGAGGATTTAAACGAGAGATAGAGCTGCATGTCATCCGCATACTGGTGACACTGCAGCCCAAAACTCCTGATGATAGCTCCCAGCGGATTCATATAAATGTTGAATAGCATGGGGGCGAGGATAGAGCCCTGTGGCACACCACAATTAAGGGGCCAAGGGTCTGAAACCTCTTCCCCCAACGCTACTCGTTGATATCTGTTGGAGAGATAGGAACGGAACCACCGTAAAACAGTGCCTCCCATTCCCAATCCCTCCAAGCGATTTAACAGGATACCGTGGTCAACGGTATCGAAAGCCGCTGAGAGATCCAGGAGGACGAGGAAAGTATGTTCTCCCCTATCCAACGCCATCCTCATATCATCCACCAGAGAGACCAAGGCTGTTTCAGTTCCGTGTCCAGTCCTGAAGCCCGATTGGAAAGGATCTAAATAATCTGCTTCCTCCAAGTGTGTCTGTAACTGTTTAGCCACCACACGCTCAATCACCTTGCCCAAGAATGGTAAATTGGAGACTGGGCGAAAGTTGTTTAAATCTTGGGGGTCCAAGGAGAGCTTTTTCAAAATAGGTCTTATCACTGCCTCCTTGAGGGCTAATGGCATTGCACCCTCCTCCAAGGATGCATTTACCATTGCCCTGATCCCTTTGCCCAGTCTCTCTTTACAGCTTACAATGAGCCATGAAGGGCAAGGATCAAGCAAGCAAGTGGTTGGTTTCACAGTAGAGAGTACCTTGTCCACGTCATCAGAGAGAAGAAGCTGAAACCGATCCCAGCAAACCGGATTGCAACTGGCCGCCTCTGGACCACTACTTGTAACCACGACGTACGGAATCTTGCCCTTTAGGCGCTCGACTTTATCGGCAAAGTGTTTTACAAATGTGTCACAGGAGGCTTTTGAATGTTCCATAGGTTCCTGCGCAACTGGACTGACCAGGCTTCGGACAACTTGGAACAACCTCCTGGGACAGCACTCTGCCAACGCAATAGAGGCAGCAAAAAAATGCCTCTTTGCTGCCTTTGTTACCCGCTGGTAGGCCGCTATTGCCGCTCTAACCAGTGTTCGATCGCCTTCAGCGCGCGACTTCCGCCATCGGCGTTCTAGTCGTCTCACCTCCTGTCTCAGACCGCGTAACCGTGGTGTGTACCAGGGTGCAGTCTGAGTTCTGTTCAGGGGAAGAGGACGTTTCGGTGCCACCCGGTCTATTGCCCTAGTTTTTAGATGTTTTTAACTTTTTTTAAAGATGTTTTGTTTTAATGTTTTTAAAGTTGTTTTGTTTTAATATGTTTTAGTCTTTTGTTTTCAAGATGTTTAAAAGTGCTATTAGTGTTTTTGTTTGCTGCCTTGGGCTCCTGGGAGGACGGGTGGGATGTAAATTTAATAAAGAAATAAAATAAAGAAATAAACAAATAAATAGTCACCTGGAGTAGTCCTTCCTCCCATCCCCAAGGGTGGAGCTGATCCTCTGCTCATGAGGACCTCAGTGTATTAGAGCATGTGCATAACTGAGTCAGGTGATTTTAGAGAGGTGAAATCATCACCATTACAAGTTGGCCAATTTTGCCTTGGCATGATCTGTACTGGTGCTCATTTTCAGATGGAAAAAGCTGTTCCACTTTATGGCTCTATCTTAGGCAGCCAGAACAGTCAGCAATGCACTTGCAGCAATTTAAAATCATTTGTGACATGAGAGGGTGAATTAAAGTAGCCATTGATTGGAATGGCCAGTAGTTGGAAATTGTTCATTGTTGCTTTTTTCTTCATATGTTAGAGTCATGTCTTAGTAGCCCATGCTAAAATGCTCTTTAAAATGTGATTAATGTGACTGTTTGGCATGCATACAAATGAGCTCATCATTTTTCTCCACCAACAAGTAATGGCCAATCTTTTTTAAAGGGCTGTTGTTTTTTATGGAACTCTTCAGCGCCAACAGTTTTTCATAAAAACTATATATGCTTTGAATAGAGTAAAAATTCAAATAATTAACCAACTCATGTGTCACACTGGAGAATGAAGGGATGTGATTAAAGTTTGGGTGACTACTGCAGCAAAGTCTTCATGAGCATACATTACCTCCAAACTCTACATTTGCTTTGATTGTTTTCCAGGAGTTCATGCATCTTTAACAAGGTGGATCTACAAACAATATTTTGCTTTTTGTTTTGTTCTTATCTGTAAAGCTTCACTGTCTCCATTCTCTTTTGTCCCGACACCCAAAAACAAGACTCAGGACACAGATACTGGAATTATGTTGTATTTATTAAAATATAACAAATGTTTGGAGAACATGCAGGCCAAATCAACCAAATCAACTGAATTCAAACCGTCCGGGCAGGTGAGATTTGACTAAGTCTGGTGGGGCAGTCTCCCCCCCTCCAGCCCCCTGTGCACGTAACCAGCCACAGGCTGTGGCTTCCCAGCCAAACATGAGGAGGGAAATGTCTCTCCTTGCTAGGAGAGCATTGGGTGTGCCCCAATCTGCATATCCGGGGACGTTGTACCAGCATTCATCCAAATGCACAAGCCAGCCCCCCAGGTCTGCCCAGGCAACAGGCACTGGAAAATTCTGAGATTCTTAACCCTGGAATGCCTCAGTATACCCACCCCCCAACCTTTTCACCTGTCTGGACTCCACGCCAACCAGCAAGCAAACACACTCCTCCTACAGCCAATTGAATTAAACCCCACAGTTACACTAGTCAAAACTGCATGCAAAAATATGTTTATCAGGAGAAATTTGCACAAAAATACTGCAGAATTTTCATGAGGATTTTTTTAAAAAAAATCACAACAAATTGCAGTAGAAATCTGGAGAGCTAAATTTAGGGTGGAAACATGAGAAACCTGGAATTGACAGACCCTTCCATTCTTAGCCTGAACCCATAGAAATTGGCATAGTGTGGATGGAGTGGGAGCTGGTGTAACACTGGCCTCACCCTTCAAAAGGGACTGGGGTTGGCAGGCAGGAGAGAAAAGGGACCAGGGACCAGGAAATGGTGCTGAATAATAGCTACAGAAGTACCTGCCTTTATGAGCTCTAGGACCCAAATAGACCCCAGCCCCATCTAGATAGGTCTGATGACACCGTCTCTCCCCTCAATGAACCTGGGAGTCCTGCAGTCCAAACACTGAAGTTATTTTAATGTTACTGGATTTGAGATGTCATAATAGGCAGTATATACACATTCTTAGAGTTGCATTCAACTAACTTTTACTCAGAGTAAATCCACTGAAATTAATGACCAGGACTAACTTAGGTCTATTAATTTCAGTGGGCCTAACTCTGAGTAAAAGTTGGCTGAATGAAACCCTTAATAAATGAAATAATGGCAGGAACTGAAAATGAACTAGATATGGATCACAATCTAGAGCAGAATTAGGCACAGTTAAAATAATTGGTTCCAATAGGGTTGAGCTGGATTCTGGTCATGGAGACAAATCAGACATTCCAACAATACTATACAAATACTAGCAAGAGGAGAAAGCATGGTTCAGTATGAGCACCTCCAAGATGATTTCATTACAAATGGCCACTTGTATTGGCTACATGTATGAACTGGGATGGAGCATTCAAATGATTACTTTGCAATGGATGCAACATAATCCAGGTAATAGAAAAATAAGAATTGGCACATGCACTCAATAATCATTTGAATGAGCTCTTAGTGAGAAAGCAAACTTGAGGATGAAACATCTCAACTCACATTATTGTGAAGAAGTTAGTGTTTATTATCTTTTGACCTTCTGTTCAATAACAGCTTGGGCTGTGGGAATGGCAGGTGTCAGCCCAAGGAAATCAACACCACTGACTTCAATGCAAGCAACATTACACCATTAATCTTTAGGTTACTGAGAAATATTTAACTGTCACAGGGTAGTTGATAGACAATGGCAATAGATACACCACAATAGCAAGTGTTTTTGATCTCTCACGCTGCTGCTTTTCTGAGTGATTATTGTGTATACCTTTTATTTTCCCTTGAAAGTAGGTCTAGGTGAATATGCTGCAACTTTTCAATGAAGAACAGGCTGTATTTTTATCTGTCATTTTCACAGCTTTCGCGCTACCCTATCCCCTTTCCAAAACAAAGATGATCCACGTTAAACGAAGAAAGGCTCTCTTTGCTTTTGTCAAAACAAATTGAAAGATCTTTGTCCTACTGTTTATTTATCTGCTGTTTGAGCTGCCACACTTACTAATTGCACCAAGGAGTTCAGGCTATTACAAAACACAATGCACCCGATGATTCATGCAGGTTAATGGTTGCCACTGTTTTTATTATTATACAGAAAGCAGAATCATAACAACAAACAAGTTTATACACAAAATCTCTTGCTGTACCCTATATTTCCAGCATAACATACAATTAAATCAGCTCCAGTCATAGAATTCTGTTTGTAGTACAATATTTGCTTAGCAGGAACAGGCAACCTGAGAGCCCCCAACATGGTGTTGAAAATCACATTCAAGTATTCTCTGTCAGGTTGAGTCAGGGCTGGGATCAGCACCTGACATTCATGGTCAGCTGACAGGGCCTCAAGACCTTGGCAGGGCCCACTGCTGAGGCAGGCACTGGGAACCCTTGTTTTCTTTTCTGACCCAGCACTCTGAGCAGTGACAGGCAGCAGAAGCTAGCTACCCTTTCACTCTGGGTAAATTCAATCTGGGGAGTTTGAAGGATGGCTAGAAGCAGCCTGCCAGTGCTGCTCGGAACACTGCCATCATGACAGGTAAGCTACTTAATTCACACTTCCTGAAACAATATGTGAACTGAAATGTAGCTATCCTCTGAAATTTCCACTGTTCTGAATTTTACAAATGCAGTTCAACAACAACAACAACAAGGTGTACAAGACTGTGTGTGCTGGAGGAACATGTGTGTAAAATGCATATATCATGAATGTGAAAATAACATTAAAAAGTAATATTATGGCAAATTGCTTGCAGATATGTGTAGGCAAAACTGCATACAAAATGTGTATATTAGGAGGAAATGTGCACTAAAATGTTGATGGATTTTCACGAGGGCTTTTTAAAAATAAAGATATACATACATATATCACATACTGATGTGGAAATGTGGGGAACTGAACTTAAGCTTGGGAAAGCGAGAAATGAACAACCAAAACTGACAGATGCATTGATGCCTACCACAGATGCAGGGGTCATTAGAGGACACTAGAAGACACTGTGCCCAGGACACCTCTCCCCCACCCATAAAGCTGGAGCCAACCTTGGTCTGAATACAGATGCTTTAGAAACAGTTCTGAGGTTTGATTTTACAGAGGACCTGAGTGGGGTCCCTCCCTCTGAAATACACACATCTGTCTTCTTTCCCTGGCTATTTTAATTTTTTTGCACAAGCACATAGTGTGTAACATATATCTTAGAAAAGCTGACACACCATACAGACTTACTGTATCTTAATCAGTTACTTTTGCCAACTGTGATCTTTTCAAGATTCCCTTGGCTCTTCGTGAAAGGCAGATGTCAGTATCACCAGTTAACTATGGTATATGGTTTTTTCCACCTTGGAGATTCACTAAGTATGCATAAAAAGGTTCCTCAGTGACAACAGATCTGTTATTTAAGAGCTCATCATTTTGTTCTAGTCAAAAGAAGAAGTCTGTGTTGACAGTGGTAAGTCTGCCTTAGGTGCTAGAGACTGTTCTTCCTTAGAATTCATTACAAGATAAGAAGTGTATCATCGACTGATCTTGGTAGTCTCTGAAACAAAGAAATCATTTGCTCAGCACATGGAAAGGGAAGATCTTCATTTTTATAAACATTCTCATGCTTGTAATGGCTTTCCCCCCCTCTCTGTTCAGAAATGTCTATAACCTTTGTGGACTGAATGCTAAGATTGCAAAGCCTATTATGATCCACTTTAATACTTGTTTCAAATCAAGTAAATATAAATGGTTGGCTGGACTGTGGACTATAGCCAGGATCCAATGAACAGCTTAGGCACTTGCTCTAGCTCAGAGGAATTTTCTGATTTTTTTTGGTTGAACAGCTGATCACCATGCCAAACTATGTTATTTACTCAGAAGAAATGTAAGTTCTTTTCAGCAAAGGATCTTTCAAAAATAGTATTTCAGGGGCAGAACCTGAAGCAGGAAGCTTCTAATGAAAAGAACAAAAGCCCTGAAGCACTTTACTGTCCAAAATGGACAATGGTGCTGGAACTGCATTTCTAAAAGTTGTCATGCACCATGTCTAAGAAAACAATTGGATGACAACAGAGAAATACTGAAATGTACCAGTCTGGCAACACTATTACCCAGATTCTCCATAAAGGTTTCTTAGCAAGAAAAGTGGAGAACCAAAAAAAAAAAAAAGTATGACAATCCCAGTCTAATAAACTGCTGGTGTGGAAACAACCAGTGTCACCTCATTTACAGCATGCTGTCAAAGATGACTATGATTCACCCAGTTACACATTAAAGGTATATATACACATCCCCAAAGGCCATCCATTTTATTGCCATATAATTTCTGTTTCATAGAAATCAATAATCAAAATCCTTAAGAATAGGGCCTAGGAATGCAGAGATTAGTATTATCCATTCCATTCCAAATGGCAAGACTGATTAATGGGTGCAGAAGTTCCAGTGTGGTGGGAACTCTCCTCTATATATCAATTTGAAGATTGGAGACAGTAGGCACCTTCCATATGCTCAATCTCAGTAACATTTGGAATGTTTGCAAATAGCTAGAATTTAAACTCTTTACATGACATGCTGTTTTATTTCCATGTTAGAGATTGTAAGAAGAGGGGTGGGGTGGATCGTTACTGTTAATTAAACAGAGGTCATCAGTGATGTTGTTCAGAGCTATAGATTAAATATAGCAAGCACACTATTTTGGGTAGGAAGACTGGTATATTACTGGTAGACAGAAAAGAATCCATCATGATAATGTTTCAATAGCTTGCAGTAGTTTAAATTCCACTACTTCACTTGCTGTGAATAGCTTTCTTGCATAAGTCTCTTTCACTTTCTTTTAACTATTCAAAGCAGCCATTTGTCTTCAAAATGCCCTGTTGGGTTTGCTATACTTTTTCATATGCAAAATTGCAGGGAAAATCATTGTGGGCACGAGAAACTACAGTGGAACAACTTTAATGTTGTGACACAAAGTGGCAGTGGGCATTGAATTAAAGCTACAGCTTATGCCATTCAGACGTCATTTTTGTTTTTTGAAAAAGAAAAGAAACAAGTATGCATGAACATGGAATGCCACTTCATCTTTGAGTTTCTTCCATTTTGTTAATTGTGTGTGAAAACTCAAATCATGTTTAGAAACTTAAGGTTTCCTTTCTCGATGCTGATTATTATAATGAGAATGGGAAAATGTACAGCCATAGCTACTAAATATTAAATAGGCACATAAGCCACAGATTTCATTTTGATCTTTCCATTGCTTTAATTAGAATATCTCTTTCTACGGTGCATATTTCAATCTTCCTTATGGGGTAAATGGCCTCCAGCTGAACTTAAGAGGAAGGACAACAGAGTGAAATGATTCTGTCAGAACATGAGCTCTCAAACAAGGGAAGGAGCTGTTGGGAAGAGCATCTTTTCACAGCAGGATGTAAACTTGTTCACTGTAGTAAAATACACACAAAACTGACCAACTTTATATTTTACAAGCAGTGCTTAATGGTTTAAATCTAGGGCAACCGTTTTCTGCTTAATGGACAGCAATGTCCATCCACTAGAGTACAGAATCAGAGAATATAAAGTCAGAAAGTAGGAGAGGTCCTTGTAGTCCAGGGGTGGGAAGGGGATTTGGCTGGTGGGACAAATCCCCAACAGGCCAACTTGATCACCTACCTATCAAATACCTGACAGCATAAGAACATCAGATAATTGACAATGTAGGGTTCTTGCTTGATGCAGAAAAACCAGAGCTAGAGCATCCCTAACAGATTGCTGTCCAGCCCCTGTTAGGAGGTCTTCAGAAAGAGAGAGCCCACCTCCCCAGATCGCTGGCTCTATTGCTAAACTGCTCTTTCTATTAAGAAGTTTTTCCTAACATTCAGTAAAATCTATCTTCCTATCTCTTATGCCCATTAGATCTTATCTTTCTTCTGGGGCAGCAGAGAATGCAAGTCTTTGCCCTTTTCTATGTGAGAGCCCTTTAGGTAGGTATTTATTTATATATATCCCACCTTTCCTCCAAGGAGCTCCAGGTGGCTTAAAACATGGTTCTCCCCCTCCCAATTTTATCTCATAGCCACCCCGTGAGGTAGGTTGGGCTGAGCAACAGTGACTGGCTCATGGTTACTCAGTGAGCTTCATGGTGAAGTGGGGATTTGAACCCTGGTCTTCCAAGGTCCCAGGCTGACACTCAAACCACCATACCACACTGTCCTGCCTTGTCTTCTGCAGGCTGAATACATCCACTTTAAACTTTTCCTCATAAGCCTTCATTTCTATTCCCTTTGTTGTAACTCCTCTGAACCCTTTCCAGTTCTTTGCCCTGTGTCAAGAACTTAAAGCTATCGCTCAACAGTTTGTTCACAAGAGTGTGGGAAGCACCCCAAGGACATCTCCTTAATAAGCAGTGTGGAGTTGGAGCTGACCACAGGGAGGAAAATATGTACATACAGGGAAGAGCTGCAGTTGAGTAGCGAAGAGCAGATGCTGCTCATGTAGAAGGTCCCAGGTTCAATCCCTGGCATCTCTAGGTAAGGCTGGGAATGTCCCCTGTCTGAGACCCTGGAGAGCCACTGTCAGTCAGTATAGACAATACTAATCTAGATGGACCAATGCTCTGACTCAATAGGAGGCAGCTTCCTATGTTCCTATATGTGTTCAGGAAGCTGAAATAAGCTATGCATGTGTAGTGATACAGGTGTATTGTTTTCTGGGAGGTGCCCAAGGCTCCTCTGTTCCAATTATTTATTATTGCTTATTAAATTTATATCTCACCCTTTCTTTCACAGGCGCCCAGATCCTCATTTTTTTCCAATCTTAAATGCCGCTCTCTGTATTTCTGTTAGCAATTTGTGGATTTTTATTTTTTAAATCCTCATGAAAATTCTTCAGTATTTTAGTGCAAATTTCTTCTCAGAACACATTTTGTATTTAGGTTTTGACTAATGTACACATTTTTGCAAGCAATTTCTCCTAACATAACACATACTTGTATGTTATTTTCAGGAATATATTCATTTTTATGCACACATTTCCCTAATATATGCATTTTTGTAAACATTGTTTGGTGGGAGAATGGCATTGCAAAATTCAGATAAGTGTGAATTTCGAAGGATGGTTGTGTTTTGGTTCTCATATTGTTTCAGAATGTGCAAATTTGATAGATTTGGTTTGAAATGTGAATCAAATTTCTTCCCCCCATCCCTAGTGTATACACACATATCGATATTTATAATTACACATACTACTTACTATATCTGATATTAACATATTCTGAACTGCCTTCTTACAATACCAATAGTACTGTTGTATACATAGCAGCTGTAATTACCAGCACAGGCTTTTTCAAGTGATATTGTATATTATTATGGTCATTGAGGTGATGGTGAATGGTATGTCGAAGTCTGTTAATCAGCTGCTGTTTTATGTTATTGTGAAGACCTTTCTTGCTTTAGCTCAAAGTGACAGCAGCATTACATCCTATTGTGTGGGGAGGCTGCATGAAATGCACATCCTCAATTAAGGTGAAGCTCACATTCAAGTTTCCAATAAAGAAACAAATTATACTTGACAGACACTGACCTTGACATGATCAGTCACATCATGGAAATGTATAGCCAGCTGGGAGCAGTCAGAGAACACTTCCACAGTTTTGCAATGCAAACACTTAGAAAGATGTTTCCAGAATTTTGTACACTATGTTAAGAATAATCGAAACAATAACAGATTGTGTGTGTGTGTGTGTGTGTGTGTGTGTGTGTAATAATAAAAACCATTTAGAGATGTAGGTCCTGGTGATGTGTATGGATGATAAATAATAATATTAAAGTAAAGCAAGCATAGTAATAGATGAGGTAAGGAATAATGATAGAACTATCAAAATTTCAGCCATCAAAAATCTCTGCTCCAGGATTTTATAGCCTGCCCAGGACTTCTCTTTGGCAGAGACTGATTGGTTCAACTAATAATTTAGATTTATAGGATTTGTAGTTAGTGTACTTTAAAAAAAAAGTCAGCATAGTTGCATACTGGATTGCTGCATTGCTTCGTAAAAAATTTCTCACTGCCTTCCCTTTTAAAAACTTGCTCAGATTGGTTTACATTACAATAAGAAGTTATTACAGAACTTACTTACTTACTTTATTGTTTATGGTCAGTGACCAGCCATACAAATACAAGTATTTAAATGCAGAAAGGCAAAAGAATTGGATATAAACAAATAGAATTATTGAGCTTATATATAAACAAACTTATATATGCGGTATCGAACACGATACCGAACAGGTCAAGGTATACAAATACCTGGGTGTAGTTTTTCAGACAACTGGCCTGTGGAGAGCCCAAATTGCACATCTTTCCAAGAATGCCCAAAGAACCATTTCTGCTATTCTTAGATTTTTCTTTTTGAAAGGGAGTTGCCATTTTTCCTCTGTCATCAAAGTTTTCCAGGGCAAGGTGTTGGCCCAATTACTCTATGGTTCTCAGATATGCATTCATAAAGATTTTTGCTCCCTGGAGGCAATCCAATCCAAGTTTCTATGTTTCATTTTAGGTGCCCCACATGGTATTCCCAATGCCCTGCTCAGATTGGAATCTGGGCTGGTTTCTTTTGAAGCACAAGCATAGCTAAACGTTTTAAGCTTTTGGCTCAAGCTAATTGTTAGTCATCAAGAACTAGCTCCCTTGATTTTAACAGACAATCTGACCTCTGGTTGGGCAAGTATGGTTGAGAAAATTACAAAAACAACAAAAACAATGAGAAACAACAAAGATAACAATAATAAACATTGCACCAGTATCTGCAGATGAATCAGAAAAGCCTGCAGCTTTCATCCAATTTATTAATGTTTGAAGTGATGGGATCATTCAGTTCGTAACTTGAGGGTTAATTCTGTTATTAGTAAACCAAGATGGTAGTTGTGGTAGAGATGTTGCTTAGCAATCAGACAGAGTGGCATAGTTTATGTTGAGGTAGCACATATTTTGATTGGGAGTGTAATTCTGAAGGAGGTTTTCCCCTTTAAGTTTGGTTGTATGTCTCCCTGAATGGAACAAGGCCTGAACTAAGACAGGCAAAATCTCTCTGTTCCTTTCTCCTCAAAATATACACTGTTTTTGTTCAGTTTGACCAGTAGTGTTATCAGGATCTTTTCTCTGTTGACTCCATTATTTAAGTGACAGCCATTGCTGTGTGTTTCCTGTTAGCAATGGCTGCTGTGCATGCAGTTCCTGGTGTTAAAAAGACCCATCTAACAGTTGTGGCTCCATGTTCCAGAGAGAATAAGTGATAGCACATATGATTACTCATTTTGGGATGAATGAAGTATAAGGGAATGGGCAGAGCCATCTTCAGGTTTCAGGGGTTCCTTGGAAAAGTATCATTTACAGGAGGACTCTTTGCCAGGCTTGCCTGATGGCGAGAGGGGCAGATACCAACTTTACTCAAATCAGGGCCTGGGAGCCACCATTTTAAATTCCCCACAATTCCTTCCAATGTAACACTGTGGGAAATTAAAAAGACCCTCCTACTGATCCAGTTGCACTTCACGAAAGAATTCTTTAATGATAGCCTAGAGTAGATGTTGGCCCAGGTACTGGGGTCCCAGCAGCTGAATAATGGTGCTGTGTGCTGCTACCATGCCTCAGAATGAACCAGAGTCCTGTCCCCTCCTCTTCTCTGAATTGTTAGCCATTTTTAAAAGCCAGACACCCAAATGCACTGCCTCTTTGCATGCATAGCTTCTCATGCAGCTAGAGATTGGTGGGGAAGCCTTGCTTCTACATGGATGTGGCCTAGGGTTGCCAGGCTCAGGGCCTGAGACTGATCCTGTATCTTTAGGAGAAGAGAAAGTCAGCCAAGTGCAGGTGTTCTTGCAACACTGTAATGGGAAAAACCACAAGATGGAATTCTCCCTTCCGCCTGCACAACTTTTAAAGATACAGAAGATCTCTTGGTTGCCAGGCCTGGCCTCCAAGAGGGAAGGGATACAATGTTTTACATATTTGAAATGGAAATGGATTGCCTTCAAGTCAATTCTGATTTATGGTGACCCTATGAGTAGGGTTTTCATGGTAAGCGGTATTCAGAAGTGGTTTACCATTGCCGTCCTCTGAGGCTGAGAGGCAGTGACTGGCCCAAGGTCACCCAGTGAGCTTCATGGCTATGTGGGGATTCAAACCCTGGTCTTCCAGGTCATAGTCCAACACTCTAACTACTACGCCACACTGGCTCGCCCTTTTATATATTTACTTAAAGCCTTTATAAACCACTTAATATTTTAAAAAACCTATAAGTTGTGTACAACAGGGCTGTGCAAGTCATCCCCGATTCAGTTTGGGGTGCAATTCAGCAAACTTTATTGGGCTCCAATCCAGCCCAGACCATTCCATATCTGTCCTGCCTTGCCTTCCAAACTGAATTGTGACCTTGCACAGTCCTACTGTTTAATTAGGGGTTTAAACCACAATTAAAACTATGGTTGGCAGTAAGGAGGGGAGAGAGGGCACATGCAGGCAGATACTCTTGCCACAATTCTTTCCTCTTGTCCCCTGATCACATGTTTAATCAGGAATTTAAGCCCTAATTAAACAGCATAAGAATTAGGCATGCAGGCAGAGACACTCACCTGCATCATCTCTTTCCCTCCCCTTCTCATAGATGCTCATAGATGGTGGGGGCAGCTTCAACAGGGGCTTTAATGGGTGCTTATCCAGAACCCTCCATCCCCCTCCGAATCATATTGAATCCTTTGCTCTGTAGCTCTGGGAGAAAGCAAGAGATCTCTTTAATACAAAGCAAACACACAAGCTTGTCAGTTTCACCCTAGCAAAGCCAAGGCACAGGCTTATCAGTTTATTGATAGCAAAGCAAAAGACATAGGCTGGTCAGTTTCACCTTAAAGTAAAGGCACAGGCTTGAAAGTTTATCCATAGCAAAGCAAAGGCACATGCTAGTCAGTTTCACCTTAAAGCAAAGGTACAGGCTTGAAAATTTATAGCAAAGCAAATCTCATCAGTTTCACCTTTAAAAAAGCCTTTCTTAAAATGAGCTTCGTTCCTGGAGGATTCCTTAACTGAGGTATTACTGTACCAAAAAAGGTAAAAACAGTAGTATCAAAGCATATAAAAACAAACAAAATAAGGAATCCAGGGAAACAGAACAAATAAAAATGTTCTTGTATCGTTGATATCCGACTGTAGCATAACGCTCCTAGCCAACATCCCAGCTACAAAGTTAATCTTCCACAGCTATACATTTGCTGATGTCAAGTATTACATTTTCTTTAGGTCACTGTGACAAGTCATAATTCAATAGACTATTAAAATACAAGAAGGAAAGCAGATGAATAAACACCACAAAACAGGAACTTCAGAGAGAAAGTTTATAAATAGTGTTTGAAGTGGAAACTGAGAAGATTTCTAAATGAAGGCAGAACTGATCTCATGCTTTCAAGCTATGGTTGCTACGGGTGACCTAGAAATGAAACCAATCATGGCACTGTAATTTAAAACTAAAACAGCTGGCAAAAATCTTTCCTCTCAGAGCATGTTGTCTCCAAAGTAAATGAAAAGATTGGGAGACTTTTCATTTACTTCTGAGACAACATGGACTGCTTCAGCTAAAGAATGCATTAATGCTTCCACCATAGCTTTCTATTACATGTCAGGCACTCTATTCCAGAATATCACATTGGAAGTGATGAAAAAAGACAGGTGATAGAATGAAATGCTTGGTCCTAACACAAAATAATCAACCCATCTTTATATTTCCACTTTATATTATAACAAGAATCCTGATTACCTTCTTCAGATTGTAGTGTTTTACCTAAAAATGCCAGCATCTTGAAAATGTAATTGTCTTCAGAGCCTTTCTACCAAACCAGAAAGAACATTATTGTGATGACGCAGAGCAATTAATGGCTAATACCAATGTTATGTTGCAAATATAACACTACAATGAGAAGAAGTGGCATCACATTCCTGGGAAACAGTGTTCTTGTCTGGCTGGAATATGTCTTTGAACTCTGATCATGCTTGTTGTGTCTGCAAAGAGGGTGTGTGCAATTATGCATATAAACTCGCCTACTCTACAAAGGGGAAATTCACATGTGTTGCTTTGTCACTTTTGCCTCTGACTTATGGTCCCCAGAAAGCTGCCCCAGAGAGAATGCACTCCTCAGCCTGAAAAAGGCTTCCCAGCCTGCTCTGCTGGGAGCCTTTTGGGGGCTTCAGGAAAAAGAGGGGATGTTCAGGCTCCAAACTACAGTCTGGACTTCTTTCCTGTTTTTTTCCCTTCCTTTTATTACCACCAGAAAATATTTTAATGCCAGATGCAGTGATGCTCTGTGGGATCAAAAACAAGCAAGTTGAGGACAATTCTGGCTTCTCTCATTTTTCCATTCTGAAGATCAGTTCTCAGCATCAAATTGTGATTAAAAAAAAAGTTCTCATGAAAACCGATCAGCATTTTAGTGCAAATTTTTCCAAACATGCACATTTTTCTGTGAATTTTTGCCTAATATCTGCATTTTTGCAAAGCATATTTCCCTAATATAATGGATTTTTGTATGTCATTTTCAGTAATATGCTGGTGAAGTATACACATTGCTTGGCTGGAGAATGCCATTCCCACCACAGACAGGGGCACATTTGCCTCCACCCCACTCACGTTCCAACAAAGGAGGCTCGTGAGAGAGCCTCCTTGGGAAGAGAAGGGCAGGTCACATAGGGGGCCTATCAGCCAATGGTGAAGACGGAGCTTGGGCTTAAAAGCCAGCTTGCACTTTGCTGCATGGAGGGAGAAGGCGTTCATGCTGTGTGGACTAGGCCAATGCCAAGGCCTTGCTGGTGTTGCCTGTCCTCAGGGTAGGAAAGCTTGTGGAGGCTCCTGACTCCTTCTTGTGGCTCCACCCTCTCTCCATAGACAGCAGCAGCGTGACCCTGTGGTCTTCTGCTCTTGTGATTTGCAATGGTAGTGGGACAGCAGCAGCACGTCTCCTGGCTGTGACACATTGAGCCTCACAGCCTGTGCACAGCGACACAGTTGCCTGTACATCCACCCCACTTGGCTTCAGGTTCCCTCGGGGGGTGGCACTTGCAGGCAGTGTACAGAGATCACCACCCAGATCCTCAGAAGCTCCTGAAGAGGCCTGGATAAGTATCCCCAGCAGGGGCATTGTCCTTGGGTGGGCACTGGCATGCTGTGTGACCTGCAGCCCATCAGGGGTGATTTGTCTGTCCCACCCAAGTTGGGGAGCCAGTGCTGTCAGGCGGTGGTGATTGTGCCTAGGCCGGTGCTTTGGCCTATATTCTGCATGAGCCCCTATCATATCTACAGTTGCCCCCCCGGAGATCCCACCCCTGGTCTTGTTTTGAGGGGCTTTTTGAACTTGGGGTGGTTGTTGGAAACTTGCCCCCCCTTCACCTGCCCATTTTTTCTTGTGACTGTGGGGGTGGTAGTGGTTTGTGACCTTCCTGCCGCTGTTTGGGCTACAGACAAGGGGTGTTTTTTTCTCATTTTGCCTGCTTCCCCCCCTTACTGCATATTTTGAGGGCCTTCCTGTATAGTGCTTGGAGGCTTGCAGTCAAGCCTCCAAAGAATGCAAAGCAGAAATTAGGGGTAAAAACGATCAAGCAGGGGTTCAGGCGCCCACACCCTCAACCTCTATCCTCTGATGAGGATGATGACTCTGGCACTGTGCATGCCCTGGTTGCCAGAGGCTTTTGAAAGGGAGCTCTAGCCACCCAAGGATCCTGGGGCAGGCCCTAGAAAGCAGGGGGCAGCTAAGAAATCAGCCAGGTTGACATCTAGGGCTAACCTTTTGCATGACTTGCTTGCCAGGGTATCAGCTGTGGAGGGGGAGTGTGTCAACAAGAATGTTCAGGGGGCACCAGATTCAGCTCCTCCCACACCCCCACCTCCTCCAGTACCAGTGGCTACCAGCTCTGCAGCTACAGATGGACCCATCCCAGCTAAGGTGTTGCCAGTTTCAAGATGTGTGTCATAGCTGTCACTGGCCCTGCTGCATCAACCTTGCCTGGTCCTGTGCTTCCGGTGGTGGTGGTTTCTCCAGGGGCTCTTGCATTTGAGTCTGGACCCACCCATATATCCTTGCCTCAGTTCACAGCAGCTGTAAATGTGACACACTCTTACCAGACAGGTGGTCAAGGTCCTTAGGGGCAGGGCTCCCAGGGCCCCAGATGGCATACATGAGGGGGGTCTGATATCTGTGCAACCTCAACTACCCTAGTCATCTGTGGCTGTAGCACCATGGCAGCCAGTGGTTTCCATCATGGGGCAGCCATTGAACGTGTTGCATTTACTTCTGGGGGTTTATTCCAAGGGTGATATATTGCTCCCATTGGGAAACCATTTACTTCAATCCACTAGGGAAAAGATTTGGAGGAGGGAGCACCCTCCTTCTGTTTAGGGAAAGTGAGGTGAAAGTGAAAGAAGGAAAGGAGGTGGAGGAGAAAGAGGTTGTTAAAAAGAAAAAAGTTGATAGCATTTGGCTTAACTGGCTCAATGCATATATGATCTACATGGGTGTGGTGACACAGGGTTATCCATCTCGGGCTTTATCGATGATAAAGTACCAGGATATAATTCACAGAACATTCCTGACTTTTTCTGGTACCACTTGGCTGCATTACGATGAGGAATTTCATCAGAGGGCTGCTCTCAACCTGGCCATGTGCTAGGATATCGAGCATCCAGGGTTGTGGTTAAATTGCATGACTCCTAACAGGCCTATGTTGGCAGTGAGGGCCAATAGCCGCCATCTCTTCGTGCACAGATATCAGCCTCAGGTGCTTCCCACTGGCCTGTCAGTTCAATCCCAGCATGTATGCTGGGGCTACAATAACTCAGGGTGCTGCACTCGGCACCCTTGCAGGTTCAAGCACACCTGTGCTAGGTGTAGAACTGGTCAGCCATGATTTACCTGTGGCAAGGCCAAGCAGCTTAGACAAGGGGGTGGAGATTAGCATCACCCCAAATGGGATGCTGGGGGTAGTTCACAAGGCCAGTAGCCCAATCAAGTTGGCAGCTTGGCTGGACTTACAACCCAACAGGCGAACAGCTGCCTACATTTGGGTTTTTTGAAGGCTTCTGCACTCCCTATTCTGATACCAGGGTTCCTGTGGTTTCATCCAATCATGCATCAATTAGGGAATTGGGCCCTATCATCTTGGCCAAATTGGCCAAGGAGATAGCAGCCAACAGGATTTCTGGCCCATTTTCTTCACTCCTACTTCCATCTCTGTGGGTTTCTTCTTTGGGTATTATCCCAAAGAAGCAGCTGGGAGAATACCAGCTGTGAGACAACCTTGAGCCCAAGTCGGGTTCTTCCCTCGCTGCCCATTACCTGGATGACTTCTTATTTGTGGGAGCAGCTGGCTCACAGCAGTGCTTGTGGTTGGTGGATGCCTTTATCATTGGCTGAGGAACCTGGGATAATCTTGGCCCCTGAGAAGTCGGAGGGCCCAATCACCTGCCTAACTTTTCTGGGCATTGAGCTGGATACTGTGGCAAAGTCCTCCCTATTGCCAAGAGATAAGCTGGTAGAGCTGAGAGCCCAGCTGTGTGGGGTTGTGTTGGCCAAAAAGCTTACTCTGCTCCAGCTCCAGGAGGTTGTGGGGCACCTGATGTTCATGTCAAAGGTGATTTCTCCCAGGAGGGTCTTCCTGAGGGGTCTGTGCAACACCATGAGAGGTGTGCTTTCTCAGTTCCACTTCACCCAGTCTCTGCTGCTATGAGGGATGATCTGCAGATGTGGTTGCTCTTTCTTGAGGAGTTCAATTGTCTCTCCTTCTGGAGGGACGATTTGCTCCTGGAGGCTGAGTTGCAAGTAAGCTCGGATGCTGCTGGTACACTGGGCTTTGGGGTGGTTTTCAGAAACCAGTGGTGTGCTGAAATGTGACCTGAGGCATGGCACATGACTGAGGTGACTTCTGACATGACATTTATTGAATTCTTTCCAATGGTGGTCACTGTGCACCTTTGGCCTTTCAGAACCGTACAGTATGGTTCTGATGCTATAACCAAGCGACTGTCTGGGTGATGAGTTCACAGACATCCAAGTTGTCTTGTGTGATGTGCCTGGTGTGGGCATTTGTTTTGCAGTGTTTGCATTACAACACATTGTTTGTGGCCTGGAATGTCCCAGGTCTGCAGAACTGACTTGTTGATGCCCTCTCTTGCTACCAGATGGAGCATTTCTGAGACTTGGCCCCATGCACATCACATACCAATGCCCTCTGACCTGTGGAGTCTTGGGAGAGGTTGGAGCTGCCATCTTTTCTGCCTTGGCACCCAGGACTAGGAGGGCCTATCAGCATAGCTGCACTGACTTCTGTGATTTCTGGGTATCACAGGGCCCCCCTCAAGAATGGCCCACCCAGTGTGTCAGTTTTGCAGTTCATGGTGTCCTTAAGGGCCTTGGATAAGGCACTTAGCATGATTGCTGGGTACCTCGCTGCCCTGGCATTCTAATCTAATGCTAGTGGTCTCCCTGACTGTACCTCTGACTACTGTATTTGTAAGATGCTGGAGGGGTGGGGGCACCAGAGTCCCGCTATACCAAATAAACTTAAGCCCTTTATACCAGACCTCCTCCTGCAACTGCTGCTCCAGTTTGTGTTTATTTGTTCTTCCACCTTTGAAGCAACCTTGTTTGCAGCAGTGATTCTTCCTGTCTTTTATGGCACCTTCCACCCAGGTGAACTGTTGGCCACCTCCAAAAATGATTATTCAGGGCTTTATGCCTTGCAGATTGCACTATTGCTGAAGATCCGGTCCACCAGGTGATCAGAATATCAAAGACAGATCAGTGTGGGAGGGGCAAAGTTGTGTGTTTGGGCACCTGTCCTGTAACAGCCCTGCGTGCTTACCTTCCAGCCAGGCCAGTGGGCCATGATTACTTGTTTATGTATTGTGATGGATCTGCCCTAACTCAGTTTCAGTTTTGGTCCATTATTCAGTGAGCCATGTTGGCTATAGGGCAAGATCCTGGGATGTAAGGTTTACATTCTTTCTGGATCAGGGTGGCTACTGCCACAGCCCTTGTGGGCTTTCTTCCAAAAGACATTCAGGCCATTGGAGATGGCAGTCTGCAGCATTTAAGGACTATGTTCACTTTTCTCTGTTTGTGGCAGGGGTTTTGTCGCTTACTTAGTTCACTCTGTTTTCTCTTGTTCTCTTTCAGGTATGAACCACCACCCGGCACCAGCCCAGGTGGTCCTGTGGAGCCATTTCATCCTCTACTGGGCTCAGAAGAGGGCCAGCATTTCTGTAGAGGGGACACAGTTGTGGCTGTCGGCCAGGGCTTTGGTCCAATGGTTGGCTAAATGGGGAATGTTGTGGGGTGAGTTATTGCTCACACTGGTTCGGGTGATGTCTGAGGCACCCCTGCCAAAAGTGTTGCAGGTTTACCTGGGTGAGACTGATTTTGTGCACCACCCTGGTCTGGATCTGTTGCATAAATTTTTTTGGAATTTTGTAGGATCCAGCATAATTTTCCACAGTTGTTTATAGTTTGGTCTGATTTGCTTGAGTGGAGGGACTGGTGAGGTGCCATTCACCTGAATAGGGTTGACTGGGCCTGCAGGTGGGTGAATAGGATGGTGAAGAAGTTGGTCTTCTCCATGGGGTGGGCTTTCATCCCTCATGTAAGGATTCGGATTGAGTTTCCCTACCTGTTCCGGGATGATGGGGTTCATTTGTGCGTATGGGGCTGTGAACAATTTTAGGAGTACCTGCCAAAGGGTTTGGCTGACCTATTTAGGCTTGTGGGTTGAGGCAACCTAGCTTTTGCTGGTTGCCTCATGTGGCATGCAGTATGGGCAGGTAAGGAAGTTGGTGGGGAAACAGATTTATACTGAGGCGTACTGGAGGGAAGGGCACCCTGTAGGGAACTACCAGTGCTATATGCATGGGGGAAACTGGGAGGGTGCCCTGAGAATCTGGCTTGCACATGTGGGTGAACACCAGCACAGTGGGGTCCAGTTGTGAACGTTGGGGCAATACCCGATCTTCCCCATCCTTGGTTGGGCTCCTCAGCCTTTGGCTGATGTACATGCCCAGGGGAATTCAGGATTGTTTTACTCAGATCTAGTTCTTAGCCTCACCTGCTTGTACAGATTTAATTCGGTTAATTGGCTTTATTTGGTTTCCAGGTTCTCCAAAAATGTGTTATATTTTAATAAATATATCCAAGTTTTATCTCACAAGGCTTCTTTGAGGGTTTGGTGGCAATGTCATTTCCACCAAAGGTAGTAGTGCGTTTGCCTCCATCCCACCCACATTCCAACAAAGGAGGCTCACGATAGCACCTTCTTGGGAGGGGAGAAGGGTACGTCACATGGGAGGGCCTATTGGCCGATGGTGAAGTTGGAGCTTGGGTTTAAAAGCCAGGTCTGTCCCAAAATTCTCCCTCTTGCACTTTTGCTGCATCCTTCCTCCCCCACCCTCCATATGCTGTATTGGCTTTGCTAGTTGCCATTGAGGCTGAGTAGGATTTGTTGTGGGGGACACAGCCTTTGTGTCCTTTCTGGTTTGCTACACCATATTGTTGGTGTTAATTCAGTTGGCTTGGAGTGGTGTGGCTAGCTTGCCTTGTTGGCATGGAGTATGGACAGGTAAGGAAGTTGGTGGGAAAATAGGTTTATACTGAGGCGTACTAGGGGCAAGGACACCCTCAAGGGAACTACCAGTGCTATATGCATGGCGGGGAACTGGGGGTGCCCTGAAAACCTGGCTTGCACATTTGGGTGAATGCCGGCATAGCATGGGGCTTTACTAGCAAGAAGGGAGGAGTTTCCTACCGATTCTTGGCTGGGGACCTCAGCGTTTGGCTGATGTACATACCCAGGGGGATTTAGGCTTGTTTCACTCAGATTTAGTTTTTAGCCTTACCTGCCCATACAGGTTTAATTTGGTTAATTCAGTTAATTGACTTTATTTGGTTTGCAGATTCTAGGAGATATATATATCCTAGAAAGAGTATTTTGGATGTGTCTTCAAAATGCTGATTTTACTTGAGTTACCATTACAATGAGGAGGATTGCAATGAAATAGCAATGAATAAAGTCCACAGAGGCATTTAACGTTCGCTGCTGTGTTTTCAGTTGAAGCTAACCACATCTTACTGTCGGGTATTTTCACTACAGGGCACAGGCTGCCCTAC
Source organism: Rhineura floridana (assembly GCF_030035675.1). Taxonomy (NCBI): domain Eukaryota; kingdom Metazoa; phylum Chordata; class Lepidosauria; order Squamata; family Rhineuridae; genus Rhineura; species Rhineura floridana. Next base: position 49,287,635 of record NC_084489.1, read on the forward strand.
AATGCATCTTCATTAGGAGCATGAGTTTTGCCTAGATTGCCACCAGGAAAGCTGGACATAGTAAGGAATGTTAAGAAGCCAAGCAAGACCAGACCCAAATGGCTGGCCCTCTAAAGTCAGACCAAGTGACATTTGAGCAGAGGGAAGGACCAGAATCCAGCAGAACGCTGGCACTCGGCAGTCAAAGAGCAGAGAGCACTTCCTCCAGTAATTATTTGAACATTAACTGCAATCAGCGAGAAAAGAGCAGAAAGTACTTTTTCTGTATAGCTCCAACTTCCAAGATGCACTGCTGAGTGCTGTTTCTTCCAAGCTTTAATAAGAAATATGGTGATGAATGGCCTACTCTGCTTGCTAAGATCAAGGCAGCTAAGATTAGAAGACATGATGACATATTATAGGAGAAAGCAGTATGTACACTGAATGATAAGAGAAGCCCAGTTGGTGACTCCTTAACTGACTCTGCTGTCTTCTTTCCCCAAACATGAGGTTTGTCCATTTATCCCTACTCTTTATTTTGAATCTTATTGCTTGCTTATTTATTTCTTATACTCATTAGATGTCTAGTGGCATACAATAAAAACATAACAATATACAATCAAAATCTATTATATATTTTGGAAAGTTGTATATTTGATATGCATTTGGACACCTCTTAAGATATTGTAGCCAAATCTTTCATGATGGTTCTTGAGATCTAGGAACAGGTTTTCATCTATGTTTGGATACAATTGGACAGCAGTTTGAATCAAGATGGCAGAGTGAACTTTCAAAACTGAACTATTTTAACCACTGATTTTAAAACTGCACTATTTGCTTTCTTAGAATTCCAGAGCAACACCAGATAGAGGCAGCTAGTCCACAATAAAATATAAATTCAAGTCAACATAAGCCACTTTCCCCACTACAAAACTAAAACTAAAATACAATAAAAGTCACAGGAACTAAAACCACCAACCACACTCCAAAGACAAAAACGGGATCTTAAATTTTATTTATTTATTTACTATTTGCATTTGTGTGTTGCTTTGCAACACAAGTTCTGTAGGTAACAATAGGCCTGGGAGAACAGGAGAGCCTGATGCTGGAAAAACCAGAATATGGGTGCCAGACAAGATTCCCTAGGGAGAGCATTCCTTAGCCAGGAGGCCACCACAGAAAAGGTCCTCTCTCTCTCTCTCTCTCTCTCTCATGGCCAACTTCTGAACTTCTGATAATGGGTGTAGGAGCACAGATGGTTTATCAAAACAGTGTTTCCCAACTGTGTTACAATGCCATAGTCCTTTAGCTCACCTTTTTTGTTGTTGTTGAAACAATGTGCTATTTTTAATTAAACTAAATCCATGCTTGTTATTTGTCACCTTGACTATTGCAACTTTATTTTGACTGGTCTTCCACAAACTTGTATCAGACCTTTGATTTCTATTCAACACTCCACTGCCAAGGTCATTTATTTGGCTTGCCATTTTGACCATGTTACTCCACTTCAGTTTGACCAAGTCCCTTCACTGGCTCCTTATTTATTTCAGGATTCAGTACAAGCTTCTTGTTTTAACTTTAAAAGCTTTACATGATCTGGGTCCTCCTTATCTCTCAGCTCTTATTTCTCATTATAGCCCTGCTTGAGATCTCTGCTCCTCAAACTCTGTGCTTCTCACCTGTCCCAAGGTTGTTTGCTCTTTAGCTCAACTCCATTCACTTTCTCTTACTGCTCCATATTCCTGGAATTGTCTCCTGGAGCACTTGCACACTGCTCCCTCAATTTCAGTTTTTAAGTCTTATTTAAGAATCTTCCTTTTTCTCAAAGCTTTTGGAATTTCAGCTTAGGTTTTTTTAAATTTTCTAAAGTTTGGATATTTTGTCTGTCCCAAATCTTCCAACATGCAGCTTCATTATCATCTCCTTGTCTGTGCTTTAAAGTGTTTGTTACTATGAAATTTTTACTATATATCAGAGAGAGAGAGAGAGGGAGAGAGGGAGAAGGAGAGAATGAGAGTTGCTCCTTTTTCCCTTAAAGACAGAGACAGGCTACAATCCTATACCCACTTTCCTAGGTGTAAGCCCCATTGAACTCAAAGGGACTTACCTCAGGCTAGACATGCATAGGATTGTGCCGTTCATGTCCTTTTCTGGGGGGGAGTGTCAAATATACCGTGACCTATATTTATTCCACATCACTGCCTATCGGACCTATTCTTTTAGGGGTTAGAGGAGAGGGCTGACTATTTAGGAAATAAGTCCACTAAACTCACGCTGGTGTATCAGATATTAACAGTGAATTAAAACCACAGGTAAAAATAGTGACACTGGCATATTCCTGTCACTGGTCTTGACAGGAAATTTATTTTGCTGTAGCCAAGAAGTAATTAACCTCCACTGCGAGAGAATTCTATTACTAGCAGCTATTCTGCCATGCAAACTGCACTACATGGAAATGTTACAGATCATCAAGCAGAAAAGGCAGATTTGTCTGCATTTGAAATGAAAGTTCCAGGTCCTCCGTCTCCTCCCTTGCTGGCTCCCCTCCCCCTTTCTCTTGGTCTTCACTGAAGCCAGAAATTAAAGCATGCATGGCAAGGAGGAAAATGGGATTAAGCAGAAAGGAGTTTCATAAGGTTTGGGTAAGGAGTTCATTTTGAGAATGCGTGCATGCTGAGAAGTGTATATGTGTCTTCTTCTCTCTCTCTCTCTTTTTATGAATAACGTGCTTTTTATGAAAAAAAGTCCCTGTGATGATCTAGAATGACATTCAACCATGAATAGTTTCATAAGAAAAGGTCAGCGTTGCTTCTCATCATGCTGCCTTGTGCTGTTTTGGTGAGTGAAAATGGCATGCTTGCCCAGCTCAACAGAAAAAAAAAGATCCCTGAATCGAAAAATGGTGGCTGTCTTCAGGGCATTCTAGCCTCAACTCAGCAGCACAGAGGTTGTTGCACTTTACAAACTGAGATAGCAAAGGAGATGAGGGGTACTCAACGAGCAGTAGAGATTTAGACCTCCTCTCCATTGACAAAACAATTAGGAACATAAGAAGCTACCCTATACTGAATGAGACCATTGGTCCATCTACCTCAGTATTGTCAATGCTGACTGGAGCAGTTCTCCAGGGTTTCAGAGAGGATGTCTTTCCTAGCCTTATCTGAAGATCCTAGAGATTGAACCTGGGATCTTCTGCATATAAGGCAGAAGCTCTATTTCAAGAGTAGGTAGAGCTTAACCAGAGACCTTACTGATTGATGTGTAATTAATTAGCTAATTGTTTTTGTATTACATTCTGTCCTTTAGTCCTTGTTTATTGTTCACACATTATAGATCCTCTTCAGTCCCAGAAGGTGGGATATATACATATGTACATACAGACATACAGAGTTTGGAAAAGTTACTTTTTAAAATTGCAACTCCCATCAGCCCCAGCCAGCATGGCCACTGGATTGAGTTGATAGGAGTTGTAGTTCAAAAAAGTAACTTTTCTGAGCTCTGCATACATACACACATATATACATACATACATACGTACATACATACATACCTACAGAGCTTGGAAAAGTTACTTTTTTGAACTACAACTCCCATCAGCCCAATCCAGTGGCCATGCTGGCTGGGGCTGATGGGAGTTGTAGTTCAAAAAAGTAACTTTTCCAAGCTCTCTGTCTGTCTGTCTGTCTCTCTCTCTCTCTCTGTGTGTGTGTGTATATGTGTGTGTGTATATGTGTGTGTAGATAGCAGAGCTTGGAAAAGTTACTTGGGCTGATGGGAGTTGTATTTCAAAAAAGTAACTTTTCCAAGCTCTGGAGTTAGATAGGTAGACAGACAGACAGTTTTGAAAGCAACAAACAGAACTCCACCCAAGCTTGCTCTGGATCCCTATAAGGATTCCGTTAATCACCTAAAAATATATGAAAGTAATTGTGATTAACAAAACAGAGGTTTTTATTGTATTAACAAAATGTTTCAGCTTCCGCCTTCATCAGCTGCCAACATACAAATTCTGTTACGGCAGTTGTAGAGCTTTGAGGATGGAATGCTCAGAGGGGCTTCATTTGCAGAAGCTAAGTAGTGGTGGTACTGTCCTCCAGGTTCAGGCCATGTGGTGCCAATGTGTCCAGAGAGTAAATCCAAAAGTTTTCCCTTTTAGTCAATGCTGCTGGATCTGTTGGCATCTCTATAGCTGTTATAGAAAAGTCCAATAGGCTGTGACTCTCAGTGTTGAAATGTTTTGCAACTGGTTGCTCCACTTTTTTTTTGTTAAGATTGCTGATTTGTGGTTTCTGAAGCGTGTGCATAGGTCAGTTGTGGTTTTTCCTACATATTGGATATGACATCCTGATCTTTTGCATTCAATGATGTAAATTATATTGCAGTACCTGCAGGTGATGTTCTGTTTGATGTAATAGGTCCTGCCTGTCCTAGTGCTTGTAAAAGTAGCTGTCTCCCTGAGGTACACACAGGTGATACAGTGTTTGGAGTGACAAGGATGAGACCCAGGATTGGTGATAAGTGGCTTAAGCACAGCTCTCACTAACAGTCTGTGCAAATTAGGAGGCTGGCAAAATGCTACAACAGGAGGCCTGCTGATGGCTCTAGCAAGATGTTCGGAGTTTGCCAGCAATGGGTAGCTCTCCCTGATTGCTCAGTGATAGGAGATGCTGGATGGAAATCTACCACTAATGGAATCTGTTGCTCTCTGCTGTTTGACACCTCAGTATGATGGAGGAGGTTTTCTCTGGACAGAATGGAGGCTCGGTGGATGTTGCAATCGATAATATGTGGAGGATATCCTCTTGGAAGAAGGTATTCTTTAAGTTCACTGATCCTTCTCTGGTATTTATCTTCAGTGTTGCAAATAAGTTTGATTCTCAGAGCTAAGCTATACACAATGTTTTTCTTTATATGCTTAGGATGGCAGGATTTCCAGTTTAAATAGGTGTGGGCATCAGTGGGTTTGCTGTAGAGATCAGTGGGTATTTTGTTGTTTTCAATGGTGAGAAGGACATCCAGAAAAGGGATGCGTGGATTGTCATTTGTACTATTAAATGTAAACTTAATGCATGGATGGATAGAGTTGATGTAATTTTTAAATTGTTCTAAACTCTCTCTACCATTTGTCCAGACCATAAAGATGTCATCAATGTATCGCCACCATATAAGTGGTGTGTTGATGGCCTTTTTGAGGATCTCCTGTTCCAGTTCACCCATAAAGAGATTCGCATATGATGGAGCCATGTATAAACTAATGACAGGTCTTTAAAACCTGTTGAAGAGAGCCAAGATCCCAAATTGGACAGCAAGCATTTGGTTCCATCATCTGAGAATCTCCATGTGGAAGTGGGCACCAGGATAATTGATAGTGGAATGATATTCTCTGAACAAGGGTCAATTATTGACAGATCAGCAGCAGAGTCTCCCAAATATAAAACTATACATTGGGGTGGGGAACCTCTGTCCTCTGGCAGAATTAGGCCCACCAGGCCAGCCAATTTGGTCCATGGAGCTGTTTGTGGTCAGCCACACCCACCTGTTACGGATGTCATCTGATGTCATGCTTTCAGCACTATTCATTCAGCATTCCATAAGCGGGGTGCCACAGAGGACAAAGCTCTTTAATGCACAGCAGATATCATGACCATGCAGAAGCACTAACAGGGCCTCCCCAGCAGACCTTAAGTCAGTTGGTAGGCTGCTTAGATCCCAAGCTGTTTAGGGCTTTATAAACCATGACAACAACCATTTACCATCCATTGAGATGCAAACACACTGGATTGAGGACATGACCCATCAAATGTGCTGGGATGCTGAGAAGGATGTAAAGAAAGTGTATGGCAGCCTATGCCAACCTGGTGCCCTCCCAGTGTTCTGGACTACAACTCCCACAATCACTGACCATTAGCCATGATGGCTGGGAGTGATGGGAGTTAAAACCTCTGGAAAGCCCCAGGCAGGGAAAGTTGGTGTAAGGGCATGAACATCTAGAGACTTGTCTTAAGACATGACTTGTCTTAAGTCATGAAGGAGTTTAAAGGTAAGCACCATCCTTTCGTACTTTGTCTGGAAATGTTCTGGGATACCAGTGAGACATGTTTCCGCAATCCAGTCCTAGTTAGTAGTCTGGTATCTGTATTTTTAATTAACTGTGGTTAAAATACAACATATTAAGATATTTATATATTTATTAATAGATTCATACACCACCTTTCAGGGGAAAATGCCTCCCAAAGTGGCTTAGCCTAATCCAGGAGAGGAGAATCTGTTGTGTTCCAGGTGTTACTAGACTCCCAATTCCTATTGGAACCCCAGCCAGCATGGGCAGTGGTCAGGAATGATGGGAGTTGTGGTCCACCATCACCTGGAGGGCCACAGGCTATGGTCTGATCCAGCCTAACCTATTTTGAAAACTAAAAAATGGTCACGAGCCCTACTGAAAATCACAAGGGTTGTAAATGTTGAGAATTACAGCTTAATGCCTGCATGCTTTTCAGCCATTTGGTGAGCAACAGCTCTGCATTAGCAGCAGGATCTCCTCCTCCTTCTCAAGATAGCACGTTGCAGATCTGAAATGATTTCATCTTAATGAAGGACTATGGGGAAAAAAAAGAAATCTACATTTTAAAATGACAGTGAGCTCTAGGACTCCAGATGACTGTTATTAATGAGAAATGTTTAAGGCCTTTTTAATAGGGGTTTCTGCCTGAATCATATTCCATTTAAGAGAGATTTTCATTTCTGCCTACAGAAGAAAAGTTTCTGAGAACAAATAATTGAAGTTTACAATGTACCACCAAGGAACCTATTCAGAAGGCTTTTATTCTCTTTTTACAAACCCTCTGTGCTCAAAAGTCAGAAAATGTATGTGCTAAAAATGAGTAATGGACCATAATTGGCCATCCTAACGGGTTCTATGCTAACACCACCTCCAATCCACCCCCGAGCAAAATCTCATGTAAACAGTTTACCTCAGAGACACATAAACAAAATAAGCAAACAAAAAGCCTGTGTAAGATGGTACACTCCAGGAATATGAGGGGTCTTACACACTCATTTTAAAAGGCAGGGTGAAGTTTGCCTACAAAATGAATAATTCATGCTAATGCTATGGGAAAGTGGGCATTTAGTGTGTGTGTGTGTGTGTGTGTGTGTGTGTGTGTGTGTGAGAGAGAGAGAGAGAGAGAGAGAGAGAGAGAGAGAGAGAGAGAGAGTGTGTGTGTGTGAGAGTGTGTGTGTGTGAGAGTGTGTGTGTGTGAGAGTGTGTGTGTGAGAGAGTGTGTGTGTGAGAGAGTGTGTGTGTGAGAGAGTGTGTGTGTGAGAGTGTGAGAGTGTGAGAGTGTGAGAGTGTGAGAGTGTGAGAGTGAGAGTGTGTGAGAGTGAGAGTGTGTGTGTGTGAGAGTGTGTGTGTGTGAGAGTGTGTGTGTGTGTGAGAGTGTGTGTGTGTGAGAGAGTGTGTGTGTGTGAGAGTGTGTGTGTGTGTGAGAGTGTGTGAGAGTGTGAGAGTGTGAGAGAGTGAGAGAGAGAGAGAGAGAAGCTTTATCAAATGCAAATTCCATTTTACAAAGCTCAAAAAACTGGTAAAACATAGAAGGGTAATGAAACCAGGTAACACATATAAGTAAAATAAAATGTCTCCACCTACCTCATGAGTTCTTGGATTATAGATGGGGTTAGCCTTATTACATTTGGCATCCATTCAGTAAATTATAGACACATTTGAAATATCAGCCACAATAGTGATAAAAACCATGATCCTGGTCCCCTCCCCCAGCTTCGTTGTGAGGAGGGTGGATCGCCTTTTGGACCTGGCTTCTACCTTGATGGGACATGACCCCTGGTGCTGCGTGCAGAAGTTTACTCTGCTGAGGGTGGTGTGTAAAGCCACCTGATTGGCTGGCTCTTGCACCCACCTATTCTCCCGCTCATTGCGGTTTTTGGTGGCACGCGCCCTCACACCCTTTACCTTTTCAGTGTGGGCTTAGCTTGTTGCCACTAGGGGGCCTCACAGGAATTTTACCTTCCTTTGTCGTTTTGACCAGGGAGGTTTTTTGCCTGTGTCATACTGGATTGTGAATTGGTGGCAGGGTTAGGTTAAAAGGTTGTTTTGGCAGGGTCAGGGTGGGGTTAGGAAATATTGGGTAAGTGGAGAAATTGGTGAGAACCTTGAAGCACCTTCTAGAAGGTGAAGGGGGGTTTCCTCAGACCTGTCCATCAAAGCCTCAAGGCCAGATGGTGGGAACAGGAGCCCTTCTTGAGGACTGCCCAGATCACAGCCTCAATGCCTCAAGGGTGGAGCTGAGGGTGACCTGGACAGAATTCCCTAGGCACAGTTAATGTGCTGGCAAGGATGGCCCTAGGAGTAGGTTGTAAAACTACCCTTGAGCCTAGAGTCAAGGTTCCTTACCAAAAATCTGAGGATTGGGGTTTAAGCTTTATGGCACTCAGATTTTAGGAGCCCACACTGATCTTTAATATTTATTTAGTTTCCCTCTGCAGATCTTAATCTGATAATTGGCCTAACTGATCATTCGGCTTAATTGGCTCATTTGCTTAGGAGGAGAATTGGTTCAATTTGGTTTAATTTGGCTTAATAAAATGTTGCCCTTTTCTTCCCATATTTTGTGTCTGCCTCATCATTTGGGGGGTCTGGGTGCAACAGCACATTTAATACCACTGAAAACTTGTGTGAGGGAGAAAAGCAGTAAAAGTCTATGAAATTAATGTTTCTCATATAGATAAGCCAGTCAATCAGCCTCAGTGTACTTAATTTCCCATTGATGATACCTAAATTTTATTTGGTTCTGTAACGAATGGATCTTAGCTAATATACTTCCCTACCCCCCCCTTTAAGTGACTATACAAATTTAATAAGATTTGGAAACATTTTAAAAATATAGTTTTTAGTTTAGTGCTCTCAGAAGATCAACACGTCATAATTTAATATTTTTGCTATAACAAACCTTTTAGTCAAAATAACTTCCCCATGTTATGCAGTTGTGTTATGATTTTATTTATTACTAGGGGCTGTGTCCCTACTTGCATTGCTCACCAACTCCACCTACACCTCTCATCAAACGCCTCCTTACTTTGCCAAGTACCCCTTAGATCTCATGAAACCCACATATTCTCCCCAATAAGCCCTTATCCAAGAGGTGGGGAACCATTTTGGCTCCCGTTCCTCAGGGTCCAACTCCAACTCAGCCAATAGTCAGAGATAATGGGCATTGTCATCCAACAACATCTGGAGGGCACCACATTGGCTAAATATTTGAAATGGATTAAGCCATTTTTGCAGAGCCACCACAACCATGGGAGATTATTAAGCTACCCCTGCTCTAACCACTACACCACCATAGATGTTATGATGCATCAAGGCCAAAATATTTATTATTTATTTTTTTACAGTTTCTTTAGCCCACCCTTCATTATATGATCCCAGTGCAAGTTATAGTGCAATTAAAACACTTCCAAAACAATGAAAAAGCTCCACCCCATAATATATGGCTAAAGATTCCCATCAAAATAAACAACCACAGAACCTTCCACAGCTCCTAACTGTAGCAGCAGACTAACATCCCATAATTGCCCAGGCAAACAGATGGGTTTTTACCTCGCACTGAATGCAAACAGCATCAGTCATACTTCTGGGGGTGTGGGAATTCCATAATTGGGGAATAGTGTCTAAAAACATTTTTTCAGAGTGGTCATTTAAAAAACAACAACCCACTTATATATCATGTTGTCATCTGTGGCAGTAACAGAAACAAAAGAAAAACAAATCAGGTGGCCTGAAGTGTCAGAATATTAAACAAAAGGAACTAAAAGAAGTGAAAGAGTTCAATCAATTCTCAAGTTTTTCAGAACAGGCAAGGAATTGGAGAGTGAGGGAGAAGATGCTTTGATTTGGATTCCTGCATTGAGCAGGGGGTTGGACTCGATGGCCTTATAGGCCCCTTCCAACTCTACTATTTTATGATTCTATGCATTTCAAGTTTGTATCAGGCTCAGAATATTTGTGCTTGCCCACCAAGGGCATCTCTTTGGGCCACAGCACTCACTGAAATAAATGGGAGGCCCTTGTGGGGGGAGAAGCAGCTGTGTGCATGTGGCATGGAATCCCCTATGCTCAGTGGGTCAGAGTGCTCAACTCTCATGCCATTTGAGTATGGGTAAAAACATGCCACAACATCTAAACAATGAGCTATTATTTCCTTGAAGAGAGCCTGCTGTACACACACACCCATTCTCTCTCTCTGATTGCCCAGGAATCCCAATCGCCGGGAGAGTCTACACCTGCAAAGCTGGCTTTCCTTTATAGAAGTTCCACCTAGCGTATGAAAGATGGGACCCGTGGGGTGCTTGACAGTGCGGATGGGGTGAAGGGATATGTCCCAACTAGCTGAGTGTCTGAACAGACCACCTGTGTTGTTGCATTGTTCCCTCCTTCAAATCCATCAGAGTGGAATTCCTATTCTATCCCTCATTTCTCCTTGAACACTTCTCATTTTATGTGTGACACATGACAGCTGCGAATAAAAGGGAAGCAGCACTAGAGGTTGGGCCACTCACCAGTCTGTAAAACAAGCTACAGCTTCATACTCTGTGAACAGGCTGCTTTTTAAAAAGCCATTTCAGAGTCTTCTCTTTCAATATCAAAGATCACTCAGCTCAACAATTAACATCAGAGTTACAGTGTATTCATTACAGGCATATATATATAATGATTTTCCTAAGATACTTCCAAAAAGCACACTGTGAGCCGTCCAATAGGACAACTGTACATATTTTGTTGCAGAAAAAGAGCTAAGAAGTTAAAAGTGCCTTCTGAGCAGAGATTAGAAAAGATAAACAGGAGTTGCCAAGGAAGCATTAAGCATGGTCTTATCTATTTGGGTCACTTATCAGAGTGCTGTTCCCATTTGTAGGGCACCATATCAAGCACAGCATGTTCCAGTGTAGGATCTTTTTGGAAAATAGAAGGTAACTTTAACTCATTCACAATAATGGTAATGCCATTTTGATACTTGGTTTTTAAAGTTATTCTTTAATAACTGAATGTTATATACTTGCAATCATTGTCTCCCTCTGTGGCTGTGGCATGTATCCCTGCATATCAATCAACATAAAAAGAGTTTTCTCTTACCACAATTAGTAAATTGGAAGATGTGTTGAAGTACAAAAAGTCCACTCAATCAAAAATGGTTTGAGGCAACTGTAAACATTACTCTAATGATGACTGATGTTTCCTAGAGAACATCTGTGACTAAGATAAGCAGGATGTTATAATTATGACTACTATGCTTGCACTGCTAAAGAGATAGTTGAGAAATTAAATATCTTGAACACTATATTTCTTCCCTTTCACTGAAAATGGTTGATAGTGGCTAAAGGATTTTTTTAAAACGAAAACCAGAAGATAAAGTCTGAAAGACTACAGCATGAAAATGTGAGAAATTAATCACTGGTGGCATTGATTATTGCTTTTCAACCTTGACACTAGTCAAAGTCAGCAGCACATGATTGTGATGAAATGTCAGTTCATCGTTGTGATTTTGTAGAAAGGACGAATCAGAGAGGAAAGTCTCTGGCATACAGTTGGTAGACACACGAGAGAAGCCATTGATCAAAGATGACAATAGATTTATATACACAGACCAGGTACTCTAACCTTTTGCTTTACAAATGGTTACTAAAGGAAATCACAAATGTAATTTGTTCTTCAATGAATAACTATCCTTTGGGTCTAATCCAGAAGTCACTTCTCCAGAATTCCTGCTCCACGAGGTAGAGGGAGCCCCAGCTGATGAAGCGTCAAGGCCCCAGCTGACAAAGCGTCAAGGCGAGTTAAGCAGCAGAGCGAGTTTGGCAGCAGGGCAAGGAGGCCAGGGCCCCCCACTCTGCCCTTCTGTTCCCTGACCTCAACTAAACCACAGTCTCCAACCTATTGACGTAATAAACCTCAAACAAAACTATGCAGGTAAGAAGCCAGCAGGGGTGTGGGGGCTTTCCAGTGTTTTGCACAGCCTGCAGCATGTACGACTATCTGCCTGTTGGACAGCAGTCGTGCTCTCGGTGCAATGAGCTCCTGGCTCTCCGGGAACGACTTCATTTCCTTGAGGCCAAGGTGGCAGACCTGGAAAAGCTGAGAGAGGCAGAGAGGTGTGTGGAGGAGGCCTTCAGGGACGTTATAGCTGTGTCCCACTCCAGCGATGATAACTCTCCTGCTATCATGGAGAACGATGGTCTCGGGGAAGGAGAGCATCCAGCTGAGGAAGAGGGAAACGATCCCTTAGAAGGGACCCATTCCTTGGGGGATGAGCAGCTATCCTCTCGTGCCGAGGATATATCTCCAGGGGGTGGAGGGATCCTTGTAGTGGGTGATTCGATAATTAGGAACATAGACAGTGGGGTGTGTGATGGGCGTGTAGACCGCAAGGTGTTTTGCCTGCCTGGTGCGAAGGTTGCGGATATCGCCCGTCGTTTAGATAGTTTGGTAGACAGTGCTGGGGAGGAGTCAGTGGTCGTGGTGCACGTTGGCACCAACGACATGGGGAAATGCAGCCGTGAGGTCCTGGAAGCAAAATTTAGGTTGCTAGGTAGGATGCTGAAAGCCAGGACCTCCAAGGTGGCTTTCTCTGAAATGCTACCAGTTCCACGCGCAGGCCCAGCCAGACAGGCCCAGCTTTGCAGTCTCAATGCATGGATGAGACAATGGTGTCGGGTGGAAGGGTTTAGATTTGGTAGGCACTGGGGAATATTTTGGGACAAGCCGGGCCTGTACAAAAGGGACGGGCTCCACTTGAACCAGAATGGAACCAGACTGCTGGCACTTAAAATTAAAAAGGTAGCAGAGCAGCTTTTAAACTGACTGAGGGGGGAAACCCGACAGGAGCTGAGGAAGGTCCGGTTCGGAATAAACCTCCCCCCTGGGATAAAAACCAAAGAAATGATGAAATTTTAAAAGGGGTAGGCCTAGAAGTAGGCATTGTGAGAGCAGGGGCACAGGATATAAATTCAGAAGAGCAAAATTACCACAGGCCAAACCACAAGTGCCAAAGACACTTGAAGAGAGACACTGCTTACAAGTGCCTGTACGCTAATGCTAGGAGCCTCCGAACCAAGATGGGAGAACTGGAATGCTTGGTCTTAGAGGAGAGCATTGATATAGTGAGCATAACAGAGACCTGGTGGAATGGAGAAAACCAGTGGGATACGGTTATCCCTGGATATAAACTATATCGGAAGGACAGGGCAGGACGTATTGGTGGCGGAGTCGCTGTATACGTGAAAGAAGGCATTGAATCCAGCAAGCTCGAAACCCCAAAAGAGGCAGACTCCTCCACAGAATCGTTGTGGGTGGTGATACCATGCCCCAGGAGGGACTTAATACTGGGAACGATCTATCGTCCCCCTGATCAAAATGCTCAGGGAGACCTTGAGATGAGATATGAAATTGAGGAAGCATCCAAACTAGGAAATGTGGTAGTAATGGGTGACTTCAACTACCCGGACATAGACTGGCCGCATATGTGTTCCAGTCATGACAAAGAAGCAAAGTTTCTAGATATTCTAAATGACTATTCCCTAGACCAGTTGGTCATGGAACCGACCAGAGGGACGGCAACCCTGGACTTAATCCTCAGTGGGGACCGGGACCTGGTGTGAGATGTAAGTGTTGTTGAACCGATTGGGAGCAGTGACCACAGTGCTATTAAATTAAACATACATGTAAATGGCCAATTGCCAAGAAGATCCAACACGGTCACATTTGACTTCAAAAGAGGAAACTTCACAAAAATGAGGGGATTGGTAAAAAGAAAGCTGAAAAACAAAGTCCAGAGGGTCACATCACTCGAAAATGCTTGGAAGTTGTTTAAAAACACTATATTAGAAGCTCAACTGGAGTGCATACCGCAGATCAGAAAAGGTACCGCCAGGGCCAAGAAGATGCCAGCATGGTTAACGAGCAAAGTCAAGGAAGCTCTTAGAGGCAAAAAGTCTTCCTTCAGAAAATGGAAGTCTTGTCCGAATGAAGAAAATAAAAAAGAACACAAACTCTGGCAAAAGAAATGCAAGAAGACAATAAGGGATGCTAAAAAAGAATTTGAGGAGCACATTGCTAAGAACATAAAAACCAACAACAAAAAATTCTATAAATACATTCAAAGCAGGAGACCATCTAGGGAGGCGATTGGACCCTTGGATGATAAGGGAGTCAAAGGTGTACTAAAGAACGATAAGGAGATTGCAGAGAAGCTAAATGAATTCTTTGCATCTGTCTTCACAGTGGAAGATATAGGGCAGATCCCTGAACCTGAACTAACATTTGCAGGAAGGGATTCTGAGGAACTGAGACAAATAGTGGTAACGAGAGAGGAAGTTCTAAGCTTAATGGACAATATAAAAACTGACAAATCACCGGGGCCGGATGGCATCCACCCAAGAGTTCTCAAAGAACTCAAATGTGAAATTGCTGATCTGCTAACTAAAATATGTAACTTGTCCCTTGGGTCCTCCTCCGTGCCTGAGGACTGGAAAGTGGCAAATGTAACGCCAATATTCAAAAAGGGATCCAGAGGGGATCCCGGAAATTACAGACCAGTTAGCTTAACTTCTGTCCCTGGAAAACTGGTAGAAAGTATGATTAAAGCTAGATTAACTAAGCACATAGAAGAACAAGCCTTGCTGAAGCAGAGCCAGCCTGGCTTCTGCAAGGGAAAGTCCTGTCTCAGTAACCTATTAGAATTCTTTGAGAGTGTCAACAAGCATATAGATAGAGGTGATCCAGTGGACATAGTGTACTTAGACTTTCAAAAAGCGTTTGACAAGGTACCTCACCAAAGACTTCTGAGGAAGCTTAGCAGTCATGGAATAAGAGGAGAGGTCCTCTTGTGGATAAGAAATTGGTTAAGAAGCAGAAAGCAGAGAGTAGGAATAAACGGACAGTTCTCCCAATGGAGGGCTGTAGAAAGTGGAGTCCCTCAAGGATCAGTATTGGGACCTGTACTTTTCAACTTGTTCATTAATGACCTAGAATTAGGAGTGAGCAGTGAAGTGGCCAAGTTTGCTGACGACACTAAATTGTTCAGGGTTGTTAAAACAAAAAGGGATTGTGAAGAGCTCCAAAAAGATCTCTCCAAACTGAGTGAATGGGCGGAAAAATGGCAAATGCAATTCAATATAAACAAGTGTAAAATTATGCATATTGGAGCAAAAAATCTTAATTTCACATATACGCTCATGGGGTCTGAACTGGCGGTGACCGACCAGGAGAGAGACCTCGGGGTTGTAGTGGACAGCACGATGAAAATGTCGACCCAGTGTGCGGCAGCTGTGAAAAAGGCAAATTCCATGCTAGCGATAATTAGGAAAGGTATTGGAAATAAAACAGCCGATATCATAATGCCGTTATATAAATCTATGGTACGGCCGCATTTGGAATACTGTGTACAGTTCTGGTCACCTCATCTCAAAAAGGATATTATAGAGTTGGAAAAGGTTCAGAAGAGGGCAACCAGAATGATCAAGGGGATGGAGCGACTCCCTTACGAGGAAAGGTTGCAGCATTTGGGGCTTTTTAGTTTAGAGAAAAGGCGGGTCAGAGGAGACATGATAGAAGTGTATAAAATTATGCATGGCATTGAGAAAGTGGATAGAGAAAAGTTCTTCTCCCTCTCTCATAATACTAGAACTCGTGGACATTCAAAGAAGCTGAATGTTGGAAGATTCAGGACAGACAAAATGAAGTACTTCTTTACTCAGCGCATAGTTAAACTATGGAATTTGCTCCCACAAGATGCAGTAATGGCCACCAGCTTGGATGGCTTTAAAAGAAGATTAGATAAATTCATGGAGGACAGGGCTATCAATGGCTACTAGCCATGATGGCTGTGCTCTGCCACCCTAGTCAGAGGCAGCATGCTTCTGAAAACCAGTTGCTGGAAGCCTCAGGAGGGGAGAGTGTTCTTGCACTCGGGTCCTGCTTGCGGGCTTCCCCCAGGCACCTGGTTGGCCACTGTGAGAACAGGATGCTGGACTAGATGGGCCACTGGCCTGATCCAGCAGGCTCTTCTTATGTTCTTATGTTCTTATGACAGAATCTAGTATTTTATGACAGCAAGAAGTTACCCATTCCTTTGTAATGAGAGTGATACTCAGTATATACAATAGAGAATCAGTTAAATATATACAGATTAATATCAACAAAACTCAGATTGAAAAATAAAACATTACATAAAATTACATCCTCTTACCAACATGAACCCAGCCAAACCTCAATTGTTACTAATGAGCTGAACAAGTTACTGTGGTATTTCATCTTACAGAGATGTTGGGCTCAGGGGCTTCATTTGCAGAGTGCATCCACATAAAACTATCACCTGTAGATATATATTGGGGTGTACTCATTCTTCTAAAAGAAGGTAAAGATCCAGCATGGGTCACTGCATATAGGCCAATATCTTTATTAAACACAGATTATAAGATATTTTAATGGGCATTTTGGCAAAATATTAAATAATTCCAATAGTAAATATATTAATTTGGACCAGTCAGACTTGAGTTGGCAAAGAAAGATGAAGGATAATATTTGACAAAATTTGCATACTACAGACTATGCCTCAAATAAGATGCAGAAAGTGATTACTATTTCTTGATGCAAAGGAGACATTTGATAATGTTGAATGGTCTTTTTTCTTTGAGTCCATCTCTTCATAGCCTATTATTGGATAATACCAGTGCCAAACCACAGCAGATTAAAGATAATTTTTTAAATATCACATCTGAAGTGAAGGGATCATTCCTTCTCAACTGCATAGAGAGCTTGGAGCTTTTCATCTATTCCTTGGACAGCAGAACCAAAATTTCCTTGCTCTGGAGTTTGTCAACTTAGCTCTAAAACGATGATATTCTATGCTGTGGCTCATACTGACAACTTTTACTTGCACAACATTTTTTGTTTAGGAAACAGCAACCAGAGCGGCTGGAGTGCTGGTGGGAATGGCGTCTATGGGCAGGACTTGCACTTGCGGTGGTTGGCCAGCGTGCTGGTGCTGCCAGAGGGCTCGACGCCATCAACACCTGCAACCCCCTCACCAACTTCAGTGTCCCGGCCACAGCCGCTGCCGCAGGTATGTTGTGGCTTGCCCTCATCCAGTGGGGCGGCGGCTGAACCTTCTCCAAGAAGATCAACGTGGCCGCCAAGCGAGGGAACACTACTGCCATTTACAACTACGGTGGCGGGATGGGGAACAACAACAAAGTCTCTCCCAGCTCTGCCCACCGGGGTATCTGGTACAGCATCATGGTAGATCTGAGGGTCAGGGAGGTGGGGTTGCTGTGGTCTATAAGAGTTCCATCTCACTCACCAAGCACCATGTCCATGCAGTTACTGGTCTGGAGTGTTTGCACCTTGTGCTGGGCCAGAGGGACAGACTGGGAATCCTTTTGGTGTACCGCCCACCTTGCTGCCCAATGGCTTCCCTAACTGAGCTGACGGAAGTGGTCTCGGAGGTACTGTTGAGATCCCCCAGACATTTAGTACTGGGGGATGTCAAGATCCATGCCAAGGCTACTTTGTCTGGGGCAGCTCAGGACTTCATGGCCGCCATGACAACCATGGGGCTGTCTCAACATGTTAGTGGCCCAACACATACATCGGGGCATACTCTTGACCTTATCTTTGCTACTGGACATGGGAATAGTAATCTGGATGTGGGGAGTTTTACATCTCTCCCGTTGTCATGGACAGATCACTGCTTGCTGAAGTTTAGACTCTCAGTGGCCTTTCCCCTCTGCAAGGGTGGGGGACCTATTAAATTGGTCCACCCCCAGAGACTAATGAATCCTGAAGGTTTTCAAAGGGCTCTGGGGGATTTTCCGGCTGATAGGACTGGCGCTCCTGTCGAAGCTCTGGCTAATCTGTGGAATGCAGAGATGACCTGGGCTGTTGACACGATCGCTCCTGCGCGCCCTCTCCTCTGTAGAGCTCATACAGCTCCTTGGTATACTCCAGAGCTGAGAGCGATGAAACAAGATAGGAGGCGGCTTGAGCGGAGATGGAGACGAACTCCCGATGAATGCAATTATGAGCTGGTTCGTGCTTCTACCAAGCTGTATGTAGGAGCGGTAAGGGTGGCAAAAAAACAACATTTCGCTGCCACTATTCAGTCATCTCTTTCCCGCCCAGCGGAGCTTTTTAGAGTGGTTCGAGGCCTACTCCATCTAGGCCTACAGGACATGGTAGATACATCGGTGGCCCGCTGTAATGAGTTTGCTGAGCACTTCCAGCATAAGATCTTCTGCATTCGCCGGGACCTAGACTCCCACTTAACAGCAGTTAATCCTAATGAGGTGTCTGGAGCACAGTCTCGTCATGTTTTGTTGGATGAGTTTCAGTTGGTTCAGTTCGAGGACGTGGACAAGGTGCTTGGACAGGTTCGTGCAACCACTTCGGTACTGGATCCTTGCCCCTCTTGGCTAATAAAAGCTAGCAGGGATGGAACAGTTGGCTGGGCCAAGGAAGTGATTAATGCCTCTTTACGAGAGGGAGTGGTCCCTGGCTGTCTGAAAGAGGTGGTGGTGAGACCACTCCTGAAAAAATCTTCCTTGGACCCAGAGGATTTCAGCAGCTACAGACCAGTGGCGAATGTTCCATTCCTGGGCAAGATCTTGGAACAAGTGGTTGCTGACCAGCTCCAGGCGCTATTGGATGAAACCGATTATCTAGATCCATTTCAATCGGGTTTCAGGCCTGGTTTCGGCACTGAGACGGCCTTGGTCACCCTGTTTGATGACCTATGTCGGGAGAGAGACAGAGGGAGTGTAACTCTGCTGATTCTCCTTGATCTCTCAGCAGCTTTTGATACCATCGACCATGGTATCCTTCTGGAGAGGCTTGTGGAGTTGGGAGTCAGAGGCACTGCTTGGCAGTGGTTCTGCTCCTACTTAGCGGGTCGTCTCCAGAAGATAGTGCTTGGGGAACATTGCTCAACACCGTGGGTTCTCCAATGTGGGGTCCCGCAGGGTTCAGTTTTGTCTCCCATGCTTTTTAACATATATATGAAGCCGCTGGGTGCGGTCATCAGGAGTTTTGGAGTGCGTTGTCATCAGTACGCTGATGACACGCAGCTCTACTTCTCCTTCTCATCTTCTTCAGGTGAGGCTGTTGATGTGCTGAACCGTTGCCTGGCCGCGACAATGGACTGGATGAGAACTAACAAACTGAGACTCAATCCTGATAAGACTGAGATGCTGTTGGTGGATGGTTTCTCTGATCGGATGGTGGATATATATCCTGTCCTGGATGGGGTTACACTCCCCCTAAAGGAGCAGGTTCGTAGTCTGGGAGTCGTTTTAGACTCTTCCCTCTCACTCGAGGCTCATGTAGCCTCGGTGGCCCGGAATGCGTTCTACCAACTTCGGTTGATAGCCCAACTACATCCCTATCTTAGTAAGGAAGACCTCACATCAGTGATACATGCTCTGGTAACCTCGCGTCTGGACTACTGCAACGCGCTTTACGTAGGGCTACCTTTGAAGACGGTTCGGAAGCTACAGCTAGTGCAAAATGTGGCAGCCAGACTGCTAACAAGAACCAAGCGGTCTGAGCATATAACACCTGTTCTGGCTCGCCTGCACTGGCTCGCCTGCACTGGCTTCCCATATGCTTCCGGGCAAGATTCAAAGTGTTGGTACTAACCTATAAAGCCTTATACGGCGCGGGACCACGATATCTGTCGGAACGCCTCTCCCAATATGAACCCGCCCATTCACTACGGTCTACTACGAAGGCCCTCCTCCGGGTCCCGACCCATAGGGAGGCCCGGAGGGTGGTGACAAGATCTAGGGCCTTCTCAGTGGTGGCCCCCAAACTATGGAATAGTGTCCCCGAGGAGGTGCGCTTGGCGCCGACACTATCATCTTTTCGGCGCCAAGTTAAAACCTTCCTCTTCTCTGAGGCATTTTAATTTAAGTTAATTTAATTTTCAATTGTTGTAATCTGATTTCAGTTTGCACAGTTTTTATATACTTTGTTTTATGAGATTGTGTAATTTTATTGTATTTTTTTGATGTTCACCGCCCAGAGAGCTATTGCTAGTCGGGCGGTATATAAGTTTAATTAATAAATAATAAATAAATAAATCCAGGCCATGACCCACCCTGCTTCTGTGGGACCAACTGGTGCTGGGGAAAGCTTACTCATATTTTGCCATCAGAGAAGCTGATTAGAAGTTCAGTTGAAGGTGTTGGACTTTCAAGTATGGAAGGAAAGAGAGAGAACCAACCCACAGCTTTGTTAGGGGTAGCCTGAAATGTTTCTGCTGCTCCAGGTGCCTGTACCACACTGTATTTTCATTGGAAGTTTTGTAATCACTGTTTTTTAATAATGTTATTTGTTATTTAATTTTGTAAATTGTATTGTTTTATGGATGTTTTTCTTGTAAGCTGCCTTGGGGGCCTTTTGGCCATAAGGCGGGGTATGTATGTATGTATGTATGTATGTATGTATGTATGTATGTATGAATAATCACATCTGTTAAAAAAATTGGGACCAGAAAAACAGATTACTGAGACTGGACTACCATTTAGAGTCAATATTGGACAGATTAAAAAGAAAGATATGATTAATGATGTCCAGTTGTGGAAAAATAACAATATTTTTGGGATTAAAGAATTGGTTTATCAAGTTGGGATTTTTTATATGTGTAATGCAATTTAGGGTAAACTACTGGGAAGAAATCCCCTTTGGTTTGAATACCTTCAAGTTAGATCCTCCATTCAGGAATATCTCAGATCAAATCAGCTAACAGGAGATATGATAGAATTTGAACTAATCATGAAGACCAAATAAACATGTTAGCAAAAATATTTATTGCTGCCTAATAAATATGACACATAACCAAAACAAATAAAATACTATATGTTAAAATGGGCTCAAAATATCAGAGAAAATATACCATTGGATATCTAGAACAACCTTTGGAAAAGGTACACATATCCTTAAATATGGGAATAAATATGGGAAATTGTTTTAAGATTATGAATAGTAACTATTTTTCATATTGAATCGTGTGGAAAGTTTGGTGGCAGGAGAACATAAAGAATTAGTTTTGTATATGTTAGCTGCAGCAAGAATACTCTTTGCTACAACATGGAGATTTTAATGCCATTTTCATGTTTTCAGCAGGGCAACACTTTTTCCTTATATTTATAATACAAATTTCAAAGCTTGTAATATATGCAGCTGATTTATAATTTTCTGATAAAACTGTGTTATGTTAATGATGTTTATATGTTAAATAAACATATGCATATATTCGGGTGTGCAATGGTTCTGTGTACCTCCTGAATTACAAGGCAAATGGGATGATTCAGGTGAGGTTTTCACATGCCAGAGTTGGATTGCACTATTAACAAGGCACTTCAAATTGGATCAGGAATTCCCTAAATTCCTGACTTGCTCTGTGAACTTGGGTGCCGCAAAAATGCCACATGACTAAAGGCACTTTAAAAAAAGAAAAGTTGATTTATTTATTATCTGATTTATATTCCACCCTTCCTCCCAGCAGGAGCCCAAAGTTTAACCCAAAAGTTAAACCAAGCTGACTAGGAAAACACCCTGAGCTCAAGTGAGGAGGGCATGGAGAGATGGGGTGTGTGTGTTTTGATGGACAGGTCTAGGTTTTAATCACAGTGAATTATTTTCCATAGTGATTTGGGGGAGGTATGTTGGAGAAAATATTATAGAAGTGTTCATTTTTCACATCAATCCATGTTGTTATTTTCCACCACACCCCCTTCCCCTGTGCAAGTCAATGGAGAGATTAGAGAGAGATCTCTCTCCAGGGAAAAGAATTTGTATCCCAAAAGCCCATGGTGCTGGACAGATGCACACTCCCACAAAAAGATTCATGGGGCAACAGAATCCTTTTTGGAGGGGCATTTCACCCCTACTTGGGGATTTTCTTGGGGATTTTCTTGGGGATTCATGCTCTTCCCCCCCACTTCTCCCCCCCCTCATGATTTCTATTGTATCTACCCCAAAATGGTAAAGTTTACCCTTGTTGGAGAACCAGTACAGCTATCATTTTGAAATTTGGCAGGCTTCAATCCCAGAAGGGGTCATCATGCCTGCAAACTGCATCCAATTCTGGCGAAAACTAAGAGTCTTTTAAAAAACATTAAAATGTTCCTGCACAACCCTCCCTGGATATTTCTGCCTACAATTTGGCAGGGTCATTCCACCCTGGAAGGGCTCCTATGTCTGCAAATGTCTTCCAGTTGAAAGGGGGAAAAGTTATAGCCACATTTTGATTCCCTATCATAATGAATAAAAGAAAAAAAGGATCTTAAGATTGAGTGATTTTGAAGAATGAGTTAAACTGGAAACAGCAATTTCAAAACAGGCTGGGCTGCTTCCTGAACCTACAGATACAAGTTGAATCTTG
The DNA here is from genome assembly GCF_030035675.1 of Rhineura floridana. Classification (NCBI taxonomy): domain Eukaryota; kingdom Metazoa; phylum Chordata; class Lepidosauria; order Squamata; family Rhineuridae; genus Rhineura; species Rhineura floridana. The sequence continues at coordinate 49,310,065 of NC_084489.1, forward strand.
TGGCCGGTGCACACCATAATATATATACTATTAGTTTTTTTGTGATCATGAATTTAGATCTGCTTCTCATTAGCATTGCAGTGATCTCAAGCTGAGACTCCAGATCTCCACATAATTAGTAAACCTGGCAGATGACAATTTAATAGCATCACTTATCTACACAAATTGGCACTTGACATAGATTATACTTTTCAGCAGTTTGGCTGCTGGACAGTTCCTGTGTGACTCTGGAGACAGAAACAGCATTTGCGCGTGATGATTGTATATCCAAGCCATGTGAATGACCATCTAAAACTTAAAGCAGAATGACAAGTCAAGTGCTTCTTAAAATGTTTGAGTAAGGCCTTGAATACCATGAGTTTCAGTCTAAACTGAACACTTTAAAGAATGGATCTTACCAGTGAGGCAAGAGATAACATAGGATGTATTTGCTAGGGGTGTGCATTGGCTCTGTGTGTGGACTCAATAATAAGTAAATCAGGATGATTTGGAGGTCTCCCCAGCTCCAAAGATGAAGTGTGATGACAAAAAACTTCCTAAGCCTGATTGGGGACCCCACAAAGCCTCATGGTGCTCTGTCACACTGTTTTGGAGCTTTTCTGTAATGTACTGTGTATTGTTCTATATGTTCTGATACAGCTCTATGTTTTTCTAAGTCCATGGGCTTTGCAAGAAGTGAGGCTGTTCAAATATTGCTCGTGGAACACTGAAGAGCTCTGGATTGTTTTTAATTTTTTTGTGAAAGCACAGCAGTGGAGATTCTTTTTAAAAAGTTAAAAGCTTCAAAAGCATGCATTGCTCTGCATTAACATCAAACTCAGAGCTCTTCAGAACGCCACAGGCAGCATTCTAGACAGTCTCACAATGTAAGGCTTGTTGGGAACCTATAAAGGCTTACCTATTGGGCAGCCTGTAAAACTTATTGGAGGACACAATCAACTACCAGAAACAAAGGCAGGAGGAAAGCTACAAAGTTTTTTTAAAAAAAACGTAGAAGCAATAAGGGCTTATGGGAGGAAGTTAACCTTTTTTTCTTTTCCCACGAAAATCCCTGGACCTATTTGTCTGCAGTTTGGTACGTTTAATCCAGGGGCTCCTGCGCTTGTAAAAATAGTCCACTTTGGGTAAAATGGGAAAAGTTATAGACTTTTTAGATTCTCCATTATAGTGAATGGGAAACAAAGAGCTTCATTTTATACAGAGTGGTTTAGAAACGAAAACAGTGGGAAGCAGAGAGAACATAGAATGACTGAGAAACAGATCAAAATTTTTAAAAATGCACAGCTACAAGACAAATCATGCGATCCACTCTTAGTATCTGCACACAGACATACCCCAATGATCTCTTGAAAAACTGGATATTCGTGGAAAGGTTGCCACAAAAATAAATACAATGTGATCTGGGAGTACTTTATGAAAATGGAAATGGACTGCCTTCAAGTTGATCCCAACTTATGGCTACCCTGTGAATTGGGTTTTCATGGTAGGCAGTATTCAGAGGGGGTTTACCATTGCCTCCCTCAGCATGAGTCTTCCTCAGCTGACTAGGGCCTGCTCAGCTTGCCACAGCTGTACAAGCCAGCCCCTTCCTTGTCCGCAACTGCCAGCTGGGGGGCAACTGGGCTCCTTGGGACTATGCAGCTTCCCCACGGCTGCACAGGTGGCAGAGCACATAACCCCTGAGCCACTCACTGTGGGGGTGATCTTTAGCTGGCCCTTGACACCCAGGAGACACGAACGGGGATTTGAACTCACAGACTCTGGACTCCCAGACAGGCTCTCCTCCCTACTGTGCTATGCCAGCTGTTACTTATTTTATACTGGTACTGAATTCTGTGTTGTGCAGTTTGTGTCATCTGCATTTGCCCCATTGCCACCTCCACCCATCATTCGGGCAGGCAGTATCCCATTGCAGGCATAAGTGAAACATTATGGGAAAAATCTGACTTTGACTAATGAGCTATTATTTCATGCAGAAATAATTAATTAATGTTTGATTTATATATTTTAAGTTGCTATGAGTAGAGATATGAAAAGGCACCTTTTTCTCTTCCATTCTGTATTAGAATCATAGAATCATACAATAGTAGAGTTGGAAGGGGCCTATAAGGCCATCAAGTCCAACCCCCTGCTCAATGCAGGAATCCAAATCAAAGCATTCCCGACAGATGGCTGTCCAGCTGCCTCTTGAATGCCTCCAGTGTCAGAGAGCCCACTACCTCTCTAGGTAATTGGTTCCATTGTCGTATGGCTCTAACAGGAAGTTTTTCCTGATGTCTAGTCGAAATCTGGCTTCCTGCAACTTGAGCCCATTATTCCGTGTCCTGCACTCTGGGACGATCGAGAAGAAATCATGGCCCTCCTCTGTGTGACAACCTTTCATGTACTTGAAGAGTGCTATCATATCTCCCCTCAGTCTTCTCTTCTCCAGGCTAAACATGCCCAGTTCTTTCAGTCTCTCCTCATAGGGCTTTGTTTCCAGTCCCTTGATCATCTTTGTTGCCCTCCTCTGAACCTGTTCCAGTTTGTCTGCATCCTTCTTGAAGTACGGAGACAGAACTGGACGCAGTATTCGAGGCCTAACCAGTGCTGAATAGAGGGGAACTAATACTTCACGTGATTTGGAAACTATACTTCTGTTTATGCAGCCTAATATAGCATTTGCCTCTTTTGCAGCCACATCACACTGTTGGCTCATATTCAGCTTGTGATCAATGACAATTCCAAGATCCTTCTCACATATCGTACTGCTGAGCCAAGTATCCCCCATCTTATAACTGTGGATTTGGTTTCTTTTTCCTAAGTGTAGAACTTTGCATTTATCCCTGTTGAATTTCATTCTGTTGTTTTCAGCCCAATGCTCTAGCCTATCAAGATCCCTTTGAATTTTGTTTCTGTCTTCCACGGTATTAGCTATGCCCCCCAACTTTGTATCATCTGCAAATTTGATAAGCATGCTTTGTACCTCCTCATCCAAGTCATTAATAAAAATGTTAAAGAGCACTGGGCCCAGGACCGAGCCCTGTGGTACCCCACTCATTACTTCGACCCAGTTTGAGAAGGAACCATTGATAAGCACTCTTTGAGTACGATTCTGGAGGCAACTGTGCATCCATCTTAGAGTTATTTCATCGAGCCCCCATTTAGCTAGCTTGCTTATCAGAATATCATGGGGCACTTTGTCAAAAACTTTGCTGAAGTTGAGATATATTATGTCCACAGCATTCCCACAGTCTACAAGGGAGGTTACCCGATCAAAAAATGAGATGAGATTAGTTTGGCATGATTTGTTCTTCATAAATCCATATTGGCTCCTAGTAATCACTGCATTGCTTTCAAGGTGCTTACAGATTGACTGCTTTATAATCTGCTCCAGAATTTTTCCAGGGATTGATGTTAGGCTGACTGGTCTGTAGTTCCCCAGTTCCTCCTTCTTGCCCTTTTTGAAGATCACATGCAGCACTGTTTCCATTCCACTGCAGTTCATTTTCCACCAAAAGCTACATTATTAATTTCACTGTCCATTTATGTTTTTGTCAGGATTCTTTCAACCTTTTATAAAATAACGAGTTTATTTTAAGATAATACTTAAACTAACCAAAAAAACACAAACCACCACCTGAAAATGTTCATTGTTTTTTGCCTACTAGCCAAACATTTTCTTCTCCTTTTTTCTACTTCTAATAGTAGTTCAAGTTTCAGAGGATTATGATTTTTAACAGTCTGGGGATAAAGGATGCATATGAGTTACTTTTGCCACTGATTTATGCCATTCCATTTTCATGTTCTTTCATTGCTATGTTTGAGAAGAAATATTGTTAAACGAAGCCATCTCAGACTTCATGCATGTGTCTTTTCAAGCATACGGTGTTAAAACAGATTAAAAAAATAAACAGCATGAGAAATAGCAATGAAGACCTTTATTTCAACTCACAAGGCAGTTTGCAAAAATCCCAGCCCAGTTCTTCTTAATACAGAGTTTAGCACTGTTGAAACACTTTCTAGATTGAGGAGGAAGCTTTGCTTAGCATGTAGAGAGTCTTTAGTTACACTTACCACCTGGCTGGACTAGTGTGGTGAACATTTAGATTTTATGTTGCATGCTTTTATTTTTAGTGTCCAGCACAAAATCATTTTCCTTTGTAGTAGCAGCAAGAAACGTCTTGATGCCAACAGCAAACATTAATTTAGCACAAAAGATTCTGAGATAAAAAGATACTTATTTATTCTCAATTGCACAAAGCTGTCTAGATTCCGATGCTTTAGGGCAGGCGTTCCCATACTGTGATCTGTGAACCACCAGCAGTCCATGAGCTTCATTCAGGGGATCCATGACATTAAATATGCATATTGGTTTTTAATTGTATTTCTATTGCTTCTTTTATTTCTTGTGTTTTCTTGTATTATAGTTTAAATTTCTATGAAATGCAAATGGTAATAAAATATAAGAAATAAAAGAAGCAAAATACAATTAAAACCATACAGCATCATACAGTGCATTACAGTTGCTACAAGCAGAAAAATCAGTAAGAGGTCCATCAAGACCATCAGCAATTTTTAAGTGGTTCATGGGAGAAGAAAGTTTTGGAACTGCTGCTTTAGGGACAGTTAACAAATATTACTGATAGGCTGCTTTGGATTTTCAAAGTACTGAACATTAGGTTTTCCTGTTTAATTGATACGGGGCAGGAGGAACAGAGCATTGGCTCTATGTGGAGCTGCATTGACAAAAACTAACCTGTATCGAATGACTGTGATGAACCCCTATGTTCTGGTGTAGTCCAACAGTGTTTTCCATGGTGTCTGGGATTTAGCAGCCTCTTTAGTGAACCCTGAACAAGGAGATATATTGATAGATATATTGGGTTGTATTTAAGAATACACATCCTCAGATCAGTCCCTTTTTCACAATAGCCAGCTAGGCTGAACTGCCTAGTTCTGTAGTAATTAAAGACCAGAATCATTGATGAGATGAAACCAAGCTATACATAAATTTCTTATTGGCTGCCTAGACCTTACATACTTGCCCTATATGTAGAGGCATGTTACCTGGTATTTGGAGGGAAGAGTGTTAGAGTAGTGCAGTTTACACATACGGCAAAGGGACAGGAGGTGTCATGGCAGCATGTATGTTCCTCCTTCCCTTGCTTACCGGTGTGGTGTTCTCTGTCCTGGAACTCACAGTTGTCAGAGTGGAGTGGGTTTAGTGACTGGTGGTGTCTAAGGTCCCAAGGCAAAGTACCTGTTAGGACTCTAGGCAGAGAACTACTAGCAACAGGTTGTATCCGATGCATTTAGCTAATGGTTGTGACTCAATTAGGTCCATTCATTTCAATGGGTCTACTCTGAATAAAACTTAGTTGGATATGGCCCAATACTTTCAAGTCCCTAGGAGTGTTCCAGAGACATATTGTTTTGTGCAAATGTGGTCATTCTGGTCCTTTCTCCATACTTTCCTCTCACCAACAGGGCTGGCCCTATCATTCGGTAGAGTGAGGCAGCTGCCTCAGTCAGCTGATGTGGGAGTTGGGGAGAGTGGTGGCAAGGTGCTGGAGGACAGAACTGTGTGTACCACAGTTTGCTCTATGTTCTGTAATCTAGCCTGATGCTCTCAGATGCAGCGGAGGATACTTGTCCTGTCACTGGTGTTGAAGTAAGATCAGACCTGCCAGTCTGGCTGGCTTCTGTATCTGAAATTAGGAAGGAAATTCATCTTGTCCTTTGCCTCAGGCAGCAAAATGCTTTGGGCCAGTCCTGTTCACTAAAGCTCTAAGTATGCAATCCATGGGGCCAGAAGGATATAGGTCACATCCTCACTATAGATTTAAAGCAGTATGATAACACTTTAACAGTCATGGCCTCCCCCACAGAATTCTGAGAGCAGTAGTTTGTTAAGGTACTGAGGCTTGCTAGAAGACACCCTATTTCTCTTACAGAGCTACAGTTCTCAGAGAGGTTTAACAATCAATCCCTTTCCCCAAAGAACTCAGAATTGTAGCTCCTGTCAGGGGGCAACTCTCAGCACCCATAATATGGGGGAAACCATGACTGTTTGAAGTAGTATAATAGGTCTCTAAATGTATAGTGCAGATATGGCCTATAAGTATAGTGCTGATATGGACACAGACTCATGCCATGTGCGTGGCCATGGTTTTGGCCTCCCTGTTTGAGGGTTTATATAATGATGGTGGTGTGCTATGACTGAGTGCTGAGTTCCATCATATCCTGCATGCTGTCATGTCTCTGTAAGCAGGGTGGTGGTGGTAGTGGTGAATGCAGAGGTGGCTGTTTTAAAATTTATGTATCCCTCCCATTGACTTCAGTGGGAGGAATAATTTTGTGCCTTGCCTGGGGTTGATGTACAATTGTGCTGTCTCGGTAAGATCATGGGCATGGATGTAAGGATCATAAGATATGGTCTAACTGTGCTCCTTCCCTGTGCCACCCACATCCTGCCCACTGCTCTGCTCCATTTCAGCTGTTGCATCAGTATGTTACACCAAAAAATGGCTCTTTACATCTGGAGGAAGCTCCAAGAACGCACCCAGATGGGAAACCAGTATAAGTCAAAACCTTTATTGATTACCTATATCTTTTGCAAAAGAGAGACTAGACTTTTCGGCTCATGCCTGAAAACCAGTCTAAAGCATGATTATACAGAAACAAGTGATATATGCTTTCAAGCCCTCCTAAGACAGCCCCTCCCTCTTGTTAGTAACTTTCCAGGATTCTCTATTGTCTTGCATTGAGCTAACGTCCTGGCCTTGAGCGCTCATCCGTGCTGTGCCTACCTCCCCCAACGCAATACATTCCAGTCACTATCTACTTGAATAGTATCTTGTTACATGGGATGGGTAAGCTAGCATTTTAAGTATCAAACACCAACTGAACATTTAGCATCCACAGGCATCTTAGGAATTTTGTTTTTCTAGTTCTATGTTATCTCAAGTTAACACATTCTGTACCGTGTCAAATTAACACCACATGCACTATAATTCCCAAACTATGCCTTATTTCATCACAAGTAGATTGTTCTGCTGGTGTACCTGCCAGCCTCTTTTTCATGGCAGCAGTGTATCTGCAATTCTATGGGCATTGTAAGATTTCCATTGAATCCTATAGCCCAGCGGTGGGGAACCTCAGGCCCAGGGGTGGAATGTGGTCATGCAGGCCTCTGCATTTGATTCTTGGAATTCTCCCCAGGCCACACCCCTCACTGGTCCAGCTTCACACCCGGAGTGTTTTTGCCTGGCTGGATTGGATCCTTGAACTCTAATAATACCTCTTGCTTGTCAGGATGGAGGATAGAAAGGGGTGTGTAGAAACTACCCTACTGTACAAAGGTGAGATGCACACTCCTTAATCCACCTGCTTTTGCCTATGGCTGCACTTATCACTTGCATGTGGCCCTCAGAAGGTTGTCTAAAAGGGAAAGTGGCCCTCAGGCTGAAAAAGTTTCCGTACCCCTGCTATAGGCTTTAGTTTAGAGTTGCATCGTAAAGCTTCTTTTGTCTGTTTTTTTAAAAGGAGGGTGATGATCATTACATGATGAATATGACCAGAAATGTGAGCAGAAGACCTCAATGCAGCACGTGCCATTTAGACTAGCAGGAAAGTTCATCTCTCTTTCCTTGGATGAGAACTTTGTCATCATAAATGTTAGCATTTATTTCTGTATAAGTTATATGAGATCTTCTAAAGTGACGCAACTTTAGAATTTCACACTAAAAGTTTGCAAAACTTAGCACATTAAATTCCACGACCATGCAAAATTTAAATGTCAAGGATTCAGGGTTTGTTTCAGCTATCCCATCCTCCCCAAAATTCAAGTTAAAAAAAACCTCCCACATTTTCCCTATCTATTATGTAATAGGTGGGATTGTTGTGTTAGAGTAAAAAAATCACTAATTTTCACAAACATTTTCAGCAGTGCCAAAGAGTAAACTATCTATTCCCAATTAAATAATTGCTTCAGTGGTGTTGACCTGCTCAGGAAGTCTTTCAGAAGACCCAGACCATTTCTCCCCAGCCAACCCTTTAGTTACCCCACCACACGTTAAACCAGAGTAATTTATGTATTTGCTCATACTAAAAGAAAGTTGACTTTAAAAAATTAACATTCTCCCCAGGAGAACTTTACATATTTTGAAAGCCTATGTGAGTACACAATATTAATGGTCACATTTATGCAGTTAATGGCATTGGGTGGTATTCAATGCTAGTCCTACTCAGAGTAGGGCCATTGAAGTTACTGAAACATGACTAAGGCTGCAATCCAATACATGTCTACTCAGAAGTAAGCTCCCTTGGGTTTAATGGGACTTACTTCCAGGTAGATGTGGAAGCCTAACTTAGGTTCATTAATTTCAGTGGCTATACTCTAGGTAGGATTTATTTGGTTACAACCCTAAATGTGTGCCAAGAAACCAACATGACAAAAATAGCCATTTTCTTGGCCTAGAGTGTGGGGGAGGGCCCCTACCACATTGACAAAGAAGTATAGGCTTTTCTTGGCGTTAGGAGTAATATTGGAACTTTTATCCCCATAACTGCATTGCTGCTCATCTTACCACACTTGCACATGCAGTACCTTTTATAATATTAACTAAAAGGGATTTTTGCAATGGTACTTCAGGGACCAGTTGACCATAATGGAAGAAGGAGTCTCTCTCATTACACTGATTTACACAGGCTAATATAACCATCATTAATTTTTAGAGGCAAAGTACAAAAATGATGCATGTTCCCCTTAGAGAGGTATATAATTGATGAATTATTGATCTTCATTCACATTAGATTTCTAACCTATTACCTAGATGTCTTTTGTTAACATTCTATAGATCTTTGAATATGAGTCATTTTGCAGTTAACAGCAAACGGGGAATTAAACAATGGAAAGATACTATTAATGACCCAGATTCCACACTAAATCTCTGATCCGAAACCCCAGAGTCTTAGCTATAAACCACCCATATGCAGAGTATGGAAATTGTACTTGATTTGTACTTTGCTCCTCTTTGAGATGGTTTGCCAAAGCAATGATAGCATCTGAAAAGAAACAATAGGGCAATCACTGTAGCAGGACAAGGTGTGGGAGCAATTTGTGGTAGATGCTAAAACTACAAATTCACATCCTCCCCAGCAAGCATGGAATGGCCACGGATGATGGGAGCTGTAGTTCAGCAACATCTGGACAACCAAAGGTTCCTCACACCTGCTCTAAATTATAGTTTAGGCTTCACCTTCACCTTTCTCTTTGTCCACTTGACCATCCAAAGTTGCCTCATACCAAGTCAATACCATTGGTCCATTGATCCCAGTTTTGTCTCCTTCAGTTGACAGCAACTATCTAGGCAGCAGTCTTCCCCAGCATCTGAGATCTTTACGCTGGTGATGCAGGAATTGAACCTAGAACATCCAAAATGTGAAGGCAGAGATGGGGTACTTGTGGCTCTCCAGATGTTGTTGGACTCCAGCTTCCTTTAGCCCCAGCCAGCATGGCCAATGGTCAAGGATGACAGGTGCTGTAGTCCAGGAACAAATGGAGAGCTACAGGTTCCCCATTGTTGATGCAAGGCATGTACTCTACTAGATAGGTTCAGGATCCATTTACTACCCAAAAAATCCTTGTTCTTTTTACAGCTTTATCCTCAGCACTTCTGACAGCCAAGTAAGCTCCAAAGCACCATGTCACACAAGTAAATCCTAATTTTAGAATTATGATGGTAAATGACAGTTTGATCCCATGACATGTCAACGTATGGTTTACACCTTTCCTTTAACAGAAAGCTGAGAAACATTGCTTTGATAACATTCATGGCAAATAAAAATCAACAACGTACTGGGAAATCTGTGGCCCTCCAGATGTTGGTGGTCTCCAACTCCCATCATCCCTGGCCACTGGCCATGCTGGCTGGGGCTGATGGGAATTGGAGTCCAACAACATCTAGAGGGCTGCAAGTATGTCACCTGTGCTCTAAAGGCAAGCCATGCCAATGGGTGTCTGAAGATGCTGTGTGATTAACCATTTCAGGCGCAGTATAAACTGGTTATTCTTCTTGGCTTAAATCCTGTTTGGGGAGATAAAATGGATTTATTTATTTATTTACTTATTTACCACTTAATGCCAAAATAGACATTAAGGAAACATTTCCTCTTGTGTGCCTTCTTTTCATCACTGTTTTAAGGAAAAAATAACTCCACCTTTACCACTGCAGCTGCATAAATCATGTTTCTCCTCTCAAGCAAATAAATAAAGAACTTCCCCCAATAATTAACAGAAACCTGCTTTTGTTTCCATATTTTCCAAACATGCAAACAGATGATTCTCATCACTAGAGAACATCAATTAGATTATTCAACTGAAGAAGACCCATGGCAAAACTAAAAAGTTGTATTCCTCCCCCCGCCGAGGGCCCATGTATCTCTCATGTCAATCTGTGCCATGTCAATCAAGTATTTGTTATATAACAACACACGAGAGGGCTTTCTCATTAATGGCCTTCCAATTGTGGATCACCCTCTTCTCTCAGGCTCGACAAGTGTCAATCCTGGGTGGGCTTTTGGGCCCAGTTAAAATTGTGGTTTTGCCCCTAAGCTTTTTGATAATGTGTTCCTTGTGGGAACTGACATGGCTGCCTTGCCAGATCCGTGGGTTTTGCTGCTCTTGGTGTTTTAGAGTTTTCTCTGTTTTATATAACTTGTGTTATAGTATGTTAGCCTCCAAGAGGTCTTCTGTATCTTTAAATGTTGAGCAGGGGGAAGGGAGAATTCCACCTTGTGGTTTTTCCCATTACAGTGTTGCAAGAACACCTGCACTTGGCTGACTTTCTCTTCTCCTAAAGATACAGGATCAGTCTCAGGCCCTGAACCTGGCAACCCTACTTTCTAGGCTACAAAATATCCCCAAGCCACAGCCCTCACTGTCCCTTCTCTACTTCCCCTTAACTGTGGCAATGTCTCTTCCCTTCCTGGATGGAGAGGTGCGTATATGCACAGACACCTTTGACATTTGCATGGCTGGAATGTGGCCTATTACTGAGGTAAGAGTCACATCCATTTCGTTTGCCTCTGGCCCCACCTACTTCTAGAATGAAAATTGTCCATGAAGAAATGTGGCCCTCAGGCTAAAAATGTTCCACATCCTTGTCATAGGCTGACAGTTGATGCTAGTGGAGGAAAAAGAGGGTTTACTGAAAAACCATAAATATGATACACCAAAAATTATGAACGTTATTATATTTTCTTTTATTTCTTTCTTCATAAAAAACTTTCTTCTTCATAAAACAGCCCAACGCGTTTCGGCTTTTGTTAATAGCCTTCGTCAGGGGCTACAATACAAACATATTTACATATATCATTTTTTATTTTTACACATTATAACATTATACCTTAATAACAAAATATTTTTCTCTTTAAAATTACTTACACTTCACTTCTCCTATTCACGTCTCTTTCTTACTGTTATTCACCTTGCTCTTATTATTCTAATGTCTGAAGATCTCTTATAAAAGGCTTCGTTTTACACATGAATCATTACTCAGCTGTTTTGTGCATTCCATTACCATTGCTTGTGTTTTTCTAAAAGGGATCGTCTGCCAATTCCTTTCAATTTACAAAAGAGGAAGAAAATCTATTTCTCTGTTTAAGCCTGAAGGGGATAAAGTTTTTAAAGTTAAAATCCACCACATTTCCCTTTTTAGAAGTAATTTGTAGTCTTGTTTTCGTATTTTTTCTACACCCCAAAAACTAAAGTCTTTTATCGTATGGTTATACTCTGAAAAATGTTCAGCCAACGAAGAGCCCTGTCTCTTACATCTTATATTACTTAGATGTTCTCCTATTCTTGTTCTTAAAGATCTAGATGTCTGTCCTACATATAATTTTGGGCAACTGCATTCTATGATATATATCACTTGTGTAGTCGTACAAGTGGTAAAATGTCGTAGAAAAAATTCTTGTTGATTTAAAGGATTTACAAAAGATAGTTTCTTTTCTGTAAATTTGCAATAGTTACAGTGTCCACAAGCATGGTGTCCTTTTGGCATTGCAGCATCAAATATAGTTCTTTGTATTTTTTGATGTTCTGTATATGTACTTCTAATTATATGTTCTTTTATATTCTTTGTTCTTTTGAATGAAATTATTGGTTTTTCTGCACACCCAGGAACATGTCTCAAAATGATCCACAAGATCCTAGGGGAGGTCACAACAATGTAAAATGCAGCATTAAAAACCGTTCAAAACAAATTACAGTCACAACTAGAGGGTGTCCTAAAGATATAAATCTCAAGTGTCAAAGGCCAGGGTAAAGAGGTGCATCTTCTGCACTGATGAGAGCTGTATAATGACGGTGCCAGATGCACTTCTGTTGGGAGGAATTCCACACATTCAAAAGATAGTTTGTATAGCTGAGCACAGAGATGTTGAAATCACTTTGTTTTCAGCTGGCAGTGCAGCTGAATGTCTCCCCTGTGCATAGGCATAACACAATCATAATAGTTTTATCTTGGCAATCAAAAACAAACCCACATGCATTTAATGATCATTGATTGCAGTGTTCTTTCCTTCGCAAAGAAAGTCCTTTTCCTGTTATGAAATCTAATGATGTGAATTCAAATTGCTCAGCGTCAGGCTGCCAGAACCATAAGCAGGTATTTCTACCACAGTGCAGGAATACAACAAAAACCAAGCAGAGAGACAGGTGTGTTTGTGTACATATGTACACATTTCAGATGTGCACAAGCACACACAGAGCCTTTTGATCAAATACATCAATGAGAAGGGAGGCAGGGCAGAAGGGGAGCAAGTCAGATCCCTGAAAAGTTGCCTAACCCATTACTATTTCTTGTGCAGATTCACACACACACACACAAAGGAGAGGGAAGAGGGTTAAGCACTTATCTTGCCCACTAACCCACAGGATAGGAACTCAGCCCCTCTCTCTGTCTTGCCTCCACCTGCAAGGGAAGAGGGATGGGAAGGTCCAAACTGGAATTCCAAGCAGGCTTGGAGAGGATTCTGTTTCCTCTTGCTCTCTTCTTTTGTGGGAAGACAGAATCAAGAGTTTGAACGCAGAGCTATAACAAGTAGAGGTGACCCTGCCGTGTCCCAGCACAATTTTTTTTTTAAAAAAAATCTAAAGCAAATATCCATTAAATTCAGTTGGCCAAGCTACCTATGACAAGAAATGCCTGTTTGTATATAGGTTGCAGGTTTTCTTTAAAAATGCAAATTGCATTATTGTGGGAGAGGGAGGGGGCTGATAATTAACAGATTCAGATGAGGAGTCTTGGATAGGGAATTTAACCCCTACTGCAATCCTGAGGAATATTCCTTTTCTTAAGGTGGCATTTGCTTTGTGGTGGTGTTGATGGGAGGGGGAATCTTCTATTGGCACCAATGAGAAATCTCATCCAACCACAAATAGTAGTTTCAGAGGAGGGATTTCCTTCAGGACCATAGCAGGGGAGAAAAGGATTAAATGTTCCCCTCTCCCTGCTTTGATCTCATTTTTATCAGCCCCTCCCCCAGTTGATGTAATTTGCATTTTAAAAAACACCTGCATGTTAGATGCAAAATGCACAGTTAGGGTCATGCCTAATTTGGTCCTGTGGGATGAAGCATAAGCATCCATTGCTTGATTTCTAGCAGATGAGAAATCCTTCAAGCAAAGAGAGCCCCTTCTCTTTCAAATGCAATGATTTTGGCATTTGCATCTGATAATATTGTGTGCTTGCTTTTGCTCAGTCCCTTCACAAAGTGTCTTCACATCCACTTTTGAAGAATGTAATACTGTACTGTAAGGTGCCTGTGGGGAGAATGCCAGCTTCCAAAATACTCAAAATCCATTTTACTTTAAAAAGAAAAAAATCCTATTCATGCAACCTTATACAGCCTGTACCATTTAAATGTTTGAAGCTGTTAAGAGTTTATTGCAGGTGGACTCCAAAGAGCTCTAATTTCAGTCCAGGATTAGTTGATAGTGATGGAAGAAACAACAATTCTCTAGATTGCCAATTCTAATGTTAATAACCCAGATGTTGTTGGTGGCTGCCAGCTGGGAACACAATGGCCAAAAGCTCTGCATATGGAATCTAATGATGATGAGTGAATCATTTGACCACAACTAGCATTCTTGGCTTATGTTATCATTATCGCTTGTAACCTCATTCCTTTAGCCAGTGTCACAGGGAGCACTACTGTATCAAATGCTGGATTCATGGCTGTTTTCTTTCATGTAAATTTAGCTCTCGGCAAATCATCCTCTCTATCTTATTATATTCACAGTTCTAGATACATAGAAAATCCCATCATGTCAAGTTCAATACTGCATGGTAGCTCAAAAAAAGGCTGTCATAAATTATATTATAAATGTTTGGTGATTTTTTGAGATGTAGCTGTTTCCTTGTAAAAACCTAGAAATTGCTGGAGGAACCCCCCCACTCTCTTCTCCTATATTCTTGTTGAAAACATTTTTAAATAAATGGCTCTCTTCCTGCAAAAAACAACACCATAGCATTGCTTTGCATTGATTAATACAAGAAGAGGCACATCTCAGAATGAATGTAAGAACAGCCCTGCTGGATCAGACCAAAGGCCCATCTAGTCCTGCACCCTGTACTAGTCCTCTGAGAAATAAATAAACAAATAAATAAATCCTGCAGTTTTTTTACCATTCTCCATCAATGAATGAGAAACAAAATTGCATGTGCAAATGATCGAAGTGTGTGTATGTGTGTTTTGTTACACTTACCTTACCTGTGAGGGAACCAAAGGGTGTTTGTGTGTGTCCTTTCTTTCAGTCTACAAATCCTCTCTTCAGCTGTCTGCAACTTGTCTGGGTGCCAGCATTTCAATTAAAACCCAGGGGAAGCCATCATTAGGTAACTTTTTCTGATCAAGAAGTGTGGGCAGCCAGGACGGCTCCAAAGTGTTAGAGAAAAGTTTACTGGAAAAAACACACACATCATCAGTAGTATAGTGGCAAATTCAGAAGTGCAGGATCCCTTCATGTTAGTCATAGCCACACCCCTTCCCCTTTTTTGCTGTGGGCTGAGAATGGGATCCTTGTTAATGCCTTCTCTTACAAGATGCATCCTTAGGAGCCAGTAAGTATATAAGGGGAGAGCGTTAGCTACTGAGAAGACTTTTCTCAGTGGCTGACTAGCTTTCTTTCACTCTGATTGGCTCCAATCAGCAGGAAAGGTCAAGGAAGCATGTTAGAAGATTCTTCTCAGTGGCTAAGACACTCCCTTTTCATGCTCACAGGATGCTGGGGAGATAGGGACTCTGCTGGGACCCTACTCCCCCAAAAGTAAAGGGTCTAAGACCCCATGAGACTCTGGAGAATTACACATCATCCTCAGCCACCTTACAATGATAAGATCAGCTCAAAACTCCACATGAACTGAAATTCTGATGTGCCCTGAGAATGAGGCAGAAAAGTGGAGGTCTCTTTAACAGTGGAAGAAAACGTTCGAGACATTGAGGGCTAGGTTTTTGTACAGCACAATCCTGTACACCCCTGTTCTTTCTATAGAGTTTGCATGTAGAGATAAATGTGCCCCCCTGGTTCTCTCCATTCCACCAGGTTTCCATTATGTCCCCTATATATTGATGCTCTTTTTTAAAGTAAAGCACTCCAGCTCAACCATCTTGACTCAGAGGCTTCTAGCATTAGGAGACGGACACCTATAAAAAGTCTCCCTCTCCAATGTCTCTGGAAGGTGCATCTTACCCTACAGCACTTTGGTATCTTTGAATTGCTTTCACTGGACACATCTTCTTAATTTATAAGTTCCCAGCATTCATAGTTCCCAATGACAGGTTTTCAGCATTCAGTATATGACTAAGAAAGGGGATGCCGTGGATACATCACATCTGAGTACGAGAGCCACCTGCTCACTGCGGGACAAAACTTAAACTAATGTATATAACAACCCTGGCTGTTCAGCTGAATTCTTTAAAAAAGTGATCACACAATGCCTTCCTATCTGCAAAATGTAGCATATTGAATAGGACTCACTGGCTTTCATTAGATTATTTTTTAAATTAAATCTGTATTACATTTGGTATAACCAAAGCACTTCTCATCCCACTCACTTCTTCAAGGTTGTAGCATTGGCATTCGCGGCTTACCTTTATGCTCCAGGTCCCACAGCCATGATCAGAAAGTGGTACATTTCACATTCAGCCTTTCCTGTGGCCAGACTATTGTATCTGGATCAGGGAGTGGGGAGAAAGGAGGGTTAACTCCAGTAGCATAGTGGAAAATTCAGAAGTACAGGGTTCTTTCATGATAGTCACGCCACACACCCTCACTCGCTTGCTTGCTGGTCTCTCTACACTCCTCAGTCCCTCCAGCACGAGCCATCTCCCATAACAACATTCATCCCTAGGAGCCAGCCAGCATGAAAGGGGTGTGTGTTAGCTACTGACAAGAGTTTTCTCACCTCTTTTCACTCTGATTAGTTCCAATAAGCAGGAAAGGACAAGGAAGCATGTTAGAAGATTCTTCTCAGTGGCTAACACACTCCCCTTTCATGCTGATTGGCTCGTAGGATGCTGGAGGCACAGGGACCTGGCTGGGACCCTGCTGTTTTGCCAAAGGTAGTTTTGCCAGAGGCAAGAAAGTTTGGTATCACAAAGACCATGAAAATTATATGTAAACAAAAACTGGGAAAAGGCTGTTTAAATCCCCTTTATGGCCCTGCTTGGATTTACACCGCTCAGTGCTTCTCTTCAGGCCGATGTTGAAGCTTATCTTCCCAGATCTAGGGCCATTTATTTATACCAAAAAGAGCCTCTGGGAGGGGGCACAGGTGGCACCTATGCCTGTGAGATTCTTACCTTTCCCAGTGGCCAGTTTACTTGAATCTCATGCCTCTGCTCTTTGTTTATCCCTCAGTGGCCTTGCATTTGTGCTAGCCAGGGCTGCAGATTTATTTATTTATTTTTATTTAATTAAATTTTTTATACCGCCCATAGCCAGGGCTCTCAGGGCGGTGTACAACAGAAAAAACATTTCATATACAATTTAAAATCTAGTCATCATAATCAACAATATAGATATACATCAGTAAAAAAGTTAAAAAACATAATTAAACCCATAAAGAAATGCAAGTTAATAGATAATTACAAAAAAGTGTGGCATACAAACTGAGTTTTATTTTTAAAATACCAATACTAAAAATACTAAAATGCCTGGGAAAAGAGGAAGGTTTTCACCTGGCGCCGAAAAGATAGTAATGTGGGTGCCAGGCGTACCTCGTCAGGAAGGGTGTTCCATAGTTTGGGGGCCACTACCAAGAAGACCCTCTTTCTTGTAATTGCCTTTCGGGCATCTTTCTGAGTAGGCACCCAGAGGAGGGCCTTCGATGTTGAGTGCAGTGTACGGGTAGGTTCATATCGGGAGAGATGTTTCATCAGGTATTGCGGGCCCGTACCGTGTATGGCTTTATAGGTTAAAACCAACACCTTGAATCGGGCCCGGAAACATATAGGCAGCCAGTGCAGGCGGGCCAGAATCGGTGTTACATGTTCTGACCGCTTGGTCCCAGTTATCAATCTGGCCGCTGCATTCTGCACGAGCTGCAGTTTCCGAACCGTCTTCAAGGGCAGCCCCACGTAGAGTGCATTGCAGTAGTCCAATTTTGAGGTTACCAGAGCATGAACGACTGAAGCAAGATGTTCCCTGTCCAGATATGGATGTAGCTGGGCCACCAGTCTAAGTTGGTAAAAAGCACTCCATGCCACCGAGGCCACCTGCGTCTCCAGTGACAAGGACGCGTCCAAAAGGACTCCCAAGCTGCGCACTTGCTCCTTCAGGGGGAGTGTAACCCCATCCAGAGCAGGTCGAACATCCATCATCTGGTCAGGGGATCCATTTACTAACAGCATCTCAGTCTTGTCTGGATTGAGCTTCAATTTGTTCGCTCTCATCCAGTCCATTATCGCGGCCAGGCATCAGTTTAGCACCTTGACGGCCTCACCTGAAGAAGATGAAAAGGAGAAGTAGAGCTGCGTATCATCAGCATACTGATGAAAACGCACTCCAAAACTCCGTCTCCATGCCAAAACCGGGCCTGAAACCCGATTGAAATGGATCCAGATAGTCGGTCTCATCCAAGAATGCCTGGAGCTGGGATGCAACCACCCTTTCCAGAACCTTGCCCAGGAATTGAATATTTGCTACTGGCCTGTAGTTATTAAGATTTTCAGGGTCCAGGGAAGATTTCTTCAGAAGTGGTCTCACTACCGCCACCTTAAGGCAGTTCGGGACCACTCCCTCATATAATGAAGCATTAATCATTTCCCTAGCCCAGCCGGCAGTGCCATCTCTGCTAGCTTTTATTAGCCAAGAGGGGCAAGGATCTAACACAGAAGTGGTTGCACGCACCTGTCCAAGCACCTTGTCAACGTCCTCAAGCTGTACCGATTGAAACTCATCCAAAAAAACATGACTGGACTGTGCTCCGGAAACCTCATTTGATCCAACTGCTATAATATTGGAATCTAAGTCCTGATGGATGCAAGAAATTTTGTCCTGGAAGTGCCTAGCAAATTCATCACAGCATGCTTTAGAAAATTCAATCACGTCCCTAGGGCCAGAGTGTAATAGACCCTTGATGGTTCGAAAGAGCTCCGCCGGACGGCAGATAGATGATTGAATAGAGGCAATGAAATGTTGTTTCTTTGCTGCCTGCACTGCCCCAAAATACGTCTTATTATAGGCACTCACCAGTGCAAAGTTGCATTCATCAGGAGTCCGTCTCCATCTGCACTCAAGCCTTCTCCTATGTTGTTTCATCGCCCTCAGCTCCGGAGTATACCATGGAGCCATGTGAGCTCTACAAAGGAAAGGGCACACAGGAGCGATCATGTCAGCTGCCCGGGTCATTTCTGTATTCCACAGATCGACCAGGGTGTCAACAGGAGCGCCAGCCTTATCAGCCAGAAAACTCCCAGAGCCTTTTGAAAACCATCAGGATCCAGCAGCCTCCGGGGGCGGACCATCTTAATAGGTCCCCCACCCTTGCAGAGGGGGAAAGTCGTTGTGAGTCTAAACTTCAACAAGCAGTGATCTGTCCATGACAAAGGAGCTGATGTAAGGCTCCCTATATACAGATCACTATCACCATGTCCAGTTGCGAAAAGCAGGTCCAGAGTGTGTCCTGCCACATGGGTTGGGCCAGTGGTATATTGGGACAGCCCCATGGTAGTCATGGAGACCATGAAGTCCTGAGCTGCCCCAGATAAGACGGCCTTGGCATGAATGTTGACATTGCCCAGTACTATTAGTCTAGGGGATCTCAACAAAACCTCCGAGACCACCTCCGTCAGCTCAGTCAGGGAGTCCGTTAGGCAGCGGGGTGGGCGGTACACCAACAGAATCCCCAATCTGTCCCTCTGGCCCAACTCAAGGTGCAAGCACTCAAGGCCAGTAACTACATGGACATGTGAAGCTTATTCCCAGCCCATCAGTGTATGTTATGAGCTCATCCACTGTCTGTTTTGGCTAATTAAACAGCCTTTTCCCAGTTTTTGTTTACATATACAGAGTGAGAAAGCCTGCAAATTGAGCTTACTGTCCTAAACAGAGCTTCTCAGACTACTGTACCAAGCAGGCAGCCTGCTCAAGCAATAACCAACCCTAAAGGTCAGTAAAAACGGGTGTGAGACAAGAATATGGGATAGGGTGAATAGGGCATGCCACTCTAAACCTCCTCAGTACATCTAGATGTCCTGTGGATTTATTTGCCCACAGACCTGCTCCCCAAAATTAAGGGGTCTAAAACTTTCCCCCAAGACCCCAGACTACTACATCCCTGGTTAACCCTTTAGTTCTTCATCACATTACAGTCTAGCCAAGATCAGCTATTAACCATGGGGGAAAAACTCAGTTAAAACCAAAACAATTAACAAATAAAATCAAAGCAAAATACATTTCACAGGTGTCACATATTGGGTCAACATCTTCATAAAGCTATCCACTGCCTTCCCAAGGTCTCTTTCCTGTTCAGTCATCACCCATTCAGACCTCATCACCAATTATGTGAAGTTAGGGTTTTTTTTGCCCCAAAGTTCATCAGTTTACACTTGCTTACACTGAATTTCAATTGCCATTTTAATGCTTTCAACCCAGTTTGGAGATATCCTTTTGGAGCTCCTTGCAATCCCTTTTTGTTCTTAGCGACCTGAACAATTGGGGATCATTAGCAAACTTGTCTACCACACTGCTCAACCCTAGCTCCAGGTCATTTATAGGGATGGGTGATAATTTCAATTCAGTTTTCATTTCAAGCAGAATTTATCATATTTGCAATTTCCAAAACAATATGAGAACCGAAACACAGCCATCCTTCAAAATTTGCATTTATTAGAATTTTGGGATGCAGTTCACCAGCTAAACAACATTTACAAAAATGCATATATTAGGGGCAGTGTGCATAAAAATGAATATATGAATGAAAATAACATGCAAAAAGGCACAAAATGATGAGAAATGGCTTCCAAAAATGTGTACCTTTGTCAAAACTCCCTACAAAAATATATTTATTCGGAGAAATTCACACTAAAATGGTGGAGAATTTTCATGAGGATTTTTTTTAAGCAAATCCACAGATCATTGTAGAAATGGAGAGAAATGAACATTGGAAAAATGAGAAACTGAGAGAACCGAAACAGACAGATCTTTACATCCCTAGTCATTTCTGACCATGTTAAAAGCATAGGTCTCCAACACAGATACTCAAGGGACCCTCTTGTTACTTTCCTCCACTCTGTGAACTGTCCATTTATTCCTACTCTCTGCTTCCTCTGCTTTCACCAGTTACTAATCCACAAGAGGAGCTCTATTTTTCTCCCCTGACTGTTAAGCCGAAGACTGTCTCTTTATACTGTACCAGTTCAGTTCAGTCCTTCATAGGATTTCCACTCTGAGTTAAATATGTCTTCTTTATGAAAAAGAGGAAGGCTGTCTGAAGCCTGAAGCTGCTTTCATTATTTAATGAAAGGTTCTGTAACAATGCCAGGACATTATCCCAGGAGGAGGACTCCTAACTATGGCATGAAAAATACCATGAAATTTCAAATTAAGTCACGCATTCAATGATGCTCCGAGAAGAATAAAGAACAACTATTCAGGAAATGGCCCAGAAATTTCTAAGAAGTTTGCACACTGGACATGCACATGCTTTTCTACTATAAACAATATTGCTGGTCTTGGACCGAATTAAAATAAATTCAATTCAATTCAATTCAACTATAAACAATAAGGAATTTCCAAAGACCTCCAATTTCAGACACCAAAGTTCAACTCTCATACGAAAGAATAATGGAGCAAATGACTATGAACCTTAATGTGTAATTTTATACTTTTTTGTCAGTTTGTGTCACAACCTTAAGACTGCTCTGTCCGACTTTGATATAAATAAAGGTGACTCTGAAATGAATATTTGCCTGTCTAGTCTATTACTCTATTTCCTTTCAGTCTCAGTTTCAGACTTGTTGATTTCTTCCAGCATTGCTATCTTCATAGAGAAATGGTGTGTGCAGCAAAACAGAGCACTCCACAATTGTTCCTCTTCCATGCACTACTGATTTTCCATCAGATATTCCTTTTCATAATCTGAAGGAATTGTATTAAAAAAAGATAAAAAATATCCCAAGTAGAACATTTTAAAACTTTAAGTAAGTGGGAAGTTTGCATTGGAGAGAGAGAAAAAAACACATGCACAGCTACTTGCACTTATATAATAATTTTCTTGATGTTGAGCACCTGTTATCATGCTCCCTTCACTCTTGTGAACGTTTTGCCTGCTCTAAGAATTATCCCCAGATTTAAACAATTTAAACATGATGTGAGTTCATGTTTTCCTATTGTCAGTGGATAAAACTATGAGTAGGCTGAACTGACCTAATGTGCCAGACCAGCCTAATGTGCCAGTACCAGACTTATATGTTGATTGCAATGCAGCTATCAATTGAATTATGCCCTTTTCAAATTTTATGTTGCCATTTTGGTTCAAAAATGCCAACTTTAGGGGGAAGTGCATTAAAAAGCATACACAAATGAGTATTTTAAGGGTAGAATGCATATACAATGTTTATAATTCAAATGTGATTTTTGTTTGTGTGCATTTCTTAATCTGCAAAAATCAGAAAAGAATGGGCATGAAATTAAGTACATGCATGTGACTGGATGTCTGGCTGCTTATGTACCATACATTTAAAGTGCATTTAAAGCATATTGCTTTCACAAAGAATCCTGGGAACTGTAGTTTACCCCACAGAGGGCTACAATTCTCAGTACCCTTTTACAAGCTACAGTCCCCAGGATTCTCTGGGGAGTCATGTGATTTAAATGAATGGTGTGTATGCAGCCTCTTTTTTATTCTCAAAAGAAGCTATATGTTGGGAGGGAGAATCAGATTAATGCCTTCATGGCTACCAATGGGGAGTTTAAACATTTTTCCACATGCTGTTTTTAACAGTTGAAATAGCTCCTTGAGCTGCCCCGTGGGCAGACATAAATAGGTGCTATATGGCACATATAAAAATTTCATAGAGGTAATTTGAATTGAGAAAACAATGAAAGGGAAAAGTTATTTAAAAAAACACACCCTCTTCCAGCCCAGTAGTCTGATCTGATTTTATGATCTCATGAGACTGCTTTTACCTTTTGGAAAAACTGTGGGAGATCAGTCACGGATCTCCCAATGTCATGCCTTATTGATGCGTTGGCAGTACACAAGACTTCCTTAGTTAGTTCAGTTTAGCATCACAATGCAATGCCAAATTTGTCCTTGAATGGATGGACCTGCCTTGCTGTAGTGAGACTTTCAATTTGAATAGCCCTAAAATATAGCTCATTTGTCATTATACAAAAGGTTTTAGTTAATTCTTACACCTTTCTGTCATCAGTGTAATTACCCCAAATTGCTTGTTTATTATAAATACATTTAATTACATAATTAGAATGCAATTATTACACAGTTTTATCTGATTTGCAATCACATAATTGCTGTTTGTGATGTCAAAAAAGATATTTATGCAACAAACACTAATACCACGAGATGGATGTACCACAAGTGACAGTTATGAGAGAGCTGACAAAAATATATATAAAAATGGCATGGAAGACTACTCAATGTTAGTTATGATCCTTTCCAAAATTATCCAGCTCTAATAAAATAATGAAAGCTTTTATGCAAAAGAGCAGAGCGAAACTATCAGGAAAAATCACAAAGAAGTGGTTCCCACGATGCCTAGGATGTGTCCAAAACAGCCAAAATGGATGGTGCTAAGGCACTGGTGGGAGCTATATTAAAGTGCTTGACACAGATTCTCTGTGTTGGAAAAATGCCATGATTATATTGGCTGTCGGTTGTGGAAATTTATCAGCTGGATCCAGACTGCTGGTTGCACCAGAGCCTATTGAAATCAATGGAACTTCATGATTAATTTGTCTCATTGATTTCAGTGGAAACAAAGTGTAACTAACTTAAATCTGGATGCTCCCCATAATCTCTACACAACTTTATCAGTCAATAGATTTACCTTTTCTGAACCTGGAGAGCTTGGCTCCAGTAGTTCAATCACTGGTGACTTCAAGACTAGATTACTGCAATGCATTCTATGTGGCACTTCCCTTGCACCTGACCTGGAAACTGCAATGAGTGCCAAATGCTGCAGCCAGACTGTTGATGGAGTTGAGACCATGTCAGCATATAACACCTCTGCTCAGAGATCTTCACTGGTTGCCAATTTGGTTACCAGGCCAAGCTCAAAGTGTTACTATTAGCATATAACAGCTTGGGACCAGTTTACTTGCGAGACCGCCATACCCAATAGGTGCCCATTCGAGTGCTTTGATCTGCAGAACAGGCACTATTACAGGTACCACTTAATATTCATTCTGCATTTGTAAGAGCTCACTCTTTTGGTGTGGTAGCACCTACTCCTTGGAACTCCCTGCCAGACAGGCATTTTCATTGTATACCTTCTAGCACCTGCTTAGTAATTTTCTGCTTAAACAAGCCTATCCAGACACATAGATGTAGATCTGTTTTAATCTTTTTAGTTAGTAACTTTTAATTGGTTTAAATATGTTCTTTACAATCAAGCAGTATGTAAATGTTGTTAAATAAAATAAATAAAAATAAAAAAATAGATTTAACCTTTGACCTGTATGATTTTATTACTAATTGATGTCGTGTTTCTAACTCTGACTTTCATAGTCTGATCACGCAATATTTTCCCCTACTTTCTAATTGTATTTTATATATTACTGTTGCATGCTCCCTCTTCCCCTGAGGTTCGAGAAGTTCTGAGGCGACATGCCCAGGGCTTGCGCTTTTTACAATTATTTTATTATTCTTTTTTAGCACAGAGCATTGGAGACTCAAGGCATCACTCTCCTTAGCAGAAATGTCTGTGAGCTAAAGCCAGTCAGTTTAGCAACAAAATGGGTTACTGAAAAAGAAGAGGGTGATTGCTCCATAACAGGAGGAACCCCAATGTTTTGCAGTTTAGTGGAAGAGGACCTTTTACTGCTTTCCTTCCACAACTGCGAGTTTGGGTAGGCCAGTTGGGCAAGTGTTCTGCCACCACACTTCCCTTTGGCTCCTTCTAATCCTGGATGGAAGGGCCTTCCAGAGAATCGAGGGACAGGGAAGCAGAGAGAGCATCCAGTTGACCTATCTCTCCTCGGTGCTCAAAGAAGCATACTTTTCTCTGTCAAACCCTCCTAGTACCATGTGTGGCATAAACCAAGTCATTTGGTAGAAATGTACGCACAAATCCAAGCCCAACAGCCAGTTTAATAAAATTAATTAAGAATAAAAAATAACTTAAGAGGACAAATGGAAGAGGCAGAATGCTGCTTCAAGAAAAAAATAAAGAGAATCTTCTAGTTCAAGTCTATTTTATCCTACTGCAGCTTCTGTCTCTTGTGTAACATACAATCCCAATGTTCAAATGGAAATGAGGGACTTGAGAAACAAAGGACTGTTTAGCAACAGTCATCTTTAAAAAAATACCAGATCCAGGGGCGCCTTGGTTGACATATGGATGTGGCTAGCCACCCAACTGAGCAGCCAGGAAAATGCTCAAAGGTTAAAGGATGAAGCAAGCAAGGAGGCAATGGTTATAGTTATTGTTGGGCACTATTGTGGTGTTAACTGCCCTTGGGTATCTCCATATCCCTGCCAGATAGTACTCATCCCTCACTTTGTGCATTGAAGATGTGACTTCTCTGCTAACACAGAATGGAGAACACTTTTTTCCAGAGTTCTCTGGGAAGAGGGACTGACTGTTAAACCACTCTGGCAACTGTAGCTCTGTTAGGGGAATAGTGGTCTCCAAACAACTCTCAGCACCCTTCCCAAACTACAGTTCCCAGGATTCTTCGCAGGAAACCATGGCTGTGTAAAGTGGAATGATAGTTTAATAAATGTATGGTGTGGCCTTATGCTGAGGGGGCAAGAAAAAACAAATGGGTGAGGGAAGGAAGATAGTGGCAACCTCGCTGCAGATAGAAAGTCCCTTCTTCCCCTCACACATGAGAAAGAGGGTTGCCATGGCCTGCTTCCTCAGTCCTCCTCCTCCTCCTCCGGGTCCAGTGACATGACTGCAAAGAAATGCTCCAGAAGATAAAGAGCAGTGGCATCCAGGCATTACTTGGCCCTCCTGCCTGATTGCCCAGCATTTCCCAGGCATAGTCACAAGTAGGGATGTGGGAAAAAAATGATTCAGATTGCATTTAAAGCTGAATCTATCAAATCCATACTTTCTAAAACAAGATAATCAAAACACAGCTACCCTGCAAAATTCACACTTATTTGAATTTTGCAATGCGGCTCTCCAACCCATGTGTACAAAAATGCATATATTGGGTAAAAGTGTGCATAAAATGAACATATTAGTCAAAATAACATACAAAAATGCATTATATTAGGAGAAATTGCTTGCAAAAATGTGTACACTAGTCAAAACTGCATGTAAAATGTGTTTATTAGGAGAAATTTGCACTAAAATGCTAAATAATTTTCATGAGGATTTTTAAAAAAATGCAAATTTATGCAAAAATATGGATGACAATTCAAGACTGGAAAAATGAGAAACTGAGACAACCAAAATTGACAGTTCTTTCCATCCCTAGTTACAAGACAGGAGACTTTGGGAGGTCCATCTGCCAGATGCACACATGCCTTTTCTTCAGTCGGTGCATAAGAGGACCCCCCACATGGGTCATGAAAAAAGTGACAAGCCAAAGGGGTCGGCAAGATGCCACTGCTGAGCAGGCACGCTACTCTGCCATGCTGGTGCTGCACTCAAGGACCCAAGTCCATCAAAGGCACACTTATTCAGAGGTAAGTCCCTTCTAGCACAGTGGAGCATGGCCTTAGATGTGAAACAGACCTTCTCCTTTTACTCTCCAGCCATGTTAATTCAGCTACACCCTTTAACTCTGAAGGCATCGTTCCTTCTAATAAGATGTGTATACCAAGAAAACAGCACAACTTTGGGTTGAAGGTTCCATTTGTTGTGAATGTTTGCCTTATTTAAAAATAGACAAGTAGAGGGTAACTGGAGGGAAACAGCACACATTGTTGTCAGGGGAGCTCCCACACATCAGATGAAGGTCTCCCAGTGCCTTCAGCTAACTCCCAGCACTCTCTCTCTCACTCACTCTCACTCTCTCTCTCCAGTTCCAAAGGGCAAAATTCACACACCCCTTACCAGTAGCAGATGATGTAGTGGGCTGGCACCACTCACCTGACCTCCAGCTGGCTGCACTGCTGATGGTTAACAGGAGGCAGTGTGAGAGGGATGAGATGGTGATGAGGTTGTTGTGTGTACACACCAGTAGGAGTGCCAAATCGGCTCCAACAGTGCATTTGTACCGCGCTGGCCTTACAGCCACCTCACTTGTCTAATACAGTTTGCACTATGCCATCTCACCCCACCCCATAAGCAGCAACAATGTGACTGGTCAGAGGTCAGGTGAATGTCCCTGCCCCATCATGCCATCTGCTACTGCAGCTAACATCAGCCCCGCCCCCTTCACTGGGGGGAATATCAGCTCCAACCAAGACCTGTTGGCTATCATCTTAAAATGAAAACCTCAAGCCTGATCTCCAGCTATCTCCTAACTGGCAGCTCCCATTGAGAAAACATCAACCAGCCATCTTAGGCTATTAACAAGCACTCTCACTAACAAAGGGAAGATCACTCAGCCATAAAACCATTATTAGATTGCTATCCCACCCTTTTTTCCCAAAGAGTCCTAGAAATCAAGGGAGAATTATCCCATTTTATCTTCACAGCAGGCCATCTCCTAGACGGTTTAGTGATTGACTCAAGATCATCCAGTCAGTTTCATGGTCACATAGGGCAGTGGCGGGGAACCTTTTTCTACCAGAGGCCACATTCCCTTCTGGTCAACCTTCTGAGCATGACTCAAAGCAAAAGAAGGCAGATGAATGCAAATTTTACCTTTGTACAGTAGGCTAGTTGCTAAACAAATACACACACGCTCTCTTTCTCCCATCCAGACAAGCATTATCAGAGTTAAAGGACACATTCTAGCCCAACAGAAACATTCAGGGTATGAAGTAGGGCCAGGGAAGGTTGTGGTCTGGGGAGAGGGGGGTTGCCTGGGGAAAGAGGGGTGTCTGGGGAGAGTTCTGAGGACCAGAGAGAGAGGCCTGGAAGACCACATGCAGCTCCTGGGACTTGAAATAGGGTATTTAAACCCCAGATTTCTCAGTCAACATATGGCCCTCTAGCCACTACTCTACATGGGCCACATTGTATCAATGATTTTACTCTGGTGGGCTTCCCACAGGCATCTGGTTGGCCACTGTAAGAACAGGATGCTGGACTAGATGGGCCTTTGCCTTTATCCAGCAGGGGTCTAATTATGTTCTTATATTCTCTTTTAAATTGATTTCAGAGCCTCAAGCTTTCTTCCCTTGGTTGGGCTTCTATGAATCCTTTCATTCTCATTTTATCTAAAAGTCCCACACCAGTAAGAAGTTTGATTCCAGGACGGTTCACAGTTTGCAGCTCTCTGCTCCCACTTTAAAATGAAGACTTACATTTCACAAGTCAAGGAGAGAAAGAGCTGACCTGTAACTCAGGGTTGTGAAGCTCAGCCCAAGGAGTTTTCAGAGAGTCTCCCTCACTTTTAGGCCTCCATGTGACTTGTTTTGACTTGGTACAACAGTGCTGAAGTCTGCGTAAGAAAACACCACATTTTGCTACATATATCTCTCTACTGTAACAGTTCAGATGGTTTGAGTCTTAATTCAGTTTGTTAAAATCCAGAAAAAAATATTTTGGTTTGATAGGACTTTTGAGCAGCAGTGGAGGCATATTGATACTTAACTGTAGGCCAGTGTGACCACAATGGTTGAAGAAGTCGGTATGCATGGCCATTGTATTTATCTTCTGAAGAGCATGTACTTTGCAATAAAAACTGCTTGTATTCTCCGCAAAAGGGGGAAGGGGTGTAGCTCAGTGACAGAGCATCTGCCCTGCATGTGGAAGGTCCCAGTTTCAATCCCCTACATCTTCAGAGAGACCCCTGCCTGAAACCTCGGAGAGCCACTGCCAGTCATTATAGACAGTACTGAGCTAGATAGACCAGTGGACTGACTCTGTATAGCAAGGCAGCTTCCTACGGTCTTAAGGCTTGTATCCTTGTAAGCTCATGAGGCTTCCATAATGGCTTTTCTTTTGTTCAGTGCGTTCACTGTTTAAGAGAAATTGCATCAACAGGTTGACAATGCCTTCAGCTCCATTTTAAAAAGGATGTTCAAGTCCCATCATTGTGTGTGCCCTGCTTAGTCATGATAGGGCACAAAGTGTCAGCGAGCCAACCGAGGCTAAGTTTGGAAATGTTTGAAACAGTGATGGTAAATTTTCAGAATAGTGATTCCTAATTTGTATTTGTTTTCCAGCCAGAGCTCCTGGAGTTAAAAACTAAGAAAGAATAAAGTCTGGAGAAATCATATATAATAATGTAGGAGAGCAACACAAAGGTGTGGCACAAAATGTGCACAAAGAGGGAAAAACATTGAGATTCACTGGTATTCCTCTCTGTGCACTGAGAAAATGGCTCCCTTTTCTCAGTGTACTGAAAGGAATCCAAGAGAACTCCTAATCCAAGCAAAGCATGATCTCTTCCTGGATTGCCAGAATCCAGCAGTTCTTCTCTGTATACTGGGAAAGGGGAACAGCTTTCTCACTTAACAGAGAACCCTCAGAGCACCTTCTCATTTCAATGCTGCTCAGCTGGGAAGGCTGGTGAGCAGCTAGGTTTTAATCGTCCCCCTCCCCATTGTTCAGCTGTTGGCATAGAGGGAGCTGCTCCATCAGCTTCCCCCACCTTTGCTGAAGGGAGGGGCTTCTAGGAGAGGGAGGGGCATTGGCTGGGGCCTCAGTGGGCCAGACTGGATAGCTTTGTCGGTTCCCCACTACTGATTTGACAGATTTAGTGGAGCAGCCTTTTGCAAATGAAAGTTGAAATACCATAGCCCATACACAAGGAACCACATAGGGTTGTATCCAATGCAAGTCATACTCAGAGTAGACCCATTGAAATTAATGGGCACGACTAACAAGTCCATTAATTTTAATAGATCTACTCTGAGTAAAACCTAGCTAGCTATAACCCAAAGTCTTCACCAGCACAGTTTTTCATCCCTATCCAGGACTGATGATCTGTGTACAGAAGTAGGTTTACACATGTGCAGCTGTTATGAATTGTTCTGCCCAGCTGCTGTCAAGGCACTCATGTGGCACACACAAAGGGGAGGGGAGAGCTCATAGTGAGCACCCTTCTGGCAAAGCCTTGGAGTGGACTGAAGGATTTTATGTTCCCAAGGCCAGAACACCACTTCCCTACTCTACCCCTTCCTTGATGTATGGAATTGTCCTGAACTTGTTTCAATTTCCAGCTCAGGGGAAGTGGACTGTGGCAGAGAAACTGTTTAGTCCAAATCATGTCAGGAAAGTAAAAATAAAGCAAAACAAAGCAGGGTGAAGTCATGACAGGCAAAGTAGGGGTTCTCAGGACCTTGGATAGCACATTGCCCAAGGTACTGGCTGCAGCACTCTCCCACAAAGAGAGCTGTTGTCTCAGCAAAGTGCAGAAGCCTCATAAACCATGCTGGAAGGTCTAAAAGGAATGCTCTGGCTTGGATCCCAGCACTCCTTTTCCTTTCTGGCAAGTATCTCCAGCCTCATTAATGATGTTTGATGAGTCAACATAGAGGTGTGGGTTCCTGGTGTGTAAAAGGTCAGTTCCTCACCAGGTACAGACTCTTACGTAATGGGCTCCAGCAGAGATTCCTGAATCAGTTGGCCTCCAATTCATCAGGCTCAGTCCTGGGCATGATGTGGGGCCTGGGTTGGTTTCCAGAACCTCTGCCTCATCTTTGTTGTTCTGATGGATCTGGCTGGTCTCTCCTCATCCAAGATAGAGTTCAAGATCAGACTGCTGCTCTCTCTAAGTGGGGGACCTGACCTTAATATATATGTACAGCTGGATGTGCACTCCTATCTGCATTGGTGGCTATGGATATGGTTGGTTTCATGTTTTGTTGTAGATGCACTAGTGCCAGCAGGGGGCACTAGTTATTTTATTATTTATTTATTTAAAAGCATGTATAGCAGAGCAATTGCTGACCCTTCAGATGAGTGTGGACCCACCTTTTCAGAATTAGGCCCTAAGTCACATGACCGGCTGAACAGGGTTTGGAATAGGTGTCTCTTCTTGCCCTGTGCCACCACCACCACCCCTCAGAAACCCATTTTAGGACTTATGCCTGTGTAAGTTATACTAGCTTGAATTCTGCAAGCTGAGCCCCTGCTGGGCTAGGCTGAGGGACTTACACCAATGTATCTCTCTCTTAGTCTGGTGAGGGACTGGTGTAGTCTGGCTGAACCCCAGCTTAGTTGGGGAAGCCCTGATCCACCAAATCCAAACTCTCTCATCCCAGTGGATCTCAGGTTTGGATTGCACTGTCAATGCTTAATTTTTTTTAAAATCACTAAGCCTTGATTTTATTATTCAGGGCCATTTCTGTATGACTAAAGCTTCAAAGAATCCTAGAATAGTAGAGTTGGAAGGGGCCTATAAGGCCACGGAGTCCAACCCCCTGCTCAATGCAGGAATCCAAATCAAAGCATTCCCGACAGATGGCTGTCCAGCTGCCTCTTGAATGCCTCCAGTGTCAGACAGCCCACTACCTCTCTAGGTAATTGGTTCCATTGTCATATGGCTGTAACCGTTAGAGAGTTTTTCCTGATGTTCAGCTGAAATCTGGCTTCCTGCAACTTGAGCTCATTATTCCGTGTCCTGCACTCTGGGACGATCGATAACAGATCCTGGCCCTCCTCTGTGTGACAAACTTTAAAGTACTTGAAGAGTGCTATTATATCTCCCCTCAGTCTTCTCTTCTCCAAGCTAAACATGCCCAGTTCTTTCAGTCTCTCCTCATAGGGCTTTGTTTCCAGTCCCCTGATCATCCGTGTTGCCCTCCTCTGAACCTGTTCCAGTTTGTCTGCATCCTTCTTGAAGTACGGAGACCAGAACTGGACGCAGTATTCAAGATGAGGCCTAACCAGTGCTGAATAGAGGGAACTAATACTTCACGTGATTTGGAAACTAGACTTCTGTTAATGCAGCCTAAAATAGCATTTTCCTTTTTTGCAGCCACCTCACCCTGTTGGTTCATGTTCAGCTTGTGATCAACAACAATCCCAAGATCCTTCTCGCATGTAGTATTGCTGAGCCAAGTATCCCCCATCATCTAACATTCATTTTTTTATATACTCCTGTGAACTATAGAAAAGGCTTGTCTGGTGACTCTGTGTTTTTCTCCAAATACCTGCAGAGATGATCTACTTTGCTGAGCCAAGGGCTTGATTAAATATGTGCTTTTGTCTATCACATTTGTTGCTTACTTTTCAAAGGAAACCAGTGGACTTGCCTTGGATTTGGTATTGACTCTGAGGAAACAAATAAGAGGGGGCTTACCTATAAGTCCACACTGATTTCTTTATATATATATAAGATTACAGTTAAAAATAACACTGCAGGAGGGTTTTACCTGAGAAATTCCCTCCTGGCTACATCTTAGTGTAAGTGCTCCTCAATTGCAATGCAAATTCATTAGTTATTCATTCAGCAACCATTAATGAATTCATCCAGTAGCAATGCAGCTGTCATGTTGACTTGTGTGAGGGTGCCACTATAACTCAGCCTTGGTTAAACATTAATTAATTAATGGATGCAGACCGGAGCTAGAATTCGCACAAAGTAAATGTACATGACACTTATGATCCCATCATGATAAAAATGCTGCTTTCTAAATATTGATTTGGCAAACAGATACAGAGGAAGAGGGGGGGAGAGAAATCCCCTTATTGTTAAATATAAATGTGACAATTAACCTCTCATATCCTTTCTATCTCAGGCACAGAGGGTTAATTGAACAAACCCTTAGCAAGCTTACCTGGCTTTTTTCTTCCTGCGTTTCTATTTAAAGAACATTTGTAACTTAATTAAATTCGTGGATGAGTACTCAGGCAGATTCTGGAAAGAATTGAACAGGCCAGCTTCACTTTGATGGCAAGGATGGAAAAGAAAATGAACTATTTTGGTAATTGAAATAGCAAAGATGGGGTATAACAATTTAACAGGACTCTTCTTTCTGAAGATGGATACACTTCATGGACACTGTCACTGCATCTTTCTAGCTCTTTAAGTATCTATCCTCCCCTTGATTACAAGCTCACTGTTTCCAGAACTTCACTGATGACAGGCATGATAATAGCGCCGAATGACATGCAATCACAGGACACCACCGTCTACAGTGTTAGAGTTAGGTTACTGCACAGTTCCAGCTTTGGATTGAAAGTACAATGATCTGTTAGTGCACTTCCCCACTTTACAGATTTGTTTGCCCACCAAACAATGGTTGCTGTCATCCCTGCTACGGTCCACCTCAACAGAGGAAAAGGACTGAGCAGGATTTTTTTACATGCCTCTTAGTTGGCCTTGGGGCACCTGTTCCCACCTGATCTACACTGCCTGTATCAGTGTGTCCCCAGAGCCTCAACCTTGCCACTGCTCTGCCCCAGCCCCCTCCAGGGAAACTGCAATGAAGCTGGTGTTGGGAGGGCAATTCCATGGCTCTGCTCCACTACACCAGCTGCTACTGCTCATCTTTATGCTGCTCCTGCATCATCACTATTTATTACTTATATTTATATCCCATCCTCCCTCCCAAAGGAGCCCAGGGCGGCAAAAGGCAAGTGATAAAACAATTAAAAACATCCTTAAAACATTTTAAAAACAATTCCAGTACTGATGCAGATGGGGAAAGATCTCCACTGAGAAGGAATGTCAGAAGAAGAAGGTCTTCAGTTGGTGTCAAAAAGACGACAGAGACAGCACCTATCTAATATTTAATAGGAGGGAATTCCCATTTCTTCGTGCACCAGCGCACACCTAAGGCTCTTTAAGCTTCTTCGTTCTATAGAAGGAACAAATCAAGCGTGTATAACACTGCCAACTGGTTGATGCTACCAGATCAGTCAGTTGAAAGCAAACATGGAGAAAGCTGAATATAACCAACTAGCAGCCTTGTCTCTGGTTTCAGAAGCAGGGCTGAGAAACACTGCTTCAATAAACCGTTTGTGCTCCCATGTCCATTATGGCCAGAGGGTGGTCATGAGAGAGAGAGAGAGCAGTAGTATAGTGGCAAATTCAGAAGTGCAGGGTCCGAACCACGCCACTCCCCACTTTTTTGCTGCTGAGTTGAGAATGAGATCCTTGTTAACAAAACAGACATCTCTAGGAGCCAATATACATGGAAGGGGAGAGTGTTAGCTACTGAGAAGATTCTTCTCAGTGGCTGACTCATCTCCTTTCATTCTGATTGGCTCCAATCAGTAGGAAAGGACTAGGAAGCATGCTAGAAGACTTATCTGATTCCCCTTTCATTCTGATTGGCCCATAGGATGCTGGAGACATAGGGACCCTCCTGGGACCCTGCTCCCAAAAACATAAGGAGTCTAAGACCTCCCAAGACCCTGGACAACTACACCCATAAGAGAAAGAACCTTTCCAGTGGTGGCCTCCTGGCCAAGGAATGCTTTCCCTAGTTAATCTCACCTGACACTCATATTCTTGTCTTTCCAGTATCAGGTTAAGACTTTCCTGTTCTCCCAGGCCTCTTGTTATCTACAGTACACCAGTACACATGTTGCAAGGTGACAGACAATGCAAGCAGTAAATAAATAAATAAATAAAAGTTAAGATCCTGTTTTAGTCCCCATGGTATGGATAGTAGTTTTAATTCTGTGGTTTCTGTTGTATTTTAGTTTTAATGTTGTAATTGGAGGGGTTAGATTTTGTGTTTTATTGTGGACTAACAGCCTCTAAAGCCTTGCAAAGATGTATCACTGAACACCAAAGTCAGGATCATTCAGTCCATGGTATTCCCGATCTCTATGTATGGATGTGAAAGTTGGACAGTGAAAAAAGTGAATAAGAGAAAAATCAACTCATTTGAAATGTGGTGTTGGAGGATGGATTTGTGGATACTATGGACTGTAAAAAAGACAAAGAATTGGGTGTTAGAACAAATTAAACCAGAACTATCACTAGAAGCTAAAATGATGAAACTGAGGTTATACTTTGGACACATAATGGGAAGACATGATTCACTAGAAAAGACAATAATGCTGGGGAAAACAGAAGGGAGTAGAAAAAGAGGAAGGCCAAACAAGAGATGGATTGATTCCATAAAGGAAGCCATAGACCTGAACTTACAAGATCTGAACAGGGTGGTTTAAAACAGGTGCTATTGGAGGGCACTGATTCATAGGGTCGCCATAAGTTGAAATCGACCTGAAGGCACATAACCGCAACAAGCAGCCTCTACTTGCCATTGCTTGGGAATTCTAAGAACCAAAAAATCAATGCAGTTTTGAAATCAGTGATTAAAATCAGTGCAGTTGTAAGAGGTTCACCACCATCTTGATTCAAAATGGCATCCAACTGAATCTAAACATAGGTGAAAACCTGCTCCTTCATCTCAGGAACCATCATGCAAAATTTAATTAAAGTCAGTGCAATTTTGAAAGGTTAGTCTGCCATTTTGATTCAAAATGCCATCCATTTGAATCCAAAAGCATAAATGAAAGTCTACTCCTTGGTCTCAGGAACAGTCATGCAAAATTTGGTTACAATATCTTAATGCATAACATTTGGTAACAACTTTCCAAAATATATAGTAAAAGTCAACTACAATACATTGCCCCCACACATTTGCCCCCCAAAGAAGACTTGTGAGACAGACAATTGGGAATAATGTTATATTTATTAAAATACAATGGAAACTTTTGGAAAACCTGCAGACCAATTAAACCAAATTAACCAAATTCAACAGTATAGGCAGGTGGGGAATATCTGGTAGCGAAGCAGTCCTGCAGCCCCGGTCATGTTCTTCAGCCAAAGGCTGTGGCTCCTCAGCAAAGGTTGGAGAAGAAATTCCTTCCTCCTTGCTAAGTGAGCCAAGGGTATGCACCTGATCTGCACATCTGGGCCCTGCTGTTCTAGCGTTCATCCTACTGTGCAAGCCAGGGCACCCCCAGTTCCATCCAGGCATAAAGCAATTCCCTAAAGGGTGCCCCTTAACCCCAAATTGCATCAGTATTCCTTTTACTTACCCAACAATTTCTTCACCTGCCTGACCTCAATGCCAAAAGGCCAGCAACCCTGCATCTCCGGAAAGTCAACTGAATTCAGACCCCACAGTATTCAGACCCTTACCACCCTCCCATCAATCTTTCTTGAGCAAGCAACCTGGGGAAGTAAGAAATGAGTAAGTATGAGGGGCATTTGGCAGTGGAGGTGCCAGCAAATATGAGGGTAGGATAGTTCAGGAACGAGGAAGACGTGACAGAAGGAACATAGGAAGTTGCTTTATGGCACTGTTTTACGGTGGTTCCGTTCCTATCTCTCAGACAGGCATCAACAGGTGGTATTGGGGGATGAGGTTTCAGACCCTTGGCCTCTCAATTGTGGAGTGCCACAGGGTTCTGTCCTCTCCCCCATGCTATTCAACATCTATGTGAAACCGCTGGGAGCCATCATCAGGAGTTTTGGGCTGCAGTGTCACCAATATGTGGATGACACTCAGCTCTATCTCTCATTTAAGTCCTCACCAGAGTTGGCTGTGAATACCTTGTCCAAGTGCCTGGAGTCCGTAAGTGGATGGATGGGAGAGAACAGGCTGAAACTAAACCCCGACAAGACCGAGGTGTTGCTTGTGGGTGACAAGAGAAGGTTGGGAGATACAGACTTGGTGCTTAATGGGGTGAGATTACCCCTGAAGGACCAGGTCCGCAGCCTAGGGGTCATTCTTGACTCCCAGCTGTCCATGGAGGCTCAGGTCTCGGCAGTGAGCCGGGCAGCTTGGTATCAATTACATCTGATACAGAGGCTGCGATCCTACCTTCCTGTGCATCTGCTCCCATGAGTGATACATGCCCTGGTCTCCTCTCGCTTAGACTACTGTAATGCGCTCTACGTGGGGTTACCCCTGAAAACGGTCCGGAAATTGCAGCTGGTACAGAATGCGGCGGCACGCTTGATTAAGCATAGCCGCCGCCGGGATCATATTACTTCAGTGTTGGTAGACCTACACTGGTTACCAGTTGTTTACCGGGCCCAATTCAAGGTGTTGGTCTTGACCTTTAAAACCCTATACGGTTTCGGCCCAGTTTATCTGAAGGAACGCCTCCAGTATCACCAATTATGCCGCCAGACAAGATCAGCCTCACAAGACCTTCTCTCGGTCCCACCAGTCAAAACAGCTAGGCTGGTGCGGACCAGAGAGAGGGCATTTTCGATTGTGGCCCCCACCCTCTGGAACTTGCTTCCTTTTGATCTTCGACATGCCTCCTCCCTGATGGGTTTTCGCCAAGCCTTAAAGACCTGGCTATTCAGGCAGGCTTATAGGATTTCTGGGGGGGGGGGTTAGTTTTTATGATTTATTAATTGAAGGATGTTTTAGATGAATGGATGATTGTGGTTTTTAACTTGTACATGTATTTTATATTGTTGTACGTCGCCTAGAGTGTCCGTTAGCTCGGACAGATAGGCGACTCAAAAATAAAATTTATTATTATTATTATTATAAAATAGGCAAAACGTGAAGCATCCTGAAAAGAAGAATCCAACCAAAAAATTCCAACTCAGCTTCTAGCAGCAACTGGCAAACCCCATACTGCACCAGGAGAGGAAGAGCAGGTGCAACAAGCACAAATGAGGGAGAGGTAGGAGTGGGGCTGGCTTATAACCATGATCTGTCCCCAGATGATAGGGCAGGAGCCTCCACATGACCTGTCCAGCCCAGAGTAGGAGAAATGAGACTGAGTCGAGGTTTAGTTTTTAAGTCCAGGAGGCTGCCATATGAGAATGCTGTGGACCTTGCCCGGGTCCATCACCACTCTGGTGGGAGAAATGCGGTACCCCCAAAAGTCCAAGGTGGTTAAATCAAAGCCGCACTTCTCCAGCTTGGTGTAGAGGCAATGTTCCCTGAGACGCTGTAACACCGCCCACATATGTTCATCGTGTTCAGCTGGAGAGTCCTAATAGATGAGAATATCATCCAAATACACGATCACGAACTGGTCCAAATAATCCCTAAACATGTCATTCATAAGGCTCTGGAAGACCCCGGAGCTATTGGATAGACCAAACAGCATGACCAAGTACTCAAACTGTCCATATCGGGTCTTGAAGACTGTCTTCCACTCATTCCCCTCCTTGATTCATACCAGATTGTAAACTCCCCTCAAATCCAACTTGATATAATTCTTGGCCGACCGCAGTCTCTCCAGCATCTCCGTGATGAGTGGCAGGGGGTAGCTGTTGGGAATGGTGATCTTGTTCAACTCTCAGTAGTCATTACACAGGCGTAGCTCCCTGCTCTTCTTCTTAACGAACAGCAAAGGGGGGCTGGCCAGAGACTGGGATGGTCGAATGAAGCCCCTCTTGAGATTAGTTTCTAGGAATTCCCTTAGCGCCACCGACTCTGGTTCTGACAAGGAGTAGATCTGCCAGGAAAGGATGTGCACCCCCTGTATCAGATTTATGGCACAGTCATATATTGGGGGGGGATTGATTGGCTTTTTTTTTTGTCTAACACATCCTGGTACTCCTTGCCTGGCAAGATGACTCCCTCTTGCAGTGCGACTCCCACCACAATGTCGAGGGGAGGCTTGTGATGTTCCTGTAGGTTAAGCATCTGTAAATATGGTAAGTGCGGGTCTATTAGGTGACGTATGGTAATTGACTGAGGGAGAAAGGGGGAGTACATGGGTGAGAAGTTGAAGTATGCTGGATGATGATTGGCTGAGTGGCTGGCTGGCTGGCTGAAGGTATAAATGGAGGTTTGTGAGTGATGGGGGTTGAGTTGGTTAAGGGGGAGAAGTTATTGAGTTGGTTGGAGTGAGGTCGTTTGGTGAGGGTTGGTTGGCACAGTTCTGAGGGAAGTTTGGATTGTATTTGGCTGATATTTAAAGAGTATATATATGAACAGAAACATAGTGACCATATATGAAACCATACGCTTGTGAAACATACCTAAAGTAATCTTGTTATTTCCTGTTGTTAGTAAATAAATACTTATTTGGTTTACCAAAGGCCTGATCCTTGGCTGGGGGAATATACAGACCAGAAGGGAGGGCAAGGTAATTACCAAGGCTGAACAGAAACTGTATCTAATGGTGGCAGCGGTGAAGGGAGATATTGTAACAAGTCAAGTATGCAGAGCAACCCAGGATTGTAGGCTTTATATATAAAGATACAAGGGGGTTGTGGACAGCAAAGGTACACAGTCACAAAGTAACAAGCTATAGGGAGACTTAGGCAAAGTCTCTGGGAGTATTGGTTACAGGAAGTGACTGGTGGTGCTGCCTAGCAGTGGGATCTAGTGAGATCTGTGCTAGAGTGGAGTGAGAAACCATATAAAGGACGGTCCTGACTGGTGGTGTCCCTGGTGGTGCCTAGTGAAAGGCAGTAGCCACAAGCAGGTGGGAACCTGACAGGGAGAACTAGAGAAGGATGTCACAAGGCTTCTTCCACAGTTGGCAGTGCTAATGGCAATACCCTGAGGTAAACACCACAACCGCTTCATTCCAGAAGATTGTGGGGTTGTGCTGAACCAACCAGGGCATTCCCAACACCAGTGGGAAGCGGGGCAGGGATGCCACAGTCTCTCCACATGTCCCGGGATTTCCATTCCCAGCGTCTCCGTTGCCTTGGTAACAGTTCCTGACTTTAAGGACCTTAAAGTCCCCACGGAGCCTTTCCCCTGTGTCAGGGCTCCTACCTGTTGGGAGGCTGTCTCTTTATGCTGAGGGTCACAAAACATCTCGGTCATAGCTGTGATGAAGGCAGTATACTGTCTCAGGACAGGATCCTCACCAAAAATGGGGAAGCCCATTTGCCTGCTTCCCCTTCCAAAAGGCTGATGATAAACGCCACCTTCACATAATCATTCAGAAACTCAGTGTGTCGTATGCGTAAGTACAGTTCACACTGGGCAGGTAACATGGTGAACTGGTCACTCTGACCACCATAGTGAGGAGGTAGTCTCACTGGCGCCTTGACTCAGGCACCAGTGGCCGTGCCTCTTTGGGCGGCTTGGTTATTCAAGGCTCGAAGGCTTTGATTCCAGAGTTGGAGATTCTGGGTTTATGCGCAGAGATTCTGGACTTTGGTGTACAAGGCTTCGATGGTTCTCTGAAGTCCCCCTTCAGCGCTGCTGCTGGCCTCCATGGTTTTGGTCATGGGAGCGTCGGTGAAGGGAGATGGTGGCTGAGTCAAGCTGTCCGGCCCAGAGTTGAAGAAACGAGATGGAGGCGAGGTTTAGTCTAATTCTCGTTTTATTAGTGTGATGGTTACAACCAAAGCAGTGCACTTCATAAACCTGTCTACTCTGACTCACTACTTTCCCTAACTAGCCTATCTAAACAGTCTCTGCAGCATGTGGGGAGAGGTGACTCAGCACTAGAGTCTGGGTGGGCACCTTCTTAAGTAGGGAAGGTCTTCACATGTAAACAATGGCTCCTCCAGAGTTTCACCCTCTGAAAGTCTCTCTTCTCATGCCTTCTCACATGGGGCAAGGGGGGCGAGCCTCCGATGGCCCATCTGACAGCAGGGCTTCGCTAGGTGACGGCGCAACCTCAGGGAGTGGGAAGCTGGTTGGTAGGGAAGTGTTTGAAGTGTCGGGTGGGGATTCCTGCATGGGTGGGGTTGGCGTGCACGAAGGATCACTTCCTAATGGTTCAAGCAGAGAGCTCACAGGTGGGACAGGACCTGCCTCAATGGGGGTGCCGATTGAAGTGCTGTGGGCTGTGGGCTGGCAGAGTCCCCTCTCCTTCAATACCCCCAGGGACCTCGTCATCTTCTGACTCCTCTCCCTGATCTAACTCCCTTATGCCTGGGGCGCAACAGATTCTCCCGAGTCTCCTTTGAAAGGAGCAGAGAGTGTGGGCAAAGATGCCCTCACAAAACAACATTGGTAAATGAATTTTTCAAAGAAGTAACTTTACTAGTCTGACACCCAGTTTCTTTCTTTTTAAATGTTAGAAGGCTTCTTTTTTAATGTGGGAACTCTTGTTCTCCAGAGGGATCGATATAGATGAACGAGTTCTAGAAAATGTCTTGAACTGATGCATTTTGAACATTAAATGTTTAAAATGATGAGGCATGAGAGTGAGGAGAAATGCCGCTTAGCTCCTAGTTCATGGGATTGTCTTTGCTTCCCCCTTTGTAAGCATGAATGAATGATCCACAGGGATGAAAAGCAGTATTCTTATATATATAAAAATACATCCACAAACAGACTCTTTAAAGAGTCTGTTCGTGGATGTATTTTTAGTAAACCATTTCATCTAAGAGTTCTTGAGTTTCATGCACTATCAATATAACATATCATGCCTGGTTTCATCAGCACATTATTAAATGTCTTCCACCAAATATGATAACCTCAGCAAATTATGAAGGCTGCAATTCACTAAACCTCTTGGCTGAGGCTTTAGGTAACCTTACTCTTTTAAAAGGTACGGGGGGGAAGGAGAGGGAATGGCACAAACTGAAAAAGAAACTGCTTCAGTAAGATATTGTACTTTGCATAAACTTTAATAAAACATAATTAAAAAGATATTTCAGCACATCATATTCATATGCATAAGAACACATGTAGGTATTTGCCCCCGCACCAATGAAGACTCGTGACACAAAAATGGAATAATGTTATATTTATTAAATATAACAGACTAAATCAAATTCAATTCAGCCAATTATCCAAATCTAAATTACTTCGGGCAGGTGAGGCTAAACCTAACTGAGAGGGAATACTCCCTCCCCTTCAAAAGGCAAATGATTCTCCTCCTACTGTAACTCCAAAGTCAAGGATGTGGGAAAATCCTCCCTCCTTGGTATCGGAGTCAGGTGTGTGGTTCCAACCCCCACACCATGGCCCCACCGTACAGGCGTTCACAATGATGCGCAAGCCGGTCCCACGAGGACACACCCCAGATCCCCACCAGACACTGAGCCCTGATGGTTCCCTAAGGAGTGCCCTTTACCATAATGCCTTAACCGCCTCAGTTTAACCCCAATATTCCTGACCTGCCCAAATTCCATGCCACAAGAGGGGATCAGCTAAAGCTTGGTCCCCTCAACCCACAGAAGAAAACAAACCACCAAGACCCCGCCTAATATCCTCCAAAAACAAATCGCTCCCAAGTTCCGAGAGATGAACCCCATCATCTCGAAACAACTGAGGAGAGTGGAATTGAATCCTATCATGGGAAATGAAAGCCCCACCAAGGGACAAAACAAGATTCCTGACCTTCCTATTGACCTATTTCTGAGACCTATCAATCCTATTGGGGTGAATCGCACCCCTCCACACCCTC
This sequence comes from Rhineura floridana, assembly GCF_030035675.1. Lineage (NCBI taxonomy): Eukaryota > Metazoa > Chordata > Lepidosauria > Squamata > Rhineuridae > Rhineura > Rhineura floridana. The sequence goes on from NC_084489.1 coordinate 49,352,086, forward strand.
CTCACAAGCATGTCAGACCACACTATGATGAGGTTGGGGTAAGAACTATTAAGCCACGTGAGATCACGAGTGACCTTGAGCAGCAAATCCATACCTGGCTGCTGCACCAAGTCATTCTCCCCCAAATGGATCAACAAGATGTGAGGCCGGGCAGCCAAAGCCATGATTCGGCACACCAAAGGCATCAACGCATCCCATAACATACCCCTCCGAGCCTCCCAACTAACTGTCGCCCTAGCGGAAAGGTGCAGCTGCGTGCCGCAGACAGTCGAAGAGGCCCTGTGGTGAGCCCAAAACAAGATAGAGTGGCCACACAGAACGATCCTAGCAGGGACTGGAAGGCTTAGCACACCTAAAAAAAAACAAAAATAAAATTACTTAAAATCAATATCTAACATAAGACTGGAAAGCAGAAGAACGCCACCTGCCAATTGCCTGGATGTCGCTAACACTCATGCCCACGAGGGCTGCGGCCGTGGCCGCTCCAATCCAAAAAGAATGCAGCCCATAGACTCCAGCATCGCGACCACTGGCCAACAAGGCCCGCCAAACAACAGCCCAAAATTGAAATTGAGTCAGGGCAGAGCCATTCGCATGTGTAAAGAGATAATGCTGGCCGAACGGCCTGACAGACAGGAATTGACGCAAAGCTGACACAGGGCATAATTCCTGGACCTGGCAACTGCGTAAAGACACAATACAGCCTCGGCCCTTCTGATCAGTCTTAGAGACTCTTAAGGAAAACCTAACGAAATCAGCACCTAACGTGCAATCGCCAGAGCATAAGGCCCGATAGGACACATCGCGCTTAGAAGGGACTAATACCTCGCTAGGGCAGAAAGCACCATAAAACATTGTCAGAGTTACTGCGGCGAAAAGGTGCGACTCATACTGGGATGAGCATAAAGTGCGAAACAATGCCAGGATCTGGAGGAGGACATCGGGCGTGATTGGCCTCCTCTGGTCAGCGGGCCTGAGAGCGGAATGCGACCAACCCTCAAGGACCTTTCTGACCCTAAAATCTACAGAATGATCTGGCAGTCCCTGTGCCTTGGAAATAAAAGCCAGCGCAGAGAGATGACCAGCGATCGTAGAAACAGAATTATTTTGCCCTTTTAGATACAGCATAAATTGCAGTAAATGAGATGCAGGAACAGGCCACACCATAGGCAGAACAGTACGGATACGAAAATCCTGGAATTTTGCAAAATAACACTGATACGCTTTTTGGGTACTGGGAGCCAGGGCAGAAGCAATGGCAGCCCCGACTTCTAATTGCCAAGGCTCCACAGGAAGGGAGGGATCAGAACCGGGTCCAGAGCTGCTGCAGGTGCCAGCTCCCGAAAACGCGCCATCTGTAAGCGGGAAAGAGCATCAGCAACACAGTTCTGTAAACCTAGAACATGCCGAGCATGAAATAAAATCTTAAAACGCAAACATTGCAAGACGAAGGCACGCACCAGCCGCATGACTCGAGGAGATTTAGAAGTCTGAGCATTCACAACGCACACCGTGGACAGATTGTCACACCAAAAACGTACGGTGCAATTCTGAAATGCAAAGTGCCATATGTGAACTGCTACTATGATCGGAAAAAATTCTAAAAATGTCATATCAGATATAATACCAGAGGCCCGCCACTCAGAAGGCCACCTCTCAGTGCACCATTGCGATCTGAATATGACGCCAAAACCCAGACCTCCAGCAGCATCAGAATGTACCTGTAATTCGGCTTCCAAAAGTAATTCCTCGCGCCAAAAGGAAAGACCATTAAATCCCTCCAAAAAAACAAGCCACATATGCAAATCAGCTCTCATACCAGCTGTGACCCTAATGAAATGGAAACGAGAGCAAACTCCCTTCATGGCGTCACAGAAACGCCTAAGGAACGCGCGACCAGGGGAAATGACCTTAGAAGCGAAAACTAAATGGCCTACAATCTCCTGTAACTGAGACAATGTGATTTTCTTCAGTACCAATGTGGAACGAAGTTGTTGCCGCAGGGCAAGCAACTTGTCCTGAGGTAAGCAGGAAGACTGAGTCACAGTATCTAATCGAATACCTAAGAAAGTAAGGGAAGTAGAAGGGCCCTCTGACTTTTCCAGAGCTAAAGGGACACCAAGTTCCGTGGTTAAGGCTTCAAAGGATTGCATCAAATAGAGGCAATGTGAAGAACCAGCTGGCCCTACAAATAAAAAATCATCCAAATAGTGAGCAGAAAATGAGGAAGAGGCCTTCTTTTGAAGTGCCCACTCAAGGAAAGTGCTGAATGCTTCAAAAGCAGCACAAGACACAGAGCAGCCCATTGGCATGGCCCTATCTACATAAAACTGGCCTTGAAATTTGAAACCTAACAAATCAACATCATCAGGATGAACTGGAAGGAGGCGAAAAGCAGATTTTATATCACACTTCGCCATTAAAGCGCCCTTACCAGCCCTGCGGACTACTCTGACAGCCTCATCAAAAGATGTATATCTGACTGATGCATAAATTGGAGAAATGCCATCATTGACGGAGGCACCTTTGGGGAATGAGAGATTATGGATCAGGCGATATTCACCAGGCTGCTTCTTAGGGACAATACCTAACGGAGAAATTCTTAAATTTCGTAAAGGAGGGACGGAAAAGGGGCCTGAAATGCAATCGGCAATTATCTCTTTATTAAGTTTGGCCAACACCATCGGGGCCATAGACCTAAGAGAGGGCTGATTGACAGAGGAAGAAGCAACCATAGGGCCCTCGAAAGGGATGCGAAAGCCATCCGTAAAACCCTGCAGCAAGAAGCGAGCGACTTGCCTATTGGGATAAGAACACAGCAATCCTGCCAAAGGAATCAACTTAATAGGGCTACTGGCCTTGCGATGTACCACCGCTGGTGCCAGATCCACGTTTTGGATGCTGTTGTTCCCCTGTACCTTGGCGAGCCTGCCGTGCACGCTGGCATGAGGAACTGGGGTGACTGCCACCACACAGTCCACAGACGTGACAGAACCTACAGGGACGCCTAAAGCAGCGGCCATTGCTGTTGAACATCCAGCAGACTTGCTGGGATTGAACCCAGTGCCCGCCTTGGCCAGAGCCAGAGGCAGAATTCTGCACGCGTGCCAGAATATGCCCACTATCGGCTCTGTCACCAAGAGTGGGCCTGGCAGAGGTCATAGAGCGCAGCCACAGGCCCGCATGCTCCACATCCCAATGAAGGGTGGGGTCCAATGCCGCCCTTTGCCTGAAATTCTCATCGTACCGCAACCAAGCGGTACCAGAGAATTCACGAAAGGCCCTGTGAACAATGTCCTCGTATTTTATCATGGACAAAGCCCTAGACGGGTAAGTCTGAGTCATAACTCCCATATAAATGGTATAGGCGTTCAGCCAATTAGGCCACACCTGATCAACCCTCTTTTTTGTGGCTGCCTTGCGCTCCTTAAAATCTTGTCCTTCCTTAGGTTTTATTTCATTTTCACGAAAGAGAAGAGAGAACAAATCAACGTACTCTCCACGCCAAATTTTTTCTTTTGTCGCTAACAGTAAATGATCACCCAATGGAAGATTCTAAGGATAAAGCAGATTACCCAACTATAAAATATTAAAATTATCAATTAATAACAAACCCTTTAGCAATTAAAATATAATTATATGAGCAATTAATATATATATATAACGAAGAAACTCAACAATGAATTGGAAACAACCAGGGAAACACTCAACTACAATTAACTGCAATAAAACATTAAAAACCTGGGGAAGGTACAGGACAAACAAAGCAAAATGGACTAAGAAGGAACTGAAAATATAGCAAGAAACGAGAACTGCGCCGCAAACCACCCCTTTAGGAACTCACATCGGGCTAACAGAGGAACGAGACTATAAATTATAAATAAAATCTGTTGCCAAGCAAACAGCCAGTGAGCTGGCGGGAAGCCGCCGGGTAGGTGGGCGGGCTCCCGCAGTCCAGCTGATCAGCGGGAATTGAGCAAACAGTAAACAGAAAGGGAAGAAACACAGGAGACAGCAAACCCTCAGGAACCATGGAACAGCAACGAACGAAGAAGAACAAAAAGCAAAGGACACAATCACCAATTAAACGCTGATGGAGCCCAAATAAGTGAGGACCAGCAATGGGTGCCGCAAGGCAAAAAGGCACGTGCTTGGGGGAGGAGCAGCCTTAAATACGCCGCTCCAACCCCTACCTGATTGGAGAAGTGATCCCACGTGGCATAAACTCAGGACTTTGCGAACCTTCCCGAGTCTTTTTTATAATTAGGGTGGAGGCAAAAACGCCCCTGGAACAGGAACGCCATTCTAAAAAAATATTTCTTTATTCTGTTTCAAATTGTCTTTATATGTTTGTATATGTTACTGTCTTTTTTCACATAGATAGATAGGTTACATCCATACAAAAGCATAACTGCACATTGTGCATCGTCCACCAAAGCACAACATGCCTGTACATTCACAATCCAGACACCTGATGCTTGATCATAATAGTATAGTTTATTGCTACTTTTCTTAGTCCTCCTATAACCCTCTGTCAGGTATAAAATTTGTACAACTCCCCTTCAACCAACCTGTAGTACTCCATATGCCAATTATTTTCCTACAGTAAAGAGGATGCTTTTCAGCAGTGTTTCAGCACATTGCTTCCATTGTGTTTTTGTTTGTTTGTTTTAAATTTGAGGATTTTCTTCAAATGGCACTGCATTCAATTAGACCCCAATTAAACTGAGCAGGGGAAATGAAACACTGCACCTCTAAGTATTGTAAGGCCTAAATAACAAAAACATGGCTAGAGAACAGCAGCAAATCCCCGATCATTTAACAATAAGATAGCTATTTTATATTGATACAGCATCTAAGGTAAGGGCATGTTAAACATACAGAAGGGCTAGTGTTGGATGAAATGAGATGGTGAGGCGGCTTCCACTGGAGGAAGAAGAGAAGCAATTTTTGTTGATTCTTCCTTCCTCCTCCAGCCCTCAAAACCAACATCCAGGGGACACAGACAGCTGTAGGGCAAAGGAGGATTTGGCAAAAATTGCCTTCCCCCATTCTCCAGGAGGAGCATCCCCTAAGCAGAGTTTCTCTGGAACTCTAAACCCAAGCCTTTGAGTTGAAAGGAAAGGCCTATGTAAAGCAGAGGTTGCCCACCAGATGTTGGTGGACTTCAGCTCCATAAACCCTGACCATGGCTGGGGCTGATGTGAGTTGTGGTCCAGCAACATCTGGAAGGCACTACATTGAGTATCCCTAATGTAAAGTATGCATGGTCTCTCAGTATCAATTAAATTGACACTGAGAGAATCCAACATACTCCACGTTCTATGCAGTTGCACCCATGCAGTATAAAGAACAATCCTTAGACTTTAGTACCATTTATATAGTTTTTAAATATAATTGGAATCCTCATCAACTGCATCTCAAATACATCCTCAAAATAATTTTCTAAAAGAAAGGAAGTGGCCATTTTTAAAAAGACTACAGTCGTGAAGAGCACCATACTTAAGCATTAACCGTGGTGGAATGTTGATAAAAAGCCTTCAAATGGCACCTTTATTAATCATGTGGAATACACACACACATCTTCTTTTGATTGGTCACTTCACTTCCTGGTCATGCCATTCTATAGGTCAGTTAAGCAGAAGTATTTGGATTATAAAATGATCAAACCCCATTGCTTTCAAAATGTCCAAACTAGCTTATATTCAAGTACCTTAGCTTAACTGGCCTGTGGATGAGACAAGTAACGCTTTCCTGCAAATCCCAGAAGCAGATAGATTCCACAGAAAAGGGTATTAACAAGGATTTCAGATCAGTCTGGCAAGACACAGAACTGGTCATAAAGCCCAAAGCTTGTGATTTGCCAATCTAATCTGTAATCCCTAGCAATGCCTTCTCTAGAGGGCCTTATTGCTATAATATGTCACTGATATATTGAAGTTTGGCTTTTCCTTCATTGCATGGAACTATTCTAATGTTCTAATTAATTTTGGAGCAATTGCTTCAGCATGCTCCAAATTTTGAAGCATGTAGGATAGTATGCATTCTGCCTTCCTAAATGGGTTTTTCCCATTCTGGGTTGTACTTGGATCAAACATCATGTAACTTCGCAGATAGTTTTCATGCCCAGTTATAATGGTACAGCCAAAACTGAGAAATTCCTCTTCCTTTTCTTTTCATAAGTACAGAATTGCAGAAAGCACCCTTTGTAGTTGCATTGGGACCTTTAACCACATTGGAAAACTGGTGTGACTCAGTTGATAAACTTCTGGCTTTAGGTTTATATATCTTGTCTTTGCCATGGACTCATTGAATGAACAACATGGGGCTGTTCACTATATTCATGTGCAGAAGGGAAAAGCAATGTCCTAACTTTCATTTTTAACAATGGACAATATCACCCAAAACAACTGTGCAAGCTATAATGCATCTCTTGGAAACACAATGGGCTAGGATTTGTAATTAGGGATGGTGGATAACTCTGACAAAAAACAGAAATGGGAACGCAAATGACCAATGTTTGCTCATTCTTCCCATGTCCAGAACAGAAATCAGTCCAGCAAATACAATTGGTATTCACTATTGTTGCATTCAGTTCACAAAGGATACATAATTAATTATACCCCCCCATTTTCATTGTGTTTCCTTTGCATTGAAATGAATGGGGTGGAATAATATAATGAAAACATAACATGTAATTTACGTAATTAGTTATGTAAACTATGTAATTTCACCACAGTGGACAGCAAGATGAATAATGTAGTTTGGTGGAAGATGAACAGCAGTGGAACAGAAGCAGTGCTGCATGTGACAAATATAGAGCAGGATGGAAAATGATGCCTTCTTACATCCCTGATCTGTGTGCATAAAGATCCATTATCTGCTTACATTTGAAAGAACTGGAATCTTTTCAAGGAGGATACCACTCATGCAGTGGAGTTTCTCCTGGAGTGCTTGGGTGAATTCATGCACACATACAAACACACATACACACAGAGAGAAAGAAAGAGAGAGGCTAACAGACAGACAGAGATTGGAATGAATTTCCTATATTAAGGGAGTAAGATTAAGGCAGTAAGATTAAGGCTATAATTCTAAAGGTGGTGGGGTTGGGAGGGAATTGAAGGCAGACAAACTGTCTCCTTCCTGGTTTGTGCCAACAATGCAGGCATGAGCCCAGAGTGGTGTTCTTGCATTCCTTTGTCCTTTTGATTATTTGTTTTTGCTTTACTGTTTCCCTCCTCCCTCAGATCAGGAACAATGGGAGGGAAAATCACTATGGCAGCACCAGGGCTGGCATAATTTCTTCTCTGGTTTAGGCATGGGGGTGTCAGTGGACTGGATCCTTCAGATGCATGTCTTCTACTGATCTGTCTGCTCATCAATCCCTCCATCAATCCCTCCCCTTTCACCTCTACCAGTATGTGAGCTCTGATGTTCGTGAGGCTAGTGCAATGGAGGCTTCCATGGTGGAGGGGATTTATGAGGCCAGATTTCCCTCACTAATGGCGAAGCTCTCTCTCTGTGGCCTCAGAGAGGGAGATTTGCTTTATCCTATGGCCCCAGCAATGCCTTCCTAGAGACCACTGAATTGCAGGGCCCTGGCCTAATTTATAGAAGCCATGATCCACCTTTCCATTTCAAAAGCCCTCAAGGTGGTTTTCTAGTATAATGTATATAGCTCTTTGTGGTGCATCACAAGAAGATGTCTCCTTAGTTTTTTAAACTGCCCTGGTGTGGAAGGCATCATACTGAAAACTGCAGTGCTTTCACAGATTGTAGTGCTCAAATGGAGGTGACAACCAACTCAGATACCCTAAGCCAAAACAGTGCTTGTGGAGCAGCTGGGGCTCAGCACATGGAGCCTTTTCAATATGGTTAAAATCTTCCCAATCAACTCTTTGGCAGGGAAAAGAGGGGAGGAGGAACTGAGCCAGTCCCTAATTCCCCCTCCTGAATAGCTGAGCCATGAAATGTTAAGCTTTCCAGAAGGTTTCCATGTGCAAAACACAGCTGTTGAACTGTTGACTATCCATTTGCTCATGTGGCTTCCCATCCAGCTGGAATCAGCACACACAGTATGTGCGTCCATCCATGGATGGCCATGAGTTGGACTGAGAAGAGGTTATCACTGGGATGGGTTGAGTTGTTCTTAATTCTTCCCCCCCCCCTTTTAAAGTGTGGGTGGGGAACCTGTGGTTCTTCAGGTGTTGTTGGTCTCCAGCACTCAACAGCCCTAGCTAGAATTGCCAACGGTCATGGTCGATGAGAGTAAGAGTCCAATAACATTGGATTCTTACTCTCATTGTTTGTTTGGAAGCAACAATTGATATGTTCCTCCAATACATTCGCATTGTGTCCAGTCATGGTATGTGAACCACATGTGATTGTATGGATTAAATGTGAACAAAAGCAACAGAGGAAAAGAAAAGCTACAAAAAGTATTGAAATAATAACTGCATTATATTTTTTTCTCTTTCTGCCCTGAATAAAATACTTGAACATCGAAAAGAGGAGCACAGAAAAGATTATGGTAAAGTTTACTGAGGTAGCTTGGTGTGAAAACCTTGAAAATGTATTGGATTTAATTAATACAATATTTAATGAAGAGATTTGGCATTATAAAATGGGAAAGGGCTTAGCCCCAGATTTTATTTTATTTTATTTTTTGTAAATTAGTGCTTTAAAAATCACCCCATGAGATACAATTGAATGCAGATTACTATAATAAGTATAGAAGCATGTATTTCAATAATTAAAGCCATGATTTCAGCAAGCACTTATGTGCCTGCTGTGTGAGATTAGAAATGTTAGATGTTTATGGAGTCACTGAAGCAGTTTCTTCCTTAGTGATGGCTGTTATAACTATTCAGGGGAAAAAATAAGATAATAATACCTGACGAAGTTATTACTCATTTTATTTATTTGTTTCCTTAAATGGCAGCCACTTTAGAAGCTATATGAAAGCAATAATAAGTAATAGGAAATGGCTGAGTATCCTTGAAAAAGCCCTCCAGAAGCCTCATAAGCTTCAGTTCTATCAATATAATAACAATTAATAACAATTTGAATTCTTGTGGAATGTATTAGATAGCTTTTATTCTGATATAGTTAGAAAGAAGATGAATTATACAGCCACTAGAGTGGCTGTATACTATAGTCAGCATGGGTTTTTTTGCATTCTGCAATGTTAAATAAAAAATAACCCCCATGCCATCCTGATGCTTCCCATAAGCTCATTTCAAAACAAAACCTTGCAACACTTATAGTCCTGAACTCAGAAACACTTGCTTAACAACCCTCTAAATTTTCATAGAGATACACAAAACAGTCGGACAGAATCAAGAGTTCAAATTGTAAAAAGAGAGAGAGAGAAAAAACCAGAGCCCTTTTGGACTTTTTTCTGCCAGAGTTCTCATAATCTGTTGAAATTAATTAAAAATCAGCCATGTTCACAGAGTACCTGTAATTCTATCACTGACCTTGCCACATACTCTGACCTTCATCTTCTGCTGTTTAAAAGTTTAAAAAATTGCCTAGCTGATTTTTTATTAATTTAAGAAATTTAGCATTTAACTCAATGATAATGTCCAGCATGCTCAATAAAATCCAACTGTCAGTGTTCTAAAAGCCAGACTCACAGCTGACGGGCTTGGCTAATCAGGGTCACACCCACACCAAACTTTTATTCCACTTTAAACAGTCATGGCGTCTCCAAAGAATCCTGGGAAGTGTGGTTTGTGAAGGGTGCTGAGAGGAGACTCCTATTCCCCTGACAGAGCTCCAGTGGCCAGAGTGGTTTAACAGTCAGCCACTCTGATTGAAGCTCTGTGAGGGGAACAGGGCCTTTCCTAGAAACTCTCAGCAGCCTTTACTAACTACACTTCCCAGGATTCTTTGGGAGAAGCCATGACTATCTAAAGGGAAATAAAGGCCTGATGTGGATGTGGCCAGGGACAGCTTTGGTTTAAATTTGGGTGGGGGCTACATGTGCCTGCTGTATAATAAAAAGGTGGGGGAAACACTGAAAAAGAATGATTCTGTTCACAATGTTTTCCTTTTGGAAAGGAAAGGGGCTTCCCCTCTGCCCAGTGCCCACCCATCCAATCTCCTCCCCTCCTCCTCCCCCTTCCTCCCTCCCTCCCTCTCTCCTCCCTGCCCTCCTCCTCCCCTCGCTGCCCCTTCCCCAGGTCAGTTTCACCTATCCTAAGCATCATTGTATAGAAGTAAATCCCACAGAACTCAAAAAAGCATGCAAATGATCGAACCTGCCCTCCCCTCCTCCTAACTCCTATCCCCTCCTTCTTGCACCTTCCCTCCCCCTTCCTTCACCCCCCCCTTATCCCCTTCCAATCCCCTCCTTTTCCCCCTCCTTCCTCTCCCTCCCTATCTCTCCCTTACCTATCCTAGGACTATGACCTGGGAGACCAGGGTTCGAATTCCCACACAGCCATGTAGCTCATGAAGATATGTTACCAAATTCTTCCAAGGTACACAGGAAGTAGATTGGACTGTGAAAGACCAACCCAAATTGTGTATACATTTTTACAAATTTGTAAAAAAGTACAATATCTCAGAGAGGAGGTCAGCTCTCCTGTTCCCCTGGTGCATTTGCTATAGCTGCCCAATTTCCCTGCTTTTTAAAGTTTGATAGAAATATCTGTGGGCTATTGATATGTTCTTATACCACATTGCTTTTTGCCTATTAGTGAATATTTATTATCCACGAATGTTTTTCCAAAGAGGCAAGACTGGAAGTGTCCAAGCACATTGCATGAGCATACTTTTCTAGAGAATTGCAACCATAAAATGTGGTGATGCACTTCAACTTGGAAGCCTTTGAAGGGCATTAGACAAATTCATAGAGGATTCATGAACAGAGACAATGTGGTATAGTGGTTATAGTGTTGGACTAGGACCAGAGATGCAGGGGTTCAAATCCCCACTCTGCCATTAAACTCATTGGGTGACCTTGGAGGAAGGGTACAACCATGTATGCCACATTGAGCTCCTTGGAGGAAAGATGGGATATAAATGTAATTGGAGACTACTAATCACAATTGCTATATTGCTTCCAGTATCAGAGGTGGTGTGTCTCTGAGTTCCAGTTGCTGGGGATCATGAGCATGAGAGCACTATTGCACTCAAGTCCTACTTGTGGGTTTCCCATAGGCATCTGGCTGGCCATTGCGAGAACAAAACATTGGACTAGATAGACCTTTGGTCTAGTCCAGCAGGGCCGCAGTCCTATCAGGTTGATCAGTAAGAGCCACGACAGCCCTCTTGGGTTAATAGGCAGAAACCTCCTCAACTGATTTTACTTTAGAGAAGGCCCATGGAGACCATGAGTTTTCTTTATTCACTATTAATGTTGATATACAGATAACATACAAGGAATTGTTTCATTTGCTTTCTCTTTCATCAATAGTATGTTTTTCTTTTATGATGAGTAACACACCCAGTTCCTGCTGTGCCACTTTCCCCTCTTTTTCTCTAGGCTTTGCCATCACTGTTGGTATTGATACTCTATCTCTAACAACCTTTGTTTCTCCTCCACTTTTTGAAAAGCATCCTTTTCCACCCAATTGGGGGATGTTGCTTTTTGTCTATAGGTCAACAGCCTACTCTCCTCACACCCCTGTACTGGTGGTTGTATAAACAGGCCTCTTGTTAGTAGGAAGAATCAGTCAGTCAGTCACATTTTTTAAGGCTGCAACAATTCCCAACTAGTCATGAATGCTTAAAAATCTGTGCAACTTTCTTCGAGACAATTGTGCATGAGTAGTGTCTTTTTGTGTGAACAAGTGAACATGCTCAAGTTGGGTACAGGGTTGATCTTACCTTCTGTTCCCTCCTTATGCTTGCCATACACTAGTAGTGTGAACAGAGCTAAGATGAGAAGTTTTGATTCCCACCCCATTGCAACTCACACTCATCCCAAGTTTGTAGAGTGATCTGCAGTTAACATACATTGACTAAAGGTTCTGGGGCTGTAGGACATAAGAATCACCCTGAAGGATCTGTCCAAAGGGCCATCTAATCTGCCATCTTGTTTTCACCGTGGCCAAACAGATATTTATGAGATTCCTCCAAGCAAGACATGAGGTCAACAGCACTCTCTTCACTCATGTTCCCTAACAACTCATATTCAGCGGCATACTGCCTCTAATACTGGAGATAGCACACAGCCATCATGACTAGTAGCCATTTATTTATTTATTATTTGATGTATATATTGCCCTTCCTTCCAGCAGGAGCCCAGGGCAGCACACTCATAGCCATTCATAGCCTCATCCTTCGCAAATTTGTCTAAGCTCCTTTAAAACCCATTCAAATGACAAGAGCGAAACATTCAGTATGGCTCCCATCACCAGAGAGGGTAAAGCCCTGAAATATGTATTTTAATAGCAATACCTCAGTATATAGGGCTGTCTTCCTTTGCTCATTTTTATTTATTTTTGTGAAAACGATGTTTATTGTGCACACAATAAACATGATTTTGCAGCAGGATGGGATGTTGGGGAGATTGGTGTCTGTCTCAAATGCTAATCTATACACTGCTTGTGTACATTCATTTCTGGAGAGAAAATACCTAGGAAGTAGACCACTAGACAAGATCTTGATCAATTAGACACATGGATGGAATGTTTTCAGCACACACTGACTGTCAGATTATGTTACTTAATTGTAGTTGTCGGATTTGTTCGTGCAATTCATTAGTATAAGTTCACTCTTTTGTTTTTGAAGGCTGGTTGTTGTTTTTGCTTTCCATACAGACAAATTTAAGCAGCTACTTTACTCTCAACTTAAGAATGGAAAATGGAACATCGGTGGACAGCAAAAGAGGTTTAAAGATGTTCTTAAAGTGAATCTAAAAAAATGTAACATGAGCATCGAGAACTGGGAAGTCTTGGCCCATGAACGTCCCAAATGGAGGTCGGCTATTATCAAAGATGCTATGGACTTCGGAGAAGCACGAATACAGGGCGAACAGGACAAGTGAGCTTGGTGGAAGGCATGTCAAACAAATCCTCATTGTGACCATCTTCCATCTGAAAACCTATGTCCTCACTGTGGGAGGCTGTGTGGATCCAGAACTGGCCTCCACAGTCACTTATGGACCCACTGTTAAAGACCTTATCTTGGAAGATAATCTTACTCGGCCGTGAGTGATCACCAGTGAATGAATGACATATTGTAATACAATACATAAAATATATAAGAAATAAAAGAAGCCATGAAATACAATTTAAAAACATCCAGCATCTAGCACAGTGCATTACAACTGCTACAATAGGCAGAAAAATCATTGCATGGTCAGCCAAGACCTTCAGCAATTTTGAAGTGGTCTGTGTGTGTGTGTGGGGGGGGAGTTTGGGAATCACTGATTTAAGGCTCTGTGTTCATTAGGAAAAGAGATATCTGTGGGTCATTTCAAACAAAGAAGCTGGCTACAAACATGGAGCTCTCTAGAAAGGAGTTAGAAGGAGCAGACAATAGATCTGGGACCCCGATGTGTATGAACACCCCTTAATAAGTTAAGGGTTCCATGTGGGTAAATCAAGAGAAAATTGCTATGATGTAATACTCACATTTCCTTATTTTCTTTGTTAAGTTAAGCAGGTCAGAACAATTTGGTTTTTCGATTTACAACTCAGCAGGAATCACCTGCTTTGCTGAATTTCAAGCTGAGTTGTTTTTGCTTTGTTTAGGCAGCACCTGTCAACATTTCTGCTCTTTTCCAAAAGTTTAGGTAAACCTCCATTGCCAGATTTGGCTGCAGCTCTGAATTTGGAGATAACACCCAAGACACATTGCCTATGCTATTTGCAGATTTTTTTTTTTATAGGATGCCACAATTTTAATTTACATAACCCAGTCATTATGCATTAGGGTGGCCAACTTTTGCACCATCACATTTGACAGCAATTTTGTCTGTGTCCATTAGCAATGTCTTATGCCAGTGTTTCTCAAAGTGTGGTACGCATACCCCTGGTGGTACGCGAAAGGGTTTCAAGGGGTACGCGGTCAAATTTTTTTTTTTGGTATTTTATCATTGGGTTTTAGTGGCAAAAAACGTGTTCATGTGTTCTTTTAAGAGAAAATACAGTTCTTGTGATTTCTCCAGTTTCTCACACAATCATGTGAGGGAAGATCAATATAATAACAGTGGTTTATCCTGATGTTATTCAACGCGTAGTCTCTTTCACTCTCGATGCATTCCTTGTCTTTTCGTGCACCCCTCCAGTTTCTCATAAGACTTGGACTCCCTTGCAGTGACTTTGGCCACCAAAAAACACTTCTACAAAGAGACAGATGGCACCACAAAGATATTTATGCGTATGCTCGACTACAAAAATGTTCACACCGGGAAGCGGGGAAGTGGGTTTTTTTCTCTATCTTCAGCCCTGCAGCGGCCATCTCACTAGCCACTTCCCTCTTGGGGAATCTCCCACTCTCCGGCTGCAGAGCGGTTTCCCCCCCATCGTGCCTGGCCTGCCCGCTCATCAGCTGTGAATTTTAGGTGGGAGGTTTGAATCCCCTGCCTGCTCTTGGGCTGTGTGCCTGAGTGGCTTCCCAGGCAGGATGGGGAAAAACAAATGGACTCTGATGGAGGTACATCACTACATTTTTTTGTTATAGTTTTCAGTAGGGCTCACATTTTCTTCATAATTTTCATTTTTATGTTTCAAACTTCCCTTTTTTAGCCAGCGATCCATTATAAAGAGGCTTAATAAAATCAATAATAATAAATTTTATATTAATTATTAGCATATGCATTATTTCTATATTTTTGAATATATATTTTTGTTATATAAATATTATTTCTATTATTAAAATGTTTATTACTTTGTATTTATTTTTTTACAAACATTTCATATAAAATTATAGGAATTACGAATGTGTTATAATACCTTACCCCTCTCCCAATTATTTTTGTGAAAGTTGGGTACGCCGGTAAAATCAATGTCTCAAAAGGGGTATGCGCATGTTGAAAGTTTGAGAAACACTGTCTTATGCCATTAAAAACTTCACCCACAGATTTCTGCATATCGAACCAATATTAAAGGCATAGGAGCAAGGCAGTCTCATTGTGGAGACTTTGGAGTGGGGGGTTGTGTGTGTGTTGGGAGGTGAATTGACAAATGTGCTGTGGGTCAGTGAATTGTAACACACTATCTAAGGGGCTATCCCATATCCCACATTCAAATAGAAATACAACAACAAATAAAAGCAGCAATAAAAATACAATTAAAAATCAGTCTTTTGTTGTGTGTTATGTATTGTTTTATACTGTTCTGATATTCGTATGGCAAAAAAGAAATGTCTGAGTGGTTAATGCAATGACTGTCCTGTCTTCAACCACAAATCCATAGCCACACCACAGGACACTTTCATGAAGTGTCCTGTGGTGGTTGCCTACAGACTACGGTTTGGGAACCCCACAGGACTAATGCAAAAGCCGGGCCCGGCTTTAGTTCTATGTCCTACTCCAAGTCCATCAAGAGCAGGGATGTGGAGCCTTACAGCATGATAACTAAAATCTATGTGTTATTTCAAAATGTTAGGGCAAGGAAGTGGATCAGTCACTACTGAAATGCTACTATTATTTAAATCATCATGACCATCTGATCTATTTTTATCCCTCCTGAAGATCCCCAGGGCAGCCATACAACTTTCATGATCAAACAACAACATTAAAACACTACAAACTTACATTTTTAGTGGTGCCCCTACAGCCAACATAATGCGTGCTCTGGTTTAAAGTAAGATCTGCCCATTTTCCAGAAGGGAATTGTTTGAATACTTGTCATTTCACTTTGATGAACTCTTTTTATTAAGCTAGTGATCTCAGGGATGGGGAACCCATGGACCTGCTCTGAATTTTGCAATGCAGTTCTTTAAC
Organism: Rhineura floridana; assembly: GCF_030035675.1. NCBI lineage: Eukaryota > Metazoa > Chordata > Lepidosauria > Squamata > Rhineuridae > Rhineura > Rhineura floridana. The sequence goes on from NC_084489.1 coordinate 49,367,993, forward strand.
CACAGAATATGTGCAAAATGCGTATATTGTGGGAAGTGTACATAAAAATATATATATTGGTAAAAAGAAGATACAAAAATGCATTACATTAGGAATGGTGTTCCTGTTTTCACAGGGGCGGGTTTGCCACTGCCCTAATTAGATAGAAGACTTGGGAAGGTTCTCGAAGTTCTCAAATTGTGCCACGTGGGATCTCCCTACCAATCAGGAAGGGGTTCGAGCAGCAAATATAAGGCTGCTCCTTCCCCCTAGCGCTTGCCTTTTTGCCTTGCGGCACCCTCCCTCCCTCCCTTGTCAGTGTGGGCTCTGCTAGTCAGCAAAATGGGGCTGAGTAGGAATTTTTTTGGGGGGGATCCTGATTTCAGAATCCCTTTGGTTTTGCCTACTCCATACTGTTTGGGTTTAATTCAATTGGCCTGTCGGGTAGGGCTGTGGTGTGTCTGCTTTGGCTGGCATGGAATTCGGGCAGGTGAGGTATATTGGGGTTAAAATTAAGACGGTTGAGGCATTCTGGTAAAGGGCACTCTTAGGGAACCATCAGGGCTTAACGACTGGTGGGGATCTGGGGAGTGTCCTTGTGGGACCGGCTTGCGCATCAGGGTGAACGCCTGTACGGCGGGGCCAGGATGCAGAGGTTGGAACCACACCCCTGACTCCAATAGCAGGGAGGGAGGATTTCTCCCACATCCTTGACTGAGGAGTTACAGTCTGAGGAGAATTATTTGCCTTCAGAATAGGAGGGAGTATTCCCTTCCATTTAGGTTTAGCCTCACCTGCCCGAAGTATTTTATATTTGAATAATTGGCTGAATTGAATTTGATTTAGTGTGTTATATTTTAATAAATATAACATTATTCCATACTTGTGTCACGAGTCTTCTTTGGTGTGGTGGCAAAAACTGCTTGCAAAAATGTGCAGGGTTCTAAAGTGCTGACAATTTTCATGAGGATTTTTTAAAAAAACAATGCAAACTAATGCAGCAATGTGGTGAACTGATTTTTAGGACTGGAAAAATGAGAAACTGAAATTAACATATTCATACATTGACTCAACTCAGAATTAAGTCCCAATGAGTTCAATGAAGCTTACACCCTAGTTCAGTGATAGGAAACCTGTATGACACTGCAGAATGTTTTAGACTATGCCTCCCATTTTCCCTGACTGTTGGCCATGCTGGTTGGGACTGATATGGATAGGAGCTAAACAACATCTCTCCATCTCTGTCCTAGCTGGTTAGTGTAAGATGGCAGTCTTAGGATTCTGGGTTTCAATCCTATGACCATAGGTTAATATACGAATATGCAAAGTTTCTAAACAGGCAGCAAGGAAATAGCCTTTGTGAAAGTTCTACCTGAAAACCTCCTTAAAATAGTGCAATGAGTTTCATTCATTTATAGAAAAAAACTATTGTTCATAGAGCCATAAATAGTAATACTATATCTGAGGACAAAAATGCTGCTTAGTCATTTCCCCTCATTGTTCACTCCATGATAGTAATGTTTTGTAAAGCAGAGTAGATTCATATTTCATATTTGGCTAATCTAATGTTGGGAAATGTTACAATATCAACATTCAAATACCACTTCAGTCCAGTACCACGGCTATCATCAGCTTATCCAATGTTTCCAAAGCTGAGCAGTATTTCTGTTTTCATTGATGTCAGAATGATATTGCATTCATCAAAGCAATTGATTTATTGCATTAGCCCAAGGCCATAGCATTTAATGACAAAAATATATAAAAACAGTTAAGCTCCAGATACAGCAGTGAATGTACCCATTAACTACAGCTCCTTCTTCTTGATAAAATTAAGTCTGATGCTTGTAGCTACAAGAGCAAAAGAAGAAACTTTCTCAGGAATAGCTATGTTTTCAATGGAATGAAATATCTGGACTATTTAAAATTTCAGATCATACATCAACCCTCCATTATATGTGATGCAAGGACATCAGTTGTCTGCAAGAGCAAAATGTGGAGGGGAGTGTTGACAAATATTCTCTGGGTAATAGAATTCTCCTACAGTAGATTTTTTGGGGGAGAGGAGGTTGAGAAAATTCTCCAAAACTTTCTTAGAAAATGCTGTTCTGAGAAATGTTGACTTGTGTAATAATGAATCAATCTAAATTATTTACGTTGGTGAATTAAGGGAACAAGAAAGGAAACTAAGAATGGAGAAATGGAAGGAGTAGGAGCGAAGACCATTGCTTCCTTCAGCAATAGTAAAATTATAATAAACTCAATTAAAACTGGATGTTGCTCCAGAAATCCTCTCAACTCTTTGCAGGCAGTTAAACTAAGTATTTATCAAATAGGCTCCCCTCAACAGTTCAGGAGGATTCTAGAAATATATACATTTCCAGTTTAGAAACTTTGCATATTCAGGTATTAACCTATGGCCATAGGATTGAAACCCAGTATCCTAAGGCTGCAATCTTACACTCACCAGCAAGGACAGAGATGGGGAGTTGTTGTTTAGCTCCTGTCCATATCACTCCCAAACAGCTTCTCCTAACTCCCTCACATGGCTGCTTAACTCACCTGTCTCTTTAAATATTTGCCTTGATGCTTTGTCACACAGATGCTTTATCAGCTGGAGCTCCCCCATGCTTGTAGAGGAACAGGTTAAGCAGAACAGACCACACCTTGGCTAGGCCAATCAATTCACACACTTTCTGGAATGGGACCTTGACATGTATAGTGGGAGAGCACAACAGGACAATCTTAAGAATCTTGATCAGTATGATGTGGCACACTTATGGGTGGGGGGCAAAGCCAGAACACTTTTTTGGACTTCTGTTTACAGTGGTCTTAGTTACCATGTACATTTAATACTGAAAGGTGAAGGAGAAGCTGATTAGGGCAGTCTGTCTATGTCACCAGGAAGTATGCATACACCTGATTGACAGGTTTGAATGGCTTAAAAGAAAATGGTATATAATGGATGTTAAAAGTCTTGAGTGTACTGCACTTCAGACTAGCCCTGTCTAGTACTTTAGCCTCTTAGTAATTAAACAGAGGTGACTGTAATTGATTTTGTATATGTTAACTTTGCCCAAAGGCAATCTCTGTTAACTTCAATGATAGTCTATAATTGTCCCAAATAAACTACTTTTAGCACAATCTGGTTCTTAAATAAAAGCATTGTAGCAGTCACCATTTCCGTGGTACAAGTTTGTGACTAGGGATGGAGGAGGAACTTACTGAACCTGGATTCCAGAGTGTATTCACTTGATCTGCATCTCCAAGACAAATGTGTGGATTGGATCTGAGTCGTGCTTCAGAATTCTGAGCCCAGCAAATGACTAAGGAGGAAATATGAATGAGAGGGCTGCCTTTATTTTTTTCTTTCCTTTCACAAGAAATTGCTGTTGGGAGTAGGGATGGGCAAGAAATTCAATCCAGTTCACATTTAAAGCTGAATTTATCAAATCGCACTTCCCAAAACAATATGAGAACTGAAACACAGCCATCCTTTGAAATTCACACTTGTTCATATTTTGCAATGCAGTTTGCCAACCAATGTTTACAAAAATGCATGTTAGGCAAAAGTGTGCATAAAAATGAACATATGAGTGACAATAACATAAAAAAATGCATATGACAAGAAATGGCTTGCAAAAATGTGTACATTAGTCAAACCTGACTACAAAAATGTGTTTATTAGGAGAAATTCACACTAAAATAGTAGAGAATTTTCATGAGGCTTTTTTGAAGAAAAAATCACAAATTGCGGCAGAAATGTGGAGAACTGGATTTAAGATTGGAAAAATGAGAAACTGAGAGGACTGAAACTGAACTGAAATTGACAGAACTTGCCATCATTAGTTGGGAGCAGCTTGGAAGTGGATAGAGGCTGCTATGCATTATGAAGATGGGGCCAGAAATGACTTAAAGAAGTGTCTTGACCAAATGATGAGCTCCTGTGCTCCTGTGGTGAGCAGTTGAGGTGACCAATGACTGGATTCTTGCCCTGTGCCACACCAAACCCTGTGAGATGTAACCAATAAAAAGGGCTACCATTTGCAACCCATTTCAGTCTATGCTAATTATTGCTCCCATACTCCACTCTGTTCCATGCTGTTGGCACAAGCAGGCAGCAATCTGTCCATGAAGCAGGTAGAGTCGGTATATGAGGCAAAAAGCCTTTTCTTGACTGAGATGCACAGCTGCGAACTTATCCTTTGTATAATAGAGTAATAAGGATGGAAGAATAGGACCTGGAAGACCATGGTTCAAATCCCCATTCAGCCATGAAGGTCACTGGATGACCTTGAGCCAGTCACCAACTCGCAGCCGAAACTACCTCCCAGGGTTGTTGTTATTGTTGTTGGGGGAGCCACGCAAGCCATCTTGAGTTTGCTGGAGGAAAGGTGGGATACAAATGCAATTAACAACAACAACCTGACATAGAAATGTTTAGTAGGTGAAGCTTTTCTTGACAGGATGATAAAAAGGTGGGAAAATTTGCCTCTAACATTTCTGCATGTCAGGCTGCTGTCACAATCACAGCTAGAAATAAAGCTAGCACCCTTAAAACTGATCCCAAATGCTGGAAATCAAACATTCTGAAGCCCATGCACAGCAGTGCTAGCAGCTCTGTCCATAGAAAATAGTGTTTGTTATTTACTTTTGGCATAATAAAGAAGGGAACACTTTAGAATGAAGTACACACTTTTTCTTTCACATGATGTTTTGTTTAGAATAAACATAAGGGCCCCTATATATTTGTGTAGTTAGAGTGTTGGACTACGACCTAGGAGACCAGGATTTGAATCCCCACACAGCCATGAAGCTCACTGGGTGACCTTGGGCCAGTCACTGCCTCTCAGCCTCAGAGGAAGGCAGTGGTAAACCACCTCTGAATACTGCTTACCATGAAAACCCTATTCATAGGGTCGCCATAAGTCGGGATCGACTTGGAGGCAGTCCATAACAATGTATGTATTTGTAGGTGTGAGGCTGCAGTCTTTGACAGTACGTGTACAGGGAACCACATTACTACTGCTAGAGCTGGTGGCAGCAATAATCACTCTTCTTTTGACCTTGACTTTGTGAAATTTCATGAGGGAATGCCCCCACACACCCAAAGAAGGGAGACAGAAGATTAGAAGAATGCTATCTTTATTCAAATATAACAAAATCGGAGACCTGCAGACCACCCAAAAAACCAAATTAGCCAAAATCCCAGCTGAACGGGCAGGTGAAGATAAGATCTCCCTCCAGGCCCCTATCTGAAAGAGTGCCTCCAGCTTCATCAGGGATGCTGAGCAACAAGATCAGCCTCAAAAGGCCTTCTCTCTATCCCATCAGTTAAAACAGCTAGACTGGTGAGGACTAAGGAGAGGGCTTTTTCAATTGTGGCTCCCACTCTGTGGAATTCCCTCCCAAATGATCTCCGACATGCCCCCGCTATGATGAACTTCTGCCGGGCCTTGAAGACCTGGCTCTTCAGACAGGCTTTTGGGGTGGGTTAGATTACTACTGTTTGAGATTTTAATGTTTTAATATATTTGTATGTTTTTATTCTGGATAACCAGCCAGATGGGCGACTAATAAATCTAATAAATAAATAAATGTGGTTCAGCCTAAGGCTGTAGCTCCCCTGCAAAGCATGGAGAAGAAATTCCTCCCTCCTTGCTAAGTAAACCAAGGGTATGCGCTTACCTGCGCACCAGAGCCCCACTGTACTTTGTGTTTATCCTAATGCACAAGTCAGGTCATGAGGGCACCCCTCCCCCAGTTTGCAGACATAAAGCACTGGCAGTTCCTTAAAGGGTGCCTCAATATAATTCCTATCCCCCCCCAAATTTTCTCACCTGCCCAAACTCCATCCTACAAGGCAAGCATGCAACTCCTCCAAAACCCACTTAAATTTGAACCCTCATAGTATGAAGTAGGCAAAACGAGAAGGATCCTTAAAAGCAGGATTCAGCAAAAAGCACCACTCAGCCCCTTCTCAATGACTGGCAAAGCCCATGCTACATGCAGCGAAGGAGGGTGGGTGCTACAAAAACACAAAAGAGGGAGAGGTAGGGGTGGAGCTGGCCTATATACCAAGCTCCACCCCAGTTCTATGGGCTGAAAGCCCCCATGTGACCCCAGAAAATCTCCTTCCTTTTGAGAGGGATCCTCCCAAGCCTCCTCTGCAATGAGGTAAGTTTGGGGCAAATATGCCCCCACTGAAGGCAGGAATGGCACTGTGGGAAGATTGCAAAGCCAATTTACATATAATGTGAGCTTGTTTTTCCCTTGGCCACCATAATGATAATCTGGTGGGACAGGAACTGCAAAGGACACAAAAGGAAGCATTTTGACAAGTCCCATCTTTGGTCCCCTCGCAAACCTTTCAGTAGCAAGGAAAGTCCTTTCACAGTCAAAACCATCCTTTTAGGGAGTGAGAAAATACACTAAAAGTCATCTTATTACCCTTTGTCCAATCTGTGCTCCCCACATGAGCCTTTCAAAATGATCAGTATGGGAAGATTGGATTCAGAAGGCATGTGTTCCTTCAACCTCCTTTCCCCTATTTTTTCCCAGTCTTTCTGGAGGTGAAAAGACAGCCCTGTGGATCTGATAAGATAATTTGCTTGGGAGAATGGTGCTCAGAGAGATGCATCCTCTGAGCCAAATCCCTCCTCTCATTACTATCAATTTCCTGTCCCTAACGATGAGGATTAGCAAATATGACCTTCTGTTACTAGGGATATTCCCAGGTGACATGAATGAAATGCACAGGTATGACCTGCACCAGTGGAAAGTTTAGGAGTAAGATAGGCTCCTTCCTGCCATGGCCAACCCTCTATCATCCACACATAGATGCTGGAGTCTGCAAATGTAGATAGACTGAACACAGTGCTTTAGACAACACTGAACACTGAGTTTGCTCGCTCTTAGAATTTCAAGGAAAGCAGCCTTCAGCTTGCCTCTTTTGTCTTTTAATCCTGTTGAATCTTCATCTAGAACCTCCTATGGCACCGTCCTTAAATAATGCATCATCACCCTGCTTTACTAATGATTTACTAGGCATATAAATCACTGGAAAGACTACTCGAGCTGATGATGTATTTGAGTAATGCATCATCTGAATGAGGAGCTTGAGCGATAGATCACTCTGAAGATGGCGCTGTGCAGAAGAGAAGCCAGGACCACAAACCTTTGCTTTAAAATGTGCTGTGCTCACTTCAGCAGCATGTATGCTAACAGGAGCAATACTAAAAATGTGCTCCAAGTTCAGAATTCTCACCACGTACCAAGACTTCACAAATGGAATCCCCAGGGTAAAGTTATCTTGCAAACGAAAGCATGCAAAGACAAAAAAGCATGTCTTTATTTATTTATTTAATGTATGAATTGCTTCCCATGAGGCATCCCAAAATGATTTACAGTGCAATAACGCATCTATAAAACAGTCACCTATATATAAACAGTCAAGACAACTGCATAGATATATTTTAAAACCATTTAAAAATAATTATAAATACAGAAACAGTTCAAAAGAGCAGCACATACATAAAATCACTTCAGTTTAATACTAGATTGCTGCAGGGGTGAGACTGTGCTGGGACCATCAAGGGGCAAGTTTCTCCACCTGCTTTGCCCCCTCATCCCTGCTCTTAGTGACATTTATCTGGGGACTGTCCTTTATCAGGAAGATGAATGCTTTTGGTTAGCTGTTCTTGCTTTTTAGAAATGCTAGGATTTTGTTAGTTTGATTTTTTGTGAATTGTATTGTTTTAAATTGTATTTTGCATTTGTGTTTTTTATTTGTGTGTAAGCCACCTTGGGGGCCTTTTTGGCCAAAAGACAGCCTAGAAATAAAATGTAACATAACATTCTCACAAACACACACATTTTCCCATGGCATTTAAGCTTCTTTTGTATATGATAATGTTGAAAATTGAAGAATAATCAGTTCCCAAAATCTGCTTTGTGAAAGACTAAGATCTCAAACCTATGAGCAGCCTTACTAGTGCAACACCGTTACTCAGGTCACTGTGTCAGGGTTATGACCTGGCTCAATACCCTGATCACTGCCATCTGAGTCATTGCTGCTGCTGCTGCTGCTGCACTAGCACCTTATCACCATCACAAGATGGTGACACATGCAGCAAGATGTGATAAATTAGTTCTAGATAAGGGAGGGGGGAGGTTTCACTGTTGATAGTTCTCCCCTTAAACTACTGACTGACATGCTGTCAGGGTGGGCCAGGGCAGTAGTCTAGAGAGTGAGTGAGGAATCCAGACCAATGAGCAATCAAGGACAGAGGGCAAATTGGGAATCGGGACCAGAATCACAGGACACACCAGAAGTCATCTAAAACTCGTGGGGCTGCTATGAGGTTACAGGGCCATGGCCCATGAAGTCTTGGGACATGACTAAGATCTGGTTTTCTTCCCATCCTCCTCCACTAAAAGATTCTGGTCATGCTCATAACCTTCTAGTATTAATCTAATCCAAGGGTGGAGGAATCTCTGGTCCACGAGCCACCCTAGGCCTGTCAGGCCAGTCAGTTGAGCCTGCATGATTATTTTAGGTTGGCCATGCCCATCTGCCACTCGACTGACATCATGTGATGTTAGGTGTGGAGCACTAAAACCTATCCAGGACAACTGCAGCTGCCAAGGAACCATCAATGGCATGGATCTGCTTCCGATTGTTCTTTGGAAGCAAGGCTTGTATTTGGCACTATTTAAATTCATAGCCAAGTGCAAGCCCTACTGGGCTTGGTTCTTTTCAGGAGGTCCTGATCAGAGCTCTTGAGCCAAAGGCAGCAGGGTTTTTATTCAGTGCTGAATTTACATTCAGTGTTGAAAACAAAGCCTGCTGGGACTGTCTCCGCTCAGTGCCCTGTTTCCAGCACAAATCTTTGCAGCTACAGCTTGAATTATAGCTGGCACTGCAAAGGAAAAAGAGACGAATTGGAAGCACACTTCCTTTGAAGTTGAGTCACCTGGTTTCATATAACATCAGGTGATTGATAGGTGTGTGGCCTACAGAGAGTGGGCCAGTTCTGGATCTAGCCCATCTAGTTCCCCACCCCGATCTAGTCCCTTGTTCCAAACTAGGGCTGTGCACAGTCCTCCTTATCCGCCTTGAGGCCCTGATCTGTGGGCCCTGAGGAGGGTCAATCCTGAAGATGGGGCCACCCATTCTGCCCTGAATCCATTCCCAAAGTTATTTGGAGGGCAGGGCTAGGGTTTTTTAAATTAAAAATATGGTTGGGAGAGGGGATAGTGTCTCCTTCTTGCCACCCCCACCCCTCTGAGAGCAGGTGGGAGCAACCAGCATAGGATGGAATTGCTTTGCTTACTAGCTGGTAAGCAGGACAATTCCATCCTGAGCATTGCTGGTCCCTGCTGCTATGCAAGCAGCTTCTCTGCATGCAGGGAAGCCACCCGCAAATGAGCAGCGACCAGCACCACATGGAATGAATCCTCCCGCTTATCAGCTGATCAGTTACTGCGGACGGCTGCTTCTTTGCAAGAGGCTTCCCTGCATCCTGTGAAGCCTCTTGCAAAGGGGATTTGGTGTGCAGGCCTTGGAAAGGCCTGGCAGAAAGGAGGAGAAATTGGATGGAAAAGGCAGGCACTCGCCTTCTCCTGCAAAGAGATGCCTTTTCTGTCCAATCTTCTCCTTCCTGCCCATGCCTGCCTCCTCTTCCTGCCCTATGCCCCATCCCGATAGCCCCAGATCGCTATAGGTTAGGGACAGTGGCCCAGAGAAATCCGAGGCTATCTCAGCCCAAGTCGGCTGAGGCCCAAATTCCTCTGAAGAGGCCTGGTTCATCTCAGGCCTTGGCCAAATACAGAATACAGTCCTATTTCAAATCTGATTTAAGCAGCCAGTGAATAAATGTTGCCACCGTGGGGTATGTTACAGATCTCTAAGAATCAAAGGATGTTGTGTGGCTTATTTATTTACTTATTAAAATAATATCCCACTTTTCTTCCATGTTCTAGCTCACTTTTCTTCAACCTTGGGTCCCCTGATGTTGTTGGACTACAACTCCCATCATCCTTGGCAATTGGCTAAGCTGTCTGGGGTTGATGGGAGTTGTAGTTCAACAACATCTAGAGACCCAAGGTTGAAGAATAGTGGGGTAAGCAGAGTTCCTAGACAGTGCGTAGCTTCAGTAATATTGCTGCATTATGTGCCTTCAGACCAGGTGTGGGGAACCTTTGGCCTCTAGATGTTGCTGAACTACAATCTCATCAGCCCCAGCAACCATAGCCAATGGCAGGGATGATGGGAAGTGTTCAGCAACATCTGGAGGGCCAAATGTTCCCCATGCCTACTTTAGACCATGCCCTGAAACTAACTTAGCTCCAGATACAGTTAGGAGATTTCTCTACAGATATACAGGTCTATACAGAACAAAGATGATAATCGTTTTACATATGGGTGTCTATAGAATTCTCTTTAAAATGTTCCAATTTCCTATTTGCATTCTGTTTGTAACATATACAAGAGTCAGTAGATTTGATATGCTATGTGTCAAGATAATAGTATTTTTTGTTTTTGTAGGTAACAGGGACTTTTTTCCTGTTGCATTATCATTACCTTAAAAAGAATTAAGTAAAAACTGGGTATCGGTAACATGATTGCTGTTATAGGCTTGACATTTGTATTTTCCACAATACGAAAACATCAATAAGTAGAAAGTGTAAAGGAGCTGAATTGTAGCAAAGGATCAAAGGTTGATCCAATATTTTTGAGAAAGGAGCCCTTCTTAGGAATTATACAATTTAAATCCAAAAGGCTAATGCTTAATTGGAAAATTCATTTTTACCCAAAGAATTGAGTTGTTCGTCTTTTGGTTCATCATTCAATATTTCTTCCCTGAGTGCAATAGTTTTATGATTTTCCAGAGGATATTTCATCTAATTTCCATTTGGATTACCTGGTTCTCTGAACTTGAATTTCAACTTTAAAGGAACCATTTGATTTTAATAACGTTTGTGTGCAGTGCTCCATTGAGTCTGGATTTTTTTGGACCCAGAACTACTTTTCCATAAGGTGATTTTTTTAGTAAATCCCTGTGTGTAAAAGTAAGATAAACGCACATCACTGAGTTTGTTATTGCAATTAAATTATTGGATTTCCTCCTCACCTCATCTGAATATATTTTGAGCATTGAAAGCGTGAAGAGACTGTTGCTTCTTGTTGGTCATAGACACTTTTCTAACACGTCAAGGCTTGGAAATAAATCTCTCTGTATTCTTAGATCTCAAAGAACATTAAAATGTCATCCATTATACACAGGAAATGCAGGAAAGCAAAAGTTCTTCAAAGACAATGCTAAACAAACTTTTACAGCATTACATGGATAAATAGAAATTTGATTTCACTTCCCTTATATATAAAAGGTTTACAGTGCTATCCGATATATGTCTACTCAGAAGTAAGCCCTACTGAGTTAAATGAGACTTACTTTCAAGTAATGTGCAGAAGATTGCAGCCTTGACATCTTTGTCTCTATCCTTCAGTTCCTTTACTGATTTTTAATTTGCTTCACAAGAGATCATAATATCTGGTACATAGATCCATATATTTGATTCTGAAAAATTCACATCATCGACTCATAGAAGAAGGCTGAAAATCCATGCACACTTACCTGGGCATAAGTCTCACCAAACTCAGTTGGACTTAGTTCAGAGTAGACATTCATAGGCTCCACCATAAGATGCTAGCTCTTCACTTCAGTATCCCTTCTGAAATATGAAAGTAATATTGGCCTACCAAACAAGGTTATTGCCACCACACCAAAGAAGACTCGTGACACATATATGGAGGAATGTTATATTTATTAAAATATAACACATAATCAATCAAATTCAAATCAGACAATTAATGAATATCAAATACTTCGGGCAGGTGAGGCTCAACCTATCTATGAGGGTATAGACCCTCCAAACCAGGAGGCAAGTCAGTCACATCGTACTGCAACTCCCCAGTCAAGGATGTGGGAAAACTTCTCCCTCCTTGCAATTGGAGTCAGGTATGTGGTTCCAACCTCCGCACCCTGGCCCCGCCGTACAGGCGTTCACCATGATGCGCAAGCCAGTCCCATGTGGACACTCCCCAGATCCACACCAGACATTATGCCTTGATGTTTCACCAGGAGGTGCCCTTTACCAAAATGCCTCATCCACCTCAATTTTAACCCCAATTACCTCACCTGCCCGAATTCGACACCACAAGAGGGGATCAGCTGAAGCTTGGTCCCCTCAACCCAAAGAAAACAGAGCCCCCAAACCCAACCTATAACCCTCCAATAGTAAATCACACCCACTCTCCGAGAGATGGACACCATCATCCCGAAACAAATGCGGACAATGAAAACGGATCCTGTCATGCGGGATGTAAGCCTCACCTAATGACAAAACCAAATTCCTAACCTTCTTATTCACCCACTTTCTGGATCTATCGATTCTGTTAGGGTGCTGTGCACCCCTCCAAACACGCCTCACCAGCATATCAGACCACACTATAACAAGGTCCGGGTATGACTGGATGAGTGCATTGAAATCCCACGTGATCTTGAGCAGCAGATCCATACCTGGCCACTGCACCAAGTCGTTTTCACCCAAATGAACCACCAGCACATGGAGCCGGTTAGTTAATGACATAATACGACACACCAAAGGCATGAGCGCATCCCAAAGCATGCCCCTCTGAGCCTCCCAGCCAACTGTTGCTCTAGCAGAAAGCTGCAGCTGTGTTCCGGCAAGAGTAGAGAAGGCCCTCCGATGGGCCCAAAATAAAATCGAGTGGCCACACAGGATGACCCTCGCAGGCACTGGAAGGCACAGCACACCTAAGAAAAGAAAGAACAACACATTAGAATCAATACCTGATATAAGACTTAAAAGCGGAAGAACGCCACCTTCCTATCGCCTGAATATCCTCAACGCTCATGCCCACGAGGGCAGCGGCTGTAGCCGCCCCAATCCAAAAGGAATGCAGCCCATGGACTCCAGCATCGCGACCACTGGCCAACAAGGCCCGCCGAACAACGGCCCAAAATTGAAATTGAGTCAGGGCAGAACCATCCGCATGTATAAAGAGGTAACGCTGGCCCACTGGCCTGATAGACAAAAATAGACGCACTGCAGCAACTGGGCACAATTCAGGAACCTGGCAAACATTCAATGAAATAATACTGCCACGGCCCTTTTGATCAGTCTTAGACACTCGAAGGGAAAGTCTAACTATGTCAGCCCCTAATGTGCAATCGCCAAAGCAGAAGGCTCGGTAGGACACATCACGCTTCGAGGAAGCCAATACTTCACTAGGGCGAAAGGCACCATAGAACATCGTCAGTGTTACTGCGGCGAACAGGTGCGACTCATACGACGATGAGCACATAGACCTAAATAATGGCAGGATCTGAAGGAGAACATCGGGTGTGATTGGCCTCCTTCGGTCAGCGGGCCTGTGGGCGGAACGCGACCAACCCTGAAGGACTTTTCTGACCCTAAAATCTACAGAATGATCCTGCAATCCTCTTGCCTTAGAAATGAAGGCCAGCGCAGAGAGGTGTCCGGCGATGGTAGAAACAGAATTATTTTGCCCTTTTAAATATAACATAAACTGCAGCAAATGTGATAGAGAAATAGGCCATACAGAAGGCAAAGCGCTACTTGCACAAAAAGCCTGGAATGTTCCAAGAGCACGCTGATACGCTCTCTGAGTGTTGGGAGCAAGGGCAGAGGCTATGGCAGCCCCAACTTCTAATTCCCAAGGCTCCACAGGAAGAAAGGGACCGGGACTGAATCCTGAGCTGCTCCTGGTGCCAGTTCCCAGAAACGTGCCATCTGTAAGCGGGAGAGAGCATCAGCAACACAATTCTGTAATCCCGGAACGTGGCGAGCTACAAATAATATATTAAAACGCAAGCATTGCAATACAAAGGCCCGCACCAGGCGCATCACCTGAGGCGATTTTGAAGTCTGGGTATTGACCACACACACTGTGGACAAATTATCACACCAGAAACGCACAGTGTGATTTTGGAATGCCAAAGGCCAAATATAGACTGCCACCACAATTGGGAAGAATTCCAAAAAGATCATGTTTGAAGTAAGCCCAGAAGCTAGCCACTCCGAAGGCCATCTCTCAGCGCACCACTGAGATCTAAAAATTACACCAAAACCAATGCCACCTGCAGCATCGGAATGTACTTGCAGCTCAGCTTCCAGTAATAAGTCCTCACGCCAGAAGGAGAGGCCATTGTAATTATCCAAGAAAGTAAGCCACATTTTGAAATCCTCTTTCATTCCCAATGTGACCCTAATAAGATGAAAACGAGAACGAACTCCCTTCATAGTGTCACAGAGACGACGAAGGAATGCCCTACCTGGCGAAATGACTTTAGAAGCAAAAACTAAATGACCCAGAAGCTCTTGCAACTGAGCAAGTGTGACCTTTTTCAAAGTCAAAACTGAGCGCAATCTCTGCCTCAATGTGAGCAACTTATCTTGAGGCAGACTGGAAGACTGGGACTGCGTATCCAAAAGAATCCCCAAATATGAAAGGGAAGTAGAAGGGCCCTCAGACTTTTCGGGAGCTAAAGGTACACCCAATTCCATAGTTAACTCCTCAAAAGTTCGCATCAAATGCAGACAATGAGAAGTGCCTGCAGGGCCAATGAACAAAAAATCGTCCAAATAATGAGCAGACAAGGAAGAACCAGCCCTTGTCCTTAAGGCCCACTCGAGGAATGTGCTAAAAGTCTCAAATGCAGCTCAGGACACGGAGCATCCCATAGGCATTGCCCTATCTACATAATATTGGCCTTGAAAACGAAAACCTAGTAAATCAACATCGCCAGGGTGCACTGGGAGCAACCAAAATGCAGACTTTATGTCACACTTCACCATCAAAGCGCCTTTTCCAGCCTTCCTGACTACCTTAACAGCCTCATCAAAGGAAGTATATCGAACTGACGTATATAATGATGAAATACCATCATTAACAGAGGCACCTTTTGGGAAAGACAAATTATGAATAAGGCGATATTCACGTGGCTGTTTCTTGGGAACTATACCGATAGGAGAAATCCTCAAATTCGGCAAGGGAGGGTAAGTAAAAGGGCCAGAAATCCTATCAGCAGCTATTTCTTTATTTATTTTTTTGAGAACTACAGGAGCCAGAGCCAAAACAGAAGGCTGGTTGGCAGCTGCAGATCTATTGGGATAGCTATTCAATAATCTTGCTAGGGGAAGCAACCTAATAGGGCTACTGGCCTTGCGACGTACTGCCGCTGTTGCCAGATCTACGTTTAGGTTGTTGTTGTTCCCCTGATCCCTGGCGAGCCGGATGGGCTCTCTGGCAAGTGGAACTGGGGTGAGTGCCAGCGCAGAGTCTACATGCATGCCTAAACTGACACGGGCGCCTGTAACAGCGTCCAGTACTGTTGAAGGTCCAATAGACCTGAGGGGGTTGAACCCGCTGCCAGCCCTGGCTGGAACTGGAGGCTGAAGTCTGCGCATACACCAAAAGATGCCCACTATCGGCTCTGTCTCCCAATGAGGGTCTGGCTGAAGTCATAGAACGCAGCCAAAGACCAGGATGTTCAACATCCCAGCGAAGCGTGGGGTCCAAGGCTGCCCTTTGCCTAAAATTCTCTTCACACCGCAACCAAGTGGTCCCAGAGAATTCCCTAAAGGCCCTATGAATGATGTCCTGATATTTAATCAGGACATGGCCCTGGATGGATAAACCTGAGTCATCACACCCATATACACATTAAACGCATTAAGCCAATTAGGCCATATGCGATCAACTTTCTTTCTTATCGCTACCTGATGCTCATTTGGATCCGAACCCTCTTTGGGCTTTATTTCAGATTCCCGAAAAAGGAGTGTGAATATATCGATATATTCACCACGCCAAATCTTTTCCTTAGTGGAAGATAGTAAGTGATCACCCAATGGTAGGGAAGTATCCCCCTGTGGATATACACCAGAAGGAAGAGGCAGCGGAAGGGCAGATGTACTAGCTGAAGCCACGGACGGCTGCCAGGGCGTTACTGCTGCAGTGGGCCAAGGAAGTGCAGGCTGCTGTGGAACTAAAACACCTCCCATATAAACTAATGATTGCTGTGCTCCACCTAGCATCTGAGGAGCTGCAGAAAACTGTTGTGTCTGCTGGACCTGTGTAGCAGAAGAATGTGATGGTACACACCACTCATCCGCATAGGGAGCTGGAGACGCAACCACTGCTGTTGTGGCTACCCCGGAAGGAACCGTAGAAGGAGCTTGAATTCCAGGTTGTAGCGGATGCAATTGTTCTTGGGGAAGACCAGCGCCAGTGGAGACTGGAAATTGGGAAGAAGCGGATGCCAAAGGTGCCGCAGATGGGCAGGCTTGTACCGCAGGGACGCTGGAGTCATCTCTGGGCGCTGCCACTTCAAGGATACCAATTCTGGTGACCAAATCAGAAAGAATGCCTGATTTAGTTGCCTTAGCAGCCAAGCGGGCCGACTCCTTACCTGAAGGGGCGGTGCTAGGCCCAGCCCCTGGCTCTGAAGGATGCCTGCTCTCTCTCTCAAGGGCCTCCACCCTTGCAACCAAAGCACGAATTGTCCCCATATCTTCTTCATCATCCGAGGACAGGCACTCTTGCCATGAGGGGGGGCGCTTAGACACCTGCTTCACCACTCAAACCCCTCTCTTTTGTTGAACCTTCTTTGGTGGCATGTTGAATTCCAGTGAAACTTAACAATATTAACAACAACAACAACAACAACAATTATAAACAATATACGATGCAACCAAATATCATTATGAAAGTAACCCAAAACTAAATTGACAACAACCTCCAAATGTGAAGAAAGTAATCGCAAGCACAACCAATGGCCAAATCAATTAAGCCACAATGGAATTTAAAATGGGGGGGGGAGGTAAGATTTGAAGTGCAAATCAATTCCCAATAATTATAATGATTTATATATTTATATCTAAATTAAATTCCTTTATTTATATATTGAAATAATATCACTTAATTATAATTAATTATCTATGTGGCTTAACTAATTAAATTAATTAATTTAATTATTTATATGTAATTATTTCAAAAATCCAATTAATTACTAACCAATCAATTGTTATATATCAAATGGGGTGGGTGGGATGTGGCTAATTTATTAATTAATTGAAAACAGGGGGCAACTTGCACCCAGCCTCACCCAAACTCGCCAACTACCCGCCTGAGTCTGGACGCAGGATGATAATACAGAGAGGTGGGAAATTCAAACAAAATGACCAACGGCAGGAGACAAGCCTTGAAAAAGCCTCCTGCGCCACCTCACAGCTGATCCGCGGGAAAAAAGGAGGGAAATTTAAAATTGCCTCAATTGAAATCAAGCCGCCCAGCGTGCCCGTACAGGCGGCGAAGTTAACGCTGAGGCCCCCAGCGGCAGGAGACAAGCCTTAAAAAAGCCTCCCGTGCTGCCTCACAGCTGATCCGCAGGAAAAAAGGAGGGAAATTTAAAATGGCCTCGAGTGAAATCAAGCCGCCCAGCAGGGCCCCACGGGCGGCGAAGATAACGCACACTAGGGCCGCAGATTAAAGCAGAGCCGGGGGCAGGCCCAGTGCTGCGACTATGGCGGCCGCGGACAAACCTGGAAAAACTGCCCCACACGCGCTGCCCAGCCGGGACACACGCTTCAGATCTGACCCACAGTAAGGAACGCAAATGGGAAAGAGAGCAACCACTGCTCAGGAATGCAGAGCAAGCCCTCAATAATAGGCACGAAGCCGCAATATAAGATAATGAATGCTACCCGAGCCCTAATCCCCAGCTAATGTGTGGGAAGAACGAACAAACGGGGGGAGGGGTGCAGGGGGGGGAAAGAGGGAACCCCCCTCCCGCTCCGGCCCACGCAAACGGGGAACCAAGGGTGGGAAAGCAAGAAAACCTCTAAAATACAATCACCAACGACGACTCAGGAGCAGGGTAGTCACGATGAACAGAAAGATCTAGGCCAGTCACAGAGCCTTTTAACAGCGTTCCGCAAGGCAAAAAAGGCGCGTTCTTAGGGAGGAGCAGGCTATATATAGCTGTTCAAACCCTTTCCCAATTGGTCAAGGTGCACCACCTGACCAATTACAAAATTTTCTCGAACCTTCCCGAGTCTTCCCAGATGTAGGGTGGCGGCAAACTCGCCCCTTGCAAAAATGCAGGAATGTTATTGTGAAAAAGATCTCACAAGAACATAATACATCTGAAATGTTCTTGAAATGCACGTAACTACCCTGCATTACAAGGGAAGGAGATGCTTGCCAGTTCTAATGGGAGTATTACTGGGGGAAGTTTGTGGGACTTTTTTCCTGACAATGTTTGCATATTAGAGAGTTTGGATTGACATGACTGAGAGAAGGAACAGCACCTCAGCCTTCTGTGTTCCCTGCTCAGTGTATCATCTGCTCATTGTGGTGATTTATAAATCACCACCTTTTTTTTGTACTCTGTTCTTCAAAGGAGCATGACCTTACTAACACCATATTGAGCTTCCTTTAAGAACAGAAGGATTCAAGAAGAGCCCTGCTGGATCAGACCAACGGCTCCCTAGATCACCATCATGTTTAATAAAGATGCCTCTTGGGAAACTAATGAATGAAGGCAATAACCCTCTGCTGCAGTTGCTCCTTCACAAGTAGTATTCAGAGACATGCTTCCTCAAAAACTAGAGGAAATATACAGCTACCATCTCTAGTAGCTATTGATAGACACTATCCCCCATGGATGTGTCAACCCCATCCCCCTTAATACCATCTGAGCCAGTTGCCATCATCTCTGCTTGCAGAAGCAAATTCCATAGTTTAACTTTGTGTCATGGGAAGAAGTCCTTTTGTCTCATCCCAAATCACCCACCTTTCTGCTTCATTGGATGACCCCCGTGTCCTAGTATTGAGAGAGAAGAAAGTGCCATAGCTCAGTGGTAGATTTGCATGCAGAAGATCCTAGGTTCAATCCCTAGCATCTCCAGGTAGGACTGGGGAAAAACTGTCATCTGAAACTCTGGAGAGTTGCTAACAGTCAGTGCACTGAGTATATGGTCTGATGGTCTGATGCAATATAAGGCAGCTTCCTATGTGTTTAAGGAGAAAAACGACTTTCTATTCACCTGCTCCACACTATGCATAGTTTTATAAACCCATAACATGTCCTCTCCGTACTTGCCTTTTTCTAAACTAAATATCCCTCTTTGAATCAAATATAAGCTGTCCTCACTTCCATAAGTACATAAATACAAGAGCCTTGTTGGATCAGGCCAAAGACCAAACTAGTCCAGCATCCTATTCTCACAGTGGCCAAACAGATGCCTATGGGAAGCATGTGAGTAAGCCCTGAGTGCAACAGTGCTCTCACCCACTTGATATTCCAGCAACTGGTATTTGGAAGTATATCACCTCCGACTATGGAGGCAGAGCATAGCTATCATGGCTAGTAGCCATTCATAGCTTTATCCTTCATGAATTTGTCTAATCCTCTTTCAAAGCTGTCCAACTTGGGCCATCACCCTTGTGGGAGCAAATACCATAAGTTTATATATGCACTGAGTGAAGTATTTTCTTTAGTCTGTCCTGAATCTTCCAACATTCAGCTTCATTGGATGTCCTGATACAAGTTTATACAAGTTCTAGTGTTTTGAGAAAGGGGGACCTATCCATTTTCTTCACACCATGCATAATTTTATATACCTCTATCATGTCCTCCTTACACAACTTTTTTTCTAAATTAAAATACTTCGCTATAGTTAATGAACAACCATTAGTTGAACTGTCTTCCATAAATTTCTATCTTTTAAGAAATTAAGTGAAGATTCCATTCTTGGATGCTAGTGAAAATCATTTTTGCACACTCAAGGCTTCAAATGGCTAATATAGTATTTGAATCTTCCCAGATGCATCGGCTGGATCGTGTTGAAAATACTCTAAGTCACTTTGTTGGAGCACTACATACCATACTAAGCAGTTGACTGGTACGAGAAGTCAATCTGTTTATTTTATTTCTGTAATTCAGATGTTGTTGGCCAGATATCTCCCAGATTGAAAGCTTTATCTGATTCACACATTAACAAATGGTTTCCCAAATAAGCAAACTGGGTAAAATTGTCACTTTTGGCCAAGCTCCACTAGCTGCAGTTCTCTCTCAGCACTAGGAAACTATTTGGATTCCACCAATTTCCAAGTGTTATGTAAATCTAAATTAGATTGGAAATACGTTTCAATTCAACATACTTGATTTGCAAGCCTCTCTGTTTATTCTTACCTTGTCTGATGCTGTCATAATTCAGCAGGCAGTCTTTTCAACAGTTGAGACACTTTGCATCCTATCATATTGTTCAGCAGAACACTCTGGACCGTTTTGTGTTTGAATGGCACTCCTGGGACCCTAAGAGCCAAAGAGCAGAGGATATTCTTTTCCTGGTAGCATCTGGCTTCTTGGCTGGCTCCCCAGATACTATTGGCAGCTGTGCATTTGCCTTCAGAACTGTCATGTACTTAAGTTCCCCATAGGCTGTTAGCATCTCTGCTGTGCCCTTGTATATGTGATCAGTTGGGCTCACCCTTGATTTTAAGCTTATGTAGTCACCATCTTAAGCACACACACACACACACACACACAATATGAATTTGATGGCACAATGCAACATAGAGGGGGGAATCAACCTGTAGATCCATAGCAGAAACAACATTTCAATTATTAAAATGGGACTGAAGCATAACATTCTCATCACGCCACACTGCCTTGACTTATTGTTGACCTGTTCAATGACAGCTTGGAACCAGACTTACTTAAGGGACACTAGAGAGTTTGGTAATATATACATGAAGAAAAGCTCTAAAGAGAGACATTTAAGGGCATCAAGCCAGTCAATTGCATGGTAATTCCACCCAGTGCTTGGATCCAGATTGTGTCATGCAACCTTAAAAGATGTATTGTGGGATTAATCTATGACTTTGAGGAATTCACTGGATAACAAATAGAATTCAGATGTATGCTGAACTTCAGAGGAGAATGGGAACTTCTAAGTTATACTTGTAGAAGAAAACGGTGAACCTAATAAGAGAGGGACATGCACCATCTAGATAGATGCTATTTGGCAATTCTTTCTACTACAGCAGTGGCCCTGCCAATGTTGCTGGACTACAACTCCCTTCAACCCCAGCCAGCATGACAAATGATGAGAGATGATGGGAGCTGCAGTCCAGTCACATCTGGAGAGCCAGAAGTTCCCCATTCCTGGTCTTCTATCAGAAATACAGGAAACTGCCTCACACTGCATCAGACCATAGGTCGTTAAAATGCAATATTGCCTACATTGACTGGGAGTACCTCTCCAGGGTTTCAGACAGGCATTTTTGCCACATTTGGAAGTGCCAGGGATTGAACTCTGGGCCTTATGCATGCAAAGCATATGTATTGCCACTGAGCTATGGACCTTCTACTGCATGCCATGATGTTCTATTTGTAGCAGCAAGCTATGTCAGAGAACAGGAGTGGATCATTCACAATTACCCTTCTTCTTATAGCTCATAGATTGCCCCAACCAAAATTTATCAGGATGCTTCATACTCCACTACTGTATTCTGTATTTCCAGATCCTATTCATCCTGCTGTAGCTGTAATGGCACAAGTTGAGATGATACGGTTGCATTCCGTGCTCAGCAGGCAAGACAGAGAGCCTTGCCAAAAAAACTTTCCCTCTAGCCCCTTACTCTGATAGGTGGCTGGTGCTTGTTTATGCTGGCCTCAGTAGTTCCAGTGACTCTGAAAAGTTCACACCATGTTGAACAAGGTGGACTGGAGGACCCTGATGGTTGCCTGTCACCACTGACTCATCAGTGAGCTTCTCATGCTGAACAGTGGGTCTGTACTTTTTTAAAACCCAATTTTAATTCTTTAAGCCAGGGTTAACCAACAAGATGCTCTCTAGTTGTTGTTGAGCTCCAACTCCCATCAGCCTCAGTAATCAGGGCTCATAGTCAGGGATGATGGGAGTCCCTGCAACATCCAGCAACATCCAGAGGGTACCACATTGGCTACTTCTGTTGTAGGCTATGCTATTTGAGTGCTTGGGGGTTCAGATATTACAGTTCAGAATGTGATGCCCCATAGCTGGGAAATTTTTTATCTTCTGTAGTTTAAAATTGATTTTTTTAAAGTGACATTAGCCTTTTCTGAATATTTCATGTATATGGAGGAAGGCAGTATTTTGTCATGCCAGTTGTCCCTATTCCTGAACTTTCATGCTTTCATCCTAAGGTCTGAACAGATCCTACATATAATGGGTTGTCGTCAACTAAGTCCTACTCAAAGTAGACCCACTGAAATTAATGAACTTAAGTTAGCCATGTATCAACTTCAGTAGGTCTACTCTGAACAGGATGAGCATTGACTACTACCCATACAACCCAATGGGCTGGATCCAAGGTGCATTACCATTCATGAGAGAAGTCATTTGACGAGGGGAAAATTTGAAAACCATTGGCCTATATCATTACATTAGTGATACATTTTGCCACTATGTTAGCTAAGCCATCAAGCTAGTGCTCCAGGCTCACTTTTCTCTAATGGCAACTTTCAGCCTGAAGTGAAATTTTATAGCTGAGTTATCAAGTCTGGAAAGAGGCAGTTCAAAACAGAAACGGTAACAGATCTTGCTTAACTCTGAAAGTGGTAGGAGGGGGAGAGATGCTGTATCACACACTCAAAAACATTTGAAGCGAGGACAGCTGTGGAAACAACTACTTAAAGAACATCCACAACACACGAAATGAAAAGCCTCTTTGAAGCTGGTAGAAATATATAGTGCATTATTGAATACTAAGAAACTCTTCTTGGGGGCTGAAGGAGTAATGCAAATTGAACACTGATGGGAAACAGCAGGAGGACGCCAAGATTTAAGGCACCTGAGGGCCAGAAAAACTTAGTTACAGCAATCCTGTGCAGTTCAGCTTGTCAGTGATATTTGGGGGCGCAAGGGAGCAGTGAAGAAAAAAAGGTAGAAATAATGCAGAATGCCAGTTTAAAGAGCTGTGGGAAATGAATCGCTTTGGGGTGAGGAGCGACTTGTCAATTTGCTTTTTAGGTGCCTTCTGACCATTCTTCAATGGTTCTTCCTCTTTGCATAGTAAGGTTTTCCATGTTGGTGCCAGACTTCTCCCCAAGTTCAACATGGTGGTAGAGGAGCATGTAGATGTGAATGGAACAGAGTAGGGGATATTTGTGACAAATCCATTCCTTTGCCACCACACTGGTAAAGCAGATGCATGAAACATAATGTTGGATGAATGTTATATTTATTAAAGCATAAGACCTCTCCAATCTGTAAGAAAATAACTCCAGTTAACCAAACCAGAAACAATGGGCAGGAGAGGAATTCAACTAATTCTGGTAGGGAATCCTCCCTTCAGACCCCTGGGCATGTACTCTAGCCAGCAGCTGTGGCTACCCAGCCAAGAATGGGGAATAACTTATTCCCTCCTTGCTAGGTGAGCCTTGGATCCCTCATGCACACCCTGCCCCCGCTGTACTCATGTTCACCCTGATGTGCATGACAGTCAACAAGGCCTGCAGGCTTGGTAGATACCTGGAGGGTGCCCTTACCCAGTAATGACTCAGGATACCTAAATATTTTCCCCAAGTTCCTCACCTGCCCGGACTCAGTGCTCAACAGGCAAGCCTCACCCTGAAGCCAAATGAATTAAACCGAATAGTGTGAAGTAGGTAAACGCAGAGCCTGGAAAAGTTACTTTTTTGAACTACAACTCCCATCAGCCCAATCCAGTGGCCCTGCTGGCTGGGGCTGATGGGAGTTGTAGTTCAAAAAAGTAACTTTTCCAAGCTCTGGGTAAACGTGAAGGGTCCCAACAGTATGAGGGCAATGAAAAAGTTCTTGACCCCTTTATGATGACCAGCATTGCCCACACTGCATGTAGGGAGGGAGAGAGGGTGGGCACAAAAATATGCAAAAGAGGAGGATTGAGAGGAGGGGCAGTCTTTTAAACCCTGCTCAAGTCCCCTCTGATTGGCTGAGGGGCATCACGTGCCCCTCCCCTCTTAGTCCTCCCTGTGAGAGAGGAGACCCCGGAGATTGGAACAAACGTGGAACAGGAAAAAGATTTGGAGTCTATGGACTTTAGAAATAAAATCTATTGTTTGGAACTCAATGTTATCTCTGAAGAAATTAATGAAGATTCTAGAGATAAAGTTATCAATGGCATGGATAATCTTCTGGACTGGAATGATGTGATGGAGCCCAATATAGAGAAAATCTATGGAATTAATTGCAGCCATGTGACAATGGAAAAACTTTCAAGAGATGACCCAGTGTATTTTGAAAAAAAGAACAGAGATATGATTTTACAGCAGTATTTCAGCAACCTATTCAGAATGGATGGCAAGAAAATATTTGGGATAGAGGTAATTCCCATCAGACTCTTACTATATGACTATGGCTTTGACAGCAAGATTATTATGGAATACTGATAATGGAAGATTGGATACTGAAATTACTGGACTTAACAAGACTACTGAAGATGGAAGATGGAAAATGGAACTAATAGGGATAATAGAACAATGGCTACTGAAATTACTGAACCTAACAGATTCTGATGTGATGGATTAATTGAAATGTTTATTTTGACTATGGTTATGACAATAAGATTATCATAATTAGTAATGAGATGGATTAATCGATATGCTTATCTGGAAAAAAAAATTGATAGATATATTTCTTAAAGAATTGAAACCTCTCTTTGACTTTTTGTGGAAAGAATAAAGTAATGTTTATGAGATTTGATGATTAAGTAAGATAACTACTGGAGGAAAGTGATTTTATAATATGACTTAAGAGACAGGATTGTTATATATTATAGACTTATAACTGATTTGATCTTTGACAAATGGGAAGTCAATATTTTACTCTTTATTTTTTATTTTTGTTTTTTTTTTCTTTTTTTTTCTTTTTTGTTTAACTATTTTTGATTTTGTTTTTTGTCTTTGAATGTTTTATGATTTCGTCTTGTATGTTTTATGAAAATCTGAATAAAAATTATTGAAAAAAAAAAAAAAAAAGGAGTAACTCTTCTGAGTCTTCTTGTGCCACAGGAAGGGTGGGGGCAAACCTGCCTCTGCCTGACAGTGGGAAAGTCACAATCCAAGCCAATATGTCAGAATGCCCTAAGTCAATCCCACATGCAGTAGCAGCTGGTAACATTTTGAATTGGTAGGGCTGCAATTTTTAACCTTGCTGTTTTAATCACAATAGGACTTACAGCACTTATTTAGGAATGTGTTCCATTACACATGTGAAGAATGCCACTGTGTTCTCACTAAATATATATATATCAGTTCCTTGCACATCTATGGATAGTAGATGCTTCCATGTAAGAGGGCTAAGTATGGTTTTCAGTCATGATTGACTCCATAGCTCTTAGTTACAAATTAAACCATACCACATGACATAAGTTTTTCAATTCATGTATTGATTACACCTATAGACCCATTGTCAAAAACTTTTAAAATGTGAGGAACAATTGCTTCCAGATGCAAGCAGTTTTCCTCCCCCCATTATCCCAAACATTTTTTCCTCTAAATTAAAAGAACAAAGTATTCCAACCAATAGTAAAAAAAAAAAAAGTTTCATTCAAGCCAGGGCACATCAGACAATAGCAGAACATATTTGCAATGCATGGCTTAATCCTAAAAATGTGAAGTAATAATCTCTGCTCATGTGCAGAGTACATCACGTGACCAGACTAATAATCACCATCTCTAATGTCTGAAATTAGGAAGAATATCTTCCAGGTTTGGGGAAAGATGTGGAGTCCCTGAACTTCTACACAGGATTAACTTTTGGAATTACTCAGCATCTTTGAAAAGTACTCCGACCTCCTGTTCTGAAGGTCATAACATGCCAGCAGGAGTGGAAGTTGTGGAAAAATAAAGTGCTGCTTTGCTGACACCAGGTGGATGCATAACAGCCATCCATTTCTCAGGGGGCAAACAAACTCTGGAGGATTGTGCAACAGCATGGTGCACCGTGTTACCACTACAGGCCATCTCTGCAAGTACAAGCAGAGTCATACGTTGAGTCATATCCAGATAAGCATAGAGCCCAGACTTTTCCGACAAAACTCACAAAAAAAAAGTTATCCCGTGTACTTTCCTCTGCATTTCAAGAAATTCTGAATTCAAGCTAAGGGGAGGGCTTGTTGGAAAGAAATTCACACACTTTTTCTGGAAATACTCTGGAATTGCAAATGGTTCAGATCAACATGCCCTGATTCACCCAGTTTTTAATGAGTGAATGTGGGGAAATGGTTAATACAAAGTTTGTTGCAACACATACACAAGCTTTCCACTATTTTTCCTCCCAATTCACAAAATTAAAGGCAAAACAAGACTCACTGTTGTTTGTTTGCTTGCTTGCTTGCCCCCCCCTCTCTGTCTCTCTACAAAAAAGGTCCTCAGAGTAGGAAACACTCCCTCTTGCTTCTGCAGCCTGCAGAAACAGCTCTGGGCATGCTCAAAACCAGGCTAAGGGTACTACACAGGGCTGTTCTTGAAGCAGGCCTGACTCCTCCCTAATTTGTTATACTGGCTGTGCTGAATAAGCTTCATAACAACAGATGGTGTGAGAGACTTCCTAGTAGGGTTTACAAGCAGGCAGGCCACAGTGCGGAAGGCCCTTTTTTGCCATACTTACACTTTTGGATAAGGATTGGTTGAGTGGTGCAGAAACCTGATTGGCCAGGGACCAAGAGACTGACAGAAATGCCTTCACAAGCCTTTGTAAGTTCAAGAAATAATAAAATGTGTGTGGGACAGGAAAGAGTGTGTAGATTTGAGATTTTGGGGGTGACATTTTAAAAAATTGCTTGACATTTTCAGTGGGAAGGCTGTGCCCCAATCAGCATAGCTGCGAATTCAGAAGTGCAGGGTCCTTTCATTATAGTCACAGCCACACACTTCATTTTTTTTGTGGTTGAGCATGAGATCCTTGTTAATGTATTCTCTCACAACAACAGAAGCCCTAGGAGCCAATAAGCACAGGGGGGGGGATTAGCTACTTAACAGAGTTGTCCCCCTGGCTCCCTCACCTCCTTTCACTCTGATTGGCTCCAGTCAGCAGGAAAGGACAAGGAAGCATATTAGAAGACTCTTCTCAGTGACTAACACACTCTCCGTTCATGCCAATTGGCTCATAAGATGCTGGAGACATAGAGTCCCTGCTGGGACCCTGCTCCCCAAAAAAGTAAAAGATCTAAGACCCCCCAACTCCCTGGATGACTACACCCCTGGCCCCTATAGCCGTAGTGGACCAGCCTCCACTGATCACAGTGTTTATACTTGTCCACTTCAGAGCAGGAACCACGAGTCAGAGACGAGGGTGCAAGGAACTCTTGCTTTATTAACATAATGGATACATCAAAGGCTGAGCGCCTCATAGAAAAGACCCTATGCTAACTCACTACAAGTCCCTAACTACCCTCTAGACATGCTCTGCAACTTGTGATGAAAGTTGACTCAGCGCCCCATTCACAGCGCGGCAGTCTTAAATAGGAGAGGTCTTGGAGTGTAACCTCTCACTCCTTCGCACACATGCCCTCTGCCCTGTCCGCTTCTCCCTACGTCGTGAGCATGGTGAAGAGGGGCGAGTCTCCATGGGCTCATCTGACAAAACAGGGTTCTCATCTGCAGGCAGGGAAGCAGAAGGCTGGGAAGCATCGGGCGTCTCTAGGATACTGCTTGGCACAGGAGGAGTTACTGCTCTTTCGGAATCCTCCCCTAACGGCTCCGTGGGGGTGCTTGATGGCTGAGCGCTGTCCCATTGAGGGGCAGGGCCATCCATGGGAACTGGCGGGGCGGCTAACTCGCTCTCTTCCTCAAGGTCTGGACTAGACTCAACAACAGCTGGATCGTCCATGCCCGCTGACGGCTGAGGCACCTGCAACTCATGCCTTCCCCCTCCTTGATCCTCAGGAGGGAGGATGGGCTCAGCACCCCTGGGCTCAACAATACTGGAAGGACAGGGCGGGGAGTCCAGAAGGAAAAATGTGAGTTGTTTTGTGAATCTATGCCAGAAAGGCCCTGTATTTCATCATTCTAGGGAGCCTCTAGCTTAAACTGTGGCCTGGTTATCCCTACCAGCTGAGCTATCAAGTCCTGAAAGAGGCAGTTCAAAACACTTCAACCCATCACACCCCTGCTTTTTTTCTCTGCTGTCTCATCTGAGAAGTGGGTTTTATCACCTCCTCTCCACTCGTCATATGATCTATCTGATGAATGAGGAGGAGGTTTTGTCCTTTCCTGTGCTGGTTCAACGAGAATTTTTTTTTTGCCACTGCCACCAATATTGATGGGGAAGAAAATCAGGCCCCCAAATTGTGAGTTAGCCACCCACAGAGTTGGAAAAGTTTCAGAAAAGGGCAACCAAAATGATCAAGAAGATGGAGCAATTCTTTTATGAGAAAAACTTGTAGCATTTGGGCCTTTTTAATTTAGAGAGAAGACAAGTAATAGGCAACATGATAGAAGTGTACAAAATTAAACATAGCATGGATAGAGAAAAGTTTTTCTTCCTTTCTCATAACACTAGAACTCAAGAGCACCCATCAAAGCTGAATGTTGGAGGATTCGGGACAGATAAAAGAAGCTACTTCACATAGCACAATAGTTTTCATTTCATTTTTAATTTGTATACCGCCTTTCTACATCACTGCACTGAAAAGTGGTTTACAACCATAGAAATGACAAAAATATACAGAAGTAATCATACTATCATCCTATAATGCCGCAAAATATAAAGTAATACAAAATAAGCTTAACAAATGTTACAAAAATACACAATAATACATATACAAGTGTAGCACCAATACAGATTACTATTAAATAAACCCCATATCAGCCCCTTGTGCTTCTAGCATACACACCCTCTCAGGGTCCTGGCTCTCAACCAGGACTCCATCCACCCATCCTGGCTTTCACCCAGGAGGACCGAAACACAGCTCACCCCCAGAGTCTCGCAACAAAAAAGGGACCTGGGAACTGCTCACATCATCATCACAAAAACAACTTGAAGCTTGTTTTTATGAATAAACACTAAGGTAGATGGCAATTCATATAAAATATCAAAGTAACGTACAAAATATACAATGAAATATACAATAAAATATTAAATACCATACAAACAATACAATGTCCAGAGCCTTCTTGCTCTTGTCCGATGAAGGTGCGGCCCTGGCATGGAGCTGGTGGTGGCGCTGCTGAGGGAAGTGGTGAAGGGTGGCGATGGCATGCAGGCTGAGGGCCAGCATGGGTGGCAGCGTGGGCTACCTGCTGGGCTGCAGGTGCACTGTTGTCTAGGCACAGTGTGCCACCTGGTACTGTTGCCCCCCCCAGGGTGGTGGGTAGAGGGCGGCCAGCACCACCAACTCATTGTCCTCATGGGGTTCCTTCTTCCTGAGCAATGGGCACAGGCTGGGTAGACAGTGGTGGGATCCAGCTTGTCTTCATAGAGAGGGCCGCCGCTCTGCAGGAACCCGCCACTCAGCATCCCCACCCCGACACCGCTGCCGTACTCCAGGCTGCTGGCCTTGGCCGCATGCTCCTGCTGTCTGCTGTGCTGGAAGAGGTCGGCCAGGAACTCATCACTGAAGGCACCCATGACATGCAGGCACTGCAGGGCTGTCATGAACTACCCCCCAGCACAGCAGCCAAAAAATTTCAGGCACAGAAGTGGCTGGGCAGGGATTCTTGTTCTTCGTTTTAAAGGTGAATCGAAGCCAAGGAAAGGACCCCTTATTACCCTTTACTGGCAAAAAATTTTTTTATATATAATAGTTATTATATATAGTTTTTATATGTAACAGTTAAACTATGGAATTCACTCCTACGGGAGGCAGTGATGGTTTCCAACTTGGATGGCTTTAAAGGAGAAGCAGACAAATTCATGGAGCGATGGCTGTGCTGTTCCTCCATGGCTGAAGGCAATATGCTTCGGAATGCCAGTTGCTGGAAACCACAAGAGAGAGTGGTCTTGTTCTCATGTTGTTCTTGTGGGGTTCCCATCAGCATATGGTTGGCCACTGTGGGAACAGGATGCTGGACTAGGTGGAGTATTGGCAAGAACCTGCAGGGCTCTTCTTATGTTCTTATAATAATGAGGTGAATATAAAAGGTTCCATTTTTACTATATATAACATGTTCCCCATATGGGAATTGTCTCCACACAGTTAGTTGGCTACCTACCTATCACTTTTTTTCAAAATAAAATTATAGACAAAGCAATCTACATTATAAAAATAAAGTAAATACAATGTTTCAATACAATGGTTGTTTTAAAGCATCTGTTATGCATAACTGACACCTCTGATGGAGGATGGTAAAATAAAAATGTAGTCATACTACATAACTGATCCAGGACCACCACAGATCTTTTCATTCAAATGGTTTACTTAATTCTGTCTTCAAAACACTTGCCCAAGCTAGCAGACATTAGCCACATTTGCTACACATTTGAATCTTATGTTTCATTTTTGTGTGTACATCATAAATCAAAGCGCAGACACCTGTGCAATCAAAACACTGTTAAATTTCTTTGAACTCCTTTAATTTGAGTTTCATGCAGCACACTTGTTTGAAATGTTCAATAACTTCCTTGCTAACTGCTTGTTTAAACCAACACTATCTGCCAAGCATTCTGCTATAAATGATAAAATATAGATCACCCTAAATATGTGTGTGTGTTTACATACAGATAGCTCTCTCTGTGTGTTTTCTGTGTGAATGACATTTATGATTAATATGAAAGTAATTTGTTGGGATCAAATAAGAAACATTGATTGTGCAGTTTGCTGAAATGATTAGCTCGGGTCATTAATCAAGGCATCCCTTTTTGTTTTTAATGTTAAGCAGAGTGAATGAGCAAATATGCAGAAGACCATGTCATCAGGTCTTGCTTTTTTTAAGTAAATGCTTCACTTTTCTAATGTGAAATTTCTGTGTATGTGGTGTTTTTGTTAATTACTAATTGAACCACTTTGGCGTTTGATCTTTTGTTTTAAACTTGTAGATAACAGCTTCTTCAGTCTAAAGAGAAAACTATTTATCTACATCGTTCAAGCCACAAACTCTGCAATGGTTAAAAAAAATTCAACCCTTCAGCTATGGTAGACCACTGTTATTAAAGAAGCCCTTCAAGAGAGTGGTATATTAATATTCCAAGTTACAAATGTATACATATTGTATATGTTATGTTATAAATGTATATGTTGTTGGCCTAAAGACCCCCAAAGCAGCAAACAGTATATTAATACAAAAATATACAATAAAAATACAAACAATCAATCAAAACAATATAAAATAACAGAATCACCAAATACCCACCAAAGAAGTTATCACACCTACTAGAACTGACAGGTCTGATATCTTCCTAGTCTATCTTGATGCCAGATAAATACAAGGAATTGCTTGAGATGTTTTTGTTAATTAATAATTGGACCACTTTGGATCTGAGAGTTAAGAGGCCCCATCTGCACTATACCTTTAAAGCAGTATCATATCACTTTTAACAGCCATGACATCCCCAAAGAATCGTGGAAACTGTAGTTTGTTATTGGTACAGAGAGTTGTTAGGAGATCCCCTTTTCCCTCACAGAGCTATAATTCCCAGAGTTCCCTGAGAAGAGGGATTTACTGTTAAACCATTCTGAATATTGTGTGAATCTGATAGATTGAGCTTTAAATGTGAACTGAATCAAATTTATCCCCCATTCCTAAATGGACCAAGCAAAATGTCACAAAATGTTTTGAGTTCTCCAGAACTCTTCATCAGGCAAGATATTACACAAAGCAGAAGGTGAGGGAGAAACAAGGAAGTTCAAAAGTTAGGCTGATGTTGTGGCCATGAGATCAGCTTGTAAACTCAGTTCCAAGATGGAGATTGCAGGCTGAGTAAATCCCTCCCAATTCTTATAGATATCAGGTTACATATCAATAATTCTGGGATAAAGAAGCAATGGCTGCTGCCCATTTTTGATTAATTAAAGTTTGGCTTGTAACCCAGATCTGCCCCTAACCTTAAATGAAACACACAGGATCTGAAGTTAAGAACACTGAATCGCAAAAGGAAAGCATAAATAATTATGGCTGCAAAACCATGAAAACTCGCTAGGGAGTGGGAATAGTGTAGAAATTCAATTCAGTTCACATTTAAAGACAAAACTACTTAATTTGCACATTCTGAAATAATATGAGAACCAAAACACAGCCATCCTTTGAAATTCACATTTCTCCAATGGTGAGAATGGTTTCACTTCCTTGACCAAACAATGTTTACAAAAATGGCTACATTGAGAGTTGTGGTGCATAAAATAAATATATTAGCAAAAAACAAATACACCACACAGCATTGTATTAGGGAAAACAGCTTTCAAAACATGTGCATTTGTTAAAACAGCATACAAAAATATATGTATTAGGAGAAATTCTCATTAAAATACTGATGAATTTTCATGAGCATTTTTTTTAAGAAATCACAAATTGCTGCAGAAATGTGGAGAACTGAATTTAAGAACTAAAACTGACAGATCCATCCATCCCTACTTGGGAGCAAATCCCACTGAATACATATCTAAGTAAACATGCATAGAATTGTGCTGCAAAATATTCTCTAGAATCAGAAGAAGGCTAGGACTGGGGAGGGTAGCTATGAGAGAAGTAAAAAAGGTCCTCAAATGCAAAGATGTATCACTGAACACTAAAGTCAGGATCATTCAGACCATGGTATTCCCGATCTCTATGTATCTATGTGAAAGCTGGACAGTGAAAAAAGCGGATAAGAGAAAAATCAACTCATTTGAAATGTGGTGTTGGAGGAGAGCTTTGTGCATACCATGGACTGCAAAAAAGATGAAGAATTGGGTGTTAGAACAAATTAAACCAGAACTATCACCAAAAGCTAAAATGATGAAATGGAGGTTATCATACTTTGGACACATAATGAGAAGACATGATTCACTAGAAAAGACAATAATGTTGGGAAAAACCAAAGGGGGTAGAAAAAGGGGAAGGCCAAACAAGAGATGTATTGATTTGATAAAGGAGCCACAGACCTGAACTTACAAGATTTGAACAGGGTGGTTTATAACAAATGCTCTTGGAGGTTGCTGATTCATAGGGTTGCCATAAGTCATAATCGACTTGAAGGCACATAACAACAACAAGTTTGAGGAATCCAATAAAATCCCACCCTCCCTGCTGAGAGTGATGTCCATTATTTGTTAATGGTGCAGTTCACTTGTAGCCTTGAAATAATAAAGTGGGAGCATAAACCATATTCCTTTTCACAGCAGTGTGCCCTTAGTCTAACTCTTGTGCTTCTGTACGTGTATTCTTAGGCAATGAGTGTTCCTCATGCACTGTCCATTTCTGAAATGGAAGTGTATTTTTCCAGTTCGAAATCTAGCTAGGGAGCACCAATCGAAAGAATCTGATGTCATTTCTCCCAGCTGCAACATTTACAGATGGGTAAAGGAAATGGAAAGGAACAAAAACTGGAGAACACATTAAGAATAATTATCTTATACTACTGTTCAATCAAAAACACATTGCCCATGATCTCTACCGCTATGCGTGCTCTGGATTGAGACCCATGATCAGCTTAGATAGAAGTAGTCCACATGGCACCCTGCACATGTTGTTGGACTACACTTCCCATCAACCCAAGCCAGTAAGGGCAATAGACAGAGATAATGGGTGTTGGAGTCTACAAACATCTAACCTCAGGAGGTCACACATTAGCTTCTTCTGAGTAACATGACAACATGTTACAGGGAGCTGCCTTTGCCTTTCCATATCCAGCTGGAACCAAATGAAATTTATGTTAGCCATTATATATCAGCCAGGCACCTTCTCTATTATCTCTTCTGTGGCTGCTAAAGACATTCTTCTTTCAACAAGCCTTTTAAATTTGAGATATTTATCCCAGCGGGTATCTGTGTTAGATTTGAATTGGTTTTATATATGTGTTGCTGTTGTTTTAAACTATATATACATATATTTCTTTTTTTAAAAAATGCTTTATATGTGCAATTGCTTTCACTGTTTTTTTATATGTAACTTTTCTTTATATGCTGTATTATATTGTAAATTGCTTTGGAATGCCTCATGGCAATAAATAAATAAAGGCCCACACAGCATATTCACAGTGTGACAAGCCTGTTGCCACCCCACAAGGAAGACTCGTGACACAAGATTGGAATAATGTTATATTTATTAAATATAACATGCTAAATCCAAAACCAGACAGCCAAATTCAAATATATATTACTTCGGGCAGGTGAGTCTAAACCTAACTACGTGGGACTACACGCCCACCTTCTTAAGGCATCTATTCACCTCATTGCATAACTCCATAGTCAAGGATGTGGGTGAAATCCCCCCTCCTTGCTTCTGGAGCCAGGCACGTGGTTCCAACCTCCACACCATGGCCCCGCCGTACAGGCATTCACCATGATGCGCAAGCCAGTCCCACAAGGACACCACCCAGATCCCCACCATGCATGAAGCCCTGATGGTTCCCTGGGGAGTGCCCCTTTCTCAGGATGCCTTAACCGCCTAAATATAATCCCCCTATACCTCACCTGCCCGAATTCTATGCCACAAGAGGGGATCAGCTTAAGCTTGTTCCCCTCAACCCAAGGAAGATAACAAATTCCGTAAACCCTTCATAAGATCCTCCAAAAACAAATCACACCCCTGCTCAGAAAGATGAACCCCATCACTCCGGAACAAATATGGGGCATGGAACTTAATCCTATTATGGGGAATGAATGCCCCACCAAGCGACAGGACTAATGCCCTGATCTTCCTGTTAACCCATTTCCTAGATCTATTGATCCGATTGGGATGAACGGCACCCCTCCACACCCTTCTGACTAGCATGTCTGACCAAACAATTATAAGTTGGGGATACAAGCTAATAAGCCACTTGAGATCGCGCGTTACCTTGAGCAGCACGTCCAATCCTGAACGCTGCACCAAATCATTTTCCCCCAAATGAATCAACAAGATATGTGGCCGATCAGCCGAAGACATAATCTGACACACAGAAGGTAAAAATGCATCCCATAGCATGCCCCTACGGGCTACCCAATGGACCGTAGCTGTGGCAGAAAGCTGCAGCTGAGTTCCGGGAGCAGACGAAGATGCCCTCCGATGAGCCCAGAACAAAATTGAGTGGCCACACAAGACGATCCTCACAGGAATAGGAAGGCTTAGCAAACCTAAGGAAACAAAAACAAAATTCCTATTATTAAAGTCTGACATAGGATTTAAATGCATCGGACCACCATCATCCAATCACCTGTATATCACTGACGCACATGCCCACGAGGGCTGCGGCCATCGCCACGCCAATCTGGAAGGAATGCAGCCCATAGACTCCAGCTTCGTGACCACTGGCCAACAAGGCCTGCCGAACAACGGCCCAAAATTGAAATTGAGTCAGGGCAGAACCATCAGCATGTATAAACAGATAACGCTGGCCCGCTGGCCGAAGAGACAGGAATTGACGTATTGCAGCCACAGGGCATAATTCTGAGACCTGGCAGCTGCGTAAAAACACAAGACAGCCACGGCCTTTTTGATCGGTCTTAGAGACACGCAGGGAAAACCTCACCATGTCTGCACCTAATGTGCAATCGCCAAAGCATAAGGCTCTATAGGTCACATCGCGCTTGGAGGGGGCCAATACTTCGCTAGGGCGAAAAGCACCGTAAAACATCGTCAGAGTTACTGCGGCGAACAGGTGCGACTCATACACAGATGAGCATAAAGAATGAAACAATGCCAGGATCTGGAGGAGTACATCGGGCGTGATTGGCCTCCTCCGGTCAGCGGCCCTGGGAGCGGAACACGACCAACCCTCAAGGACCTTTCTGACCCTAAAGTCTACAGAATGATCTGGCAGCCCCCGAGCCTTAGATATAAAGGCAAGCGCTAAGAGGTGGCTGGCAATAGTGGAAACAGCATTATTTTGCCCTTTTAGAAATATCATAAACTGCAATAGATGATCCACGGGTATAGGCCACGCCAAAGGCAACTCCTTGCTGATGCGAAAAGTCTGGAACTTAGCGAATGAACGCTCATACGCATGTCGAGTACTGGGAGCAAGCGCAGCGGCAATTGCAACCCCAACTTCTAGTCGCCAAGGTTCCACAGGAAAGGTGGGATTGGTATAGGATCCAGTACCGCTCCAGGTGCAAGTTGCCGAAAGCGCGCCATCTGAAAGCGGGAAAGGGCATCAGAAACGGAGTTACGTAAACCTGGAACATGCTTGGCTAGAAATAAAATATTAAATCATAGACATTGCAAGACAAAAGCCCGCACCAAGCGCATAACAGGAGGAGACCTGGAAGTTTGGGCATTAATAACGCACACTGTGAACCAATTATCGCACCAGAAGCGCACAGTTCGATTCTGAAATGCCAATGGCCAGAGATGCGCCGCAACAACTATTGGAAAGAATTCCAAGAATGTCAAATCGGAAATAATTCCGTTAGCACGCCAACTGGAAGGCCATTTCTCAGCGCACCACTGGGATCTAAATATTACTCCGAAACCAATGCTGCCGGCAGCATCAGAATGCACCTGCAATTCCACTTCCAGCAGTAATTCATCCCGCCAGAAGGACAGGCCATTGAAATCCTGAAGGAATTCAAGCCACATGTGCAAATCCGCTCTCATACCTGCTGTAATCCTAATGAAATGAAAGCGAGAGCGAACTCCTTTCATGGTGTCACATAAATGCCTAAGAAATGCACGACCGGGGGAAATGACTTTAGAAGCAAAAACTAAATGACCCACGAGCTCCTGTAGCCGAGCCAGTGATAGTTTTTTAAGTCCAATACTGTTGTTAAGCAGTTGTTGCAGTACAACCAACTTATCCAGTGGCAAACGGGAAGACTGAGCTACCGTATCCAACTGGATCCCTAAGAAAATTAGAGAAGTAGTAGGGCCCTCAGACTTTTCAGGAGCTAGCGGGACACCCAATCCATCAGTTAAAGCGGTAAAGGATTGCATCAGATGAAGGCAGTGAGAAGACTCAGCTGGCCCAACAAATAAAAAATCATCAAGATAATGAGCAGAGAAAGAGGAGGAGGCTCTCCTGCGCAGTGCCCATTCTAGAAACGTACTGAATGCCTCAAAAGCAGCACAAGAAACAGAACAACCCATTGGCATGGCCCTATCTATGTAAAATTGACCCTGAAATTTAAAACCCAGTAAATCTACATCATCCGGATGCACAGGCAGGAGGCGAAAAGCGGATTTTATATCTCACTTTGCCATTAAGGCACCCCTGCCAGCTCTCCTAACTACTCTCACTGCCTCATCAAAAGAAGTATACTTAACTGATGCATGTAAGGGCGAAATGCCATCATTAACAGAGGCACCTTTCGGGTATGATAAATTATGAATAAGTCGGTATTCACCAGCTTGTTTCTTAGGCACAATACCTAACGGAGAAATCCGCAAATTTTCCACAGGAGGACAGGGAAAGGGACCTGATATACGGTCGGCAATTATCTCCTTATGAAGCTTAGCTAACACGACATGCGCCAAGTTACGAAGAGGGGGCTGATGAACTGATGTAGCGATCCTAGGACTGTGAAAAGGGATACGAAAACCAAGCGTAAAACCCTGAAGTATGAAACTAGCAGCCTGCCTATTGGGGTAACATTCTAACAGCTCAGCCAAAGGAGCCAGCTTGATCGGGCTACTGGCCTTGCAACGTACTGCCGCTGTTGCCAGAACCCCGTTTTTGCTGTTGGCGCTCCCCTGTGCCCTGACAAGGCGTACGTGCCCACTGGCATGAGGAACTGGGGTGGTTGCCACCACACAGTGCACAGGCGTGTCTAAACCTACAGGGGCGTCTAAGGCATCTGCCAGTACTATTGAATGTCCAGCAGACTTGCTGGGATTGAACCCAGTGCCCGCCTTGGCAAGAACCAAAGGCAGAAGTCTGCACTCGTGCTAGCAAATGCCCACTATCAGCCCTATCGCCCAGAGTGGGCCTGGCTGGGGTCATGGATCGCAGCCAAAGACCAGCATGCTCGATATCCCAACGAAGGGTGGGATCCAATGCCGCCCTCTGTCTGAAATTCTCATCGTACTGGAGCCAAGCAGTACCTGAGAATTTGCGGAAGGCACGATGAACAATGTCCTGATATTTTATCATGGACAAAGCCCAAGACGGGTAAGCCTGAGTCATAACGCCCATATAAATAGTATAGGCGTTCAACCAATTAGGCCACACCCGATCCACTTTCTGTTTAATAGCAGCCTCACGCTCCTTGCCCTCATGTCCTTCCTTAGGTTTTGTTTCGTTTTCTCGAAAAAGGAGAGAAACAGGTCTATGTACTCTCCTCGCCAAATTTTCTCTTTGGTTCCTAACAATAAATGGTCCCCAAGAGGCAGCGATGTATCTCCCTGTGGGTAAATACCCTGAGGTAGGGGCAAATGAACAGGCGCTAGAGAAGAGGAATCAGAAGTCGGCTGCCAAGGGGACACTGCAGCAGCAGGCCAAGGGAGCTGTGGGTGCTAAGGCACCAACACCCCCCCATGAACACCACTGGGTGCCCAGGATCACTATGAAAGGCACTAGAAGCAGGTCCATGTATAGTATGTGGGTGTAATTGTTGCTCACCTGTACAAGCTGCAGGAGAAGCTACGACCTGCGGCGTGGTGAACCCAGGAGCCCCAGGAGTGAACGTGGTAAAGGCTGAATGCAAAGGAGGCTGAACTTGCTGATGCTCAGTTGCAGAAGAATCAGGAGCCGTGGGAAGCACTGCGGGCAGACCAACCTGAGGCGTATGCCCTGTAGGCTCTTCAATGGGCGTAACAGCTTCCAGCACACCAACCCTAGAAACTAAATCAGCAAGAATACGAGATTTATTCATTTTGGAAGCCAACCTAGCAGATTTTTTACCTACAGGTCTGGAACTGGGACCCGCTTCGCCCTCCATAGGCTGCCTGCGTTCTTTTTCCAGCGCCTCGATTCTAGCCACCAAGGCACGGATGGTCCCCAAATCCTCCTCTTCATCAGAAGATTGAATCTGCAATGGTGGAGGGCGTTTTTCGGCCTGCTTCACAACCTTAACCCCTTTCTTCTGTTGCACCTTCCTGGGCGGCATGGTGAAGACCAGAAAAACAATTACACAATTAATAAATATGAAAACACCACCAATTTTCTGATGCAATAAATTTGCAGTAACTGACACACCCAAAATGCCAGATAGAATTAAACCAAATTAAAAATATTCAATTTATTGTATTTTATTTATGTATTTTTTAATTTATTAATTATTATTTTAAATTAATTATTAAATTAATACTATTAATTTATAGACAGTTAGGGGGGGTAAGGAAAAGGTAAGGTGGAAGTGGGTCAGAATCCAAACAATTAAAATTAAGTGCAACAAGCTGATAAATATATTCTAAACCAATCCAACACAGAAGAATCGATCTATCAAGAAAAACTACTACTTATGAACGTATAAACTGTTTAGGGGTGGGGTGGGGATCGAACAAACGAACGCTGAGGCAGGTGGAATAAACAAAATCACCACAAACACGGGAACCTATACACCACTAAATGAAAATCCTAACACCAAACTCAAAAGGCAAGTGAATAAAACAAGGCTTATACTCTAGGTAAAAACAAACGGGAATAAAGCGCCGGCTAAAAAGCCGCCCAGGGGCGGGGGCGAACGCCCGCCGCCCAGCTGATCGGCGGGGAACACAAGAAGGCAATTATAAGGCTAAAACAATACAGGGAAGGTAACTAATCAATAAAAAAACTTAGAATAGAACAAACTGTAACAGCGAAACGCCAACGGAGCCGCAGGAAGGGAAATCCAACCACATGTGCCACGAGGCAAAAAAGGCAAGCGCGGGAAGGAAAGGAGCAGCCTTATATAAGGTGCTCAAATGCCCTTCCCTATTGAGTAAGCGATCTCACGTGGCTCCAAACGTACATAATTCAAACCTTCACGAGTCCTCCCTATAATAATGGCGGCGGCAAATACATCCCCTTTTAATAGGAACGACATTCTCTGAGAACCAGAATAGTTGGAAGACCTCCTTGTCAGACCTGGACCCCACAGCAGGTCATAGCATGCACCAAGACCCAGGCCCCTCTGAAGGAACTCCCATGACTATAATCTAGGTAGCCACCATTGTGTCCTCCAGCTGTTCTTGGACTCTAACCTCCATTAGCTCTAGCCAGCATTGAAGTTCTTGTTCAGCAACATCTGGAAGGCACCATGTATCCCTAATCTAGGAAAACACTCCACTCAGGAAATCTGCAGAGCTGGAAGAATTTATGCACTCCAAGTGGATGCAACCCTTGGCTCTTGACCTTCTCTGAGGTGAACAAATGTGCATTGAGGAGCAGATGGCTTCCTTCCTGATCTTGGTGTACTCAGGAGAGCAGAAAAGAGTCCCCACTCTTACAGCTATACATGCGGGGCCTCTATTCTGAAACTCAAATGAAGGCAAATAATTAAGGGGTGGATCATGCTGCTGTGATGCTGTGTCCTATAATGCAATCTCTCAGCCCAGACAAAATGCTTGAAAACAGCTGGTGTTTCAACAGCAAATGGATGCAAAGCCAGTGGGAGTAAACTGGCTAGCAAATTAGACCAAATTCAAATCTCCATTAAGTCATGAATACCACTGAGTGATCTTCACTAACTGCATTTTAGCCCAACCCACCTCACCATCTTATTGCAAATACAGCTGGCATGACATAGCAGTCAGAATGTTTCACTGCAACTGGCAATACCCAGGTTCAAATCCCTACTCATTCACTGTTTTGAGGCATTTGGTTGGTCCTAATAAAGGTACTGCCCAACAGTGGTTTTTGGACTGTTTTCTTTATGGACCAAAGTAGTTTCCTTTGCTTTTAAAAAGCTCACTGGCTGATGCTAGGCCAGAGAGAACACTGTATACCTCCTTAACAGAGTCTGGAAGTAATTTGTTACAAGTAACGGATTACTTGTAATTCATTACTTTTTTGATAAATGAGTGGGTAATGCCTTTACATTTTGATTGTAATAGAACTAGGAGTAATTTTATTACTTTTGTGGAGTAACTGTAATGTTTTAAGCGTTACCTCTGGGCATTACTTGGGGGGGAAGCAGGGGAAGTCTTCTGTGCCTCAAATCATGTGCCTCAAACTGGGCTTCTATGCAGCATCACTCTTCCCTCATGCTCTGTGGGTGGGGAGGAGGTGATGAGGGAGGAAGTGGAGAGTGAGATGGGGTGGAGTGGAGAAAACAATTGTTTTAAAAAATGGATGGTGATGGTGAAGAATGGAGTGGAGGGAAAAAGGCACTAGAGGGCAAGAACATGGATAAAGGAGAAGAAGGAGGCAGCAGTAGAATGGAGATGAAGA
Organism: Rhineura floridana; assembly: GCF_030035675.1. Taxonomy (NCBI): domain Eukaryota; kingdom Metazoa; phylum Chordata; class Lepidosauria; order Squamata; family Rhineuridae; genus Rhineura; species Rhineura floridana. The sequence continues at coordinate 49,409,474 of NC_084489.1, forward strand.
ACTGTGGAGGTGAAATATGGCAGAGTGTGTGTGTGTGTGTGTGTGTGTGTGTGTAAATGAATGATGTGTTTGCACTTGGCACACAAAGTAGCCTCCACCACCCTCTCTGGCTACTGTGCTGCATTTGCAGTATTTTAACTTTTTTGCATGTCAGGGGAAAATGTTTGCTTGGGTGAGTGTCCCTTAGTTGGTGGCAGAGCTGGGTACAGGAGGTGGTTAAGTGAGAGAGATTATGCTGGCTGGCTGAGTGGGGGTGGTTGCAGTTGGTTTGATGTGCAAAGATCTGAGTAGTGGCCCCTCCCTCCCTCCTCACCTCCCTTACCAGCTGGAGAGACCACCATAGCTATCTTATGGATAAAAAGAATTATTCTACTATTTCTATGTGTGTGTTTATTTTTAATGCTGTTTTAGTCTACTTAGACGTGCAACAGCCAAGTCCAGCACCTTGTAGGCATTTTTTAAAAAAGTAACTGAAATGTAATTGTAGTGATTACTTTTGAGGAAAAGTAAAGTAATCAATTACTGTCAGAGCAATTGCAATTGTAATTACTACTTTTTGGGCCATGCAATTGTAACTGTGATTTATTACTTTTTAAAAGTAATCTTCCAAGCTCTGCTCCTTAAGCCCCTTGGAGGAAGAGGGTCTTTTTAAAAAATATGAATTGGGAAGAAACTCAGGTACACTGCCTGAGCAACTTGGTGGAAGGCTGGGATACAAATGTGAAAGATAGGTGTCAGTTTGCATAATCCATAACAGAAGCACCCAGGAAAGAAATTGTGGCAACTGAATGAAGTTAATCAAGTACTGAATGGTGTCAAGCATAAACCCAAAGATTCATCAAAAGGTATGAAATGCTTGCTGAATGCAGAGCTACTCAGTGATATCAGGAAGAATAATGCTAGTTGTCACATGGAAGGAAATTAAAAGTAATATTCCAGGACCATGCTAATGCCCTATTTTTCTTTCTTTCTTTGCATTTCAGAAATTATAAACTTCTGTTGCTCTGGCAGAGACATTGAGCAATTGTTGAACATGTCTGTCCAGAGGCAGATGTATTAAAAAGGTGGGAGTGCATGGATAACTCTTTCCTCCGCCCAGTGGTTAAGCTATTTTTAGATGCTAGGTTGGCAAGACAAATTACATCTCTTCTAGCAGTAATTTACCTTCTAAAAGTAACAATATTTTATTAACCATAAGCCATTAAATTATTAATTTCAGTGGCTGACAGTAAGCAGTATAAATGGTTAGGTTCCAGCAGTAACTTTTTATCGCTACGCAAACACAATGCTTCTGGGATACACATGCACACACATACAGAAATTCACCATCTCTTTATAAAGCAGCGCAATATGAAAACCACAACTAACCACTCCTGTCCTGATTTTAGCATCTTCTTCAGAGCAGCCCTTCATTTAAGCGTTTATTTTGGAGTGTACATAAAAGTCATTAACAGTTCAGTGTTAACAATAGTTACTTAAAAGGTTATCACTTTTATGATAGAAAAGTGAAGGATAAATGTATGGTACAGGAGTAAAATATTACAGCTACAATCTAAAGCACATTATGTCTGCAATCTCACTGCTGTCACACATGCTTTGATCATTTCCAGGCTAGACAAACATGCTACAAGGGGCTTGCTTTAAGGAATGTTCAGAAGCTACCACTGGTGCAGAATACTGTGTGGCATCAGGGGGCAGTTATTTGGAACATATTGCCCTTTACTTGGTGAGCTGCATTGGTTCCCAGTTTGCTTCTGGACCCAAGTACTGCCTTTGACTTTTAAATTCCTAAACAGTTTGTATTGAACTTGTCAAGGATTATCAATACCTTGGCACAATCATTAACCAAAATGGAGACAGTAGTCAAGAAATCAGAAGAAGGCTAGGACTGGGGAGGGCAGCTATGAGAGAAGTAAAAAAGGTCCTCAAATGCAAAGACGTATCACTGAACACTAAAGTCAGGATCATTCAGACAAGGGTATTCCCGATCTCCATGTATGGATATGAAAGTTGGACAGTGAAAAAAGTGGATAAGAGAAAAATCAACTCATTTGAAATATGGTGTTGGAGGAGAGATTTGCGCATATCATGGACTGCAAAAAAGACAAAGAATTGGGTGTTAGAACAAATTAAACAAGAACTATCACTAGAAGCTAAAATGATGAAACTGCGGTTATACTTTGGATACATAATTTATTATTTATTTATTTTATTCAGTTTCTATACCGCCCACTTCCAACGGCTTTCTGGGCGGTGAACAACATAAATGTAAAAATTCAATAAGATAAAATCACATAATAATTACCACACACATAATAACAATTCTCAAAGCTAAAAACATATTACACAATTAATTTAGTATACCAGAGTGTTATAAATATACTAAAATATATTAAAATGCCTGGGAACGGAGGTAGGTTTTAACCCGGCACCGACAAGAAAGCAATGTTGGCGCCAGGCGCACCTCATCAGGGACACTGTTCCATAGTTCGGGGGCCACCACTGAGAAGGCCCTAGATCTTGTCGTCATCCTCCGAGCCTCTCTATGAGTCGCGACCCGGAGGAGGGCCTTCGATGATGTACGCAGTGTACGGGTAGGTTCATATCGGGAGAGGCGTTCCATCAGGTATTGCGGACCCGTGCCGTGTAAGGCTTTATAGGTCAAAACCAACACTTTGAATCTGGCCCGGAAACATATAGGCAGCCAGTGCAAACGGGCCAGAACAGGTGTTATATGTTCGGATCGTTTGGTCCTAGTCAACAATCGGGCCTCAGCGTTTTGCACGAGCTGCAGTTTCCGAACCGTCTTCAAAGGTAGCCCCACATAGAGCGCATTGCAGTAGTCCAGTCTTGAGGTTACCAGAGCTTGGATAACTGAAGCGAGGTCGTCGCTGGCCAGATAGGGACGTAGCTGAGCTACCAACCGAAGTTGGTAGAACGCACTTTGTGCCACCGAGGCTACCTGGGCCTCAAGTGACAATGAAGGATCTAAAAGAACTCCCAGACTATGAACCTGCTCCTTCAGGGGGAGTGTAACCCCGTCCAGGACAGGTTGAGTATCCACCATCTGATCAGAGAAACCGCTCACTAACAGCATCTCAGTCTTGTCTGGATTGAGTTTCAATTTATTAGCTCTCATCCAGTCCATTATTGCGGCCAGGCAACGGTTCAATACATTGACAGCCTCACCTGAAGAAGATGAAAAGGAGAAGTAGAGCTGCGTGTCATCAGCATACGGATGACTACGCACTCCAAAACTCCTGATGACCGCCCCCAGCGGCTTCATGTAGATGTTAAAGAGCATGGGGGACAGAACTGACCCCTGCGGGACCCCATACTGGAGAACCCAGGGTATCGAGCAATGCTCCCCAAGCACTACCTTCTGGAGCCGACCTACCAAGTAGGAGCGGAGCCACTGCCAGGCAGTACCTCCAACTCCCAACTCCATAAGTCGCTCCAGAAGGATACCATGGTTGATGGTATCAAAAGCAGCTGAGAGATCAAGGAGAATCAACAGGGTTACACTCCCCCCGTCCCTCTCCCGACATAGGTCATCATACAGGGCGACCAAGGCTGTCTCAGTACCAAAACCGGGCCTGAAACCGGATTGAAATGGATCTAGATAATTGGTTTCATCCAAGAGTGTCTGGAGCTGGTTAGCAACCACCCGCTCTAAGACCTTGCCCAGGAATGGAACATTCACTACCAGCCTATAGTTATTTAGGTTTTCTGGATCCAAGGAAGACTTCTTTAGAAGTGGTCTAACAGCCGCCTCTTTCAGGCAGCTGGGGACCACTCCCTCTCGTAAGGAGGCATTTATCACTTCCCTGGCCCAGCCTGCTGTTCCATCTCTGCTAGATTTTACCAGCCAAGAGGGGCAAGGATCCAGAGCAGAAGTGGTCGCACGCACCAGTCCAAGCACCTTGTCAACGTCCTCAAGCTGCACCAATTGGAACTCATCCAATAAATGAGGACAAGACTGTGTTCTGGATGCCTCATTAGGTTCAACTGCTGTAATATTGGAGTCTAAGTCCTGGCGGATGCATAAGATCTTGAGAAGACATGATCCACTAGAAAAGACAATAATGCTGGGGAAAACAAAAGGGAGTAGAAAAAGAGGAAGGCCAAACAAGAGATGGATTGATTCCATAAAGGAAGCCACAGACCTGAACTTACAAAATCTGAACAGGGTGGTTCATGACAGATGCTATTGGAGGTTGCTGATTCATAGGGTTGCCATAAGTCGTAATCGACTTGAAGGCACATAACAACAACAACAAGGGTTTCTGAAGCTTTCTTCAACATGGCACTGCCAGCCCACTGAGATCGGAGGAAAGACTTTATTACTTGTTCTACTTTTATTTGAGGCTAGACTGTAGGGTATATAGGACAGGGCCTTCTCCACAGTGACACCCAGAGTTGGGGACTCTATCCATGTAGTAGTGTTCTGTACCATTCATTCCCTTCTGTCCAATAAATTGCAATGATAGCGTTCTTCCATTGGGCTAATTATACTGATTGACTATGCTCATGTCATTGATGCTGTACATTTATATTCGTATGTTATTGCTCTTTTCTGTTTTTATATAACATGTTGAATCCAGACTAAGTTGGTTGCACTTGAGGCCCATTGAAATCAATGGGATTTGTTAAGATTTCTTGACCAGCCTTCACCAAGCTCTCCAAGGTGTTTTAGATCACAGCTCCCATCAGCCTCAACTAACATGGGGATAATTTTTATTTTAGTGTTCCAGTATATGCTTCCTCCTCTTCGGATGCACACCTTAATGTGGTGAGGGGGTTTGAGTGTGTTGAAGAAGCAGAGAGCAATGTCGTCAGGAGTCTAGACCAAGAGGCTAGACTCCTAGCAGGGTCACCCAAGGCGGAATGGTCAAAGCTGAAACACCAGACTAAGATGCATCCAAACTCAGAGGAAGGCAATGGTAAACCACCTCTGAATACCTCTTACCACGAAAGCCAACGAAATGCAACATGAGATAGTGCTGGAAGATGAGACCCCCAGGTCAGAAGGCACTCACCGAGCTGCTGGGGAAGAACAAAGGACAAGTACGAGTAGCGCTGTGACTAATGACACAGCTGGGTCAAAGCCGAAAGGAAGCCCAGAGGCTGATGCACACAGATGTGAAAGGAGAGTTCGGAGTTGTACGACGCACACAATAGCAACATGGAATGTGAGAAGCATAAACCAGGGAAAGTTAGAAATTGTCAAGCAAGAAATGGAATGCATCAGCATTACAATACTTGGTGTGAGCAAACTAAAATGGACGGGAATGGGACATTTCCAATCAGGCAACTGCAAAATATTTTATGCAGGAAATGAGAAATTAAGAAGAAATGGGGTTGCTTTAATAGTGAGAAGTGATGTAGCAAGAGCAATTAGGAGCTACAACGCAAGGTCTGAGTGAGTGATATCCATGAGATTAAGTGGGAAACCTATCAACATAACCATCATCCAAGTCTCTGCTCCGACGGCAAACGCAGAAGAAGAGGAATTGGAGAGATTTTACGCAGAAGTACAGGAAGAAATTGATCACACACCAAAACAAGATGTGCTGATAATCATGGGGGATTGGAATGCAAAAGTAGGGAACAGAGAAGAATTAGGAATTGTGGGGAAATGGGGCCTAGGAGACAGAAACGTAGGAGAAAGACTTACTGAATTCTGTGAAGCCAATAATTTGTTTCTTGCAAACACATTTTTTGAACAACTGAAAAGCCGACAGTACATGTGGACATCACCAAATGGTCAATATAGGAATCAAATTGATTATATAATTGGTAGCAGAAGATGGAGATGTTCCATACTTTCTGCAAAAACAAGACCAGGAGCAGACTGCGGTACAGATCATGAACTGGTCGTATCGAAAATCAGAGTAAAGCTAAAGAAGACCAACAAAACAATCATAATGCCAAAATACAATTTAAATAACATCCCAGAAGCATATAAAGATCAAATAAGGAACAGGTTTGAGGCTTTAAACTTAGTTGACAGAGAACCAGAAGAACTATGGAATGAAGTCAGAGAAGTTATCAGAGAAGAATGCAAAAAGACAATACCTCTAGTTAAAAAGAGAGAAAAACCCCAATGGATGACTGAAGAAACTCTTCAAATGGTTAAAGAGAGAAGGAAAGCAAACGCAAAAGGAGATAGAAACACAGTCAGAACCCTAAATGCAACAATACAGTGACTAGTACGTAGGGACAAAGAGAACTATTACAATAGTTTCTGTATAGAAACAGAAGAGGACAACAAAAAGGGTAGAACAAGAGCCCTGTTGCAAAAGATTAGAGAAATGAAAGGCAAATTTAAACCAAGAGTAGGGATGTTGAATAATCAACAGGGGAATACACTGACTGACTGAGATGAAATAAAAGGAAGATGGAAGCAATACACTGAAGAACTCTATAAAAGAGATGAAAGGATGACAGATTCATTCATGGAGGAACCATATGATGAAGAAACAGAAATTTTAGAATGTGAGGTGAACGCTGCTCTTAAAATACTTTGAAGAAAGAAATCACTAGGAATAGATGGCATACCAACAGAGTTGCTACAAGCTACTGAGACTGAATCAGTCCAAATTTTGACAAAAATCTGTCAAGAAATATGGAAAACTAAACAATGGCCCACAGACTGGAAGCGTTTCCAATTCCAAAGAAAGGGAATCCCAGAGAATGCAGTAATTATCGAACTATTGCCTTAATATCCCATGCTAGTAAAGTAATGCTCAAGATTCTACAACAAAGGCTCTTGCCATATATGGAGCGAGAAATGCCAGACATCCAAGCTGGATGTAGAAAGGGAAGAGGTACCAGAGATCATATCGCAAACATACGTTGGATAATGGAACGGACCAAGGAACTTCAGAAGAAAATCACCCTGTGCTTTATAGATTACAGAAAAGCCTTTGACTGTGTAGATCATGAAAAATTATGGAATGCTTTAAAAGAAATGCGGGTGCCATAGAATCTGATTGTCCTGATGCGCAACCTGTACTCTGCACAAGAGACTACTGTAAGGATAGAATATGGAGAAACCGATTGATTCCCAATCAGAAAGGGTGTGAGACAGGGGTGTATTTTATCACCCTATTTATTTAATCTATGTGCAGAACATATCATACGGAAAGCAGGATTGGACCAAGAAGAAGGAGGTGTGAAAATTGGAGGGAGAAATATTAATAATTTAAGATATGCAGACGATACCATACTACTAGCAGAAACAAGTAATGATTTGAAACGAATGCTGATGAAAGTTAAAGAGGAAAGCACAAAAGCAGGACTACAGCTGAACATCAAAAAGACTAAAGTAATGACAACAGAAGATTTATGCAACTTTACAGTTGACAATGAGGACACTGAACTTGTAAAGGATTATCAATACCTTGGCACAATCATTAACCAAAATGGAGACAATAGTCAAGAAATCAGAAAAAGGCTATGACTGGGGAGGGCAGCTGTGAGAGAACTAGAAAAGGTCCTCATATGTAAAGATGTATCACTGAATACTAAAGTCAGGATCATTCAGACCATGGTATTTCCAATCTCTATGTATGGATGTGAAAGTGAAATAAGCTAAGAGAAAAATCAACGCATTTGAAATGTGGTGTTGGAGAAGAGCATTGTGGATACCATGGACTGCAAGAAAGACAAATAATTGAGTGTTAGAACAAATTAAACCAGAACTATCACTAGAAGCTAAAATGATGAAACTGAGGTTATCATACTTTGGACACATAATGAGAAGACATGATTCATTAGAAAAGTTAATAATGCTTGGAAAAACAGAAGTAGAAAAAGAGGAAGGCCAAACAAGAGATGGATTGATTCCATAAAGGAAGCCACAGACCTGAACTTACAAGATCTGAACAGGGTGGTTCATGACAGATGCTCTCGGAGGTCACTGATTTATAGGGTCGCCATAAGTCGTAGTCGACTTGGAGGCACATTACAATAACAAAGTATATGCTTAGGTCTTTGTATTGATTTTTTTTTGTACTGCCTGGGGCTTTTGAACAAAAAGCAGCATAAAAAATGAAACTTTCCCTTACTTGTTTGCTTACTTATTGTTACAGCCTGCCAGGTGGATGACAGCTGCCTCTTATTGCAAACACATGTGGTATTCAACTTCTATTTGACCACCATTCATAGCTGGAGGTCTGAGAGCAGATTCGTAGGTCACTCACAAGTTATGTAGGTTTGCTTTTGTCCATTCATACAACATGATAATAGTTTAATCCTCCAATGAGACTTACTTTCTGAGGACAGTAACCTCAACAGCACTTTTGAAGCTTTCACAAAAAAGCAAACAGGTTCCTTTTTGTACTCTAAACTAGGGATGGATGGATAGAACAGTCCTTTTCCAATCTGTGTCATTTTGCATTTTGTTCCATTTCTTAATTAAATTGCAATTCTTCTTCAAGGCAAATCTGCACAAAACCCTACATTTTGTTATGTCCCAGCATGCATGTCCCAGTGTTTCCTAAAATAAGACTCAGATGTCCCACACATCATTACACTTAGCTTCTCCTACTCCGCAAAGCCATGCAGAAGCATACAACTACAGAAGAAGTTAAGGTCACTTTAAGGATAACCGAGAGCTTTCCTGGGGGCAGAGCCACCGGAAAGGAAAGTCTTGCAAGCCTTCTTAAGCCATCAGATGACTCTGGTTCTTGCTGAGATAACATCCTCCAAAGTTCAGCCAGCAGGGCCCACTGGGAGCTGCCCAGGGGCTTGTCTGGCTGTCTTTTGAGCCAAGAACTCTGTTGCAACATTTGGGAAAGGGCAACATCTGATAGATAGCTACATTTTGATCTGCACTTCTGTCCAAGAAATGAGGATCAAGTTAGTTTGTATCACAATTTGCATGGATGAATTCCTCAAGCATCCCTACTCTATAGAGCAGCGTTTCCCAACCAGTGTGCCTCCAGATGTTGTTGGACCACAACTCCCATCAGCCTCAGCCAGCATTTCCAATGGTCAGGAAAATGGGAATTGTGGTCCAACAACATCTGGAGGCACACTGGTTGGGAAACGCTGCTATAGAGTTTGACTTTAAAAAGAAAAGCTGTTGAAATAGAATTTTGGAAGAAAATAAAAATAAAAAGTTTTGCATCTCCTCTCATATCTTCTGAAGATGATAAACAGATATTGTTTTTTGATTCTACAAATTTTAGTATTTTTGATAAATGGCATCTAAAGTTTGGATAAATTAAGCACTAAATGTGATTTATTTTAGATGTTCTTCTACATATTGGAATGAAAACTGAGGTCCTGCACACATGAAGGGGCTGCTTTTTCATTTCAGTATTTTAGTACAAGTCCTGGCCACTAATTCTGCTCAGACAAAGCTAAGCAAACACCTCTAACTGAGAATTCTTAAGATTCCATAACATGATGGTTAAGTCCAGGGAAACTCTGGAATCTTGGATAAAAGCGAGAGCTTCATGGCTAAGTACGGATTTGAATGCAGCTCTCTCCTTAGTCCAACTCTCTTAACTAGATCCTATTGACTCTCATGCAAATAATAATATTTAAAAGGTTTCTAAGTTTAAAAATTGGAGGATTGTATTTATTTTTCTACCGATATTTTTAAAAACACTTTGGAAAAGAATATGCCTGTGTGGAGCTTCAGTGGTGGCTGGCATCGATTGCTGTGCTGCACTGGTTTCGGCTCACTCGGATGTAAACATGCATAAGCTAGAAGTAGCATTGTGTCACGGGGACTCATTGTCAGGGATGCTCCAACCTCCTCTTCTGGCATTTAGAGGAGGAAGCCAGCCAGGGAAGAGAGAGCTGTTGTGCTGTGATAATATAAAAGGGAAATATTTAGTGTTGCCACAGAGACAACAATTGATGAGATGTTTTATTCAGACAAAGGCAGTAAAGGACCCCTAAGCCACAAAAGGCAAAAGGATAATCAAAGATAAAATGAAGCTAACTAAGGGCAGAATCCCAAAATCTACTGGGATGAGAGAGTCTGGATTTGATGGATCTTGGGTTTTCCTGGTTGAGCTGGAGATATGCCAGCATAAGTCCCTCACCCTGGCTCATCCTGGGCTCTGCTGGCTCAGTTGAGGCTCAGCCGGTATAATTTAAGATGCCGTAATTTACACCAGCATACGTTCCCAAAAAGGGACACACCAGGGGTGAGACAGGACAAGGAGAGACTTAACATCTATTCCAAACCCTGTTCAGCTGTCATGTCACCTAGGGCCCAATCCTCAAACCTTGGGCTCATACTCGCCTGCCAGCTCAGCCAGTAGTAGCCCCTTCCAGAGGCTCCTGGATGGAGTTTGGGACGGGGTAACTTATGCCAGCTTCCTCTAGTTAGGATTGCACCGTTAGTGTAGAAGTATAAGAGACACCAGGGGAGGGGAATATAAAACACAATGGTATTTACTGTACCTAAATCCTAATCTGAGTAGACCCACTGAAATTAAGGAACCTAATGTAGTCAAATTAAGGAACCTAATGTAGTCATGTCTATTAACTTCAGTGAGTCTACGCTGAGTAGGACTAGCACTGAATACAACTCAATCAGCACAGGTAGAACCCCATGATGAGAAGAGTCCCAGATTTTCCGGTGCTGGAATAAGGGACTCACCAATTCTCCCAGGGAAAAGAAAGGATCATTGGAGCTCTGAGAGGAAGAAGCATAATATCCTTCCTTAAGGAACCAGAAAGGAGGAGAATATAGCAACCAGATGCGAAGGAAGAATTTGCTCACTACTTCTATCATAAAGCCAGTAAAATGGCAGGGAGGGGAGCTACCGTGCCCCTCCAGATGGTACGGGACTATAGCTCCTATCATCTCTGACTATTGGCTATGCTGGCTGAGGATGATGGGAAGTGGAGTACAATAACATCTGGTGCCACAGATTAGTCACCCCTAAAGTAAACAAAAGGTTGGGGAGGGGGAGGGATGAACTCTCTTTGAATATGTATGAAATGCATTGAAAGCCATAAGCATCAGCATCAGACACTAACCTCTTCATTCACTTGTGACTATTAATAACCATTATTCATACATTTCAGGCTTTTCATATTTAATAACGGCTCCTTCTTTCACCAAATCTATTTTAAAACTAGAAATTGAGCTGAATGGGTGAGTGGTGGGTGTCATATAATGCAAATAGTGGAATCATGCATATTCACCATCATTCCATATCTTTCCAGCAGTGTAAGTTTTGATTAGCTTCAGAAAATGAAATGGGAAGCATTTCATGAATTTCTTTTAATTTTTTTTTAAGTCTGAGTGGCATCATACCCAACTGCTTACTTTGTATTTGTCCTCCTGTTCATCTATACAGCTATAATTACAGATTCGTTGCAAAACTGTGATGTCAGTTCTCATTACTGTTTAAATGGCTAATCACAAGCACAAGTAGTTTTTAAAACTTCATCCGAAATCAAGAGAAGTTGGTAGTTTTCCAGGGAGAATATATGGCTGAGTTTCACAATGATTTCTTGACAGAAACTTTGTCAAAAAACCTTTCAGTGTGAGAAAACAACCCAAATCTTAGCAAAGGAGGTTGCCCCCACACCCAAAATAAGACCCAGGAAACTCACATTGGATGAAAGGTTATATTTATAAACATGTAACAATCTGGAGGAACTGCACTCCAATTTAAACCAATTAACCTAATTCAGAAAGTACAGGCAGGAGTGTTTTAACTAATTCTGGTAAAGAAAGGTCCCTCTAGACCCCTGGACATGTGTTACAGCTGCTGGCTGTGGATTCCTAGCAAAGGATGGGGAAGAACTGACTCCCATCTTGCTAGTTGATCCTTGGGTATATACCCAACATGTGCACCAAAGCCCAACTGTAGGCACATTCAGACTGAAAGGGCACCCTCAGGTCCCACCAGGCATGGCGCACTGACAAATCCCTAAAGGGTATCCTTCCACCAATAATGCCTCAGTATACCTAGTGAATTTTTTCTCCCCAATTACTTCAGCTGCCGGGCCTGCCCATACTCCATATCCAGCTGGCAGCCAAACCATGCCTCTCCCCTAAAAACCAAACAAATTGATTCCCAACAGTGTGAAGTAGATGAAAAAGAATGGATCCCAAGGCCAATAAAGGAATCACCCCCCCAAATACCTACTTTGCCCATATAACAGACAACTGGCCAAGCTCACATTGCATGTAGAGAGGGATGCAAAGAGGAAGCATTTGGGAGAGATGCTGGTTTATAAGTCCAGCTCCTATCCTCCCATTGGCCACCAATTCCCACTTGGTCCCCCTTTACAGCCAATCTGTCCCTTTGGGAGAACCTCCTGAAGATTCTTTAAGAAGCGAGGGGTGAGGGCAAACCTGCCTGCACTTGAAGAAGGGGAACGCTAAACTAAGATCCATTTTAATACAATTAATGTTCAATTTATTAGTGAATGTGATAGCCCTTAATTGAATACCCTTAGGAACAAGATAAAGAAATAATGTTCCAAGACCTGGAAGTCACAAGGTCAAACTTAGTTGAATCTAAAACACCCTATAAAAAGCTGCTCAGAAGAAACAGATAAGAAGTGAAAACAAACCACATTATTGTTGTTGTTGTTGTTGTTATTTTGGAATGTTAGATTAATTGAAATCAATCACTGGCAGTGAAGATTTTATAAACAAACAAACCACCAAGCCAATCAGTTGTCTAAAAAACAACATGATAGTCCTCGCCCAGAGGTATAGTCTTAAAATAAAGGGGGGGGGAAGTAAAAATGGAAAAGGAGGGAAGAGGAAAACAAGGAAATTCAGACATTAGTTCAGCATATTACTTCTTGTAATGATGACTAGCTGGAGTGGAAACAGTTCAGGAGGAGCCAAAGTGAGTTGGTCTCTCAGCAAAGCTGATGGGTGTTGCTCTAAAGTCCACTAGCTGTTGCTGCATGAGAGCAGAGGGACAAGCTCAGTGGAGTTGGTTCCCTCAGCGTAACCAGTGGAATAGTCCTGCTTCCCATCTTCTCTCTGCTGAAGTCTAATAGATTCCCACTTCATAAGTCTGGTGACTTCATTATTTGCAAGAGAGCAGAGCCCTGATCAGGTATTAGCCTCCACACATTCCCAGAATGCATTCTCAAAATGCATGCAGAGAGGAGCAGGGTGACATTCATTAGCCATGCTCCCAATGTTTCTGTCTCCATCAGCTGCAGCTTCAGATCTTCATATGCTGAACAAGATGATCTGAAGAGAGGATCTTTGTGTGTTCAGCAGAATATGCTTAGAATCCTCCACATGAACTGGAACCTTGAACAAATGAGGTTCCAATTGCATCAAAGATCTTGTATGTGTTCAACAGAACACATGACAATTCCCCTTCCACACCTTCTCATTCAACATGCAAAGATGGGGACATGGTGTAGGGTGGGAGTAGCACATGTTGCACTACTATGTGTTTGGATGTGATCCTGTACAGGGCTCAGAAGCTCATAACAACTGTTTAGCAGCTATTTGTTTCTACAGGTTTTGGACGTTCAGTTCTTTCAACTGGTACTTTCCAGGAGTTTCTAGTAGCTTGGGAAGTGCAATCTGTGGACAATCTTTTGCAAATCTTTTGTGGCATTAATGTAAAGCAAAAATGAAACATCCCAAACTAATCTGACTGTCAAGAAAAGGCTATCCCTTGCCATTCCTCCTATTTGGGAAAAGCTAATCCTACAGTGATACAGACTGTATTAACCACTCCAAGAAAAAATCATTGTTCAGAAGTCAAATGGTGCCTAATAAAACAAGTGTGTGCTAATTTTGTCTCTTGAAACTGTTACTAGATAAGGGACAGAATGATCTGGCATCTGCTGCAGCTGTCCTTACACAAACCTGAAAAGAATGGACAGGATAACTAGTACCTGACCTTTAACTACTGTGTAAAATGTGCAGCTTTAGTGAGGCTGCAGATAATACTAAATACATAAAATCCGGAGTCCTTCTGCCAACAACTTGCTGGATTCATGATCTCCAAGTCCAAGTTGACTTTGCCATATCACAGTAGAAAAGGAAGGGCCAATAGCATCCCTTCAGCTGCCACCACCGCTGCTGCAACCACCTGCAGTGCTGAAGCATAATTTATCTGGGTCAAAGTACAAACACAGGCTCCCGTCATCACTCCATCCCTTGTCTGTTCTGAAAATGTTAAAGAAAGGCCTCTTGGGGTCCGTTGGCTCCTTTTTGTTCTCTTTGCTTAAGTTCCTTACTTTCCTGGCTGTCTACGTTATATTTATGGCCAACATAGTATGGCATGTATGTTAATTAATTGGACACAAATGATACATGCCCTTTAGACACTGCTGCTTGTTCCTGGCGTCTAGTGTCAGTTCTTTTATGCACCCTGGCCTTACTCATTTTCACACATATTGGGGCCTGTAGAGCTTATCCTCTGGATCTCAGTGTCACTTATAAGGATGGTGATTGAGCATCCCTCCTGCCACCAGTCCACTGGCTCCTCCTCTAAGTGCACAGGAAGGAAATGCCAGCAAGAACAAAGGAACTTTGGAAGTTGTACTTCTTTAGAGAGAGGTATATGTCTGTCTGCCTCTCAAACTACAAATCGTAGTGTTTCCCTCTGGGTATCTCTCTCCAGTACACCCAACAGTTTCAAGCAAGAGAGAAAAATGTAGGCATAATTCCACATTGGAAGAAACTTAGAATTTCTAAGTTCTATCCTGGTACAAAATTGTCATAATTTCCTAAGAAAGAAAGAAAGAAAGAAAGAAAGAAAGAAAGAAAGAAAGAAAGAAAGAAAGAAAGAAAGAAAGAAAGAAAGAAAGAAAGAAAGAAAGAAAGAAAGCTCTGTTGATCTGTGCAATGGAAGATCAATCCTACAGAGTGGAAAATGGAACTCTTCTTTCATTTGCTTTTCCTTCGCTTAGATCTCTTCCCTAGTCTTGCTTTGAGGTTTCAGCCCAGATGTGTTGATGTTGAAACAAATGCTCTCTTCAATTTAAAATCTTTTCTGTATTCAGCTGAAAGTCTAATAAATTAGAAAATATTCCAGACAGGAATGGTTCCATTTAAAACTATTTTAAATGAAATTTAAAATGAACAAACTTTTGTGGAAAGTACTGAAGAAACACATGGAGAGAAGGTTTTGGGCATCATCCAAAGAAGTGTAAGTTAGGGATGAGGACCTGCCACTGTTATGCCATGATTCAGACCATAGGGTTTCATCCAAAGGTGTCCCTCATGCTGATGGAATGCTCTTTGGTCCACACTGTTCCCCCAGCCTTCTGGACCAGAGTTTAGGAGTCCACACAGCGAGGCAGAGTGGAGGAACAACTGGCAACCTCCTCATCCTGCTGATGGAAGCCTCTGTTCTGCATCAAAGAGCCTTCTTTCAGCCTGATAGACACCACTGGATACAACCCACAAATAATAATTTCTCAGAAACGCAGTATCTTTAGTATGCAAGGTATAACTAGTAACCCACCAAATGCTCATAAAGTACCTTGTTTGTTTGCCATTGTGAATATCTCAAAAAAATAGGACTGAAAAGAACCTTGCTGTGAATCTTCTTCCCTGTCACCAAAATCTCTTTCCTTGGATCTGAGAATTAGCCCACAAAAATTCTCCACAAAATTCCTCTCTGTGGATGGATGGATGCCCACAGTCACTCTCCTCTGAGTATAAGCAGACCCTCCATTAATTCATGGCAGCACAGGCGCTATCATGACTGTCATGCAAAAATCTTCCATAAATTACTTGGGGTGGTAGGGGACCCTGATGCATTAGGGACAAACGTGCCAAACAAGGGACAAATTTAAAAGCATTTCTATATAAGCTGCCAGTTTCTACTTGCCCCATTGTGTCTTCCTCCAAAACATTAACCTCAAGGGATGGCGGAGACCTTCCCACCTCTCCTCAGCTGTTCTATTTGATGCTGTCAGGTCCATAGTCTTCGGGGCCTCAGAACTTATCCCCTGCTTTTAATGTACTCTTCAGTGTCTTGGTGATAGAGAGAAAAGGATAGCAAAGGCACTGAGGCAGCTGTGCAACGGAAAGTGCTTAGGCATTTTAATGAGGAGAAAGGGAGCAGCTCTAGAAAAGGCAAATAAAGATTATTTGATATTCTTATTATTCAAGTTGCCAGCATAGTAGGAAAATGAGACTAGCCACAGATATGGAAATAGCAATTACAGAAGTGCCCTGAAAAGGTTGTCCCTCCAATTATTTTTTTAAAGGTTCAGGTAAAAATGCTACATATTTTCTCTTATACTTTAGAAAATGGCTGAATCTTGTAAGCTTTTTTTGCATGCATGAAAGAAAACTGAGCGAAATTGGCCTAAGGGAGGGGAAGGCAAAGCATAAATGAACTATCATAATTTTCACTGAACAAACCTGTTATCTGCATTTTGAAGACTGGCTATTTGTAGTATCTGCTCCTATGCGGATATTGAATCTGTGGCACACATTACACAGGATCTTGCACAGAGAAGTATGAAAACTCACATTAACCAGGGTAGAGATGCTTGATGATTTGGTTCTTTGTGAATTGCAATATCAATTGATCCTGATCCGAACCTCCTGGACAAATGTAAGGCTCCGTTTGCTTTGGCACAATTAAGCATTATGGCTTTAAGTGTATCAATTGTGGATCCATGTGATAGGATACAAATATATCTTCAATAAATAACTGAAAAAAGGCCTGTAGAAATGGAATAACCTGGGAAAATACCCTGGCACAAAAACTTGGACCATCCAGCCTCTTTTCCTTTCCTTAACCATTCAGACCAAGGTTGGCCCAAGACATTTTGCTGCCTGAGGCAATGTAGTAAATGACACCCCTATGCACACAGCACTGTCACTCAAAGTACATAGTAGCCAAAGCCAGTCAATTTTGGCATCCAAGGCAGAAAATCTCACAAGTGCCTCTTCCTTTCCGTGACAGTAACAATACAACAATAACAAATAACTAAATCATTTGCTGCTCTTTCATCATACCCTAAATATGCTGCCTGAGGAAGCTGCCTCACTCTGCTTAATGGTAGGACCGGCCCTCATCTAGCCTGAGAATGAGCTCTATGTAGCTCAAAACCTCCATTTTCAAAAGCTACTTGGTACAAAAGAAAAACAGTAGTGGATGGCATGGTGCGTCATTCAGCTGAGCTCCCTCTGGCTGCGTTGTGGCTGCATACTGGGATGAAGAGAGGAAGGAGTGAGGCTGACCTCACTGCCACTTTGCCCCTCTCCATCCCCATCCCATATGCTGCAATGATGTAGCTGGAGGGAGGTCTGGTGAGCAGTGCAGCCCCATTGCCGTCTGTTACCAATGAAAAATATGCTCTCAGTTATCTATTTCATGTGTGTGTGTGTGTGTGTGTGTGTGTGTGTGTGTGTGTGCACCAACATAGCTACTCAAAGATTGGTATTAAAATAAGCCAAAATAGGAGAAATCAATTGAGAGACCTCATTAAAATACCTGATTTTTGTCCTTACCTGCTTTGTTTCCCATTGCCACCAGTTTTGCTCTCAGTTTGGTACGCTGACATTTCACCATCAACACATTGCAATGCATAATCTTATTTGGAATAATGTTTCACTTTACCTTCTTATCATTGTGACTTGCTAATTAGCCCTTATGTGGCTGGTAAGTGGATTTACACCCCAAAGCATTCTTCAAGTCGTTTAGCCTACAATTAATGTGTGTTTGTTGTGAAATGCATATTTTTTATGTTTGAATACAGTTTTGATGGCATAAATTGGTTTCCCTCAACCTCTTTCTACTTCATTCCATAAAAGGAGGGTTAAACCCCCAATATAGGATAAAGCTTATCAATCACAAATAATGAATATTCTGGAAAGTATATTCTGTAAGAGAATTGTTGGTTTAAAATGGCATTCTGTGTTAAGTTGGTGTTTAAAATGTCATTTCAGACACCTTGTGTGTAATTTTCAATGCATCACCTTTTGGAATTCTTTAATTACCAGAGCTCACTCAATCACTGTGAGTACAGCAGGGTGGACTGCTTCATGAGTGTCAGGTTGTTCTCATTTCCCACAAACCTTAGAGAACACATTTTCCTTCTCACACATTCCAACATGCATGCATATTCAATACTCCCAGGAACTCTCCCACAGGTCCCCCCCCCCATTCCTTTCTTCAGTGTGTGCGAGTGAGCCAAAGAGGCGGGGGTGGTGGAACAGTTCTTCAGCTTTCTATCTTCCATGTGATATTTCCAGTTACTGAATTAAATTACATAGAATGATCCCTAATATATGTTCAGTCACTACAATGGCTCTCTTAGGGCTCTGGTTACTAATGGCATGTGCTCATTTGCAAAGATTTTCATGCCGCTTGTTTGAAAGGCCCTCAGCAATCCACCACTTTTGAGCAAATTACAGGCCAGCAACATTGCTCGCCAAAGGGGTTACTCAGCATGGAGCAGGTTATTTAGCCCTATTTGGTTGGCTTGGCTAGGTTACCTCACAAAAGGGCAGAGGGGAAGGGAGCCATGATCTGTGAACAATGGCAAAGGGCTGGGCAAAAGCATAAATTAGCAATTTATGCACTTACAGGAAGACAAAGCTGTAGCATATGCTCACTGTGTCCTAAAAGAACAACATTTTGTTATGCTGTTTTGCTAAGGAGCAGAGAATAAACAACAGCAACCCCTCCCCTGTTTCTGAAGAAAAGGGTTCGGGCAGGTATACATTTTGATAGGACTCAGATCCTCACAATGGCTATTAATTAGAAATGCACCAATATGTAAATCCAACATCTTTGAGATGTGTTGCAGTCTGTGGATTCTCACATTCACTTTACAGCTGGGCTGGGGAACCTGCTGTTAGATGCCATCAGCTTCACCCGGCATGGCCAATGTTCATGACTGATGGGAGTTGTAGTTCCGCAGCATCTGGAGGGCCACAGGTTTCTTAGTCTTGCTTTATAGGTTTTCAAAATGCCCTCTAAGAATGTCCTGAGGGAGAACTGTCCTGTCATTTCCTTGTTAGGGCCTAACTTGCTCCATGATGCACAGAAATGACCACCCACATACGTTTTATTTCCTTGCAGGACTGAGAAAAAAGAAAAATTTTGTAAGCAGGAGTCCAGTTTTACCTCAGAGAAGATACAGGAGGAAGGGAGGCAGAGAAACTGGTGGTGGAAAGAGAAGGAGAGGGGAGAGGCACAGCAGCTGCAGCAGAACTTTGAAAGGAACAGGCAAGATCACTGCTGTCTGGCAACTGTACTGGTATGAGAGCCATAGCAGACTGTACAACCAAGAATAACTGGCTTACCGAATTTTATATCTGGCTTGCCCTCCAAAATGGGAAATGTGTGGTTTCAGGGGGGCTGGGGGCTAAAACATATCAGGAGAAAGGGTCCTTATGATTGCTGCAGCTTCCTCTCTTTTCCCAGCTTTCTTTAAAACCAGGGTTGGGGGACTTTTTTCAGCCCAAGGGCCACGTTTCTTCATTGGTAACCTTCCAGGGGCCATGTACCAGTGGTGGGTGTGGCAAAAATGAATGTGGTCAGACACACAGCAACACCACCACCACCACATCATCATCATCATCATCATCATTATTTCACTCATCCACGCAAGCAAGAGGTATTATCACACACACTTCAAGGACACATTCCAGTCAGGTAAAATCACAAGAGGAGGACACAGGAGGATTCATGGAGGGCTGTGGCCTGGGATGGGCATGGCCAAGGCAGAGTCCCAAGGGCCAGATACAGAGGTCTGGAGGGCCTCATTCAAGCCCCTAGTCCAAAGGTTTCCCCACCCTGCTTTAATATGGTGTCTTTGGCAACAGCGGCAGAGTGTCCCTGCTAGTGTTATTCCCAGGGTGCTCTGCTTTTAAGTCAGCTGCTTTTAAGATATTTAAAGAAAGAGCAGAGAAGTTGCTGCTACCAGGGTAAGCAGCTCCTCCCCCTGAAACACTTTGTGGGCCAAAATTATGTCCCTGAAACACCCAAACACCTGCGCATGAGACAACAAATTTGGGAGGGCTATTTTACTCAAGCCCTCATTTTTGTAGCCCTTCTCATGAATTGTGGAATGGCCCTGTGGGTGATGGGTTTATGCATTTCATTTGGCCCATGACACTGCTTGCATGATCAACCTGTTTTTTAGGACTGCAGTCTGTATTTGGCCAAGGCCCAAGCCCTGAGCTGTATTGGGCATCTTTGCAAGTTTTGAGGTCTCAGCCAAGTTGAGTTCAGATAGCCCCGGATTGCTACAGGTTGGGTACGGCAGCCCAGAGGGATCCAGGGCTATCGGGGGCAGAGTGTGTGTGTGGGACAGTGCACAACAATATCCAATGCCAGCCACTGGCCTCTGAAGTGAGGAGGTCATGGAGCAGCTGCCAGAGAGCCCCCTAATCAATAATGACTTCTTACATGGTTCTTCAACAGTCCACTCCAACAATGTCCTCCCTTCAAAGCCAGTGCATGAATGAAGAGACTGGTGTTAGGTCGGTCTAGGATTAAGGCTGGCCTTGACTTAACCCTGCTCAGGCTCTCATGAGAATGCCTGATATCATGAGAGGAAGCATGGGTGGGAGGAGGAATCTCCCTCCCATTGCTCTGAGGATGACGCACCGCCCCACAAATGCACCCCATGCCAGGTGCAAAGCAGTTCTTGCATGGTGCTGGTTGCACCTACCTGCTCTCAGAGGGAGGGTGAAGGAAATGTGATGTCTCCTTCTTCCCCCCAACCATATTTGTTCATTCAAAAAACCCTTAGCCCCACCCCTCAAATAACGTCAGGCACAGATCTGGCACAGGGTGGATGGTCCCATCTTTGGGCCAGGGTAGATTGGCCCTCCTTGGGGGCCACAGATTGAAGCCATGGGATGGATTGGGAGGGCTGTGTAAGCCCTAGTATTGTTGTTAGAGTTGGGCAAAACAAGGCCATATCTATTTGAAACTGAGTTTATTTAATTTCTTTATTTTTTTTACTTTATGAATTGCTTCCTATTAAATATCTCAAAGAGTTGTATTCACCTAAGTCCTACTTAAAGTAGATTCATTGACATTAATGAACCCAAGTTAGTCATGTCTATTAACTTCAATGGTTCTACTCTGAGTAGGATAAGCATTGAATACCACCCAAAGTGATTAACCTTAACAACATAACAAAAACATCATCAGCAAAAGTTCATATCCATTACAGATACAGACTGTGATACTAATATCCACTTAAAAGGCTGGTTGGAAGAGGTAAGCACTGAAAAGACAATAAAGACAGGACTTGTCTCATGTGTAATGAGAGGGAGTTCCCAGCGGTAGTTGCCACCACACTTAAAGAGCTGATTCCTACATCATACAGAACAGACCTCCTAATGAGATGATATCTGCAGGAGGCCCTCTCCTGCAGAACACAGTGATGAGTTGGATACGTAACAGGAGAGAGAATCTTTTAGATATCCTGGTCCAAAGCTGTATAGTGCTTTGTATACCAGTACCAGTACCTTGAACTTCCTGAAACTTTTTGGAGAATTCTCAATAGAAGCTCAGGCTTTCCCCACAAATTATTCAAAGCATGAAAAGATATAGCCTTATATAATTCCTTCACTATCACCAGCACTCTACTCTACCAGCTGTGATTCTTTTACCCATCCCCAAATCTACTAGCTGTCCCAGAGAGCAGCAAGGTCAAATGTTTGCCAGGGCCTCAAGACCAGCAGAGAACCAACCATCCTAACAGTGCTACTGTTTCTAGTTTACAAAGTCTATCTGAGAAGATCAGGTGCAGCCTGAGATAATAATCAGTTTTCAAGAGAACAGTCTCTTCCATGGTCCCCACTGAGGGTGCTGTGCCCAAGAGCCCCTCCCCCAAATCCTGGAACCATCACGGAGGAAGGGGTAACAGCAGGTGAGCATACTTGCAAAAGTTAAGGCTCCCCAAAGTTTCCAGTTCTCTGCAAGGAAGTTTTGTGAACATGTTCACACTGTCAATTGTCCATGGGAATCTGGGAATTATAGTGTCTTTTTTTTAACTTCCTCCTAGTAAATGAATATTGACAGTCTTCTCATTAGCGGAATGCGGAAGATGGCGACCAAGGCGGACGTTCAAGTAGGAGCTCCGCATTTTATCTTTTAAATTTACCACTGTCGCCTTCCATTTACCATCTACCACCTACCACTTACTACCCCACCTTACTTGTGCCGCTGATGACATCGTTTACTGGAGTGGAGAGGAGTGTGTGTGGGTGTGTGTGGCCGCTGCTGGCTCGGCCGTTTGGCTGGGCGGGGTGCCGCGTTCTTTTTGCGGCCTTTGGCGCCGCGGTCTCAGGTGCTGCCGCTCTGCGGTTGTGGCCCGGACGCAAGCGGTTGCGGCGCTGCCCACCCTTGGACCCTCCTGGACTGTTGTGGCGGGATTGTTGCTGCTGTCTGGTTGTCGTGGCTGGGTGCGGGCGGTCGTGCCGCACCCCTTTTGAACTGCCGTCGTTCGCCTGGGCTCGGGCGCTGCTGTGTCGCCGCGGCCGCGTTGGTTTGGACCATTGCTGCTGGCTTTTTCTCAGGTCGGACTGCTGCCGCCCCTGCTGCTCTTGGGCCGCTGGGGCCGGATGTGCTGGGTGGTCGCGGCGTTGTGACGTTGCGGCCTTGGATCGCCGCTGGATTTGGACTGGATTGCCGCCGTCCTTGTTGCTCCTGGGCCGTTGGGACCAGACGTGCTGGGAGCCGCGGCGTTGCGGCCTTGGATCGCCATTGGATTGGGCGCCCCGCCCTTGCTTGGTGCAGAGCTGTGGTCCCTGTTTCGTTTCGAGCCGCCGCTGCCACTGTTGCTGTCGTCTGCCATCTGCTGGAATACGGCTGCAACTGAAGAGTGGACTTTAGACCCTTATCATTGCTGAAATTGGTGCTGTTCTTAATATCAGCTGCTGTATCATCGCGACCACCAACCTTCGTGGCTATGAGCTTTGGCTGTGAATTTATCACAGCTGTCTGTATTCCATCTGCAAGCCCTGTCTGTGAGCATTATTTATGAATTGCCTTGTCATTGCACAGAATTGTCATCTTTATTATTGCCACCACTGCCAAGACTAGGACTACTTGTGTTGATTTTGGGCTGATTTTGACTGTGGGGATGTATGGATGTGTGGATGTGTGGTTGTGGGAGAATTGTAATGATTTTTAATTTAAATTTAAATTTAATTTAGCAGTATCAGAGTGTTAGAGGCGGGTCTCCGGCTCATTATTGTTTTAGGGTGGGTGGCCTGTCTGATTGGTGAACAGGGGCATGTGCAAGTCAGGGGGGGATGTGACAGAGAGGGTGAGGGGCCAAACTATAGAAAGAGTGGGCGGCAGATGCTGGAATGGTACTGTTGGCAGACCATGCCAGATGAGGGGAACACGGGATAGATGTGTAATACCCATCCCATGTTCAGGGTCTGTTCAGAACCAGACGACAACTGGGGGATGCAGGATTCCTACCGACCTTCGATTGTTGTTGTGTAATGCCAGGTCTGTAGTACAAAAAACATTGCATATCCATGATATAATCTTGGATGGGCAAGCAGACCTGGCATGTATTACGGAGACCTGGCTGGATGAGGCCTCAGCTCCCATTCTTGAGGCCATGTGTCCGCCGGGTTTCCGTTATGCACAACAACCGAGGGTGGGAAGGCGGGGAGGGGGTGTGGCAGTCATCTATTGGGAGTCTCTAGTTTTTACCAGACCTCGTCTTCATAGGACTAAGTTTGTTGACTGCATGTACTGGAGGTTGGGCCCGAAGGGCAGTTTGGGGATCCTGCTTGTGTACCGCCCACCCCGCTGCACAGCAGACTCCCTGGCCGAGGTGCTAGAGGTGGTCTCGGCTGTACGTGCGTTGTCCCCAGAGCTGTTAATTCTCGGGGACTTCAATGTACATGCTGAGGCCACTCTCGTAGGAGCCCCTCGGGATTTCCTGGAAACCATGGCTTCCTGGGAACTGCACCTTAGTAATATTGGGCCCACCCATGTAGCCGGTCATGCTCTCGACCTTATATTTGTCCTGGGAGGGGAGGGAAGTGTTCTGAAGTTGGGGGTGGCTTCTTCCACCCCTGTGTCATGGTCAGACCACTATCTGGTAAATATAGACTTCTCGATACCACACACCCTCCGTAGGGGAAAAGGACCTATTAGAATGGTCCGCCCCAGACGCCTAATGGATCCAGAAGGATTCCTGACTTCGCTTGGGGAATTGGAACCTGCTGAAGGCCGCACAGTCGATACCCTGGTGATGGAGTGGAATGAGGGGATCACCAGGGCTCTGGACCACGTGGCGCCAAAACGTCCTCTCCCCCTGAATAGAACTCAGTTAGCACCATGGTATACTCCACGGTTGCAAAATCTGAGACAGGAGGTGAGATGACTAGAACGCCGGTGGTGGAAATCCCATTCCGAAGATGTCCGGACACAGGTTAGAGCAGCAGTAACTGCCTACCAAGTGGCAATAAAGGCAGAAAAGAAGAGGTTCTTTGCTGCCTCTATTGCGTTCGCAGAGTGCTGTCCCAGGAGGTTGTTCCAAGTGGTCCGAAGCCTGGTCGATCCAGTTGCTCAGGAACCCTTGGAACAGTCTAAGGCCTCCTGTGACAAATTAGCAAAGCACTTTGCCGACAAAATCGAACATTTACAGAGCTCGATTCCGTACACCGTGGATACAGTAAATGAAACAGAGTTGGCCAGTTGCAACCCGGTCAAATGGGATTGGTTTTGACCTCTTCCTTCTGAGGATGTGGACAAGGTGCTCTCAACTGTGAAGCCTACCACCTGTCTAATTGATCCTTGCCCATCGTGGCTCCTTGTGAGCTGCAAAGAGAAACTGGGCGAGGGGATTAAGGTGGTGGTCAATGCATCCTTGGAGGAGGGTGTAATGCCATTAGCACTCAAGGAGGCAATTGTAAAGCCCATCTTAAAGAAGTCCTCCTTGGATCCCCAAGTTTTGAATAACTTTCGCCCAATTTCGAATCTACCATTCCTGGGCAAGATCATTGAGCGAGTGGTGGCTAATCAGTTGTCGACACACTTGGATGAAACGGATTATTTGGATCCATACCAATCGGGTTTCAGGACTGGACATGGAACTGAAACAGCATTGGTCGCTCTGGTTGATGATATGAGGAGGGCATTAGATAGGGGAGAATTCACCTTTCTTGTCCTCCTCGATCTCTCAGCGGCTTTTGATACTGTCGACCACAGTATCCTTTTACATCGCCTGGAGGAATCGGGAATAGGAGGCACTGTACTACGGTGGTTCCATTCCTTTCTTTCCGACAGGCATCAACAGGTAGCATTGGGGGAGGAGGTTTCAGACCCTTGGCCTCTCAATTGTGGTGTGCCACAGGGCTCTATCCTCTCTCCCATGCTATTTAATATCTATATGAAGCTGCTGGGGACAATCATCAGGAGATTTGGGCTGCAGCATCACCAATATGCGGATGACACTCAGCTCTATCTCTCGTTTAAATCTTCACCAGAGTCAGCTGTGGAGACCATGTCCAAGTGCCTGGAATCTGTGAGTGGATGGATGGGAAGGAACAGGCTGAAGTTGAATCCTGATAAGACTGAGGTGCTACTCGTGGGAGACAAGGAAAGGTTGGGAGATGTTGACCTGGTGTTCGATGGGGTGAAATTGCCCCTGAAGGACCAGGTCTGCAGCCTTGGGGTTGTTCGTGATTCCAAGCTGTCCATGGAGGCTCAGATTTCGGCAGTGAGCCGGGCAGCTTGGTATCAATTACACCTCATTCGTAGACTGCAGCCCTACCTTCCTGCTCATCAGCTCCCACTGGTGGTACATGCCCTGGTCACCTCTCGGTTGGATTACTGTAATGCGCTCTACGTGGGGTTACCCTTGAAAACGGTCCGGAAATTACAACTTATACAATATGCTGCGGCTCGACTACTTACAAACTGTCGCCGCCGGGAACACATCACTCCAGTGTTGTTCGACCTACACTGGCTTCCAGTTATTTTCCGGGCCCAATTCAAGGTGTTGGTATTAACCTTTAAATCCCTATATGGTCTCGGCCCAGTTTATCTGATGGAGCGCCTCCAGCGCCACCAACCATGCCGCCCAACAAGATCAGCCACACAGGACCTTCTCTCAATCCCGCCAACTAAAACAGCTAGGTTGGCGGGGACAAGAGAGAGTGCATTTTCAGTGGCGGCCCCCACTCTCTGGAACTCCCTCCCATATGACCTTCGGCATGCCCCTTCCCTGAATGTATTCCACCAAGCTTTGAAGACCTGGCTCTTCAGACAGGCCTTTGCGTCTTCCGGGGAGGGTTAAATTTTTACGACGAATAGCCTACTACTCTGTACTGGAATTGTTTTATTGTTTTATTGTTATATTGTATTTTATGATGTATTTTATTATGATGTAATGTATTGTTGTTAAATTGTAAGTCGCCTAGAGTGGCCATTGGCCAGATAGGCGACCCACAAATTAAATTATTATTATTATTATTATTATTATTATTATTATTATTGTGGTGGTGGTGGTGGTGGTGGTGCCATAGAGGTGGGCTTTTTCACTGGTGGCACCAGTATTGTGGAATACACTCCCTGCTGAAATATGAGGCCCCATCTATACTGACATTCCATTGGCTCTTGGAGACACACCTGTTTATGCAGACTTTCTCTTGATCTCTTGACCTGGGTTTTTATTCAGTGTTTTTAATGTGATTATTTTACTGCATATTTTAATTCTGAACATTTATATTTTAACATTTTAATGGGATTGATTTATTGTGTGTTTTAATGATGGTGCAGTAGTCAAAAGTGACCTCACTTTTGCAGGCATCACATTCCTTTGGATCAGATCAATTCTGCAACCCAACATAGAAAATGCCCACATCTGATTAGGATGCTTGCTTGTTCCCAGTCATTTTTTGCTTCTCCCTCTGTGCTCTCTGAGACAACATTAAATGTACAAGCTGCATAGCTATCAGACTTGGACCAAACACACATATATGGTCTTTCATTGTCCATTAGCTGAAAACAGTAGAGCTCAGGAGTGCACATTAGTTCTTACATGTAGACAGTTCATTCTCTGCTTCAGGCCAGACAGAAGTATCATTAACTAAGCTCCAACTGCAATTCAGTTCAGAGTTCAGTTCAGCTGACCTGTCAGAGGAATGCTATGTTAACAGATGGCAGGTACACAGGGAATGAGAAGCTGCCGGGGGGGGGGATGTAACCCTATTCATAAGGGCACATGTTCAGTTCAGAAACACTTCTGGCTGTGAACTAGATATTGTGGAGCCACCAGGTTTTCCCTCTGTTGAAAGACTTTATTAAACAATTGATTACCAGATGATACCATTAATTTGTTTTTTTTTAAATGTGCAAATTATTTTAATGTTCATTCTTAAATATTTTTTAATTATAGGCCATGAACAACAGTGAATGTCTTTGAAGAAGGTGCTGATTATAGACAGTTGTTTTCTTACATTTATATCCAACTTTTTTTCTGTTAAGGAACCTAAGGAGGCATACACAGGGTTGTATTCAATGCTAGTCCTATTCATAATAGACTCATTAAAATAATGGACATGACTAACTTGGTTCCCTTAATTTCAATGGGTCTACTCTGAGTAAAAATTAGTTTGATGAAACACATAGTTTCAAGGTGGTCACTCATCTAGGCACTGACCAGACCCAGTCCTGCTTAGCTTCAGGACAGGCCTCATATGACTTCAGATGAAAAGATAAATACTTGTTGAGCTCATTGTGTGACTGTACATGTTTTCAAATAAGTAGTGGTGCATACAACTCATCCCAATGGTCATTTTTTTGGAAGCAAATGTAGCTTTCCAAGTTTATAATACTAGCCTTTTGATATTCAGCAAAATGCATTTGACAAAGACCACATTCACACCATACATTCAGACTACTATTATTCCATTTTAAACAGCTATGGCTTCCTCCAAAGAATCCTGAGAAGTGTAGTTTGTTAAGGGTGCTGAGAGTTATTAGGAGACTCCTCATAGAGCTACAATTTATTTATTTATTTATTTATAGAGCTACAATTCTCAGACTGGTTTAACATTCCGGCCCACTTTCCAGGGAACTCTGGGAACTGTACCTTTGTGAAGGGAACAGAGGTTTCCTAACAACTTTCAGCACCATTCACAGATTACATTTCCCAGGATTCTTTCGGGGAAGCCATGACTATTTAAAGTGGGATAATATTTAAATGTATGGTGTGAATGTGGTCAAAGTCAACATCCTCACCCTGTAGAGATGTGCAAGACTTCCCCATAACCATTTTAGGAATCTATTAAGCCCTGTTTAGAGCTATTCTTTCCATCTTCAATTAATGTGTTTCGTATTTCATTCATCAGGATTACATTTGTCTCAGTACTCACAGACATATTTGGGTGGTGCTCTTCTTTTCCATTTTTATGCTATTTTTACCACTTTCTGCAATTTATATCCCGCCCTTCATCCCAGTAGAAGCCCAGGATGGCAAACAAAAGCAATGTCAACAGAAACAGAACAGACAACAGCAGCCCCTCATGGTAGCTGCCATTTTATTTTTCCCAGATAGCATACACATGCTGGCATTCCAGGGCATTGTGGGAGAGAAGACAGCAGTCACACAATAAAAAGGAAAACTTCACCGGTGGCTGCTATCCCCCCCTACCCAAGAATCCCCCAACATAATTCAACATCAAGAACATTCTGGGCAAAAACAAAAACAAAATGGCAGCAACCAGGCATTACTCCTGTGGCTGTCACCAGAAAAGTCATCCCCCCCTCACCCCCTAATGCTATTACACATGTACACATGTAACATCTGTGCCTAAGCGCATTGAACTTAGTCATTTTCTGTATTGTGCAGAATCTCATACAAAATTTTATCTTAATACATGGAATATGATTGTGCTACTTGATAATAATACAGAATGCCAACTTTTCCTGCCAGTTAACTGAAATATATTGCATACAATGAAGCATAGCTTTTATAATGTTTGTATTATGTAGTATTTTTCCAACTGCAGGTCTTAGCACACACACAATTGTTTCTATAATGATCTTTGGGTTCGTTAATTGCAATCTCCTTTGCCTGAGAAAAATAAATCTAATGATGAATTGCATAGCCTCTACATTCTTCATTCTCTGTTCCTCGGGGACTCTGCTGCTACTTACCAATCCCTATTTTAGAATTTGACCCATGGAAAGGAATGCTTCTCTATTAAAAAGACTTTATCTTTACAGTTTGCTTTCACTGCATTCAGGTCTGGGTCTCAAGATGTATTGTCTTTCCTGTCATCATACATGCACTGACACCGTCAAGAGCAAAGCACTATCTTTTCTTCTCTTGCCCAGAATCCAAGATTTGTCATTGGGTAGAAAATATTTTACTGCCCAAACTGATCAGTGTTATCATCATCATCATCATACACCCAGGTGTGTGGGGTTTTTACAGAGAACATGCCAGGGTTGTAAGGGATGTAAGAAGGCATCAATTTCAATTCTGGCCTGTGTTTATCACATGTAACACTGTTCCTCTGCGATTCAGTTTCCAACAAAAACCAAGCTATTCATCTAGCTGTCCACTGTGACAGAATTTTATGTGATTTCCATTGGGAATTCTCTAACATCCCTAGAACAAGAGGACAGAGTATTGTCCCAGAATCTTGAATGTAATTACTAATCCAAAGTCACACTATAGAAAGGACGCTCTGTAAAACTATAAAGATTCTGATTCAGGGAGAAATTATCCAGAATCCCTACCTTACAGGATATTTAACTACAGTTACTGCAAGGGTTCTCCTAACCACCCAAAAGGTGAATGATGAATCTCTACATCATAATTCTTTACTTCCTGATGAAAAAGAAGCCAATGTGGACATAAGTATAATGTGATGTGCCATCATTTTATCATATTCTGACAGATCCATTAACAATAATAATAATAATAAAATTTTATTTATGAGTCGCCTATCTGGCCGAATTAACAGCCACTCTAGGCGATGTACATCAATACAATAAAATACAATATAAAACAATGAGAGCCACAATCAATAATTAGACAAAACACTACAATTCTGGTTAATGAACTTTGAGCACATGATGTCTGCATTAAGCTGGTAAACAGTAAAATGAACTATTTTAGATATGATTTGCTTTAGCTTCCACTGTATTTAAATGGAAGCACAGCAGATACAATATTATATCCTCAATCGCAATCTCATATTCTTTTTTTTATTTGTTAAGAACAGCAAGTATATTTAGCTGTGTTTACATACTTCAGGTGCTAATAATATCAAACATTTACCAAACAATAGAAATTACAAACACACATAGTCACATAACCAGTCAATATATTGTTTCCAAAGCATTAGTTGTACAGTAGCTGTGGAAAATAATTTAACATTTATTCCAATTGTGAATTAGAATATGGAAATCACAGATATTTTTTTTAAAATGAATTGTTTGGCAATGCTATGCCATAATTATAGCCAGATCCACTGATCCACACTTTGTTTCAAGTATTCATTATAGCTGTTATCCTAAACATAGTTATTTGGAAACTAGTTTCACTGTTCACATAGCTGTAGAATTACCTTCATTAACAGTTATATTGAAGAAAATCTTGTTGTCTCCGCACCCTGGAATGATGACATGACACAGTATTATGGGGTCAAAGGGCCATAACTTATAGTTCACTTATAAAGCTTCTGTAATGAGAATTCAGCATTTAATCTTAACTCCGCACCAACGTGCTAGATTAAGATGAGGGCTGGGCAAACCTCCCAGGTCTCCATTTTTGGAGACTCTACATTATTGGCTTTACATGCAGAATAAGTCACTTAAAAGATCTGTGCCTTTCATCGCTGGCTCACTTACAGGCAAGCTGAGGAGGCAACTCATAGCTCCTATCCTAACTTGGGAAGAACATGCATAATAGTACTGATAACTACAGAAGTATAATTAAAAAACAAACATCTGTATATGGATTAATAGTTTGGAGCATTTTATTATTGTCACTTGGGAGACAAGCTATGCAATTAATATATAACTGTGAATGCTTTCAAGCCAGAATTTCCCAAACTATATTCAGGTGGTCATTCAGGTGGCCTGTGGACCACTGCTTTACAAAAAATGTATATTTTAAGAGAAATGCACATAAAAAGCTGATGAATTTTCAAAATTTCCCATTTTTTTTAAAAAAAATGGCAAATGGATGTAGAAATGTGGAAACCACTGAACTTAAGATCAGAAGAATTAGACATGGAGGAAAATGAAATTTACAGTTTTGTCAGTCCCTGATATGAACTGGGTCCAGCACTTCCATTTTTTTTTGCACTTGGAAATGGAAGTGGGGGCTGTTTGAATCAGAACCAGATTATCAAACAGACTAATATAGTCCTGATCTAGGGATGATGATTTTCATAGAAAGATGCTTGTACAACTTATTGTTATGAGTTTAGAGGGGTTGGAATGGATGATCACTTTCCAGCCTCTGATTTGGAGACTTGCACCTGGGGGGGAAGAAACTCGCTCTGCTGGTCAGATGAGTCTCTCCTTTGTTAAACAAATAGAGTGGCCAGGTAAGATAATGGGCCTATCAGTTGCCCAGCAACTGCTGAATGGGCCAGGAAGATCCTTTTGTCATCAAAATTCTTCAAGAGGGCCTCCCCCCCCTCCTGGAGCCTAAGAGAGTTTTGTGTTTTGAATGTGTCTGAAGAATGGCTGGGAACTGCGGGCAGGCAGAGAGACTGGCTCTCTGCACCATGGCATTTGGGGTGCCTCCTGTAATACAGATGGAAAAGCTGGATATTGGACTACTGATGCCTTGAACCCCCTCCATCTTAAGCTCAGGTTGGAATGTGTGTAAATAAACAAACCATATTTCATAAAGACACCGCAGTCTCCGCTGACCTTCTTCCTAAAGGAAACCAAACCCTGGAGGAGTGCAGGGACCCTGGAAATCTCACCGCTCGGAGATCGGGGAGGCGTGCAACATTATTCTACCCCGTACTATTTTCATGCACACAAATACACACACACACACACACAAAATTAATGGGCTTCTTGTCTGGAGTCTAGCCTAGGGTTCCTGATTTCCATAATGTGAAACTGACTTTGATTTTGATGCCAGTACTGAAAGTAAAAAAGTTTATTTTTTCTTCTGCATATTTACTCCTGAAGCATATCCATCACATTAGAAAGGCAAGGATCTGGTATGTGTTTGACTGGTAGAACAAAGCAAATGTGTTAAGAGGTCTGCCAAGACCTCTAGCAATTTTGGAATGGTCTGGGGAGGTGGAGGAAGAAGTTTGAAAGCCATGCCTTTAAGACAAACTTTTCCTTCTCATCTTGGTCAAACTGAAATAACAGGAAATAGTTGTCACCTTGGAAAGAAATATCTACCAGTTACTTCTTATTTTTGTTTTGTTAAAAGCAAGACCAGCAGCTGTATAGCAGTAGGAACAGAGAGGAAACAGAATTAAAAATAGCTGGTTTTATTAAGGCACTTCCATTACAGGTGAGAGCACGCCAGGATAAAATTGCTATCTTATCGACTACACATTGCATTTAAGTTCTCTCCTCCAGAGATATGATGAAATGGATGTCAACAGCCACTACAAACAGCTGTAAAACCAAAAATGGATTTTTTGGGGGAAAAGCCACCAAGAAAATAAAGTTGACATTGTACAGAGTATTAAAAAAAAGCTTCTAGGCAGAAAATCAAGTTTTTTAAACAACATAACTGTTTTGTGTGCTAAGAGTCTATTATGAAGACTCAATGGCCTTGATTCAAACTGAGTTACTAATTAATTAATTAATTTAAAACCCTTTATTTTGCCTTTTCTATTAAAAAGCCTCATGGCAGATAACTAAAAACAAAACAAATAAAATCAAAATTAATAAAGGCAACAGAATGCGAAAAGAAACAAGGCAGGCATTAAAACAAGAAGACGTCCTCAAGCAATCAAGCAGTTCAGAGCAGTAATTTACAGCACAGTTTAGTGCAAGGACTTGAAACTATTCCTGTTCCCAAAGCTCTCCTAAAAAGGAAGGCTTTATGCCACCTGTCAGAAGACCATTAAGGAGGAAGCAGCATGAACCTCCCTGGAGCCACTGAAAAGTTGCACTTGTCCCCATTGAAATCAGTGGGACCTATTAGTCAAGACTTAACAGCAATTGATTTCAATGGGAATTAAGCCCAACAAATGCCCCTTTCAGGCATTCACAAACACCCAATGATAATTATGTGAGGGAGGAGAATGGGGCTATACTATTTTTTTTATCCCCTGCTGCCTCCATCACCTCCCCAAGGCTCTCCAAGAGTTGAGGGCATTCTGCAGCAGGGCAAGCTGGCTGTGCATAGCCTGACTTTCTGAGCTCAGCACAGTGACAGCCATGGTATGTGGCAGGCTTCTCCACTGCAGATGCCCTCAGCTCATAGGAAGTCTTGGGGAGGAGATAGTGTGGGACACAGCGGAGTGGGCAGGGTATGTATCGATCCAAATTAGTCAATGTACCAAATGTTTTCCACAGTCCTTTTCCTATCTTGTCATATTTAATGTTGCTAAGGACATATCTATAGGACAATTAGATCATAGATTGGATTCAGTCACACCATGCAATATCAGTGAGTCATCATTTTAGACTCCACCAGTCCTTTTCAGCTGCACAGCTGGTGGGAATAACTGCGGGTTTAGCACAAATTAAGCAATCTATGTGGCTAGCTTCCCAAACTCAACTCTAGAGTATTCAAGGCAAACTATCTTTTCCAGACACACTTTATTCTTTAAGTTGTGTACTACAATAAAGAACATTAGTAGCTAGCTATCAGCATGAGGGACTTAAACTACCATTCCTCCCCAACTAAATGGTGACTTTTGCAATCAACACATGGGGGGATCCTAATGAACCATTCTTGATCTTAATGATCCTAATGAAGACATCCACCAAGTGAGTCATTTCAAGCAGGGTTGCTAAGGATCTTTTGCTTTAGAAAACACAACATTTCATGTATTATATGTACAAAGAGTGTCTACAATTAGAAAGAAAGTGATGCTAGCTATATGGTTCTGTTTCCCTTCTACTGGTGAAGCCGCGTCATGCATATAATGTACCATGGCCACCCCACTTCCCAGCACTGCAGCAAACCATCAGACTTGCTTCTTTAACATTCACACATTCAACATGGAGCTCCACAAAATGTTGACAATACATTAGTTGCTGCTCAGCTGTTTAGGTTCTACATATTCAGGTCCCCTAATCATGCAGGGGTCCCAGTTGTGTGCGGCACCTATATGTGAGCAATTGCTCATACGTATCCATACTTTTGAGAGGGTGAAGGCAGTAGAGGATTCAATGCCAGGGGCAGGACCAGGACCAGCTGTAAAGTCCACCTTTTTTTCTATCTGTGAAGTCCCTTCAAAGTCTGTGTCAGAATTGCTTAACATGTTTTTTAATGTTTTTAACCCTTTTAAAAAAGTTTTAAAAATGTTTTTAATGCTGTTTTGTCTTACGTATTTTAGGATTTGTTTTTATGATGTTTTAAAGTGTTTTTAGTGCCTTGTTTTCCACCCTGGGCTCCTGCTGGGAGGAAGGGTGGGATACAAAATAAATAAATAAATAAATAATAAAAAGATATAATACATTTATTTTATTATTTATTATTTATTTATTAAATTTATATCCCACCATTCCTCCCAGAAGAAGCCCAAGGTAGGAAACAAAAACACTAAAAGCTCTCTAAAGCATCTTAAAAACAAAACACTTTAAAACATATTAAAACAAAATATCATAAAAACATTTTTTTAAAAAAATTAAAATCAACTTAGAAAGCAGTTACATCACAGACACAGACTGGGATAAGGAGGTCTCTGTATAAAGAATAAGGTCTTCAATAGGTGCCAGAAAGGTAACAGAGATGGCACCTCTTAAATATTTAAGGGGAGGGAATTCTAAAGTGTTGGTGCCACAACACTAAGAGTCTGTTTCCTATGTTGTGTGGAATCGACCTCCTGATAGGTTGGTATCTGCCAAAGGCCCTCAGCTGCAGAGCACAGTGATCACCTGTGTATCTAAAGGGTAAGATGATACATGGAGGGAGGTATATCACTATGGGGCTCCTATTAAAACAGGGTGTGTGGCATTTGAATCTTCTATAAGGACCTAATTTCTTAAGCACATTTCAATAGCAAGTACCAGATGTGCTTTCCCATGCTGGATCATAGCCATGTCAAGCTACAATGAGCTGGCTGTGTGCACTGCTGACATGCTCAGGATTAAGATTTTGGAATGCCTTTAGAAAAGTTTCAGGTGATCAGTTTGTCATGGCATGCTAATAGCTGAATCTGGACTGAATTCTTCATGATATGGTGTATGTCAACACTAGTGCTGTGGTGAAGGTTTCTCCTCCATTTCTTCTGACCATTCTCCATCAATTAATGAGAAAAGAAATTGCATTTGAAAATTATCAAAGGGAAGAGAAGTTTTGGTGAAATTTTCATGGATGGGGTGCAGGTGTTTTTTGTGTGGGGGGGTTGCACTTAGTTTACTTTGGAAGTGCCAAGGAGTGTTTATGAATGCCCTTTATTTCATTCTACAAATCCTCTCTGATGGTCTGCACTCCGCAGCCTTCCCCGTTGTCCATACATTCTGAAAACCCCATGGGAGGGGTTTCTCTAAGTGCAGAAGGGAAGAACGCTGTCTAGCATGTGCCTGGCTGCTGCTTGTTGTTGCTGTTGTTATTGCTGTTGTTTTCAAGTGATGTCATTTTAATTTTAAAAAAACCAATGCAGCAAGATTTTTTAAAAAATGGTAAGATGAAGAACTTGCTTTAAAAACAAAATCAGGGAGTGCACTGATCTCAAGTGCTTGGGAACCACCACCACTTCCTAACTTCCCACACTTCAGTTAAAACCTAGGGGAAAATGTCATGTGGTAACTCTTCCTCCTACTGGGAGGAAGGTAGGATATAAATCTAATAAATAAAATAAAATAAACTCTTCCCATGGGTCGTTTTGAGATCAGGAAATGTAGGCAGCTGGGGAGGCTTTAGAGTGTTGGAGACATGTTTAATGGGAAGAAAACCACACATGCTGCCCACAGGCATCCCACAATGACAAAAGTAAACCCCATCCCATACCCTTCAAAAGTATAAAGAAATTATAAAGTGTCCTGAGAAACAGAAAAAATTGATGCTTCTATTACAGGTGAAGAAAATTTTTTGAGAAATTGAAAGGCAGGTTTTGGCACAACGCTAGTCAACACACACAAAGCTTTTCCTGTGACCACTGTTTATCATGTGCTGTAATAGTCATGTGAGTAGGCCCTAAATGAGAAGTAAAACTGTTCAAACTTCCAAGATATTGTGTGTTTGCTTTCTTAATGAAAGCTAAAACACTCTTCATTTTGGATCACTCTTTTGTCCGTGCTTCCAAAATCATACAACCCTATTGTATGAAGAAATATTTGAAATGGGATGGATGTGGAATCCTGTGTTGGTGTCAGAATACGTTAGTAACACTTAGGGTGTCTCTAGACTGTCAGTATTTTATGGGAGGGATTCACGTGCATGCTGGAACTCTAGGTTTGCACAATTAAAGTGGATTAAAATGCAAAAGTCCACTTTTTAAAAAAACAAAAACAAAACGTTTTTACAGTCGATTGGGAAATGCATTGGAAAGAACGATTAACAGAAAGACATGTAAAGACCCCACAAGAAAATCAAAATGAGTGCAGAATGAATGTTCTTTGCCATATAACCACCCTACAATCAAATCACAACGAATGCTCAGTAAAGACAGGACATAGTTTAACAGCCACTTCAGCTTAATTCAAGCAAATCAGGATGAATTCTCAATAGACAAGTCATCTGGAGGAACCCTTAGTTCTCGGTGAAATCAGTGGAGCTTAAGTTACTTATGACTTACTGACTCTTCACATTGATTTCAATAGAGCCCAAATCAAAACTACTAAGGCTGCAGTCCTTTACAGATTTACCTGGCAGGAAGCCCCATTGAACTCAATACAACTTACTTCTGAGTAGACATGTGTGGGATTGTGTTGTCAGGCAGCAAGGTTATACACAGCTGCCTGGGAGTACTTCCCACTGAACTTAATGGGGCTTATTTTTCAATAGATTCATGTAGGATGAGCCAGGCCCCAATCTTCATATATTTTAAAAGATTTTGCTATTCTACACCATCTTGAAAGGTTCATGAACTCTGTACATTTGGAAAGTTCATTTATTGAAATTATTGTAAAAATAAGATTTATAATATACAATAGTGAATAAGCCACTCAATTCCAAAATCTTTTTTTAAAATAAAACAAACTTGTGAATTAATGCAATGTTTTCCAGAAAAGAGGATATATATAAATAGTCTGGGGGAGTCATCTGATTTGCTCCAAACACTGTAGCTACAGTTCAAATGAATAATTATCACTGTTTCTGTTACATTTTTATTCAAATCACATTTTCCTAGGGAGTTATACCTTTTGTACTTGTAATTAAATCACACTGTGTTTTTTTACACTTAAAAGAGCAACACCTCTGCTTTCTTTCATTTTTTATGCCAGCTGAAAACCTTTCAGATTTTTAGTTATACTGGAATGGAAATAAAATGGTTCAACAAGCCTTTTCTACAAGGCAGTATAATATTTAAAAGGGCCCAGAAAGTAATGAGGTTGATTCAATGCATTAAAACATCAACACTGAGAATATACCATTTATTTGGGAACAATTCATTGAGTACAAAACTCATATTTTGTTTGGGGGCTTCTGTTGCTCCACCCAAATGCAGACTAAATTCACACATGTCAACTGGTCAACCCTTTAAAGTTCTAAATCCTACCGTAAGCTTTCATTTAGAACCAGGCTTCATTCCATTTTTGTTCTGTTTTTTAGCATCTTGTGATCCTAATGCAATTAGCCTTACATTTCCTGATCAAAACCTATCTTGTTGCATTTAACCTGCTATATGCTTCAGGGCATTTGCCTCACATATCTTGGAACAGTTGATGTATACACTTCAAACACAATCAAGAGCAATGGAATGGCAGAACAATAAAAAAAAAATCCCAATTTTGGTGGCCAGAACTCTCACGTTTGCGATTCACATTAATTATGTGTTTGAAACATATTTTCAAGTACTTGATCTGCATATATTATTGTGTCTGAATTACATGTTGGATATATGGATTGTTTCCTTGGCTGGGGAATATACAGACCAGAGGGGAGGGCAAGGTGCTTACCAAGGCTGAAGGGAAACTGTAACAATTGGTGGCAGCGGTGAAGGGAAGAATATAACACCACAAGTATCCAGAGCAACCCAGAATTATATGCATTCTATATAGATCTCCCAGGCATTTTAATTCATTTGTATGTATTTTAATGTTTTAATTACCTTAACATTAGGTAGTCCTATTATGTATCTGTATTTTATATCTTACGATTTTTGTTGATTATTGTTATTATTGTATGTTGTACACCGCCCAGGGAGCCATTGGCTAAGGGCGGTTTATAAATGAAATTAAATAAATAATTAATAAATAAATAAGTTCAACTTAGGGTGAAAATGGAAATGGACTGCCTTCAAGTAGATTCTGACTTATGGTGACCCTATGAATAGGGTTTGCATGGTAAGCGGTATTCAGAGGTGGCTTACCATTGCCCTCCTCTGAGGCTGAGAGGCAGTGACAGGCCTGAGGTCACCCAGTGAGCTTCATGGCTGTGTGGGGATTCAAAATTAATTTCAATGGGTCTCCCCTGAGCAGGGCTAACATTGGATACAGCCATACATACATACTTTCTAATGCATTTATAGTCTACCTTGCAATGTTTCACGTTCCCACTGATTTACTTCAGCACCCATGAAGTTCACTGCATGCATACCCATCTCAGTATCTTAGATTTGGTAATAATGCATATTTAAGTGCACAACATAGCTTAATCTACAAGTCCTTGTGCAAAATTAGCATTGTTCTGTTTCGAGCTGTTTAATTGAATTTTAATGGGTTATTATATATTTTCAAATCTTGTTATTGGGCTCAAGCTGTTAGGACAGGATAAACAAGAAGATCTAATTTTCTATATGGATAACCCAAAGGTAGTGTGGTAATAAGTCTGAATTAAAATAGGAGTGGAAGTACCTAGGTCAGAATGTGCTACTTGCATTGTATGGGCTGTTGATGTTAGAATAAGCACATTAACTTTGATGTTCACTTGTTATTATGCTAATGATTTTATTTTGGGCATGAAGAAACAATTTAAGTGAATGCATCCTGTTTGTGGTGCCTGGGGGATTATGTTATTTCAATTGATTCCCTTTTTCTTGCCAACTGCCCCATGCAAGAGACTGAGGTTCAATCTATTTTCATCCTTTACAAAAATAGCCACAGTGCAGGATGCACTTTCACATTTTGCATCATCACCAAGAAATGCAGAGACCTGACATACAAGATAAATGAACAACAAACCAAAAAGCTTTGCAGAAGGGTCAAATCCATTTGACTTGTGGCCGATTGTTGAGATTGGTAGGTTGCACAATCTTTTCTTTGTATTTTGAAAGCTGCCAAATTGAAAGAACCTTTTGAACGTTTCTCTGATTATAAAATATGGAAATATGCATGTATGTATATGCGTGCATGCTCACACACACAAATATGGGGGGACAACATTCTTAAGAATCAATGGCTGGGTAAAGTGAAACAAAGATCCTGTGCACACCAACTTGATTTCCGTGGTGATTTTTCATTGATTTCCTACTAGCAACAGAAGCTGTTGGTGACCAGTTTGACCTCTGATTTGCCTTTCAATTGTTTTTCCATTTCTAAGTGATTGAGTTCCTGCTTCACCCAGCATATTCTTAGGCCCAAGACACTTTAGGGAGCAGATGTGTCCTAGAGTTAAGCTGAAATTTCCCAGAAAACTTATTTATGAGAAAATTCGGAGGTTTTTCTTTTTCTTACCACTCTTCTCCCAGAAAAACAGAAGGCAATTATTCTGATTTGCTTGCACAAAGCTTACACAGTGATTAGACTATGTGACCATTTATTCTGATTTGTATACAGGGTGGTTATATGACTATCAGCATTCATTCAGCTGTCATCCTGATTTGCTTATGGGGTGTTTACACATCTTCCCATTAATCATTCATTCCACACATTTCAATGCATTTCCCCATCACTTTCCAAACTGCAAAAAGTTGCATTCAACTAAATCCCTACTGGGCGCAGAACCACTGAGTTAATGAGCTTAAATTAGTCATGTCTATTAACTTCAATAGGTCTACTCCAAGTAAGACTAGCATTGAATTCTTCCACTACCAGCCCCAAAAAGAAAAAAAGTTGTTGTTAAAGTGGATTTGTTGTATTAATGCAACAGAGTACTTTAATCCACTTTAATTGCACCATCCTAAAGTTCTGGTATGCTTTTGAATTATTCCCGCAAAATATTGACAGTCTGGAGGCACCCTCAGGTTGGTGGGGCTGTGTCCCATTCTACTAAATAGTCCAGCCTCCACTCATGTGTGCAAAAGGAACATGCACATTCTCAAAGCCAGGCATTGATGACAAAGCAACTAAAACCATAGAAATGTAACTTATGCCCCCTTTTGGCATGATATTCATAGCAAAGCACTATATTATCTGTCTGTACGAGAATGGAATCATTGGTTTTGTATTACATGAGACAACAATACAGCTTAAATGTTAATGCTTACTCCATCCTATTTTTATACAACTCCGTAGCAATATTGCCATTAACTTCCACTGGAACAAAATCTAGTTCTTAGACTGAATTTGAAGAATGTTTCCAATACTATGTTATAACATTTAGCTATTTTTTCCATTGTGGAATATATTATTATTCTAACTTTATAATGAGCTTCCAGACAAAATAAGATATGTTTATGCAATATAAATAAAGCTTATTGTTGCTGTCAGTTGCGAGTGAAGGGGCGAAATAAGACAAGGACACATCAGCTTGGGTTGAACAAGGGCCACTTTATTAAACTATACAAAAACACCTTTTAAAGTGACCTGCAGAGGGAAACCTAGGTGCGGAACTATCTATAAGCAAGCATCTTGCCATACAGCTCACGGGCGACCAGCCCCTGCTTGGGACAAGGGCAAGCCCCATCTGCTTACCCCTTCCGCCAGCCACACCCAGTAGGTGAGTAGGGGGGCCTTCTCAAGTCACCCCCCCCGGGGCCGCACAACCCTCGGGTGGATGAGTTAAGTTGGCCCCAAAAGCAGCCCATATCCTGCCCTCAAGCCGCAAAGCTCTGACAGACAGGCCTCTGGAACCGCCAATCACCCCCAAAGGTGCCTAAGGGGGCCACTGAGCTGTCCTTACCTATTTCCCTTTCCGCACCCCGCCACAAAAAGGGGACAAATCTCTATTTAGTCCCCTTTTACCCGCTGCCGAGAAGCACCTCTCGCAGACACCTCTGCAGGTCTGCCAAAAAGATGTTACCTGCGTCAGACAGGTGAATGCCATTGGCCCTGTACAGTTCACCCATC
The DNA here is from genome assembly GCF_030035675.1 of Rhineura floridana. Classification (NCBI taxonomy): domain Eukaryota; kingdom Metazoa; phylum Chordata; class Lepidosauria; order Squamata; family Rhineuridae; genus Rhineura; species Rhineura floridana. Next base: position 49,450,915 of record NC_084489.1, read on the forward strand.
CAATGCTGAATGCAGGGTGTGAAATAGCCAAACCCCCTTGCCCCAGAATAGCCAACCGAATTTGCCGGTTGGCCTTCTTTCGCGCTTGGTCCATCCCTATCCCTATCCCAACCAGTGTGCCTACAGATGTTGTTGGACCACAATTCCCATCTTTCCTGACCATTGGCAATGCTGGCTGAGGCTGATGGGAGTTGTGGTCCAACAACATCTGGAGGCACACTGTTTGGGAAAGGCTGATTTAAGAGGAGGGAATTCCAAAGGGTCAGTGCCACTACGCTAAAGGTCCACTTCCTATATTGTGTGGAATGGACCTTCTGATAAGATGGTATCTGCAGGAAGCCTCACCTGCAAAGTGTAGTGATGGACTGGATATATAAGGGGTAAGACGATCTTTCAGGTATCCTGGTCCCAAGCCTGAATGTCACCAGAATGGCTTCTGTGCATGAATGAGAAAAGAGAATGATTACATCTCTAACTGTTCATGGAGGACTTTAGGTTAAATTATTTGTTTCAAGAAAGAGAGGGGGAGATATTTTATTTAAAAGTGCACATGAGCTGCATTTTACCTTACAGAAACGTATTAATCTCACCTTGTTGCTCTTGGAACCTCTGTATATGTGTGTGTGTGTGTGTGTGTTGCAGGCAGCAGTGCAAAGTGGCTAGTTTGAGATATAGACTGACACTTTCTTCGGCAGCAGTCATGAGTGAGTTATTCCAATCTGTGCTAGCACAGCTGGAAAATTTACCTTCACATGGCTGGAATTCCATTTCAGTCTGTCATGATACACTACACTGCGCCTGTCTCTTCATGAACTACAGCATTAGTGCAATGTGTTCCCTGAGATTTTACCATCACCAAATACAGTCACTAAAGCTGGCTTTAGGGGGAACAGATGAAGAAATAGTTGGGATAAAATGCTTTGAGCCCAGCAAATAAATTATTTTGAAACGGAATCTGAAAATATATGTAAAAGTACACCAACCCTCTCCCCTTTTCCAGCCTATTCACACAGGCAATTTTTTTTGTCCCACTTATTAACAATAGCGATTATGCTCCCTATCACTGCAGGTTGTCATTTCCTTCTTTCTTATCTTTCTTTTAAAAGGCTTATAGAGTGCTGTCCAGAGCAATTATCTCACAAAGCCGTTTGCAGTCAGTAAAATACTACAATAATAATCATTAAAATATAGCAATAAAACCATTCAATCCAATTATAATACATCAAATAAAAATAGAGAAACAGAGCAATCCAAGCCCACCCTTAGGCCAGGCTGGGTGGGGGGGGCGTTGACCAAAGGTTTCCCTCTGCTCAGCTCTGCTGGCTGAGCTAACTTCTCATGGGCCACTGCAGACAGAGTGATGCAAGCACTCCTCCTTCTGCTAGGTGAACATGTGAGAGGGTGAGAGACCTGCTGGTGGTATCATTGCCAGTGGAGCCCAGCAGTAAACTCCAAAATAGGGTGTTCAAGGACAGGGTAGGACTGAGCTGGACTAGCATCCACTAGATCCTGAGCTGGTCTCACTGCCACCAAGCAATGGATTTGAGCCTGATCCAAAGCCCCACCAGGCTGCACTCATAATCCCATGTATCTGAGAATGAGCCCCACTGAATTCAATAGGACTTACTTCAGAGTAGACATGGTTAGGACTGGAATGTAAAAAGAGACAAAAACTAACATCAGATACATGGCTCAACCATTCTAACCCAACTGCCAGCTTCACATTTTAATTCTCAAAGGCAATTCTGAAAGAAAGTATGTCTTGGTAACAGGTCTTGCTTGACTTCTCCATGAACAGAGTTCCATAAATGGGGGGCAACCACATACAAGACAAGGGGTGAAGACAGAAAGTATTATGAAGAATTTTATATTACTGATTATATATTCACAACATGGCACTGATAGCTCAGGTCCATAAAGCAAGAGGAAAGGGGTGATGCTTCAATACAGGGTATTGTAAGGACTAAATGTATTGCAATAGGAAATACAGTAACCTTATGGATAGGCGGAAGTAAAAACAGGAATGTGGAGGAACTTGATGGTAAAAGAAATATATAGAAATTGGAAGTACCCAGATAAATTCATAGGAGTTTTGGGGGACATTTGGTTCACAGACTGTACATGTGCCAGGCACCTGGGGTTTGGGTCAAGGTCATCATGAGGGAGAAGGGGATAGTTTTAAAGGAACAATTGAATACTGGCAAGTCCATCACTGCCATAAATGGAATGCCAACAAATGTATAAAAAGGGGTGAAAAATTAAGCTTGGGTGAGATCTCTTGACCTGAACTTTGGTGAATTGCTGCTGTGATGAATTATCCTCGGGGATGGCTGATGGGTCACCTCTACTAGTAGAACATTGTGTCTTTGGAAGGTAAGAAACTTTTGTTTTGTATTCTCTTTATAAACTTGTGTGAAATCTGTGCTATGTGTACATTCAACATTAACTCAATTGTCTTGTCTCTGCCAACCTGGGCTCAGTCAGTGAATGGATCTCTAGGGACCAGAGAAGGTAAAGTGGTAAGAAGGTTGTAGGATCTTCATGTTCTGGTACCTGATGAATAATCCTGTAAAACAAAACTCTACAATTGCCCTTCTTCTGATCAGAGCCGCCCCTAGGCACCAGGAAGCAGGGCAGTTGCCCTGGGCCCCATGCTTTGGGGGGGGCATGCTTGGCAATCTGCATATAAAAGCAGCATCCGCGTCCTCCTCACGGCCGCAGTAGTGAGCTCAGGGGAGCATAGAAACGAGCCGGGAGGAAGAGGTGCAGCGAGAACCACTAAGTGAGTCTACAACAAAGGCTGCAAAAAAGCGAGCCGCAGCCGAAAAATACAAAGCCGCCGCCACCAACGAAGGCTGCAAAAAAGAGAGCCGCAGCCGCAAGCTTCTAGCAGCCGAAATACAAAGTCTCCGCCGCTGCCTGGAGGAAAGGATATATATAGAGACAAAGAATGTGTGTGGGGGAGCAACTATGCTTTTGCCCTGGGCCCTGCACATGCTAAGGGAGGGCCTGCCTCTGATTTGGTTTCAGATGCCAGCAGTGTGGTTTTGGCATGAAGCCAAATCAGAGTGAAAGCAATGGTGTCTAACAATATTCCCACTGCTAGGAACACAACATTGTTTGCTTTTATGGTCAAGGTAAACTTTTTTTTGTCATCGTAGGCATTTTAAGTATCATTGTTTTATCCTCACGCTATTATTAATGCTTTGCTATTTTTTATCTGGTTGTTATAGTCTGAATTTGTGTAAACTGCTCTGGAAACTGCTCTTTTACAGGTATCAGACAACATTCATCCTGTTCTCTCATGCTTTTAGCAATGTTTGAGGATGGCTGCTGTTTTTATCTGCTGGTTGATGTTTCATTCTTGTCCTTTTATTGCTTTGATATTGTATTTTTATTGTGCTTTGTTGCTTTATTCCACTAGTCGCCTTGAGACTGTGCCTGGTGAAAGGCAGGATATAAATAAATTAATCAGACAAATAAAAGGATGAGATGTATCTGAATATTATGAGATGTATTTTGCTGCACCTCTTTGTGTGTGTGTGTGTGTTTGCTTTTTGGTACATTCAGTTTTGCTTTGATACATTGCTAAGCATAATTTGGAATCCGATATGTTTCAGTTCCAATTTTACATTGGTGAGCTTCCTTAAGAAGGGAATTGACAGTAAGACACCACTGCTAAAAAGGTCATCTCTCCAGTTGACATAGTCCCATCTCTGATGGAAGAGGGACTCAGAAGATGACCTTGGTAGATGACCTTGTACTCCAGGCAGGAGGTTACTGCTACACATGCTTCAGCTACACATGTTTAAGTAATGCAATGTAAAATTATTTAGGGTGCATAATACAAAAGATCCCTCATATCAGTGAAGTAGTATATCTAACTGATAAGACAGATCATTTGCTTGATACAGTAAAACTGTTTCTAATGGAGCTTCTGGTCTTGACGTGCTTCTCAATCAGGGATGGGGAATCACTGGCCCTTTGGATGTTGTTGGACTCCAGCTTCTATAATCTCTTATCATTGACCATGATGGCTGGGGTTTATGGGAGTCCATCACAATCTGGAGGGCCACAGGTTCTCCACCCCTTCTTCTATATGTTCATGTTTAATTGTTGCAATGCATCTTTTTACTTATTCATTCTGCTGATCAACATAACAGGCTCACAGTAAGCAAATCCATTTGATTGTTCAGGATTGAGAGGATTCAGAGCAGGATATGTGTGAGTTTTGATAAGCATACAGATTTGGCTTCATGGAGGCTTAGTTCTAACAAAGTGATTGATCTATTAGTCATGATCTGGAAGTAATACAAGGGATTGCCACCAGCCAGGGACTCCAACATGTCCTTTCATCATGTTCCTCTTGGCATGCCTATCCTGCTTTTGGCTTAGCCATAGGCCTCTGGCTTTCCTCCTTAAAAACTGTTTGCTATTTCTTTCTAAATCACCCAATCCTAGTGGCTTATTCTCAAGATCACGTTATGCAGATTAATTAATGTTTCTCTTTAAATCCCATTAAATGGATTAAACATTTTTACTCTTGAAATGCCATGTTATCGGTGTGCCATGATGGCTAAATAACAACAATATTGTTGCTGTATTGAATTTATATAACCACACATCAATAATGTTTTCTAGGCAGAATTACTAACAAACATTCAATATTAAAAACACAATAACTAAAACAACAAAAATAAATAAAACACAAGATATAAACAAATAGAAATATTCATTTTAGCAGAGATGGAATAAAACAATTTGCAGCTCATCCTAAATCTACACTAGAAAAGTGAAAATATAAGGTTCAGGGCAAACACCAGGCATGACTGAGCCCCTGGCCACCAGCCTGACCGGGCCTCCAGTGCTGCTTGCTCCAACACCCCCTCCCAATATAGGTTCAGTTTACTATTACTGCTTGGGCCATTTTAATTATTATTACTACTTGGGCCATTTTAATTTTATATCTGATCAAACTTCCTGTTAATTTTAAGTATTTAGATCCCTCATTTTATTTGTTATATCTATTGTAAATAGCTCTATGTTTTAATTATTTTAATCCTTCTGTTTGTATCTGCAGTGGCTCAATATAGGTGGTGCAGGTCTTATAAAGGTGTGCCTGCCCACCCCACCTACCTCTGGTGTCTGTGTGCACGCCTGCCATCACCCAACATAGCAGCAGGGCTTCAACCCCTTAGGAATGCCCTCACTGCCATCTTGGGTGATGGCAGGCATGCACATCACATGGGGCACACACATGAATGCGCTAACGTGACAGGTAGGTGAGGCAAGTGGGCTTATTTAAGCCTGCACCCTCTGTATCGGGGGATGCCTAGGAGCTCCTGCTCTGCAATTAACAGCAGTGTCAGGTTGCATGATCTGATGCTACCCTGGATTGCAGAGAAGTCTCCACACTCCCAAGGGCCACAGGGACCCTTGGCCAGGACCCAACCTGGCCGCTCACTGATACCAAGCTTGGTAAGGTTTATTTAGAACCAGATTAAAACACTGAGGCTGACAAACGAGTAGATTTTTGCTATTCCATAAAATAGAAACAGTAGTTGATTTGTAAACACACATGCATAGAATATACTGGGTGGTAGTCAGAGCTAGCCCTACTCAGAGTAGACCCACTGAAATTAGTAGACATGACTAACTTAGGTTCATTAATTTCAATGGGTCTACTGTTTGTAGGACTGTGCTACCTTTTAAAGGGTCTGGTTAGGTACCACACCAAATACATTCTCCAGCATTTATTTATTTAAAACTACATATATAGCTTCCTCTCCCATTTCTCCAGAACGTTTCATATAACACTAAAATATAATAAAATGCAAACCCCATCAGTAATAAAATGTAATAATTAATAAGATGTAAGTAGTCACAGATACTCCCTCCCTCCTCCCCAGTAGTGTAGTGGCAAATTTAGAAGCACAGGGTCCGTTCAGGAGTCATGCCATGCCCCCTCACAGTCATGCCTCTCTACTGCCCACCCTTCCCCCTTCTCTACTGAATTTGTAATGAGAGTGAAAAGTTGATAATAAAAATCAAAAATACATAATAGAAATCAAAATATTTAACATTTTATAGATATTTATTTTTTTGAGTTATAGAGAATTAAAAATTAAGATAGAAAATGGCCACCATGGGGTGTGTGGCTAAGCACACAGTGTCTGCCATGCGGCATGGCATAGCACAAAATAAGAGTAGAACCATTGCTGCTCCCACACACACACACCGCATGCTTGCCCTGGGAAGTCATTACCATGTGCTGCTGGTCCTATTTGTGGCAATTGCATAATATTGACTCTCTCTCTCTGACACACCCACACATTGATTCTTTGTTGTCTAATAAAAACAGGAGGCATTACCTGATGCCAGGGAAAATATACAATCACATTCTCCCTAACACACACAACACACACTTGCACTCACCGTACACATACAGACCACAAATACGCATGCATTTCCTTGTCTCTCTTACTCTCACACACAGTTCACATAAACACAACAAAGTGATTGTCTGTATTGTTTCCCCTTAGCCTTTAAGCATATCTCAGGATATGCTTAAAAGAGAAAGCTAGCACACTACTGCTTTTGGCAGCCTTGCTGAATAGGTTGTCCCAAACAAGAGAATATTGATGGCATTCAGTGCTTTGTACAGCAATTTTTAAACAAATCCTGGAATTCCATACATATATATTTTAAAATTGGACAATACTTATTTTCTTTGTAAAGTGCCTCTGTATTTTTAAGCAAATGCAGTGATGTTCGGGACTAAATGGTGTACTTGGAATGCCTAACTAAACTACGGAATTCACTGCTTTTACAAAAGGATTAAACAAATTCTTTGATGATCTGTAAAGCCAATCAATAGATATTGGCCGCGGACCTCCATGTCCAGAGGCAGTGTACCTCTGAACACCATGCGGAGGGATAAATAATGAGGGATGTTTATCACCTTCAGATCTTGCCTGTGGGCTTTCTCGCCACTGTCATTCTGAAGGTGATGCTGGATGCTGGGCTAGATAGCCCTTTGGCAGCCCAATTCAGCAGAGCTCTTATATTATTACTTTCAGGTAAGTATACTGAGAATTACCATCTGCATTCTACTCAACATGTACACCTGAATACTCAAGATGCAGTATAATACCCAGTACACAGGTACAATGTTACCAATGATGTGCCTGATCCAGTATTCTTCACAGAGGAGAATTTCCCACTGGATTGAGCCTCCCACTGTTCCATCCTTTCTTCAGCAACTTTTTTTAAAACACAAGCCTCAGTCTCCCCAAACCTTTGAAGGTGGCACTTGCTGCTGGGTAGCTACTGGCCTGAACTTGTTTGGGAACCTCTGACTAGAGAATTATCCACCCTCATTTTCTCTCTGTAAACATCTCTCTCACACACACTCTTGCTCTCCTTGCCTCCTCAAGCCTCTCCTCATCTTGATACTCTCCTCTCACAACAGATAGTGGGAGCCAATCAACATGAAAGGGGATTCATTGTGATTGCTGATTGGCTGCAGCACTTCAGATAGAGGGATCTCAGAGGGGGCTGGCTCCAAAAAGACTAAAGGGATGGTATCTGGAGCAACCTGAAAGCATTATACAGCTGCTTTTCCCCTACCTCCAGCCCAGTGTTTGGATTGCAGCCTACTAGTTAGGTTCCCCCTCTAGGATGCACACCTTAACCTGGTGAGGGGGTTTGAGAGTGTCGAAGAAGCTGAGAGCAATGCGGTCAGGAGTCTAGAACAAGAGGCTAGACTCCTAGCAGGGGCACCCAAGGTGGAATGGTCAAAGCTGAAACACCAGACTAAGATGCATCCAAACTCAGAGGAAGGCAATGGTAAACCACCTCTGAATACCTCTTACCATGAAAACCCTATGAATAGAGTATCCAAAATGCAACATGAGATAGTGCTGGAAGATGAGACCCCCAGGTCAGAAGGCACTCACTGAGCTACTGGGGAAGAACAACAGACAAGTACGAGTAGTGCTGTGACTAATGATGCAGCTGGGTCAAAGCTTAAAGGAAGCCCAGAGGCTGATGCGCACAGATGCAAAAGGAGAGTCTGGAGTTGTATGACGTACACAATAGGAACATGGAATCTGAGAAGCATGAACCAGTGAAAGTTAGAAATTATCAAGCAAGAAATGGAACATATCAACATTACACTACTTGGTGTGAGTGAATTAAAATGGACGGGAATGGGACATTTTCAATCAGGCAACTACAAAATATTTTATGCAGGATCTCACAAAGGACAGTATAATGGCTAGCATGTTGAATTTTGGTTGGGCAAAAGTGAGTTCACAGCCATGAAGTTAACTGTGCACTATTGCTCCAGTCATCCTCTGAATCTGTTTCAAAAAGTTGTTTTGTTGATGTGTTTGCCACCCTGTTATGAATTTAATAAATAATACTAACAAAGGAATCAGGCCAGACCAGTATCCCAAACTAACAGCAGTGGCAAATGCCACTTCAGCAGATGATCACATTTCTACTGCTATGATGAAAGGACTAGAGCTATGCTCCCTTGCCTTCCTGCTCCATTATAACATTGGGTGAGGGATACAACATTACTTTGATTCAGGAAGGTAGAAGGTGCAAGATGGTGGCTTCCTCCTGGATCTAAGAGCCCTCTGAATGTGCAAAGAAGTTGCTGAGAAGTTAGGGTTAGCGATGGGGGAGAAAATTGGTACTGTTCACATTTTAATGAGAATCTACCTAATTCACACTTTTTGAAACAATACGTGAATCAAAATGCAGCTATCTTCTGAAATTTGCACTGCTGTCTGATGCTCTTTCCCATCAAACATGTACAAAATGAGTATATTAGTGGAAATAACATACAAGAATGCATTATATTAGGAAGCATTGCTTACAAAAATGTATTATTAGGGAAAATTGCACTAAAATGTATGTATGACGAGGAATGTGCACTAAAATGCTGGTGAATTTTCATAAGAAGGTGGGGTTTTTTTAAAGCAAACTAATGAGAATATGAGGTGACCTGAAGACTGCAAAAATTTGAAACAGAAAAACTGAAATTGAGGATTTGTCTGTCCCTAGTTAGGATTAGTGAACTTCTAAGCAGACACCCTCATTCTCTCTCTCTTTTTCTCTGCTGGACTGAAGACGCTCCCACTTTGGGGTGTTTTCTGCTCAGCCACTTTGGGCTGCTTTATCAATTTATGGTAATCACCACTTCTCCTGACCACCTGAACCTATGAATATCCATTAAGAAGTTCTGCTGTGTACAATGTAGTCCCCACACCCCCCAACATCAGAAAACTGTACACAGAATTGCTATCTTGGATGACATTATTACATAGTCAGGCCTGGCAGTGCAACACACTGCTGTTCAGAATTTGACCAGTTTCACTCTGCTACGCTAATGAGCCATGCTGTGCTGCAATAAATGTGCATCTCCCACCATAAAAGGCTGTGCCATACAGACCGATTTTCAAAGGAGTCAACTTATAAAGATGTGTTGATGCATTGGCAGATTATTTTAACTTCTATAGAAATGCTTACAGTTTATAAATAGAAAACTGTGCTTCCACACTGTGGAAAATGCAAGCATATTAGAGTGTTCTTTGAAATTTCACAGGTTAGAAAGCTGAGGCTGGTGCCCATTAGAATTACAGCTTCACAGCAGAAGTCAATTTTATCACACTTCCCTTCAAGGCTTTTTAGGAGGGAAAATATTTCAAAGCACAGCGAGCTCATCATATTTTATATTCTACTGTCCCAAACATAAGTCCCAGATCCTAGCTTACCAGAGGCCATACTTTGTATAGCTGCAAGGGGGAGGGAGCAATGAGAAGCTCCCCTCCCCCCCCGGGAGGGAACACATGGAAGCAGAACTGAGGGGAAACATTATCCCCCTTGGTCCACACTTAGGGCATCAAATGAAATCCCTGTCTAGCTTCTACCAGGGCCATTGGCAACTTTTCCACCCTCCCATCCCAATTTTAGTGTTTGTAACCTTGCTATGGGTTGGCATTAACTGCCAGTTGATGGGGCTGACAAGGAATTCCTATCCACAGTTGTGATTTGGGATCTGCAATGCACGGTAGCTGTTGTTTACCTTGTTTGCACTTTCAGATACCTTCTTTTTAAAATTTGCTGTCACACCTTTGTTTCCGATAGAGAAGGCGTTAGGCTGGATGGCTATCTTGGGGAAGTGGGGGTGAGCACCCCACTTCCCAAAAGGGAGAGGCCCATAAGGGTTCTTGAAGTTTTGCTTCACATTGCACATACCTGAGTCATGGAAAGGGTCTATGGGATCAGTCTGAACTGCATTTAGTTAAGCGTGATAGTCCAGCCACTCCCATGAGCACCATTGCGGCAAGTGGGCCAGGATGGTTGCATCAGCCGGCAGCTGGGCTGTTCGTTTACTGGACCTATGCCCTGCCCAACTGTGTGAGCTGTAATAATAAAAGCTGTGACCCTTGACTCAACCTCTGTTCCCCTCACAGAGCTACAATTCCTGAGTGGTTTAATAAGCAATCTCTCTTGCCAGGGAATTCTGGAAATTGTAGCTCTGTGAGTGGAAAGGGGGCCTCCTAACACCCTTAACAAATTACAGTTCCCAGGAGCTTTTGGAGGAAGCCATGACTATTAAAATGGTATAACAATGCTATAAATGTAAGGTACAGATGTGGCCTAAATGTGCATATGACTGTACCATTAAATCCTATGCATGTCTACTCAGAAGTAACTCCCATTGTGTTCCATAAGCTTCAATGAGTGTTCATAGGATTTGCAGCCTTCATGTCCATCACTAGGATGATTTTTCAAATGCCAGATGCACTAATTCAATGCACCAGACACCTGTAAACCACATGAGGCTGGGCTGATTCCCGTGCCAACGCTCCTGCTAGATCAAATGGGAGACCAGGAGATGAGTGTCAGCATTGGTGAAAATAATCCAAATGATAAATGGCCTAACTGTCCTGAACCTTCCTTCCCTGCTGCTGCCCCCAAGCACTGCTTCTTAGAATTTTGTTTTATTTTCTAACTCGTGTAAGGAAGAAACTGTCTGGCTGTTAGCATGAAAATACAATTGTATTTATATAGATGGCTGACATATTTCACATCATATCTGGAAGATTAATTGGAATTCAGTGCATCTAGCCCAGTTCCAAAATGTTTTGTCATTCATCCAGATCATTGGACTCCTGTGCTGATGTGGCACAAAGGTGGTCATCATGACACCTTAAGCAATGGAAGCCTGCATGTGAGCATGCTAGTTAGTCACCATTACATTGTTAGAATTTTTGGCCCATTAGCCCTGGTGCATGTGTTGTACACATGACCTACAAGTTGAAGAAGCCATCCAGAAGCAGCAAAACATGCCAGAGCACGTCAGATTTCTATAACTTTTCAAGTGATTGTCTATAACTGAAGTGGGAGATATAGAGTTTCAGCAGAGAAATCTGGGCCTTTTTCAGTGCAAAACCATGTCACATGCCCTGCTTGCAGCTAGAACCATCAGCATGCGGTTGGCCACTAGGAACAGGATACTAAGCTAGATAGGTCTTTTTGGTCTGATTCAGCAGGACTATTCTTATGTTCCCATGACTCTCTAATCTGAATCTGAATTCCCAGCTTCTACTGTGGGGCCATCCTGGAGAACAGACACATTGAATGGTCTATGCTGCATTGGGGATATTCCCGAATCTGAACCCCAATTGCCAACAAGATAGACACAAGTGTAGTAATTCTGGCTTTATTGGGGTATCGCCCAGGTCATCCAGTCCCCCCTCCTCCACACCACATATCTAAATGATAGCAAATTTTTACATCCTTTGCCTTTCTCCAGGTTGAGGTCTCCAGGAGAACCACAGAATAGCAGCCCCCCCCCAGCTCTCTACTCCTTCTCCACAAAATCCTTCTCCTTGATAGTTCTGAGTTATTTAAGCTCAGCAGCTTTAAGAGATCATCATTATTCCCAAGTGGTACTAGCTGCTCCAGCCCCACCTATTTCTTGGCTTGGCTGATTGAGTGGCTGCCCTGGCCCCTATACAGGTGGAATAGGGCCTTTTTAAAGGGATAGTGACGGTAGGAGCTATTTGTCCCAAGGTGCTCCCCTCTGGATCTTCACATCTACACTGTTCTACTGCTCTGCCCTGCCTTTGCCCTTCAGTGATAAGTACTGTATTAAATGGTTTCTTTGTATAATCCAATCTTTCTCTGTAGTTGTCAGGGTCTGTTGACATCAGCTCCAGGAAATGGAGTTTTAGACCCTTTGGAGGCCCACTGTGAATTGTTTGCAAATGCACATTGAGGGTAAAGTTGCTTGCCTCTGTAGCAATCTTGATGCCCCATCCACATTTACTGTAGTTCCCAGTGAGGTGTCCAGTGCAACCTTTTGCTGCAACTTCTTGGGAATAGTTTCAGTTGATGCAGCCTCATGATGTGGACAAGGTGCTTGTGACCATATGGCCAACAACATGTCCTCTTGACCAGAGCTTGGAAAAGTTACTTTTTTGAACTACAACTCCCATCAGTCCCAGCCAGCATGGCCACTGGATTGGGCTGATGGGAGTTGTAGTTCAAAAAAGTAACTTTTCCAAGCTCTGCTCTTGACCCTTGCCCTTCTTGGTTATTAAAGCTTGCCGGGGGGGGGTTGACCAAGTAGATCCAGGGTGTGGTCAACACATTGTTGTGGGAGGGAGTTGTTCCACTGCCTTGAAACAGGCGGCAATCTGACCACACCTGAAAAAGCCCACCCTGGATCCATTGGTTTGTGACAATTACTGGCCAGTTGCAAATATCCCCTTCTTAGGGAAGGGGATTGATAGGGTTGTGGTGCAGCAATTGCAAATACTCTTGGATAAAGCAGATTAACCTGACCCATTCCAGTCTGGGTTCAGGCCCAGTTATGGGACTGAATCAGCCTTGGTCACCCTTATGGATGACTTTTATCACCAGAAGAACAAGGGGAGTGTGACCCAATTATTCCTACTTGAGCTCTCAGCAGCTTTTGATACCATTGACCATGATATCCTTCTGGGCCGACTTGGTGAGATGGGTATTGGAGGAACTGTTTTACAGTGGTTCCGATTCTATCTCCAAGGTCATTTTCAGAGAATAGCATTGGGTGATTGTCTTTCGGCCCCCTGGCAGGATACCATCTTGTCCCCCATGCTGTTTAACATTGGGGTGAGTTGTCAGCAATACGCTGATGATACCCAGCTCTATTTCTCTGTAACATCTGAATCAGGAGAGGCTGTGCAAATCCTGGACCTCTGCCTGGACTCAGTGGTGGGCTGAATGAGGGTCAATAAACTGAGTCTGAATCCTAGCAAGACCGAAATGCTGTGGGTTGGTGGTTCCCAAGTTCGGATAATTGGTCAGTTGCCTGCTTTGGATGGGGCCATACTCCCTCTGAAAGAGCAGGTCCATAGTCTGGAGGTACTCCTGGATCCATCTTTGTCGCTAGAAGCCTAGGTGACCTCAGTGGTTAGGAACTCCTTTCACCATCTTCAGCTGGTAAGACAGCTGTGGCCATTTCTGGACTGGGATAGCCTGACCACTGTTGTCCATGCACTGGTAACCTCCAGGCTGGATTACTGTAATGCACTCTGTGTGGGGCTGCCCTTGAGGTTGGTCTGGAAGCTGCAGTTGGTGCAAAATGCGGCAGCGAGATTGCTCACTGGGGCGGGGCATCACCAACATGTCACCCCACTGCTGAAAGAATTGCACTGGCTATCTATTAACTACTGGGCTAAATTCAAGGTTCTAGTTTGGGTGTACAAAGCCCTATGCAGCTTGGGACCAGGATACCTGAAAGATCATCTTATCCCTTATATACCCAGTCAATCACCGTGCCCTGCAAGTGACGGCCTCCTGCAGATACCATCTTATCAGGAAGTCCACTCTGCACAACATAGGAAACGGACCTTATTGTGGCGGCACCTACCCTTTGGAATTTCCTCCCCTTCAATATTAGACAGGTGCCATATCTGTTATCTTTTCGGCACCTACTGAAGGCCTTCCTCTTTCAATAAGCCTTGTAAGTTGAGATCTTATCCCAATCTGCATCTGTGTTGGAATTGCTTTTTAATATGTTTTTAAACCTTCTTTTTTTAATATGTCTGTGTGTGTGTGTGTGTGTGTGTGTTTAAAGATGTTTTGTTTTAATATATGTTAAAGTCTGTTTTTATTATCTTTTAAAGTGTTTTTAGTGCTTTTGTTTGCCGCCCTGGGCTCCTACTGGGAGGAAGGGTGGGATATAAATCCAGACAAACAAATAAATAAATAAATAATACTGAGCACCATTATCAGAACAGGAAAAGCAACAATGCCAATAGACGTCTTTCCAAATACATGTATGAAGTTGCAGTCATTTTCTGCACCATCGGGTGAATTGACTGAGCTAAATAATTGGTACCCTCTCAGGTCTCCAAATTTAGATACAATCTAATAATCAGTTTCCTCCCATTGGCAATTCAGCTCTCTGACACTGTTATGAGCATCTGCCTCCTCCATTAATTTAGCACCCAAGGCTTTCTCTGCTCTCCCATCTTGCCATCTGCACCGCCTCTTGGGCCAGATCCATGACTATTACATAGCCTTCTCCCTCCTTACGTAGAGCACAAGCTGCTAGCCATTTCTTCCTCAGTCTCTGTGAACTTGTAAACTTAGCAGTGATAAATCTTTTATAGGAAATAAATCTTTTTATACACAGTTCTGTTGGAGGTTATTATTCTTTCTAAGACTGGCTCAAGTTTCTTTCATTAAATGAATTTGCCATGCAAACCAGTAAGCACAACTGAGGGAAGGCTGAAGCATCTCTGCAATCTATTCAACAAAAGCTGAGTGGTGCACATGGTTGCCATTCTCTGTTTTGATGTGGCTCTACCAAATTCCACACAACTATCTATGTTTGAAGATGCACCTAGCTGACGATCTGAACAGCAACAAATGGTACAAAGAATATGGATCTGGAATGACTCAGTAGGAGGTGCTATTTCCTCAGTGTCAGCACAGAACTAGAGTGTCCATTACTATCAGAGCCACCATCATTTTCATGAAGTATAAAAGAGCAGGTTTTATCATGACCAGCAGGTTCAATCTTCTCTAAAATGAGAAGCCATCTTTTCTAATATTAATACATGTATCCTGGACCCAATTCCAGTCCACATAATTACCATTTGCTTATTTTTCTTTTGGTTTTTAATACAGAAGACTTAGCAGTTATTTAAATGCTTCTGCACTGAAGAAGACAGTGATGAGTAGATATAGAAGTAACTTTCCCTAGAAATGGGCAAAGTTATTGTCTGCTTCTCTCACTGGAGTCATTTTGAGACTAGTGTAAAATATTTTCTACTCCTTGCATTTAGCAACCATTTAGTAACTTTTGAAAGGTTCCAGCTGGACTATCACATCACCACTCATCACCACAGGGTGATCGATCATCAACCATCATGTGGAAAGGATCCTAATGTGGTTTTGTTATGTTAATATCTTAGTGTCTTTCTAAAAAACATAAATGGGATATTACTTACAAGCTGCTTTGATAGGATTTATATCCTGAAAGATGAGGTATAAATAATTGCAATAAAAATGATAAATAAAACAAAACAAAACATAGTGGTTTGGGAATATATTGGGTTGTACTGAGTCCTACTCAGAGCAAATCCATTGAAATTAATGAACCTAAGCAGTTATGACTATTAACTTCAATAGGTTTGCCATGAGTAGGACTAGCATTGAATACTATCCATCGATACAAAGTTGAAGATGCCACATATTTGCCTTAAATTTCATTCCCAATGTTCCTCATACATTGCTGAATGGCTTCTAGGTCCATCCTCATTTTATATGAGCAGCATTTGGGGAGGAGCCCCTGATTGGCGCTTGGGTCTCCTCTTTTTTGCCTATTCCACAATGTAGGTTTTTTTAATTTACTCTTGATGTATGAATGTTTTGGCATTTGGTGTGGACTGGTACCTTAAGACATCATTGAGTTAGAGGCACTCTTGAGCCACCTTCCACAGCCTTTAGCTTGGGGGATCCTTGGGGATGCCCTTTAGGCCTGGCATGCACACCTTGGTGAACTCTGAACACCAGATGTGTATGTTGGGCTCACATATATAAGGCTTACTTAGCAGGGAGGGAGAATCTCCCCTCCCCCCGGTCCTTGGCTGTGGAGCCACAGAATGTGACTGTTTACATGCCCAGGGACTGGAGACATGCTACCCTCATATATGTTATTTCAAATCCAGCTGCCCATACTTACATTACTTGGTTATTGTTTTGCAGTTCTTCTATTGTTATATTTGGATAAATATATGACCTTTTCACCATTCTTCTTCCAGGGTGCATTGGCAATATAAGTGTATTGCTAAATCATGTTTTGATTTGTTTTTTTTTTACCATTGGAATGAGCAAGTAATTTTATTCCTACAATCTCAGTAACAAAAAACTCTCAGCTGTTCACAGGGTTCATAGAACAAGAAAAATTTAGAATTAAGAATGGCATCTCAGCATCATATAATATGGGCCTCCCTGAAATGCCATGTGTTATTCAATTTAGCATCTTTGTCATTTTTTGTTTCATACCCTGGAGAGATTTCAAATAAAAAAAGGCAGACACTGAGCTTAAAGTACTTCAGCACTCTATGTCACTTTGGAACTACCTAAACTGATGAATGAAATAAATAATAGTCATTTTTAGGGCTGGCTGACAAATTCAGTCTTAGTGAATTCCAATGTGAACTGACCTGATACAAACCACCCAGACTAATGTGCAGGTCAGAACTAACAATGCAATTCTAAACATGTCTACTCAGAATTGAATCCTATCGAATTCAATGGGGTTTACTCCCAGGTAAGTAGAGGCAGGATAACTGCCCTAGTTATCCACCAGCTTTCAAGCTTCCATATTATTCTCAGATCAATAAACAAATATCTGAATAGGATTTAAAATGCATATTTTGAGATAAAATACATTTTGAAATATGTATTTTGGAGGAAATATGTTTAATAATATGTTTCAAATATTTACTTTTTTAAATTGCAGATTAATGTTGAAATGTGGTGGTACAGATTTATGAGTGAACATATGTGAAAGTAACATGGTTATTATTACTATTGTTCTTGTTAATTTATTTAACTCATTTGTTGCCCTATAGCAGCATTGGATGGCATGGTGTGGCTGTGACACTTACCTCCCCTCCCAACAGCTTAGTCACTGCTGCTTATTCGGAAGGGGAAGGATAAGGTGACAGGGAGGCTGGTGCAGTGCAAACACACTGGCAGAGCCAGTTCAGCACTCCTGCAGATGCATTTGTACTGCACTGCCATCTTGACCCTCTCCCTCTCCTTCCCAGTAAGCAGCAGGGATTCAACTGCCAGGAGTTCTGGTGAGCATCACCACCTTACTATGTTGTCTGCTACTGCCTTAGAGTGTAAGGGTGACTTACACTACAGATAATGCAATTAAATAACAATGGATTATAAGCAAACATAAAAGCCATAACAGTCAGCTGAATCACTAAAATGGATCACACAATAGTTAAAGCCACCTCTTGCCAACAGCCTAAGCATGACCACATTTAAAGTTAATCAGCAAAAAATACCCCAACAGCAACAATGGGATGAACAATGGGAGAAAGGGAGGTCTTTGCCTGGTGTTAAAAAAAAAAGTTAATATGGGCTCCAGGTGAGCCTCTTTTGGGACAGCATGGGAGAAGCAGGGGGCCATCACTGAGAAAGCCCTTAGTAGACTTATTCACCCATCCCTAATCATGATAACATAATTTTCTAATCCATGTTCTGCCACAAAAAATCATGTAAGTAGTACTAGCAGTAGACCCTAGACTACACTGCCTAATTAGCACATAATTGCCATGGCATTTTATTAAATTCACTGGTGATCTATTAATGGATATTTGAGGTAGTAGATAAATCATGAAAGGGTAGTGTTATTATTTTCTCTTGATGCATACTTTTGACTAGCTGGTATTATAAATAAAATTCAATTAATGCATCCTCATCAAGGTTCTGTTGTTTTTCTGTAAAAAAAATAGTTCAGACATTCTAGAATAACAAATGAACATTTAATGCCACAGATTATTTCTTAAATGTTAAAAAGATTCATTTTTAAATTGTTTTTATAGGAATGGCTGGTTTTTTCACTCCAATCTGACCTACATACAGAAATCAATCATTGTCTCAGATACTTTTATCTGTTGGAACTATGATCTTTTCTTCACTTCTTGTGGCAGATCAGTAACAGTAGTGGATGGTAGATGGGGCGGAAGTATTATTTATTTATTTATTTATTTATTACATTTATACCCCACCATTCTTTTCATGAAACCCAAGATGGCTTACATCTGGTTCCCAGGTGGTCTCCCATCCAGGCACTGACCAGACCTGACCCTGCTTAGTTTAGCTGAGAGCTGGCCTTATGTGCCTTTAGACCGTAGCCTGGGTCTTAACTGACTTCCCGATAGCTACATCGTTGCTGCTTAGCAGCCAATCCAGTGCCACCACAGTGCAAACATACCGACAGAGCCAATCCAGTGCTAAATGTAGATTAAATAAACATGTAGCCTCTTTTACTTCCCTGACTTTTCTTTTAATTTTTAAAAAATCAGAAATCTATTCATTTGAAACATTTCTATGCCATATTTCCATTGAAAGAAGATTCCAAAGTGACTTCAAAGTGATTTTGAATTAAAAAAATAAAAATTATAAAGCTAAGGCAGGATAAAAAAGAGAACAATTTAAAATAATGTATCCAACTAAGTCATACTCTGAGCAGATCAATTGAAATCAATGGACTTAAGTTAGTCATTTCCTTTGATTCAATGGATCTTCTCTGAGTATGACTTTCCATCAGATACAACACAACGAGAAATAAAATGGCATGAACAGCAGTAAAAGTCAACAAAACAATAAAATAGGAGTCAATGAAATGAAAATCCACACCTGGGCAACATCTTTATTAGGACCAACAAAATAATGGCAAGCTTTCATGTTTTCTCGAAGGTCTTTGTCAGGGAAGATGATACACAAAGTGTGGGAGGAGAAGGAGGAGGGATGAAACAGTACAAAATTTACATTCAATTTAAGAACATAAGAACATAAGAAGAGCCTGCTGGATCAGGCCAGTGGCCCATCTAGTCCAGCATCCTGTTCTCACAGTGGCCAACCAGGTGCCTGGGGGAAGCCCGCAAGCAGCACCCGAGTGCAAGAACACTCTCCCCTCCTGAGGCTTCCGGCAACTGGTTTTCAGAAGCATGCTGCCTCTGACTAGGGTGGCAGAGCACAGCCATCATGGCTAGTAGCCATTGATAGCCCTGTCCTCCATGAATTTGTCAGTCATAGTTTGTGAACACACTAGTCACCTACAGCAAAGAGTTTCCATTAGCCATACCTGGAGGGGGAACAGGTTGATCTGCTGATCAGTTGCAACATCTCTTTGAAGCTGTTAAAAAAATGCATTCAAACTGATACCACCAGGTTTTACAGTAAAAAGGGGAGAGGTTTGACTAGTGTTGTGTGCCCCATTTTCAGAAGAGGGACTTTGAGACTCACTGGAACCAGCAAAACAGTGAATGTGTTTCTACCTATAATGTCAGCTTCTAGACTCGGTTCCAAGTCAGAAACTGGAGACTGAATAAGTTTCTGCTAGGTGCTGCAATGTCAGTTTACACAACTAGTGTTCTTGGATGAAGAAGCAATGACTACTCCCCCATTTTTAAGAACATAAATTCAAGTTGTTACCCAGATCTGAAAGCTCCAATCAGTGTTGTGACATTTTTGTTCAGAACTGAATCAAACTTCCCCCACAATCCTAGTAGACCAGCAAGTCCATCAAATGCTCATTTGCAATTTTTAAGCAACATCTTCAAAAATCTGCACGCTTTTTGAACATTTTGAGGATTATAAAGCACCCACAAGGTGGTCTGAGGGCTTCCTAGGCTCTTCCTGCTCCGCATTTTAGATACAATCTCTAGCTGCTTGGAGCAGCTGGCACAGTGCTTGAAAAATGAAAACTTTTGACTAAAAAGCCCCTGGAAGTAACAGTACGCTATACCTTGAAACCACTTCCTAGGTAATTGTATGTTACCTATGAGTGCAGCCATCCTTTCCCCTGAACAATTACCTAGGAAAGTGCGGCCCATGATAATGTACTGCTACTTCTTGGGAATTTTTAGGGAGGAATTCTGAGACATGGAAGCCAGTGTTAAGTACTCCAGATCCAAACCCCATTCACAGGCTACTGCCAGCTGAGCCGGCCCAAGTCCAGCAGAGGGGGGGAAACCCAGTAAAATAGAGTTTGACTTACATCAGTTAGAATCTAGCATAAGCCCACCTCCTTGCCACGCTTCCGGAATGCCCATTTTTTTTAGGATTTATGGTGGTTTAAGTTACACCAGTCATAGCTGAGCAAGGATGGACAAGTTATATTGGCATAACTCCAGGTGAACTGGGATAAGTGAGTTATGCCAGCATAGCCTGGCTGAGTCAAGACCCAGTAAGTTCAACCACAAATCTGCCAGAATGTAACTTGCTCATCAGGGCACACCTAGGGTTAGGATTGTCCTGTTAGTCAAAAGGTTTCAATAAATGCAGCTTGATTCAATTCAGTTCATGTTTAAAGGCAAAGCTAATCAGTAATTTAGAAAACAATACACAAACCAAAACGCAGCTATCATCAGAATTTGCACTTCAAATTTTGCAGTGCAGTTCTCCAACCAAGTAATCTGTACAAAAATGCATATACTAGTGTACACTGTACATTAAAAAAGCATATATTAGTGAAAATAACATACAATATTATATTGGGGAAATTGCTTTGCAAAATATGTATACTGTACTCAGCAAAACTGCATTAGAAGGTTTATATTTCAGTGAAATATGCACTGAAATGCTGATGACGTTTCATGAGGATTGAAAAACAAATTTATTTTTGCAAACTGATGTGGAAATATGGAGAACTGAATTTAAGACTGGAAAAATGAGAAACTGAGAGAAACTGAAATCGACAGATTTGACCACCCCTTAATGCAGAAAGCATCTTGCTTTTTAGCTACTCCAAGCAGCTATAAATTGCTTGTTAAAAGAAAAAAAAGCCAGGAAAGCCATCAGACTACCTCATTCAAAAAGAAGAAATAGCTGGAGCAAACTATGCTTGCAAAGGTTCATAGACATGCAGGACCGGTGCCAGGCATGACTGGGCCCTTGAACACCAGCCTGCCCTGGGCCCGCAGTGTCCACAGTGCCCGCCTGTCCCCATGTACCTCTTTCATTGCTATAAATGCTGTGTGTGATGTGTGCACATGCCTACCATCAACAAAGATGGCGGCAGGGATGTTAGCCCCTTAGGGAAGCCCTTACTGCCATCTTAGTTGATGGCAGGCATGCACACGCAGTACACACAACATTCACAGCAATTGAAGAGGTAGGTGGGGCACATATCCAGGCATATTGAAGCCCGCACTATTTGTCGGACGGGTGCCTGGGAGCTCTCTCTCCTCAATCCATGGCAGAGTCAGGAGCCACCTCTGCCACAGATCGTGGAATGGTGGCACTACCCTCCCACCCTAAGGAGGGGCCCTTCAGGGGCCCTCAGCCAGGGCCCAACCTGGCCTTCCTCTGGCACCAACCATGTAGACATCCAATCTACTCTGTATGCCTACATTCCGACCAGACTATGATTGGTCAGATACAGACTGGGAAGGTTCACTCCAAATTATGGAACAAACTGAAATTCTCCCCCATCCTTAAATTCTCTGAATCATCTTTGCAATGAAGAATACATTGTTGTTATCATTGTTAAAAAAGAAATCCTGTGATGACATTATTTATGAAGATATCCACCTTCATTTTCTCCTTGAAATTTTAGGCAATTTTTGGTCTCTTCAAATGTAATGTTTGCCACCATAGTATGCTTTTAAAAAATAAAATTCTGTTGGGATACTTGGGACAGCATTTTATGTCAGAATTGGACATTCACCATTATATTTCTGGGGCACTCCTTCCAGTAGGAGCTGACAAGATTATTCTGCTCATGGATGCTGAGAAATCTACATAGATGATGAATTCTGATGGAAACTTGTTCTCGGTAGGAATCTGTCTAAAAGAGTCCCAAAGGGGCACAATGTTGTTGACAACTTCCTCCAAGTTCACTAGGAAAGTTTAGATATTTCAGTAACATGCTGACTCTAATTGACCTAGAACACTGTAATTACTCAAAAGTTGTAGTTCCTGTGCATCATCCTGCTAGAATGATTCTTGAATTACTGTCGTGTTTGGGGGATGTGCCATGGATATCCATCAAAAATGCTGAGGGCCTGACAAGGTTCAATGCATTCCAGCACACCTCCAAATGCCCTTGGGACACCTTGATGGAAATTACAGCAATACTGTCTAGGAAGGGTGGATAAAGGTTGTAGGTTTTGTAAAAAAAGGAAAAAGGGGAAAATGCACTGAGCTTACACTTGACACTTCAGGACATTCTGAAAATGCCCCAACTCCTTGTTGTATATGTGTGTGTACTATCAGAAATGAATGAATGAATGAAGAGGAAAGTTGCTTAAAAGCTAGCATATGAGAAATTCTTACTGGGGAATAGTCTTAAAATAAGGATAAAAACTCTGTGACCCTCCAGATGTTGGTGGACTACAAATCCTATCATGCCTGATCACCAGCCAAGCTGTTGTGGGCTGATGGGAGTTGAAGTCCAGCAACATTTGGTGTGACACAGGTTTCCCACTCCTGTCTGAAAAGAAGTTTTCACTTCCACATAGAGAAGCAACAGGACTTGGTAATCCTGAATATTTCCTTTCTTAGCTCACAGGGATGTTATTAGATGGTTGAAAGATACTGGCCCTGGCAACCTTGAAATTAGCAAACATGAGTGTAAGTGATTGCTTGAAAATGTTTTTAGATGCTTACAAATTTTTAACTTAGATAGTTTTGAAATGATTTTGATGTGTTTTTAGTTGATTTTGAAATGTTTTAAATTTATTTTTATTTTATTTTTAAATTGCATTGCTTTAACTATTTGATGTGGGCCAGCTCCAGACACTCTTGGATGAGACTGATTATCTGGATCCATTTCAGTAGGGTTTCAGGCCCAGTTTTGGCACAGAACCAGCCTTGGTCGCCCTGTATGATGACCTTTGTCGGGAGAGAGACAGGGGGAGTGTGACTCTGTTGATTCTCCTTGATCTCTCAGCGGCTTTTGATACCATCGACCATGGTATTCTTCTGGGGAGACTGGCTGAGTTGGGAGTGGGAGGTACTGCATTGCAGTGGTTCCGCTCCTACTTGGCAGATCACCTCCAGAAAGTGGTGCTTGGGGAACATTGCTCGGCACCCTGGACTCTCCAGTATGGGGTTCCACAGGGGTTAGTTCTTTCCCCCATGCTGTTCAACATCTACATGAAACCGTTGGGTGCGGTCATCCGGAGCTTTGGAGTGCATTGCCATCAGTATTTCATCTTCTTCAGGTGAGGCTGTCAATGTGCTGAACCGGTGCCTGGCTGCGACAATGGACTGGATGAGGGCTAATAAACTGAGGCTCAATCCAGACAAGACTTAGATGCTGCTAGTGGGTGGTTCTTCTGACCGGATGGTGGATGTCCAACCTGTCCTGGATGGGGTTGCACTCCCCCTGAAGGAGCAGGTTCATAGCTTGGGGGTTCTCCTAGAATCATCTCTGTCACTTGAGGCTCAGGTAGCCTCAGTGGCACGGAGTGCCTTCTACCAACTTCGGTTGGTGGCCCAACTACGTCCCTATCTGGACAGGGATAACCTGGCTTCAGTTGTCCATGCTCTGGTAACCTCTAAATTAGATTACTGCAATGCACTCTACATGGGGCTGCCTTTGAAGATGGTTCGGAAACTGCAGCTTGTGCAAAATGCAGCAGCCAGATTGGTAACAGGGACCAGACGGTCCGAACATATAAAACCGATTCTGGCCCATTTGCACTGGCTGCCTTTATTCTTCCGAGCTCGATTCAAGGTGCTAGTATTGACCTATAAAGCCTTACACATCTTGGGACCACAATACCTGATGGAACGCCTCTCCCAATACGAACCCACCCATACACTACGTTCAAGATCAAAGGCCCTCCTCCGGGTGCCTACTCCGAGGGAAGCTTGGAGAATGGCAACAAGGGAGAGGGCCTTCTCAGTGGTGGCCCCCAAATTATGGAATGATCTTCCTGACAAGGTGCGCCTGGTGCCAACACTGTTATCTTTTCGGCGCCAGGTCAAGACTTTCCTCTTCTCCCAGGCATTTTAGCATGTCTTCTATATTGTTTTAAATTTTTAAATTGTGTTTTAAATTGTTTTTTTAAAGATGTATTTTAAATTGTATTTGTTTTTAGTTATTGTAAACCGCCCAGAGAGCTTCGGCTATGGGGCAGTATACAAGTTTAATAAATAAATAAAAATAAATAAATGTTTGCCACCTTGGGCTCCTTTGGGAGGAAGGGCAGGATAAAACAGTAATAATAAATGCATAAATAATTTTGTATACTACAAACGTTAAATATGTATTTATGTACTGAATCTTCTTACATCAGTAGCAGAGATACAGTATATGGCCCAGGAAGATTTAAGATTAAGCATATTTCAGATTAATTTAACACAGTGGTTATCAATCTTTTTAGACCAGAGGGCACATTTCATATTCTGAGAGTGCTGGAGCCACCTGTCACAAAATGGCTGCCATGGGAGCATGGCATAACACATAATGGCTGCCACAGGGGGTGTGGCATAACACAAAATTAGACAGTAGTCATGGTGAAGCTTTCCCCATAACTGTAGAAAAGGCTTGACCTGTGCTATACAGCTGTTAAATGCATAAGAACCTTGTTTTTCTCCAAACCAAGGCCTAGGTTGCCACCCGGTGCCCACTTACATGGAAGTAAGCCTCATTAAACACACAGACTTCCTTCTGAGTAGACATGTACTGTAAATTAAGCCTCTTTGCAAAGTCTTCACATTTGCCTTTTGGGGGAGAGGGAGATTCTTTAACATGGAAGAACATGGCACCTGTGGGCAACAGAATGGTAATCCCAATGTAGAATAATCACTTATTTTGACAATCTGCATGAAGAATTCCCAAAGTTCTCACAGGAAGGTGTCCTCTGTATAGACATTTCATCATATATGAGGTGCTCCTCAGTTTCACTCACAAGTATAAAATGGAGAAAATAGTCACAGTTCTCACAGTGCAATGCTATACTCAAAGTCTTATTGAGTTCAGTGTGGCTTACTCACACATATGTGTATATAAATTGGGCAATAGGTCAGTGCTCCCTGATTTAAAATATATGGATTACTAGTCTGTTTGGTCTGCTAATTTTTATAATCTTAAAGTACAATAGCAAAAAAAATTATGCTTGAGAATTGATAAAATTGACATCCAATAGTGCCATCCCACTTATGCAAAAAGAACGCCCCCTCTCTCCCCACAGCCACTCACATATTCCACAATCTGCTTTCAGTTGTTGGGGGGACCCTTGGAGAATGTGGCTGTGAGGAAGAGAGGGGGAAGAAATGCCATTGTGGTCACTGGCATGAAGTTAAATCTCACATAAAGTTATCCCCCCTGTTTGTTAGCGTTGAACCAGAGCAATATTTTGTCCCAATATGTTGGGTTTTATATGGATTTAATTCAGCACGAATAAATTTGCTATCATGAAATAACTTCAGGCTTCCATCTTATGGTTGGTTGGGTGCCTGGATGGTTTTTCTATTTTTTCCCCAGCAGTTTGGTATCTAACCAAACATCTGTATTTAAACTGAATTTTAGATGCCTCAACTGAAATGTCTCAGGTTGGATGACAATTATTTTTTAATCCCTAACATCCTGTGCAACAACCTTTTCACTATCCAGAGTGTTCCCATCAGTTAACAGAGCACAACATTATTTAATCTAATATGAATTTCACATTAAATGAAAAATCACAAATAATATCTTTGATATATGTCCTTGTTTTTCCATTGCTTATATGCTACCCAATATTTTTTTTAAAATGAAGGTAATTAATACATTGTTAAATTGCAAAGCTTGAGGAGCTACTCTTTTAATAAGCCGTTTTCTTTATTCAAATATTATCCACAAAATGTCACACAAACCTTCCAATGAAATGTTATTGTGCATTAGACAGCAGTTACATTTTACAAGGCCATTTCTAGCTTAATGTTTTAAAAATAACTAAAGGCTGTCACTTGAAATTATATTCAAATAAATAGAAGATTTTATGAGCTGATTCCCAATAAAGTTTTACCAAAGGTACAGAAATAGCATTGGAATAAATAGTTATTATATGTCATTAATGCAGTGCTTACATTTAATATTTAAATTATGCAAAGTTTAATTATAAATATATAGTTTAACTATTGATATTTATTTATATATGCAAATGTATGTGCAGTTTGGCTATTGATGTATGCAGATATCTATTAATGTCTATATGTGTAAGGATTTGTGAATCTCACTTCTCCACTGAAAAGAGCATTAACACTTTTGCAACATACGGAAAGGGCAAATGCATCTAATCCATTGGATCCAGACTGATTCCACAGGGGGAGCTTCCCTAAGTGGAGGTCCACTTAAGAAACACACCCACTTGGGTAGATGACTTTTGCCACCCCCAGCATCATATCTCATGCCATTTTGGAGGTTTGGGGGACCCTCCAGAACAGTGCAGGAGTGGTGCTGACAGAGATGGCATTGAGGCTGCAGGGGATGGGAGAATTGGCAAACATTGCCTCCCCACATGCCAGTGGGATTAAAAGCCTTCCATGGACATAAGAAAGGTGATCCATCCATGAAAGGTGATGTCTGGATCCAAGCCCCTGTGTAATGTACTAGAAAAGTCTGAAAACAGGTCATTTCAACAACTGCCTGAACATATGACATAGATTATGGAACAGTCTCTCCCCCAAAGATCTGGCAAGCATTCTCTGTGTGTGATTTTGCTGGCAATTAAAATCATTTTTATTTGAGCATTTACTGACTCTTAATTTTTCTCCTTAGTGTTTCTCTGTCTGATGTTTTATTCTACATTTTATTATACAGCCACTAGAGTGTCTGGCCAGTGTCTGGCCACACCCACTTTTGCCACTCCCAACACTGGTAGATGACCCCTGGAAGGTTGGGCACGAGGAAATGTGGCCTTTGGGCTGAACAAGTTTCTCCTCTCCTGTTGTATAGCATTGCTTCTTCAATTGAAAAGCTCTTATCAAAAATGTAAATGCTCCTAACGTAGTACTTTAAAAACAGATTAGCAATAGCAACACATTCAGATTATAATGCACCTTTCTCATGCTGGATTCACATTGTCTGTAAGTGTGTGTGTGTGTGTGTTCTGTACTATAGAAGATATGCTTTTCCAATATTTCTTTACTTTGGATTTCCAGAACATTTAGTCATGTCACAGTTGCCAGTTATAATAGGCCCAGACAAATACTAAACTCTCATACTGAGGTTCCTTCCCTGCCTTGGCAGGTATGTGGATCTCCCCTGGGGCCATTTAGTTTGTGATCAGCTTTAAAGGCTGTGTTTTCTTATTGATCTCTTGCCTCAAAATGTCAACAGGTGTAAAGCCTACCTCAAAACATCTCTTTCTGAATCCTTCACTCTAGTCAAGGGAAGAATTATTTATGAACAATGCACTCCCATGAAGACAGGGGCAGGGAGAGGTCAAATCTTACAAATTGTTAAATGGGGTGTGTGTGTGTCCTTGTGGGTTTCCTGTAGCTCCGTGGAAACAACATGTGTTGATTTCCTGAACACATCATTGATGCCAATGTAAATGTCACAGATTTCTTTTTTGTAAAATGCTAATATTTTCAAAAGAGAGTTAAGGGTGTGATCCAGGGCTACCCACATATAAAAAGGAGCTGTACTTGAGAAATATTTGTTATGAAATCCATTTAGTGGACACAAATTTAATGAACAAGCAAATAAAGTTGTGCATGGCATTTTGACAAGAATGCAAAACTTCCCACAAAAGGATGCACTTGCATTTGACAAGAATGCAAAATCATAGAATTTTAGAGTTGAAAAGGTACCTTGGATGTCCAGCCTCTTGCTCAATGTGTTATAAACAAAACGCCCTAGCCCCTTTTTGAGGTCTAGTGGCTTGGGTTCGCTTCAAAATACTCACTCAATAGAGCTCAAGAACGAACGAAACAAGATGGAGAATGGAGAATATTTATTTCTAACACGTGCACATGGAGAAGTAGCAAGCTAGTTCTGACTCAGCTAGGCACAACCAAGTCTTTTATCAACTTTGTTTTACTAATTATTCATGCATCATTATGATCATAATTACATCACTTTAATCCCTGCCCATCTTCTTCTGGTAACATCCCCTTGTTTCCTAGATCCATATTAGGAAATTGTTTTTCACACTATTCCACCTTGAATGTTGCAACAATATTTGATACTTTTCTACAGTACAGGTGGACATTGCAACTAAAAGCCTGAGACCTTATTTTTGCAAACACAGCTATCTATTGTGCAAATGCAGCTTTAAACAATGATAATGCATGTCAGCAACTTAGCATTTCTCTTTACACACTCACAAGTAAGTTAACTGTCAGCAAATTATCACACAAGCAAGTTGATTGTCAGTTTACTGTGCTACAATTCCAAACAGGCCTAGCACTTTTTACTTTAACCAAACAAGGCAATTTTTAATACATTTTTAATTCAAACAAATAAAGTCCATTGTCACAAATGCAGGATCTTACCACTATATGAGCATTTGCCAATCTGGTCCCCTCCCAATATTTTGGACTACAACTCCCATCAGCCCCGGCTAGCACAGATGTGCTGTCCTGGGGCTGATGGGAATTGTAGTCCAAACATATGGAGGGAAACCAGATTGCTGAAGGCTGATCTACAACATCCTTGACAGATGGCTATCCAGCCTTTGCTTAAATATCTCCAGTGAAGGAGAAACCATGATCTTCTGCCCATGGGTTATAGCCATCCATTAGTTCTCTGATGCAACAGGGAATAAGTCTGCTCCATCGTTGCATGACAGCCCTTCAGATATTTGAAGACATAAGTAAATGTCATCAAAGTGTGTCATTCTTTGGTTTGGAGTGACTCATGGCACTTGCCTTAAATACAAGGTGACTTTAACTCCTGCATACTTCTCTAGCTTGGATTTTAATTTGGCCGCCGGTTACACAATCAGAAATACTTGATTTAATTAAAAACCTAAAACCGGCCAAAGCTCCAGGTGGTGATAATCTTCCCCCCTGAGCTTCTAAAAACACACTCAGAATGGTGGGCGCCTATTTTGGCCAATCTTTTCACTCTGATTAATAATAAGGGACATTTTCCTCAGGCATGGAAGGAAGCCATTGTTGTGCCTATTTATAAGAAAGGCCCCAGGACGGAGCCAGCTAGTTATAGACCAATTAGCTTACTATTGGTGATTGGGAAATTATATGCTAACTATCTAAAGAACAAGCTATCCAACTGGATGGAAGAGGAAAATGTACTGGGAGAGGAACAGGCAGGCTTTAGGAGTGGTAGATCGGTCATGGACCACTGCCTTTTATTAAGCCATCTTGCCAAAAAATATAGAAATCAGGTAGGGAGTGGTCTTTACGTTGCTTTTATAGACCTGAAGGCAGCGTTTGACTCTATCCCACGGGATATACTGTGGGCCAAATTGGCTAAAACAACTATCGATAAGAGATTGTTGTTCTTGATTTATAAGCTGCACCTGAACACTTCCCTTCGTGTTCGCTGTAGCCAAAAAGGAGATCTCTCCAACTCAATTATCACGTCAAGAGGGGTGAGACAAGGCTGTGTGCTGGCCCCGCTCCTTTTTAATCTCTTTCTAAATGATTTGGCCCCTAAATGTTTTTCACCTGACCTCCACTCACCTAAAATTAAAGGAACCAGTTGTCCTATTTTGTTTTACGCTGACGACGCGGCCTTGCTCGCTTTTTCTAAAGTTGGCCTCAAACGCTTTATTAGAATTTTTATGGAGTATTGCTCAGAGAATGCATTAACAATTAATTTTTCAAAAACTAAAATTCTAGCGTTTACAAAATCTTCCCTAACTCCCATGTGGAAAATTAATGGCCACTCCATTGAGCAAGTTAGTGCTTACAAATATCTAGGTATGTTATTCCATTCCTCCCTTTCTTGGATGCCTCATATCCGCGCAGCAGTTGCGACGGCCCGAACATCGATGAAGTGCTTAGTACGCTTTTTTTATAACAAAGGGGGGCAATATATCCCGGCAGCTATACAGGTATTCAGAGCCAAAATTCTAGCCCAACTATTGTATGGTGTCCAGATCTGGATACATGCGTTCAATCCCATGGTGGAGACAGTGCTGTCCATCTTCTTACGAAGAATCTTTGGAGTTCAAAGATGCGTTCCAAATGCTGTGTTAAGATTGGAAGCGGGATCGTGCTCGGAAGAATGCCAAGCATGGTCCCTAGCTTTTAATTTTTGGATTAAAATTGCTTATATATGCCCGTCAGGTTATCTGTCATGTCTTGGAGAAGACGGGCTCCTATCCAGCTGGATGAAATGCTTCTTAGACAAGCTGCCCTACTTAGGCCTTTCATTAGAATTTCTTTCCTCCCAAGACCTTGGTAGGGCTAGGCAGATTATTAAGGATAGACTCCATGACATTGATAGACAATCAACAATCCAGGCCGCATCTAAAGTATGTTCCCCCTTTCATCATAAACTGGACTTCAACTTTCTAAAGTACGCGCCATATCTAGATGTCTTAACGAATCCCAAATACCGATTAGCATTCTCTAAGGCCCGCTTCAACTGTCTGGAGTCTGCGCTCCTGGAGGGTAGATTTAAGGGCATGCCCTTAACGCAACGCCTCTGTCTGTGTAAGGAAGGCTTAATAGAATCTCTGCCCCATATTTTCTTTGCTTGTCCTCTATATGCTGAGGAAAGGGATCTATATATCGTACCTTATATGCACAATCATCCCAATAGATCTCCTGAACATTGGATGTCATGGCTTCTATCTGGCAATAATAGCTCTCATTTGATTTCAGTAGCTAAGTACTTTTATGTAGCCCAACGTAAAAGACAGTTATTTACTATTAACCCTTCTATGTAATTGCTTAATATTACTAGTACTAGTTTAGTGATAATTTTAACAATATGTTTGCAACTGGTTGTAATTTTTATTTTTCTTGACGGGTCGTTGACTGTAATAAAGTATCGAATGGTAATTTGAGCCAGAGAATAACTCTTCTCTCCTTCCCATTCATTTACCCCCTTATCTGACTTCTGCTGTGCTGGTGGCTCATTCAGTTTCATCAGTTTCTCCCCTCACTGTTGTCTACAGCTGTGACCCAGGTGTCAGGAGGAAGGAAGAGGAGATGGGAGAGAGACAAAGAGAGATCTCCTTTCCTCCTGCCCCTATTGCAATAGTAGCTGCCAGTGAAGCAGCCATCACAAGGTAAGTGGTGGTGATGGTTGCAGGAGCAGGAAGGAGTCTTGGAGGGAGGGATGAGACCAATTTGAGGGATGGAGAAGCAGATCGGTTTGATAAGAACAATTAGAAAGCTAAGGTGCTAAGTCTCAGTAATCAATAGAAATTGATTTGTTGATCCTCTTTGCCAATCAGTACAGGATTCCCAGTACCCATAGGTTCAAGGAGACCATTTGAAAGTTGCTACATATACAACGTAATGGTCTGTCCTTGTTTTCCATGGGTTAGATCCAGAGAAGCTTCCCAACAGATGAGGTCCTCAGTTTAAGGAGTCCTTTGGTTCATTTAGGTGTCACAGCAGCAAAATATGGATGAATTTGATACTGAGTTTGAAGACAACAAATTTATTTGGCATTCCTAATCACGACTGGTCCTTGAATCAAGGCTGATTCACACATGCATGTATATATCACTTAATCTCTCAGAAGGGATGGACAGATCAGTCAGAGCTATGTTTGTTTTGCATGTGTTTATTCATAGGTCCATTTCACATGATTTTTTTTTCTAAAGGCATGGGAATGCACTTTTTGGAAGTATACAGTTTTGATTATACAACACCTGATGGCTCAGCAGAATGTGTGAACTATCTCCACTGAAAAGCGTTAGGTAATGTGAACATTTCAGATTATTTATGACTCTGCAGTGACTCCTTCATGGGGATAGGCAAATATGTTAATTTTGGTTTTGCTCAGTTTCTAATTTTTGCAATCTTAAATCCAGTTCTTCACATTTCCATATCAGGTTGCAATATAAGAAACATGAAAATTTATCAGCATTTTAAGTGAAAATTTCTACTACTACTACTACTACTACTACTATACTACTACTGACATTTGCAATTTGCCCTAATATTATGCATTTCTGTTTGCAATTTTCATGAATGCATGCATTTTTGTGCACACGTTACCCTCGTATATGCATTTTTGTACACATTGCTTGGCTGGAGAACTGCATTGCAAATTCAGAGAACTGCATATTTCAAAAGGTGGCTATATTTTGATTTACATATTGTTTTGGAAAATGTGAATTAATGCAAACTGAACTGAATTTCTTCCCCCATCTCTACTCCATATATGTAAGTCATCATTTGGTGCTATAAATTTGCACCGGCTATATCAACGAAGCTCAACGTGTAAGAAAATACTTGAACACATTTGATATTCTAGTTGAAGTCAAGAAAAATCTTAAATTAACATCAATATCCAGATTAATATGTAGTGATATTATTTGCACAGCACACCATAATTAATTGTATTTCTTTCAACAGATCTATACATACTAGCCTATAACAAAAAAAGGGGGGATGTGCATTTTTATAACTCCCAAATGAGATTAATCCTAGGCTCATTTAACAATATTCTGATATGTGAAATGCATCTCATCAAGAACCTGTAAAACTATCTAATAAATCAGACTGAGAAGGTCATACAAACACTATGATTAATAGAGTAATGTCACACACATATTTTAATTAAAAAAATGAAAATATCCCCTTTCCATAATAGTTTCAAAAGTTCACTTAATTAAACATAGTTGGTGATTAGCTAATTAATTTCATGATAACTTTCATTATGCAACTATATTGCAGGCAGTGCTTTATTCAAAGAACTTTAACACTGGCCTTTCATATCCACATTTCTCTAGCTGGATGTGAATGCCTTCTGAAGCTATTTTGCTTTTCAAGATTCAGATTCCTTCCCCCTCTGCCAACTTTTCTTTCATTCTCAAGCACTGTCAATCCATTAACATGTGCTAGGAAATTACAAACATCATCAAAACTTTCCATGAGGAATTACGCATACAAAGAATGGTCATATTAGCTTGGCACGATTAAATCCAAAATTACTATACCATGGGTGCAGTCTTGCACACAGCTAAGCTGCTTAAATCTCATTGACTTCAGTGGGAATTAAGCAGCCCAGCTGCGTACAGAAAGGAAGAGGAATAAAGAGGAAGCTATGGTCATATTATGGTATTATTTTTTCTCTCCATGTGAACATTTGCAGTAGGGCCATGGCTAAGAGTCTCTTCACATTGTGATGTAGGATCAAATGACATGTGATGTATATTCACTTTCCTTTTTTCTTTTTTTCTATACTAGGGGCTTCGTTGCTGTGCACTTTGCACACCAACCTGCATCCACAGAGAGAGTCTCTCTCTCTCTCTCTCTCTCTCTCTCTCTCTCTCAGGAACTCCCAAACACATACAGAAACTCCCAACCCCCCTGGGGCTCCCAAACACACACATCCATACCTCCAAACACATACACAAGGATTCTCAAACTCGTTACGCACATCCACAGGCAACTCCCAAAACATCCCCACCCACCCACAGGAAACTCACCCACCCCCAATGCTAGTCTGCCTGCTTACTGCCTGTTCGCCCCCAATGCTTGCTCACTCTCTGCCTGCCATTTTTGCTTCACTCACTTATCTCCATTGGCTGAATGGCTCACTCACCACCCCGCTTGCAACTGCCTAGGCACCCACAGTCTCCACCCCAACCCACTTGCCTTGATTGTTGCTCCACCACTGCCACCCCAGACACCCTGCACCTAGTCAGCCATTTTTATGACTTTCCACTGTGTCACCATGCCTCTCCCCCAATGCCATGCTGTGTGATGTCATGAAAGCATGACAGAGTAACGTCTTACCTTTTTATTATATAGTAAGAAAATGCAGTTGCTGAGATAGCAATCTGTAATTCAAGATGGGCACATGAGGGGGACTTCTTAAACCCTTCTCTTCCAGTGGACTGTCCACTAAAAATCACCAATGAAGGTTGCAATCCCATAAACATTTACATAGGAGGAGTGAATCCCATTGAACTCAATGGAACTTACTTTTAAGTAGACAGATAAAGGATTGTGTTGTTAGTTTGCTTTCGCCTGCATGAGAGAAAAGATTACTGCAGTGAATGTCATGCTCATCCCTACATGTGAGCAGCGATGGAAAGAATTGTCAGTTTTGTTTCTCTCAGTTTCTCATTTTTCAGTCTTAAATTCAGTTCTCCACATTTCTGCAGCAATGCGCCATTAAAAAAAAACTCATGAAAATTCTCCAGCATTTTAGTGTGAATTTCTCCTAATAAACACAGTTTTGTAGGCAGTTTTGACTAATGTACCCATCTTTTGCAAGCAATTGCTTGTCATATAATGCGTTTTTGTATGCTGTTTTCACTCATATATTCAATTTTGTGTACACTTTCCCCTAATATATGCATTCTTGTAAACATTGTTTGGTTGGCACTGTACTGCAAAATTTGAATATGTGCAAATTTTGAAGGAAGGCTGTGTGTCAGCATTCATGTTGTTTTGGAAAGTGTGAATTTGATAGGTTCAGATTGAAATGTGAACTGAATTGAATTTCTTGTCCAACCCTACATGTGAGCAGGAGCTAGGGATGGAGTTCACTTCAGATCATAATGCAAGCCTACTTAATTCACACTTTCCAGTACAATATACAAACTGAAACGCAAGTTATCCTTTGAAATGTGCACTTCTCCAAATGTTGTGATGCAGTTCTCCAACCAAATAATGTGTACAAAAATGCATATTTTAGGCGAAAATGTGAATAAAATGCATATGTTATTATATTATGGTTTATTTATATACTGCTTTTTGGCCAAAAGGCTCTCAAAGCAGTGAACAACATATTAATACAGAGAAAGATTCAATAACCGTACAATAAATACAATAAGTCAGTCATCAAAAGACGTGATAGGTCCCACCTACACAGCAAACCAGCCAAAATATGATGTTGATGACTAACCTAGGACTGTCTCACCCAACCCAGTCACTGCCTTTCATACCCACCTTCAGCTCTATAGTCACTATCCCTCTCTTGTACATCAGGACAAACAAGTAGACCTGCATGCTTCGTTTATCAACCCACTTACTGCCCCTTCCCACTACAAGACCCTGACATTACAGTAATAGGCTGCAGGAGATTTGGTGCTGATACTACTTTTCTCTATATTAGAGAAAATCACTTATGAAAAGTATGACACGTGGTTGTTGGAGAAAGGAGACATTACATCAGGGGTGGGGCTAAAAAGTGCAGTGCTACTCCAAAGGAAACATGGCAATAGCCTATTCACAAGAAATGCATGAATAGGGAGACAGTATTTAGCTCAAAATCACTCAGTAGGTAGCATGTCGTGTAAAGGACATGGACCCAGCTCTCCCTTATCTAAATGCAGTACTGTAGCCACGAAGCCACATTGGCCAATTAGCATGCTGTGATTTAGTCTGTTCTACTCAAAATAATGCTGCTTGCCCTCAAACTGCCATGTGGCCTGGCTATACAGTTTCATGTTTTGTTGTGTTGCATTGTTTTCAGATGTCTTGAACAGTTTTTAAATCATCACCATCTTTCATCATTATTCATATTTATATACCGCTTAATATGCAAAATCTGTAAGCGGTTCACATAAAATACCATAATGTCATAAAAAAAGAATATACATGCAACACTATACAAAGAAATAATGTAAATGTTTTACACATGGTTTTTTCTTTTGTTTTTAATTGTATTTTTATTACAGATGTGTTTGCTGCCCACGGCTCCTTTGGGGGGAAGTGTGGGATGTAAATTTAATACAATAAATAAAAATATAGCGGACACAGTGTACATGTCACCTGGAGAAAACCTCTGTGCTAGCAGGAACACAGAAAGTGACCTTAAACTGAGTTAGACCCTTGGTCCACCTAGCTCAGTAATGTCCACCTGAGTGGCAGCTGCTGTCCAGGCTTTCAGGCAAGGACTGTTTTCTTGCACATTAAGGAGCCAAAGATAGATATTTCTTCTAGCTGGGATGACATAATAATATCAGATATAACCCTGCTTAGCTGTTGTGAATTTAATTAAACATATTGGCTATAAACAAGCTATGTCTGAGAAGAAAGATGAACAATTCCTCAAAATATCTTTGTCCCGTATACAAATATAGCAACCAAGCTGTGAAATCTGTTATCCTTGATTATCCTCATTGCAAATGAAACAAGAAGAGAAGTTTCTTTTATGAAATGGAAAATATTTTAGTTCTTTAAAAAGTTCCCCAAGAACATCCATTATCTTGGTATGACAGGGAGCCTTATGCACAGGTATGTAAATAAGGAACAGATGGATGGAACTTCCAGGTTAAATTCTATATTGAATAGAGCTGTGCCAAGTCTTCTGGCCCAACCTATCATGGCAATTCATGGAAGGGAGAAGAACATGCATTGTCATCTGACATTAACAATAAGAATATTCCATCAATTCCTAACTTAAATGTATCAATTAATATATGCAGTACATATGTCCAAATAGGATTACAATTATAAGCCATATGTTCAAACATAGAAAGGGCAGTGAGATCTTCAGATCAGAGTAGTGGATCATGGATGCTTGTCCTTCCAGCTTGCTGTATAAATCTCTTAGCCACCATAACTGCTCGCAGAATCTGGCCGTTTGTTAGTCCTCACATGGCAGAGATATAATATAATAATATAAAGGACATATTGAAATATCAAGTATTTTTCCAAAACAAAGTTAATTCAAACAATAATTTCTAAATGTATTTCATCTCAAAATGAGCATTTCTAAAAATATTTTATCTCAAAACAAAATTAATATTTTGAATTGCAAATTGCATTATAACAGTCAGCTGAGCCCCAAATTTGATGGACAGCTACATTCCAATTCGCATATTGGTCAGAAAGTTTGGACTGAGTCAGTTGATACTCGCATTCACAAAGATTAAATGCAGAGGTGCAAATGTTTGTAAATTAAAATAAAATAAAAATTATCTTTTTCAAAGCTTTGACAAGGATCTTTGAGTGTCCAAGGTATATGGAATGTTGAGGTGTCAGTTGCAGGGGGCGGGGGGGGAGGAAACTAGAAGTGGTGACAGAACTGGTGCACTGACGCCCATAATACCCTATAGCAACGATCCTTAAGTGTGGGAGATATGGACTGAGAGGGTAAATATACTCTCCCTAAACTGGAGAGGGATGTATTCTGGAGGGGTGGGGATATGCTGCAACATTTTTGGAGGCCTCCCTTGTAGTGTTATGGTGGTGATCAAGCTTACATCACAATGGCTTTCATTCTTTTTTTTACATTCTATTTTGATGGTCCCAAAAAAGGGCCTCCCCCCTTTAGTTAACCATTAAGGTGCTGTGAAATCTTTGCTAATCGTTAGCCTAACACCATACATAGGATTTCTGTTGAAATCTTACTTAGTCATTTCTAATGTAACAATTCATTATTGTTCATTCCTCATATCTGAACCACTAGATATTTATATAAAATCATGCTGGGGTCCCAATATGGTGCCCATGGACACCACAATGTCCTCAGGCATCCTCGTATCACTCACCAAGGCCCCCTGCTTCTCCCAGTTGTTTTTTTTTAACTGAGCTTGGCTTTATTGAGTTGGGAGGGGTGCCTATCTTTGTTGGTTTGTGTTTTCTGCTTTTAGTCTGTATTTTATTTGTTTTGGGGGGAGTGGAGGGTGTTGCCTGTTTTGGATAGGTTATGACCATTGCCAATGTGTGTTCTGTGAAATGGGTATTTCATGCTGTGCATGACAGATTTCCAAATGTGACCAGGGCTTCAAAAGTAGGACCCCCAAAGTAGTGGATCATTAGCTCTATGAACAACACTTTTGAATTGCATTAAATTTGGGTAATTGCTCCTCTCCTTGTTTTATTGTGTATAATAATTTATTTATTGTGGGATTGTGCTCTTATTCTTTAAGTACGTAAGAAGAGCCTGCTGGATCAGACCAATGGCCAGTCCTGTAGCCAAGGAAGGCAAATGGGGCACCACTCCCACTAGAGCTGTGCTTTATGCCACCTAGGATTTTACGGGGGGAAGTGCCTTCTTTT
The DNA here is from genome assembly GCF_030035675.1 of Rhineura floridana. Lineage (NCBI taxonomy): Eukaryota > Metazoa > Chordata > Lepidosauria > Squamata > Rhineuridae > Rhineura > Rhineura floridana. Next base: position 49,489,288 of record NC_084489.1, read on the forward strand.
CCATTTGTGACAAGACAGACAATGACAAACTTCAATTAAATCACAGCTTGTTTTTAGAACAGGAGCAATTTAAGAATAGGTCCCTCTGAAAATTTCAATGAATAAGGCAGGGTGGGTATACAACAAAAACCTCATCTGGAAGAGTCCCCAAAAGTCTGCTCACTCAACACTTTCCCTTGACTGAGGGTGGATTTTTCAGTGATCCTGAAAAAAACACCCTGTACATGATGACTTGGAAAAGTTAAATATTAGAACTTTTTATTATTGGCTAGACTTAGACTCCACCCCTTGGACTTTTCTTTGATCTGCTTTTCAGTTTCAGTTGTGCTGTCTACCCAACCGGCAATAAAGAAGCATGTTTGTTTGCCTGCAGTAAAAAGCAAGAGTTTGTTTATTCTGCAGCCATTATAATGAATAGAGCAGGATTGGGTCCTTATTGCGAAATAAAGAGATAAGTTAAAGTGATCTGTAAAAAATGACTATCCTTTACTCTTTTAAAGCACTCACTATACCCATAATCATTTCAGCTATTTCCTTTCTTCTTTTTCATGATTAATTGATGGCAAAGAATGAAAACAGCCCTGGAGGTATAGAAATATTGCTGTGTACACCATAATTAGTTAGCTGGCTGCCTGAATACCTAAGCTCACTGTCTTTACCAAAGTAGTTCAGTTCATGAAGAAACAGACCACAGGTGAAAGAGGGCTGTATCTATAGGCAAAGTCAAAATTTTGAGTCTGGTATTCCTGGGGATTTCTCAAAAAAGGGTGAGACAATTCAACAGATTAAAGTTCATTCACTTGTAAGTCAACACATTCTCTGGATGGAGGAGGAATGATGGAAAAGCTTGCTGTCTTCCCCTTCCCCTGGCCTGGCTCTCACATCCTCTCTACCAGTGTGTGTGTGAGATTGGCTGGCACTATGTGCCTCTTTCCCCAATGTTCCACCTAGAAATGTGGCTGCCACATAGATATGTGGCTGACCCACCTAGCAAGGAAGGCTGCTTATAGGGCTGCCAATGGCCTATCTAGTTGAGCATCCTGTTCTCACAGTGGCCAACCAGATGCCTATGGGAAGCCAACAAGCAGGGCCTGGGTACAATAGCACTCTCCCCCCTGTGGTTTCCAGCAGCTGGCATTCAGAAGTATACTGCCTCTGACAGTGGAGGTAGAATATAATCATCAGGGTTAGTAGCTATTGATAGTCATATCCCCCATGAATTTTTCCAGACCTTTTTGAAAGCCACCCTTGGTTCACTCTCACGTACCAGCACCACCACTCCCTTATTGGGTTAGAGTAGTTGACAAGAACACTAGCCAACTTCCAGATACAAGCATGCAGGCATTAAGTAAAATACATATCCTCTTAAGAAACAGTCAGGACATGACATTTCTAGTTCTTCTGTAGTTTGTGACATTCTTTTTCTCGTTTCTTTACTTGTGGGTGCTGCTTTGAATTAAATACTAAGTATCTAATTTACAGAGCTTGTTTTCAGACAGAATAAGACCAATGGGGATGAGAATGTTTAATACCCTGCACACAAAGTCCATAACCTGTTTATGTTCCAAAATGGTTCAATATTTTTAAAAGGTTGCTTTATTTTATAGCAATCAAAGTAGCACTCAAACTGCATTGAAATCTTTTTATGTCTGCAGCTTTTAAATTCTCCCAAAGTGAACCACAAAATTCACAGAGCATTTAAATTGAGTTTCGTATAGCACTGTCAGGCTTGAAGGGTGATATCAACATTCCTTTCTTAGAGATCAGTTTTGGCAGCTTATGTTATCAACATGGGGATGAATTCAAAGATCCCAAAGGGATGACTCATTCAGGCTAAGGAACCCTGTATGTGTCAATGTTCCAAATTTGACTGGGTTTTGGAATACTTGCTTGTTTTCTTTGGTTTTGGTTTTTCCCCTCCCACCTTCCTTAAGAAAATGCATTATTCCTTGAGCTTCTTTGGTTGATATCCAATAGAATTCAGAAATGTTGCCCTAAACTACATCTAATTTCATACTTCAAGTCATCATATACTGTACTTGAAGTCATTGCCATTCATCTACAAGTCTCTGTGAGGGCCTAGCATTACCCAAGCTGAAACGAGTCTATTTTGGAGTAAACTTAAACCAACTTGAGGCTTTAAAACCACATGACACATAACATAAGAAGCTGCCATTGATCCATCTAGCTCAGTAATATCTACTGATATCTACAATAGCTCACCAGGGTTTCAAACTGGAGTCGCTTCCAGCCTTACCTAAAGATGCTGGAGATTGAACCTGGGACCTCTGCGTGCAAAGCAGTTGCTCTAACTGCAGTTGCACCAGCCTGCCCCAGGCCCACAGTGCTGTAGCCCAACACTCTCAATGCAGGCAGTGTGGGGCTAATAAGTCAGCCTGCGTGCCCCTCCTACCTCTAGTGTTGTGTGAATGACATGTGCGCATAGCACACATGCCTGCAATCAACCAAGATGGCAGTGGGGGCATCAGCCCCTTTGGGAAGCCTTCACCACCATCTTAGATAATGGCAGACATGTGCGCCCGGTGCGCATCGCATTCACACTGATGGAAGAGGTAGGTGGGGAGTGTGTAAGTGGGCTCATTGAAGCCTGTGCTGTCTGTATTGGGTGCTTAGGAGCTCCCTCTCTGTGATCCGCAGCAGGGTCGTGTTGCAGGACCCGATGCTGCCATGGATCACAGAAAATGGAGAGCTACCCTCACACCCTAAGGAGGGGCCCTCTAGGGGCCCCTTTGCGCCACAGGGGCCCCTTGGCCGGCCTTGGCTCTACCACTGAGCTCTGGCCCTTCTCCTGTGGGGGAGAATACTTGCTCATAAGCCCTGGCCCTGCTGTCTCTCCCCACTTCTATCTACACATTGGGTCTGTTTGCATGTAGGCTCCCTGTGCAATATCCCTAGCTAAATGAAGAATCATATAGGCAAAAAGTTAATGGAACCACAATGACAGGAGGAGAGAACAATGAGCAAACTATAACAATTTTTGCTGGCATCCCTGCCAAACTCCATTACAAAAAATTCTCCATTTCCTCCCACTCCCTGGGAAAAGTGACGCCCCATGCATACAAACACTTTGTGGTCTGTGAATGGGGCTGCGGAAATGTGTGCATCCATGTGTGTGTATGTGTGTGTGTCTGAGAGAGAGAGAGAGAGAGAGAGAGAGAGAGAGAGAGAGAGAGAGAGTTGACCCACATCTGACCAATAAGAATACTCCTTCATTTTCAGAAATGGAAAAGTACATAAAGAACTGGTGAAGTATTCAACTTCTGAAGATGAAATTGAAGAATAGCCTAGAATGGATAATATCATACACAACTATCTTACCTGTGCAAGTTGCTACAGTAAGAAACATTTCATGTTACAGTAGTTTGCTTGCTTCATCAAATGTTTAAGGGACATGCCACTATATCTTTAGGTTGGGTGGGGATTAACTTCAAGGAAGGAGGCAATCGTGCTTGCCTTCAAAAGTTTGTGTGCTTAAGGGTCAGCTTTTTTAATGCACTCAGATGAAGAAATGGATTGCTGCATGTTTGCAGGTGATAGGTAGGGATAGAAGGCTCTACCAATTTCCGTTCACTCAGTTTCTTATTTTTCTAATCTTGAATTCAGTCTTCCATATTTTTGCAGAAATTTGTGATTTAAAAAAAATCACCATGAAAATTCATTAGCGTTTTAGTGCAAATTTCTCCTAATAAGCACATTTTGTATGCAGTTTTGACTAGGGATGGAAATATCTGTCTGTTTCGGTTCTCTGTTTCTCATTTTTCCAGTGTTAAATTCAGTTCTCTGCATTTCTACAGTGATCTGTGATTTAAAAAAAAATCCTCATGAAAATTCTCCACCATTTTAGTGTGAATTTCTCCAAATAAACACATGCTTATAGGCAGTTTTGACAAAGGTTCATATTTTTCCGAGCCATTTCTCATCATTTCATGACTTTTTGCATGTTATTTTCACTCATGTATTCATTTATATGCATACTTTCCGCTAATATATGCATTTTTGTAAATGTTGTTTAGTTGGCGAACTGCATCCCAAAATTCTAAGAAATGCAAATTTCAAAGGATGGCTGTGTTTTGGTTCTCATACTGTTTTGGAAATTGCGAACTTGATAAATTCTGCTTGAAATGTGAACTGAATTGAAATTCTCACCCATCCCTAGTTTTGACTAATGTACACAGTTTTGGAAGCAATTACTCCTAATATAATGCACTATTAATTTTTGTGTGTGTGTGGCTTATACATTATTATTCTTGTGTTGTGATAGTTATTTAGCTGTCAATAAAAATACCTAACTACATTACGAAAGTGTGCAAAACAAAATTGGCAACATTCCTGACTGTGGACACTGTTAGGCAATCTACAGCTACTTATCAATCATCTAGCATATACCCAGATCAGCAAATGGCATAGATGAATGTCTTTAAAGATATAGTAGTATGTCCGCTAAACATCTGATGAAGCAAGCAAACTATCGTAACATGAAATGTTTCCAACTGTAGCAACTTGCACAGGTGTGAAGCCTTGCTCTTAGAAGGAGATCACTGGAAAATAAAACAAATCCCTGAAAAATACACCTTTCTTTCTTTTCTTTCATTTTTCCAAGCCATTTGATTTCTGTCCTTGCTCTAGAGAAAGTCAATTGGACATCTAAAGAGCAGAGAAATGCAGCAGCTGCATCAAGGCTGATTACAACTTTGGCTTAACCTAAATGCCACTGTGATCTGAAATATGTGATTTGGTTCTTGGTTCACCACACGTGCTTTCATTGCACACCAGTATGTCTCTTCAGGTAATAAGAGCTTGCAAGCCAGGTTTTCTGGCAATGTATATTGATATAAATCCATTGGCAGAAATGCATCAGTTTTGACATTTTGAGACCACAATTAACATTTTATCTCTGATGACAAATTTGCACTTCCAAGACTGCTCTCTGTATACACACGCGCATGCACGCACGTGTGCACATGAAGAAGAAAAAGATAATTTGGCCTTTACCGATTAAAAGTGATGGAGCATAAAGAGGAAGATGGGTAGCTCAGCCGACTGGGGACAGGCTTGACAAAGCCTATTCAAGGTGGCTACACCTCCTTGGTGGCTACACCAAGGGCAACTCTAGCCATGGTGGCACCCCATTCAACAATCCAATTTCAGGCAGTGCAAGATTTGCACTTCATTATGTGCCAGGTACAGGGTTTTTTGTACCCCTTTCTAAATTGGCCATAGGGGAGGGAGCTTTTTTGTTACTACTCTTCACTGCTGTATCAGTGGCTTCATCTAGGCTTCCCCATATAAACAGGCCATAACTGTTAAGTTCAGTGCAGTTCAAGGAATAGAGAGGGATTGTGGAAATTGATGAGGACCTAAAGGATTGCAGTGGTGAGTGGAGGATTTCCCAGAGCACCTTCTCAAGTCTTATTAATCCAAGGGGATTTAGAGTAGGGAGCCCTGCCCCCCACACTTGGAGCTATTCTCATGATACCAGGGCTGATGACCCCATATGTCATCCTCTGCACATCTTTCATGTTTGTGGGCAATAAGGAGGAAAGGCCAGTTATGACTTATCAGATGCTTAGAGGCGGTGATGTCGGTCATCCAAGATTATAGAGCCACAAGAGCGGCTGCATGCTGTATCCAGCACGGATTTTTCACATTCCACCATGCCACATTTCACATTCCACATGCTATTCTGCTGCATACAAAAAAAATGTAATTCTTCATCTTTGGATATTTATATGGGAGCCGAGGGAAGTAATCAGGAGATGCAGTCCTCATTGCAGATGTTGCCACCATTCACCACATGCTCAGAGGCACGTTACCAAATTCTTCCAAGCTACACAGGAAGTGGATTGGACTGTGAAAGACCAATCTAAATTGTGTTTGCATTTTTACAAATTTGTAGGGCAGTCCAATATCTAAGAGAAAAGGGCAGGCCTCTTGCTCCCCTAGTGCATTCACTTTAGCTGCCCAATTCCCCTGCTTTTTAAAGTTTAATAGAAATATCTGTTGGCTTTAGGTACATTCTTAAGCTGCAAGGGTTTTTTTTTTTGCATATTAGTGAATAACTATTTGGGATGGCAATCTGGATACCTTACCTTGGTAGCAAGTGCAATGAGATTGGGAGGTTAACTTTAACTAATTAACAGCATTGTAGTTCAGACATTTCAGTTAAGAATGTTATAATATAGCCCACTGTTCGACCGGTATACTGTATGTCAAGTCTTCATTCTAGGAACATGGGGGCAAAAAGGTGTTTAGCAAGGCAGACGTATCTGTGGAAATAAATCTGAAGGTATTGCACTTCTCTATTTCATAGTGTGTTTCATCCATTAATACCAAACTACTAACCCCCTCCTCTAAGATACACACCTTAACATGGTGAGAGGGTTTAGGAGTGTTGAAAAAGCTGAGAGCATTGCCATCAGGAGTCTAGACCAAGGTAGAATGGTCAAAGCTGAGACACCAGACTAAGATGAATCCAGACTCAGAGGAAGGCAATGGTAAACCACTTCTGAATACCTCTTACCATGAACAGAGTATCCAAAATGCAACATGAATTAGTGCTGGAAGATGAGACCCCCAGGTCAGATGGCACTCAACGAGCTACTGGGGAAGAAAAACCAAAACGTACGAGTAGCGCTATGACTAATGACACATCTGGGTCAAAACCAAAAGGAAGCCCAGACACTGATGCTCACAGATGTGAAAGGACAGTCCAGAGTTGTATGATGTACACAAAAGGAACATAGAATGTGAGAAGCATGAACCAGGGAAAGTTAGAAATTGTCAAGAAAGAAATGGAACATAACATTGCAATACTTGCCATGAGTGAATTAAAATGGATGGGAATGGGACTTTTTCAACGAGGTAACTAGAAAATATTTTATGCAGGAAATGAGAAATTAAGAAGAAACAGGGTTGCTTTAATAGTGAGAAGTGACGTAGCAAAAGCAATTAGGAGCTATAAAGCAAGGTCTGAGCGAGTGATATCAGTGAGATTTAATGGGAAACCTATTAACATAACCATCATCCAAGTCTGTGCTCCAAGGGCAAACACAGAAGAAGAGGAATTGGAAAGATTTTATGCAGAAGTACAGGAAGAAATTGATCACACACCAAAACAACATGTGCTGATAATCATGGGAGACTGGAATGCAAAAGCAGGGAACAGAGAAGAACTAGGAATTGTGGGGAAATGGGGCTTAAGAGACAGAAATAAAGCAGGAGAATGACTTATTGAATTCTGTGAAGCTAACACATTTTTTGAGCAACTGAAAAGATCACTGTACATGTGGACATCACCAAATGGTTGATATAGGAATCAAATCAGTTATATAATTGGCAGCTGAAGATGGAGACATTGCATACTTTCTGCGAAAAAAAAGACCAGGAGCAGACTGTGGTACAGATCATGAACTCATAATATCGAATATCGGAGTAAAGCTAAAGAACAACAACAAAGCAATCATAATGTCAAAATACAATCTAAATATCATCCCAGAAAAATATAAAGATCAAATAAGAAACAGAATTGAGGCTTTAGACTTAGTTGACAGAGAACAGAAGAACGATGGACTGAAGTCAGACATCATCAGGGAAGAATGCAAAAAAAAAATCTCTAGTTAAAAAGAGAAAAGGCCTCAATGGATGACTGAAGAAACTCTTCAAATGGTTAAAGAGAGAAGGAAAGCAAAATCAAAAGGAGATAGAAACACTGCTACAACCCTAAATGCAACTATACAGCGACTAGTACATAGGGACAAAGAGAACTATTACAATAGTTATTGTATAGAAATAGAGGAAGGCAACAAAAAGGGTAGAATAAATCGCTATTCCAAAAGATTAGAGAAATTAAAGGGAAAATTTAAACCAAGAGTAGGGATGTTGAATAATCAACAGGTGAACACACTGACTGACCGAGATAAAATAAAAAAGAAGATGGAAGCAATACACTGAAGAACTGTATAAAAGAAATGCAAGGATGACAGATTCATTCATGGAGGAACTGTATGTTGAAGAACCAGAAATTTTAGAATGTGAGGTGAACGCTGCTCTTAAAATACTTGGAAGAAACAAATCACCAGGAACAGATGGCAAAGTAATAGAGTTACTGAGACTGAATCTGTCCAAATTTTGACAAAAATTTGTGAACAAATATGGAAAACTAAACAGTGGTTCACAGAGAGGAAGTGTTCCACATACATCCCAATTCCAAAGAAAGGAGATCCCAGGGAATGCAGTAATTATTAAACTATTGCCTTAATATCCCATACAAGTAAAGTAATGCTCAAGATTCTACAACAAAGACTCTTACCATATATGGAGCGAGAAATGTCAGATGTCCAAGGTGGATTTAGAAAGAGAAGAGGTACCAGAGATCATATTGCAAACATATGGTGGATCATGGAATGGACCAAGGAATTTCAGAAGAAAATCACCCTATGCTTCATGTTGTTGTTATGTGCCTTCAAGTCGATCTTATGCTTCATAGATTACATCAAAGCCTTTGATTGTGTAGGTCATGAAAAACTATGGAATACTTTAGGAAGACCAAACAAGAAATGGATTGATTCCATAAAGGAAGCCACAGACCTGAACTTACAAGATCTGAACAGGGTGGTCTATAACAGATGCTATTGGAAGTCGCTGATTCATAGGGTTGCCAAAAGTCAAAATCAACTTGAAGGCACATAACAACAACTACCCCCATATTTCCTTCCTTCCTTCCTTCCTTCCTTCCTTCCTTCCTTCCTTCCTTCCTTCCTTCCTTGCAGAATTGCATTGTATATGTTTCTAGAGCAGTGTGCAAATGGCATTTCAAACTTCTCCATAGTATTGGTGGGGAGAGAAATTTTCTCCAGGGAGAATAGCATTTCTCATAAGAACGTAAGAAGAGCCCTGCTAAAAAATGTACTGCCTTCAAGTTGATTCAGACTTATCGTGACTCTATGAAGAGGGTTTTCATGAGGCTGTGAGGCAGTGACTGGCCCAAGGTCACCCAGTGAGCTTCATGGCTATGTGGGGATTTGAACCCTGGTCTCCCAGATCATAGTCCAACACCTTAACCACTACACCACACTGGCTCTCAGAACCCTGCTAGGTCAGGCCAAAGGCAGATCTAGTCCAGCATCCTGATCTCTCAGTGGTAAACCAGATGCCCAAAGAGGACCTGAGTGCAACGGCACTCTCCCCAGCTGCAGTTCCCAGCAACTGGCATTCAGAGGCATCTTGCCTCTGACAGTGAAGGTAGAACAAAGCCATTGTGGCTGGTAGCCATTGATAGCCTCATTTTCTAACATTTTCTCAGCAGCAGGGCTCAACATTAGCAGTGGCATTAGTTAAGTGTCATTCTGGAGTATGAGGGAGTGCCTGCTACAAAACACAATAGTGGAGAAGAGTCACAGGAAATATTCCCTGACCTTCTTGTGGGGCAGGCAGCCTTTTATGTTGGAGGGGACAGATGAGAGAGAGAGAGATAAAGTCTCAGAAAAAAATGTGTTCTGACATGTTTTGGTGCAGCTCTGGTTGCTGTGGCCTTTCTGTCATGAACTGTGAGGTTTGTTTTACCATGAGATGATGGAAGTTGTGGTTTCACAATGAAAACTTGAAAAGTGCCAGAAATGCACAGTCTGTATGTTTTGATTCTAAATTCATTTGACACTCTGCCATTATTTTTATATGAGCTGGCTAGTTTCAAAATACCAAGAGAGTCTTGTTAGAGCTAATTGCCTGACCTCTTATTTTTATTTTTTTTTCTAAATAAACCACAGCACTGGATTTTAATTGGTTGTTATTTTACAGGTCTACTGTAGCCATAAGGAGATCATTTTAAGTTAACATTATATATTGCAGTATTGTTCTCTTCTTAGCCAGAGCATAAATTTTTAATAGATGTTATGTTTCTTTATCCTAAAGGGGAGATGTTACGTTTTTTATCTTAAATATCCTCTAAATTGTATGAGAAAAACTGTGTGATAATCACAGAACTGATCTAGGAGATCATCTCTCTTTCTTTTGCAGGGCTGAAGGCACACATTTCAATGAATAAACTTGTCCCCATGCACCTAATCCTGACATTTTCTGCTTATGTGCCATTTAGAAGTGAGAGTATGCAGAATCCAAACCTAGATGTAAACCTTGTCTTTTAATAGACCATACATTTTCCAAACAAAAAACATATTCCCCAGATAAACCACTTCTAAAGTTGTTAGTGAGACTATAATGTAAAACCAAATTCTTGCTGCTTTTTTAAACATTAAAGTAAAATGAAATAAATCTTTTTCAAAAATCACATCATTTTGTATTTTAGCTTGTGTCCATCCCATGCATTGTTAGGTCTAACCAGGGGAGGGGGAACCAGGCCGAAGGCCAGGTTCCCACCTGGACAACCTTCTGAGGGCCACCTACCAGTGGAGGGGTCAGAGGCAAAAATATGTGAAGGAATTAATGTAAATTTCACAGTTGTACAATAAGCTAGGTTCTTGCCCCCTCTATCCTCCATCCAGGTAAGCAAGAGGCATTATCAGAGTTCGAAGACATATTCCAGCCAGCCAGAAACACTAAAACACTATGATGTAGAAACACTATGATGTAGGGCCAATGAGGGGGGTGGCCTAGAGGATGGGCATGTGGATTTGAATGGTCTGTCACCTGGGGAGAGTCTGGAGGGCCATATCAAGAGGTCTGGAGGGCTGCATTTGGCCCCGGGCCTGAGGGTCCTCACCCCTGGTCTAAACCCTGAGAAGGCCCAATTTGATGACAATTTAACAATCTCATAGATTACTCGGAAGTAAGTCACATTAAATTTCAATTAGGCTTAATCCTAGTTAGGCTAAAATCCTATTCCCATTTAGCACAGCAATCCTAACCATCACTACCACACACACACCCAGGTTCTTGTACCTTTATCTGTGCAACCCTATACATTACTGAGAAGTCCCACTGATTTCACTTAGGCTTAATCCTAGTTAAGCGGGTACAGCAAAGCCTTTGACTGTGTAGATCAGCATCTGATTGTCCTGATGCACAACCTATACTCTGGACAAAAGGCTACTGTAAGGACAGAATATGGAGAAACTGATTGGTTCCCCATCGGAAAGGGTGTGAGACAGGGGTGTATTTTATCACCCTATTTGTTTAATCTATACGCAGAACATATCATACGGAAAGCGGGATTGGACCAAGATAAAGGAGGTATGAAAACTGGAGAGAGAAATATCAATAGTTCAAGATATGCAGACGGTACCATACTACTAGCGGAAACCAGTAATGATCTTAAACGAAAGCTGATGAAAGTTAAAGGGGAAAGCACAAAAGCAGGACTACAGCTGAACATCAAAAAGACTAAAGTAATGACAAAAGAAGATTTATGTAACTTTAAAGTTGAAAACCAAGTCATTGAACTTGTCAAGGATTATCAATACCTTGGCACAGCCATTAACCAAAAGGGAGACAATAGTCAAGAAATCAGAAGAAGGCTAGGACTGGGGAAGGCAGCTATGAGAGAACTAGAAAAGGTCCTCAAATGCAAAAATGTATCACTGAACACTAAAGTCAGGATCATTCAGACCATGGTATTCCTGATCTCTATGTATGGATGTGAAAGTTGGACAGTGAAAAAGCAGATAAGAGAAAAATCAACTCATTTGAAATGTGGTGTTGGAGGAGAGTTTTGCGCATAGCGTGGACTGCGAAAAAACAAATAATTGGGTCATAGAACAGATTAACCAGAACTATCATTAGAAGCTAAAATGATGAAACTGAGATTATCATACTTTTGACACATAATGAGAAGACATGATTCACTAGAAAAGACAATAAAGCTGGGAAAAACAGAAGGGAGTAGAAAAAGAGGAAGACCAAACAAGAGATGGATTGATTCCATAAAGGAAGCCACAGACCTGAACTTACAAGATCTAAACAGGGTGGTCTATAACAGATGCTATTGGAGGTCACTGGTACATAGGGTCACCATAAGTCATAACTGACTTGAAGGCACATAACAACAACAACAACAAGGATTTCAGCCTAACAGAGCAATCCTAACTGCCACTGCAACATCCCCCAGTGTTGATGGCTTGGGGGACATGTAGTTGCCTCCCTGCTGGCCTCCGCTATGGCAGAGGGCCCAGCTCTTCCCAAATCAGCAGTAAGCTAATGCTGTTGATCCCTTCCTCAACAGTCTGACCATTCCTTGGACAGAATGCACCGTAGGAATAATGCTGTGGCATATGCTGTATTTCCGAAGGGCATCCTGACCTAGACATGTAGGCAGGCATGTGACAATAGCCAAAATGTAACTTGAAGCAGTGGCAATTAAAAAAAAAAGGATAAAAATACACAATCACCATGTATTTAAATGTGACATCCTCCACAACACAAATGTTCTTAGAATTTGCTGATTGCCTGAAAATCTCCAAATATACACACTTTTATCAGAGACAAATGGCCCAGCGAAAGCAAGGAGGAATATCGCCCTGCTTTACATCTTTGCTTAATAATGTGTTAATATTAGATTTATATCCAGCAGCAGACTGTGTGATGGGGTGCCACTGCTCACCAGACCTCCATTGGGTTGCATTGGCTGTTGCTTACCTGGAAGCAGAGAGGGAGGAGCAAGGCAGCAGTGAGGTCAGCACAGGGCAAACATACTGGTTCCACTGGTGTGCTTGCACCATGCTGACCTCACCATCACCTCACCCCTCCCCTCTACCTCTTGTTAAGTAGGAGTGATGCGATGATCAGAGGTCAGATGAGCAGTGTCTCCCATTCATGCTGTCTGCAGCTGTTTATAATCCACCTTTCCTCCATGGTTTTATCCCTGCAACAACCCTGTGAGGAAGATTACACGAAGAGACAGTGACTGGTGCAAGGTCACCCAGTGATAGTCATGGCGGAGTGGGGATTTGAACCCTGGTCTCCCAGCTCCTAGTTCGACACTCTATCCACTACACCACACCGGCTTTATTGATTATGACATATTATATTTGCCATCAAGGACTTGTTTTCCTTCACCAAAGGTATATTTGACATACCAGTCTAACCGCTGATGGGTTCACTCTTCCAGTCTCTATTATTTCATTTTTCTCCTGTTCAGTACAAAATGCTTTCCTGTAAAGACAGCCCTCCTCCTCTGTCAGGAAGGGCAGCAGGCAAGAAACAGTCATTCCCGAGAGGAGCCACTGAAATGCTATACGGTGTTTGCTTTTCTGGATCATTTCACTTAAATAAAACTTTAAGCCGGTTATTTAGTTCTTTAAGTGAGTCTCAAGGACAGATTATTCTAGCAGGTGGTCCACTTTGCCAGCATGCCTGATTGGTACAGTAAACCCACTCACTTTCATTCTCGGATGAGTTTTCCTTTTCATCCTATCAATGGCATTGCTGTTTAATATAAAACTGCTACTTCTACTGACGCAGACCAAGGCAATGCCACTTAGGAAGTTCAGACAACTATCACTCTTCATGCTTGGGACTATATAGGCAAATGTATCTTAGGTTTTCATTGTTAAAACTGGGTTTATTTTGAGATCATGTTGATTATATAAATCAACAGGCTTGCTTTATGTGGTGCCATGGAAAGCAAAATCACCCAGAGCTGGGCTGAAAATCATGACATTTTATTTTTTGACCATGAAATGAAATCTTCCCAAAAATCATGGGGGAGGGGGAGAGAAAGAAAACTAAATATTTCATGAAGGAGTCGCCATTTACCTCACTTTAACCTTATAAGGTGGGGGCTTCTTGCTTTTAATTAAAAAAAAAAACCCTACAGCGGATCAAAGCTCTCTCCCCAGGTTCTGGCCAGCCACACTTTTCACAATGCCATGGGAGTGACATCACATCATGTTGAATTCCATTGTTCCCAAGGTATTCCAGGAAATGTGGCAATCCAGAAGCAGCGTGAGTCACTCTCCACTTTCCAGCCAGCCACGCATCCAGATATGCTCCAGTAAGATAAACAGCAACCCCTTCCCCTTTTTAAAAATGTCTCCCCCAAACTAAGAAAGCAGTAGAAAACAATTTCTTTGTTTTTGCAGGGAGAGAAATTACAAAAATAATTGTGGAGGCAGTGGGGAGGGATTTCAGCCAGGCCTTAAAATGATCAGAACTCCAGAGACTTCATATCTGAAGAGTGGAGGCAAAAAAGGCACTTGGCCCCTTGTTTTCCTTCTAATGAATGAAGGATCCAAGGTTTAAGTATTAGCCCTTGGAAATCTTGGCTTTGTTCTTCTGTTTACAAAGAGCAATATGTGTTTTGCTCTTCCCTGATTCTCTTTGACTGGATGATATTCTTTAGGGATGGGGGTGATTCAGTTTGCATTTAAAGCTTCAGATTCACACTTTCTGAAACAATATTAGAACCTAAAAGCAGACATAATTTGAAATATTTATTCACTAATGGGCAAAAAAAACTTGTGATTTAAGAATCTACCTATACCCCACAGTTATTTCCATCAAACTTTAAAAAGTAGGGAAATTGGGCAGCTATAGTGAATGCACCAGGAGAGCAGGAGTCCTGACCTCCTCTCTGAGATATTGTACTGCCCTACAAATTTGTAAAAATGCAAACACAATTTAGGTTGGTCTTTCACAGTCCAATCCACTTCCTGTGGAGCTTGGAAGAATTTGGTAACATGTGCCTCATTCACACCAGACCTTTATTTCACTTTGGACAGTCATGGCTTCTCCCAAAGAATCCTGGGAAGTGTAGCTAGTGAAGGGTGCTGAGAATTGCTAGGAGATGCCCTGTTCCCCTCACAGACCTTCAGCCACTCTGATTGACTGTTAAACCAGTCTGGCCACTGGAGCTCTGTCAGCAGAATAGGAATCTTCTCTCAGCACCCTTCACAAATTACACTTCCCAGGATTCTTTGGGGGAAGCCATGACTGTCTCAAGTGAAATAAAGGCCTGGTGTGGGTGTGGCCACCTGAGTAGGCAAGCTCAGCAGCTGTGAGTCTCACTTTTAGAACACTGACAGTTGGTTCTTACTGAGCATGCCCGACACTATCATTGAATTCAAGCCAAAATTTCTTAAATTAATTAAAAATCAGCCAGGCTTTTTTTCTTTTTTTTTTTAACTTTTAAACTGCAGAAGATGAAGGTCAGAGTATGGGGCAAGGTCGGTAATAAGATTACAGGTCCTCTGTGAACATGGCTGCTTTGTATTGAATTTCAACAGATTATGAGAACTCTGACAGAAAAAAGTCCAAAAGGGCTCTGGGTTTCCCCCCCCCCTCTTTTTAGACTTTGAACTCTATTCTCTCTGTTTTGTGTATTGCCATGAAAATTTAGAGGGTTGTTAAGCAAGCATTTCTGAGTTCAAGACTATAAGTTTTGTAAGGTTTTGTTTTGAAATGAGCTTATGGGAAGCATCAGAGTGGCATGGAGGTATTTTCAATTTAACATTGCGGAATGTGAAAAATCCACGCTGACTATAGTATACAGCCACTCTTGTGCCTGTATAATCCGTATTTTGCGATGCAGTTCTCCAACCAATGTTTACAAAAATGCTTATATTAGGGCACTGTTTTTTTTAATTTTGGGTCCCTAGATGATGTTGGACTACAACTCCCATCATCCCCAGACAGCATGGTCAATGGTCAGGGAAGATGGGAGTTGTAGTCCATCAACATCAGGGACCCAAAGTTGAAGAACACTGTATTAGGGGAAAGTGTGCATAAAAGTGAATATATTAGTGAAATTAACTTACAAGAATGCATTATTTTAGGAGAAATTGTTTGCAATATGTTTGTCAAAACTGCATATAAAAATGTGTTTATTAGGAGAAATTTATGCCAAAATGCTGAGGAATTATCTTGAGAATTTTTTTTTAAAAAATAGCAAATTACTGCAGAAAAGTGGAGAGCTGAGTTTAAGGCTGGGAAAATGAGAAATGGAGAGAACTGAAATTGACACATCCTTCCCTCCCTAAAATTCATAAAACAATTTAATATGTGCCACAGCTAGGAAACATTGTCACATACTTCAGAATCCACAGAAGAGGAGTCCAAACTACCCTAATCATTTAGAAACAGAGACTATATTGTAATAATTCAAGTGTTATTGGGCCTCCAGACTCTTTGGGTCAACATGGGAGACAGCATGGCTGGGGAGGAATAAATGAAAATCATATCTTCTCTCTCCTCCAGTGGTAACCTCCACTGGACTATGGTTCCTTCCATGAAAGTAAAGAGCCATTACATTTGTGGAAGGGCAGCTCAGAATCCAACCCTCCTTGCAAACCATTTTTGAATATGGAGGAAAGCTGTAGCTCAGTGGTAGAACATCTGCTTTGCATGCAAGATCTCAAGTTCAACCCCTGGCATCTCCAGGGAAAGACTACCTGTCTGAAGCCTTGGAGAGTTGCTGCCAGTCAGAGTTGACAATACGGAGGCAGATGAATGAATTTAGTTAGACTCAGTATATGGTAGCATCTTATGAACCACCTATAATAATCCTATAAATAACCTCATGATGACAATTTTTGCAGGTCAGTTTAGTTGCGAGATTAGAGAGCTGTCCCATTTCTTTTCACCATCCTCATTGGAAGATCAGCTAGACGAGGCACAAAGACAGCTTCTCCTTCAGTTAGCGGAACACGCTATTTTCAGCCCTTCCTTTTCTTTCATTGTTCCTTTCTTGGACTTTGATTTATTTTATTTATTTCACAAAATTTATATACCACTTGGTTGTAAAAACCTCCAAGAGAATTACAAAAGACATTAAAATGATCAATAAAACAGTTTAAAACAAGTAGTTAAAACATTTTAAAAAACAATTACCACAATAACAAACTGAAAAGATTAAATCTCATCAGCATCTATGTGTCTGAAGCAGATAGTCTATGCTTTTAAGCAGGTGCCGAAAGGAACACAACTAAGGTGCCTGCCTGATGTCAATAAGAAGAGAGATCCAAAGCGTAGGTACTGCCCCACTAAAAGAACAATTCCTTACAAATGCGGGGCGAGTATTATGCGGCACCTGTAACAGGAGCAGTTCCACAGATCGAAGTGGCTGAGTAGGCACATAGAGGGTAAGGTTGTCCCACAAGTAAACTGGTCCCAGGCTGTTAAAAGTTTTATATTCCAGTAGTAACACCTTGAACCTGGCCCAGTATCCAAGTAATAGTCCAAAGTGAAAGATGTGGTAGCATTTGACGTTGCAAAGGGATAGCAAAAGGAGGAGGTGGAGAGGCTACATCAGCAAAGCAGAGATATAGGCAGGGGAAAAACATGCACCTGGACCAAGAGTGTCGCAGGAAAATACTGCCCACAAAGGAGGGAGCTGTCCCACACTGTTTCTAGGTGGCACTTGCTGTACTAACTGCGTCGCTGTGGGGGGGGGGAGAAAATATTTTCCTACTTGTTGAGAACTCTTGACAAAAAGTGGGATGGGTTTTTTTCCACACAGACACAAGAGTGGCAACTTTGGGAGTCTTGCATTCTGATTAAAGCAGCCTCTGACAGCCTGTTCAAATAGTCACTCATGGACCCATCTGAACCCATTAAGGCATCACACGATAGCAACTTCATGGCCTGGCATAGCAGCAGAAAAATGTGTTGGGGGGATTACCAAGTTGAAGGAAACCGAAGCAAATTGTTTGGCACAGAATAGTGTCGGCATCAGCTTAGCGAGTGGCACTAGGAGACCTTCCTGTATTTGTTATCTGCTGTTTACACCTGTCCCCAGACCAGCATGGTGTACTAGACGGCACAAAGTTGTCATTAGCTACCACACAGTGAAAGCTGCTTGGAAATTTAGCTTTTTGAAAGAGGGAAAAAACCTCACCCTAACATTTATTTATTTATTTATTTGTTTAAAGAGTTTATATCCCGCTTCAGTTCCAAAGAATTCTAAGCGGCCAAAACAATAACATAGTGCAAACACATTATACAATATACAATATATAAATATATATATATATAAATTATCTCTCACATTACAATTCAAAAGCTAACCGAAATAAAAAGGTCTTAACTTGGCGATGAAAACTAATTAAAGAGGGGGAAGAACGAATTTCCTGTGGAAGAGAATTCCAAAGAGTTGGTGCTACCACCGAAAACGATCTATTCCTAATACCAGTCCGATGAATTTGGGAAAAAGAAGGAATATTAAGGCCGGGGTCTAATGAAGATCTTAAAGAACGAGCAGGCTCATAAAACGAAATACGATTTGAAAGATAACTAGGGCCTGAACCAGATAAAGCTCTAAACGTTAAAACCAGGATTTTAAACTGAACTCGATAAGAAATTGGAAGCCAGTGTAGTTGTTTTAGGAGCGGAGTAGTGTGAACTCGCCAACCTGCTCCTATTAACACCCTGGCAGCCGCTCTTCGGACTAATTTCAGTTGACGAAGTATTTTAAGGGGAAGTCCAGTATAAAGCGAGTTACAATAGTCTAACTTAGACGTAACCAAGGCATGGGTAACCGTGGTTAGGTCAGAGAGTTCCAGAAAAGGGCGCAATTGGCGAACCAATTTTAGGTGGGCAAAGGCACTTCTGGAAGTTGCTAAGACATGGGCCTCCAAAGTCAAGGCCGAATCCAGAAGGCCACCCAAACTACGAACCTGGGTCTTTAAAGGGAGTAAAACTCCGTCTAATAACGGTACATTCCCTATTTCCAACTTGGTTCGGTGCCCAACCACCAGCACCTCTCTTTTATCTGGGTTCAATTTCAGCTTATTCTGTGTCATCCAGGTCTTAACTGCTGTTAGACAATTATTTAAAGGAAGGATGGCATCTTTCATATCCGGAGGGAAGGAAAAATAAAGCTGGGTGTCATCAGCATATTGGTGAAACCGAATTCCAAACCTCCGGATGATCTCTCCCAGCGGTTTCATGTAAATGTTAAACAGCATTGGTGAAAGCACCGAGCCTTGTGGTACTCCGCATGACAACGGCCAGGGATCAGAACTAAAATCCCCAAATAGTACTCTCTGTGATCTGCCCTCCAAGAAAGAGCGGAGCCACTGAAAAACAGTGCCTCGTAAGCCCATCTCGGAGAGGCGGCCCAAGAGAATGTCATGGTCAATCGTGTCAAATGCTGCTGAAAGATCAAGAAGGACTAACAAAGAAACTTTCCCCTTATCTAACTCTCTCCGGAGGTCATCCACTAAGGCCACCAATACAGTCTCAGTTCCATGACCCGGCCTAAAACCAGATTGAGATTGTGGTGATAAGCAAGGAGATTTGGAAGGATGTCTCATGAAAAAGAGAGCAAGTGTTCATTTATTCACAAGCATAATGGCTTCGCATGTAGGAATTAAGAGGCTTCAGGAAAGACACCCCACCCCCACCCAAGTACATTTACCTGTTGGATGCCTATGAACAGTTAGGACATTTCTTCCTTCCTCTACCTGCTAAGGAGGCAATAAGATAAACTTGGGGGGTATGTATGTTTGTGGTAGTGGGACAAAACAAGTGCTGCAAAAGCTTATTAGACTAGAAGTTGGACAGGTAGGGACAGGCAGATGGAGAAGGAAAGATCATGGGGGGAGGGAACATGTCTCACTGATCTTCCTATGCTTTGGATTTGTTTTCCATCTGTAGTTAGATTTCCCGCCCCCCCTACTGTGGATGGAAAACTGAGGACAGCAAAGTGGTTGTTTGATTTGTCCTCAAAAGTGGCTTGTTGGGCACAGTGGTGGCTGGTGGCGGCACATCAGTGGGGCAGTGGCATCTGCTCCAAGTTTTAGTCTGAACTTTCAAGGTACTTCAGCACCTCAGACAGCTCCTTGAACCTTGGTGGGATGGAGCTGCTATGCTACCTTCCCAGCAGGTGGGTTGCTGTTGTTTACTGGGAGGAAGGGGGGTGAGGTAAGGCAGAGGGGAGGTCAGCACAGTTCACACACCAGTACAGTCAGTCTGTTGGTGTGTTTGCACTGTGCTGACCTCCTTGCCACTTTGCTCCTCCCTCTCAGTATGCCACAGCATAGTAACTCTGTCCCACCGGGTGAGTAACATCTGTTGGTCCACTACAGGCCCAGCTTGCAGTTTTGCACACTATCTCAAAGCAGTGGTGCATTCAATCAGGAGTTGCTCAGACAGCCATTTCCCTAGCTCAGTTTCCCCACTGTCATGACAAGCACATCCAACACAAATAGAAAAAGGAAGGCGGTAGGAATCAGCCTTTGCAATATAGGTGCTGCCCTGCAAAGTTTGCTCAGGCAGAGGGGAGTAAGGGGTCCCTTAAATACAAAAGGTGAGAGTTTCAGAGAGGTTCCTATGCAGTGGTATACGTACCACAGTGACTGTATCATCTAGGTTTCTTCTGCTTCGCTGCAAGTACTCAATAAGAGGTATCAGTTATTAGAGGTGAAAGGAAATGTTGCACAAAACAGCAATTCAGCAACATTTCAGAATTCAGATTTCACTTTTTGGATTTCAGTGCAAAGGATTGGTTTAAGAATGTGTTGCCAGTTTGGTTCCTCTGTAGCATCTTTGTAGAATTTTGCAGTATTGAAATGTACATTTCATCCCTAAAACCATCTTCCAAGCTGTATGGATAGTGTGTCTGTGTAGTAATGGTGCATAAGGCTGTAGGCTAGCTATGATTTCCACAATGCATTTTGATCAATAATATATACAGCTTGCCACATAATTGTGTTGCCTCTTATATGAACAAGCAGATCTAACATCCTTTCTGGATTATTTAAAGGTGTTATACATGCTATGAAATTGATAGAGCATGCTGCCCAGGCTGCAGAAGTGTTTTACAGCTGTATCACAGGGATAATTCATTCCACAACACCATAACAGTTAATTTGAATTTACAGCTGATTGTTATTTACCACAAATGCAACGGAAGGGTATACAAATAAAGTCAAGTAGTAAAACCTTCAGCACAATATAGAATTATAAATACCATGCATTTCAAATTCCCCTTTATTTAATACCAAACTCCAATAAACATCTATTGTCAACAATAAATGCAGTATTGCAATCTAAGTAAATGTCATTTCCATGGAAATATAAACGTGTGTGCATTTAGGTTGGTCTTGCTTCCCTGCTGAACAAATCATTTGCAAATATGTCAGGTTTAAATTCATGGAATCCACATGGGTATGAAAATTAAAAGTGGAGATTCTAAAGCAGAACCTCTTTTTTAAAAAGCTGATGATTCTCTTCTTTGAATTATGAGATCATTCCTACAAGATATTTGTTTATCAGGCTTCAAAACAGAAAAAAACATCTTTCACATATCAAGCAGAAGAAGAGGACATGCCACAGCCCTGGAATTTATGTTTCACTCATATATGACATCACCAGAATATTTGAAAAGTAGATCATTTAAAACACATCAATCTTTTACATTTTTGCTTTATGCAAATTCATTGTTTCCTGACTGTGCAGGGCCACTTCGCACATAGAGATGAACAAATCTGTCCATTTTGGTTTTTCTCAGCTTCCAATTTTTCCAGTCTTAAGTTTAGTTCCCTGCATTTCCACATCAGTTTGTGTATTTTTTTTAAAAAAACAGACCTCATACAAATTTATCAGCATTTTAGTGTAACATTTCTCCTATATACTCATTTTTGCATGCAATTTCCCCTAATGTGCACTTTTGTGTGTTATTTTCATTGATTTTTATGCACACTTTCCCACTAACATACACATTTTTACACATTTTTGAGGGGGGCAGCTGCATTACAAAACTTGAGAAATATTCATTTCAAAGGGTAGCTGTCCTTTGGTCATTTTTTTTTTTTTTGCAGCTAGGGGGGTAGGGAGTAGTGAAAATTAGGTAGGTTCACATTAAAATATGAACCTACACCACAAATAGGACAAACATGGATATATTATCTGTGTGACTGTGTGGAAACTGTTGGAGCTTCCTGTGTGATGAACATATGTGTTCCTGTTCTGCTGGTGCATGTGTAGTTGAAAGGTCCGATTGGTGGTGTACCCACCGTGTGAAAATGTGGCAAAATTGAAATGGGAAATTCATGGAAAGGCAGGAAGGAAGGAATAAAGATAAGAGAAAGAGTGAGGAAAAGATCTACTTAGCTGGGCAAAACCAAACTGTTCACATTGCAATTCCATATGACCTGAAAGGGCATGCTGTTCTCTTAACAGGTTTTTTTCCTTTTCTTTTGCTTATCCCTCAAAATCAGGACTGATTATCATATGGGCATTACAATGTTTGATGTTAGCGAGAGCAAAAACAACTCTTTTTTTCAAAAGGAGAGGATAAATCCTTTGCATGAAAACAGAGAGGTTCACAGTACATGGCGATCTGCCTATTTCTTTAATTACATGTTTTTATAGCTGAAAGACTGCACAACTTCCATGTGACAGAATCGCTGTTTCTATGGTTACCTTGATTTTTTTTTTAATAGCGAGGAAAGGCAAAGACATAAAACAAGGCTAGATTGACAGCTGCCCTAGGGCTGTGCTAACATAGAACTCTTATCAAAATGTTTTTTTGTATGTGTGTTCTGAAATGTACTAAGGCAACAGACAACTTAACTACTCTTGATACACTTCTGGGAAACTACACAGATCATTCCTATCAAGTGGCTGGTTTTTCACCTTTCACCATGTGGCAGGAAGGTTATTGGCAGTTATGCTAGGCAGAAATACCTAGATGTTATGGAGTGGTAGCACTTCCATTTCACATTTTTGCTGAATTGTAATTTTCTTATCAGTATGCAATATTCCCTATATGTTAACATTTTTTTGCTTGCAGGACCTGGTTTTTGTGAATGCTCTAGCATGACAAGCACTTTTCATTCATCAGTGAAAACAAGATACTCCATATGTACAATTTATCGAAATGCCATACTATTCTGTCTCTACCTGAATGAAGTTTCTTCTCTGCTGTGTTTAGGGAAGGCTAATCCATTCATAGAATCATAGAATCGAAGATGAGTAGAGTTGGAAGAAGCATATAAGGCCATCGAGTCCAACCCCCTGCTCACTGCAGAAATCCAAATTAAAGCATTCCCAAGGTGTCTGTCCAGCTGTTTCTTGAGTGCCTCCAGTGTTGGAGAGCTCACCACCTCCCTAGGTAATTGATTCAATTGTTGTACCGCTCTAACAATTAGGAAGCTTTTTCCTGATGTTCAGTCAGCTTCCTGTAACTTGAGTCCATTATTTCATGTCTGGCACTCTTGGACGATCAAGAAGAGATCCTGGGCCTCCTCTGTGTGACAACCTTTCAAGTACTTAAATATCTCCCCTCAGTCTTCTCTTCTCAAGGCTAAACATGCCCAGTTCTTTCAGCTTGTCCTTATAGGGCTTTGTTCCCAGTCCCCTGATCATCCTTGTTGCCCTCCTCTGAACCTATTCCAGTTTGTCTGCATTCTTCTTAAAGTGTGGTGTCCAGAACTGGATGCAATACACAAGATGAGGCCTAACCAGTGCTGAATAGATGGGAACTAGTACTTCACCAGATTCATATACTCCATGTGTGTGAAATCTTTTGTGTTACTTCAACTGTATAGTATTGTATTACATATTAAATAACACCTCAAAAGATGTGAACATGTAGGGAATGGAGGTTGTTCCTAACTCTCAAATATTATCTGTAAATCTTCCTACCTCTGTATTTCTATGCATCTCTGAACTTACTAGTCACTTCTGTCAACTCCACATGTGTGAAGATCTACAAGAGAGGATTGAACTGAATGTTCTCTAGAGAATGTTTTTTTCTTTCTTTTGATATTGAGTTTACCCTGCTTCTTTCTAGTAACAATGACACCATTATGTAGCCAGTTAACTGTTAGAGAATTATAATGAAAGCAAAGAAAGCTAATTTAGAATGAGGGCAGTTCCTATTCATGAAACATTGCCCTCACTCCAAAGTAGCTTTGTGAGCCCTCTGGGGCTCTTCAGAGCTACCAGGGCTACAACCGCTCCTGAAGAAACCCTCCTTGGACCCAGATAACTTGAACAACTATAGACCTGTGGCGAATGTTCCGTTCCTGGGCAAGGTTCTGGAACGGGTGGTGGCCGGCCAGCTCCAGGGACTCTTGGATGACACTGATTATCTTGATCCGTTTCAATCCGGTTTTAGGCCTGGGTTTGGTACCGAAACAGCCTTGGTCGCCCTGTATGATGACCTTTGTCGGGAGAGGGACAGGGGGAGTGTGACCCTGTTGATTCTCCTTGATCTCTCAGCTGCTTTTGATACCATCGACCATGATATCCTTCTGGGAAGGCTCACGGAGTTGGGAGTTGGGGGTATTGCTTGGCAGTGGCTCCGCTCCTACTTGGTGGGTCGTCAACAGAAGGTAGTGCTTGAGGAACACTGCTCGACACCCTGGACTCTCCATTGTGGAGTCCCACAGGGATCGGTACTGTCCCCCATGCTTTTCAACATCTATATGAAGCCGCTGGGTGGGGTCATCAGGAGTTTTGGAGTGCGTTGTCACCAGTACGCTGATGACACGCAACTCTAGTTCTCCTTTTCATCTTCCTCAGGTGAGGCTGTTAACGTACTAAACCGTTGCCTGGCCGCGATAATGGATTGGATGGGAGCTAACAGACTGAAACTTAATCCAGACAAGACCAAGACGCTGTTAGTGAGTGCCTTCTCTGCCCAGATGGTGGATGTTCACCCTGTTCTGGATGGGGTTACACTCCCCTTGAAAGAACAGGTTCGTAGCTTGGGAGTTCTTTTCGACCCTTCCCTGTCTCTTGAGGCTCAGGTAGCCTCAGTGGCACGGAATGCTTTCTACCATCTCCGATTAGTAGCCCAGCTACGTGCCTATATGGACAGTGACGACCTCGCCTCAGTCGTTCATGCTCTGGTAACTTCTAGATTGGACTACTGCAATGCGCTCTACGTTGGGCTGCCCTTGAGGATAGTTCGGAAACTACAGTTAGTCCAGAATGCAGCGGCCAGATTGTTGACGCGGACAAGAAGGTCCGCTCATATAACACCTGTTTTGGCCCGTCTGCACTGGCTTCCTATTTGTTTCCGGGCTAAATTCAAAGTGCTGGTTTTGACCTATAAAGCCTTACACGGCATGGGACCGCAATACCTGGTGGAGCGCCTCTCCCAATATGAAACTACCCGTACACTGCGCTCAACATCTAAGGCCCTCCTCCGAGTACCATCCCATCAAGAAGCTCGGAGGATGGTGACTAGAAATAGGGCCTTTTCGGTTGTGGCTCCCGAACTGTGGAATGGTCTCCCTGATGAGGTGCGCCTGGCGCCGATGCTGCTATCTTTTCGGCGCCAGGTGAAAACCTTTTTATACTCCCAGGCATTTTAAAGTGTATTTTTACAGTATTTTATTACTATGTTGTATTCTGGATGTTGTTTGGTTCTCGTATTGTTTGTGTGTTTTTGTTTTTTTGAGTTATTATATTTATTGTATTTATATATTGTGCCTGCTTTTACCTTTTATGTACACCGCCCAGAGAGCCTTCGGGCTTAGGGCGGTATATAAATTAAATTAAATAAATAAATAAATAAAACCCTGAGGTATGTATGATCAACATTTTCCTGGCAGGAAATGGTTCCCAGGGAATGGAGTAATTCTGCCCACCTAGGTTGACCATTGGCTCCCTTCAACAGGAAAGGTTATAAAAACTGTTCAACTGGCACTTTGTTGAACAAGTTTAGTCTTTTCTGGATCTGCTTGCTTGCAATTGCATGTATGGCTTTTGAAAACTGATTTCAAGTGTGTTCTGTATCAGGACCCTGGCATGGAGTCTGGAAGGGTTTCAACCACTTGGTTACTGTGGTCCTGATCTGGATCATCCCCTCCCCTCTACCACACACTCATCTGCTATTTGCCTTGGCAAAATATCATTCCCGCTTTCTACAGGGGCACATTTGCCTCCACCCCCCTATTGAAAGAAAGAGGATTCAGGGGGAAGGCCATGTGGGCCTTCAGGCCAGTCTGGAGGAGGGGGCATGGGACAGGGCTTAAAAGCCAGCCCCACCTCCAACTCACCCTCTTCACCTTTTGCTGTGTCCCCCATCCTTTTAGTATGAGCTTGTCTAGTCACCATTTAGGGGCTGAGTAGGAATTTGGGGGGGGTGCACAGTTTGATCCACCTTGTTTTGCCTACACCATACTGCGGGGTTTAATTCAATTGGCTATAGGAGGGATGTGATTGCTTGCCAGTTGGTGTGGAGTCTGGGCAGGTGATAAGGTTATGTTATGTTATGTTATGTTATGTTATGTTATGTTATGTTATGTTATGTTATGTTATGTTATGTTATGTTATGTTATGTTATGTTATGTTATGTTATGTTATGTTATGTTTCTAGGCCGCCTTTCGGCCAAATAGGCCCCCAAGGCGGCTTACACACAAATAAAAATGCAAATACAAAATACAAATAAAAACAATACAATTTACCAAAAAAAAAAAAAACCAAACTAACAAAATGCTAACATTTCTAGAAAACAAGAACAGCAAACCAAAAGCACTCATCTTTCTGGTAAAATGCAGTCCCCAGAAAAATGTCACTAAGAGCAGGGGTGGGGGGCAAGGCAGGTGGAAAAGCTTGCCCCTTGATGGTCCCAGCACAGTCTCAACCCCTAAGGCTGAGGATAAAAGTTAGGTTTACTGAGGCATTCTAGGTTTAGGGGCACCCACTAGGAATTTCATGGTACTTGATGCCCAGGAAGACCTAGTGGGTGCTCCTTGTGCATTAGGGTGAACGCTGGTACGGTGGGGCCCCTATGTGCAGGTTGGGTGCACACCCAAGTCTCGCCTAGCAAGGAGAGAGGTTTTCTACCTCATCCGTGTCTGGGGAGTCACAGACATGGCTGGTTACATGTCCAGGGGGCTGAGGGAAAGGCTTCCCTACCAGACTTAGTCACCTGCCTGGACGGTTTGAATTTGGTTAATTTGGTTGATTTGACCTGCATGTTCTCCAAAATCTGTTATATTTTAATAAATACAGCATTATTTCAATGTCTGTGTCCTGAGTATTCTTTCTGGGTGTGGGGACAAAGCTGCCATTGTGTCTCATCTCTCTCTCTCTCTTCCTACACTTCATATATATTGTTTTTGAACTCAGCGTATCGAAAGTCTTCATTTCTTCTAGTTTTATTTGAAATATTTGAACAATTTTCATAAGGCCAGAATATTGTTTTTCTAGACTGTCATTCTTCGGAAACCCACAACTGAAGATACTGGGGGTTATTCATTTCTTTTCATTTCCTTAAGAGAAAGAGCATGTGTGTGCCCGTGTGGGCACATTGTAGGGAGAGATCAGTTTCTCATTACTGAGCTGCTGTTTGCTCATATGCAGAGAAGGTGTGTGGCATTTGCGTAAAGTGACAAAGCTACAAGATATTAATATTAGGCTGTTCAGTGAGCTGTAGAGTTGGCCATAGCCCATCAGCCAGCTAATTAATGAAAGAATGGGGGAAAGCACAAAGTACTCATTTCTAAGAATGCTGGGGAGAAAGGGGGGAGGGAGTTGCAGTTTGCAAGTTGTGCCAAAAGTATTCCGATAGAATGTGCCGTGTTTCATGTAACCTGGGAAAGAAACGCACAGCACATCTTCTTTTAAATTAGTAGAGGATTGCTAAAGCTCTGGGAAATACGTATTGATCACATTTGTGAGCTGGCCCTAGAACTATATCCAATATAACTAGGTCTGTTTTGTTTCTCTTTTTGCTCCTTTTTGTTGAAAACTCTTCCTCATGCATGTGACTCCTGGTTCTCCATCATTATGTCGCGGGTGCTCTTTTTGTACACTGTGCCACAGGATGCCAGGGATCAGGGCATTGGTGGCTGGTTCCCATTGGCACTGGAGGGGCAGATGGCCCAGAGGCCAACCATGGGTGGAGTCTGAGACAATAACAGGCAGAGCCAACTAATTCTAGTTTTGTCCTCATCTTCCTCTCTGCTGAGTTCTTCAAGTGCAATACTGAGACTAAGGAGGAGGAAGCTGGCAGCCAGGACCACCCTGTGGACTGGTTGTAGGTAAGAAGGCAGACTGGTGGGAGTTGGCTGAGTGCAGAATGAGGTTGGTAGAGCAGTGCCCCATTTGCTCTAATAGACCAGCCTCTGCTAGAACAGATGCGGCCTTCTGATTGGCTGGCATTGCTGTACCACAGCCCAGGTTGAGTTTGATATGGGGAAGCAATTGGAGGCTTGAAACGTCTCCTGGGGGGCAGGGCTTAGGGAGTGGATCAGAGGGAAAACCTGATCCCTCTGGACTATGCCTGAGCTGCCAACTTCACCTGGAGATTGAACTAAGAGGCAGAATTGCCTGGATGTGCACCAAGGTTAGCCAGTCAAACAAATCCAGCTCTCCATAGCAAGTATGCTTATTCTGTGTGATTTTGCTGAAAACACATACCTCTAGCAAGTGACTCTCTTCCCAGCTTCACCTGGCCCCTAGCTTAGGAGGCAGGTCAGCTCAAAATGCCCCTCCAAGTGAGACTGTCACCCAGAATATATGATACATTCTCCACAGGAACCTGGGCTTGCATTTTTAAAAGAAATTGCAGCTATGGGGGAACCTCTAGTATTTGAGTCTTTCCGCTATGCCATATTCTCACTACATGATGTTATTTGTTCCTAGTTGCTGCACTTGGGACAGGAGTCTCACTTCTTCACCCTCTTGGCCATGGCTCTGTATAGGTTGCTCAGAACTGCAAATTCTTTTAAAACAAACAATCCCAGGATTAGACAACCATGTAAAACAAGTATTATCTATTTTGAGTCTGAGAGATCACATAGGGTTGTTTCAAGGGACATTCTGGGAAAATGTCATTCTGTGTAATTGGTTGTTGTTGTTGTTAACTGCTTGAATGCCTATTTTGCCATTAAATGGTACATAAATTAGGGAGTGGGGAAGTGGTAGCCATGAGCTGTTGGCTACCTGCTGAGAAAAACACTACTGTTGTTACCACCTTTGCAAAGCATGTGTGGCAGTGTTGAAGAAAGTTTAAAGGGGATCAACCCTGCTAAATTTGACCAAATGTTTTGAAAAGTTTTACTTTGGTCCCCATGTTACACTGGAGCTGACAGTGGTGATGTTGACCTCCTCCTTTCCAAACTCTGACATCTCCAACTTCTGCCCATCTCACACCCCACTGTTGCTCAAACTTCTGAGTGACCCCCTCTCTTTGCATTTCTGTATTGCTGTCCCTATGACCCCTATAGGTCCTCTCTCCATTGCCATCCCAGAATTTGAAGCTTGACTCAAGCATCCCTACCTTGCTGACTTCTGATTTCAATAGTTCTCTTTCCCTCCATAATCTCCTCTTTCAGTCTCTGCCTTTGAAATGTACCCAGTGTCATCATATTCCATCATTTGTAATGTTAATCTTTTGGAACAGCAGAATGTGACTTTGGTTTGAGGCCACCACAGTAGTGGACTGTAGAAGTGAAATTGGTATGATTTCTCTGATTTTGATCTTTTAGTTCTTGAGTTTGTGGTCTGGAATCTCTGCTACAAACTAAATAAATAAGGACAGTACTACCCTTACTATTACTATAAATAGTACTACCCTTACTATTTTCAAACGTATACCTTCTGCCTGGGAAAAAAAACCCCACAGTGAATTATTAAAATGTTTCCACTGTGAAAATCAAACTGTCACAAAGGTTCATTTTATGAACTTTTGTCTCTAAGGTAAGACAAGCAATTTGATAAATCAGAACAAGATAATAAGTAGGCTGAAATGCCTGGAGTGTTGCAGAGTATCTACAGATTAAGAGCTATTTCTTTTGAAATAATGTTACAAACATAACTTTATTTTTGCATCTCGTCACCATTAGCCAATAGTCCATTCAAATATTGTTCTCAAGCACACATTAAGTAATTATTATCTGTACATAGGTTTAGTGCATGTGTAAATATGCTCCTATCTGAATTGGAGCTATCAGAAGAGGCTATCAGAATTGTTACACTGACATGTGTGTTAATCACAATAGAATTCCTCTCCTTCCCATTTGAATCCCAGAGTGGGTATCAGGGGAGCAACATTGCATTGAAATCCAGAGAAGGGCAAGCAGGGAGGGGAAACATTCAATTCAGTTTGCAAACCTTCCTAATTTGTACTTTCTGAAACAATATATGAATCAAAACACAGCTATCCTTTGAAAGTCACATTTTTCTGAATTTTGCAATGCAATTCTCTAGCCAAGTAATGTGCACAAAAATGTATATACTAGGTAAGTGTGCATATCTTTCCTCCTCTCCCAGGCATTTTAGCATGTGTTTTTAAATTGTTTTTGTGTTTTAAAATTTGTATATTTGTTTGTAATGTTTTTAATTGTTGTACACCGCCCAGAGAACTTCGGCTATGGGGTGGTATATAAATGTAATAAAATAAATAAATAAATAAATCCTAATGAAAATAACACTGTGATTATTATATCAGGGAAAATTACCTTGCAAAATTGTGTACATTAGGCAAAATTGCATACAAAAATGTGTATATATTAGGAGAAATTTGCCCTGAAATGTTTATGAATTTTCCTGAAGACTTTTTTTTACATTGCAGACTGACGTAAACTGAACCTCAGATTGGAAAAATGAGAAATTGAGAGAAACTGAAATTAACAGATTTGCCCATTCCTAGGGGCGAAACACTAGAGCCCCATGCATGCGATAACACAGACAGGAGTGTGATCATGCTTTTAGCTCCTGTTCCAAGGCTGGGTCTTGTTTCTTTAACAACCATGCAATTGTCTGCATAGGAAGGTAAATACACAAGTGCCTCCACACCTTTAGGGGCTCTGCACAAACTGGAAACCTAATTGTGCCGGTGTTCCAATCGTGTGGAGCCCCTACCTGTGAGAAGTCATTCATGCCTTGGCCTTCCTATACAGAGACCTATGCTTGATGTGCAGTTGTTAAAAAAAGAAGACCAGATGTCAGGGATGAGGCCAAAAGCGTGGACCCTCATTATTTGATTATGCCCTGTGCACAGGTAACACATGTAAAGGGCTAATGACATAAACATGTGGATGCAATCCCCATCTACACAAACAGGTTTGCAGCAGGGCTTTATAAACCAAAATGCTCACCTCTTGCTGGCACATTCAAAATTGTATTGGTGAGCCCAGTCAGCCTTGGGTCGTAAGGTAGGAGAAGCTGGTTAAATAAAGACCTATTAACTGTAGCAACAAGAGGATATGCCTACTCTGCACTTTTGCTCTGGGGATTGGCAATTACTGCAGGCTGTTTTAGTGTGAGTATAAATTGCACTGCTGAACCATGCATGCAGCCCAGTAGTGGTTGGCAGGGTGGCACGGGTAGGGCAGTGTTGCTCACCTGCCTTTGGGGCATGCCTGGCCCACACATCCAGAGTCATGGGCACATAGAAAACAGCCTTATACTAAAACAGACCATTGGTCCATCTAGTGCAGTATTGTTTAGCCTGGCAGCTGCTCTCCAGGATTTCAGAGTGGAATCTCTCCCAGACCTGGAGATGGCAAGGATTGAGGCAAAGACATTCTGCATACAAAGCAAATGCTGTACCTCTGTTCTACCGCCCCTCTGGTGGCATTGTTTCAGCAGCTTAAAAAGTGTGGTCAGATGGTGTGGAATCAGGAGGAGCATTGTTTCCAGACATATAGCAAGGTGGCCCTCATCTTAACAACGTGTGTGTGGCAGAAAGGTCACTAGGTATCTCGTCCTGCCTTTCCCAATAGTGTCTGGTGCCCACTGGGACTGGTGGAGTGGAAGGCAGAGAGGCCAACAGTAGGTGGAGCCAGAGCCAACGACAGGCAGAGCCAGAACAAATGATAGGCAGACCAACGTATTCTAGTTTTCTCCCCATTGTCCACCCTGCTGGGTTCTACAAGAGGAAAATAGACTACAGAGAAGGAAGCTGGCAGGTAGTGCCACCACATGGACTGCTTGTGAGTAAGAAGGCAAACTAATGGGGTCTGGCTGTGGGCAGATTGAGGTTGGTGGAACACTGCCCCATTTGTTCTAATGTCCAGCCTCCCAGAATGTTCCAACAAAGCTTATAGTATTCATTGCAAATTTCATTTTGGCCCTGCTTAACTCAGTGAGAATTATCTTAGGTCTTCATTATAGGCATGGTTGCAATTGTATTTGGGCTTCCTTTATCAGTCATGTATTGGGACTTCAACCATACCAGGCATATTTTATGAGTTTAGTTTATGAAGTTTATAAATTATTTATTGTACACCACCTTGATATTTTTATGAGTTGGCAATTTATAGATAAATGTTCATACAAGTAGCAACGGTATTCCAAAATGTCTTCACATATGTAAGAAGTACATGACATTTCCAGTACAAGGTTAAGGCCAGAAAGAAATCTCCCACCTTTCATGGGACCATTCACTTCCCCACAACACTGTGTGTGTGTGGGGGGGTTACTAGAGCTTTTGGGCAGATGATTTTGTTTAGTAGCAAGGAACCTGTACACATATGCAATAGCTATATGTAGATGAATGCAGCATGCCCCATGAGTTCTACCCAGTGCTTGAATTATGTTTTTTGGGGGGAGGCCCTCAGTGAAATCCACAGGCCCCAGCCTGGACCCCTGCATTTTAACCAAATCATGCCCTGTGTAGCCTTTTAAACACAATCCTTAAGAGGGTCAGGTCTCCTCTTGCCCCCTATAGTGCAAGCACAATTTCTGTCCCTGAGCCCAATTCATGTTTCAAGAACTCCCCCAACCACAAAACATTCATATTGAACGTGCACTCATACAATTAGAAGCATACCATCCTCACTCCCCTCCTCCATCTCTCTCTTATTCCTGTTCCTCACTATCCGACAAGTCTTCTACAGACCCGCAATGCATTTCTAAGCTTCAGCTCACGCAGTCAAAAGCAATGGGAGAAGAGGGCAAATTTACCAAATGCAAGTTTCATCAGTGCATCTTACACTGATGGACAGACTATACTAATTCAGGCCATTCAAAAAGGTGGAGAGGAGGAGGAGGAGCTTGTTAAACTTAATTATATCATTGTGTATGTGCGTGTGCATGTGTGTGTGGAATTCTTTTCATTGCCCTGATACATGAAATTGTTTTCATTGTTTTATACTCTATATGAAACATCTATAATTATTTGTTTATTGTTGATGTTTGTATTGTTAAATTACTCGACGCCCTGAAATACATGCCAACTTCAACAGCTGATGACAACCAATTGATATAATATAATATAGGACTGGGGAACCTTAGGCTCAGGCACCAAATGTGGCTCTCCAGAATGTTTGGCCCTCAGTATTCTGCCCAGGCTATGCCTTCTCTCCAAGCCACATCCTCTGTCCACTGGCCACACCCCTCACTAGCCCTGCTTTGCACCCTTCTTCAATATAACACAGGGGAAGAGACCTTTAGGCCAAGGACTGAATGTGATCCTCCAGGCATCACTGTTTGGCCCCTGGGAGCCTCCCCATGCCTCCTCCCCAAGCCATATCCTCTCTCCTCTGACGTCTGCTTAGCCAACAGATTTTTACCTCTGGCATCACCATTTTTTTCCCATTTGGCCTTGCCCCCACTGTCATCCTCCCACCCAAAGGTAGCCCACAAGGGAATGCAACCTTCAGGCTGAACAATGTTCCCAACTCTTGATGCAACAGTATGTGTTCTGTTTATATGCTTTTTCTCAACCAGCAGAGTAAGTTTTTCTCATCGCTTCAATATGCATAAGTATTTTTTTAAAAAAGTTATGTATTCAAACTGAAGCTGAATGATGAATCTAGTGTACTTTAGAATGAAAGAACAGAAGAGTTTTAAGCAGAAATGACATCTGTTGGATTATATTTTAAAAAGAGTAACCAGGCTACAGACACACTCAGCCTCCCTCCTCTCCCCCCCTCACACACAGACAGACTTTTCCTCAGATTAGGGATGGAAAGATCTGTCAATTTCAGTGCTCTCATTTTTCCCATCTTAAATTCAGTTTCTGCAGCAATTTTTTTAACAAAAAAAAAATCCTTATGAAAACCCTTCAGCATTTTAGTATGCAGTTTTGACTAATGTACACATTTTTGCAAGCAATTTATCCTAACATAATGCATTTTTGTATGTTATTTTCACTAATATATACACACTTTCCCCTAATATATAGATTTTTGTAGACATTGGTTGGAGAACTGCCTTGGAAAATGTGGATCACTGTGAATTTTGAAGGATGGCTGTGTTTCAGTTCTCATAATCTCAGTGTGAGCTGAGTTGAATTAATCCCCCATCCCTACCACAAATTCAAAATAGCATAATAATATTCAGTAAGCAAATATGAACATGCATTTGACAACTTCGGAGCAATGGCAGCTTTCACACTGCACTTTATTCCATTATTCTGACAATTTCTTACCTGGTAATTTGCGCATTACATTTGACCTTTCACACAATGTACAAGCTAGTTCTGGAATTCTAGTGGAATGTAGTGCAAATTTAGTGCTAATTTTCATGATAAATAATACCAGAAATAATCCGTTTGCAAGCTTGGGAACATGGAAAATCGCAGGAATTTTTTGCTAGCTGCAACCGCTCACATGACAGGCATCCCAGCATGCAGTGCGTTCCCATCCTTTAGGCACACTTTTTTCCCCTGATGAAAATTGCACCGGTATTCCGGCATAGGCACATGTAGCAGCAGCATTTCCCGCACACGCACCCTGTGTCTATGCAACTAAAAAAAAGGGGGAGAGGGGTTGCATGGCAATGGGATGAGACCTGAGACCTCCTACACAGGGGGGAAGTACAGTATGCATGTGTATAATGGGTGAGGGAACAAAAACGTTCATTGCAGCCATGTGAAAGATAGTTGAGCAAAATGCCCATACATCGGCTGAGAAATCTACTGTTCTTTAACGCAACAGGTACTGCAGTGTGAAAGGAAGTTTAGAAATTGGGATAGAAGAGCTACCATCTTAATCTGTTAAACTAACACAATCAGCCCCATGTTTGAAAGCAACCAATGTCTCCCTGTCTTTTTAAAATGCTGATTCTGGCATCTTGAGAAATGCTTAGGCCTTATTATAAACAGTAAGCAGTCAGTCAGGAATTTGCTTTTAGTCCTCCTGTCTTCCGAAACAAATTATTGTAACTATTGATCTGATGAGCTCATCCTGAGCCATCATTCATGAAGTGTGAACGGAGGATAGGAGACCTGGGGGAGGGGAGAGAGGAAATCCTTGGCAGCAATGTCTTTTGACATGAAGAAGGGCCTGAAGCCTTTTGTCCTGAGAGGAGAGAGAAAAGGCCATTCCCTTTAGAAATATGTGCTTTGAAGGTTTCAAAGCGTCTGAAAGATTCCCCCGCTATAAACGGACATCTGTAGTCTAAGCTGTACCTCAATAAGACAAGCGTGGTTGTCATGTCAAATCTCAACAGGCAGTCTCCGCTCATGTTCTCCTAAGTTAAGAAATTCTGCTCGAGCAGAGCGAAACATAACCTTTAATATTACATTCTGCCGGTACAAGCTTCGGCAACATGTAAGTGAGTCTTATCTCTAGATCTCAATGGATTTGGTAGAAGGCAGCCTTTCTCCTTCAGAGCTGTTGTCAGCGGAGAGTTCTTCCCCAAAGGGAATAGGAGCTCTCTTTGTTGTTCATGTTATAATCTTGTCAGAGGAAGAAAGATAACATTACACTAATATACCCATCAAACTGTTTGGCTTCTGAAGTCAGTTGTAAGCAAGCACTGTGCCTTTTTTTTTTAAAGCCACATCAGACAAAGCTATCCATAGCAGCCTTTGTCAATCTGGTGCCCTCCAGATGTTGTGGGCTGATGGGAGTTGTGATCCACAATATCTGTAGGGTACCAGGCTGGCAAAGGCCAGTTCTACAGGATTTACTAGCATAAGAAATCTAAAAGGGGAGAGGGGGAGAAAATAGAAGAAAGCCACAGAAATGCATTTGGAAGAGCAGAAGGAAGTACATAAACAGATCCTCTCTGGCCACCACTACTTCAAGGAAGATATTCAGTGTGCTATAGTGAAAAGAGGATCTCTTCCATTTGTTGTAACTAGGGACTCATCTATTCCATACATTTAAAGAACTATCTATTTATTTATTTATTTATTATACTTGTATACCGCCCCATAGCCGAAGCTCTCTGGGCGGTTTACAATAACTAAAAACATATACAATTTAAAAATACATCTTTTAAAAAACAATTTCAAAAACAATTTACAATTTTTAAACAATATAAAACACATGCTAAAATGCCTGGGAGAAGAGGAAAGTCTTGACCTGGCGCCAAAAAGATAACAGTGTTGGTGCCAGGTGCACCTCGTCAGGAAGATCATTCCATAATTTGGAGGCTACCACTGAGAAGGCCCTCTCCCTTGTTGCCATCCTCCGCGCTTCCCTTGGAGTAGGCACCCAGAGGAGGGCCTTTGACCTTGAACGTAGTGTACGGGTGGGTTCGTATCAGGAGAGGTGTTCCATCAGGTATTGTGGTCCCAAGCCGTGTAAGGCTTTATAGGTCAAAACCAGCACCTTGAATCGAGCTCGGAAACATACAGGCAGCCAATGCAAGTGGGCCAGAATCGGTTTTATATGTTCGGACCGTCTGGTCCCTGTTACCAACCTGGCCGCTGCATTTTGCACAAGCTGCAGTTTCCGAACCATCTTCAAAGGCAGCCCCACATAGAGTGCATTGAAATAATCTAATTTAGAGGTTACCAGAGCATGGACAACTGAAGCCAGGTTATCCCTGTCCAGATAGGGACGTAGTTGGGCCACCAACCGAAGTTGGTAGAAGGCACCCCGTGCCACTGAGGCTACCTGAGCCTCAAGTGTCAGAGATGATTCTAGGAGAACCCCAAGCTATGAACCTGCTCTTTCAGGGGGAGTGCAACCCCATCCAGGACAGGTTGGACATCCACCATCTGGTCAGAAGAACCACCCACTAGCAGCATCTCAGTCTTGTCTGGATTGAACCTCAGTTTATTAGCCCTCATCCAGTCCATTGTCGCAGCCAGGCACCGGTTCAGCACATTGACAGCCTCACCTGAAGAAGATGAAAAGGAGAAATAGAGCTGCGTGTCATCAGCATACTGATGGCAACGCACTCCAAAGCTCCAGATGACCGCACCCAACAGTTTCATGTAGATGTTGAACAGCATGGGGGAAAGAACTGACCCCTGTGGAACCCCATACTGGAGAGTCCAGGGTGCCGAGCAATGTGTCCCAAGCACCACCTTCTGGAGGCGACCTGCCAAGTAGGAGCAGAACCACTGCAATGCAGTACCTCCCACTCCCAACTCAGCCAGTCTCCCCAGAAGGATACCATGGTTGATGGTATCGAAAGCCGCTGAGAGATCAAGGAGAATCAACAGAGTCACACTCCCCCTGTCTCTCTCCCGACAAAGATCATCATACAGGGCGACCAAGGCTGTTTCTGTGCCAACACCAGGCCTGAAACCCGACTGAAATGGATCCAGATAATCGGTCTCATCCAAGAGTGTCTGGAACTGGCACGCAACCACTCGTTCCAGGACCTTGCCCAGGAATTGAACATTTGCTACCGGCCTATAGTTATTAAGATTTTCTGGGTCCAGGGAGGGTTTCTTCAAGAGTGGTCTCACAACTGCCTCTTTCAGGCAGCCAGGGACCACCCCCTCTCACAGAGAGGCATTAATCACCTCCCTGGCCCAGCTGGCTGTTCCATCCCTGCTAGCTTTTATTAGCGAAGAAGGGCAAGGATCCAGCACAGAAGTGGTTGCACGAACCTGTCCAAGCACCTTGTCAACGTCCTCAAGCTGCACCAACTGAAACTCATCCAAGAAATAGGGACAAGGCTGTGCTCTGGATCCCTCACTTGGTTCACCTGCTATAACACTGGAGTCTAAGTCCTGGAGGATGCTAAAGATTTTATCCTGGAAGTGCATTACAGCGGGCCTCAGATGATTCTACCATGTCCCTGGGGCCAGAGTATAATAGCCCCCGGACAATTCTGAAGAGCTCCACTGGGCGGCAGATTGATGATTTGATAGTGGCAGCAAAATATTGTTTTTATCTATCTAAATATCTAAATAGTCATGACTTTCTTCCCCCCCAAGAATGCTGGGAACTGTAGTTTTCCAAGGGTTCTGAGTGTTTTTAGGAGGCCCCCATTACCCTCACAGAGCTATAATTTCCAGAGTTCCCTAGGAAGAGGGTTTAATTGTTAAACCATTTAGAAACTGTAGTTCTGTGAGGAGAAAAGGGGTCTCCTAACAACTCTCAGCACACTTTACAAACTGCAGCTCCCAGCATTCTTTGGGGAAAGTCATGACTGTTTAAAGCGGTATGATAGTGCTTTAAATATATAGTGAAAATGGGGCCAAGGAATGGGTGGAACTGGCCCACAGAATCCTAAGCGATAACCCGGTCTCACCCAAGTTTGGAGGCAAATTTCTCCTGAAATGAAATTCAAAGGTGTAGCAGCTGCTCCTGGTTGAAATTTGTTGGGTTCCCTCATGACACCAGGAGGTTCAGCTAGGGTTTGCAACAAGATCTCAGCAAGGCTACTACAATTGAGACAGAACATCCCACAAGCACCTCCTTGGTAGTAAAAACACAATTAAAAAATAGCTAATGATTTGTTGCCATTTCATGACATCCAAAATCATCTGCCTGATTCAGCCTAAGGGTAGGGCCAACCATGCATCTCGGAATGAATATGCACAGATGATGTGATTATCATTCCTGAATCTACAGACCTCTGCAAAGACCGTTGTCTGCATAGAATGGCTGAATTTTCCTATTTTATGTCCATACTACCTGCATAGGGTAACCAAGGAGGATGGAAGAAACAGAAAGAGCCTGATTCCTGTATCACATGCTGCAGCTTTTCCAAAGGCTTTCTGTGTTCACATGCAAGTACGGTGCAATCAGGATGGGGCTATGCATGGGACATAATGTTCGTTAGTGCTACATGATGTTCAATGCAACAGACACATTCAGGAAATATACAGCCACAAGAGTGGCTGTATAATATAGCCAGCATGGATTTTTCACATTCCACCATGTTAAATTGAAATACCCCCATGCCATTCTGCTGCTTCCCATAAGCTCATTTCAAAATAATTTTTTACCAAACATACAGTCCTGAACTCAGGAATGCTTGCTTAACAACCCTCTAAGTTTTCATGGCAATACACAAAACACTCAGAGACAATCCAGACTTCAAAGTCTAACACAAGAGTAAAATAATTCAGACCCCTGTTGGACTTTTTTCTGTCAGTGGTCTCATAAATTGTTGAAATTAATTAAAAATCAGTCATGTTCACTAAGTATCTGTAATCCTATTACTGACCTTGCCCCATACTCTGACCTTCATCCTCTGCAGTTTAAAAGTTAAAAAAAATGTATGGCTAATTTTTTTTATTAATTTAAGAATATTAACATTGGCTCCTATGATAGTGTAGACATGCTCAGTAAGAACCAACTGTCAGTGTTCTAAAAGCCCGATTAGCAATTGTTTGGTTTGGCTAAACAGGGGGCCACCCCCACACTAGAAATTCATTCCACTTTAAACAGTCATGGCTTCCTCCAAAGATTGTTGTGAAGTGTAGATTGTGAAGGGTGCTGAGAGTTTGGAAACTCCTATTCCCCTGACAGAGCTCCAGTGGCCACAGTGGTTTAACAGTCAGCCTCTCTTCCCAGAGAATTCTGGGGATTGTAGCTCTGTGAGGGGAATAGGGTGTCTCCTAACAACTCTCAGCACCCTTCACAAACTACACTTCCTAGGATTCTTTGGGGGAAGCTGTGACTGTTCAAAGTGGAATAAATGTCTGGTGTGGATGTGGCCAGGGACAACTTTGGTTTAAATTTGGGTGGGCAGCTACATATGTCTGCTATAGAATAAAAAGGTGGGGACCCCCCAATAATAATACAGTTAACAATGTTTTCCTTTTTGGAAAGAGAAGGGTCTTTCCCTCTGTCCAGTGTCCACCCACCTAATCTCCTCCCCTCCTGTCAGGCCCAGGATGTGACTCAGGAACCAGACCAACGGCTGTAGTTAATTCGTGTTTTATTAGGGTAATGTCCAAACAAAGACTGCGTTTTCTCATGAAGCAATACAGGGATACAGGTCCTGCGGCATTGGGAGAAAGTTGACAGAGCAAGGGACTTCTTCCCACCTGTTCTTTAAGAAGGGGCCAAACGGGCGCACAATCTTTCGCTCCTCCTTAACTGCCCCTCAGGTACTGCCTCCTTCCCCCCCTTCTCTCCTGTCTTTTCAGCTGTCTGCGTGTGCGCGGTGAGGGGGGAAGCATCACCCCCTCCTCTTCTGAAGTTTCCAATTCCAGGATGGGGGATAGGGGAGGGGCTGATGGTAAACTGCCTCCCCGCTTTTCGGCTGTGAGCAGCCCTCCCTCTTCCCCCTCTTGCTCTGAGCCTGAAAGAGGGGGAGGCGTGAGAATGTCCAGGGAGGGCTCAGGCTCCCCGTTGCTAAGCGACCTTATCACTGGCAGTTCCTCTGTTTCATCTTCGCTCCAAAGGGGGGAAGTTCCTCCCCCTTCCCTCTGCCATCCATCCAAATACTCTTCTCCCAACTCTCCGGGATCCAGCTCCCCGGGATTGGGACCCCAGCTCTGCCTTCCGACACCATCCCCCCTCCCAGGCTGTGCCCCCCTCCCCTTGTCTGGCTTGGGACGGTGGGGAAAACGTTGATGGAAAAGTTTTACCAATTCTGGAGCATGCACATCAGCTGCATCTTCCCATGATCTGTCAGCCACCCCATAGCCTTTCCAGTGAATCAAGTACTGCAGCTTGTGGCGTCTGATCCTGGAATCTAAGATCTCCTCAACTTCAAACTCAAGCTGCTCATTTACCAGGAGTGGAGCTCAGGGAGGTTCCTCCGGCCGTAACTCACTGGGAGGGGCGGCTTTCGTTAAGAGGGATCGATGGAACACAGGATGTATTTTAAACGTGTCAGGCAGCTTCAGTCGGTACGCCACGGGATTGATTTGAGTTTCTATTTCGAAAGGACCCACCCTCTTGTCTTGTAATTTTCTACATTTGCCCGGCATCTGGAGGAAGCGGGTGGACAGCCATACCTGGTCTCCCGGTTGAAAGGGGGGGCCCTCCTTCCTGTGCAGGTCAGCAACTCGCTTGTACTCCGTTTTGGCTTCGTTTAACTGCTGTTTCAGTGTCTGTTGCGCCACTTGCAATTCCTTAAGGAAGTTCTCAGCTGCCGGTACCAGCATTCCTTCTGAGCTGCTTGGAAAGACTTTAGGATGGAATCCATAATTAGCGAAGAACGGGGTTTGTTGAGTGCTGGAGTGCAGAGAATTGTTGTAGGCGAACTCTGCAAAATGCAAATATGATACCCAGTCAGTCTGTTGATAGGACACATAACTTCGTAAATATCTTTCCAAAACGGCGTTCAAGCGTTCCGTCTGCCCATCTGTCTGGGGGTGATGGGCGGAGGAGAGTTTTAATTCCGTCTGCAACTGTTTCCACATTGATCTCCAAAATTTGGCTGTGAACTGAGTTCCTCGGTCTGAGACTACGCTGTTTGGCAATCCATGCAGCCGGTAGACTTCTTTTATGAATAACTTGGCCGTTTCTTTAGCCTCTAAGGCCCCTGCACAAGGAAGAAAGTGTGCCATTTTGGTAAGTAGATCCACCACTACTAAGATGGCTGTCATTCCTTGGGACTTGGGTAGATCAGTTATAAAATCCATGGAGATGTCCTTCCAGGGTTCGTGTGGGACAGGCAACGGTTGTAACAGTCCTGCTGGTGTCCCTGTTTGTGTTTTTGTCCGCAGACAGATAGAGCAGGACTTTACATAACTCTCAATATCCCGACGCATTTTAGGCCACCCGAAGTCCTTGGCCACGTTCTGAATGGTCTTGTAAATCCCAAAGTGTCCCGCTGTGATGGAATCATGACACTGGCATAGGATTCTGAGCCTTAATTCCCCTTCTGGCACATATCTGGCGGTTTTGAACCATAACAGTCCATTTCTCCAGTGAAAGGTTACTTCTGAGTCTTGACCTTGTCCCGTCTCCTGCTGATATTTTAGCATGTCTGCATCTTCTTGTTGTGTCTTTTTGAGTTCCTCTTCCCATGAAGGCTGGCATACTCCCAACGTTAATTTCTCTGGCGGGATTACATACTGAGGCTGGTCCTCGGATTCACTTTCTTTGTATTGTGGCTGTCTGGATAAGGCATCCGCTCTCTGGTTTTTGGCTTGGGCATGGTAAGTAATCTGGAAGTTAAACCTAGTGAAGAACTGGGACCATCTTATCTGTCTCTGGTTCAGCTTTCTGGCTGTTTGGAGGCTTTCAAGATTCTTGTGGTCGGAGCGCACTTCCATTCGATGAGAGGTCCCCTCTAGGTATTGTCTCCAGTTTTCAAAAGAGTCCTTGATGGCCAGCAGCTCCTTCTCCCAAACTGTGTAGTTCTTCTCTGCAGGCTTTAACTTCCGAGAGAAGTACGCACAGGGGTGCAGCTCCTTCCCTTCTTGGTCTAATTGTAGCAGGACCCCCCCGATGGCAAAATCTGAAGCATCTGCTTCCACTACGAAAGGGCGGTTCGGATCAGCAAAGCGCAGAATGGGCTCAGTAGCAAACCTTCTCTTCAGCTCCTCAAAGGCCTCGGTGGTGTTCTCTGTCCATTGAAACTTCTTCTTCCTCCTTAAACAATCAGTCAGAGGAGCTGTTAATTTGGAAAACCCTGGAATGAACTTTCTGTAATAATTGGCAAACCCCAAAAACGGTTGTACATCCTTTTTGGTGACAGGTTGGCCCCAGTCCAATATGCAGCTTACTTTCCCTGGGTCCATCTCCACGCCTTCCGCTGAGATTCGATATCCAAGGAAGTCTAGAGACTTGAGGTCAAATCCACATTTCTCTAATTTAGCATACAGGTGATTTTCTCTCAGTCTCTTCAACACCGTCTTCACATGCTGGTCGTGGTCTTCCTGGTTCTTTGAGAACACCAGGATATCATCTAAGTAACAGATTAAATACGTGTCCAACAAGTCTCTAAACACGTCGTTCATGAATTTTTGAAAAATTCCTGGTTCCACAAAGCCCGAACGGCATGACCAGGTATTCATACTGTCCGTAAGCGGTCAAGAATCCTGTTTTCCATTCATCTCCCTCCTTCATTCTGATCAGATTATACGCTCCTCTCAAATCCAACTTCGTGAAGATTTTTGCAGAGCGCAGTCGGTCCAGCAACTCTGAGATCAGGGGCAGTGGGTAGCTGTTGGGGATGGTGATCTGGTTCAATGCGCGATAGTCGTTACAGGGTCTGAGTTCCTCCCCTTCTTTTTCACAAACAATAGTGGCGCTCCAGCAGGGGATTGTGAGGGGCGTATGAATCCTCGCCTCAGGTTTTTATCCAGGAATTCCTTCAGGGCCTCCCTCTCATTCTCTGTGAGAGAGTAGATTCTCCCTGATGGGATGCTGGCTCCTGGCACTAGGTCAATCGCACAGTCGTAAGGGCGGTGGGGGGGTAAAGTCTCTGCCTCTTTTTCATCAAACACATCTTTGAATTCTTCATACTTTGGCAGCAGGGTCACTTGCTCGATCTCTTGCAC
Organism: Rhineura floridana; assembly: GCF_030035675.1. Lineage (NCBI taxonomy): Eukaryota > Metazoa > Chordata > Lepidosauria > Squamata > Rhineuridae > Rhineura > Rhineura floridana. Next base: position 49,532,715 of record NC_084489.1, read on the forward strand.
TGCCCCCGCTAAGGTGTTCTTGATTCCTTCAGGTTGACAGTTCTCCTGGCAATACTGTGAGGTGAACCACACCACCGCCTCCTTCCAACTTATTTTGGGTTCATGCTTTGCTAGCCAGGGCATTCCCAGAATCACCTCAAAGTTCGAGAGATATGACACGTATAGCGAAATGAACTCTTCGTGCCCAGGGATTTGAAGTTTCACTTCCTCCGTGGCTTGTGTCACCCCTCCTGACTTCAGGGGTCTCCCATCGATAGTCTCCACAGCTAGGGGAGTGTCCAGTTTCCACCGGGAAATTCCATGACGCTTGACTAACTTTGCATCAATAAAATTTGTGGAGGCTCCACTGTCAATTAAGGCAGTGGAATTAAACACCACTCCTCTGGAAGTTGTAATCCGAATAGGCAAGACCAACACCCCCTTTGAGGGAGGTTGGATCGTTGGGGGGCCTTTATACAACGCTGCCCCCAGTCCACCGGCCTGCACGTGGACTGGGTGTTCTAGTTTCCCGACGGCTCGGCTTTCCCCCCTTTCAGTCCACAGTCTCTGGCCACATGGCCCGGCTTTGAACAATAAAAGCATAAACGTTCCCGGCATCGTCTTTCCTTTTCTTCTTCCGACAGTCTTGGCCTAGCCCCTCCCTGTCCCTCAGTTGCATTACCTGCCATCCCTGCAGTGGGAAGGGTCTTGTTGCGGGATGCCGAGGCTGAGTATCTCGGGACCTCCTGCTTCCTTTCCAGGCGCCTTCCTTCCATCCGGTGATCTATCTGTAGGCATAGCCGGATGAGCCCTGGTAGGTCAGCGGGGGCGGAGGTCCTGGCCAACTCATCCAGGATTTCAGCATTTAATCCACTCCGGTACATAAACATCAGGGCGGCGTCATTGTAACCAGTTTCCTGGGACAGAATTTTAAAAGCGTTAGTGTACTCGGAAACAGTCCCTTTAGCTTGCTTCAGAGCGCCTAGTTGCCGCGCTACTGTTTCAGCCCTTTGCGGGTCTTGAAACATCTCGGTCATCTCCTGTATAAATCCTCTGTACCTTCCTAAGACAGTATCCTTTCTCACGAGATACGGAGTCACCCATTTTGCAGCTTCTCCCTCCAGGAGGCTAATCACGAAAGCTACTTTAGCCCCATTGTCTGGAAATTCCGTGTGCCTGACATCCAGATATAACTCACATTGAGCCACGAAGGTTGCCAACTGATCACTTTGTCCCGCATACTTTGGGGGCAATCCAATGGGAACCTTTACTACGGCAGCTGGAGGGGCTGTTCGCATCTGGTCTATCGTGGCCTTCAAGGTTTGATTATCCGTCTTCAGCGCCTTGACTGCTGCTAGCAGGGCTTGAACATCCATCTGCAAATCAGCTACCTTAGTCCTCAAGAGTTCCACTTCTTCCGTCTCAGAAGTGGGGTCTGTCCCCCCCGCTGCTCCCTTTGACATCTTGTCCCAGTCAAGTGAAGAGAGCGTTGAGGGTGATTTAGGTGGCTCTGTCAAGCTGTCAGGCCCAGGATGTGACTCAGGAACCAGACCAACGGCTGTAGTTAATTCGTGTTTTATTAGGGTAATGTCCAAACAAAGACTACGTTTTCTCATGAAGCAATACAGGGATACAGGTCCTGCGGCATTGGGAGAAAGTTGACAGAGCAAGGGACTTCTTCCCGCCTGTTCTTTAAGAAGGGGCCAAATGGGCGCACAATCTTTCGCTCCTCCTTAACTGCCCCTCAGGTACTGCCCGCCTTCCCCCCCTTCTCTCCTGTCTTTTCAGCTGTCTGCATGTGCGCGGTGAGGGGGGAAGCATCACCCCCTCCTCTTCTGAAGTTTCCGATTCCAGGATGGGGGATAGGGGAGAGACTGATGGTAAACTGCCTCCCTGCTTTTCGGCTGTGAGCAGCCCTCCCTCTTCCCCCTCTTGCTCTGAGCCTGAAAGAGGGGGAGGCGTGAGAATGTCCAGGGAGGGCTCAGGCTCCCCGTTGCTAAGTGACCTTATCACTGGCAGTTCCTCTGTTTCGTCTTCGCTCCAAAGGGGGGAAGTTCCTCCCCCTTCCCTCTGCCATCCATCCGAATACTCTTCTCCCAACTCTCCGGGATCCAGCTCCCCGGGATTGGGACCCCAGCTCTGCCTTCCGACACCTCCCCTCCCTCCCTCTAACCCCTGTCCCCTCCCCTTCAACCGTACATGTCCCCTTCATTCCCCCTCCTTTTTCCTGCCCCTCCCCCACATCCGTTTCACACATACTAAGCATTCACAGGAGTAAATCCCATTTAACTTAATAAGCATGCAAATGATCGAACCTGCCCTCCCCTCCTCTTTTCTCCTCTCCCTATCTTCTGCTCTTCTTCTCCCCTTTCCTTCCCCCTCCCTCCTCCTCTACTCTCCTTCATCTTCCATCTCCCCTCCCCCTCCTCTCCCCTACCCCCCACCCCTTTCCTTTCCCTTCCTTTCCCCCCTCTTCTCCTCCCCACTCCAGCCTTCCCTCCCTCCCCTTCTCCTCCTCCCCTGTTCACAGTTTTACATATCCTAAACATGATTACATGGGAGTAAATCCCATTGAGCTCAATAAGCATGCAAATGCTCAAACCTGCCTTCCTACCCCTCCCTCTTCCCCTGCCCTCCCTCCACCTCCCCTCCTCCTCCCCTCCCCTACCACTCCCTCCTCTTCCCTGTGGTCAGTTTCACCTATCCTAAGCATGATTGCAAGGGAGTAAATCCCATTGAACTCAATAAGCATGCAGATTATCTATCCTTTCTCACCAAATTTGCAGGGGATCCTATTTCGTACCTCCCAGATTAAAAAGCAGAGAAATTAATAGCAAAAAAAAACCCTTGCAGTTTAAGAATATTAAGAGTTTCTATATATTTCCTACTACCACCTCCGTACAGATTGAGATATTACCTCTCCCACCCTCTAAATTGATCTATGGGGATAGGGGCCTCATCAATGCTGTATAGCACTAGGCCAGGCATATTTCAATGTCATTAACATGTGCCTCATGAAAGAAACTAACAAACCTATAGCACTGTATAAATATAAGCTCACAAAAGATAGGGGAGTCCAATGGTTTCACCTACATTGCCATTTCCCCACCTTCATTTTCAGCAGTCATTTGCAGATGGGAAAGTGCAGAGGTTTAATTGATGCCTTGGGTGTACATTGAGCATAAGGTCCCCCTTAGTAAAATATGTTGTTTATTGTACTCAAGAGAAACACCTTCATAATTCATCAGGCACTTCTGGGAAATAGAAGCCATTAAATTAGACAGAAAAGAAAAGAAGTGGAGCAACCAAATTAGTCTATTTGCAGTACATGCTTGTGTTCATTCAGGAGATCCTGAAAATCCACAGTCCCTATTTTGGTATGGCTGGGATCTGAGAGAGCAGTTTGAGGGGTTAGAAAAGCTATGGTTAGGTTAATTGTTATGTTGGGGTTAGCTTAAGTTGTTTATTCCTGAAATTCAGTCTACCGGGTCAGTGTGAAGGTTAACCATCATATTTTTGACACTTCTAGCAACTGTATTTGATGATCCACATGCCTCGATCTCAGAGGTATGAGATGCCAGGGATGAGGCTCCAGGTATAAGATTCAGAAATGAAGCAATTCTTGGCTAGTCAGGAGAGTGACAGGATGGCGCTCTACATTATAGCAAGTGCACTATCGCCCCTGGTAACATAAATAAGACAATGTACAGGAATAGATCATGTTTTCTAAAAGAAAATAAAAGTTAGCTAACATTTTTGCTATGTCTGGATTTGAAAGGCCATTAGTATCCAGGTGTGACCTGCTGATGTGAAAACTATATCTACCTATCCATGTGAATGGCCTATGGAGGTCCTATGAGCACATTAGCTCAGAAGGGCAGAGAGGGTTGTATATGTATACATACATAGGATATCCTGATAAATAGAACTTTTTGAAAACCAGCAATCTTAATGCTATGGGGATTTTTTTTCCCTCATAGAGGTAGGGGGCACCCTCCAATTCTTAAAGCCCTATAATCACCACCAATGGCTCCTTTCATAGCTATCGAAAATGACTTGCATGTAGATCACGCTACACAGCAAAACTGAACACGAACTTTTTTCTGTTTTGTACTGCAAAAAAAGGAGATACAGGATAACAAAAGTATTATTATTATTATTATTAGAATTAGAATTAGAATTAGAAGTCAGCACAAAAATAAAATTGTAATAATAATTAATAAATAATAAATTGTCACTGTGTGTGATTTAAAACCTTTCTTTTTAATCTGGGCTTTGAGCCTTCTTTGATATTTTGTCTGCTGTGAGTTTTGTTTTTATATTGTTTCACAGTTTTAATATGCATCACTCTGAAGAGCAGAATATAACTGATTTTAAATAAATATAAATAAAATGAACAAAATTATTTTAAAAATACAACAGCAAATATTCTCAGTGAATACCAACATTAATAGTCAAGAAGTCTCTTTATATATAGGGATGGGGAACCTGTGTCACACCAGATATTGTTGGAGGGCCACGGGTTCCTTGGGACTGACAGGCACTGGAGTTTGTCAACATATGGAGGTTGCCCATCCCTGCTGCACACTGTTCTGCAATAAAATGATGAGGCTTCCACCACTCCAAAATGTGGAATTCAGATATTATTATTTAAATCTCTGTTGAAAGGTAACTGTGTTTGTCTCCCTTGTTTCCTTTGTGGCCCTCTCATCGTCCCTATCTACCACCTGCAATAGTGAGCAGATCTCCAGGTGCGTGACACCAACAAGTAAGGTATGGGTGACAGCACCACAGAGGGAATGCGGAGTAAGAAGAACCTTCCCATAGCCAGAAATGCTGGCAAAGACTTCATGTTCATTGGTAATAACAACAGGAGTAGTGTGCGTACCCTGAACCTTACCAAATCCAAAAACTGTGCTATGAAAAGCTGATTTAAACAAGCAGAATATATTATTGCACACATATTTTTCCTAGCATATGTTTCTTGAAGAAAAAATGCACATAAAATGCAAATATGTATTTTGGCCGTGTCTTGATTACAGATGGAATGATCCGTCAATTTCAGTTCTCTCAGTTTCTCATTCTTTGCATCTTAAATTTGATTCTCTACATTTCTGCATTTTTTAAAAAATTTCTCCAACATTTAATGATAATTTTTTCCTACTTACTAAACACATTTTTGTATGTAGTTTTGACTAATGTACACATTTTTGCAAGCAATTTATCCTGACATACTGTATTTCGCTAATGTTGTTTTTACCAATATATTCATTTTGTGCACACTTTCCCCTAATATATGCATTTTTGTGAACATTGCTTGTTTGGAGAACTGCATTGCAAAATTCAGATGTGCGAATTTTGAAGGATAGCTGTGTTTCAGTTCTCATATTGTTTCAGAAAATGAGAATTTGACATATTTATCTTTAAATGTGAACTGAATTGAATTTCTCCCCCATCCCTAATCTTAATAAAGCTGTGTCTTTTGAGTCAGGTTAGAAGCCATCTATCTTGGTGTTCGTCTTGTGTGGAGTGACTGGATAACTTGTGTTGCTTAAGTAATATTTTTTCACTTTGGATGAACTCTTTGGGAATTTTATATTTGTATTCTATTAAATTTCATATTTTTATGATTATAAAGTGCTTTGGGATGCTCTTGAGTGTGTGAAGCAATCTGTAAATGCAACAAACTAAATTCACTTGTGTCCCTGTTGGGCAGGAAATTTAAAGGGCAATGCATTTAGTGTTTGCGCTGAAACACAGGTTTAAAATACAAACGTTCTAGTTTCAGTTCTTTCTCTACTGCCCACTTCAACAGCTTCTTGCCAGGGTCACAATGCTATCTATCTAATGTATGAATGAACATTTCCCTAAAGAGGAAGTTTATATTCCAGAGATAGATTTTCAAGGGGTTCATTAAAAACATTCAGAGTTCAGTGAGTTTTACCGACTTGCATTCTTGTGTTTAAACAAGTTTTACTGTTCACATAAAAGTTAATTTTTCAATGTCTGGAATCTGAATTATTAACATATCGTTGTGCAGCATACACTTTTAGGACGCCAGAGAGCTAGTGATGCCTTTTCCATATATTCTACATTAAGGGAAAAGACAGAAAGAGCTTTCCTTTTTAAAAAAGATTCACAGAAGGTTCATCACAGCTTCAAAACTAAAAAGACAAATGCACAAATCAGTAAATAGTTATAAAATGTTTAGAAGCCATTTTGGCATGTAAGCGGTATGTAAAACAATACTACTACAATGACTACTACTAATAATAACAATAATCTGATTCACTCATGGGTTTTGCCCTTCCCTGTCTGCTCCCTTCTATTGCTTCCACCTCCTCTACCAGATTTGTGTGCATGTGTGCTAGAGAAGAGTGCTGCAGCCATCCTTCCTTAGAGTCTTGCAGTGGTGTAGTAAAAGGGGAAACAGAGTTCCATGACTTTTTTCTTCAGAAAAAGAGTGATGGTATCATCTGTAGGAATAGTAGAGTAATTGATGGACCTTCCTTGTTCTGCCAAGTAAATGTGGTGATAAGTTTGCTTGTGATAGCATAGAGGAAGTTACAAAGTGAGGAAATAATCAAGCAGAGGCTAGATACCACTTTCCTTTCCTTTGATGGGGTTCCTACTTCATGCTAGCAGTAAAACTTCTTTGCAACATTGTTTGCAGTTCTAATTACAAGCTAAAAGTTGCATCAGCAGGTTGAAAATTTTGTTGTTGCTCAAGCTCAATGTGTATACAAGGTGAACAAGTTAATCAGTTCAATGGAGCTTACTCACAGGGCAATATGCGTAGGATTACAATGTACCTGATCCTAATAAAATGGTTGTTATGCTATGTACTGCTGCTCTTTGATATGGATGTATGTGGGTGCTGATCAACACATAAATGATCAACATAGATGCCTGCATATTTGGACTCTCCTTGAGGGCTTGGCTATTTATTTAAGACATTTATATGCCACTTAATCATGCACATTTCTAAGAGATATATATAAAAACAAGTGATACATGAAATAAAAAAAATTCATCATATAATCAACTACTACTTTAAAATACCTGCTGAAACAAAAAAAGTCTTCATGCACCTGAAGTTCAACAAGGAGGGTGCCTGTCTAATCTCAGTTGGGAAAGAGTTCCACAGTCACTGCATGACTGCACCGGTATGAAGACATTTTATTCCTTTTAAAAATTTGGTCAACTCCTGACCACCAGCAGTAAATGTCTACCAATGGAATTCGCTCCCATGCACAGGATTGCTGTCATGCTGATCCTAACAAATATATTATTCTATGTGTACTGCAGTTCATAGATGTATGTGTGTTAATCATATTGGATCAACCCAATTGCCCTCATTTTTTGATTGTCCTTGGGGGCATGGCTATGGGAGTCTGTCATGATGAGCTCCTGTATTTCAGAATTTACCACTATATCACCAGAGGACTGTACAAAATGAGATGATCATCTATTGCAGCACATAGCTGGGAAATGAAGAGGCAAGACAAGATGAGGTGTGGGCTTTTACAGCGTTTTTTGGGCATCGGGTGCAATTCTGTTGAATGAGTTCTGCTTTTTGGAGTGTTTTGCTTTTAGGCGGGGGTCTGGAACGTAACCCGCCATATGAGTGGGGCCCTACTGTACATGCTTGATTGCATAATAAAATGATCTGCGGAGACAAGTGTGGAACCTATCTCATCCCCAATTGGGTGAGGGTGCCCTGCCATGGGAAAGGGGTGGTGGTCCAAGCCCAATCCTCTGTTCTGGGCCCCATCCCCACAGGGTGGTTAGGGAGGCCTTCCTGCTCCACCCCCCAGGGCTGAACAACTCTGAGTGGGTGTTACAGGTTAGCCCCAAAGGTGAGCCTTGTCCTGCCAACTGGCTGCACAACCTGGAAGGCAGGCCTCAGAACACACCGATGACCTTAAAGGGTGCCCAAGGGTGGTCACCAAACCCTACCTTGTGAAATTCTGCACATATCCACCACAGAAGAGGACAAGCCTCAACTTAGTCCCTCTTCCCCCACCTGTGGCAAATTATTTCACACAGGGCACTCTGCAGATCAAAAGACATTCAAAATGGCTGCCCCATGAAGAAGCAAAATGTGCTCCAAAATGGCCACCACACAAAATGTGTTCACAATGGCTGCCCACACAAAGGAGCAAAATATGTCCCAAAATGGCCACCATACAAATTGAATTCAAAATGGCTGCCCCCAAGAAGAAGTAAAATGCGCTCTAAAAGGGCCAAAATGTGACCAAAATTGGTGGAAAAAACCTAATGGCCCCAACAGCCTTCAGCAACCCCTGGGCATAGGCCCAACCACTGCCCATCAAACCACACGGGCCCAAAGGCCAGAAGGAGTCCCACAGCAACACTCCTGCTCTGCACACACTGCACAGTAGGAGTGCCCAGCAGCTGATGGTCTTGTCGACACTGCCGCCTCCGCGCTGCCACTCCACACACAGTCCATGCTGCTGCTGTGCCACCGCTCAGCCTTGCCTCTGCTGCACTCCAGCTGCCGTGCTCCCGACCACTCAGCCCTGCCTCCACTGTGCTCCAGCCACCGCACTCCAACTGATCGCAATCTGAAGAGCCACAAAGCACCGTGCTCCAGCTAATCATGTTGAGCTCACCACTGAACAGCTGATTGCCTCTCGTGTTACAGCTGATCAGCCTCCTTCATCCTTCCCACGCTTCAAAGGAACAAGCCTCCAGCCAAAGTAAGTGCGGACCTGCTCTGTTGTCACGCAAGGCCAAAAGAGGCTGAAGAGAGATGGAGCAGGGCTTAAATAGGCATCCTGTTCCATCCTCTATGTGACAGGCGTGCATGGCCATGACGCATCGAGGAAAGGGGCTTTGAAGCCATGCCAGATCTTCCCTGGCATGGATGCAAAGGCCCACCATCGTCAGAGCCCTTGGGTCTGATGACAGCGGGAATTTCCCCCATTAATACACAGTACACCTGGGGCCATGGCGAACCTGATCCACTGACTTTGCACAGAGCTCCAAAGGGTAAATGGCATTATCTTCTCCCACCGCAGACATGCAACTATGGGACACAGGAGCCATGCCAGCAATAGTGGATGCGAATGAGTGGGAAGGCAGGAAGGGAAGACTAATGGCTTTACTAGCATTCAGTATCCCCTTTTGGCTGTAAATCTGTGCTTGCAGCCTGCCTTAAGAACACATTGTGGATCCTCTTTGTGTATTCCATCTGTCTTTACCCCAAGGTTGCAGTGCAAAAATGGTGCATACATACTGTATGTTCCATGCCCAAACCTACTCTCTCTCTCTTTTTAGAACTTCCTGTTCAGAATTTCCCTCTATGGTGCCTTCAGATTATGTATTTATTGAGCATCCTGATTTGCTTGAACAATGCTTTCACAGAGGTCAGGTTATCTCTGGTCTTTATTCAACCTTTGCTCTCATTCATTAGCAGGGTTGTTATACAACAATGAACATTCATCCTGATTTGCTTGTGAGGCATGTATATGTTTTCCTGTTAAGTCATTCATGCATTCCACATGTTTTAGTGCATTTTCCCATCACTTTCCTAACTGCAAAAAGTCTGTTTCCTTTTTAAAGTGGATTTGTTGTTTTAGGGCAACAAAGCACTCTAACAGCATAAACCTATAGTTCCAGTGTGTGCTTGAATCACTCCTGCAAAATACTGAGTCTAGAGGCATCCCTAGAGACCTTTGACTTCTTTTAGATTTCAAGCTAGCCAATTTGGTCTAAGAAACATTTTAAGGGAAACCCCAAGAAAAATACCATACATGTCCCAGTGACATTTCTTGAATTTAGGAAAATGTAAGGAGCAATTTGAGACAATCTGCAGGTCCGGTTTCCATACAGGAAATTCTGCCGAATATCTGAACGTCATCTGATTGTGATGGTCAAGTTCTAAATCCCTCTAAGAACAACAGTGGTTTCCCCTAGAGCTGGTTTCTTCTACTTATCTTAGTGATTTAATGCCCAGTTGTTTTCCCAGAAAGGCAGCTGCAATTTTAATTGGCATTAACAATACAGGTGAAAAACAGACACTAGTAAACTAAAGATCTGCAGCCTAATCCACAACCTTGTTAACTGAAAGTGCTAAAATTTAAACTGATTTAGTGCTCTTGAAACTCAATTGGGTTGTGGATTATGCTGTTGGCTTTCAATGAATGCCAAAAACTTATAGCATAGTCTTTCAGTAGCCAGGGACAGATGCTATTTACTTCTAGTTGCTGGATGTTAGGAACAAAGATTGTTGTAATTCTTGTGACCAGATATGGGGAGATCTATCTGTTTCGGTTTTCTCTGTTTCTCAGTGGTCCAATCTTAAATTCATTTCTCCACATTTCTGCAACAATTTGCATTTTTTGTAAAAACAAAACAAAAAACAATCCTCATGAAAATTCCTCAGCATTTAACTGTGAATTTCCCCTAGTATATGCATTTTTATAACATTCTTTGCTTGGAGAACTGCATCACAACATTTAGATAAGTGTGAATTTCAAAGGATGGCTGTGTTTCAATTCTCATGGTGTTTCAGAGAGTGCAAATTTCATAGATTTGGCTTTGAATGCAAACTGAATTGAATTTCTCCCATCCCTACTTATTTATTTATTATTTGCTTTATATCCCGCCCTTCCTCCCAGCAGGAGCCCAGGGCGGCAAACAGAAATGCTAACAACACTTTAAAACTGTTGGATATGTGTGTACGTGTGTATGTGCCTCACATGAGTAGGAGAGCAGAAACTGTAGTTATGGGGTTAATCCAGCCAGAGTGAGCACCAAGGACGTTGGCAGGCAGCTGTGCCCAGCGAGGCCAATCTTATCTACAAAAGGCTGGAGAGAAACCGAAAGAAGCTCTGTGGGGGAAGCAGTTCTTGCTAGGGAGGTGTTGTATCCGTGAGGGAAAGAGAAAAGCCTTGTATGCTGTTTTGCTACTTTAATGTCCAAAGTAAAGGACTCTTAAACAAGTTCTCTGTCTATGCTTGGATTTCTTGAACGTTTCGCTGTTCACCTGTACAGTGCCGGACACGCAATTCCACACGCACCAACAAAAACATCAAAAAAGACCTTAAAATACATTAAAACAAAACAACATTAAAAACATTTTTTTAAAAAGTCTAGGATAGGTCTCAACTTAAAAGGCTTGTTGAAAGAGGAAAGTCTTCAAAAGGCACCAAAAAGATAGCAGAGATGGCACCTGCCTAATATTTAAGGGGAGGGAATTCCACAGGGTAGGTGCCGCCACAGTAAAGGTCTGATTCCTATATTGTGCAGAACGAACCTCCTGATAAGATGGTATCTGCAGGAGGCCCTCACCTGCAGAGCGCAATGATCGACTGGGTATATAAGGGGTAAGATGGTCTTTCAGGTATCCTGGTCCCGAGCTGTATAGGGCTTTGTACACTAAAACTAGAACCTTGAACTTGGCCCGGTAGCAAATGGGTAGCCAGTGCAATTCTTTCAGCAGCAGGGTGACATGTTGGCGATACCCTGCCCCAGTGAGCAGTCTCGCCACCGCATTTTGCACCAGCTACGGCTTCCGGACCAACCTTAAGGGCAGCCTCACATAGAGCGCATTACAGTAATCCAGCCTGGAGGTTACCAGTGTGTGGACAACAGTGGTCAGGCTATCTTGTGGCCTTCCTTAAAGCATCTGGATGGCCAATGATGGAGCAAGAATAATGGGATAGGTGAAGGTCTGGTTTGTCATTTGCATGGAAATTCTTATTCCTGTTGAGAGAGAAAAATGTGTTTGAAAGCTTAACTCTAGTGTCTTTATTAGGATGGTATCCCCCCCCCAACAACAATACCCCTGGAAGGATACTACATCATGACGTAGCATCCTTCTAAAGAGGCACTGTGTGTCAAAATGACCCCAGATTGTGCTAGGAGTGCCACCATTTTCTGCTGCAGGGGAAAGGGGAAGAGATATCTTTGCTCTCAGGAATTTCATTTATTGTTGTTGTTGTTTCTGCTTTTTTCCATTTGGCCCCAAGGAGTGTCTTACAACAGTATAAAGGAGAAGGAATTCCACAATTTAGGGGCTGCCACAAAGAAAGCCCTCTCCTGAGCCACCAATCTCCACACTTCTGAGGTGGTGGAAATAACAAGAGCCCCCCACACCTCAGCCAATCTTAACACCAAACATGGTCTGTAAGGATAAAGGTAGATTTTGGGATATTTGGGGCCTAAATCATAATAACCTAACCTTTTCCCCACAAAGGCGTAAATTGATTTTTACCAGCCCACCCCCAAAATTGATTTAAGGTGCCCCCCTATATTCAGAGTAAAGAACAGCCCTGAAAGTTAGGGTTCCACTTACAGCTCCACTCTAGCAAATTGTTCATTAGTTAACTTACTATTATTGTATTTTTACTGCTAGGGGTCAAAAGAAGTGCCAAAGTAAGTTGACCAGCTTTAGGAAGTATGTACCTTGAACCGTGTGTGTGCACACATGCGTGCAACAAAATGTCTTGTGACAGTACTGTTGTAGCCCAACATTAGAGCTGACTTGCCAGGCTTTTAAAATAGATATACACAGAAACTCAGATCATATCTGAGCTGCCAGCTGCCAGTAGGGAACCAGAAGTAAGATTTTGAAGCAAGCAGGTAACAAATTGAAATAGGTGGCTCAGAAAATCCCTTCCCCCTTCACATCTGCTTTCCAGAGAAGATAGTAATGTTCTGAATTAATTAGTGCCAATCTATCTTTCATAGAATGCATCTCAGCCACAGTTCTGTAATGAATTGTACAGAACAGAAAAACGTAGCCTTCTCTGATAGATGTGAAGTGGCACCACAGCTGTACATATCTGACCCCCATTTTATATAGTTTTAGCTCACTGACTCCCTCTTTCTCTCAATCTCCTGGAGTGAGCTCTCAGCAGCAGTCACCAGATCACCCATACATCTTCTGCACCATTTCGGTCAATGAACTATAACCTTGCAACAGGGCTGTAATGTTTCTGGCACCCGGAATGCTGGCTGCTTGTCAGGATGACATATAACCTAGAAGATGTGCTTAAGAACAAATAACCTCAAAATTGTTAACATGCCATCTGTCTTGATATTGAAAAGCATGGAGAGGGTTCAGAACAACACCAATGGAAAAAAATGAATCAATGATCAAGACTGGAGACCAGCTGAGCTAAAGTCCCCTTCCTTCACTTGTTACTTGTGTGAACAGGACATCAAATTATTATTAGTAGGGAGAAGAGCCATGCTCTTATTTATTTATTTATCTATCATTTCAGATTTATTTATTTATTTATTTATTTATTTATTTATTTATAAGAATATTTATTAACTCCCAACATTAAAAAATATCATGGTGGTGCACAATAAAATAATTAAAACTTCAAAAAATTATACAGTCATAAACCCTCTAAATTCTAAAATAAAGACATAAAGATGCAGTTTTGCAAAGTTGAAAACCGGAAGAAGAAGAAGAAGGTAAAAGTAGCAATTCAGCATTTTTCCTCCCAAGTTTCTCCAGAGCATTCCTTTTCATGGGGACTGGGAGAAAATGTGAAGAAGGACTGCTTCTCTTCACACATCCCTTTCCTCCAGCCCCGCTGCCAATGCTGCTTCCTCTAAAGAGGTCTTTGTGATTTCAGTGCACCTGATCATGCAGTCCCTGTGCAGAATAGATCTAACAAATCACAGAGAGTGTCTGTACCCTGCTATGTATCATAGTCCCTTAATGCGGCAACAAAGTTCTCCAAGGTCAGAAAAGCAGTTTATCAACCTCTTATATCTCTTAGAGCAGACAATAAATTTATTCTAGTGCTGGAATCTATGAATATTTCAGATCCTACATGAGATAAACTGTATTGCTTAGGATGCTCCCTGTGTCATTGTCAACGAACACCAAACACTGTCATTGCTGCACACATGCAATGCCTTGATATTGCTCCAAGTGCAATAAAATTTAACGCTACCTTGTTTGCATTTTCCTTACAATGCCCTCCAGGTCCAGTCTTGTACATTTATTTGTCAGCAAACAGGCCATTACTAGGGCAAACTCCCATTCGCAGATAGATGGAAAACTCTTAATGTTTTGATTCATTGCTCAATTGCCAGTTCTTTAATTTCTAATCAGGATAGAAATTAACTCCAGGAAGATAAAGAGCAACGCATGCCTTAAATTACTTTCTGCATTCACTTAATGCAAAGCTTGCTCCTGACACCATCTGTCTTAATTTGGATTAATGTGAAATTAGTAAAACTCTTTGTCTACCTAGCTTAAAATTAGTTTACTGCACTGTTATCCTTTACTATTTGTAAAAGCGCTTAAGGTATACTTATTGAATGCATAAACTGGCATGGGGTAAAGCTGAAGCAAAACAGCATCTCCCAACGGCCACCCCCACTGCAGGCGGTAAATTGGGGCAACTGTTTAAATTATTCTGGGCTTGGGTTGTTTATTGTGCTTGTGGGTCCTTTTTTCTTCTTAAAATTTTCTGTCAGGGTGGCTATACCCTCCTGCACTTAAAAGATACAGTGGCTGGTGCAAGAGCTATGGTCACTGAAGTTGGGACTTTATTTTCTGAGGTGGGGATGGGGGACCTCAAACCTAGGGGCCAAAGGCAGCCCTGCAGATCTCTCTGTTTGGCTCTTGGCAGTCTTCTCCCTCCTCCCGCCGCCTCTCTCCCCAGTCCCTCTCCATGCCCTCCTGAAGGGCTTTTGCCTGGCTGCAGTAGGTCTTTTCACTGTGATAAAGCCTCTTGCTTGCACAGATGGAGGTCAGTGCATGTGGTTGTGGTGATGTAGAAGCCTCTGGCATCTGCACGGATGACATGTATCCTACAGTACAAACTAAGAGTTGCATCCATTGTTCTGACCACTTTTGCTCTGGCCCCATCTACCACTGACATGCAGATTCTAAAACAGCCTTTCCCAACCAGTGTGCCTCCAGATGTTGTTGGACTACAACTCCCATCTTCCTGACCATTGGCAATGCTAGCTGAGGCTGATGGGAGTTGTGGTCCAACAACATCTGGAGGCACACTGGTTGGGAAAGGCTGCTCTAAAACCTTGCCTATATGGAAATGTGGATCTCCAATTGAAAAAGGATTCCCACTCCTCCTCTGTGGGAACATGTCCTTCAACTGCTAGGTTAAGCTGCCCAGTTTGGCTTCTACTGATTTTTTTTTTTTACCTAGCACACCACCCAAAATTAATCTCCAGCCATATTAATATAAAAATCGCCTAGTTTCACCTTATGCCTGTTTTCCACCTACCATAGAACTTGTGTGTGTTTGCCTAAGGATGAAGACAGACCTAAGTAATGTCTGGATTTTATATTCTGAAAGGTGTATATATTAGGCTGGAGGGCACAACCCTATCACCATCCATTGACTATATAATCTATATATTCTTGAATTACACAGAAGCCTTTTTCTGTGTTCAAAAGAAAAGGAAATGAAATACATGAGGTAGGCCACGTATATTTGTTGTAAACCAGTTTGATTTTTGAAAAAAATGAAATTGCAGTATAGAAGTATTTTAATAAATAAATAAATACAATCACAGCTATGTTGAAATCCTGGGAGGTGGGAGGTTAAAAGGAACTAGAAAAAGTGATCTCCAGACTTGCATTGTCCCTCTTTCTTTTCATATCTCTTCAGATTCTACTGCCTCCCTTGCATGTGGAACCTAGCTGTGACTTCTCTCATTGACTAAGGCTGCAATTCAATACACACTTACCTGGGAGTAAGTCCCATTGAACCCAATGGAGCTTACTTCTGAGTAGACATGTATGGCATTGCAGCCTAAGATGGGAGGTAGCTTGCAGATTGGGTAAGAACTGGGAGCATACTGCATAGACATTTTGCTTTCTGAACTTATTTGAAATAAAAAAGCAAGCTGGAATTTGAGCCAGATAGTGGTAGAGATGGGTAAAGGGTGGCATGTTTGTAATCCAGGCAGAATGGCGCTCCGGCCAAGGCAGGGGCGTGTTTGCCACCACCCCACTTTGGCAGAAGGCTTGGGAACATTCCCGAAGGGTTAAAATTGCATCACATGGGGACCCTGGGGCCAATCTGAGTAAGGGGGGAGCAGGGCATATAAGCCAGCTCCTCCCTCAAATCTTGCCTCTCTTTTGCCTTGTGGCACCCACCCATCCTCCCTGCTCAGTACGGGCTTTGCTAGTTGCCAGTTGGGGCTGAGTAGGAATTTTTTTGGGGGGGATGCTGATTTCAGCATCCCTTTCATTTTGCCTACTCCATACTGCTGGGATTTGATTTAATTGGCTGAAAGGGGGATTTGGGTTGTTTCGCTTTGGTTGGGTTGGAATTCGGGCAGGTGAGGAAGGTGGGGTACAAAAATAGGTGACTGAAGCATTGTATTAAAGGGCACTCACTAGGAAACCGCCAGTCAGGCGTGCTGGTGGGGATCTTGGGGGTGTCCTTGTGGGACCAACTTGCACATCAGGGTGAACGCCTGTACGGCGGGGCCGGTGTGCAGAGGTTGGAAACATGTGATTGACTCTACTGGCAAGGAGGGATAATTTCACCCACATACTTTGCTAGGGAGTCATGGTCTGTAGAGACTGACATGCCCAGTGAACTGGAGGGATAATTCCCTCTCAGCTAGGTATCCTCACCTGCCTGAAGTAGATTTAATTTGGTAATTGGCAGAAATTGGATTTAATATATAACTGTTATATTTTAAATAAATATAACATTATGCCATAACTGTGTCACAAGTCTTCTTTGGTGTGATGGCAAACTAGAAACTCACTGGCATACTTTGCTGTTTCTTTCTTTCTTGATTGATTGATTGTGCTGAAACTGCCTACAGTCTTGTATGTTCTTTAAATAAAATAAAATAGTAATGGATGGATCCATTATATGGAATTGCTGATGGAATTCATCTCATCGGGATATATCTTTGCAACTGTGCATAAAATGTAAATAGAAAAACAGATTTTTTTAAAAAAATTGATGATTAAAAATTTGGGGGCACAACTCTGGTAGTCGAGACTTGTTTTGCTTACCCCATGCAAATACTTAATACAATTTTTAAAATGCCAGAAGTGCTGAGCTTTTATAAAGCAGAGCTTAGCAGGAGATCTTAATCTTTGCTATATTTAAACTCAAAATTGAGTTTCCTTTATTGTACTGGATGAAACTCCAGAAAAACACTAGATGAACATTGTGTGTGTGTGTATACTGCCTTCAAGTCGATTCCGACTTATGGCGATCCCATGAATACGGTTTCCATGGTAAGCGGTATTCACAGGGGGTTTACCATTGCCTGCCTCTGAGGCTGAGATGCAGTGACTGGCCCAAGGTCACTCAGTGAGCTTCATGGCTGTGTGGGGATTTGAACCCTGGTCTCCCAGGTCGTAGTCCAGCACCTTAACCACTACACCACACAGGACTTAAAATAGGTTCAATGTGAATAGTTTGTTGAAAAGACTGAGTGTCTACTGCTTCTAGGGAAGCAGTAGCAGCTGGTGGCTCCATGTCAGTGAAGCAGTGGAATTGGCCCTGGGTTTTAGTCCACATTTTCAAGGAGCTGAAGCACCTTGGACAGCTCCTTGAAAGTTTGGACTAAAACCCTGTGCTGATTCCACTGCCCCACTGACATACAGCCACCAGCCACTACTGATAAGGGTACATTATTTTTAAAGGGCTACATCAGTGGGTGGGGAACCTGCCGCATGGGGACCAAGTGCAGCACTCTAAGCCTCTCTGTCCAGCCCTTGAGACTCTTCCAGGCCACACCCCTTCTCAGCCACACTGTTGTCCCTAGGCCACACTCCTTCCCATTACCAGCTCTGCTTCACATTCTGCCACCAACCTCAGAGGGTTGCCTAGAAGGGAATGTGACCCTTTGGTTGAAAAAGGTCCCCTCACCCAGGGGGTGACGTGTTTGCACGTAGCATGCAACAGGGAAGAGTTCACTCTTTACAGAAACTGGGGAAATGCACATGACAGAACCAAACAACACAGGGGAGATGTCTGTGTCCCTGGAGATGCATTTGTGTGCTCATGTGTGTGTTACCTCAAGAGTGATGCAATGAATACTAGCCAACTGATGCCAGAAAATGTAACATGCCAAGGCTTTATACCACAATTGTGGTCACCTTGGTTGTGCTAGCTGGGTGGTAGGGACTGAGACTGTTTTCCCTGCACCCTCAATTTACTGTTTGGTACTGTGAAAAGGAAATTTTCCTCCATCAATCTAGAGCAGAGATAGCCAATGTGGTGCCCTCCAGATGTTGTTGGACTTTAACTCCTATCATCCCTAACCATTAGTTGTGCTTGCTGGGGCTGATTGGAATTGCAGTTCAGCAACATCTGGAGAGCACCACATTGGCTATCTTTGCTCTACAGCAGCGTTTCCCAACTAGTGGGCCACCAGATGTTGTTGGACCACAACTCCCATCAGCCTCAGCCAGCATTGCCAATGGTCAGGAAAGATGGGAATTGTGGTCCAACAACATCTGGTGGCCCACTAGTTAGGAAACGCTGCTCTATAGGGAAGATGCAGCCATGCAGCGGAAAAAAGAAGGAAAAGGCATGCAGATGATGTGCTCAGTGCCTTTGTCAAACTCCTTCCTGTTTAGATAGACAGAGGGAGGGAAAGGGAGTGACAGAGGAAAGGAGGGAAAGAGAGGGATGGCAACAGGAGTATACAGCTAATGAAGGTCTGAAGGCTATGTCACAAACAAAATCTAGCACAACTTAATCTATGCTAACAGAGGGAAATGAAGGCAGGGCATCAAAACATCATAAATACGGAAAGTAGGAGATCTTTTTGTGCAGGATCATATTGAAATGAGACCTTGTGGGTGGTACAGAATGAATTTGTCTATCCATGCTTTTCATAAAATGAAAGTTTACCAGGTTCAAGGGGGACGTTGATGTCTGTCAACAACATGAATCTTATTAAATGCGCCTGGTGCCAACACTGTTATCTTTTCAGCGCCAGGTCAAGACTTTCCTCTTCTCCCAGGCATTTTAGCATGTGTTTTAAATTGTTTTTATATTGTTTTAATTTTTAAAACTGTGTTTTAAATTGTTTTTAAAATATGTTTTAAATTGTATATTTGTTTTAATGTTTTTGGTTGCTGTAAACCGCCCAGAGAGCTTCGGCTATGGGGTGGTATACAAGTGCGATAAATAAATAAATAAATGGTTTTTCACACAATGTAGTGAAACTCTCCCAAAGGTCCACAAGCCTTGATGGGCCTGCTTCACTTTCTCAGACTATGGAGGATAATGGGTTAAGGCTACTTGAGCCACATCTGCACCATACATTTAAAGGACTATTATACCACTTTAACATTTGAGCCTTCCTATGAAGAAGCCTGAGAACTGTTGGCATTCTGCCTGTCAGGCATCTTGTCACTTGTCTGTTCCTCTTGATCTACTTTTGGACCATGTATGTCACCAGAGCAGCTTGTAACATTCAGAATGCTCAGGTAGGGGGAACGGAAGATGAACTTTTAATGAACTAAAAAGTTAATTTGATGAACTTGAACTAGTTTGTTTTGTAAAAGGATGGACTTGAGCTGGAACAAGTTCCTCTTTAAAATGAACTTTCCAAGAACTGCCTACCTTGAACTTGAGGTCATATTTGAAGGAACTTCTCCAGGTAGAAACATTGGGCTATCAGGAAGAGTGTTTTTTCCCTCAGTGATAGCACTCTGGTTATGGAGCACTCTCCCCACCCAGCACCCGCTCTGTAGTTCTTTCAGCACCAGGTGAAGACTTCTTATAAAAAACCAAAAACCTCCCACACTTTTTTGAGGCCTTTGAAGGGTTTTTAAAGGTTTTAAAGCTTGATTTGGAACCCCAAAATTTTTACAATCGATTTTTGCTCCATGCTGACATTCTGAGGATTTCATTGATTTATTCTGTTGCCTATTTTGTTTTATGCTGCATTAGTATTTCTATGGTTTGTATTGCATTTTAATATGATTACTATAAGATGCCCAGAGAAATCTGGCTACAGGGCAGCATGTAAATGCTGCCAACAAATAAATAAATGCCAGTACACAGCTTCACTTCTCTAAAACCCTTCACCAGCAATTGACTATCCCAGTAATGAATGTTGCTGGATGGGTTTGAATCACACTAATTCTATAGTAAGTATAATCAGATATCTTCTGGGAGGAATTTAATAAAACAATAATAATTAAGGATGTAGGACCACATGAAAAAAATGGTTGGGGTCAGATTACTATTAAGCCTTGCTGCAGAAAGCAGGGCAGTGAGAAATAAATTAATACAGAAGGCAGAGGAGGGCTGCAGCTGAGTGGTAGATCATATGCAGTCAAAAGGTTCTAGGTTCAATCGCCAGGCAGAGCTGGGAAATACTCTTGCCGGAAAATGTAAGAACAGCTGCCAATCACTGTGCATAACAATTCTGTCTGAAGAACTACAAAACATGGACTGAAGACCCATTGTGGATTTATACACATTGCACTGAAACAGCCTTCTCCAACCTGGTGTATCTCAGATGTTCTGGACTACAACTTCCATCAGCCCCTGTCAGCATGGCCAATGATCAAGAATGATGGGAATTCTGGTTCAAAACATCTGGAAGGTACCAGGTTAGGAAAAGCTACATTCAAACCATAAATTCAGGAGTTCACATTGTTTTTTGAAAGGGCAGCAGCATGAAAACAGAATATTTATACTTGTGAGTGAACTTTTTTTAAAAAGTGGACAAGAATCCTAAGATAAGCAAGATTTTTAATTATGGCATTGTTAGTGGGTTGGTATCATGCTCTATCATTTAGTGTGGTGCCTGGAAGTATTTTTATGAAATAAATGATAATGCCATAGGAAGCAAGATTTCTGGGTGATTTTTAATTAGGAGAAGCAGTAAATAATGAGAAACAATGTAGTCAATAACACAACTAATAGATGACAAATGCAGTTGATAAAGTGTAATGCAGAGTAATGAGTTTGGGAGTAGAATAAAACAAGAGAGAGAAAGTATCTGTTTTCTACAGTATCCCAAACACACACAAGCAGATATCCATGTTACATCATTTCTCTTTAAAAAACAACAGTCATTTATTTCTGTTTCCAACTAGTCTTACCCAGTGCCCTGTTCTATTTATTTATTTTTGTTCATTTCTTAAATTTGTATCCCATCCTTCCTGACAAAGGAGCCCAGGTCAGCTTCTGTGATAAAAACAAAAATACAAATAAAATGAAATGAAAACATATTTAAAACATCTAAAACATTCTAGTGAGTCGGCTTCTTATGGTAGATAGCTGAAGCAAACGGGCAATTTAGGTAAGGTTTTCACATACCCAAGTCAAATTGTAATGTTCACAAGACATGCTGTGTGGGATCAGGAACTCCCCTAAGTTCCAAATTCCTCAGTGTGGACTCAGCTGCCCCACAAATGCTGTTATTGTTATTTTCAGGGCTCTCCCATCACAGCGATTTGGAGAAGGGATGTTTGCAAACTTTTAGGAGAGCTCCTTGTGTTATTCCACATTCTTTTCCCCACAGTAGGGATTTATTTGTTCTAATCCCTTCCTGTTTTCCAGTGTACAACACCTCCTTTGATTATTTGTTTTTCATTCCATTTGTTTTCTCTTATTTTTCTTTAGGCTTTTGCAGACCACTCTTAGAAACAGCATGCTGGTCTGATCCAGCACAACTTTTCTTATATTCTTATGAGCTAGAATAGTAGGTGGCAAAGTTGTCCAGCACATCTTTTGTTAAAGAAACTAGAGATAAATGGCCCAAGAAGTCTAGGAAATGATTGGGAAAGATCACTCACCTTATTTTCATTTCCCCCCCTTCAGTCAGTGAGAGAAGGCCATCTAGCCGTGAGTGAAAAACAGCAGAAACAGTTTCTCATTTTTTGAGAGAGACACAAACAGAAATAGATTAGTTGTAAGCTCTAGGGACATGGGGATGGGGGGAGTAGATAGTTCAAGAGATCTGATATGGGTAGATACATTTGATTGTCTGTCAGAGTATTTAACCTCTGCCTCAATCTCTATACATGCACACACACAGACCACAGACACACACACACACACACATATGGTAGAAAAGGAATTTGAACCTGGGTCTTCCTGAGCCTCATCCATCACTCTAACCACTACACCACAGTTGCACTTACAACTTGCAATGCTCTCTAAGCTACCTCTGTCCCCAAATTGAATGCAGCCCTTTTGCCAACATTTAGAAAAGTACAAAATCACATGGATAACTTAATTTTTTTCAATCTGCACATTAGTTTGGAGGTGCGGATCAGATCATGTGGCATCAGAATTAGCAAAGATTGAATTCCTCAGACACTCCTATCCTGTACATATTATTTTCCTCCTACCTGTTCTCACATTCCTTTCTAACATGGCAACCTTTCTTTTCAAAAAGTAGCCCCCTTTTTACAAAGCCTATGAGTATAGTTAGCTCTCTCTCCCCGTACTTTTGTCAATCTGTTTCCCTCTGTCACTCACGTTTAAAACCAGTTGGCTGGTTCTGAGAACTGAATAATCCTGCACGTTCTTGTTCTTGTGAAAAAAGAAGGAAATTCTATGAAAATCAAACACTGGTCTGATTTGCCATTGCAAGTGATATAATCTCTATTCCCCAGGGAATCCTCTGCAAGATTATTGCCATTTCAGCAACTCAGTAATTCAGGAATTCCCTTTTCATCTAGCCTACAAATGCTGACTCTGCTAAATGTTCAGTTATGCCTACATTAATCTTTTGCCTCCTGAATGGTATTTGTGGAAGGGTTATATGTGAGTGGCCAATATGCAGGTAGGGTTTTTTTTAACACCCTTGTTGTTAAATCTATTTACAGGTACAGTAACTTGCATAAGTCTCAGTATGACCTGATTAGTTAATGCACAGAATCTAAAAGTAAACTGATGCTTGGCTTTAGTGGTCACTTATTGCTTATTAGTTGGATTGTTGCATTAGATGGTTTTAAAGGCTGTATTGCATGTTGCCTAAAGTCTATGGCATTAGGTGTCTAACAAATTTAATCAATAATAATAATAAATCATGATGGATAGAAGAGAAGATGTTTATTGGGGTTGATAATTTATTCAAGGAAAAGGGTAAAATATCTTGACCTTGCTCAAATTCTTCTATAGAATCTTAGTCCACCATGTAATTTAAACATGGGCCGAGATCCAAAGAACTTCATGGGAAAGTTTGGAGTGGATAGGGTTTATGAGGAAGGAATTGACATATGGCTGTCCTTTTGTATCATGCGTTAATCTGGGCCCTGCTAACTCTGAGGAGCTAACAACTTCAGCAAACAGCAGAGCACCCAGGATGGACTAAAATGGATGGGGGAAAATATTCAACTCTGTGCCACTTTTTGGCAGGCTGGTGGGACCTTTTCGCTTACTTTTGGTAGCAGTCATGTGAAACTTGGCCTATTGTATGTTGTAGAGCTGCTGGTCCATTAGAGCAAAGGGAGCACTGCCCCACCAACTTAAGTCTGCCCTCAGCCAGCCCCCACTTGTCTGCCTTCCTGTGGAACAGCCAATCCAGGAGATGGAAGTGCCTTTCAGCTTCCTGCTCCTTAGTCTCTGTGTTGCCATTGCAGTACTCAACAGGGGACACCACTAGAATTAGTTGGCTCTGCCTGACATTGCTTCTGGCTCCACCTACTGCTGGACTCTCTGCTTTCCTCCCAATCAGTTCCAATAGGCACCAGCCAACACTGCTTGGATGATGAACCTAATGGCAAGGTTAGAAGAAAACATTATACTGTTAGCCATAACTAAGATATTAAAGAACATGAAAAGAAGGATATCTGCTTCAGAATGGATGTGGAATTATAAACGTTGTTGGAATATTTCCAAGGAATGTGCTGGAATGCAGCAGGGTGCACATGACTTTGGTGAAGAAGTGCTGGAGAAGTAGAGATCACAGTTTACTTTCCCCCAGATAAGTTATGGATAACTACAGTCTACATGGAATCGACATGAAAAGTGAAAAGTTCCATCTTTCTGGTCCAGTTTCCAATCAATATATAAATGGTGTTTAAAGAAGTATTTTCTCTCTTCCTACTTTCTGCCTACCTGGCTCAGAAACATCCATTAGAAGAAACTATTCCACTTGCCTGATCGCAGAATTGAGCTAAAATTCCAGGAGTGGTCAGGTGTTGGTAGAGGGTGCTCATTTGCTGGGGTGGACTGAGGATTGTCCCTCATCCACACTAGTCTGGAGCTGGCATAACTAATTTTCTCCTACTAAGAACCAATACAGAACAACAACAAAGAGCCCACACATGCACACATGCTCTACCCTGGCTGGCACAAACTTGCAGTGTTTGGAAAGTGGTAGATTGACGGCCACTTCATTCCCACCTCACTTATGATTGATCTCTAAGATAGTCATGTTTTAGTCCCGTTAAAATCTAAGGTACCAGTTAGTCATGGCTAAGGATGGAATCCTAACCCCATTTATCCAGAAGTCCCACGAAATTTAATAGGACTTACTTCTGAGCACAACATGTATCACTGAACACTAAGGTCAGGATATTTCAGACCATGGAATGGTTGTCTATGTATGGATGTGAAAGTGGGACAGTGAAAATAGCAGGTAAGAGAAAAATCAACTCATTTGAAATATGGTGTTGGAGGAGAGCTTTGTGCATACCATGGACTGTGAAAAAGACAAATAATTGAGTGTCAGAACAAATTAAACCAGAACTGTCACTAGAAGCTAAAATGATGAAACTGAGGTTATCATACTTTGGACACATAATGAGAAGACATGATTCACTAGAAAAGACAATAATGCTCGGAAAAACAGAAGGGAGTAGAAAAAGAGGAAGGCCAAACAAGAGATGGATTGATTCCATAAAGGAAGCCACAGACCTGAACTTACAAGATCTGAACAGGGTGGTTTATGACAGATACTACTGGAGGTCACTGATTCATAGGGTCGCCATAAGTTGTAATCGACTTGAAGGCACATAACAACAACAAACTTCTGAGCACACAAATTTAGGATTATGTTGTTACCTAAGGTTGTATTCAACTAACTTTTACTCAGAGGAGACCCACTGAAATTAGTCATCACCATCAAGTTCAATGGGTCTACTCTGAGTAGAAGTTAGTTGAATACAGCCTTTAACCTCCATTGATTATATTGGGATTAAAGCATGTCTAACTTTAGCTTGGATCCAACCCTGTGGAACATATTTCTGAGTAAATATGCATAGGAACCACTGACACAATTTGTGGCTCTGATTTGTAAAAAGAGATCAGACCCAATCTGGTCTAGACAGATTTGGACCTGATCCAGCCCAATTCAAAATCCAGATATTACAAATTCCTGGAAATCACATGGACATACACTGCAAAACCGAAACAGTCATAACTTTGTTTTTTTTCTAGAGACATGAAATTTGGAGACATGGTAAGATGCTCTGTAGGGGATTAAATCTGCCAAGTTGCAGATGCAATGGGAAATGATGATGATGATGATGATGATGATGATTCATAAAGCTGTGGTTAAATATGCCCACAAGGTTTAAAAATAATTCTTAACAACCAGAATTAAATAATAGTAAAAAAGACACATCATTTTTAAAAAAAGGGGGGGAATAAGAATGGGCCTGGGATTGATTTGGAAAAAACAGAAAACATACACAAGTTTAACAAATGCCACCCAATCCCCACCAAACATTTTAAGAAGGAAGAGGGGAAACACAGGAACGTGAGAATTGGCATGACCGAGCATTCATAGTCTTTTTTATTTGTTTTTGTAAAATCAAATTTTAAATGTGGCTAGCATGAAAACCCCTGGAACTTTATGCTAGCCACATGAACTTTGGCAGGGCTAATTTCCTCTATAGGGCTACCATGTCACCAAATTTCATGTCCCTGTGGAAAAAAGTAAATCCTTTATGTCCTTTTTAATTTTAATTTTTAATTTTTAACATTTTAAACTTTCAAGGTGGCTAGCATGAAATCCCCTGGAGCTGCACCATGCAGACCTAATCCCCTATATAGCAGCTACGATGTCTCCAAAGTTCATGTCTCCAGGTCAAAAAACAAGAAAGTTAAAGCCATTTTGGTTTTGCTATGTAAGTCAATGCAATTTCCAGAGATTTGTAATATTTTATTTACTTATTTACTAAATTTATATATTGCCTTTTCTCCCATAAGGAACCCAGGGCGGCAAACAAAACACTAAAAACATTAAAAACAGACTTTAAAATATATTAAAACAAAACATCTTTAAAAGCAAATTAAAACAAAATAACTTTTTAAAAAAGCTTTAACAACATATTTAAAAGCAATTCCAACACAGACATAGACTGGGATAAGGTCTTTCCTTAGAAGGATTGTTGAAATAGGAAGGTCTGCAGCAGGTTCCTAAAAGATAATAGAGATGGAGCCTGCCTAATATTTAAGGGGAGGGAATTCCAAAGGGTAAGTGCCACTACACTAAAGCTCCACTTCCTATGTTGTGCAGAACAGACCTCCTGATAAGATCGTATCTGCAGGAGGCTCTCACCTGCAGAGCACAGTGATTGACTGATTATATAAGGGGTAGGATGGTCTTTCAGGTATCCTGGCCCCAAGCTGTATAGGAATTTTGTATACCACAACCAGAACCTTGAACTTGGCCTGGTAGCTAATGGGCAACCGGTGTAATTCTTTCAACAGCGAGTAATATTTGGCAATACCCTTCCTCAGTGACCAGCTGCACTATCACATTTTGCACGAGCTGCAGTTTCTGGACCAACCTCAAGGGCAACCCCATATAGAACACATTACAGTAATCTACCCTGATTGTGATCCAGATCCAGATCTGAATCAGGTTGGACTGGGTCCATATCTGTCCAGACTGGATTGGGCCTCATCTGTATTTACAATTGGAGCCACAGATTGGATTGGGGGTATGTCTGCAGCCCTATATTCCAGTCAAGCAACAGCCATCAAGAAGTGCAGAGCAGGGCCAGTAAAGGGCATGACCTGAGGAGAATGGGCATGACCTGAGGAGAGTCCTGGAGGGACTATACAGGATTGCAGCCCTGGTCATAGGAGAAACATATGGGAAAAATAAATGGAAATGGACTGCCTTCAAGTTGATTCTGACTTATGGTGACCCTATGAATAGTGTTTTCATGGTAAGTGGCATTCAGAGGTGGTTTACCATTGCCTCCCTCTGAGGCTGAGAGGTAGTGACTGGCCCAAGGTCACTTAGTGAGCTTCATGGCTGTGTGGGGATTCGAACCCTGGTCTCCCAGGTTGTAATCCAACACTCTAACCACTATGCCACATTGGCTCTGAGGAGAAACATAACATACAGATAAAGTATAGGTGATAAAAAGTGTGGATAGCTAATAAAAGTGATGTGAATTCTATTTAGTTCTAGGAAGAAAAATAGTTAAAAGGAGAGGGGAGGACAGAATAGAAGATCACTGCAGAAACAAGTAAAATAATTGTGGACAGTAGATTTCCTTTGGGAACAAGGCAAGTTAATTTATCAAGTGTTTACTTACATACAATTATGTGGTCATTTTTGTCTCATTTCATATTCCAAACCATTTTTGTAGGGCATAAGTGGCAGAAATGTGACAGATAAACTAACTGTAGATGACAACATAGAAAGGATGGGGGGGGTGAGAGAGAAGACTTTTATAATTTAATTTTAAAAGGTACCATCATTTATTTTCAATTGGCATTCAATTTACAATGTGCACATTTTAAAATGCATTACTGTTTATTGTTGTAAATGTTAACAGCAGTTTGGGAACTGATTTAGTTTTTCCCTGAGTTACAGATATGAAGCATGCTAATGAACGTGATTTCCAGATAACAAATGGTGTTTGAAGATTTCATGACTGCTAATTTATTTTGGTTTTTCAGGTTTTCAAATTAGAACACTTGTACCTTCTGAAATATATGCAAAATGTAGGCTAAGCAACACGGCCATTGGATTCAGGATGGGCAACTTAGTCTAATTCTGGTCCATGTCACTTTTTCACGTGTTCACTAATAAGTCCATCAATGTCCCATTTATTATTTATTTTATTTATTCATTAATTAAATTTATATCACACCCTTCCTCCTCAAAGGAGTCCAGGCAGCAAGCAAAAACACTAAAAAAAAACCCTCTAAAACATCTTAAAAACAAAAGACTTTGAAACACATTTTAAAAAATCTTTAAAAACATGAAAACAGAACATCTTTTTTTAAATCTTTTTTATAAAAAGCTTTAAAAACATCTTAAATAGCAATTCCAGCACTGGAATAAGCAATTCTAAGACTGGGATAAGGTCTCTACTGAAAAGACTTGTTGAAAGAGGAAGGTCTTCAGTAGGTGCCAAAAAGATAACAGAGATGGTGCCTGTCTAATATTTTAGGGGAAGGGATTCCAAAGGGTCGGTTCCACATCATTAAAGGTCCACTTCCTATGTTGTGCAGAATGGACCTCCTGATAAGATGGTATCTGCAGGAGGCCCTCATCTGCAGAGCAGAGTGATCGACTAGGTATATAAGGGGTAAGACGATCTTTCAGGTATCCTGGTCCCAAGCTGCATAGGGCTTTGTACACCAAAACCAGAACCTTGAACTTGGCCTGGTAGCTAATGGGCAACCAGTGCAATTCTTTCAGCAGTGGGGTACCATGCTGGTGATACCTTTCCCCAGTGAACAGTCATGCTGCTACATTTGCAACAGCTGCAGCTTCCGGACAACCTCAAGGGCAGCCCCACATAGAGAGTAATCCAGCCTGAAGCTTATCAGTGCATGGACAACAGTGATCAAAGCATATTACTCTGAGAATTTTTTATCTTTTTAATCAGCACCAAAAATCACAGTGGCCAGATTATTTCTGTCCAAAAATGACTATAGTTGACATACCAGCCATAGCTGTTAAAAGGCAGTCCTAGACCCTGAGGCTACCTGAGCCTCCAGTGACAACAGTGAATCCAGGAGCACCCCAAAACTCCAAACTTG
The DNA here is from genome assembly GCF_030035675.1 of Rhineura floridana. Taxonomy (NCBI): domain Eukaryota; kingdom Metazoa; phylum Chordata; class Lepidosauria; order Squamata; family Rhineuridae; genus Rhineura; species Rhineura floridana. The sequence continues at coordinate 49,561,628 of NC_084489.1, forward strand.
TTCCTTCAGAGGGAGTGCAACCCCATCCAGAGCAGGCACCTGGTCAATCTCCCACATACGAGAACCATCGACCCACAGCACCTCCATCTTTCCAGAGTTCAGGATTGCTGAATGAGGTCCCAAAATGAATCAGGGGTGCCTTGTACAGCCCTACATGCAACCTTTTGATTCTCAATAGTCATAACTGAAAAACTCCCCCCTCCCCTTCCTAATTAAATCTGGCTGCTGAAATTAAGGAAGTTTGTTGGGGGTGCAGCTGAGGGATGCAGGAATTATTATTGTTGTTGTTGTTGTTGTTATTTGCATCAAATAATTGTGAACTTGGTTTTGAAACTAAAAAGTATTCCTGAGCTGAACATATACTCAGGGGCACCAGTTGTGGGTCTTTTAGTGAAAAAGCAAAGTTTAGTGAAAAAGCAAGCCTGAAATCTGTTCTCCTTTGTTGTAAACTGAGGAACAACATTTTTTCACATTTGGGTACCTCTGAACCTTCAGTCTATTTCATTTTAGAGTATATATCTGTGGAATTAATGCTGCATTAACCGCAAATTCAGAAGCTGCCTCACACATCTGACACTTTCAAAACCAGCTCTAAATGGTTATGGCTTTGTGTTGAGATGAGAAACATAGCTGGTGTAAATTGCTTTCTATTTGTTGGGAACACAGTATGAATGTGTTGATGTCCATATATCAAAAAAGCAAAACACATGCATATTGAGCCATACTCTGGTAACAGCAAATTCATTTTGTCATCTGTTTACAAACCCAAGATTATTATTTTTTACAATAACCAATTCCAATCTCTTCATTTAAAATGATGAGGTAAAGAAGAGATTAAAAAAGATTTTCCATAATCTTTTTTCGCCCTGCTCATCTTGGTAAATATTAAACTTAAAACACATTTTCTAAAGGCTTTTGGTTCCCACATAGGCCCACATAATCTACAAAATAGTAAACAACAAAGTCATTGTTTGGATCACATTTTTATAGTTTACAAGGCTTTGAGTGGGTTGTTCAAAGGTGTGTGTGTGAGGGGGTTAACTGTCACTTTACACCAGCCTCTGTTAAATTTTGCAAACATTTTCCTTGAGCAGACTAGTGGGAGCGATGCCCTTCCTCACAAACAATGAACTGAATTTCGACTTCCGGGAAGGGTGACTTAGCCTGTGCCTGCTTTTGAGACGGGCTCCTGCCTCAAAAGAAGCTTATTCAGATATATCAGTCAGTTTTTTCTTTTTTTTTGACTGATTAAACTTCTCCCGGGTAGGGAGAAACGAAGAGATTAACCTCAAAGCCTATTTTTGTTGGGGCGACCAGATCTCATTAATTTATGGGACGAGGTCCAGCCGACGAAGGTGGGACGGATTTTCAACAGCAAGCTCTATCTGATAAAGCGAACGTTCACCTTATCTTCTAAGAGAGAACGCACTAACAGGCAAGCACCCTTCTTTCTATATTTTTCTTTTACTTGACTTAAATTGTTGCTGTTTAAAAGAGATTTGCCAGATTGATCGGTTTTTGACATCTCACTGGGGAGCCATAACTTCTCTCTGCTACGCACTAATTAATAGCTTATCTCTGTTTTTGTTGCAAAAAGCTGTCCTGGATTTGCATTCTAAAGATATACACAGAAGAGGGATTTCAATTCCAGATTTTTATTTTGAAGAATATTATATTGTCTGAGACTACTCTCTTTTTGGTCTATTTTATTTTGACGAATCTGTTTTCTGACGACTGCCATTAATTGTTTCGATCCTGGGAACTGCATTTTGTTTACTTAACTATGGAGAGATAAGGCTGTCTGCTCTGTTTATACTGTGATGTCACCAAGTTTGGAGTATTAACCCAATTGTTGCTGAAATAAGAAGTGGTTTTCCTATATTTTTCTTTTAAAATGGCAATTAAGAAAGTGGCTGAGAATCTGGAAATAACTATGTTTCAGAAAATAATGGATGAGATTGAGATAACGAAACAAAACCTGCGACAGGGTTGTAAGGAGCTGAAAATTGAATTGAGTAAAATGAAGCAGGAGATTAAAGATATAGGGGTCCCTGTGAGAGAGGTGACCCTGGAAGGGGTCCCTGTGAGAGAGGAGACCCCGGAGATTGGAACAAACGTGGAACAGGAAAAAGATTTGGAGTCTATGGACTTTAGAAACAAAATCTATTGTTTGGAGACACAGGAGATTAAAGACATAGGGGTCCTTGTGAGAGAGGAGACCCTGGAGACTGGAACAGGGGTCCCTGTGAGAGAGGAGACCCTGGAGACTGGAACAGGGGTCCCTGTGAGAGAGGAGATCCCGGAGATTGGAACAAACGTGGAACAGGAACAAGATTTGGAGTCTATGGACTTTAGAAATAAAATCAATTGTTTGGAACTCAATGTTATCTCTGAAGAAATTAATGAAGATTCTAGAGATAAAGTTATCAATGGCATGGATAATCTTCTGGACTGGAATGATGTGATGGAGCCCAATATAGAGAAAATCTATGGAATTAACTGCAGCCATGTGACAATGGAAAAACTTTCAAGAGATGACCCAGTGTATTTTGAAAAAAAGAACAGAGATATGATTTTACAGCAGTATTTCAGCAACCTATTCAGAATGGATGGCAAGAAAATATTTGGGATAGAGGTAATTCCCATCAGACTCTTACTATATGACTATGGCTTTGACAGCAAGATTATTATGGAATACTGATAATGGAAGATTGGATACTGAAATTACTGGACTTAACAAGACTACTGAAGATGGAAGATGGAAAATGGAACTAATAGGGATAATAGAACAATGGCTACTGAAATTACTGAACCTAACAGATTCTGATGTGATGGATTAATTGAAATGTTTATTTTGACTATGGTTATGACAATAAGATTATCATAATTAGTAATGAGATGGATTAATCGATATGCTTATCTGGAAAAAAAAAATTGATAGATATATTTCTTAAAGAATTGAAACCTCTCTTTGACTTTTTGTGGAAAGAATAAAGTAATGTTTATGAGATTTGATGATTAAGTAAGATAACTACTGGAGGAAAGTGATTTTATAATATGACTTAAGAGACAGGATTGTTATATATTATAGATTTATAACTGATTTGATCTTTGACAAATGGGAAGTCAATATTTTACTCTTTATTTTTTATTTTTGTTTTTTTTTTCTTTTTTTCTTTTTGTTTAACTATTTTTGATTTTGTTTTTTGTCTTTGAATGTTTTATGATTTCGTCTTGTATGTTTTATGAAAATCTGAATAAAAATTATTGAAAAAAAAAAAACAAACAATGAACTGAATTTCACAGCTGCCCTTTGGTACTTTATGACTGAATATATGAAATATATTTTATTATTCTACTGGACCATTTAGATTTAGCACACAGTTGCTATAGCAGCTGCATGTTGCTGTATAACTGTAGTATGAATGCTCTGTCTATAATACATTTGGATTAATGGGGGCGCTGTTTACATAGAATTACACTGTTTTTGCAATACTTTGAGAACACATTGATTTTTGTTATATGGTGAATTGGACAAACAACAGTACAACTCATCCTATGTATGTTTCGTAAGAAGTAAACCCATTGTATTCAATGGGAGTTACTGCCTGGTAGGTATGGAGAAATCTGTCGATTTCAGTTTCTCTCAGTTTCCTATTTCAGTTCACCCCACTGCTGCATGCATTTGCAATCCTTTTTATTATTATTATTTCACATCAATTTCTTCTAATATACACATTTTGATGCAATGTTGTCTTGTATATGCACTTTTTACAAGCAATGTTCCTGTAATAGGAGACATTTTTGTACATTATTTTCCTTATTGTATCCATTTTTATGTGTGCTTTCCACTAATATATGGATTTTTGCACACATTCTTTGGTTGGAGAACATTATCACAAAATTCAGAGAAGCGCAAGTTTTAAAGGAGATCTGTGCTTCAATTTGTGCATTGTTTGGGGAAGTACAAATTTTATAGCTTTGTCATAAAAAGCAAACCAAATAAATTTCTGCTCCATCCCTACTCCATAGCAGGGATGAGTGAGAATTTCAATTCACTTCTCATTTCAAGCTGAATTTGTCAAATTTGCACTTTCTGAAACACTATGAGAATCACAACACAGCCATCCTTCAAATTTTGCACACATTTGAATTTTGCAATGCAATTAACCAACCAATGTTTAGAAAATGCATATATTAGGGGAAAGTATGCATAAAAATGAATATGTGAGTGAAAATAACATGTAAAAATGCATTATTTGATGAGAAATGGTTTGCAAAACTGTGTACATTAGTCAACACTGACAACAAAAAATGAATCTATTAGGAGAAATTCGCACTCAAATGCTGGAAAATTTTCATGAGGATTCTTTTTGAAAAAAATCATAAAATGCTGCAAAAATGTGAATTTAACTTTGAAAAAAATGAGAAACTGAGAGAAACAAAACTGACAGATCTCTCCATCCCCACTCTATAGTAAGTGTGACTGCAGTCTAAAGACTTGGAAACTGAATACACAGCTCTCATTCAACTATTCCCCTTCAGTTACACCTTCACACACAACATGCACAAGGCCCAGGAGCTGACACAGCTGCAGACCCATTTGAAATCCACAGTCAATGGTGAAATGCCAGGAATTTACTTGGGATGGAGATTCTCTTCAAATGGATGGAGAAGCCAGAGAGTGACCAGGTATAGCTTGTAACCCAGCAGGTAACCAGGGAAGGGAAGGAGCATAAATCTCTCAGTCTCAGTTGGATCTCTACTGGAATATCAGCTCCTGATTAGTCTCATTTGAGTAGCCTTAGTCCTGGTACTTGTGAACTTTGTCTTGGCTCTGGGTCCCATCCCAGTTCCTGATCTGGACCACTCTCAAATTTTAATGACCCCCCAGTAGCACATCCTATAGATCTAGAGCAGAGCTTGAAAAAGTTACTTTTTTGAACTATAACTCCCATCAGTCCAATCCAGTAGCCATGCTGGCTGGGGCTGATGGGAGTTGTAGTTCAAAAAAGTAACTTTTCCAAGCTCTGATCTAGAGTGGGGAAGCCCTTTCAGCTCAAGCACCACTTTGTCTTATAAGCAACCCTCTCACAGTTGCATGCCACTGATAGGTGGGGCAAGAGGTAAATGTGGGTGGAGCAATGGATGTGACTCATATATTTGTGCAGTAGAATACAGTCCAGCCACTCAAAAGTCAGAAATTTCTTCCCCCACACACATCTCCATCCAGGCAAGCAGGAGGCATTATCACAGTTCAAAGACACGCTCAAGTGAGGCAAAAGCACTCAAGGATGCCACAGAGCATGCTCAGTGAGGGGGGAGCCTGAGAAGGAGTGGGTGTGGCCTGGGGAATGGGAACTTCTAGGGAAGAGCCCGAGAGCTGGTTGGGGGCTAGAGGGCTGCTTTTGACCCCCAGGCCTGAGGTTCCTCACCCTTGATGTCGATTCTACTTCTGTACTGGCTACATCCTTACTTCTTCTTGAGCCCCAGCTTCTTTGGACTTCGCACAGGAGGAATGGACTTTTATAGGCTTCTCCCAAACCTTTGTCAATCCTGACTTTGGGGCTGTGCAGCAGTATTCACCTTAGTATGAACACATGCAATGCAGAAAGGACCTCATAATTGTAATGCCCTCCCTCAACTAGGGATGGGGGAGAATTTTGATTCAGCTCGATCTATTAAATCCACTCTTTCCATAACAACATGAAAACAACATGAGAACTGAAACACAGCCATCTTTCAAAATCTGCACTTACCCGAATTTTGTGATGCAGCTCTTCAAACAAACAATATTGACAAAAATGCATATATTGGGGTAAAAGGTGCATGAAACTAGATACATTAGTGAACATAACATACAAACATGCATTACAGTAGGAGAAATTGCTTGTAAAAATGTGTAGACCACTCAACACTAGATAGCAATGTGTTTATTAGGTGAAATCTGCACTAAAATGCTGAAGAAGTTCCATGAAGATCTTTGTTAGATTGCAAATTGCTGCAGAAATGTGGACAACGGGATTTAAGATTGGAAAAATGAGAAACCGAGGGAACCAGAACTGGCAGATCTTTCCATCCCTACCCCCAACATACAACATTATTTTTACCCCAAATGAATGTCTGTAAGGGGATATAGCTGGACTTTTGTCACTTGAGTCTGAGCAATGTAAATGCTGTAAAGCAGCTGAAGGTGCTTTTTAAAATGGCCTTTCCCAGACAGCTTGTTTTGCAAGATTTGAGTTCATTTGAACCCCTTTACTGTGTTTTGAATTTTCATTTTCCCATTGGAGATAAGATTGGACTGATATTTGGAGTCAAATTTTGGAATTATTCCCTGGATGTGTATACCACATTTTATCCTAAAATACCAATCTTCATTGGAGTCCCACTCTGCAAACAAACTGACAAAACTTATGAATGGAATGCTGCATGGGTAAGTAATCCAACTGAAGACCAAACATCATTCAACCAGTAAAGTTGCTAAAATGCAGTCTCAAAAGCAAACAGAAACAGATTTTTCCATACTTTTGCCAATATGTAGTGTTATGTTTTTCTATGTTTAATATATAAATTCAAACAAATAGGGAATTAATATGAAATGCATGTTTAAGTCTTACTGTGAATCAAATTCTGCCTTGTGCTTTTTATAAAAGTACAGTTTGCCTTTTAATTTGCCTCAAGGCATTTCTGTTCTGTGTGGAAGCTGCTAATTCTGTGATTTGTACTAGAGAGCTACCACTTTGGATGATTAAAAAAATATTTTATGTTGAACTAGTTACTTCTTTTCATTACACACTATGTTAGAGGAAATTTTACACAATCTGGGATGGAGGACCTGAGGGAAAGCAGGGATGTTTTGAAAAGCCTTTTGATTACTTTTTCTCCCCAAAAGTTTATTTTTCTATACTTTTTAAAAAGAAATTGCTTTGATTAATGTATTTACCAGGGGGGAAGTCAGATTTCTGTTAAGAAAACCCAAACCAGCAATAATAACGGTTGTGCCAAAAAAAAAGGAATAATTTTATTTTAGAAGATTAATAATTGCTCTGTGGTTTGCAAAAACCAAGAAACAAAATAAAAGTTTAGAAAGTTATCTACTGGAAAGAAACATCATGTGATACTGAAATCTGAAATCCCTTCTTTATTTTTTTAGTTTCTATCTTATTCCTACCTATATGCTGAAGTTGGTAAAATGTTGAGTAAATTATTTTGAATCCTTCATATAAGCTGCTGTTTCTTTCACTGAGGGTGCAATTCCACCTGTTTCTATTATCCTCCAAATGCCATTATTGGAAGATAATTCATCATATATATAGACATGGAAGAGTGCCTGAGGGAAGTCTTCAGAAGAAAGTGGTTGGCGGTGTATCTGAAACTGTTTCACAACTTTATCAATCAACACTAACATAACAGAAGTACAATATATAACTCTCAGTAGGTGGAACATAAGCTGGCAAGGCTTCATCTAATAGGTCAAAATTATAGTCAGTATTATTTGAAGGGGTGTGGTCAGATTGGTTCATACTTTCAACTATGGTGGGGCGTATCCAACAGTGCAGGAGTTCTAGAACATGGTTGCTGATTACTGTGAGGAAGTTCTCCACATTAGACCACATGTAACTCCCTGGATTCCTGTATAAAGACATTCTTAAACAATTCCATACAATAATGTTCTGTACAGCATGTAACTGAAAGTCTCCAAAGCAACCATGTAAACAGCAGCGAGTTAATAAAAAGGGAAGACTATGATTGTAATGATAATATGCAGACTTGAACTGTGCAAGTGCAGAATGTTAATCAGGGGATCCAATTAGGCCAATGCATATCATGTTAAATCCTGGCCAATGCACTCAACTTCACTGGATCCTGCAATAGTTCTGCACTGCTTTCTATCTTGAAAAATATGCTAATTTGTAAGCCCTCATATTGTTTGTATTTTGATACATAATTTATGACACTGTGGTGTTAGTTGCTTATACTCATAGGCTTGATGCAACTTTGACAATATCTCTTTTTTTTTTTTTTCAATAGTTTTTATTCAGATTTTCATAAAACATACAAGACGAAATCATGAAACATTCAAAGACAAAAAACAAAATCAAAAATAGTTAAACAAAAAAAAAAAAAAAGAAAAAAAAAGAAAAGAAAAAAGAAAGAGTAAAATATTGACTTCCCATTTGTCAAAGATCAAATCAGTTATAAGTCTATAATATATAACAATCCTGTCTCTTAAGTCATATTATAAAATCACTTTCCTCCAGTAGTTATCTTACTTAATCATCAAATCTCATAAACATTACTTTATTCTTTCCACAAAAAGTCAAAGAGAGGTTTCAATTCTTTAAGAAATATATCTATCAATTTTTTTTCCAGATAAGCATATCGATTAATCCATCTCATTACTAATTATGATAATCTTATTGTCAAAACCATAGTCAAAATAAACATTTCAATTAATCCATCACATCAGAATCTGTTAGGTTCAGTAGTTTCAGTAGCCATTGTTCTATTATCCCTATTAGTTCCATTTTCCATCTTCCATCTTCAGTAGTCTTGTTAAGTCCAGTAATTTCAGTATCCAATCTTCCATTATCAGTATTCCATAATAATCTTGCTGTCAAAGCCATAGTCATATAGTAAGAGTCTGATGGGAATTACCTCTATCCCAAATATTTTCTTGCCATCCATTCTGAATAGGTTGCTGAAATACTGCTGTAAAATCATATCTCTGTTCTTTTTTTCAAAATACACTGGGTCATCTCTTGAAAGTTTTTCCATTGTCACATGGCTGCAGTTAATTCCATAGATTTTCTCTATATTGGGCTCCATCACATCAATCCAGTCCAGAAGATTATCCATGCCATTGATAACTTTATCTCTAGAATCTTCATTAATTTCTTCAGAGATAACATTGAGTTCCAAACAATAGATTTTATTTCTAAAGTCCATAGACTCCAAATCTTGTTCCTGTTCCACGTTTGTTCCAATCTCCGGGATCTCCTCTCTCACAGGGACCCCTGTTCCAGTCTCCAGGGTCTCCTCTCTCACAGGGACCCCTGTTCCAGTCTCCAGGGTCTCCTCTCTCACAAGGACCCCTATGTCTTTAATCTCCTGTGTCTCCAAACAATAGATTTTGTTTCTAAAGTCCATAGACTCCAAATCTTTTTCCTGTTCCACGTTTGTTCCAATCTCCGGGGTCTCCTCTCTCACAGGGACCCCTTCCAGGGTCACCTCTCTCACAGGGACCCCTATATCTTTAATCTCCTGCTTCATTTTACTCAATTCAATTTTCAGCTCCTTACAACCCTGTCGCAGGTTTTGTTTCGTTATCTCAATCTCATCCATTATTTTCTGAAACATAGTTATTTCCAGATTCTCAGCCACTTTCTTAATTGCCATTTTAAAAAAAATATATAGGAAAACCACTTCTTATTTCAGCAACAATTGGGTTAATACTCCAAACTTGGTGACATCACAGTATAAACAGAGCAGACAGCCTTATCTCTCCATGCTTAAGTAAACAAAATGCAGTTCCCAGGATCGAAACAATTAATGGCGGTCGTCAGGAAACAGATTCGTCAAAATAAAATAGACCAAAAAGAGAGTAGTCTCAGACAATATAATATTCTTCAAAATAAAAATCTGGAATAGAAATCCCTCTTCTGTGTATATCTTTAGAATGCAAATCCAGGACAGCTTTTTGCAACAAAAACAGAGATAAGCTATTAATTAGTGAGTAGCAGAGAGAAGTTATGGCTCCCCAGTGAGATGTCAACTTTGACAATATCTCAAAGACACTGTGAAGTGCCAGTTTCTGGAGTCTGATGTGACTGACTGCAGTCTAAAGATTCCAGATGAAGACTTTTCTTTAATAATGGCAGATATTTTAATATTGCCCCCACACCTCCAAAAAAGACTTGTGAGACATAACATTGGATTAAATGTCATATTTATTAAAATATAATAGCTTGCCAGTCTGAAACAAAACATCTCCAATTAACCAAATTAGAATTTATGGGCAGGTAAGGCATTCCACTACTTCTGGTAAGGAAGCGTCCCTCTAAACCCCTGGGCATGCACACCAGCCAGTAGCTCTGGCCCCCCAGCCAAGGATGTGGAATAATTCACTCCCTCCTCGCTGCATGAGCCTTTGGTGTGGACACCCCATGCACACCCTGCTCCCACTGTATTTGTGTTCACCCCAGTGTGCATGACAGGCCACAAGGCTGTCATGATCTAAAGGCTTGGCAGATCACTAAAGGGTGCCCTTATGCAATAATGCCTCAGTATACCTAATTTTTCCCTCCAATTTCCTCACCTGCCCATATTCAATACCATAATAGGCAGGCAACTATGCCTCACTCTAAAGGCAAACAAATTAAACCAAGCAGTATGAACTGGCAAAACAAGAAGTCCCCAACAAAGGGTTCAACTGAAAAATTCCTACTTGGCCCTATATAGACAACTGGCATCACCCATACTGCGGGGGTGGGTGGGTAGGAAGGGTACAAAAAAGTCACAAGGGGGAAGTTTGAGTGGGAGGAGCAGGCTTTTAAACACTGCTCCAGCCCACTCCCCATTGGCTGGAGAACCCCTCCTGAGTCCTCTTTGCAAGAGAGATGGGTGAGGGCAAACCTGCCCCCACTTACTGTGGGAATGTTATTCCTGTATACAAAATACTTGTGAATGTTAAAGTTTTCACAGCTGTATTTTGTGCGTATATTCAGACTTTCTTTTACCTCTTCATAAACTTCAGATATTGAACATTCAAAGGACAACCTCCAATGAATTGACAGACTTGGGAATAAATACTCAGTGGAGACAGGTCGGTTCATTTGGTTTAATTGGATGTGTGGCCTTAGACTAACAGGATATCAAGTGGGGAAAACTTAATTTTGGCCCCGCTAGGCCTGCATTTGGCAGTTATAATAAAGTGGACGCACAGAGTAGAGCAGCCATGATAGAGCAATATGGATGACACGGGCTATGTCTGTGGTCTTTTCTGGATAATAATGCAAAATGTAATGGAATAATGAAAATAATGGAAAACATAATGGAAACGTCCATTATATCCTGGTCTACTTGTTGATCACTATAGAGTATTCAAGTTTTTTAGGTTAGTTCTTCTTGGTGGGGGGAGTTATCAATTGGATTATTGTTTCTTCTTTCTTGCTGCTGTCTGCTCGACTTTGTGTGCTTTGCTGAAGCTGAAGGCTACTAGCCTACCCCCTCACCTTGAATGGTAATTATGACTTTTCTTGACCTAATTTGCTAGGGAACTAAAAGGAGTTGAATGCTAGGAATCATAATTTTAAAGCAGTGATCATGACACCATGGATTCTATGTGTGGAAGGCAGATCATGGCCCATGTGCAGATTCAAACTATTTTAAGTTGCTTATAAGGCACTGAAACCCTTGGACTGTGGGTGTTTGAAATGTCAGTGATCACAGATTTTGCAGAAAAAATATACAAAGTTCAAAACCAATAGCCTTAGTCAATAAATAACCCACTCATCATTCTCCAACTCAATCACTCCAATCTTCCTCAGGTTGTGCTGCCCTCAGTCCATAGTTTGAAACCCAATCTCCCAACCTGAAATTTGTGTCTTCACTGCTTGATGTTCAGACATCAAATTTTATATTGCTATTTCCCCTAATTATACACTTATTCAAATGTCATTGGTACATCATTATATTACGTGAAGCCAGTAATGTCTACTCTTTCTCTTCAGTTTGCAGGATGAGCTTAGGACAGGAGATCTTCTAGTTGATCTTCTTTCCCTTATTTCAACAGTTAGGGCTAAATTAGATGTGAATGTTAATTGCATTATTGAAACAAACAAATCAAGTTTTTAAAAACAAAATAAGAGCCATGGCAGTTAGGGTGATCAGGACTGAGACTGAAGTGTGCCAGGAATGGGTTAACCCTTTCCCTCTGTGCCATGGCCCTGATGAAAATCACTTCCAGAAGCTGCTGCTTACTGTGGGATGGATCTTTCATTGGCACCAAGGAAGCTTCACTCCCAGGGTCAATAGTTTCAGGTAGAGACTTTTATCAGGGCCACACAATGGGCAGAAAGTGTAAACTCCCCATCCCTGTGTACCGTGGTCCTGATCATCCCCATGACTACAAAAAACTAGACAAAGACATGATAATTTTGATCATATAATTAATGTTGCCTAGTTTGGCTGTGAGTATAAAAGAGACAGGAATGAAGCACTACAGGGGAATCATATTTTATGGTCAGACTAGGCAGAGGCACACCTATGTTTTTCTCACCTGTTCACGCTATGAACAGAAAGGCTTGTTGACATGAAAAGGTGCATGGGGAAGTAAGCAAAACCCACCTTTCCCCCACCCTAGTTTATTTCATTTTCTCCTCACGCCCCACCCATACCCATGGAGTGAGCCAGGATGGGAGAAAATTGTTTAAAGCAAGCAACAATTAAGTGCACCTTACTCCTACTTTATATGTGAATTGGGATAGACATATGAAAGAAATATCTATGATGTATGATCAAATCCAGCCTGTGAAGTAGCACTTGGTCAAATCAATCAGAGATCACATTTATTATTGTTATTGTTAATATTATTTGTTTTTTAAAGGTTTGGATCGTTGTGAATGGATGGGTTGCTTGTGTGTTTGCACCTAAGGACATAAGTGGTGTCCACACATTACATACGAGTTTGTACAGTTATTCACATGTGATGTTCAATGAACATACAGTCTGTACAAATCAACAAGTGTATAGTATTTAACACAAACACTTGCACATGTGTAGAGGAAGTTTGTATTCAGTGTAATATGTGAACAAGCCTACTTAAGAATTCTGCTTTTGTCCTCCAATTTGAAGTTGTTCAGGGGAGGTTATTATTACAGTTGGCCTTGAAGAGAAGCAGATTATAATTGCATGAGGCAGAATGCTCAACTAGGGATATTTTATTTATTTATTTATTTAATTTCATTTTTAAACCGCCCATAGCGAATAGCTCTCTGGGCGGTGTACAAAAGATTAAAAGTACAGAAATACAAAATATCACAATAAATAAACTGAAACAAAGAGATTTAAAATTGTAACATTAAACGCATTAAAATGCCTGGGAGCATAGCCAGGTCTTAACCTGGCACCGAAAAGATAGAAGCATCGGCGCCAGGCGTATTTCTTCGGGGAGGCTATTCCACAATTCGGGGGCCACTACAGAAAAGGCCCTAGATCGAGTAACTGTCCTCCGGGCTTCCCGATGGGTTGGTACCCGGAGGAGGGCCTTAGACACTGAGCGAAGTGACCGGGTCGGTTCATAGCGGGAGAGGCGTTCCACAAGATACTGCGGTCCCACGCCGTGTAAGGCTTTATAGGTCAAAACCAGCACCTTGAATCTGGCTTGGAAGCAAATAGGTAGCCAGTGCAAACGGGCCAGAACAGGTGCTATATGCGCTGACCGGCTGGTCCTCGTCAGCAGTCTGGCTGCTGCGTTTTGCACTAGCTGAAGCTTCCGAACTGTCTTCAAGGGCAGCCCTACGTAGAGCGCATTACAGTAATCCAACCTAGAAGTTACCAGAGCATGAACAACTGAGGCGAGGTCATCCCTGTCCAGATAGGGGCGTAGCTGGGCTACCAACCGAAGGTGGTAGAATGTATTCCTTGCCACCGTGGCCACTTGCGCCTCCAGAGACAAGGAAGGATCAAAAAGAACCCCAAGACTACGAACCTGTTCCTTCAAGGGGAGTGTAACCCCATCTAGAACAGGGTAAGCATCCACCATCTGGGCAGGGAAGGCATTCACCAACAGTGTCTCAGTCTTGTCTGGATTGAGTCTCAGTTTATTAGCTCTCATCCAGTCCATTATCGCGGTCAGGCAGTGATTCAGCACATCCACAGACTCACCTGTAGAAGATGAAAAGGAGAAATAGAGCTGCGTGTCATCAGCGTACTGGTGGCAACGCACTCCAAAACTCCTGATGACGGCACCCAGAGGCTGCATGTAGATGTTAAAAAGCATGGGGGACAAAACCGACCCCTGACTCCACAATGGAGAGTCCAAGGAGTTGAGCAATGTTCCCCAAGTACTACCTTCTGGTGACGATCCGCCAAGTAGGAGCGGAACCACTGCCAAGCAGTGCCTCCAACTCCCAACTCCGCGAGTCTCCCCAGAAGGATACCATGGTCGATGGTATCAAACGCCGCTGAGAGATCAAGGAGAATCAACAGAGTCACACTCCCTCTGTCCCTCTCCCGACAAAGGTCATCATACAGGGCAACCAAGGCTGTTTCAGTGCCAAAACCAGGCCTAAAACCGGACTGAAACGGATCCAGATAATCGGTCTCATCCAAGAGCACCTGGAGCTGACCGGCAACCACCCGCTCCAGAACCTTGCCCAAAAAGGGGACATTCGCCACCGGTCTATAGTTGTTCAGGTCATCTGGGTCTAAGGAAGGTTTCTTTAAGAGAGGTCTTACTACTGCCTCCTTGAGGCTACTAGGGACTACTCCCTCACTCAAGGAGGCATTTATCACTTCCTTGGCCCAGCCGGTGGTAGTAGTCCTGCTAGCCTTCACTAGCCAAGATGGACAAGGATCTAGAGCAGACGTGGTCGCCCGCACCAATCCAAGTACCTTGTCCACTTCCTCAAGCTGCACCAACTGAAACTCATCCAATAATGAAAGACAACTAATCCCGTACTGTCTGATATCTGGATGGGAATGACATGGCTTAAGAGAGACAAGGGCCCCATCTGCACTATACATTTAAAGCAGTATCATACTACTTTAAACATTGATGGCTTCCCCCAAAGAATCCTGGGGATTGTAATTTGTTAAGGGTGCTGAGAGTTGTTAGGAGACTCTTCCTCACAGAGCAACAATTCCCAAAGTGGCTTAACAATCAATCCCTCATCCCAAGAAACTCTGGGAATTGCAGCTCTGTGAGGGGGATGGGGTCTCTAGGCAACTCTCCCCACCCTTAATAAACCACATTTCCCAGGATTATTGGGGGAAGCCATGACTATTTAAAGCGGTATGATGCTGCTTTAAATGTATAGAGAAGATGTGTCCTGTGACAGATGACATAGCATGCCTGTGATAAGTCATGCCATCACAAAGTTTATTAATGCAAACAGTGGCTGGGACAGGACAATATCAAAGATGCATCTTCAGCCCAGCCCATCACTGATCTCCTTTGAATGAGCAGCACACAGTCATTTGCCTTCCAGTCCCCTCTTGGAATCTTTGTCCTTCCGTTCTCCCTGCGTGGAGAGACAGCCAAATCCGGCCCCATCCACATTTTTGCATATGGAGAGCCTCTTTCTCCCACCTCCCTCCCTCCCTTCCTTGTTTTACTTAGAGTAAACTTTAGCATGCTCTTTAGAAAGATGGGCATGCCAAGCTTTCAAGCTGTGCATTTTTAGGACTGTGAAATAGTTTCATTACAAGCCTACTTTGCCTCCAGTTGGCATCCACCCGAGGGTTCTCAAAGAACTCAAAGGTGAAATTGCTGATCTGCTAACTAAAATATGTAACTTGTCCCTCGGGTCCTCCTCCGTGCCTGAGGACTGGAAAGTGGCAAATGTAACACCAAACTTCAAAAAGGGATCCAGAGGGGATCCCGGAACTTACAGGCCAGTTAGCTTAACTTCTGTCCCTGGAAAACTGGTAGAAAGTATTATTAAAGCTAGATTAACCAAGCACATAGAAGAACAAGCCTTGCTGAAGCAGAGCCAGCCTGGCTTCTGCAAGGAAAAGTCCTGTCTCAGTAACCTATTAGAATTCTTTGAGAGTGTCAACAAGCATATAGATAGAGGTGATCCAGTGGACATAGTGTACTTAGACTTTCAAAAAGCATTTGACAAGGTACCTCACCAAAGGCTTCTGAGGAAGCTTAGCAGTCATGGAATAAGAGGAGAGGTCCTCTTGTGGATAAGGAATTGGTTAAGAAGCAGAAAGCAGAGAGTAGGAATAAACGGACAGTTCTCCCAATGGAGGGCTGTAGAAAGTGGAGTCCCTCAAGGATCGGTATTGGGACCTGTACTTTTCAACTTGTTCATTAATGACCTAGAATTAGGAGTGAGCAGTGAAGTGGCCAAGTTTGCTGACGACACTAAATTGTTCAGGGTTGTTAAAACAAAAAGGGATTGCGAAGAGCTCCAAAAAGACCTCTCCAAACTGAGTGAATGGGTGGGAAAATGGCAAATGCAATTCAATATAAACAAGTGTAAAATTATGCATATTGGAGCAAAAAATCTGAATTTCACATATACGCTCATGGGGTCTGAACTGGAGGTGACCGACCAGGAGAGAGACCTCGGGGTTGTAGTGGACAGCACGATGAAAATGTCGACCCAGTGTGCGGCAGCTGTGAAAAAGGCAAATTCCATGCTAGCAATAATTAGGAAAGGTATTGAAAATAAAACAGCCGATATCATAATGCCGTTGTATAAATCTATGGTGCGGCCGCATTTGGAATACTGTGTACAGTTCTGGTCGCCTCATCAGAAAAGGATATTATAGAGTTGGAAAAGGTTCAGAAGAGGGCAACCAGAATGATCAAGGGGATGGAGCGACTCCCTTACGAGGAAAGGTTGCAGCATTTGGAGCTTTTTAGTTTAGAGAAAAGGCAGGTCAGAGGAGACATGATAGAAGTGTATAAAATTATGCATGGCATTGAGAAAGTGGATAGAGAAAAGTTCTTCTCCCTCTCTCATAATACTAGAACTCGTGGACATTCAAAGAAGCTGAATGTTGGAAGATTCAGGACAGACAAAAGGAAGTACTTCTTTACTCAGCGCATAGTTAAACTATGGAATTTGCTCCCACAAGATGCAGTTATGGCCACCAGCTTGAATGGCTTTAAAAGAAGATTAGACAAATTCATGGAGGACAGGGCTATCAATGGCTACTAGCCATGATGGCTGTGCTCTGCCATCCTAGTCAGAGGCAGCATGCTTCTGAAAACCAGTTGCCGGAAGCCTCAGGAGGGGAGAGTGTTCTTGCACTCGGGTCCTGCTTGCGGGCTTCCCCCAGGCACCTGGTTGGCCACTGTGAGAACAGGATGCTGGACTACATGGGCCACTGGCCTGATCCAGCAGGCTCTTCTTATGTTCTCATGTTCTTAACTCTTATGATGAAATAATTTTCCTGTAGAGGAACATTTTCCGTGGTTGATTTCAATAAAAGCGTGCCTATTTTTCTTCTTCAGGACAAGCTATAGCACACAACTTTGTTTCCCACCATATACATTATTAGTTCTTTTTCTTCCCCATTTTCTTAAAAAAAAATCTCCCAAGGTAACTGACAGTAAAACTAGGAATGATGACGGCTCTAATTTTTACTAAAGAATGTTCTGGAATGAAGTTGATTGTGATTGGAGTTTATTTTAGAAAGGATGATCAAAACAAGTTTGAAACATGCAGTGGCATTTTGAATTTAAATAATATGGATTTAGTAGATGTGAAATACTCAGGGACAACTCCATGTTTGCCTCCCCTGCCAAACTACTATCTGGTGTGCCTGTTAAATCATTGTCTCCCGCCTTGGAGAACATACCAGCTAGGTTGGGGAGCAGCAGCAGCATCACAATCTGAAGCAGGGGGCTGTGATCCACTTGCCATTTTAATTACCCATAATGTCTTGATCTCAACATACTTACTATTTTTTTAAGAACATAAGAAAAGCCATGATAAAATGTAAATGTACTGCCTTCAAGTCAATTCCGACTTATGGTGACCCTATGAATAGGGTTTTCATGAGGCTGAGAGGCAGTGACTGGCCCAAGATCACCCAGTGAGCTTCATGGCTATGTGGGGATTCGAACCCTGGTCTCCCAGGTCGTAGTCCAACACCTTAACCAATACAGCCATGATAGATCAGGCCAAAGTCCCATCTATTTCAGCATCCGGTTCTCACAGTGTGTGGGTGCATCACAGAACTAGAAGTAGGAGCAAAAAGCAATAAGATGGACAAAATAGAAATTTATTAGTCCTGTGTGTTTCGGACTCTACTGGTCTTTCTTCAGGGGAATGTAACTGAATAGTATTGTTGCACATTACCCCAACCTCCAAGTGGTGTGAGACTTCCAGGGGTTCCTGCGCTTACCCGGTGTTTGGTTTCCTTGGAATGAAGGTCAGCAGAGGCTACGGTGTCTCAATGATACAGTATGTTTATTTGCACACATTCTCAGCCTGAGCATAAGATGGAGAGGTTCAAAGCATTACAAGTCCAATAGATCTTGCTTTTCCATCAGGCTTACTGGAGGCATCCTGAAGCCATCGTGCAGGGAGCAGGCCTCTCTGTCTCCCTAGTTCCCAGCTTCTTCAGACTAAACACAAACCTCTCTTTGGCTCCAGGAAGGGGGGGGGACAAAGGATCTCTCTCCTGAAAAGAGCTCAAATAGCCACAGGATCTCTCCTGGCCACATCCCTTTATACTATACATGCAGATTCACCAGTCAATAAGCCATTAACTCACAGGTTAACTTGGTTAAACTATTAGCTTATGCAAAAAAAACTGGTTTGACCAGTGGAACAGGTTTCTTCCTTTGTAGATCCCAAATCAGAGGCTAGCAAGGGGATTCATAGAAATCATCCACCTCACCCCCCAAATCCCATAACAATATAAAAACTTCAATACACAATATGTATAAAAGTCATAATATACTTTAAAAGGAGAGCAACTGATACCCCTCATCCAAAAACCTTTTTTTTTTAGAAATTACAATATACCTTTCAAGTAAAAGTATCATAATAGAACAGTAAACAATGCAATTCTTATACATTCATACCAGATTTTATGAGAATGGTATACATATATGCATTTAAAATAACTGAAATGTTGTTTCCAATTGCTTTAATCGAATCCTTGAACAGATCTCAATATACAGAAAATATGATCTAGCACTAGTGTACAGTCTACAGGAACAAGAATGTGGTTTTTAGTATCAGAAAAGCTCTCAGTAATCACACACACAGTACACACACACACAAACACACACACACTTTTATCTGCATGAAAAATACTCCTCGTCCTATGCAGTAGGATTGAACGTTCTGTGGATTTTATCTGGAGCAAATTGCAATTGTATCTAACACACTGCCAAGATACATTCACTTCAATGTCATTAAAGTTTTCAATTTCTTCTTAAAGAAAAATATCAGACATGGCTAAAGTAAATTAACTCAATCAGTGATGCAGGATAATTTTAACATTTAACAATAGCACAAATATCTTCAAGAAGGCAACTCACTGCGGGTGTGAAAAGTTCCGGCATCAGGTCTCAGATTTATTAGTCATCCTTCAATACCTTGAGACCAATTCAATTTGTCAGAGCTAGATATCATTGCATTTTGTACACAATCCTGGGTTTTAAATCAAGGCCAACGTAGCGTCTAACCTTGGAGTGAGAGAGAATTTATAGTATTGCTGGAAGGGCCATGTCTCAAAGGGATTTAAATCTTTTGAATAATCCATTCTGATTTTTACCCTCGAGGGGTAGAAAGAGGACAGATGCTGTTATGTTTAACAGAGTAAGAAATAAAATCACACAAACAGTGAGCAAAGGCTTTCTGAAGAAATGCTGTGTGGTTTGGCTGCTTATATTAAATTAGGATTACACTTGGAGAATCACCTGTTTATTTTAGTAGACTTTTTTTTTAATTTGTTTTCTTAGTCACCTTCCTTTGGAAGAGTTAAGAACAAACCTATTATGCACAAAACGTGCAATATGTTGTTTTTTTCTGTTTTCTGTATGCATGTGCTGGTTTATACACAGTATATGTGTATGCCATGAGCTGAATCATTCACATATTAGTCATTTAGTCAATGTTTAGACTGGGGTGGGAAACCTCAGGCATTGGGGCCAAATGTGAACATAAAAAGAGCCTGCTGGATCAGGCCAGCAGCCCAAGTAGTTCAGCATCCTGTTCTCACAGTGGCCATCCAGATGCCCATGGAAAGCCTGCAAGCAGGACCTGAGTGCAAGAGCACTCTCCCCTCCTGCGGTTTCCAGCAACTGGTATTCGGAAGCAGACTGCCTCTGACTGTGGACCACATTAGACAATGACTGGTAGCCATTGATAGCCTTATCCTCCATGAATTTGTCTCATCCTCTTTTAGAGCCATTCAGGTTGGTGGCCATCACTGCCTCTTGTGGGAGTGAATTCCATAGTTAATGTGCTGTGTGAAGAAATATTTTCGTTTGTCTCTATGGAATAAGTATCTCCCCAGTTCTTTGTAACAGCCCTTGAGGTAATTGAAGAGTGCGGTCATGCCCCTCCTTAGTCTATTCTTCTCCAGGCTAAACATACCCAGTTCCTTCAACCTTTTCCTCGCAGGACTTGTTTTCCATATTATTTATTTATTTATTAGATTAATATCCCATCCTTTCTCCCAGTAGAAGCCCAGGGTGGCAAACAAGCACAAAAAACACTTTAACACATCATAAAAACAGACTTTAAAATATAGTAAAACCAAATAACCATTAAAAATATCTTAAAAACGACTTCCGGGAAGGGTGACTTAGCCTGTGCCTGCTTTTGAGACGGGCTCCTGCCTCAAAAGAAGCTTATTCAGATATATCAGTCAGATTTTTTTTTTTTTGACTGATTAAACTTCTCCCGGGTAGGGAGAAACGAAGAGATTAACCTCAAAGCCTATTTTTGTTGGGACGACCAGATCTCATTAATTTATGGGACGAGGTCCAGCCGACGAAGGTGGGACGGATTTTCAACAACAAGCTCTATCTGATAAAGCGAACGTTCATCTTATCTTCTAAGAGAGAACGCACTAACAGGCAAGCACCCTTCTTTCTATATTTTTCTTTTACTTGACTTAAATTGTTGCTGTTTAAAAGAGATTTGCCAGATTGATCGGTTTTTGACATCTCACTGGGGAGCCATAACTTCTCTCTGCTACTCACTAATTAATAGCTTATCTCTGTTTTTGTTGCAAAAAGCTGTCCTGGATTTGCATTCTAAAGATATACACAGAAGAGGGATTTCTATTCCAGATTTTTATTTTGAAGAATATTATATTGTCTGAGACTACTCTCTTTTTGGTCTATTTTATTTTGACGAATCTGTTTCCTGACGACCGCCATTAATTGTTTCGATCCTGGGAACTGCATTTTGTTTACTTAAGCATGGAGAGATAAGGCTGTCTGCTCTGTTTATACTGTGATGTCACCAAGTTTGGAGTATTAACCCAATTGTTGCTGAAATAAGAAGTGGTTTTCCTATATTTTTCTTTTAAAATGGCAATTAAGAAAGTGGCTGAGAATCTGGAAATAACTATGTTTCAGAAAATAATGGATGAGATTGAGATAACGAAACAAAACCTGCGACAGGGTTGTAAGGAGCTGAAAATTGAATTGAGTAAAATGACGCAGGAGATTAAAGATATAGGGGTCCCTGTGAGAGAGGTGACCCTGGAAGGGGTCCCTGTGAGAGAGGAGACCCCGGAGATTGGAACAAACGTGGAACAGGAAAAAGATTTGGAGTCTATGGACTTTAGAAATAAAATCTATTGTTTGGAGACACAGGAGATTAAAGACATAGGGGTCCTTGTGAGAGAGGAGACCCTGGAGACTGGAACAGGGGTCCCTGTGAGAGAGGAGACCCTGGAGACTGGAACAGGGGTCCCTGTGAGAGAGGAGATCCCGGAGATTGGAACAAACGTGGAACAGGAACAAGATTTGGAGTCTATGGACTTTAGAAATAAAATCTATTGTTTGGAACTCAATGTTATCTCTGAAGAAATTAATGAAGATTCTAGAGATAAAGTTATCAATGGCATGGATAATCTTCTGGACTGGAATGATGTGATGGAGCCCAATATAGAGAAAATCTATGGAATTAACTGCAGCCATGTGACAATGGAAAAACTTTCAAGAGATGACCCAGTGTATTTTGAAAAAAAGAACAGATATGATTTTACAGCAGTATTTCAGCAACCTATTCAGAATGGATGGCAAGAAAATATTTGGGATAGAGGTAATTCCCATCAGACTCTTACTATATGACTATGGCTTTGACAGCAAGATTATTATGGAATACTGATAATGGAAGATTGGATATTGAAATTACTGGACTTAACAAGACTACTGAAGATGGAAGATGGAAAATGGAACTAATAGGGATAATAGAACAATGGCTACTGAAATTACTGAACCTAACAGATTCTGATGTGATGGATTAATTGAAATGTTTATTTTGACTATGGTTATGACAATAAGATTATCATAATTAGTAATGAGATGGATTAATCGATATGCTTATCTGGAAAAAAAATTGATAGATATATTTCTTAAAGAATTGAAACCTCTCTTTGACTTTTTGTGGAAAGAATAAAGTAATGTTTATGAGATTTGATGATTAAGTAAGATAACTACTGGAGGAAAGTGATTTTATAATATGACTTAAGAGACAGGATTGTTATATATTATAGACTTATAACTGATTTGATCTTTGACAAATGGGAAGTCAATATTTTACTCTTTATTTTTTTTTTTGTTTTTTTTTTCTTTTTTTTTTTTGTTTAACTATTTTTGATTTTGTTTTTTGTCTTTGAATGTTTTATGATTTCGTCTTGTATGTTTTATGAAAATCTGAATAAAAATTATTGAAAAAAAAAAATATCTTAAAACAAAACATCTTTAAAAACATTCTTAAAAAGCTTTAAAAACATCTATTTTTTTAAAAAAAGAAGGTTTAAAAACTTATTAGTAATTCCAACACAGACATAGACTGGGATAAGGTCTCTACTTAAAAGGATTTTTGAAAGAGGAAGGTCTTCAGTAGGCTCTGAAAAGATAACAGAGATGGTGCCTGTCTAATATTTAAGGGGAGGGAATTCCAAAGGGTAGGTGCCCCTACACTAAAGGTCCGCTTCCTATGTTGTGCAGAACGGACCTCCTGATGAGATGGTACCTGCAGGAGGCCCTCACCTGCACAGCACAGTGATCAACTAGGTATACAAGGGATAAGACAGTCTTGTAGGTATCCTGGTCCCAAGCTGTATAGGGTTTTGTACACCAACGCTAGAACCTTGACCTTGGCCCCGTAGCTAATAGGTAGCCAGTGCAATTCTTTCAGCAGTGGGGTGACATGTTGGTGATATTCTGCCCCAGTGAGCTGTCTCGCTGCCGCATTTTGCACCAGCTGCAGCTTCTGGAATAACCTCAAGGGTAGCCTCACATATAGTGTGTTACAGTAATCCACCTGTAGGTTACCAGTGCATGGACAACAGTGGTCTGGCTATCCCAGTCCAGAAATGGCCAGAGCTGTCTTATCAGCCGAAGTTGATAAAAGGCACTCCTAGTCCCTGAGGTCACCTGGGTCTCTAGCAGAAAAGATGGATCCAGGAGCACCACCAGACTATGGACCTGCTCTTTCAGAGGGAATACAACCCCATCCAAAGCAGGCAACTGACCAATTTTCTGAACTCGGGAACCACCAACCCACAGCATCTCCCTCTTGCTAAGATGCACACTCAGTTTGCTGGCCCTCATCCAGCCACCACTGAGTCCAGGCAGCGGTCCAGGGATACACGGCCTCTCCTGATTCAGATGTTATGGAGAAATAGAGCTGGTTATCATCAGCGTACTGCTGACACATAAGAACATAAGAAGAGCCTGCTGGATCAGGCCAGTGGCCCATCTAGTCCAGCATCCTGCTCTCACAGTGGCCAACCAGGTGCCTGGGGGAAGCCCGCAAGCAGGACCCGAGTGCAAGAACACTCTCCCCTCCTGAGGCTTCCGGCAACTGGTTTTCAGAAGCATGCTGCCTCTGACTAGGGTGGCAGAGCACAGCCATCATGGCTAGTAGCCATTGATAGCCCTGTCCTCCATGAATTTGTCTAATCTTCTTTTAAAGCCATCCAAGCTGGTGGCCATTAC
Source organism: Rhineura floridana (assembly GCF_030035675.1). Taxonomy (NCBI): domain Eukaryota; kingdom Metazoa; phylum Chordata; class Lepidosauria; order Squamata; family Rhineuridae; genus Rhineura; species Rhineura floridana. The sequence goes on from NC_084489.1 coordinate 49,585,515, forward strand.
TGCATCTTGTGGGAGCAAATTCCATAGTTTAACTATGCGCTGAGTAAAGAAGTACTTCCTTTTGTCTGTCCTGAATCTTCCAACATTCAGCTTCTTTGAATGTCCACGAGTTCTAGTATTATGAGAGAGGGAGAAGAACTTTTCTCTATCCACTTTCTCAATGCCATGCATAATTTTATACACTTCTATCATGTCTCCTCTGACCCGCCTTTTCTCTAAACTAAAAAGCCCCAAATGCTGCAACCTTTCCTCGTAAGGGAGTCGCTCCATCCCCTTGATCATTCTGGTTGCCCTCTTCTGAACCTTTTCCAACTCTATAATATCCTTTTTGAGATGAGGCAACCAGAACTGTACACAGTATTCCAAATGCGGCCGCACCATAGATTTATACAACGGCATTATGATATCGGCTGTTTTATTTTCAATACCTTTCCTAATTATCGCTAGCATGGAATTTGCCTTTTTCACAGCTGCCGCACACTGGGTCGACATTTTCATCGTGCTGTCCACTACAACCCCGAGGTCTCTCTCCTGGTCAGTCACCGCCAGTTCAGACCCCATGAGCGTATATGTGAAATTAAGATTTTTTGCTCCAATATGCATAATTTTACACTTGTTTATATTGAATTGCATTTGCCATTTTTCTGCCCATTCACTCAGTTTGGAGAGGTCTTTTTGGAGCTCTTCGCAATCCCTTTTTGTTTTAACAACCCTGAACAATTTAGTGTCATCAGCAAACTTGGCCACTTCACTGCTCACTCCTAATTCTAGGTCATTAATGAACAAGTTGAAAAGTACAGGTCCCAATACCGATCCTTGAGGGACTCCACTTTCTACAGCCCTCCATTGGGAGAACTGTCCATTTATTCCTACTCTCTGCTTTCTGCTTCTTAACCAATTCCTTATCCACAAGAGGACCTCTCCTCTTATTCCATGACTGCTAAGCTTCCTCAGAAGCCTTTGGTGAGGTACCTTGTCAAACGCTTTTTGAAAGTCTAAGTACACTATGTCCACTGGATCACCTCTATCTATATGCTTGTTGACACTCTCAAAGAATTCTAATAGGTTACTGAGACAGGACTTTCCCTTGCAGAAGCCATTCTGGCTCTGCTTCAGCAAGGCTTGTTCTTCTATGTGCTTAGTTAATCTAGCTTTAATAATACTTTCTACCAGTTTTCCAGGGACAGAAGTTAAGCTAACTGGCCTGTAATTTCCGGGATCCCCTCTGGATCCCTTTTTGAAGATTGGTGTTACATTTGCCACTTTCCAGTCCTCAGGCACGGAGGAGGACCCAAGGGACAAGTTACATATTTTAGTTAGCAGATCAGCAATTTCACATTTGAGTTCTTTGAGAACTCTCGGGGATGCCATCCGGGCCCAGTGATTTGTCAGTTTTTATATTGTCCATTAAGCTTAGAACTTCCTCTCTCGTTACCACTATTTGTCTCAGTTCCTCAGAATCCCTTCCTGCAAATGTTAGTTCAGGTTCAGGGATCTGCCCTATATCTTCCACTGTGAAGACAGATGCAAAGAATTCATTTAGCTTCTCTGCAATCTCCTTATCGTTCTTTAGTACACCTTTGACTCCCTTATCATCCAAGGGTCCAATCGTCTCCCTAGATGGTCTCCTGCTTTGAATGTATTTATAGAATTTTTTGTTGTTGGTTTTTATGTTCTTAGCAATGTGCTCCTCAAATTCTTTTTTAGCATCCCTTATTGTCTTCTTGCATTTCTTTTGCCAGAGTTTGTGTTCTTTTTTATTTTCTTCATTTGGACAAGACTTCCATTTTTTGAAGGAAGACTTTTTGCCTCTAAGAGCTTCCTTGACTTTGCTCGTTAACCATGCTGGCATCTTCTTGGCCCTGGCGGTACCTTTTCTGATCTGCGGTATGCACTCCAGTTGAGCTTCTAATATAGTGTTTTTAAACAACTTCCAAGCATTTTCGAGTGATGTGACCCTCTGGACTTTGTTTTTCAGCTTTCTTTTTACCAATCCCCTCATTTTTGTGAAGTTTCCTCTTTTGAAGTCAAATGTGACCGTGTTGGATTTTCTTGGCAATTGGCCAGTTACATGTATGTTTAATTTAATAGCACTATGGTCACTGCTCCCAATCGGTTCAACAACACTTACATCTCGCACCAGGTCCCGGTCCCCACTGAGGATTAAGTCCAGGGTTGCCATCCCTCTGGTCGGTTCCATGACCAACTGGTCTAGGGAATAGTCATTTAGAATATCTAGAAACTTTGCTTCTTTGTCATGACTGGAACACATATGCAGCCAGTCTATGTCCGGGTAGTTGAAGTCACCCATTACTACCACATTTCCTAGTTTGGATGCTTCCTCAATTTCATATCTCATCTCAAGGTCTCCCTGAGCATTTTGATCAGGGGGACGATAGATCGTTCCCAGTATTAAGTCCCTCCTGGGGCATGGTATCACCACCCACAACGATTCTGTGGAGGAGTCTGCCTCTTTGGGGGTTTCGAACCACTGTAAAACAGTGCCTCCAATATCCATCTCACCAGGTTGGCCAAGAAGGATACCATGGTCAATGGTATCAAAAGCCGCTGAGAGATCAAGTAAGAATAACAGGGTCGTACTCCCCCTGTCCTCCCGATAAAGGTTATCTATCAGGGCGACCAAGGCCCATTCAGTCCCAAAACCAGGCCTGAACCCAGACTGGAATGGGCCAAGATAGTCTGTTTCATCCAAGAGTACTTGCAATTGCTGCCCCACAACCCTCTCAATCACCTTCCTAAGAAGAGGGTATTTGCGACCAGGCGGTAGTTGTCACAAACCAATGGGTTCACGGTGGGCTTTTTCAGGAGCGGTTGGATCACTGCCTCTTTCAGAGCATCTGGAACCACTCCCGCCCACAACAATGTGTTGACCACACCCTGGATCCATTCGGTCAAACCCTCTCAGCAAGCTTTAATAAGCCAAGAGGGCAAAGGTCGAAAGGACATGTGCTGGCCACATTGTTGCAAGTACCTTGCCCATGTCATCAGGCTGCATCAACTGAAATCATTCCCAAGAAGTTGCAGCAGATGTTGCACTGGACACCTCATTTGGGACTATAGTAGATGTGGATGAGGCATCAAGATCGCTACAGAGGCAAGCAATTTTACCCTCAAAGTGCTTTGCAAACAATTCACAGTGGGCCTCTGAAGGATCTAAAACTCCATTTCCTGGAGTTGATGTCAACAGACCCCTGACAATATGGAAAAGCTCCACTGGATGGCTACTTGAGGATGCTATGGTGGCAGAGAAGTGGCCCTTCTTCGCCACTCTCACTGCCACACAGTAGGCACGGTTACGATGTTTTACTCATGCCCGATCAGCCTCACAGTACAACTTTCACCACTTTTGCCACCATCTCTGTTTCCCTCATCTGAATCCATTCCAATTTGTCTCATTTTTCTTACAAGTATGGCACCCGCAACTGGGCACAATACTCCAGATGAGGTCTGAGTAGTACAGTTACGTCCCTACCTGAGTAAGGAGGATCTTACATCAGTAGTACATGCTCTGGTAACCTCACGTTTGGATTACTGTAATGCGCTCTACGTAGGGCTACCTCTGAAGACGGTTCGGAAGCTACAGCTGGTGCAAAATGCGGCGGCCAGACTGCTAACAAGAACGAAGCGGTCTGACCATATAACACCTGTTTTGGCCCGCTTGCACTAGCTTTCAATACGCTTCCGGGCCAAATTCAAAGTGTTGGTATTAACCTATAAAGCCTTATACGGCGCGGGACCTCGATATCTGTCGGAACGCCTCTCCCTCTATGAACCAGCTCGTACACTACGGTCTGCTACGAAGGCCCTCCTCCGGGTCCCGACTCATAGGGAGGCCCAGAGGGCAGTGACAAGATCAAGGGCCTTCTCAGTGGTGGCCCCCGAACTATGGAATAGTCTCCCCGAGGAGGTTCGCCAGGTGCCAACACTATCATCCTTTCGGCGCCAGGTTAAAACCTTTCTCTATTCCGAGGCATTTTAATTTTTTGTTAATGATTGTAATGTTTGTAATTTGATTTTAGCCTTTGCTGTTTTTAGATTGTGAAATTTGATTTTAGACTGATGTTTTTGTATTATATTGTATTTTATTGTATCTATGTTCACCGCCCAGAGAGCTATTGCTAGTCGGGCGGTATATAAGTTTTAAAAATAAATAAATAAATAAAAATAAAGTAGAACTATTACTTCCCATGAAACTATGGTTCTATCAATGCAGCCAAACTTGTGTATGCCTTTTTGCAGCTAAATTACACTGCTGACCTGTGTTCAGGTTGTGATTTACTGCAGTCACAAGATCTATTTCACGTGTACTACTGCCAAGAAAGGATGGAGAAGAAATTCAGTTCAGGTCACATTCAAAGACGATTCTACCTAATTCACATTTCCTGAAACAGTGTGCAAATCAAAACACAGCCATCCTTCAAAATTCATACTTGTCTCACTTCCAAATTTTATAATGCAGTTCTCCAACCAAGTAATGTGTACCAAGATGCATTGCTAGATAAAGTGTGTGTAAGAATGCATTATATTAAGGAAAATCACTTGGAAAAAATCATTTTTCAAGCAAAATTGCATGCAAGGATGTGTATGTTAGGAGAAATTTGCACTCAAAATGTTGATGAATTTTCGTGAGGACAAAAAAAAAAGTTTCACAAACTGATGTGGAAATGTGGAGAATTGAACTTAAAACTGGAAAATGAGAACCCAAGAGAAACCGAAACTGACAGATTCACCCATCCCTATTGCCAAGCCAAGCCTCTTCCATCGTATACCTGTGTATTTGATGATGATCCACGAAACATGGCTGATTCAAATAAGTCTTGTGGATATCTTGATCAACAGCAATCAATTCACAAGTCTGCTTAAAAATTGCTTAAAAAAAGAGCTTTAAACTTTTGCACGTGCCATCTTTTAGACATTTGTTTTGATCTGCTGCAATGTCATTTGTGTGTTTTGTGTACATCATTCAGCTATTTGTTTGTCTTCAATCAGATCAGGATCACTTCCTGTTTCAATATCTTTAGGAGCTCTGGAGATTATGTCTAAAATATAACCCCCATAAGCAGAATGTGTAAGGCAATTTCCTCAGTAACTTCAAATCTCTTTGCCAGCAACATACAAAAAAGATATGTCATCTTCAACTCTAAATAGGAAGTGGCATACTTGAAACCCATAATGTTTGTAATTACTACATATAATGCCTAAAAGATCCTCAGAGTAATTTTACTGTGGGGTGAGGGTGAACTTATTAGATATGTACATGCTGCCTATTAAAAATGTACATGTTGTAGCATCCTATGGAAATTAAATGCTTACATTTTTGTGTTGTGCAGCATTTTTGTATTGATTTTTCACCACTAAATTATTCACATTAACTTGCTGAAGATTGAATTATAGAGTCCCTGTACAGCAGAAATAAATGTGCAGCTTTAACAGAAAAGTGCCAGATGCAGAAACCTCCGTTGTTAGGGAAACCATAATATTTTAGACTTATGGAACAGAGTGAGGGGAACTGGTATTGCTACACATGAGAAACAGAAGCTTATTGATAAGTGTAAGACCCAGGGTGTTGCAGTTAGTAAAGCCTGCAACTAATCAACAGTAACCTTTCTTCTTCTCTTTACCATAGGTTTATAAAGCCAAAGCCAATTATGAACTATAGCAGAAGTGGGGGATACGGCCCTCCATGCCTCTCCATCTAGTCTTCAGAGCTCTCCCCAGGTCACACCCTTCACTGGCCTTGCCTCACATACAAAGTGTTCTTGCCTAGCTGGGACGCATCCTTAAACTCTGATCATGCCTTTTGCCATTGGCATATGGTACTCAGAATGTGTAGGGAATCGAGTCCTCAACCTGGAAAAGATTCCCCACCCCTGAACTATGGGGAGCCAACCTATGGAAATAATGTAATCTGCTTTAGATGTAGATGTGAGTTCCATAGAGCTCAGGATACTACCATCTACACTGAGAACATAAGAACATAAGAAGAGCCTGCTGGATCAGGCCAGTGGCCCATCTAGTCCAGCATCCTGTTCTCACAGTGGCCAACCAGGTGCCTGGGGGAAGCCCAAAAGCAGGACCTGAGTGCAAGAACACTCTCCTCCCCTCCTGAGGCTTCCGGCAACTGGTTTTCAGAAGCATACTGCCTCTGACTAGGGTGGCAGAGCACAGCCATCATGGCTAGTAGCCATTGATAGCCCTGTCCTCCATGAATTTGTCTAATCTTCTTTTAAAGCCATCCAAGCTGGTGGCCATTACTGAACAAACTTCTCATAATACTATGGGTGGGAGTGAAGTGGATTCCAAGTCCACTAAGTTGATTAATGGTGGTGAATTTCAGAAATGGGATGGGGGAAGAGGGCTTGAAATGCAAACTCACCCAACTCAGAAATTCACACCGCAGTATGAGATGAGCCCACACCAATCTAAATGCAGGCTCTGCCACATCCCCCAATTGGCCATGGGACATCACATGCCCCTTTCCATTCACTCCTCCCTTCAGGAGACAACCTCCCAAGTCTTTTTCCGAAAGGGGGAGTGGGAGGGAAAATCTGCCCCCACATGACTGTAGGAATGTTGTTTTGAAATGGGGAGGGGTATCTGTTTCTGATTTCACTCAGTTCAAGATTTGTTGACATCACTAATGAGATTTGTCGAAATCACTATGATGGAGCTGAATTTTGAAAGAGAATGAGTGTTTAACTACACATTTTGCATAATTAAAAAAACTCCAGATCCTACATATTCAAACAAAAGAAACAAAAATGAATCTAGAATGCTGAAAAAGCACAAGACATCAGCTTGCAAGCCTTCCTTGGTCATGGGCCTCACTCACACAAAAGGAAAAGATCTGCTGGTAAGTGATTTCTCCCACATGTAGCTATCAACAATGGGCAATAGCCATGGCTGTAGTGAAGCACATCCAGCTGAGATTACAGAGATGCTCCCTAATGGCGATCCCCTATGACTTCCCATGTGGGCAACAGTGATGATCAGGGGACTGGAAACAAGGTCCTGTGAGGCACTGAAGGAAATGGGATGTTTAGCCTTGAGAAGAGAAAACTAAGGGGAGATGTGATAGCAGTCTTCAACTACTTGAAATGTTGTCATACAGAGGAGGGCCAGAATCTCTTCTTGATCACCCGAGAGTGCAAGACACAAAATAATGCGCTCAAGTTACAGGAAGCCAGATTTCGGGTGAACATCAGGAAAAAATTCTTGTTAGAGCAGTATGACAATGGAACCAATTACTGAGGGAGATGGTGGGCTCTCCGACACTGGAGGCATTCAGGAGGCAGCTGGAAAGCCACCTGTCAAGTATGCTTTAACATGGATTCCTGTACTGAGAAGGGGGTTAGACTCAGTGGCCTTATAGGCTCCTTCCAACTCTACTATTCTATGATTCTATTATTCTCTTTCAGAGTTGGTTCTTTGCTACTACTAGGAAATGGGAGCTGAGAGTTCATGTGGTAGTTCAATGATACTGTTTCCACAAGGCCTCTTCAGTCCTGCAGTCCTCTTAATTCCCTTCCTGAGTATCACCTTTCAGTTCAGTTGGACAGCATTGTTGACGATGTGAAGCAATCAAATCCTCAGCTGCCTCTTCTACTGTACTCATCTTACAGCAAAGCCATAGAATGTGCTTCCACAATCTGTGCCCTCCAAATGTTGTTAGACTACAACTCCCATCATCCCTGACCATTTGCCGGCTGGGGCTGATGGGAGGTCACATCTAACAACACCTGGAGGGCATCAGGTTGAAGAAGAATGCCACAGAATTTGTAATCTGGGATGCTTTGGTTCTAAGAAAGGCCAACAGCATCAAACAGCTGCAATGCTGTTTCTTCAGCTTTCTTGGGGCCAGAGTTGCTAATATTTGCTTTGGGTCTGCAAGGCACTTTTAGAAAATGCATAATTCTTGACCTCATATAACATGACCTTTCTTTTCTGCACTTCTCCCTCTCACAGGTCACATATTATATGGCATACCTACCCTACAGATGTTCTAGACAGATGCAGAACAGACTGGGGTGCACGTTATAAATATTGGTATGCTTTGGAGGTGCCCTACCAGCAGGTGCTATGCAGTTTCCTGCAGTAGTGCAGGTCTTGGCTGTTCTCTCCTATTGACCACATAGGCAGAGGTTGGAAAAGTTACTTTTTTAAATTAAAACTCCCATCAGCCCAATCCAGTGGCCATTCTGGCTGGGGCTGATGGGAGTTGTAGTTTAAAAAGGTAACTTTTCCAAACTCTGCACATAGGTAAGTGATTTGTGTCTGTTCTAAGGAACAGATCCCACATGTAGCTGTCAACTCTTCTGTATGCCCCAGAGGTACACCTGACATCAGCTAGGGCCAGGCCTTTAGTGCTCCAGCTCTAAATCAGCTTCCTAGTGTACTTAGACAACCACTTAGCATTTTTTTTAATTTTAAGCAGCTATTGAAAACATAGCAGAGGCAGTATGCTTCTGAATATCAGTTGCAGGTAGCCACAGGAGGGGAGAGTGCTCTTGCACTCAGGTCCTGCTTGTGGGCTTCCCACAGGCCTCTGTTTGGCAACACTGAGAGCAGGATGCTGGACTAGGTGGGCCACTGGCCTGGTCCAGCAGGTCTTATGTTCTTATCTTTTAAAGAGGACTTTCCATTTGGAGTTGTGTAATTTAATGTTTTTAAGATCTCTTACTTATACTTCCTTTTTTCTATATATTTTGTACTTTTGATATTTTTGTTGTACACCATTTTGGAAACCTTTGTTGGGAAGTGGTTTACAAATCCTTACATTAATAAATCACCGATTGTTTTTAAAAATCTAAAATAAGCTTGAACTGCTTGATTTCTGTCAGGAGAGGATTGCACAGGACTGGTAAAATAAGATTTTAACCATTAAGAAAATAAAAAGACTAATAAGAATGGATCATACAAAAGAAGTATAGCTGAAGGTAGTCTGGTTTCTGTGTTTGGTCTGTTTCCCATCAGGGTGGGGTGTGGGGGAAGGGAAGAGTTACTGCAAATGTCAAGTACAGACACAAATCTAGCCAGTTTGAGGAAAGGGTATTTTATTTTATTTATTAATTATATTTATTAGTCGTTATTTCCCCAAAATGGAACTCAAAGCGACTTACAAAAAAAAAATTGTGCTCAAAGTGGCTTACAACAAAAGCAAACAACAATTACAAAAACAATTTCACAATAAAATAATACAACAGCAGTAATAAAACAACAAATGTCACAGTTAATTTTAATTAACTACCAGAATCCCATTCAAAAAGGGTAGATTAATTTCTGCTGAACTTTTTTCTTTTTCTTTGATTACAGAAGAGGGTCACAATCCTTTTTTAAAAAGGAAATTATATCAATGTAACACTAAAAACTGGGAAATGGAGCCCAGAGAAAGTGAGAAAAGACTTTTAAAAAAGCAAAGAAAGCTTTCCTATAATTCCTTTGGGAGTATCACTAGCTACTGATGTCAACAGTAAGAATTCCACTAATTTTAATGGTGTCAACGTGAACCTATTGAGTTTAATCAAATGAAAACTGCATAGTATTTTTTATTAAGCAGTATATAAATCTTGCTAAATAAATAAATAATATCCAGTCTGTATTTCATTTGCATTGACGTCAGTAAGAAATCTAATATGGTCCCATGGCAAACTACAACAATAAAAAAATACAACACTAAAATATTAAAGCCAATTACAATGAAAATAATAGTGTGGATCCTAAATGTATATACATTGCAAATTCATTAAAAAAGTAGTATACTGTGTGGTATATAAAATGTGGTGTGTGTGTGGAATGTAAATTGAGTGGTTAATGTGCATAATAACAGCCCATTGTGCACATTCACCAGGCCTCAGGGAGAATGTGCACATTAACCTTCCATGAAGACGGAATTGTGTACATTTCTGAGGCAATATACATAATCTCCAACAGACCTTGGGGAATGTGCATATATTGACTTAATTTTGTACATTCTCTGGCCATTATGCACAATGTCCAACAGGCCTTGGAGAATGAACTTATCTCGACTGCATTTTGTACATTCTCTGGTCAGTATGCATAGTCTCCAAGAAACATGCCTCTTTTTTCCTATCGCTTTTCAAAAGAGTACAATTTGTACACACCCCTTGGGCTGCTTCTGGCTCCCTGCCAAATCTTACATGACCCACAACACATCCTCCCACTCATCAGCAGAGCAGCAGGAAAGGAGCGGGAGGGCTTCAGGCAAAGATTAACAGTTAATATTTCTGTGTACTCCAGCACCTTTTTCCATCATTCTCACCTGTTCCCAAGGCAGATGAGCAGCACAAGGAGGGTTGCATGGGGAAGAAAGTTTTAAAACCTTCCCTTCCTGCCCTACAATTCTGATGGAAATTGCTCCCCCTGCCCTACTCTTATGCTAAGGGGGGGGGAAAACCCTTAATAGCAGCATGGGGTCAACCATCATGGGAATTGCAAGGGAGGGAAGATTAAACCAGCTGAGGAAGATTTAACCAGCTGTTTCCACCTGTACTCTGTTTAGAACAGAAGGAAGGGATGGTGCCCAGTCCTGACATCCAATAATGTGTGGGCATGTTTAAAGGAATATGTTTGATGTAAGAGAGGCTGAGCCAATGTAAACAGGAACTGATCAGGCAGAGCAAACAGTCTTGTGTACATGGTGGATTTTTCAGGGGATATTTACTGAGACCTTCTGTGGGCACCATAGGAAGTAATGGAGGGCACACTGGCTTCCACAGGTGCCACCCTAACAACCCCTGTCCTATACATTACATTGTATTTCATATTCTAAGGATTTAACATCTTCCACTGTAAATAAACATGAACATAATTTTGATTTCCTCATTCTTCTGCAAGAAATGTTCAAGCCACCGTAGAAGCAAATTGTTGCTGGTTCTTATTTCAGGAAATGCAGGCAGCATGCAGTGAATATTATACACCATTCAGGCTAATGTTGGCTACGTTTTGGCATCCATTAACCCAAGGGAGTTACTACTGACTTTTATAAGTCATTTTGTTCACTAGACCAACATTTCTCTCTAAAACTTTAGCACCTGACCTGAAACATATCACAAGTCAAACATGCATTTTATCTTTTGTGTACATGTAAGTGTCTTCTTCACCCAAATGAACCATAAGATTGCAGCTAACAATATTCAGTTCTTCAGTGAGGCACATCAGAGTACTTTTTGATGTTCTACACTGGATCACATGTTTGATGTTAGCTGAGAGCTGACTCTTGACATGATCAATCAAAGGAGCTGAAATCGACAGCATAGCTGGTATTCTGAAAATATTATTTCTTCTAACTACTCGTTGTTGGGTATAAAGACATTTGTGTGTACATATGAGCCTCTGTGTTTTAAACTATTGTTCATAATTATATGCGAGGTAAATAGTTTACATAGCCTGGAGGCAGGAGAACCAATATACTAAGCACCATGGTTGAACAATCTCTGTTTTTAAAACGGTACTTGAAATGAACATTCTCACAAGCCCAAGACTTATACAAAACATGTGACATTTGGAGAAAACATCATTTATGGTTTTCAGAATTTTTAGAATTTGAAGGTTAGGGAGACATTTCCATATCCTAAAGGATGAGGCAGAACAACAGAAACCTCTTTTGCAGGGGAAGACGGGTTTTTTTTTTGAGAACCTGGAAGACAGATTTCAACACAGAACTCCCTTTCTTTAGACTGGGGTGTTGGTGTGCAGATGTTTGCTTGAACACACAGTGTCCTGCCTCCAGCTATCCTGTGCATGTCTGTCCCTCCTTCCTATGCTGAGTGTAAAAAAGTTGGGGGGGTTACTTGTGTCTGTATGAACGCAAGTAGCATGCTTTGCATAATCAGGGACTTTGATCTATCAGGGTTCCTGATTGTGTGGAGAGTTTATTTATTTCATATATTTATATATCACTTATCAGAGAAGGATCAGTGAACTTAAACATCTTCTGGGAGGATATCCTCCACATATTATCACTTGCAACATCCACCGAGCCTCCATTTTATCCAGAGAAAATCTCCTTCATCATAATGAGGTTTCAAAGAACAATGGGTTCCATTTGTGGCAGATTTCTATCCAGCATCTCCTAACTATCACTGAGCAATCAGGGAGAACTATCCATTGCTAGCAAACTCTGAACATCTTGCTAGAGCACCAGCAAGCCTCCTGTTGTGGCATTTCACCAGCCTCCTAATTTACACAGACTATTAGTGAGAGCTGTGTTTAAGCCATCCATCAGTAATCCTGGGTCTCATCCTTGTCACTCCAAATGCTGTATCACCTGTGTGTACCTCAGGGAGACAGCTACTTTCAAAAGCACTAGGACAGACTGAACATATTACATCAAACAGAACATCACCTTCAAGTCCTGCAATATCATTTATGCCATTGAATGAAAAAAAAAACCACCCAGGATGTCATATCCAATATGTTGGAAAAACTACAACTGACCTACGCACACACTTCAGAAACCACAAATAGGCAATCTTGACCAAAAAAAATGGAGCAACCAGTTGCAAAACATTTCAACACTGAGGGCCACAACCTGTTACACTTTTCTGTAACAGCTATAGAGATGCCAACAGATCCAGCAGCATTGACTAAGAGAGAGAACTTTTGGATATACTCTCTGGACACATTGGCACCATATTGTCTTAACCTGGAGGAGTCTATAAACATTACTTAGCTTCTGCAAAAGAAGCCCCTCTGAGCATTCCATTCTCAAAGCTCTATAACTACTATCTTGGTAACAATATTTGTATGTTAGAGCTGATGAAGGTGGAAGCCGAAACGTTGTGTGTATATTTTCACTAATATGCAAAAAAACCTTGTGGTTTAAGAATGTACCTATAGCCAAAAGATATTTCTATCAAACTTTAAAAAGCAGAGAAATTGGGCAGCTATAGTGAATGTACCAGGGGAGCAGGAGACCTGACCTCCTCTCGGAGATATTGGACTGCCCTACAAATTTGTCAAAATGCAAACACAATTTGGCTTGGTCTTTCACAGTTAATCCACTTCCTGTGTAGCTTGGAAGAATTTGGTAACATGTTCCAAATTCAAAGGCACAGAAATATCTGTTGGTTATAGGTACATTCTTAAACTGCAAGGTTTTTTGCCTATTAGTCTTTCTCTGCTTTTTAATCTGGGAGGTAAGCAATGGGATCCTATGCAAGTTTGCTGAGAATGGATTGATTATTTGTATGCTTACTGAGTTCAGTGGGATTTACTCCGCTGCAATCATACTTAGGATAGGTGAAACTGACCACAGGGGATGAGGAGGGGAGGAAAGGCAGAGAGGAGGAAGTACATGGGAGCAAGCAGGAGTGGGGGAGGACAGGTTTTATTATTTGTATGTTTATTGAGTTCAGTGGGATTTACTCCAATGCAATCATGCTTAGGATAGGTAAAAATGACCATGGGGGGAGGGAGGGAAGGCTGGAGTGGGCAGGGGAGAAGGTAGGGGAGGAGGAAGGGAGAGGAGAGGTGGGAAGGCAGGTCTGTTCATTTGCATGATTGAGTTCTGTGGAATTTATTCCCCTGCAATCATGCTTATGATAGGTGAAACTGACCTGCAGGAGGGGCAGGGAGGAGAGGAGGAGGACAGGAAGGGAAGGGGGAGGGAGGAAAAGGGAGAAGGAAGGGGGAGAGAGGAAAAGGGAGAAGGAAGGGGGAGAGAGGAAAAGGGAGAAGGAAGGGGGAGAGGAAGAGATTAGGTGGGTGGGCACTGGGCAGGGGGGACACCCCTTTCCTTTCCAAAAGGAAAACCTTGTGAACAGTATCATTGTTTTTTAGGTTTCCCACCCCCTTTTTATTCTGCAGCAGACATATGTAGCCTCCCACCCAAATTTAAACCAAAGTTGTCACTGGCGACACCCACACCAGACCTTTATTCCACTTTAGCCAGTCATGGCTTCTCCCCAAGAATCCTGGGAAGTGTGGTTAGTGAAGGGTGCTGATAGTTGCTAGCAGACACTCTGTTCCCCTCATAGACCTTCAATCAGAGTGGCTGATTGTTAAACCACTCTGGCCACTGGAGCTCTGTCAGGAGAACAGGAGTCTCCTCTCAGCATCCTTTACAAACAACATTTCCCAGGATTCTTTGGGGGATGCCATGACTGTTTAAAGTGGAATAAATGTCTTGTGTGGGAGTGGCCCCCTGATTAGGCAAGCCAAGCAGCTGTGAGTCTGGATTTTAGAACGCTGACAATTGGTTCTTACTGAGCATGCCCAATGTTATAATTAGGCTTGCCAGGTTCAGGGCCTGAGACTGATCTTGTATCTTTAGGAGAAGAGAAAGTCAGCCAAGTACAAGTGTTGTTGCAACACTGTAATGGGAAAAACCACAAGGTGCAATTCTCCCTTCCCCCTGCACAATTTTTAAAGACACAGAAGACCTCTTGGAGGCCGGGCCTGGCAACCAAGAGCTCTTCTGTATCTTTAAAAGTTGTGCAGGAGGAAGGGAGAATTGCACCTTGTGGTTTTTCCCTTTACAGTGTTGCAAGAACACTTGCACTTGCCTGACTTTCTCTTCTCCTAAAGATACAGGATCAGTCTCAGGCCCTGAGCCTGGCAACCCTAGTTTTAATAGACTTCAAAGTAAAATGTATTAAATTAATTAAGATCAGCCAGGCATTTTTTTAATGTTTAAACTGCAGAAGATGAAGGTCAGAGTATGGGGCAAGGTCAGTAATAGGATTACAGTACTCTGTGAAGATGGCAGATTTTTAATTAATTTCAACAGATTATGAGAACTCTGACAGAAAGAAGTCCAAAAGAGGTCTACTTTTTTCTCTCTCTTTTACACTTTGAACTCTCCATTCTCTCTGTCTGTTTTGTGTATTGCCATGAAAATTTAGAGGGTTATTAAGCATGCATTTTTGAATTCAGGACTATAAATATTGTAAGGTTTTGTTTTGAAATGAGCTTATGGGAAGCATCAGAATGTCATGAGTGGTATTTTCAATTTAACATTGCGGAATGTGAAAAATCCATGCTGGCTATAGCATACAGCCAGCTGGCTATAGCATACAACCACTCTCGTGGCACATGCACACACACCTTGTTCTGGGAAGGGACGCATTCCTTCTGAAGGAACAGGTTCATAGCCTGGAAGTACTCCTGGATTCCAACTTGTCTCTAGAGTCTCAAGTGGCTTCTGTGGCTAGGAGGGCTTATGTCCAGCTTATGCTAATTCCTGGACCAAGATAGTCTGGCCTCAGTTGTTCATACTGTAGTGACCTCTCGATTGGACTATTGTAATGTGCTGTATATGGGACTACTCTTGAAGATGGTCCAGAGGCTTCAGCTAGTGCAGAATGTGGCCCAATTCAAGGTGTTAGTACTAGAATATCAAGCCCTAAGTGGCTTGGGACTCAAGCACCTAAAAGCGATTTCCCCAATATCAATCATCTTTAGCCCTACAATTGGAAGGTGAGGCCTTGTTGTTGGTGCCAACACTGATGGCTGCCATTTTGTTGTTGACCCACAACAAGGCCTTTCACTAGCAGTCCCTGTCTGTGTAATACCCTCTTATGTGAGGTGTATCTGTCTCCCTTATTATTCAGTTTTAGGAAAAACACTGGCAACTCTGAGATAACTATTTTTAGAATGTTTTTAAATTGCTTCATTATTGATATGTTTGCTGCTTTTGGGAGTAAGGGTGGGATGATGTTGTTGTTTGTTGTTGTTGATGATGATGATGTAATGAAACTGAAAAAAAGGAACTCAATATATAGTAATACCTCAGTTAACCAAGTAGATGCATTCCTGGGCATTACTTCTTCAAAAGAAAATTTTGTGCCAGAGGTAGGAATAACATGGAAAGAATAGGGATATGTTCCTACACCTACTCAAATATGGTGGGGTCAGCTTCAACAGGGGCTTTAAAGGGTGCCTACTAGGCACCCACCCACTCCCCCTCTTTCTTCCTTCCCTCCTTCTCCTCTGAATCATATTGGATCCTTCCCTCCCCAGCCCTGGGAGAAAGCAAAACATCTCTTTAATACAAAGCAAACACACACAATTGTCAGTTTCACCCTAGCAAAGCAAAGGCACAGGCTTATCAGTTTATTGATAGCAAAGCAAAGACACAGGCCGATCAGTTTCACCTTAAAGCAAAGGTACAGGCTTCAAGTTTATCCATAGCAAAGCAAAGCTCATTAGTTTCACCTTTTAAAAAGCCATTAAAAGGAGCTTCCTTCCTGGAGTATTTGTTAACTGAGGTGTTACTGTAATCTAAAATAACAAAACAATATAAAACAATAAAGTCTGAAAAAGCAACAACATGGCAACATAGCAGCAGCACAGATAGCATTTTTCTAAATTCCATCCTTAGGAACAAATAACTGATTTATAATTTTAATATTAAGCTGTAGTCAGGATAGATTGAGCATGCACCACTTAAACTATGGGTGGGGGACCTGTGGCCATCTGGATGCTGCTGGACTACAACTTCCATCATCCCCGCCCATTGGTTATGCTGTCTGGAGTTAATGGTTGACTACAATAACATCTACGGTCAGAGACACAGGTTCAAGGGAATGCAAACAAAAGCCCTCTAGAGACATTCCCTGCTCTACAGAGGGAAGGTTAGGGACTGAGTGGGTGGGGTAACATACACTAAGATGTTGGGATGGGGCTTGCATGTGTGCTCCTGCCCTCTATCCACAGATGCCTGAACACACCTTGTGTGTATGTGAAAATCCTGCTGAAGGATGGCCACGTTGGTAATAGACTATGGATGAAAAATTGAATTTATACAAATCATTTCAAAATCAGGTACACTTAACTTGTAATATAGTTTCTCTATAATTTCTAACCCAGAGATACATTAAATATTTTATGCTTCATCATTAACCTACTTTTCAATGACTGGAAAATTCTAATGTATCTAATTACATTAATTTTTATTGGAAAACTGTTGGAATGAAGGCAGCATTTTAATAACGATATGCATATTATTGGGACTGTAATCAGCAAAGTGAAAATAATTTGAAATCTAATGTTACTGATTCACACTTGGATGTTTTGCTGTTGTTTGGCAAAGTGATTGAAAATATTAAAAACTGACTTTGGAATGTAATGAGAGAAATACAATTTTATATTTATAGTAATGACATTGTTACAGATAGAGAGGAGGGCTGTAGCTCATTCTACTAGATTCTACTCCTGCTTCCTCCAGCTTTTTTTTTAAGATATGGGAGGGGGAGGACCCATGTTTTTTTCTTTTAAAAAAATGCAATAGTGCTTCAACACTGGTAGTGGTGTCTTCTTCTCTCCAACACACTGTAGCATTGTGGAGCTCCTAAAGTATTAATCAGTCACTGAATCCAACTAACACAAGGATGGAGAACCTGTGGCTTTCCTGATGCTGTTGGACTCCACCTTCCATCATTCCTGGCCATGTCAGTTGTTGTGGATGGGAGTTGAAGCCCAACAACATCTGGAGGGCCATAGATTGCCCATCTTGGAGCTAAGGGGTTCCATGCACATAGCCATCCTGTAACTGAATGAAAAATCATGTGTGCAAACGGTGATGTATACATGGATCTCTTCCTCCCTCCTGCAAACCAGCAGGTAGGCCTGGGTATGCAGAGCACTGTTAGAAAGTAAGTGTTTAGGATGGGAAACAGTTGGGGGGTTGGAGTTCATTTTCTCCACTTCTGGTCCCCTTTTTCAGCGGTCCAAAGAACCCCCCCCTTTTTTTAAAAAAGTCTTAATCATGACAATAGGATTATCACTGGGAACCAAGACTGACAAGAGGACTTCTAAGAAGTCACAAACATTTAATGCTTCTTCAGTCTCAGTTATTTTCTATGCCCCAGATGCCATCTACCATAATATTTCATAATTTTCACTTATGATATATAGGTAACTTCAGAGCTACCTAATGCATAATTTTGGATATGCTTCAGGCTAAGGATGGAAAGTTCTATCAATTTTAGTTCTCTCCGTTTCTCACTTTTTCAATCTTAGATTCAGTTCTCCACATTTCTGCAGCAATTTCCTATTTAAAAAAAAAATTCTCATGAAACTTCTCCAGCACTTTAGCACAAATTTCTCCCAATAAATGCATGTTGTAGGCAGTTTTGACTAATGTATATATTTTTGCAAGCCATTTCTCATCATATAATGCATTTTGTATGTTATTTCTACTCAAATATTCATTTTCACGCACACTTGCCCCTAACATAGGCATTGTTGTAAACATAGGTTGGCAAACTGCATTACCAAATCTGAACAGGTGCGAATTTCAAAGGATGGCTAAGTTTCAGTTCTTCTATTGTCAGAAAGTGTGAATGTGATGAGAGCCCGTGTGGTGTAATGGTTAAGGTGTTGGATTACAACCTGGGAGACCAGGGTTCGAATCCCCACACAGCCATGAAGCTCACTGGGTGACCTTGGGCCAGTCACTGCCTCTCAGCCTCAGAGGAGGGCAAGGGTAAACCACCTCTGAATACCGCTTACCATGAAAACCCTATCTGTAGGGTCGCCATAAGTAGGGATCGACTTGAAGGCAGTCCAACAGGTGAATGTGATAGACTCAGCTAGAAATGCGAACTGAATTGAATTTATCACCCATCCCTACTTCAGGAGGGGACATTGGTATTGTGCTGAAGGCGGGTGCCAGCCTCATCCTGGATAGCTACTGCCAGTTGGAGTAATGGTCTCATTCATCTTAGGCAGCTTTACAATGGCTATGCACATACACGATACATTTAAATTACAATATAAATCTGTTTATAGAATATAAACTGTAGCTTACCCCTCTCAGAGCTACAATGCTCAGCAACCTCAACAAATTAGAGCTCTCCATATAGTTTGGGGGTTGTTATAAGCTTTAAATGTGCTTTAAAGGCATGGTGTATCACATAAGAGCTCTGCTGCGCACTTACGAGGGATCTGGAGTTTTTCACAGCTGCGATCCCTTTCTATGCAGGTGCCAACTACAATAGAACCTCCTTACTGCTTTTATCCCGTACTGTTTGTATGTTGCTCATTTTCTTTAGATGGCTCCTTTATTTTATTCCTGACTTCATTTATACGCTACTCAGAGATTTTCTCAAAAGCCTCTGTTATCATCACAAAGGTAGGCAGGTAGGTACAAAGGTATCGAAGCATTCTTCTTATTTGTTTCAGCAAAGACCAATCATAACATTTGCTACCTACGATAAAATGAGCTTGCATGTGTGTGCCAGATGCCCTGTCAGAAGTCTACTGTCACAGTTTACTGGCTAATCAGGAAAGAATTGAAATCTTGATTGGCTTTATTTGTTGGCTGATTGAAACAGTGAGATAGGAAGTCCTGGACAGATTAATTAATTTGTGCTGGGGAATCCAAACTTAATCTAAAGGATGCTGTCAGTTTGAGTGATGGCTGTGTAACAGAAGTATGTGTCAGTTTAAAAAAGCAACTTTCACTGTTGTGGCACCTTAATGTCTGGCTTTGTCTATTTAACCAATTCATTTCTTCCCCTTTCTACTTAAAATATACACCTAGTGTGCATATCAGTTACCAGTGGATTTAAGAATTTTATCTCCACTGTCGGAGGCAGTATGCTTTTGAATACCTGTGGCTGGGGATCACAAATGGGGAGAGTGCAGTTGCACTCAGATCCTGCTTGTGAGCTTACCATTGACATCTGGTTGGACACTGTGAGACAGGAAGCTAGACCAAATGGGCAACTGGCCGGATCTGGCAGGACTCTTCTAATGCTCTTATGTTCTTAAGCATGACAGTTGTAGGAGCAAGCAGAATATTGTGAATAAGGGCTGGGTCACACAGAGATTTCATATGGGTATGGTGCTACTCACAGCCCCTTTTAATTTGCATGGTTCACATGATGTGACTGGCAATTATCCAGAGCTTGGAAAAGTTACTTTTTTGAACTACAACTCCCATCAGCCCCAGCCAGCATGGCCACTGGATTGGGCTGATGGGAGTTGTAGTTCAAAAAAGTAACTTTTCCAAGCTCTGCAATTATCAGCTAAAACGCAGTTTTCCCTTTTAAATCAGAAGTAAAAACAAGCTGTTTTAATCCGAAAAGGGAAGGTAAAAATGTCTCAAATTCTGTACCTCTAGGGCAGCCTTTCCCAACCAGTGTGCCTCCAGATGTTGTTGGACCACAACTCCCATCATCCTCAGCCACCATTTCCACCTTTGAAGATGGTTCGGAAGCTACAGCTAGTGCAAAATGCGGCAGCCAGACTGCTAACAAGAACTAAGCGGTCTGAGCATATAACACCTGTTCTGAGCATATAACACCTGTTCTGGCTCGCTTGCACTGGCTTCCCATATGCTTCCGGGCAAAATTCAAAGTGTTGGTATTAACCTATAAAGCCTTATACGGCGCGGGACCACGATATCTGTTGGAACGCCTCTCCCGATATGAACCCGCCCGTCCACTACGGTCTACTACGAAGGTCCTCCTCTGGGTCCCAGCCCATAGGGAGGCCCAGAGGGTGGTGACAAGATCTAGGGCCTTCTCAGTGGTGGCCCCCGAACTATGGAATAGTCTCCCCGAGGAGGTGCGCTTGGCGCCGACACTATCATCTTTTCGGCGCCAAGTTAAAACCTTCCTCTTCTCTGAGGCATTTTAATTTAAGTTAATTTAATTTTAAATTGTTGTAATCTGATTTCAGTTTGTACAGTTTTTATATACTCTGTTTTATGAGATTGTGTAATTTTATTGTATTTTTTGATGTACACCGCCCAGAGAGCTATTGCTAGTCGGGCGGTATACAAGTTTAATAAATAAATAAATAAATAAATAAACATCTGGAGGCACACCGGTTGGGAAAGGCTGCTCTAGGGGCTTGTAGACACTTTACTCTGGTGCTTCCCCTCTCCACGCCCACTCCCTCCTCCTCTCTTAGTTCATGTCATTTCCTGATTGGCTGTTGGCTCCCATTCTGCAAGGCTGCGTGGTCATTAGAAAGCTGCGTGTTTGATCCTTTTCCTTCAGTGTGAATGAAAAGCACCATGTTTGCAGCTGACTTTGAGCCCCCTATGTGGACTGTGCAAACAGAAAACAAAGGTAAAAGCAGAGTTTTTACTACGATGTTTTGCTCCCATGTGGATAAGCCCTAAGTGTCATATTGGTGGTATTTTTCCTTTACAAGAAGCATCCCCATTGTTGTATCATTCACAATGAATTCAATAAAATGAATTCAATAAAAATAAAAGATGTTTTCATATGTTCAATCTGAATCCAATTTCTCTTTCTGTGTGTGTGTGTTAAAAATGTATTATTTTGTTTATGTGCAGGGCTGGTCCAAGATATTCCCAGAGTTCCCTGGGAATAACGATTGATTGTTAAACCACTCTGGGAATTGCAGCTCTGTGAAGGGAATGGCGTCGCCTAACAACCCACTGCACCAGTAACAAACTACATTTTCCATGGTTATTTGGGGGAAGCCATGAATGTTTAAAGTGGTATAATAAATGTATAGTACAAACGGGTCTGAGAAAAACTGAAATTGACAGATTTGTCTTTCCCTATATACAAACGGCCTACTTTTGTACAGGTCATGTACAGGTCAAAAGGAGGAAATAAACCAAATATATAAATGCATGGGTTAATTAAAATAAGCAAGGCAGTCAGATTGCATATATTATCTGGATGTGGTCTTTTTGGTATGGCGGTATTAGCCTCACCTTCATCACGGCAGCAACATCAGCATACAATCAAGCTCTGAGTGTTTCTTGCTGCCACTCCAGTTAATCAGCTGCCAGTGTAGTTTTCTGCCACAGAAAATTGGCACATGATGCACTGAGCTGAGGAAGTCAAAGGTGGTCAAGTGATGCTGGCCATATCATACCCTCGTGAATCACAAAAGAGCCAGATGCCAGAAGCAAGAGCAGGCAGGATTTTGATGCAGATTTCATCTATAAACAGAGGACAAATCCCTTAATGATCCTTTGAATGATTATTTTCTACATTGTCAAAATATTTCTTCCAAATGTGATAGGAAATAGAATAGAAACAGTTGCATATGCACAAGCGAGCATTATAGCTTTTCCCCATCGAGGCACCGATTCTCTTTCTTTCCCTCTCTCTTTTCCTTGCCGACTCTTGTAAAGCACTACAAAATAATTTCTTTATCCAAAAGCTCTGAAGCAGTTATTAAACCAGCTGTTTTCAAAAGTACACAAATCTGCTAAGTTGCAGTTGGGTAACTGTTAAATGTTAAAGCAGTGAATGATCAGCATGTAGCAGATGGCCGGGGAATGGGTTAGAAAATGGCAAAGTTAATACCACCAGACTGAGATGTTCATTTGTGCTGTGGTATGCGCAGACAGGGTGAATAATGAAGGTTCTGTAATAATTGTGTAAATCCCAACATTATTAAACTGATTCAGCTGGGGTTTCGTAATATATGGGAAGCACTTGATGTACTTTGAGCAACACCTCCTCTTTTGCTAAAGCTGTTCTCATTAACTCATACTGCTTTATTTGCTGTGACCTCAGTGTTCCTGTTTAGTAATGAGTGGAATAAGAATTAGAAATCTGCTTTCAATCTCAATATTAGGAAATAGTAAAAAAAAGTGGAAAGGCCTGGATATGGTATTGCAATGGCCCACAGGGGGTGGATAGTGCTTGAATACAAGCCAAATGTTAGCGACAAGATCTGAAAGAGGGATAGGAGTCTAGGAGCAAATCTAATGGCCTATTGATAGCCTAGAGATGGCCATATACTATTGATGCTCAGATGGAGCAGGGGTACATGCAGAGCTTGGAAAAGTTACTTTTTTGAACTATAACTCCCATCAGCCCAATCCAGTGGCCATACTAGCTGGGGCTGATGGGAATTGTAGCTCAAAAAAGTAACTTTTCCAAGCTCTGGGTGCATGTGTGTGTAAACGTATGAAAAGATGTGACCTCTAAAACTAAAGAAATTTAAGTTGCAATCCATAGAAAGTAAAGCATGTGATGGGTGGGTATTTGGTGATTTTGCTATTTTATATTGTTTTGATAATTCCATAAACTCTATTTTCTTTTGTGTTAATATTCTGTTCACCACTTTGGATATGGGCCAGAAAGAAGTATATATATAAATCATAACACAGCATACACAAGTCCCACTGAAACTCATTAGACTTATGGTTTGATTCTATTTATTTTCAATCAGGAATAACCCCCACTGAATACAAGGTGCTCACAAAATATGAGTGCTCACAAAATACCTCCAGACCCATTGCTTTCAAGGGGACAATTTCCAAGTACTTATGTAGATAACTTCATACCTTTATGAGCTTACGTCTGCAATCCTGGGAGCAAGCCCTACAGGGCTCAGTTTGACATACCTCTGAGTACACATGTATAGCATTGCACTTTAGATCCCATGAGCTTTCACTAGGATTCAGGCACCTGATCTTTGAATTCTTCCTTTCATCTCATCCTGGCTATGGCTTAATTTGGTCTGGAAAGTAATGGTATGAATTGGACTTTTTTTGTTTGTTTGCTAGAGAGAGGTTAGAAGGATGAATGTTTAATAGGGGAATCTGTGCAAACATAACTATATATGTATCTCTTTGTGTGTATTTGTGCCACAAGTGCTTTTCTGCTATTGTCAGTTTATCTTCATGTGCATTTTTATGGCAATAATTCAGAGTTTTTGCTTGCACCAGAGGTCACCAGCGTGGGCCAGAGTTCTCTGGGAAGAAGGCTTGATTGCTAAACCACTCTGGGAATTGTACTTCTGTGAGGAGAGTAGGAGTCTCCTAACAACTTTCAGCACCCTTCACAAACTACACTCCCCAGGATTCTTTGGGGAACGTCAATGACTGTTTAAAGTAGAATGATAGTGGAATAGATGTATAGTATGAATGTGCCAGGTGGAATGGACCAACAGGCAGGTACAATGGACCAACAGGACTAGGCCAAGGTTTTCTGTTTTCTGAGGCAGAGAAGAAAATGGTGGCCCCCTCTCAAGTCAAGGTGCAGAGTACTCAAGGCTGGTCAAGTTATTTTGATACCTCTACATGGAGTTAAAACACTATTGTGACACCCCAAATCAGCTGCTTGAGGTTGTTGCCTTACTCTGCATAATGGTAGTGCTGGTTCTGTGGTCCAGGGATGCCCTTTACTGAGAGTGTCTTTGTGTGTTACCAAGAAGCCCTGCACCAATGTGTGAACCTTCTCCTTTTATGTTGCCTGGGTAGCATGTGAAGGAGAGATGCAGGGCTCTCCTTGCAATGGAAGGACACATTTCCCCACTCTGAAATTTATGCAACAAACATTTTTATATAAAGGAAGTGAGCCTCACATTTCCTCTTTTTTTCATTCTTTGTAAGGTGGCCCCTCCCCACTACTCACCCAGGAGATAGAGCAATTGAGCAAGCCCCCTGCAATGCTTTTCTCCTTGCACATCCTGCCCTGAAATGTCCCTGTCAACCGCCACATCAGATCTTTCATGGGCACTTTTTAAAAGAGGGGTTAGTTAAAGCTCTTGTCATAAATCATTTACAGATAAGCAATGTTGCCTCTCTGCAGCAGTGCAAATGGCCACTTTCCTTTCATACAGCCCTTTGTTGCAGTCGCGTAACTCTTTTGGTAAGTATTTAAAGAAAAATCTATCCATCTTTTCTGTAACTCTCTGCATAAAAGAGCCATCTGTGTGCATGGAAGCAACTCCCGTCCCAACTGGCAGAGATAAGAAGCTTTCAGGCTACATATATTTTCTTTCTCCCGTCTTATGTAATTTGGGAAAAAAGAGAATACAAAATAGCTCAAAATGTGCACTGAATTGTTTTTAAAGAGTATTTAATGCCTGTGGAAGCAGCGAGCCAGATAGCCCTGGAGGCTTAACATCTTTCTTTATCTAGAGAAAACATCCAGCACCCACGCTGCAGAAATGTAGGCTTCCCCACACTCCCTATATATCTTGAAGTATCTCTTGGGGAGTAGGTGGGATTCTATTACCCAGCAAAGGGCAGTCACTTAGAGAGAGACTTTCAATCAAATATTTGTTTCCACTACATTACTCTTCCAGCAAAACCCATAGGTTCTCTTCCCCCTCCCTTTCATCCCTTTCTTTCTTCTCTCTTCCTGCTTGTTCCATGGTTGTTCAGTGTAATGCTTTGTCTCATGGTATGTTTCACAAAGTACTCTGGAGGAACACACACAGAGTTGTCAGAAGACTCCATGAGATTCTACGTAAAACCACTTTGCAAATCATAGGGTAGAGACACACTTACTGTTGTGAGGGTTCCAGTTCGTCTCCACCTCTCTTTTCTGAAAACAGAGGCATCCGACACTAGTGGCTGACTGGTTGGCATATTTAATTAACACCTCCCTAAGGGAAGGTTCTATGCCAACTTTGTTGCAGGAGGCTGTGATAAGACCTTTGTTAAAAAAGCCTTTGTTAGACCCTGCAGATCTTAACAACTTCTGCCCAGTCTCTAATCTCCCCTTTCCTGGCTAGGTGATTGAGAGGGTAGTGGCTGCTCAGCACCAAGTTTTCCTGGATGAATCAGACTATCTAGACCCTTTTCAATCAGGCTTCAGTCTTGGTCACAGGACAGAGACTGCCTTGGTCACCCTGCTTGATGACCTACGCTGGGCATAAGACGGGGAGTGAATCCCTGTTGGTGCTGCTGGACCTCTTGGCGGCCTTCGATACAATTGACCATGGTATCCTTCTGGGCCGTCTAGCTGGGATGGGATTGGGAGGCACTATTTTATGGTGGGTCCAGTCCTACCTGATAGACAGGACCTAGAAAGTGGTGCCGGGAGACTACTGCTCAACCCCCTGGTCGTTGGCTTGTGGGGTACCACAGGTTCCATTCTGTCTCCCATGCTCTTTAACATTTATATGAAACCACTGGGAGAGGTCATCAGGAGATTTGGAGTACAATGTCATCAATATGCTGATGACACTCAGCTCTATCTCTCCCTACCACCTGATTACAGAGAGGGAGTGTTCATCCTAAACTGGTGCCTGGAGGCTGTGAAGGGTTGAATGTGGGCTAACAAACAGAAACTTAATCAAGACAAGATGGAAGTACTGCTGGTCTGCACCAGGGACGGGGTTGCAACCTGTTCTGGATGGGGTAGAACTTCCCTTGAAGGAGCAGGTCTGCAGTTTGGGAGTCCTCCTGGATCCTGCCCTGCTGCTTGAATATCAGGTGGCTGCGGTAGCCAGGAGTGCTTTTGGCCAACTCAAACTGGTCTACCAGCTGCACCCATTCCTGGAGGCAGTTGACTTGGCCACAGTGACACATGCATTGGTGACATCGAGGCTTGATTACTGTAATGCACTCTATGTGGGGCTGCCTTTGAAAACGGTTCAGAAATTGGTTCAAAATGCAGCAGCCAGAATGTTAACTGGAGCACGGCGCAGGGAGCATATCACCCCTGTGCTTTATCAACTCCACTGGCTCCCAATTTGTTTCCAGGGCCAATTCAAAGTGCTGGTTCTGACCTTTAAAGCCCTAAACAGCCTTGGACCAATGTACCTGAGGGACCGCTTATGCCTATATGTACCTGCCTGGGATTTAAGATCATCTGCCTCTGGTCTCCTCTGCGTGCCTGGAATAAAAGATGTTAGACTGACGGGCATGTGGGAGAGAGCTTTTTCAGCTGTGGCCCCCGAGCTTTAGAATACCCTACCGCAATAAGTCTGCTCTGCTCCCTCGCTGTTGGTTTCCCGGAGACTTCTGAAAACAATCTTGTTCCAGAGAGCCTTTGGGAGGGACTGAAGGTAAAGCCTGACACTGATTTTATGCTTTCTACATTAAATTTTACCTTTGTAATCCCTTTAGTACCACTCCCTATAGCTGGAAGTTGCAGACAAGAAAAGGGCTGGCTTGTGCAGCTGGGGCAAACTGAGCAGGCCCTAGCCAGCTGGGGAGGACTAGCCTCAGAGGAAGGCAATGGTAAACCCCCTCTGAATACCGCTTACCATGAAATCCCTATTCATAGGGTCGCCATAACTCGGGATCAACTTGAAGGCAGTCCATTTCCATTTTTTCATATATATATTGTATTTTATGTATTTTATTTTAATGTTTTTGTGATTTTACTGTTTACAATTTTATTATGTATGTTTGTTATGTTATTTTATTTTTGTAAGCCGCCCTGAGTGCCCTATTATAGGGTAGAAGGGCGGGATAGAAATATTTTTTTAAAAAAATTAAAAAATAGTCAGACTCCACACCTGTTTACTCTAAAACCCTGGGTGGAACAGCTAGATTGTTTGTTTGTTTGTTTTTTAAAATCAGTTTCAGACAGATTTCACAACTAATTGGTAGATCAACCCATTTGAAGGCCCAACACTTTGCTCTGGGCGGTTCTTAAAGGTCTGAAGTCAGCAGAAGGGAGGTGTGGCCAGCAGAGGGCACAGTTGCTTCAAAATGCAATAAGAAAAAAAAAATCTGGCTGCTTTTCAAGCAACTAGTGTGTCCATAGCCTCAGTATGAAATTGCTGTATGTAACCCTCTCCCACTTCCTTCCTCTGCCTTGCTTGTCATGGGAGGGATTCCACTTGCCTGCTGGGATCAGAGCCTGTTCTAAAGGGTTGCCAGATGGGGCACTGGCCTGAGGGTCCCTGGAGCTGCAGGGGCCCCTAAGGGGCCCCTCCACTCCCCTTCCATGATCTGTGGCAACAGCCACGGATCGCAACGCAGGAGCTTCCGCCTGCCCACGATTCCCTCACCCCACCTACCAGTGTCCTACCTTTTAGCATTGCCCTTAATGAAGATGGCAGCCAAGGTTTCCCTAAGGTGCTGAAGCCGCTGCCGCCATCTTGGTTGATGGCAGAGATGTGCGCATGTAGCACGCACGTGTGCCATCAACCAAGATGGC
Organism: Rhineura floridana; assembly: GCF_030035675.1. Taxonomy (NCBI): domain Eukaryota; kingdom Metazoa; phylum Chordata; class Lepidosauria; order Squamata; family Rhineuridae; genus Rhineura; species Rhineura floridana. Next base: position 49,613,351 of record NC_084489.1, read on the forward strand.
AGTGGAGGCTTCATCCCCTTAGGGAAACCGTGTCTGCCATCTTGGCTAATGGCAATGCTAAAAGACAGGAGACAGGTAGGTGGGGCAAGGGAATGGTGGGCAAGCGGAAGCTCCTGCCCTGCAATCCACAGCTGTTGCCTCCGATTGCAGAAGGGGAGCGGAGGGGGCCCTCAGGGGCCCCTGTAGCTCCAGGGGAAGTGGAGACAGGTAGGTGGGGCATGGGGGGCATGCACACACACACACACACACATGTGCACATGCCAGGACCTGGGGCAAGCTGATGCCCAAGGGCCCTGGTATACCTGGGGCAGCCCCTGGCTGGGATCCCAGGGAAACCTCTTCTGGAGAAATGTGGGACTTTCCAGAGCCCTCCTTCAGAGAACCCTGAAGTAGCTAGGTGAAGTACTTAGGTGTTCCACCTGGGCCTCCCAATAACTTCTGCGACCACATCCTGAGCCCTGCCATGAAGCTTGATTTCCTCCCTTCCCCTTAAAAGTAAAGGTGGCAGAGGACATCATGGGAATCCCAGAGCGGAGATGTGAAGGCCCAGGAAAAAAACCTGGAAATGATGGGTGGGAGAACATTTCCCCCTAATTTTCTCTAGCCCAGAGTCAGTGTGGGAGTGTTCATTTGGCTTCCAGGAAGCCTTATCACCTAGGGTATCCTTGGGAAGGAGGGTTTATAGGAAGGAAAGAGAAGTCAAAGGAGCTTCAGCTATGAACATTGATGCAGCAGTTGACAAGGAAAGGCAGGGGTTCACAGTGATGATATAAGCCTCTCAGTCTCTGCTGGGCTTTTCCTGGGATATCTGCCCCAGTACACAGATATCCCTTGGTTATATATCCAGTAAGAAGCAGGGGCTATGTGTGTTATTTTGTCCAAGTCCCAACTTACCAATCATTTATGTAATAGCCACCATGATCTGGAATTTCGGTGGCATTTCTACATATTATTAGTGCAATGCAGGAGAGGGTGTGCAGAGGCAGCTATACCTGAAATAAGCCTAGATAATCCATATCATCCAAGACCATTTGGAGTTGGTTTACTACTGCCCATTCATGCCCCTGGACCACAAAATGAAGTCTGAAAACTGGCTGGCAGTTAACCACATTGGGGGAGTCCAAAGAGGCCATTTTCAGCAGTAGTCTCATACTACTTCCTTTAGACCAGATGCAAAGTTGACCTTCTCTGAGGATGCATTTATAACCTTCTCTCACCACTTGGTCTGTCTCCTTTTGGCAGCTCCAGCTAATCAAGATGGACAAGGGTCAAAGGTAGAAGTAGTTAGTTTCACACTTCCAAGGATAATACCTAGCTCCTCAAGCGAAACAAGCAAAAAAGTATCCATTAAAAGTAGGGATAATCTTGATCCCTTAAATATGGAAAGGGGAATTTTGATGTGAACTTCAATGAAAGGAAGTGGTGATGATTTGGAGAAGTTTACAACCCTGGTGCTGGTGAGGAATTCTCACCTATTTTTTAAAATTTCTTTTAATTTTTTTACTAATCCAGAGGCTTTGTTTGAACAGAGCCTCAGCAGCAGTGGAGCTCTGTCAGCCACGGCAATTCATTCTTCCTAGAGTGCACTTGGGAAGGGTATTTGCAGTGCAAGGAAGAAAGAACAATGGTGGCCAGCCCTCTGCAGACGTGCCAACAAAAAGAGTTTTAAAACATTTCAAATAAATACATAAATAAATGGTAGAATTATAAATTTTCCTCCCCTCTGAAACTGTTTTAGGGGTCAAATCATTTAGGTCAGGGGTGGGGGAGCCCATGGCTCTTCAGTTCCAACTCCCATAAATCCTAGCCAGCATGGCCAATGCTCAGGGATGATGGGACCACAAGTTTCCTGAGCACAGCCTTTCATATGCAATTAGCCTGGAACAGTGATGCAGATTACAATATTGGTTCTTGTTGATGTATCTTGGTCATGAAAATGTTCTCCCGACTACATGGGTCCAAATCATTGATAAGTGGCTCTCACCTGTATGGGCACTTGGATTTCAGAACCAAGTTTCTGAAACAGGTTAGAGTATGGGGTTTAGACACATATTTGTACAACCTTCAGTTCCCCTGCCTGAAATCTGAGGACTAAGGCTGCTATACTTTATCAAATTACTTGGGAGTAAGTCTCATTGAACGCAATGATGCATACATCTACATATGTCTGTGTATCTACATAGCATAGCACTCTTATTGAATCCAGTACTAAAAAAGTTGTCTTTGCCATTAATGTTAGTGAGGCTTTAGATATAGATGGGGATATGAAATCTACGGAACCTGGATTCCAAAGCATACTCACCTGATTTGATGTGGGCAGATCATGATCCAGATTAGATCATGAGTCCACATTAGAATCTGCAGTCCTGCAGATCCCTTTATGGGCTGAATAGCTGCCTCTGTCTGGGTAACAGTAAAAATCGGAGACAGACTTTTTTTCCTGTACAGTTCTTTCTGACAGCAACTGAATATCACTAAGGGAGATGTGCTTTATTGTGTGTGGAAGCTCCCATCAACCTCAGCAAGCATGGTCAATGGCCAAGGATGATGGAAGTTGTAGTTCACCAACATATGGAGAACCAAATGTATTTTAACATTTTAATTTTTTTAACTTTTCATTTCCATGCAGACTTTTGAGGATGTCCCCTTTAAAATCTGCATGGAAACATGACACAAAGGACTTTGTCCCATTCCCATTTACTGGGGTGGACTAGACTTTAATGAATCCATCTATCCCCTGCTTTGCAGCAGGTACTTTTAAGACAGTAACATCTACTAATACTGTGCTTTTATTTTATTTTTTGAAATCCTGCCCTATTTTCTTCACTATTAAGGGAATTATCCTATGGGGGGGATATTAACATTTCCAACTCGTTCTGTGTGTGACTCTCTTTTTGTTAAAAAACATAAAAAGAAAATATTCTTAATTAAGGAAATGATTAAACTAACTAGTGCATTAATCAGAAATTATCTCCATATAATAAATCAGTACCACAATGACAAGAATTCATTGTTGTTACCAACATAGTGAGGAATTTCTAAAACGGGAAACTGCATACATATGAAATGTCAAGAAGCATTGAGCAACGCTGAGAAGTTTTAAGTGGAAACAATGCAAACTTAAATAAATGTGCCTTTAATTACAAGTCTTCCAGTGCTAAAATGAAACAAGCCATCCTCTGTGTGTGTGTGTGTGTGTGTGTGTGTCTGTACGTGCGCATGGGTGTGTACGTGTGTGTTCCCCCCTTCTCTTCTGTAGACCATGTGGGTCCAGATGGTTTTCTAAAACTGTGATTTCTAGGGATTTTAAACAACACATTCTTATTCTGTAATAGAAGGTTTTTGATCCTTCATTTGATGTTGGTTCCTGGAAAATCCCTACCTTTAAAAATTCATGAGAGGATTTGAGTGGTAATCTAAACAGCTGGTCATTTTCCTGCTCAGCTCATTTCAATATAAGGTGGGCAGAAAAAAAATGGGGGGGGGAGGCTTTAAATATGAGCAAGGCTTTCATATCTTCATAGAGACAACACAGTGCAGAATTTTCATTTCTAGAATGTCCCTTAAATGTCAGACATAGGCGTTCACCTCAAGAGCTCATGCTCCTCAGTGCTATTTGCTTCTTTGTTGACACCGCGAAAGCACTTTGAAACAATGTGTCAGCAAGTAAACAGCATCTTTTTCATCCACTTTGACAATTTGACCCTTAGATGGAACATCAATACATCTGATAACGTATAATAAAATTATAATAATCATGAGACAGGAGAAACAGGGTAAAATGACAATATAACCTTGAATTTGAAAAAAGAAAGAAAAATAAACGCTTGTTGCTGTGAAAACCTGATGATGATGAGTGCTATCACTATTTGCCTGGTCTTCTTAAGACAAAACAATTTAAAAAGGAAAACATACTTATGCAAGTGGCATTAGTTAGGGTGCTCATATGTCTTACCTTACAGAGAACAGTTGACTACTTGAAGGACTGCCTAGCCCAAGTCTGCTTCACAGATGAAGAACTCCAAGGAGGAAGAGCAGAAGCATTGAAGGTGCCTGTAAATAGTTAGTAGACTGAGCAGGCACACAGGTCACCTGGTCACAGTGTCCCACTATGGTGAGGAAGAACAGAAAGTAGATTGCAGCAAGTAGGGTAGCAGCAAGAGAACAGGTCTTTTTTGTAGTAGCTCCCCATCTATGGAATACTCTACCTAGGGAGGCCCTCCTGACTCCAACTTTGTTATCATTTAGAATGAGGCAAAGACATTTTTGATTTCCTGAACATTTTAGCTGCACCAGTGATTGGATACTTGTACTCTGATCATGTTTTTAATAATTTTATGTATTTGTATTACTGTATTTTATTCTTGTAAACTTTATTCTTGTAAATTAGACTAAAAACAAACAAACTCTGGATACAATATTTTCTGCTACTGCAATTGTTACTCCTGTATTATTTGTGTCTCTGTGTGTGTCCATGCATGGGTAAGATGGGTTGGGGTTGCCATATTGCCCAGTTAGCGGAGTTTTACCTGGAGTTTAGCTATGCTACCTGGTGCCCACCTAACCCATTAGGTGGCCTGGACTCCCAGCTTTCATTTGTTTAAAAAGCAAGTCTCCAGCCCTTGTCAATCCAGGGATACAAGGCAAAATGTGGAGGCAGTTTTCTGCCCAATCATTTTGTGCAAAATCAGCCTACCCTCATCTTCCATTGTTCTTAGCGAATGAGGGACATCACAACTGCCTTGGGAAAATCATGAATTTTAGTCTGCCTGTCTGCTGCATATGCAGAATTTAGGTGGTTTGCAAAACTGCACAAGCTCACTTGATAAACATGTGCACCTCCGCCCCTTATTCATAGACTTTCTGGTTGAGCCTTCAGCTCCATTGTCGCTGTGTCTCAGGGTATGTGTCTTAACTGGTGAATACCACTACTACTACTACTACTACTACTACTACTACTAGTAGTAGTAGTAGTAGTAGTAGTAATAATAATAATAATAATAATAATGATGATGATGATACAATTAGATTTATATCTCACCCTTCCTCCCAGTAGGAGCCCAGGGCAGCAAACAAGAGCACTAAAAACACTCTAAAATATCATAAAAAGAAACTTTAAAATATGTTAAAGCAAAGCATCCTCAAAAACATATTAAAATAAAACATCTTTAAAAATATCTTTTTAAAAAAGGCTTTAAAAACATATTAAAAAGCAATTCCAACACAGATCCAGACTGTGATAAGGTCTCTATTTAAAAGGCTTGTTGAAAGAGGAAGGTCTTCAGTAGGCACTGAAAAGATAACAGAGGGGAGGAAATTCCAAAGGGTAGGTGCCACTACACTACAGGTCTGCTTCCTATGTTGTGTGCAACAGACCTCCTGATAAGGTATCTGCAGGAGGCCCTCACCTGCAGAGCTCAGTGATCAACTGGGTATATAAGGGGTAAGACTGCCTTTCAGGCATCTTGGTACCAAGCTGTATGAAGTTTGTACACCAAAACCAGCACCTTCACCTTAGCCTGGTAGCTAATGGGAAGCCAGTGCAATTCATTCAGCAACGTGGTGACATGTTAGCGATACCCTGCCCCAGGGAGCAGTCTCGCCACCACATTTTGCAGCAACTGCAGCTTCTGGACCAACCTCAAAGGCCACCCCATGTAGAGGACATCCAGCCCAGTAATCCAGCCTGGAAGTTACCAGTGCATGGACAACAGTGGTCAGGCTACTCTGGTCCAGAAACGGCCACATCTTAACAGCCAAAGCTGGTAAAAGGCACTCCTAGCCACTGAGGTCACCTGGGCCTCTAGCAACAAAGATGGCTCCAGGAGCACCTCCAGATTATGGACCTCCCCTTTCAGAGGGAGTACGACCCCATCCAAAGCAGGCAACTGACCAATTTTCTGAACTTGGGAACCACCAACCGACAGTGTCTCCCTCTTGCTAGGATTCAAATAGTTTACTGGCCGTCATCTAGCCCACCACCGAGTCCAGGCAGTGGTCCAGGACTTGCACGGCCTCTCCCGATTCAGATGTTACAGAGAAATGGAGCTGGGTATCATCAACATACTGCTGACACCTCACCCCAAATCTCCTGATTACTGCTCCCAAGAGCATAATATAGATGTTAACAGCATGGGTGTCAAGATGGTACCCTGCGGCACCCCGCAGCACAACTGCCAGGGGACTGAAAGACAATCACTCAATCTTATTCTCTGAGCTCCATGACCATGGAGATATGATTGGAACCGCTGTAAAACAGTGCTGCCTATACCCATCTCACCAAGTTGGCCCAGGAAGATTACTATGGTCAATGGAATAAAAAAATGGAAATGGACTGCCTTCAAGTCGATTCCGATTTATGATGACCCTATGAATAGGGTTTTCATGGTAAGCAGTATTCAGAGGTGGTTTGCCATTGCCTTCCTCTGAGGCTGAGAGGCAGTGACTGGCCCAAGGTAACCCAATGAGCTTCATGGCTATGTGCGGATTCGAACCCTGGTCTCTCAGGTTGTAGTCCAACACTCTAACCACTACACCACACTGGCTCTCATGGCATCAAAAGCCGCTGAGAAATCAAGTAAGAATAACAGAGTTGCACTGCCCCAGTCCTTCTCTTGATAGAGGTCATCCATCGGGGTGACCCAGGCTGATTCAGTCCCATAACCAGGGCTGAACCAAGACTGGAATGGGTCAAGATAATCTGTTTCATCCAAGAGAACTTGCAGTTGCTGCGCCACAACCCTCTCAGTCACCTTCCCTAAAAAGGGGGTATTATTTATTTATTTATTTTATTATTTGATTTATATCCTGCCCTTTCTCCCAGCAAGAGCCCAGGGCGGCAAACAAAAGCACTAAAACACTTTAAAACATCATAAAACAGACTTTGAAATACATTAAAACTAAACATCTTTTTAAAAAAGCTTTCAAGACATCTTTAAAAAAAGGTTAAAACATATTGTTTTAAAAAAAAGGTTAAAAACATATTGTTTTAAAAAACAAAGGTTTAAAAACATATTAAAAAGCAATTCCAACACAGACGCAGACTGGGATAAAGGCTCAACTTAAAAGACTTATTGAATATGTGTGACAAGGTGGCAGTTGTAGCAAATCAGTAGGTCCAGGGTGGGCTTTTTCAGGAGTGGTTGGATCACTGCTTCTTTCAGGGTGGCTGGAACTGCCAGCTGGGGGGCAACTGGGCTCCTTGGGACCGTGCAGCTTGCCCACGGCTGCACTGGTGGCAGGGCACGTAACCCCTGAGCCACTCACTGTGGGCATGATCACTGTGGGCGTGATCCAGGAGACACGAGCGGGGATTTGGACTCACAGACTCTGGACTCCCAGCCAGGCTCTCCTCCCCACTGTGCTATACCAGCTGTGTTGTACCAAGGTGCAAACCAGGCTCCACAATGCCAGAGAAGGCATTCAGGGGCAACCATGTCAAGACCACATGTAGGCAGTTCCCAAAATCACTCAATAGAGTCATTTTTCTCCCTTCCTCTTCCTTACAAGTGTACAGATGGATATGCAGACAACTATAGAATGATAAATTGCTGTGTGCCCAATCAGCTTTCCTTCTCTACTTAATCAAGTTATGGAAGCCCCAGTACTTGCATCACCAGACTAATCAGAAGGAGGGGTCTAGACTGGGACATGGGATGTGCACACAATTCCTGTTTCTTATAATCCCAGGCTATGGTCTGAAGGCACATGAGGCCAGCCCCCTAATGAAGCTAAGCAGGGTCAGGCCTGGTCAGTTCCTGGATGGAAGACTGCCTGGGAACCATATGTAAGCTGCCCCAGGTTTCTATCATGAAAAGAAAGGCAGGGTATAAATGTAATAATAAGTAAATAACAGTCTATATATGGAGTTGTATCCAATTTTAGTTTTACTCAGAGTAGACTCATTGAAAATAATGGCCATTACTAACTTACGTCCATTATTTCAATAGGTCTCCTCTGAGTAGAGCTTATTTGGATGCAAACTATGCCCAGAGAGTGAGGTGAGGGTAGAAATAGGGGTTGGTTAAGTGTGATGAGGATTCCTCTACAACAGGGGTGGGGAAGCTATGGCTCTCCAGATGTTGCTAGACTACAAATCCCATCATGCCTTACCATTGGCTATGCTGCCTGGGCATGATGGGAGTTTGGAGTCCAACAACATCTGGAGGGCCACAGCTTCCCCATCTGTGTGCTACATTTAGGTCCTCCACCCTGAGGAGAAGGTTCATATTATGCTTTAAGTATGTATTACAGACTATGGCCACATCCCCACCATACATTTAAAGCAGTATTATACAACTTTAACAGTCATGGCTTCCCCCAGAACATTGTGGAGATTGTAGTTTGCTAATGGTGCTGAGAGTTGTTAGGAAACCTCATTCCCCTCTGAGTTCTCTGGGTGGAGGGATTGGTTGTTAAATCACTCTGAGAAGTGTAGTATCCTTAGTTCCCCAGATTCTTTGGGGGAAGTAATGTCTATTAAAGCACGGATGTGGCCTATGTATATAAAATGGAGTATTTGTTTCAAGCTCCCTTATGAAACTGCCTTCTTTTAGTTATTCCTTGCCCCTTCTTACTTCATCTTTGTATTTTGATTCATTGAAATAAGAATCCAATAAGCCTGTTTGCAAATACTATTTCAATATGCAGTAAGCAATGACGAGGAAAAAGAAGAATGGCATTTGGGTAGCAGTAGTTACCATAAATATGCATTTGTTATAGTATCACCAATTCTAATTACTAGAATAAATGGCAGGAGTATATTTTTCAGATACTTTGGGCAAATATATTGGGGGAACTCAACTGTAACAATAGCTTTTTCAAAGCATCAACTTTGTCCCTTCTTCCAGAGGACTCTGGGGACAAAATGCAAAGTGTAAACTTATGTGGATTATCAGCTTTCATTGATATCATTGCTCTGCACCTTTCCTCCAGTGAAACAAATGGGCAGTTGACTATCTTGCATCTTCTATTTAAAAAAAAATGGAGGAGCTCATGGATTAGAGGGAATTTAACATGCCCTCTGCATATACACACAAGAATACTGAAAAACTAAATCTTCAGTGGCTGAGCATCTGCTTTGCAGAAGGACCTAGGCTCAATCCCCAGCATCTCCAGGTAGGATTGGGAGATATTCCCTCTCTGATAATCTAGAGAACCGCTGCCAGTTGGTGTAAACAATACTGAGCTAGGTGGACCAATGGTCTGAGTCATTCTGCGGAAGTTTCCTATGTTCCTATGAAAACAGTGGAAAGAGTTGGGTAAAATATAAAAACCAGGAAGAGTTAAATATGCCCAAGCTATAGGGTTACATGTTTGCCTTGAAGCAATGCTGGATAGGGGTGGAGGAAGATTTCACGTGATCCACATTTGTAAGTGAACTGACCTAATTCACACCTTCTAGATTAATTCATGGATCAGAATGCAATTATCCTTTGGATTCCACACTTTTTCAGAATTTTGAAATACCATTCTTGGATCAAAAAATGAACCAACATTTGTAAAAAGGTGGATTTTTAAGACGAAATATTAGAATCATTAGATTAGAAATATATTCACTGAGATAAAATATATATTTAAATAGTATTTATGTATACATTTAAATGCATTTTTGTGCCATTTTTTTTATTTTAAAACACGTATTAAGGCTGAAATAGGATGGAACACACTTATGAATAAACACATGTGAAATTGACTAGAAATAGAGTGATCCATCAATTCCTAATATTGGGTCACAGTTTTGGATTTGGACAAGATAGCATTAAGGGGGCCAGAATGACTCAGGTAGATGGAGATCTTTATGGAAAGTGACAGCCATTTGGGCAAAGCCATACCTTACACACACATACACAGGATAATATAACTAGGTGCATATTTATTTATTTATTATTTCATTTATATCCCGCCCTTCCTCCCAGCAGAAGCTCATATGTGGACCTGCAGTTTTGAGTCACAGTGGGACAGAAAGAAGAGAGTTAACTTAGAGCTCTGGAATGCTCCTTCTGGGCTGATTCTTTAGAAATCTGATATAGGACTGTGGGTTTTCCATTTGTAGAAGTGCTATCCTGTTTGTCTTCACCTATGCTTAAGTATATTTATAAATGAACTCAAAAATTACAAACACCATAGGCTTCCAGTGAATGCCTATTTCCAAAGGTAACCAACCCCCAATAAACACTGCCCCTTGCACTTTTCAACATTCAGAAATGTGGAATGTGTAACAATGTTTGATGAGTTGCTCTTTTCTTTTCTTTTTGATGGTGCCAAAGAAATGTACTGAACAGACTGCAGGGATCATCGAGATCATGAACAAACAGAATGCATTTATTATGTTGCCTACACAGAAGCATCTGGTAAATGTTAGGTGACATCAAAAATAATATAGTGTATAGTGATTAAATGTCTGAAAGACATCACCTAAAATTTATCAAAGTTTATTACTTTTTAGCCCAACCATGCCATTTCAACTATTGCAAGAGGCTTGTATCACTGCTAACATGACATCTTATTAGTGATGGATGAACCTGTCAATTTGGGTCTCTCTCTGTTTCTCATTTTTCACATCTTACATTCAGTTCACTCTATTTCCACATTGGTTTATGATCTATCTATCTATCTATCTATCTATCTATCTATCTATCTATCTATCTATCTATCTATCTATCTATCTATCTATCTATCTATCTATCTATCTATCTGTCTGTCTGTCTGTCTGTCTGTCTGTCTGTCTGTCTGTCTGTCTGTCTGTCTATCTATCTATCTATCTATCTATCTATCTATCTATCTATCTATCTATCTATCTATCCACACAGACATGATTTCATATGTATTTATCCCAGTGTACACATTTATGTACATAATTCTGCCTGACAAATGCATTTTTTGCTATCAACTTTCTCTAATATTGTATGTTAATTAATATTCACACGTTTATGCACACTTTCTCCTAATATATGCATCTTTGTATGCATCTCGATTGGAGAATGACATTGCAAATGTTTGTGCGCATATTACTTATTTATTTAGAAGCATTTGTAAATCACTTAATCAAAGAATCCCTAACCTATGTACATAGAATCTCTAAGCCAGTGATTCTCAACCTTTTTTAACCGATGCCCCCTTTTGTTGTTACTGTTGTGTGCCTTCAAGTCGATTACGACTTATGGCAACCCTATGGATCAGTGACCTCCAAGAGCATCTGTCGTGAACCACACTCTTCAGATCTTGTAAGTTCAGGTCTGTGGCTTCCTTTATGGAATCAATCCATCTCGTTTGACCTTCCTCTTTTTCTACTCCCTTCGGTTTTCTCCAGCAATATTGTCTTTTCTAGTGAATCATGTCTTCTCATTATGTGTCCAAAGTATGATGACCTCAGTTTCATCATTTTAGCTTCTAGTGACAGTTCTGGTTTAATTTGTTCTAACACCCAATGATTTGTCTTTTTTGCAGTCCATGGTATCCACAAAGCTCTCCTCCAACACCACATTTCAAATGAGTTGATTTTTCTCTTATCCGCTTTTTTCACTGTCCAACTTTCACATCCATACATAGCGATTGGGAATACTATGGTCTCAATGATCCTGACTTTGGTGTTCAGTGATGTATCTTTACATTTGAGGACCTTTTCTAGTCCTCACAGCTGCCCTCCCCAGTCCTAGCCTTCTTATGACTTCTTGACTATTGTCTCCCTTTTTGTTAATGACTGTGCCAAAGTATTGATAATCGTTGACAAATTCAATGTCCTCATTGTCAACTTTGAAGTTACATAATCCTTCTGTTGTCATTACTTTAGCCTTTTTGATGTTCATCTATAGTCCTGCTTTTGTGCTTTCCTCTTTAACTTTAATCAGTAATCGTTTCAAATTATTACTGGTTTCTGCTAAAAGTATGCTATTGTCTGTATATCTTAAATTATTGATATTTTCCCTTCCAGTTTTCACACCTCCTTCATCTTGGTCCAAAACCGCTTCCCGTATGATATGTTCTGGATATAGATTAAACAAATAGGGTGATAAAATACATCCCTGTCTCATACCCTTTCCGATGGGGAACCAATCGGTTTCTCCATATTCTGTCTTTACAGTAGCCTCTTGTCCAGAGTATAGGTTGCTCATCAGGACAATCAGATGCTGTGGCACCCCCACCTATTTTAAAGCATTCCATGGTCTTTCATGATCTACTAAGTCACAGGCTTTGCTGTAATCTAAAAAGCACAAGGTGATTTTCTTCTAAAATTCCTTGGTCCTTTCAATTATCCAACATATGTTTGCAATGTGATCTCTGGTGCCTCTTCCCTTTCTAAATCCAGCTTGGACGTCTGGCATTTCTTGCTGCATATATGGTAGAAGACTTTGTTGTAGTATCTTGAGCGTTACCTTACTTGCATAGGATATTAACGCAATAGTTCAATAATTACTGCATTCCCTGGGATCCCCTTTCTTTAGAATTGGGCTGTATATTGAGCGCTTCCAGTCTGTGGGCCATTGTTTAGTTTTCCATATTTCTTGACAGATTTGTGTCAAAATTTGGACAGATTCAGTCTCAGCAGTTTGTAGCAACTCTATTGGTATGCCATCAGTTCCTGGTGATTTGTTTCTTCAAAGTATTTTAAGGGCAGCTTTCACCTCACATTCTAAAATTTCTGGTTCTTCATCATATGGTTCCTCTGTGAATGAATCTGTCATCCTGGCATCTCTTTTATAGAGTTCTTCAGTGTATTGCTTCCATCTTCCTTTTATTTCATCTCGGTCAGTCAGTGTGTTCCCCTGTTGATTATTCAACTCATGGTTTAAATTTGCCTTTCATTTCTCTAACCTTTTGGAACACGGCTCTTGTTCTACCCTTTTTTTGTTGTCCTCTTCTATTTCTATACAATAACTATTGTAATAGTTCTCTTTGTCGCTACGTACTAGTCGCTGTATTGTTGCATTTAGGGTTCTGACCATGTTTCTATCGCCTTTTGCTTTTGCTTTCCTTCTCTCTTTAACCATTTTAAGAGTTTCGTCAGTCATCCATTGAGGTCTTTCTCTCTTTTGAACTAAAGGTATTGTCTTTTTGCATTCTTCCCTGATAATGTCTCTGACTTCATTCCATAGTTCTTCTGGTTCACTGTCACTAAGTTTAAAGCCTCAAATCTGTTCCTTATTTGATCTTTATATTCTTCTGGGATGTTATTTAAATTGTATTTTGGCATTATGATTGCTTTGTTGTTGTTCTTTAGCTTTACTCTGATTTTCGATACAACGAGTTCATGATCTGTACTGCAGTCTGCTCCTGGTCTTGTTTTTGCAGAAAGTATGGAACTTCTCCATCTTCTGCTACCAGTTATATAATCAATTTGATTCCTATATTGACCATCTGGTGATGTCCACGTGTACAGTTGTCTTTTCGGTTGCTCAAAAAATGTGTTTGCATGAAACAAATGATTGGTTTCACATAATTCAATAAGTCTTTCTGCTGCTTCATTTCTGTCTCCTAAGCCCCATTTCCCCACAATTCCTAGTTCTTCTCTGTTCCCTACTTTTGCATTCCAGTCCCCCATGATTATCAGAACATCTTGTTTGGGTGTATGATCAACTTCCTCCTGAACTTTTGCAGAAAATCTCTCCAATTCTTCTTCTTCTGCATTTGCCGTTGGAGCATAGACTTGGATGATGGTTATGTTTATAGGTTTCCCGTTTAATCTCATTGATATCACTCGCTCAGACCTTGCATTGTAGCTCCTAATTGTTTTTGCTACATCACTTCTCACTGTTAAGGGAACCCCATTTCTTCTTGATTTCTCATTTCCTGCATTAAATATTTTCTAGTTGCCTGATTGAAAATGTCCCATTCCCATCCATTTCAATTCACTCACACCAAGTATTGTAATGTTGATGATTTCCATTTCTTGCTTGACCATTTCTAACTTTCCCTGGTTCATGCTTCTCACATTCCATGTTCCTATTGTGTGTGTCATACAACTCCGGACTCTCCTTTCACATCTGTGTGCATCAGCCTCTGGGATTCCTTTTGGCTTTTACCCAGCTTGCACCATTAGTGATAGGGCTACTCGTACTTGTCCACTGTTCTTCCCCAGTAGCTCGGTGGGTGCCTTCTGACCTGGGGGTCTCATCTTCCAGCACTATCTCATGTTGCATTTTGGATACTCTGTCCATAGGGTTTTCGTGGTAAGAGGTATTCAGAGGTGGTTTACCATTGCCTTCCTCTGAGTTTGGATGCATCTTAGTCTGGTGTCTCAGCTTTGACCATTCCGCCTTGGGTGCCCCTGCTAGTAGTCTAGCCTCTTGGTCTAGACTCCTGATGGCTTTGCTCTCAGCTTCCTCAACACTCTCAAACCCCCTCACCACGTTAAGGTGTGCATCCTAAAGGGGGTTCCCTCTTTTAGCTAAGATAAAAATCCCATGCCCCCCTTCAAACGTGACTCACCTAATTATTTTATTTGAGTTTTCAAAAAGGATTGAAATATTGTGACTTAAATAAAAGTTTGGGCTTAATAATGAAAATGAATCAAAGTTCTTATAATGTTTTTAAAATATTTATTCAAATTTTACTTCCATTGGACATATTTTTGGAAGCACTCACATACATACCCACAGGATCTTTATGTGCTTCCCTGGAGGGGACATGCTCTACTTATTAGGAAACACTGCTCTAAACTGTGCATTGGTTCAGAAAGTGTAAATTAGGTGGGTTTGCATTAAAATGTGAATGAAACAAATGTCTTTCCTATACCTATATCTGTGCTAGACAATCTACATCACTTCACCCAAACACTCCTATATTAGCTCTTAGTTCATCATAGTTTTGAAGCCTTGCACCAGTTGTAGGGTAACAGGGTCATTCGACTCAAGTGTTAGAGGAGCTCCTGGGAAAGTTAGAGCTTTCATGCTGCGGGTTGCATTCGCATGCTGTGGGTTGCATTCAGGACTAGCATTGAGTATCAACCTGTGTTGCCATTAGGGACGGGGACTTGGTTTCCAAATTTGGTTTGCAAAGGCCCACCCCCAATCCATTCTGTCCACACCAGTGTACAAATTGGTTCAGGGTCTCACTTTGGAATGTGCACTTTGCTGGATCCCTAGACAACTTGCTGATTCTAATGACTAGGTGGTCTAAAGGCTGCCTTTGTCTCTTGATCTTTTTAAATTCTGACAACAATATTAAGTGACTTGCTAGCATGCAGTGCTCCTGCTGCTGTGCACATTCAAAACAAGGTAGCAACACCCTCTGAGACCGATGGGACTTGATGTCCCATCACTCCCAGGAAGATGTGTCTGCGTCTTTCCTGAACAAGGACAAACAGGGGTCTACATTTTAAGTGGGAACAGTCGTTTTATGACTATTTTTACTCTGATGGCCCCTGGATGCCCCTCAAGCAATGCCATTCAAGCAATGAATGGTGTGATACATACCCTATGTAATGCTGATTAGTTTTAGAGGTCTAAGGGAAACTGTGATAAAGGCATTCTTGTGCTGGTGATATTTATGTCCAAGGAAAGAGAATCCTTTGTACTTAAAAATGATGCTCTAATGATGGCTAAATTTAGACACACAAATTGACTAATTCCTTAATCTTGACCTTCATGCCATATCAAAAGTAGATGAAAATTTACTTAGAGCACAGTAAGTGGCAATCTTGCTCTGAAGCGGTGAGGTGGGGTGGGGAATACTAGCTTTGGAAATATTGCTATGGGGATGCAATGTGATTTGGTATTTTCTTAAGGAAAACGAGGAAGAATAGCAGTTATGTAAGATCATACATAGAGCCAGTGTGGTGTAGTGGTTAGAGTGCTGGACTAGGACTTGGGAAACCAAGGTTCAAATCCCCACTCAGCCATGTGACTCACTGGGTGACCTTGGGCCAGTCACTGCCTCTTAGCATAACCTACCTCACAGGGTTGTTGTGAGGATAAAATGGAGAGGGAGAGAACAATGTATGCCACACTGAGTTCCTTGGAGAAAAGGCAGGATATAAATGTAATCATCATCATTTGTGGCGAGGGCAGCAAGGATGTTATTTTTTCCTTAGGATTACAGTACACTGTGCTTTGGCTGGAGGCTGTTTATGGGAGTCAGGAAGGGTTTTTGTTGTTGTTACTAACCCTGATGGGCTGTTGTACTGGTATGTTTTTCAGCAATATGTTGAAAACAGACCCCTTGGACACCATCCTATCTCAGCTGAACACATGTAGGTTCCTCATTCAGAAGGTCCAGTGAATGTGTGGAGGTCAGAAGGGCAGGTCCTGTGGGAATAGCAATACTGGGGACATGGACAATGGATGTGGCCCTGCCCCCTCAGCACATTCTTTGACCACATGGAGTAAACCCTAGACGGGGCTTTGCCAACTATTGCAAGTTGCTTTGTACTATTGCCCACATATTTTCATAGATGAAGTGGGGTTGACTACCTGTCAAGTTTCTTTCTATCGAGTTAAGCTGATTTGGATGGCTGAACTCCAGACAAAAAGTCCTCTTCCTGCCATTGTGTGGTATGAAAGGAGTCATGCCATTGTTCCTGACATTTACCAAATAGAATTACTTAACATACAAGAAGAACTATGCTAATCAATCAGTGTGTCTAAGAGCTGAATTAGATCTTGATCAGAAGCAGTGAATGCCATGTGAGTCACTCATTCTTGTTCTCAGTTTCTGATTATCATTCAGGTAAATTGTTAACAGCGATCTCTGGAACCTCAGTATGTGTGACTGTGACAGCTCTCAAGTGTGGTTTATGCGAACGTAGCTACAGTTGCATCCTGTTCTTGGAATGTGGCACAAGTTTATCCCGCTGTACTGTCTCTTTGTAGGAGATTACTACAAAATATTGAGCATAGGGTTGCACTGGTGTAATATTCCTTGTGGTAGCTATGTCTTTAGGATTCCTTTCAGCACACCTTTTTTTGCACAGCATCATGGACAAAGTTTGGGTTTTCATAAATTTTCAGTTAGGAGAACAGAATGTAGTAGCTGTGGAACAGCCAAGGATCTCTCTTCATTGACCCCCGGTATCCAACCTGATGTGCAAAATATATTAACTTGGCACTCTTAAGTTGATTGTATAATTTTGAGGGGAAGACAGTCTCTCAGGTCCAAGGTAAGATGGTGAAAACCAGAACCATGAATTGTTAAATGTCCAAATATGTAAATAATAGTCATAGAAATTAGACAGAATTCATTACAAAGAGACTAGCAAATGTTGATGATGTATCACCAAGGTAACCTGTCTAAAAGGTGTTGTCTCCTTAAGTAACTTTGCATATAATGTAGGGATGGGGGAACCTGTGATTCTTGTTGGACTCCACTTTCCATCAACCCCAGCCACCACGACCAGTGGTTAAGAATGATGGGAACTGTAGTCCAGCAAAATCTGGAGGGCCAAAGGTTCTCTATCCCTGATCTAATAAGTGCCATCTTAGGAAATGTGATATGAATAAAGACCATGTTCATTTTAGCAATTGACTTTGTACAGCTTTATAAATGTTATCTCTGATCCTTATGCTGATCCTTATGCTCAAGAAAGGATGACTCCAACAAAGGATTAGATTTATATCCAGATCAGAGGAAGACATCCAGCTTTCCATACTGCTGTGACATCTCTAGGAAGAGAGGGATCTACACATTCCAAATAACATTCTGAAATGTACCTTATTTCCTTACCTTTTATTTCACATTACAGAACTTAAGTTGGTGCCAGGTGACTGAGACTAGCTTTAAAATGAACTTAAACAAGGAAGATTTTTCTTCTTCATGGGCAGATGGTGAGCTTAGAGAAATCCTCAAATGATTCCTCAGAGCTTCATTTGGCTATATTTCAGTGAAAAGCAAATCGCTTCCAAAGACTGAACTCATGGCATTTTTGCACTGAAGTTAAATAACAGTCTTTTTACCTGTAACATGCACAGATTAATAAAGGCTCCCTTTTTTATGTAGTGTGCAGAACTCATTATGATGAACTAGCACCTTAAATGAGGTAATTATATATCATTAGGCTAACCATTATGAGTTTGATTTGATAATCACTCATCTAGAATACGTTTACTGTAAAATTCTTTGGCATGTTCCCTGTAATCTCTATTCACGGATCCATTAACAGCTGGATGATGAGGGGGTAGGCCCAGTAGCATGGCCCCACTCCCCCAAATTCATGTGGACTCAGTCCCTTCACATGGACAGTGCATGAAGGGACCAGTATAAAACTCAAAACACCAACATGAAAAGTTACATAGCTAAAATCATTTCAATGTCTGCCACCACACTTATGCAGACAATTCAGAAAACATCTAGTGTAATAGGTCCCATCTGCACTATATCACTAAAGGAGTATTATACCACTTTAAACAGTCATGGCTTTCCCCAAATAATTCTGGGGACAATCAATGCTTTTACTTTTCCTTGTTTTACCCTTGTCATAGGTTACTGCATGTTGAAACAGTAGTTGCAAACAGGCTTATTGGATTCATAAGAATGGACAAAGAATAACCAAAAGGAAGCAGTTTCATGGAGCAAACAAATGCTCCATATTACACACATAAACTGCATCTGCACTTTAACAGGCATGTTAAACAGGCAGAGTTCCCTGGGAAGAAGGATTGACTGTTAAACCTTTCTGGAAAGTGTAGCTCTGTTAGCTCTGTGAGGGAAATAGGAGTCTCCTAACACCTCTCAGCAGCCTTAACAAACAACAGTTCCCAGGATTCTTTGAGGGAAGCCATGCCTGTTTAAAGTGGTATGATATTACTTTAAGTATATAGTGCAGATCTGGCCTTAGTTAGCTGAAAATGTCTTCTGTAGTAGTTAGCTGTATAGAACATACAAAATCACAATAAGATTGATGAAAACATCAACTTTTAAAAAAATCTATAAAGCATTAATATACCTTTTGGGGAAAGGAATTCATGTTTCAAAGGCCTGTATAAATAACACACCTTTCCAGAGACACCTAAATGTAGTCAGGGATGATTTGTGCTGAACTTCTACTTGCAGAGAGTTCCAGAGGGCAGGGCCTGCCACACTAAAGACTCAGTCCCCAGTGAAGGCCGACTGTACCTCAGTTAGGGTTGCCATATTGCCCGGTTAGCCGGGTTTTACCCGGATTCTATGCATGCCACCTGGTGCCCGGCTAACCCCTTAGGTGGCACGGATTCTCAGCTTTAATTTAAAAAAAAAATTAAGTTTCTCGGTGGTCCGGTTCTCGAGATATACATAAAAACGTCAGCCGCCCCCAGACTGTTAAATCTTCCTTTAAACAGTACTGTACTATAGCACTTAGTAGCTTTAACCCCGCCCGTTCAGCATTGCAGCCAATCAGGGATTGTGTTTCAGTTTCATTCACCTGAGGCAGTGTCTAGAAAACAAAATGGTGGTTTCCCCCCATTTATCTGAAATCTCATAAATTGGGTAAGTATATACATTTCAGTTTCTTTTCCTCTTGTGTGCAGGAGTCAGATCCTGGGCAGTGTTTTCAAAACCTTCCCAATACTTGCTTTTGTGGGGGTAAAAGCATGCTAATCCCATATGCCCAGAGTAAATCCCATTGAATTCAATTGGACTTACTTTTGAGTAGACATGGTTATGAATGTGCTGAAAATCAATGGGACTTTGGAGTGAATGTAAAAAAGAATTGTGTTTGTGCCCTCCAGTCCTATTTTAAAGCAAGTAGGCAGGGCTTACTTAGGTATTACAGTTTTTATTCTGTAGGAAAGTAATACTGATTTTTTAAAAAACTAATACTGATTTTTCTGCAATGACCAGCTGGTTTGACAATAAACTATTATATGGGCTGTATGTATTTATACATCTGCAGTGTGTGCGTGTGTGTGTATGGAGTCTTTCCAACACCCCTGTGAGGTAGAGTTGGAAACCAAGGCAGCTCACAACAAGAAATAAAGCCATTTAAAATCCATTAACCATAAAAACAAGTATAAACAGTTGCAAAACAGCGTAAAGTGGCATGATTCGGAATTTTGGGTTGTGTGAATGAAGTTGCTTATCACTTGAGGTTGCATTTCTGTCCCTGTTTGAGTAAGCCCCATTGAATACACTGGGACTTGCTTCTGAATAAATAAACCTAGGATTGCACTATAAATATCTGTATAGTTTGTGTAAATAATAAATATATTTGATAGTCATGCTTATATAAATATTTCTTCATTTATCATATTTTTGGTTTTTGGTTAGGAATCCTGACTGGTTGTGAGATGCTTAGTTTTTTGCCTTACTCATAGGAATCTTGTTGTGGTTGGTATGGTATTACATTTAGGAAAGTGTTACTGCTTTCTGTGTTTTTTTTTCCTATTTGCATTTCACTTATCTTTAACCTCACTCCGTTACAGCTATAGAAGCAACAGCAGCATATGCAAGATAATTAACTCCCATTAGTGATAAGAACAAGCATTTATAATTATTATTTCAATTAAAACAAGAGGCTTATCAATACTTTGAAGAGGACCAGATATTTATTTTCTTTCTGAGCCCAGGATTGGGTCTTTCATGATGCCCGGTGGGGGGGGGGAGCAGGAGAGTAGTCGATAAGACAGACATCCTGGCATTGGTAATCTAATTAGCAAGGTATGTGTGGGGTTGTTGCACACTTCCAGGCCCAGTTTCATTTTGAGTATGGAGGTGGAACCTGTGTAGATGTGGTTGATCAAAGGGAGAAGAAATTTTGAGTTAAGCAAAGCTCTGCTTTTATAAAACCTAAGAAACTTACAGATACTTTGAATGTCTGAGTGCCTGCACCAGTGGAATACTGGAGGAACTGGTAAAACTTGCTGCAACAGTATTTATAACTGAGCATGTGGTATGAAAGACTCCTTTTCCTAACATTTTGGCTTCTTGTTTTTCTCCACCCACCACATCTTTGAAATATATCGTATATGGTTATCCGTACTGCTGCCCTGACTTACTTTATGTTTGTTGCTATTTTGTGTTTTTATTATGTTTTTATATTAATTGTGTATTTTTATTGTTTTTATTATATTTGTAAGCTGTGCTGAGCTCTGTTTTTAACAGCAAAAGAGCAGGATATAAATTCTCTTAATCAATCAATAAATACTCCATAGTGTTGGAAAGTAGAGTCTAGGCATTTAAGGCTGAAAATGTTGCTTTTAAAAAAAAGATTTCTCACATCTTTTTGGTAGTAATTCCTGGGCACAAAAACAAAACAACTGGACAATCCAAATTTTAATATGCAAATAATATGCAAATAATTTGCATAATATGAAAATTAACCTGCCTGGATTTGTGGAACTGGACTATGGCAACCCTAACCTCAGTGGTGTGGGAAGCCACCAGAAGTGCCCCATCAGAGGATCTCAGTGATCAAGACTGAGCATAAAGAATCAGACGGTCCTTAAGGTACTTTGGGCTAAAGAGACGATGGTGCTGATTTTATTGTCCTAGTGTTATGAATGATCTGCTCTGCCATTACTGGAAAATCATCTTATCAAGCTTACATTCATTATAATTGTGCTCATTCTGATAGGCTAGAACAGACCCTTATAATTAAAAAGTCATCCATGTTTGACCAACTCTATGACATCTGAAGTAGCAGAAGCAGACAAAATGAGTGATAAAAAGTATCCCACCCCATCCCAGCAATTACTGTACATTTTCCCTTAACTAGCTCTACCTGTAGGCCTACTATCAGAGAAGCAATTTACCTGAAAACCATGGTCCCTAATGTTCTCATTTTGGCTTTGTGTTTGCAGAACAAAGAGGAAATGTAGCTTGGGGAAAGTTTCTTGATTTATCACTTTGATGGATTTCCCATTTATTAAATGCTTATCCTTCTGAGCCTCTATGGAGCCCATAAGTAATTACCACAATTTATGTGCTACACTAAAAATATGAATGGCTAGCATTTGATGCAACGTGTGAGTTGAACAACCTTTTACCAGAATGATCTAAGATTGAGCAGTTCTAACCAGAATTAGTATGTGTGATATAGACTTTCCCTTACATTTCTGGTAACCTGACAACCTTGCCTGAAAAAGACTAATCTAAAGGAGTGTGGACAATGTGTTGCTGTTGTTTGTCATCATTATGGCAAGGCAATGGTCCATCAACCTTGCTGGTCAGTGGGCTGGGTTTTTCATATATCCCTATGTCCCTTTGAATCTGCTAATTCTATAAATTGCTCTCACGTGTTAGATATTAGTGCCTATCAGCTGTCAAGTAGATATATGCACGGGCCCCAGGTTTTTCCTTGCATCTGTATCATCTGTGCATCTGCTTCAGTCTGCCATTTGGGTTCCAAGCTGCTCCATATGAAACAAAGTTCTGTGTTCCTGACTCATTATAATGGGGAGTCTAAAAAGAAATGGCTGCAACAGCTGCTCCTTTGAGTCAAAGTGGATGAAATTTACAGGCACAAAGGAGCCCCTTCGGAATGGACTGAGCCTGCCAAATTGTGACAAATAGGTCCAGAGCCTTTTTGTGTAGGAAGTAAAAGAGATTCAGCTCCCACCTTTTGAGGGGGAGGGGTTGTATCTTGTTCTTTCTTACCTTAAAATAATTAAGAGGTGGCAGAGTGGTGCATATTCTTACTTGTACATTTATCTGAAGGAGCACCTCCAGCATCACCAATTATGCCGCCCGACAAGATCAGCCATGCAGGGCCTTCTCTCAATCCCACCAACAACAGTAGCTAGGTTGGTGGGGACTAGAGAGAGGGCTTTTTCAGTGGCGGCCCCCACTCTCTGGAACTCCCTCCTGTTCGATCTTCGGCATGCCCCTTCCCTGGATACTTTCCACCGAGCCTTAAAAACTTGGCTGTTTGGACAGGCCTTTGGGACCGCCGGGGTGGGCTAATTTACATGCTGAATGCCTGTTGTTATGTACTGCATATGTTGTTATTTTTGTTATTGCTGAGTATATCATATTTTATTGTATTTACTGTATTTATTGTATTTTATTGGAATTTAATATGTACGTCGCCTAGAGTGGCTTCGGCCAGATAGGCGACCTAAAAATTAAATTTACATTTACATTTGCATTTACATTAAAACTTGGCAGCTTCATACCAGGTTTTCCAGTGCTTGTTTGTCTCTGATAGACCTTGCAATGTGAAGCTGCCTAGAAAGCTGCCTCTGGAATTCTGAAGAGCTCTGGGTTTTTGTTGATGTTAAAGCAGAGCAACATAGGACTTTTTTTTATAAACTTAAATGAAGCGTTTAATTTTTTTTAAAAAATCCCCCACGGCTGTGCTTTAACAACATTTTTTTAAAAAACAAATCCAAAGCTATCCAGAAAACATTTTGTTCAGCCTCACTTTATGCAAAGTCCATGGAACTAAAGGTAAACATAGAGGCATAAGGAACATAAAAGTACAGAAACAACAGAGCAATAGGCTTTGTGCAGGCCCAGATCTGACTCTGGGGAGGGGGTTATTGACCATGTACTTCAACTGAGGAGCGGGGGGGGAAAACACCTAAATCACCCCAATTCACCTTGTTATTCAGCCTACACACAGAGCCTATTATCAAGCTCCTACCTGTGGCTCTTGCGGAGAGAAAAGAAAATACATCAAGTCACAGCATCAAAATGCAACATAGTTACAGTATATATCTAGAAAGTCTCATAAATATTACCAAAAAATGTCCTAACGTAATAATCAGAAATTCAGGAACCATGCCCACGAACCATGCTCACCTTGCACTCACCACATTGCTGCATCCACTCAATTCATTATCTTTTTTTAGAAAACATTTTTATTTGATATTTATTTATTTATTACATTTGCATCCTGCCCTTCTCCCAAAGTAGGGTGGCCAACATCAAAATGTTAACACAGTACAATTTAACATCAAATAATTAAAAAAATAAAAACTATTTAAACGCATTTAAAAACATTGAGAATATCTGAAAACATTTAAAAGCTCACACACCTTCACATGCAAAGCATGTACCACAAAGTGTATAGTTTTAGTACAGAAAATAGTAACACACTGGATTAATCATCTTGTAGTGATGTTCCCAGCAGAGGTTTTTTAAGTGACTGAATGCTGAGTGCAATGGCTTATCATTGTTTAGTAGTTAAAGGCACCTGAGGCCACCACCTTGCTGAATCTAAGCAGGTCTAAGTCTGGTCAGTGCCTGGATAGGAGACCACTTGGGAACCACATTCAGGTTGTCTTGGATTCTATGATGAAAGAAAGGCAGGATAAAAATGTAATAATAAATATGTACATAAAATTGGGGAGGGGAGGAAAGACCCTCTGGTTATTGCATCAGATTTTAAGTTCCCTGCCCACCAGAAAGTGTTGTGATCCTTTCAAGACACCTGCACGGTCACAGTAATTCTCACCACACCTTTACCAGAGGACAGAGATCCTGCACTGTGAGTACTCCCCATACTCCGCATGTTGGTGGCAGTTTCCATGGTCACAGTAGTCCTGCAAAACTTGTGGGAAAAGCAAAACACTTAGCAAACGGCGAATTAAGACCACAATGAATTAAGACCAAAATGTGCAAGCTTCATCCAGAAGAAGTGTCACCCCGGAGAAGACAAGGAACTTCCCAGTCCAACAACCAATCAGGACTAACATAAAAAAAACCTTAATGACTCTCATAAAGAGTGACTGAATAGAGCATTTTCTGTCTCAATATGCTACCTGCCTGTCTGAACTGATACCAGTTCAGGCAGGAACAAGGGTTTGATATACATTGTTCTCAGCTCTTGTTCTCCAAGCCCTGCAAGATCCCTGGCTAAATCCCAACTCGCATGAAACCCAAATCTTGTTCCTGTAAGGTAGAAGACCAGCACTTCTTTATCTGCCCCCTAATCTCTGCCATCCCTTCGGGATATGAATGGGTATGTGTATGTCCCTTTTCTAGTGAAGATTTGTTAGGATCTTTTATATATAAAACTAATGGTTTGCCAACACACCAAGGAAGACTCGTGACACATGTATGGTTGAAATGTTATATTTATTAAAATATAACACATAATCAATCAAATTCCAATCCGCCAATTAATAATCTCAAATCCTTCGGGCAGGTGAGGCTCAACCTATCTATGAGGGTCTAGACCCTCCAAACGAGGAGGCAAGTCAGTCACATCGTACTGCAACTCCCCAGACAAGGATGTGGGAAAACTTCTCCCTCCTTGCAATCGGAATCAGGTTTGTGGTTCCAACCTCCGCATCCTGGCCCCACCGTACAGGTGTTCACCATGATGTGCAAGCCGGTCCCATGTGGACACCCCCCGGATCCACACCAGGCATTACACCTTGATGTTTCACCAGGGAGTGCCCTTTACCCAAATGCCTCATCCACCTCCATTTTTAACCCCAATTACCTCACCTGCCCGAATCCAACGCCAGCCAAACCGGAATCACCACAACCCACCCAGAACAAGCCAAATGAATCAAACCCAAGCAATATGGAGTAGGCAAAACCAAAGAGATTCTGAAATCAGAATCTCCAAAAAAAAATTCCTACTCAGCCCCCGCAGGTGACTAGCTGAGCCCATACTGACAAGGGAGGGGTGGGTGGGTGCCGCAAGGCAAAAAAGGTGCGCTCTTAAAGCGGAGCAGGCTATATATAGCCGCTCAAAACCCTTACCCCATTGGTCAAGATACCCCACCTGACCTCTTACACAATTTCTGGAACCTTCCCGAGCCTTCCTAGAAATAGGGTGTAGGCAAACCCGCCCCTACCAAATGGGCAGGACCGTCATTGCCAACACACCAAGGAAGACTCGTGACACATGTATGGTTGAAATGTTATATTTATTAAAATATAACACATAATCAATCAAATTCCAATCTGCCAATTAATAATCTCAAATCCTTCGGGCAGGTGAGGCTCAACCTATCTATGAGGGTCTAGACCCTCCAAACCAGGAGGCAAGTCAGTCACATCATACTGCAGCTCCCCAGACAAGGATGTGGGAAAACTTCTCCCTCCTTGCAATCGGAGTCAGGTTTGTGGTTCCAACCTCCGCATCCTGGCCCCACCGTACAGGCGTTCACCATGATGCGCAAGCCGGTCCCACGTGGACACCCCCCGGATCCACACCAGGCATTACGCCTTGATGTTTCACCAGGGAGTGCCCTTTACCCAAATGCCTCATCCACCTCCATTTTTAACCCCAATTACCTCACCTGCCCGAATCCAACACCACAAGAGGGGATCAGCTGAAGCTTGGTCCCCTCAACCCAAAGAAAACAAAGCCCCCAAACCCAACCTAAAATCCTCCAATAGCAAATCACACCCAATATCCGAAAGATGGACACCATCATCTCGAAACAGATGTGGTGCATGAAAACGGATTCTGTCATTAGGAATATATGCCCCACCCAATGACAAAACTAAACTCCTAACTTTCCTATTTACCCACTTTCTGGATCTGTCGAACCTGTTGGGGTGCATTGCACCCCTCCAAACACGTCGCACCAGCATGTCGGACCACACTATAACAAGGTCCGGGTATGACTGGATGAGAGCATTAAAATCCTGGGTGATCCTAAGTACCAGATCCATACCTGGCCGCTGCACCAAGTCGTTTTCCCCTAAATGAACCACCAACACATGTGGCCGGTTAAACGATGCCATAAGGCGACACACCAAAGGCATGAGCGCATCCCAAAGCATGCCCCTCTGAGCCTCCCAGCCAACCGTTGCTCTAGCGGAAAGCTGCAGCTGTGTCCCGGCAAGCGTAGAAAAGGCTCTCCAATGGGCCCAAAATAAAATAGAGTGGCCACACATGATGACCCTCGCAGGCACCGGAAGGCTCAGCACACCTAAGAAAAGAAAAAACAATACATCAGAATCAATACCTGACATAAGACTTGAAAGCGGAAGAACGCCACCTTCCAATCGCCTGAATGTCCTGAACGCTCATGCCCATGAGGGCGGCGGCCATAGCCGCCCCAATCCAAAAGGAATGCAGCCCATAGACTCCAGCATCGCGACCACTGGCCAACAAGGCCCACCGAACAACGGCCCAAAATTGAAATTGAGTCAGGGCAGAACCATCCACATGTATAAAGAGGTAACACTGGCCCGCTGGCCTCATTGACAGAAATAAACGCACTGCAGCCACTGGGCACAATTCAGGGACCTGGCAAACTCTCAATGAAATAATACTGCCATGGCCCTTTTGATCAGTCTTAGAGACTCGAAGGGAAAGCCTAACTATCTCTGCACCTAGCGTGCAATCGCCAAAGCAAAAGGCTCGGTAGGACACATTGCGCTTTGAGGAAGCCAATACTTTGCTAGGGCGAAAAGCACCATAGAACATCGTCAGTGTTACTGCAGCGAACAGGTGCGACTCATACTGAGATGAGCACAGAGACCTAAATAAAGGCAGGATCTGAAGGAGTACATCGGGCGTGATTGGCCTCCTTCGGTCAGCGGGCCTGTGAGCGGAACGCGACCAACCCTGAAGGACCTTTCTGACCCTAAAATCTACAGAATGATCCTGCAATCCTCTTGCCTTGGAAATAAAGGCCAGCGCAGAGAGGTGTCCGGCGATGGTAGAAACAGAATGAGATTGCCCTTTCAGATGTAACTTAAACTGCAGCAAATGTGAAACAGGGATAGGCCATACAGGAGGCAAAGCACTACTGGCATGGAACGCCTGAACGTTCCCAAGGCACGCTGGTATGCCCTCTGAGAGCTGGGAGCAAGGGCAGAAGTTATAGCTGAAGAACGCCACCTGCCAATCGTCTGGATGTCCTCGATGCTCATGCCCACGAGGGCAGCGGCCGTAGCTACTCCAGTGTGAAAGGAATGCAGCCCAAAGACTCCAGCATCGCAACCACTGGCCAACAAGGCCCGCTGAACAACGGCCCAAAATTGAAACTGAGTCAGGGCAGAACTATCTGCATGTATAAGAGATAACGCTGGCACGCTGGCCTGAAACACACACACACACACACACACAAAATTGCCGCATAGCGGAAACTGGGCATAGTTCAGGTACCTGGCAACTAAATAAAGATACAGAACTGCCACGGCCCCATTGATCAGTCTTAAAGACATTTAAGGAAAACCTCATTAAATCTGCACCTAACGTGCAATCGCCAGCATAAAGCACTACAGGACACATCGCGCTTTGAGGAAACCAATACTTCACTAGGGCGAAAAGCACCATAGAACATCGTCAGAGTTACTGCAGCGAACAGGTGCGACTCATACAGAGATGAGCACATTGACCTAAATAAAGGCAGGATCTGAAGGAGGACATCGGGTGTGATTAGCCTCCTCCGGTCAGTGGCCTTGGGAGCGGAACACAACCAACCCTCAAGGACCTTTCTGACCCTAAATCTACAGAATGATCCTGCATTCCTCTTGCCTTGGATTAAAGGCCAGCGCAGAGAGTGTCAAGCGATAATTATGACAGAATTAATTTTGCCCTTTTGAATATAGCATAAATATCAGAATACTTCCAGAACGCATGCCCACTAGGGCAGTTGTCGCAGCCGCTCCTGTATGAAAGAAATGCAACCTCTAAACATAATGGCCATACGAACAACATAGCAATAATCAAAATTAAATCAATACGTAGCCATTAATGAATATGAAAAGATAGTACTGGCCCACTGGCCTAACAGAGAAAAAGCTCTATCCGAGGGAAACCAGAGACAGAGTGGGCAATGGGCAGCCCCTCAACTTAACCACTCAGTCACTAGCCCACTGGTCCATATTAAGCGTATGCGCTAAAAAAAAAAAAAACAGCACGGCAATATAAGCGCAGGGCTCAAATTTTACAATGACTTGCCCAGAAAGCTAATTTTTCCAGGGCAAAAGGCTCACTGAAAATATTATTAAGGCCACCGCCCAGGACAACTGTCCTGTAAGGGGGGAGGTGAAACTAAGAATCATCGAAGGCAGGAGTATCGATAGCACATCCGGGGCAAATGGCCACATAGGACCAGGCGGTCTCAGGGTGGAATGCAACTAACACCCTTTGGTTTTCATGAAATGGGTTCCCTAATGCACTTTGCCAGAAAATTAATGACAAAGGCAGAAAGGAGGCAAGATATATTCCCAATGGTAACGTCCTGCCCTCTTTAGTAGGTAATAAACTGCAACAAGGTGTACATCATTCGTTCATTGGGGGGGGGGGAAATGGCCTCATAAGATCAGGTGGCATTAGAGTGAAATGTAACCAACCCCTTTATGATATTCATAAAATGGGTTCCTGACTGCATGTAAACCCAGACATACCAAGTGATGAATAGATATTGTATTATACTTTGCAGAATAAACGCATGCACAAAGCGCATAGCTCAAATAGCGTTGAGGGTCTGGGGATTTACCCCATAACCATAGCCAAGTGCTGCACTGAACGTATCATGCAGATCTGAAGGGCAGAAGGCCACACATGTACCGCTGGCACTGTAGGAAGATAATCCAAGAAAATAAATTCTATAGTGAGCCCCCAGGCACCTAAAGGCAGCCAGCCATTATTTGGCACGCCCAAGCTCCTGAATTGACACCAAATTATCAACTACAGCCTGTATCAAAACTTACCTGCAGTTCAGGCTACAGGAGGAAGTCCTCTGTTCTTTGAAGAAAGAACGGCCGCTGAAGAAAATTGGTAGCAGCGCCCAGTGTACACGAGACTGCCATGAAATAGATGCGATTGAAGAGGGTTACCTGTATCCTGTGAAACAAGCAGTATACAATTCATATTTGTGGAATAAAGTTAAATTGATTTAAAATTCCGTGGAAAAGCGTCATAATAAAGATTTACCTAATGCTAGAGGAGCACTTTAATCAAGGACCAATAAACTGTGAATCTCAAATTAAGCATAATGTTTCATTTTAGATATTTCAGGGATAAAACAGAGCATTTAAAACTACAGGAAAGATATATATTAACCTTAAACATATTGGCTCCCAGAAAGCCACAACTATGAGTTTACCTGGCTGTAGGGCATTTCCTTTCTGCTTGGCTCAGAACGCCACAACCATGAGTTCACCTGGCTGCAGAGCATTTCCTGTAAGCTTACATAGCATAGATTACCTTTCTCGGAATCACACCTATTCACATATTTAAAAAAAACACCGCAAAAGAAATATGAGATGTGGGATTTTTCTATACTCACCTTAAAATAAACTATTGCCCTTTAGAGACGCTATTGTAGAAGCAGCTATACGTTTCCTCCATGCATAAGAAATGCAACAAATTATGAAGCTACATGATCGAGAACATCATTTTAAAATACAAAACATGCATGCAGGAATACAAACAGAACTAAGTATATAAAATAAATGATATGGGGATAAGCAACAACGAAGATCAATCTAAAACCTACATCCGCAATGCTACCCGCCAGAATAAGCTTCATATATCTATATATGATTATGCATATATCTATAAAGATTTTAAAATTAATTTATATATTATCAAAGTATTTATTCATATAATAATGATAAAATCATTCCATATATAATAAAGAATTTAAGAAATCAAAACAAGCAGACACCCCCCCTTCCAAGCTACTCACCCCTCCTACGCGAAAAAAGCAAAAGGAACAGGGGGAATCTAAATACATATCTATAAATATTAAAATGAATTCATGTATTTATTTATTTAATAATAATAAAATGATATTATATATCTAGAAATATCTGAAAATTAATTCATGTACGTATCTATTTATTTATATATTTAATAATAAAATAATATTATATATAATTAATTAATAAGACAAAACAAGCAGACACCCCCCACCCTTGTTAGCAACTCACACCTCCCCCATGAAAGAGGCAAAAGGAATAAGGGAGGGGGCTAAGGGGAGGGGTAAACAACCCAACTCCCCACAATCCAAAAAGGGGTGGAAGAATGATGTAGCAGGCTGAATGGAGGGGGGGGTTAATGAAGGTTACCATCCACAAAGGGGGGTTGCTTGTGCAAAGCACTTGCTTAAAACCCACTCTAGCAAGGCCCCAATAGGGTGCAAGGAAGGCCCCTGAAATAAATGGGGTGGGATTGGTGCTGGAACGCACCTGCAAACAGCCAGCTCCAGGAAGAGCTGACAAACAGAAAGGGGCCAACAACAGAAGGCAAAGTGTGAGAAGTCCTATAGAAAGCCACGTGTAGGCTCAGCGCAGCAGCAGTAGAGCTAGCAAGCAACACTGCAACCGCTGCACAGCTGACGCGCGGGAAAAGGGGGCCCAACAAAAGGAAGGCGATGAGGGAGAACTCCAGGAAGCAGCCACGTGCAGGCTCAGCGCCGCAGCGCCAGAGCCAGCCGGCAAGCCGAGGCAGCCGGTCAAACACCGCTGCCCAGCTGACGCGCGGGAAAAAGAGGAAGGCTGCAACAAACAGAAAGAACGCCCGGGAAGTAGGTAAGATGAGGCACTAACGCCAATAGGCAAGCCCCACACCCGCCTCTCAGCTGATGAGAAAGCAAAGTTAAACAAGGCACGAGGGTACTGGCAGTAGAAAGCAGGAAACCTCTCTCCCAGTTGTATTAATCTCTCCCAGTTGTGCCCACCTGGGTATTTGGTTCAGCATCTGGGTAGATCCGAGGGTCGGGGAGGGGGAATCGCTGTGGTCTATAGAAGTTCCATCCCTCTTGTTAGGCACCCTATCCAGATGGCTAATGGTCTATAGTGTCTGCACATAACGTTGGGTCAGCGAGACAGACTGGGAATTCTGTTGGTGTACCGTCCACCCTGCTGCCCAACAGCCTCCCTAACTGAGCTGACAGAGGTGGTCTCGGATCTATTGTTGCGTTCCCCCAAACTTTTGGTATTGGGGGATCTCAACATTCATGCTGAGGCTGCTTTATCTGGAGCAGCTCAGGACTTCATGACCTCCATGACAGCCATGGGGCTGTCTCAATTTGTTACTGGCCCTACGCATGTGTTGGGGCACACTCTGGACTTGATTTTTGCCACTGGATTAGGGGATGGTGATCTGAGAGTGAGGGATTTTTCATCTATTCCTTTGTCATGGTCAGATCACCGCCTATTAAGGTTTAGACTTACACTGTTTTCTCCCCTCTGCAAGGGTGGAGGACCAATTAAGATGGTCCGTCCCCGGAGACTAATGAATCCTGAGGGTTTTCTGATGGCTCTAGGGAATTTTCCGGCTGATAGAATTGACGGTCCTGTCGAAACCCTGGCCATGCTGTGGAATACGGAAATGGCCTGGGCAGTTGACACGATCGCCCCGGTGCGCCCTCTCCGTTGCAGAGCTCAATTGGCTCCCTGGTTTACTCCGGAGCTAAGAGTGATGAAGCAAGAAAGGAGACGGCTTGAGTGCAAATGGAGGCGAACTCCCGACGGCTGTAATCATGCACTTGTGAAGCTCTCTACCAAACTCTATGTGAAGGCAGTGAGAGCAGCAAAGAAGCAATACTTTGCTGTCTCTATTCAGTCATCCCTTAACCGCCCAGCGGAACTTTATAAAGTTGTCCGGGGACTTTTACACTCTGGTCCCCAGGAAGCTATAACAACATCAATTGCCCGCTGTAATGAGTTTGCGCGACACTTTCGTGATAAGATCATGAACATCCGCCGGGACCTTGACTCCATTATTGTAGCAGTTGATCCTAATGAGGTATCCAGAGCACAGTCTTGTCCTGTTTTATTGGATGAGTTTCAGTTGGTACAGCTCGAGGATGTGGACAAGGTGCTTGGACAGGTGCGGGCGACCACTTCTGCTCTGGATCCTTGCCCCTCATGGCTAATAAAAGCTAGCAGGAATGGAACAGCCGGCTGGGCCAAGGAGGTGATTAATGCCTCTTTACGAGAGGGAGTGGTCCCACCCTGCCTGAAACAGGCGGTGGTGAGACCGCTCCTAAAAAAATCCTCCTTGGACCCTGATAATTTGGACAACTATAGGCCAGTAGCAAATGTCCCATTCCTGGGCAAGGTTCTAGAGCGTGTGGTCGCTCGCCAACTCCAGGCTCTCTTGGATGAAACTGATTATCTAGACCCATTTCAATCGGGCTTTCGGCCGGGGTTTGGTACAGAAACGGCCTTGGTCGCCCTGTATGATGACCTCTGTCGGGAGAAAGACAGAGGGAGTGTAACTCTGTTGGTTCTCCTTGATCTCTCAGCGGCGTTTGATACCATCGACCATGGTATCCTTCTGGAGCGACTTACGGATTTAGGAGTGGGAGGCACTGCTTGGCGGTGGCTCTGCTCCTATCTCGGGAATCGTCTCCAGAAGGTGATGCTGGGGGAACATTACTCGAGTCCCTGGGTACTCCAATATGGGGTCCCGCAGGGTTCAGTTCTGTCCCCCATGCTTTTTAATATCTATATGAAGCCGCTGGGTGAGGTCATCAGGAGTTTTGGAGTGCGTTTCCAGCAATATGCTGATGATACGCAGCTCTACTACTCCTTTTCATCTTCCTCAGGTGAGGCTGTTGATGTACTAGACCGCTGCCTGGCCGCGATAATGGGCTGGATGAGAGCTAATAAACTGAAACTCAATCCTAACAAGACTGAGATGCTGTTGGTGGGAGGACCCTCTGCCCAGATGGTTGACGTTCGACCTGTCCTAGATGGGGTTACACTCCCCCTAAAGGAACAGGTACGTAGTTTGGGGGTCTTATTAGATCCGCTTCTGTTACTTGAGGCTCAGGTAGCCTCGGTGGCACGGAATGCATTCTACCAGCTCCGGCTGGTAGCCCAACTACGACCCTATTTGAGCAAGGAGCATCTTGCCTCAGTTATCCATGCTATGGTAACCTCTAGATTGGACTACTGTAATGCACTCTACGTGGGGCTACCTATGAAGACGGTTCGGAAACTTCAGCTAGTGCAAAATGCTGCGGCCAGAGTTCTCACTGGGACAAAGAAATTTGACCATATAACACCTGTCCTGGCGCAGCTGCACTGGCTACCGATATGTTTCCGGGCCAGATTCAAAGTGTTGGTTCTTACCTATAAAGCCCTAAACGGCATCGGACCGCAATACCTGATGGAGCGCCTCTCTCGCTATGTACCTACCCATTCACTACGCTCGACGTCGAAGGCCCTTCTCCGTGTCCCAACCCATAAAGAGGCCCGGAGATCAACAACTAGATCTAGGGCCTTCTCGGTGGTGGCCCCCGAACTATGGAATGCCCTCCCAGACGAGATACGCCTGGCGCCTTCTCTGTTATCTTTTCGGCGCCAGGTAAAAACTTACCTTTTCGCCCAGGCTTTTTAAATTTTGTAAATTTTTAAATATTTTAATTTAACATTTTAAACTTAATATGATCTTAATTTAAATCTCAATGGCAATTTTATTAATGTTTTATAATTGTACTATATATATATATTTTTTCCACACTTGCTCATATTTTAATTGTGATTTTATTTATTGTACACCGCCCTGAGAGCTTTCTGCTATAGGGCGGTCTAGAAATGTAATTAAATAAATAAATAATAAATAAAATACAAGGAAAATTCACCAAAGACGGTCAGCAGCAGGAGACCCAAGGAGCCTTTTCTTAACGTGCCGCAAGGCAAAAAAGGTGCGCTCTTAAAGCGGAGCAGGCTATATATAGCCGCTCAAAACCCTTACCCCGTTGGTCAAGATACCCCACCTGACCTCTTACACAATTTCTGGAACCTTCCCGAGCCTTCCTAGAAATAGGGTGTAGGCAAACCCGCCCCTACCAAATGGGCAGGACCGTCATTCTTAAAGGTATGGACTTCTCTAGTTGTCATCTCTAGTTCTGTCCAATTCCTACTATTCTAATCTTTGGATTTTAATGTTAATGGCATGACATTGCTATGTCGACATGAAGGCAATAGTGTGGCATGATACTTACCCACTATCCCACGGAAATTACAGCTCTGATGTTAATGAATCTCCCCTTATGCCACAGATGTCCTGTGACAAGCTGAGGGTTCCACCTCAGTGGATTCCTTCCATTTTCACTGGAATGAAAAGAGAGGAGGAAAAACAAAGCTCTGATTGCAATTTGATTGTGCAAACTCCAAAAAGGAATGGATATACCACCTGAGAGCTGAAGAGGGAGAGGCATATATCCTTATAAGCCGTATTACATTTGTCCTGCTTCCCTGCGTGCTTGCCCCACATCTGATAATAAGAAGACAGCAATGAAAAATAGGAGTGGAATATTTGGAGTCACTATATTAGTAATGCATGCAACTCCAAGAGCCCTGCAGATAAGAGCTAGAAATATCAAACAAGAGGAAAGATAAGGGGGAAACGAAAAACAAGTGTGACTTGAGAAATAAACGATGACTATTTCTTATCATCGGAGTGCTTTCTTTCTATGCAAAATGTATAAGATGAGGGTGTGTGTGTGATGAATAATACATGTAAAAATGCAACCCATCCACCCACCCCACATAGTCCAGTGTAAGTCTAATCCTTCACTATTCTAAATGTTATGTAGGAAGGATTCCAAGGTAGAGTGATGAATGGCTGAACATGAATTTGGAACAAAAATAAATGAGAAAGTCAGCAAGAACAATGGATGATATTTTGTTGCCTGATGTGAAGGACAAGATGGTCCCCATACCGTGAACCGAAGCTGACCAGACTGGGAGTTGAACCCTACTTCAACACTTACTAGAGAAGTGATGGTGGAACAGTATCCTCCACTGTAGCTGTGGGCAGCAGGCTAACTTAGGGGGCACGGGGTTGTCTGCATTGGCACACAGGGCATTATACTCCAACAGGTCACCACTCCTCTCTGCCTACCAGCAGCTGTAACTTTACCTAATGGTAGGGCCAGCCCTGAAAGTACCAGTATTTCAAGATCTCATATCTCAGATAGTCCAAAGGATGTGTTTTGTAATGTATATAAAATACAGGGTATGTCTTAAAAACTAAGAGTGTGTTCTCCTGATACACCATTTTTCTTACATGTCCATCATTTCTACTTAATTTTCACATCTTTGTACTAGGGATTACTGAATACCTAATGGTTGAGCACACCTGTCAGACTGCACCTATCTGGCTGGTATACAGTCATCCCAGTCTAGCAGTCTTTTCTGGATGTGAGATATCCAATGTATACATCAGGAATGAGGAACCTGTGACCTTCCAGATGTTGTTGAATTACAACTCCCATAATCCTTGACCATTTATCATGCTGGCTGATTTACCAGAGTTGGAGCGCAACAAAATCTGGAAGACCAAGGGTTCCTCATCCCTGAGCTTCCTCAATCGTAATGGCTTCAACTGTCTCTCTGGGAAGGAGAACATATGCACCTTGTTCTCCCTTCATTTCCATATGCAGCTTGTTCTCTCTTCACTTGAAATGAATGGACTGAGATGTCCACACTGAAGGGGCTCTATGTTTACCCATCAGAGGATGCATGGAAATCTAGGTGTGGAACTTCGCCATAAAACTATTCATGGGAAAATGCTTACTTTGAAATTGAATCTCACTCTCCTTGTCTTCCTCTGACCTTCTCACTCTTACATTTTCCTTTGTAATCTCTGACCCATATCTGTCTACCTTGATGCAACTGTCTCAGATGCCATGATTCTCTAGTTGCCCTTGGCTTGGTTGTTCTGATATGCATTGGAAGCTGCTCCATTAGGGCGAATGGCGCACTGCCCCACCATCCTCAGTCTGCCCTCAGCCAGCCCTCACTTGCCTGCCTTCTTACTTACAACCAGTCTAGGGGATGGCACTGCCTCTCAGCTTCTTCCTCCTTAGTTGAAGAGTTTCTCCTTTTAGAACTCAGCAGGGAAGAGGATGGGGACAAAACTAGAATTAGTTGGCTCTGCCTGTCATTGGCTCTGGCTTCACATACTGTTTGGGCTCCTTGCCCTTTGCACAATCACACCAGCCACCAATGCTGATAAGACAGAGAGACTGGAGTGCCTGAGTCCTGGCATCTGAGCACCAAGGAGATTTGAGAGGTCCATGTTCAACATGCCTTGAATAAAATAGCATAAGTATTACCTGCATACTTGGCAGTATGTGTCTCTAATGAACTTTCTTATGTGATGTTGGAACTGCTTCAGAACAAATTAATTTATGGGGATGTTTTATGAAATGTTTAGTATGAATATTACAATATATTTATACCATTTCTATGTATTTATGTTTGTGATTTTATTTTATTATTTGATGTACCTATGGGGGTTGCATTTCTTTGGTTTGCATGCGCTGAAATAAAATGTGGTGGGTGTTGTAATAGTTTACAGCTACACACAATCCTAGATTCAACACAATTTTACTGTATTTCATTAAACCCTCCACATTTGCTATTTGGACTTGAGGATTTCTCCCTATCTTTTGCCCTTTGGTCTTCCCATTTTCTAATGCATGAAACTCTTTTAAAATGTCAGATGTATCTCTACCAGTTAGGGATGGCCGAATCTGTCAATTTTGGTTTCTCTCGGTTTCTAATATTCCCAGTCTTAAATTCAGTTCACCACATTTCTGCATCAGTTTGTGATTTTTTTGTTTTATTTTTTTAAATCCTCATGAAAATTTGTCAACATCTTAGTGCAAATTTCTGCTAATATGTACATTTCTGCATGAAACATTCTGTCAAATATACACATTTTTGCAAGCAATTAATCCTAATACAATGCATTTTTGTATATTGCTTTCACTGCTATGTTTATTTTGTTGGTACACTTTCCCCTAATATACACAGTTTTGTACACATCTTTTGGTTGGAGAACTGCATCACAAAATTCAGAGAAGTATGAATTTTGGAAGACAGCTGTATTTCAGTTCACATATTGTTTTGGAAAGTGCAAATCAGGTAGGCTCCCATTAAAATCCTTACTGGACCATATTACTCCTCCTTCCCTACTACAAATGCACAGACATCATTTATGTAATGAATGTCTTAAACCACCAGTCCTTCTAAGTCAGTATGGTCTACTCACGTTGGTAGTGGATTTCCACAGTCTTTGGCACAGGTGTTTCCCATAACCTGCCAGCTGCAATCCTCTTAACTGGAGGTCCTGGGGATTTGGAACCTTGAACCTTATACATCCTAAGTACATGATCTATCACTGAGTTGTTGCCAAATAACCACAAATTACTTAATGGAAAAAATGCACTCTAGTTTGTTGTTAGAAGCTTTGGGTTCCTGCCATCTGGCTCCTAAATATCATCTTAGAAAACTTCACACAAGGGAACACAATTCCTGCTTTCCTCTGGGTGTTCTTTTATCAGATGATTGATGTACAGAAGCACAATTTCTCAGATACTCCTTAAAGTATATCAGCTAATGACTCACCATTCTTGAACCATACTACCGTAAAAGTCCCCAGATACAGATGCTGCAGGCTAGCTTCAAAACCTAGGCTGTCATCAGCCTTATTACTACACATTTCATTCAAGAGTCTTCCCTTTCAAGCTAATCACTTTTAACAAACATAGGTTCACGCTTCACCTCCTACCAAAGGTTTCCATGTATCCAACTGTTTCTGGACTCTCATTATTTTCATAAGGTTTTTTTAGCTTCAGCTTAGTGAATGTATTAACATGTTATGGAACCTGTAGGATCCTCAGTGTGGATGGCCATGTGGTTGTGTATGCGCACAGTCGTGTGTGTGTGTGTGTGTGTGTTTTGCTTCATAAAAATGGGTACCTGATCATTAAATTTGTAATGAAGCTTAATGATGAAGCAGAGAAAAACATTTTATATGACACAAATTACCTAACAGTGTTCTAGTGCACAGTACTTGATAATTGCACTACAAAATAGTTTTCCCATTCCCCATGGAGAACAAAGCCAGGCACTGAATATTATATGCTAAACACTATTATTTTCTTCATGATAACAAACTTATGAATTATTTCAACCTGTGCAAAGTATACATTTTTGTCTTTTGGAATTGTTTGGTAGCATTCAATCAGATAAGTAAAACATTATTTGTAAGCTGATGTGATTGAGTGCTTCTGTTCTTTTAATGCTTCCATCCTTTCAAACCATATGTATTGAGAAATCAATTGCTCCCATTTTTCAGATGACAAATGAGAGCACAGCTTAACGGAGCAATCAAAGCTATTACCCAATATAAAGATGTAAACAACATAACTGGAAGTTTATAATTAGAAATCAGAGGCCATAATATATTCTCTTAGAAATGTTGTCAGTTCAAATAAATGATCTCAACTATGGTGGGTGTGATGAGATTGCAATATCACTAAAAACCTGTTTCAAAAATAATAGTATTTACTTTTACAATGAAATATAAAAACAGAACAATCGTGGAATTATGTTACTGACAAATATAAGAGTCAATAGTTCAAGGGACGGGGTGGAAGGGCCTCCACCCCAGTGTCACTTGCACAATAACAACCATACTTTTCACTTTGGAAATAGCTTTCCTACCTGACTGGAGATAGGAATGGATGATGAACCAAGTTATTAAACTAACCAGTTCCCGTCAAACACTTGGAAAACTTTCATGGTGATAGAGGGTTTCCATCCATTACAACTGGATATCATGACGCTTGTCATCAAGCCCACTGATCCCCAGCTGCAGATGTCACTCTGCTCAACCAACCTACAAATAATGGAAGCCTTCTGCTGCCTGATATCCTCTTTCCCATGATTTTTTGGAGGAGGGGCTTGTTGTGGGGACATAGGCAGTAAAGGGTTTGGTAGGAGTGGGTCTAACCCCCAGTTCAAATCAGACCAAGCTCAAAGGTGGCTTCAGCAAATCCAACAGAAGCCATTTTATTCCAGGCAGGTCTCCTTGCATGTCAGTTTCCCCTTTGAATACTCACCCTATCTCTAAAAACAAAGCAAAAAAAATTTAACCGTCTGGTTGATATACCTTGTTAACTTAGGACCACATGTTCATGTCTTCATGTTTGTTGTTCAACTTCAAGCAACCCACCCTTCCTTCCAAAGGAGCTGAGGTTGCAGAACAGGGTAGACAGTGAATTCAGAGAGATTAACCTGTTCCTTTCCAGTTATCTTTAGTTCAGAATTGCCCTCTGAAAGCAGCTTCTTCATCTATGGAAGAAAATACATGGAGAAGGTAAGAAAGCAGCTTGGGGATGGTAGTCTGAAGGCACATAACGAGGCCACTGCCTTGATGAAGCTAAACAGGTCTGGGTCTGGTCCCAGAATGGGTGACCACTTGGAACCTCAGGTCCTACTTGCAGGCTTCCCATAGGCATCTGGTTGGCCACTGTCAGAACAGGATGCTGCACTGGATGGACCATTGGCCTGATCTAGCAGCCTCTTCTTATGTTATGCCACCTTGGGTTCCATGATGGAAGAAAGGTGGGATATAAATGTAAGAAGATATATAAATAAATAAATAATAATAAAATAAAAAAATAAAATACATATTGAGGTGAAAATGACCATAAGGGAAAAGGTTTCTCTGCCAGCCTATTTTCTGCCCTGTCTTGAAACATGATCAGATTGATTTTGATTTTTAAAACCCCACAATAGACCAAAAAATGGAACTCTGTTTATTTTCCCAAATCTCTCTTGTCTGATCTCATTGAAAATGCTACAAAGAGCTACCACTGACTTTCAGAATCTGGGAAGTGAATTTATTTGTCATGTTGCATTCCTTGGAATCATATATCTAGTTGTTTCTTTTATTACATAGTCATAAAAAAGAGCTCCAACTCATGACAGCAGGACACAATTGCAGCTTTAACATTCTTTCCAACCTCAGCATCTATTCAACATTTAATCAACTATACAAAAGCCATTTAATGCTTGGGATACTCCAGTGCTATAAATATTATCCTTTAAGTAATTACATAGTTTTACGTCCTGTAGCATATTTGGTAACATTTAAATGTAGTGTCTTCAGTGCATGTAAATGAACATTTCATTTCAGTTGAAGGATCTTTTTACTTCTTCTTCTTCCCTTCCTCCCTCTCCCTCTCTCTCGCTGCATGCTAAACAATCATTTTGAATTTTTGAAATTAAGGATATCCCATTTTAGAAGGATAATTAGAGCAATCTGCTCTTGACCAGACTATAAAATAGGGGCAGGGAACCTGTGGGCACCAGCTCCCATCAGTCCCAGACAGCATGGCCAATGGTCCCAAGGAGCCCAGTTGCCCTCCAGCTGGCAGTTGCGGACAAGGAAGGGACTGGTTTGTGCAGTAACCCTCCTCTGAAAACCACTTACCATGATATCCCTATTCATAGGGTCGCCATGAGTCAGGATCAACTTGAAGGCAGGCCATTTCCATTTCCATTTTAGATGCTCCTTGAGAAGACATGATTCACTAGAAAAGACAATAATGCTGGGAAAACCGGAAGAGAGTAGCAAAAGAGGAAGGCCAAACAAGAGATGCATTGATTCCATAAAGGAAGCCACAGACCTGAACTTACAAGATCTGAACAGGGTGGTTCATGACAGATGCTCTTGGAGGTCACTGATTCACAGGGTCACCATAAGTTGCAATCGACTTGAAGGCACATAACAACAACAACTTTGTTTAATAATACCAGAGATCACCCAAGATTATGAAAGAGCCAGGAATGTTTGCAGCAGGAAACTGTCATTCCAGGAACTGTGTAGAAGGGCTAACCCAATACTTGTGTAAAATCACATGCATCCAGTAATACAAGCCCTGGGCCCATGCAACTGGAGCAGAGTTGTTATATCTGCAATTACACATTCTTTGTATGGAGGGAAGAATACTGAAACAGTCATATTTCTTTCTGCTCAGCAGGAAGATGATTCAGGCTTGATGTTATTCAGGGAAACAGAAATCATAAATAAAATAAACGGGTCTGTGAAGCTTTCGACAACCCCGATTTCACAACCATTAGCTTTGCCTG
This sequence comes from Rhineura floridana, assembly GCF_030035675.1. NCBI lineage: Eukaryota > Metazoa > Chordata > Lepidosauria > Squamata > Rhineuridae > Rhineura > Rhineura floridana. Next base: position 49,655,036 of record NC_084489.1, read on the forward strand.
GCAGCTAGGACTCCTTCAGAAAGTGAAATATACATGCAGCATTTGTTTCCCTTAATTCAGCACATGAATATTTCTATATTCAGCTATATTTGGATCTTAACTCAATTCCAAGTTTGAGGCCAATGTTCACTTCATTGGTTGGTGATGCTCCCTCTTAATCCATAAAAGAAAATGGCTGATGCCAGTCAACTGATGCCAGTTGCTGTTCTTGCTGAGCTTTAAAGAAAACATTCAACAGCCTTCGCCAGCTTGGTGCCCTCCAGATATTGTTGCCTTGCAACTAGGGTTGCCAGGCTCAGGGCCTGAGAATGATTCTGTATCTTTAAGAGAAGAGAAAATTCAGCTAAGTGCAGGTTTTCTTGCAACACTGTAATGGGAAAAGCTACAAGGTGAAATTCTCCCTCCTCCCTGCACAACTTTTAAAGATACAGAAGACCTCTTGGTTGCCAGGCCCAGCCTCCAAGAGGTCTTCTGTATCTTTAAAAGTTGTGCAGGGGGAAGGGAGAATTTCACCTTGTGGTTTTTCCCATTACAGTGTTGCAAGAAAACCTGCACTTGGCTGAATGGTCTCTTCTCTTAAAGATACAGAATCGTTCTCAGGCCCTGAGCCTGGCAACCCTACTTGCAACTCCTATCAGCTCTACCAGTGTGGGTAGGGACAGGGATGCCACCAGGATTTTCTAGACCTAGTGCAGAGAATATGGATTGGGCCCTCTGCTGCACTCACAAAAGACATAAATTTACATAAAATGTGCATACACATTGTCATATGCAAATGTATGCCCTCTCTTGCAGGTGAGGCTGAAGGATCACACACAAATAATAAGATGTCTGACAGAAGCTGTTCCTATAATTTTTTTTCTATACTAGAAAAGGCTTACCCCGTTTAATTTCTGACTGCCACACAACTGTTAAGGGCAGAAGGCAACTGCTATCCTCCAGTGTCACCTTTAAACCATGAGAAGAACTCAAGTTATGAGTAAAAAGCACAGTATGTTGCAGAGCTTGGAAAAGTTACTTTTTTTTAACTACAACTCCCATCAGCCCAATCCAGTGGCCATGCTGGCTGGGGCTGATGGGAGTTGTAGTTTAAAAAAGTAACTTTTCCAAGCTCTGTGTTAGAGTAAAAGCAATAACAACAAAACATTTGGGCAACTTGATAATTTTTTTAAGCTATTAAAAATGAATATTGATAAGACACTAGCAATAAAATCACACACAAACCCAGGAAAGCAAGCATTTCCCAACCTTCCATTGCTACATTCCACTCCTGTATTTTACAACAAAAGACAAACCAGATTGCCAACCTTGACAGACAGCAACAAAAAATACTCTGAGCTTGTGCAGTTGCAGATTTTAAACTGACTTTACTTATTGCTTTTGCTCACTTACTGCCTTGGACCAGTCACTAACTCTCAGCCTAACCTACCTCACATGGTTGTTGCGAAGATACAGAAGGAGGTATAAAATGGCTGCAAAAGGGGACTAAGGCTGCAATCCAATGCACACTCACCTGGAAGTAAGTCCCATTGAACCCAGTGGAGTTTGCTTCTGAGTAGACATGTATTGGATTGCAGCCTTAGATCTTGTATCATAGACATCAAATATTGCTCCCTTTACTCAAAGTAATGCATCTTTGTACTATAAGGGGCATGTTTTTCTTGATTCCCTGCCCCCATAAATTAGTATGCTTGAATGCTTACTTCTGGCCTGATTACTGCAGTCCTGTACCCACTTTAACTTATATGGTAATAACCCCATCAAAAAAGAGACTCACTTCTGAGTAGACATGCATGCTATTGTACTGTAACCTAATTATACAGTTAATTCTTAATGTGCCTGGACTTTAGCACCTGCACAACAGAGACATGGCTAAGCCTCTTTGCAAAGTTTTCACGTTTTGTATTAGCCATGAGGAGTTGTGTGTGTGTGTCACTTACTGTGTAGAAATATTTGCAGAAAATAATTTACCCTGATTTCAGATGATTTCACCACAGGAAAGATGCATTCTCTGGTTGCTAGGTTGAAAACTTTAAAATGAAATAGAAGGACAAAACAGCAGCTCTTTAGGATCCCAGGGATTCCTATCTATTGCCTGGTGTTCAAACAACTCACTTGTCAATCTCATTCATTTGCTAAAAACACAGGGAGCAACCAGGCTGGCTCATCTCAGATAAATTCTTAAGAGTCTGTGGGGGTGTGTGGGGGTGTGTACCACTTTTACTACTTTTGTTCTAGAGCTTGTAGAAACATACTTTTTAAAAATGAAACATGAAAGCTAAGAGTCCAGGGTTCCTGCTGGCTTTGGGCCTGGTAGTTAGTATCCCCTTTCCACACCTTTTCCTGGCCCTGGTCAGGGATGATGTGAGTTGTAGTCCAACAACATCTGGAGGGCACCAGGTTTGGGAAGGCACTAGGGGAAAACTGAGAATGTCCAGCCAAAATTCAGTAGTTTCTGTGTAGAATTAAGCCGTGTGCTTACCTTTAATTGAAGAGTATATTTAATTGTGAAAGAGCTTTCCATCCTGGGTGGATTTTTTTTTAACTAAATGGGAGAAATTCATCTGGCTGGAAAGAAATACTGCTAGTGGAAATGCTATTTATAATTGAAATAGCACTTTGGATCTGCAGAGTGCTTCATATGTTCACTCTCACAACAATTCTAATACATTACTGCTACTATAAATCATTTATGTAGCACTTTTAATTAACAAAGTCCTCTCAAAAGCCCTGTAATATAGGATACTATTATTCTGACGTTATAGATTAGGGGACTGAAGCTCAGAAACAGTGGCTTCCCCAAGATCACCCAGTGAATCCATGGAAGTGAAGACCTTGCCATATGTGGACCTTACTTTTCGAAATCAGGAATGCTCACCAAAACTGGATAAGAGTAGGCCTGAAAACCATCCCCTAGGGACATCAGCTTCTTTCTTTAGCTCGCCTTCAGCAGTTTTGCACTGGAGCCAATTTAAATATGCAGACACAACATGTGGTAAATCGCAGATGGGCAGCCTGCAGGCCAGGGCTTGCATAAAGCTCTGACCTCATTTTTGCAGCCCCAAGCACCTCCTGAAGCTGCACCATTTCCCCATCCCTTCAGAGTTCCTTCCTTCTTGTCCATTGCCTCCTTATTTTTACTGGATGTTAGAGAAGGGCCATGGCTCAGGAGAAGAGCATCTACTTTACATGCAGAAGGTCCCAGGTTCAACCCCCAACACCTCCAAATAGAGATGGGAATGTCCCCTATCTGAAACCCTGGAGCGTAACAGTAGTGGCCAGCGGGGCAGCATGAGCTGGGGAGGTGTTGCTCACCTGGCTTCTGTCACGTGTCGCTGCTGGTTACCAAGAGCAAGGCAGCAGGGTAGTGTGGGTGCAGTGTGGAGAGCATCAGATTGGCTCTGCTGCTGTACCCACACCAAGCTCCCTGCTGCCTTTCACCTCTTCTCTCCCTCTTTGTAACTGATTTTGGGAAGCCAGGTTAGTGACGGCACCCTGGTCATGCCACCCCACTGACCGCTATGGCAGAATAAAGAGTACTGAACTAGATGAATTCATAGTTTGATTTGGTATAGGGAGATTCCTATGTTCCTGTTTTCTTGAGTGTTTCCCCTTCTGTGCAGTTTCAAAATAAGTGGAAAGGTGCAGACTTTACTAGATAAAATACATAATTGTATGACTTGGGGAAAAGGGGTTTTCTCCCCACCTATGTGAGAACAAACTGGTAGACTTCTACCATGTGTGTTGGTGTGTAGCACATGAAGGTCAGAAAGGAATTGTTTTAATTTGCTTTCCAGAACAGTAGCTGTTCCAGATTAATTAATCCAGAACACTTTTATCTAAGTCTCAAACCCTCATCTGCACTGGCTCCACCCACCTCAGTGTGCAGCCCCAGGCAGAGTATCGTAGAAGGCACAAGGTGCTCAACATAAATAAGGTTGTCCACCCCTATGGTGAATCTTGTTACATCTGGACTGCTTCATACTGATGGTGGGAAATTATATCTTAAATTCAGTTCTCTTGATTTGCACATCAGTTTGTGATTTTGTTTTAAAAAAAACTAGTCATGAAAACTCATCAACATTTTAGTGTTGCAGTTTTGCCTAATGTACACATTTTTGTAAAGCAAAACTTTGTGTTATTTTCACTAATATATGCATTTCATGCACACTTTCCCCTAGTATTTGCACGTGTATACATACTATTTGGCTGGAAAACTACATTGCAAGATTCAGAGATGTGTGAATTTTGAAGGATGGCTGCATTTCAGTTCATGTATTGTTACGGAAAGTGCAAGTTAGGTAGGTTTACTTTTAAATGTGAATGGAATCAAATTTCTCCCTCACCCCTGTTAGCAACCTACTGGCCCTACCATAGCCTAAAGCTATACTGGGTGCTGCATTTTTATGAAAGCTCTACCCTAGTGAGTCAAGATAGTGAATGTTGCGTGCAATGACAAATATCAGAGTCCAGTGTAATGTTCTCATGACTGATTTACTGGCTGGCTGAGTTTGTTATTGACACCCGTATACTCCAAAACCCTGCTTAGCTATCAGCATGAAGCCTGTTTAATCAGGTTTGGACAAAAGTGTGAACAGGAAGAAAGGGGTGGCGATGAAGGAGCTAACTTCACACAACATGAATATAATCTTCCAGCTTTCTTTTGCACACTGCATTGTGTGTCTCTCTTCCCCTCCTAGCTTTCTTATTTGGCACCAAATGATAGCTGTTTGGCATAATAATAATTGCAAATGTCCTTTGGAGGGAAAGTCATTTTTATTTAGTAAATAGAATGCATGAATAATGAACAATACAAGAAAATTATAAAATAATTAGCAAGTGGTTCAGAGGTGCTCATTTACAGCTGAGGAAATTAAATATGCAAATACATTATTATCACAGAGGTAGTTAACAGACAAATGAGTGGGGGGAAAAGACGGTGCCTTCTAATTCATCATTGTTTAAAAGACACCTGTGAGTTCTGTCTGAAAAATGACAGCACTGAGAAATGCAGATGGTTGCATTTTGCCTTCTATCAGTCATTTTTTACACGCTAATTAGATTGGCAAAGGGGGAGCAGAGAACCCCCCTTTGTAAGATGATCCTTGTTGTCTAAGCATTACAATGGAGTCAACCAAAGAAGGATTGGAAGCTGGTCTTTGTTGTTTCTCTTTTGTTTTTTAAAAAATAAAATCCTTTGTAGACTTAGAGAGACTGCTTGAAACTGCACTAGAAGATATACAGTTGAACATGGCAGTGAAGGGCTAATTTAAACTCCCAATTCTAAGCATCTTTTTACAGTCATCACATTTAAAGACCTCCTAGAGACACAGCTCTGGAACTAAAAAGACGCTAGTAGCCATCTTGGGCTGCGGGTGTGAATCTCTTTTGTAAAATGCTATATGCAAAATATTACTGTTCACTTATGAATGCTTTAGAGGATCATTTGCAATTGAGATAATGGTGCTCTTTTAACAGTGAAAGGGAGACCATGTAAGGTTGCTGAGCGAACAAATAAATAGTGTACATGGCCACTTGTGGTAGTTAATCAGTGAACATTAATTTCTATGAGATATTTACCCTGATTGTTCTTATTTTATTGGTTTATATGTCCAAATGGATCAGGCTGAGCTGCATAAATAAATGGGATGGGAGATGAAAGATGGCACAATGGCTGGGATGGGAGATTGTGTGTGTGTGTGTGTGAGAGAGAGAGAGAGAGAGAGAGGTGGCTGTGCAGTTCTGATAAACTGCAAGGCTCTTGAAGTGGCGGTGGTGGCACATAATCACACAGGTTGGAGAAGGGGGAGGAGATCAATAATGTTCTTAGGAGAAAAGATAAAGAGGAGCATGCGTACAACATTTGAACAACATAGGAACATTGGAAGCTGCCTTATATTGATCCATCTAGCTCAGTGCTATCTACACTGACTGGCAGTGGATTTCCAGGGTTTCAGGCAGCAACCTTCCCAGCCTTACTTGGAGATGCCAGGATTAAACCTGGGACTTCCTGCATGCCAAGCTGATGCTCTACCATGGAGCTACAGCCCTTCTCCTAAAAGCAATTCACTGTCTAAAATGCCACATCTACAGGTGGAGGTATATGTAGAGGATTGTGTGGCTAAGGGGAACAGCTGCAGCACTTGGGGACTGAAGACGACCTGCCCTGGGAGTGAGTATCTGAGCATCTGAGTGCTTGCTGCTCGCTCCTTTGGGTTGCTGTCCCTCGAGACAGCTGAAGTCCCTGGTATGTGCTGCAAGGACTGGGACCCCCTGCCTCACCCTGACTCCAGAGAGAGGCTGCAGTTAATCTTGCAGCCTCTTGCATCAGCTGATGGCTGGGTTAGGAGGCATAAAAGCCCAGGTGCCCTTGGGCGGTGGGTCTGACACCGGTGGGGTTGCCACTGAAGGGGTGACACCAAAGGGTATTGCCCCTTGGGGAATCTCTTAGGGAGTCCCAAGGGCAAGGGCACTACCCCCTTCTATTACCTTTTTAAATTTGTTTTATTATTTTTCTGTTAAACCAATCTAGAAGAGATTGGTGGTGGAGAGGGTGTGTGGTGGATGTATAGTTTCTGCACAGGGTGAGAACCTGTGCAGTGAAGTGAATGATAGGAGAAAGTCACCAGGTGCCTTTAGAGTGAGAGTCTGCAACTGGCAGAAGGCTGGCCCTCCCTGGGTGTGAGACAGGAGGGGGAGTAGATGTGCCCTGTGTGAAAAAGTTTGAATGGGTATGATTGTTCCCAATTCTTGCAGAGGCCTACTGGGATAATTGGCTCAGGCATTTTTTGTTGGTGGGCTCTTGTTGGGTCCATATCAGGTGTTTAGGAGGAGGAACATGGGTGACACCACCCCAATTTCAGTGATCACAGGTAGAGGGAAATATAGCCATGGGGATGTGGTGAATTACCATAGAAGACAAGGGCAATGCTATCTGCGCCTTGTTCTTTGCTGCCACTCCTCTCATGGATGGGTTCCTCATTGCTTATCTGCTGCGCCCACTGGCCTGTGTGTGTTGTTTAACGCAAGACTGGTACACAATAAGACCATTCTCATCCATGATTTGATCATGGATGAAGGTGCAGATTTGGTGTGCATTATTGAGACCTAGGTGGGTGAGCTTGGAAGAGTTCATCTGACCCAGCTTTGCCCACCTGGATACTCAATGCAACAACAGCACAGGCTGCAGGGATGGGGGGGGAGGAGTTGCTGTGGTCTACAGAACTTCCATCTCTGTCACCAGGAAACCACTCTGTCTTGGAGCTGGCTGTGAGGGCCTGCATCTGGTGTTGGGCTGAGGAGACAGTAAACTAGGGTTGCTGCTGGTGTACTGTCCACCCTGTTGCCCGGTAGCTTCTCTGACCGAGCTGGCGGAGGCTGTCTGGCTGTGGTGTTGGAGGAGCCCAGAAAGATAGTGCTGGGTGATTTCAATGTCCATGCTGAGGCTGCCTCTAGTGTTCCGGCTCAGGACTTCATGGCATCCATGATGACCATGGGGCTGTCTCAAGTTGTCACTTACTCGACACATAGGGCAGGGCACACCCTTGACTTCGTTTCTGCTCCATATGGAGGAAGGGGTGGTCTGAAGATGGGGGGGTGGATGTCACCCCATTGTCATGGTCAGATCACTTCCTGGTGAAGTTTATACTTATGGCTCCGATCCTCCCCTGTAGGGGTGGTGGACAGATTAAGATGGTCCTCCCCCACAGACTAATGGAATCCGCAGAATTCCTGAATGCCTGAGGGGAGTTCTCAGGAGATAGAGCAAGGTGACCCTGGTGAAGCCCTTGGCACGCTGTGGAACAGCAAGATGCATAGGGCTCTTGACACGGTTGCCCCACAGCACCCTCTCTGGCATTATGGAACTTGGTTTGCACCTCGGTACACCAGTGAGATAAGGGCGATGAAATAGGCTGGACGACGACTAGAGCGCAAGTGGCAAAAGACGTGCTATGAGGCTGATCAGGCACGAGTAAAACATCATACCGTGGCTACTGTGTGGTGGTGAGGGCGGCAAAGAAGGCCGACTTTTCTGCCTCCATTGCATCCTCAAGTAGCCGTCCAGTGGAGCTTTTCCATATTTATTTAGTATTTATTTATTAATTATTATTTGATTTATATCCCGCCCCTCCTCCCAGCAGGAGCCCAGGGGTCTGTCAGGGGTCTGTTGACATCAACTCCAGGAAATGTTTTAGACCCTTCAGAGGCCCACTGTGAATTGTTTGCAAAGCACTTTGAGGGTAAAGATGCTCGCCTTTGTAGCAGTCTTGATGCCCCATCCACATCTACTGTAGTCCTCAAAGAGGTGTCCAGTGCAACGTCTCCTGCAGCTTCTTGGGAATGGTTTCATTTGATGCAGCCTGATGACGTAGACAAGGTGCTTGCGTTAATGTTGCCAGCAATGTGTCCTCTCGACACTTGCCCTTCTTGGCTTATTAAAGCTTGCCAAAGGGGTTTGACCGAGTGGATCCAGGGTGTGGTCAACACATCATTACAAGAGGGAGTGGTTCTAGCCACCTTAAAAGAGTTGGTGATCCAACCACTCCTGAAAAAGCCCACTGGTTTGTGACAACTACCGACCAGTCACGAATATCCCCTTTTTAGGGAAGGTGATTGAGAGGGTTGTGGTGCAGCAATTGCTGGATGAAACAGATTATCTTGACCCATCACAGTCTGGGTTCAGGCCTGGTTATGGGACTGAATCGGCCTTGGTTGGCCTGATGGATGACCTTTATCGGGAGAAGGACAGGGGGTGTGTGACCCTGTTGTTCTTACTTGGTATCGCGGTGGCTTTTGATACCATTGACCATGGTATCCTTCTGGGCCGACTTGGTGACATGTGTGTTGGGGCACTGTTTTAGAGACGTTCTGATCCTATCTCCAAGGTCATTCTCAGAGAATAGCATTGGGTAACTGTCTTTCAGTCCCCTGGCAGTTGTGCTGATGGGTGCAGCAGGGTACCATCTTGTTCCCCATGCTGTTTAACATCTATATGAAGCCCTTAGGAGCGGTCATCAGGAGATTTGGGCCAGGTGTCAGCAGTATGCTGATGATACACAGCTCTATATTTCTGTAACATCTGAATCGGAAGAGGCTGCGCAAGCCTTGGACTGCTGCCTGGACTCAGTGGTGGGCTGCATGAGGGCCAATAAAGTGAGTCTGAATCCTAGCAAGATGGAGGCACTGTGGGTTGGTGGTTTCCAAGTTCAGATAATTGGTCAGTTGCCTGCTTTGGATGGGGTTGTATTCCCTCTGAAAGAGCAGGTTCATAGTCTGGAGGTACTCCTGGATCCATCTTTGTCACTAGATGTCCAGGTGACCTCAGTGGCTAGGAGTGCCTTTTACCAGTTTCATCTGGTAGGACAGCTGTAGCCATTTCTGGACTGGGATAGCCTGACCACTGTTGACCACTTCCTGGTAACTTCCAGGCTGGATTACTGTAATGCGCTCTATGTGGGGCTGCCCTTGAGGTTGATCTGGAAGTTGCAGCTGGTGCAACATGCAGCGGCGATACTGCTCACTGGAGCAGGGTATCGCCAACATGTCACCCTGCTGCTGAAAGAATTGCACTGGCTGCTCATTTGCTACTGGGCCAAGTTCAAGGTTCTGGTTTTGGTGTACAAAGCCCTATACAGCTTGGGACCAGGATACCTGAAAGACCATCTTACCCCTTATATACCCAGTTGATCACTGTGCTCTGCAGGTGAGGGCCTCCTGCAGATACTATCTTATCAGGAGGTCCGTTCTGCACAACACAGGAAGTGGACCTTTAGCATGGCGGCACCTACCCTGTGGAATTCCCTCCCCTTAAATATTAGACAGGCGCCATCTCTGTTATCTTTTCGGCGCCTATTGAAGACTTTCCTCTTTCAACAAGCTTTTAAGTTGAGACCTTATCCCAGTTTGCGTCTGTGTTGGAATTGCTTTTTAATATGATCTTAAACCTTCTTTTTTAATTTTTTTATTAATCTTAGATGTTTTGAAAGCTTTTTTTTTGTTTTTGAAGATGTTTTGTTTTAATGTGTTTTAAAGTTTGTTTTTATGATGTCTTAATGTTTTTAATACTTTTTTTTTTTTTGCTGCCCTGGGCTCCTGTTGGGAGGAAGGGCAGGGTACAAATCAAATAATAAATAAATAAATAAATCAGTGCCAAAATACATCCAACAGTTCATTTGCAATTTTCCACATACCAAAATTGCCATCAAGATCGTACTGAACTTGGTCTAGTGATATGACAACCAATGGGAGAAGTGGAAATTGGAACAAAACCATATTTGGGTGTTTCAGCCTAGTAGGCATTTTGTTTTAAATCTGTTCTTAAAGAACACTTGAAGAACATTTCATGCAAGCTTAGCAAAAACACGTTTCTACTCCTATTAGTTAACATTGATTTATCTTTTTGAGATTAAATATGTCTCTGTTACAAAGTTTTATTTCACAAGGGTCCTTTTGGAATAGTTCCCATTATTAAAAATATATATATTTGTGAAATGTCTGAGCTGCTTAGGGATGCAGTTTAATATATTAGGGTACTACAAGATTCACTTTGTACATCGATTCAGAAACAGCCCTGGTCAGAAATACTTAATAGGCTGCCCAATTTGGATCATGGATAATCCAAGTCCACTTAATCCTCCTCCACTTTTCACTACTGGTAAAAAATGGCTGCAGTGATTTTCCTGCAAAGGCAGCCATTACCGTTTCAAATTCCACTATGTTTTCCAACCTCTGTTTACTATTGGGAAATTGAAAAAAAATCCCATAATTGTTCTCCTTTTTGATATAACTGGTTGCTGTTTGTAGGCATAGACACCCCCACAAAATAAAAACTGCTGAATTACATGCAAATAGGCAAGGGCCTTGGTTTTGGGCACCTTTTGTTTTTTTTAAAAAAGGAAACATTTATAACAAGTTAATGTTATAAATCAATACCTCTAGTTCAAAAGATAGAAAGACCTCAATGGATGACTGAAGAAACGCTTAAAATGGTTAAAGAGAGAAGGAAAGCAAAAGCAAAAGGAGATAGAAACACTGTTAGAACCCTGAATGCAACAATACAACGACTAGTACGTAGGGAGAAAGAGAACTATTACAATAGTTATTGTATAGAAATAGAAGAGGACAACAAAAAAGGTAGAAGAAGAGCCCTATTCCAAAATATTAAAGAAATGAAAGGGAAATTTAAACCAAGAGTTGGGATGTTGAATAATCAACAGGGGAACACACACTGACTGTCCAAGATGAAATAAAAGGAAGATGGAAGCAATACACTGAAGGACTATATGAAAGAGATGCCAGGATGACAGATTCATTCATGGAGGAACTGTATGATGAAGAACCAGAAATTTTACAGTGTGAGGTGAAAGCTGCTCTTAAACTACTTGGAAGAAACTAATCACCAGGAACAGATGGCATACCAACAGAGTTGCTACAAGCTACTGAGACTGAATCAGTCCAAATTTTGACAAAAATATGTCAAGAAATATGAAAAACTAAACAATGGCCCACAGACTGGAAACGTTCAATATGCATCCCAATTCCAAAAAAAGGGAATCCCAGGGAATGCAGTAATTATCGAACTATTGCCTTAGTATCCCAAGTAAAGTAATGCTCAAGATTCTACAACAAAGGCTCTTACCATATATGGAGCAAGAAATGTCAGGCGTCCAAACAGTATTTAGAAAGGGAAGAGGCACCAGAGATCATATCGCAAACATACATTGGATAACGGAATGGACCAAGGAATTTCAGAAGAAAACCACCTTGTGCTTTTTAGATTACACCAAAGCCTTTGATTGTGTAGATCATAAAAAAACTATGGAATGGGGGTGCCATAGCATCTGATTGTCCTGATGAGCAACCTATACTCTGGACAAGATGCTACTATAAGGACAGAATATGGAAAAACCGATTGGTTCCCCATTGGAAAGGGTGTGAGACAGGGGTGTATTTTATCACCCTATTTGTTTAATCTATATCCAGAACATATCATACGGAAAGCGGTTTTGGACCGGACTTCCCAGGAGGATCGCTCCGCCTGTGCTGCCTCTGGGACGGGCTCCCGTCTTGGTGGAAACTTTGTCAGTTTTAAAACCAGTCAGAAGGGCTTTTTGACTGGGGAAAATTTCTTCCGGATAAGGAAGAAACATAGAGATTTTCCACAGAGCTTTGTTGTGTTTGTTGGAGGCTGGAATTCTGTGAAAGAAGGTCTTCCAGCAGCTCGGACGGAGCTAGGATTTTCAACCAGCTCAACTGATTAAGTGAGCCGTTTTTTTTTCTTCAAAGAAAAATGGATTAACAGGCAAGCATTCTCCTGTCTTTTCTCATTATTTTGTTATCAATACAGCTAAAGAGATTTGTCAAAGAACCAGCAATTAAGAAACCCTGGGTGAGTCACAGCTTTCTCTTTTATTCACGGAGCTAAGGGGAAGAAAATAGAAATAGTTTATCTTTATTTTTATTGCAAAAAGCTGGCATGGAATTCAGCATTATAAAGATTACAAACGGCTGAGGGGTTTCTAATTTAAAGAGAATTTTTTTTATTTATTTATAAGACTTTTGAGTAATATATGTCTGGGACTATTTTTCCGGTTTACTTTTTTTTTTTTGACAAATCTGCTCATTCTTCCTGCTACTAATTATTTGGATGCTGTGAATTAAAGTTGTTTTGGCACTTTTGGACATACAAGAGATAAGGCAGTTCGTCTTGTCTAGAGGGTGACGTCAGCTGGCTTGAAAGATTAACTCCTTTGTAGCTGGATAAAGAAATAAACTGTTCTTTGCTTGGGACATTGGAAATTGAAGGGATTGTGGTTTTTTTGGTTTTAAGAATGACAATCAAGAAGGTGGTTGAGATCATGGATGTACAAGAAGGGACTTTCTCTTTAGATATGTTTCAGAAAATAATGAATGAGATTAAGCTAACAAAACAAGAACTCAGACATAACAGACAAGTGATGATAAGTGAATTTGGCAAAATGAGACAGGAGCTGAAAGAAATTCAAGATTCTATGAGAAAGGAGAACAAAGATAAATTTGGAAAATTAAAAAAGGATGAAAGAAAAATTAAAGGGAAGGTTCAAGCCCTGGAGATTGGATTAAATATGGTCTTGGAAAAAGATTTGGATTTCCTGGCTGTGATGGATCCTGGAGACAAATATTACTGTTTGGAATTCAGCGCTGTCCCTGAAGGAATTGGTGAAGAGATTGGAGATAAAGATATCATCGGGTCGAAAAAATTCATGGACTGGAAGGATTTGATGGAACTTGAAATGGAGAAAGTTTACAGAATTAATTCCTGTTTTGTGACAATGAAAAACCCTTCAAGACATGTGCTAGTGCATTCTGTAAAAAAGAGGAACAGAGATGCGGTTCTGCAACAATACTTCAGTGATACGTTTGGAAATGATGGCAAGAAAATATTTGTGATGAAGGAAATCCCTATCAGACTCTTATTATATGACTATGACAGCAAGATTATTGGGTGCGTAAAGATGGAAGATGGAATCAACACGGATAAAGGAAGAAGAGCGATTTGAAATTACTGGATTTAATAGACTTGAAGAGTTGGATTAATTGACATGTCCATCTAGAAAAAAATTGATGGACATATATCTCAAGGATTGGAAACTTCTCTTTGACTTTTTGTAGAAGAATAAAATGATATGATGTTAATGAGATTTGATACCAACTAAGATAACTGCTGGAGGAAGGTGATTTTATAATTTATCAAGAGACAGGTTTGTTATATATTATAGACCTATAGCTGAACTACGACAAATCGGAAGTCAATAGTTTTTTTTTCTTTTTATTGTATTAGTTTTAATTTGTGTTTTTCTTTTTGTATTGTCTTGATTTTGAAAATTTGAATAAAAATTAACTGAAAAAAAAAAAGGAAAGCGGTTTTGGACCAAGATGAAGGAAGTGTGAAGATTGGAGGGAGAAATATCAATAATTTAAGATATACAGACAATAGCATACTTTTAGCAGAAACCAGTAATGATTTGAAATGAATGCTGATGAAAGTTAAAGAGGAAAGCACAAAAGCAGGACTACAGCTGAACATCAAAAAGACTAAAGTAATGACAACAGAAGAGTTATGTAACTTTAAAGTTGACAATGAGGACTTTGAACTTGTCAAGGATTATCAATACCTTGGCACAGTCATTAACCAAAATGGAAACAATAGTCAAGAAATCAGAAGAAGGCGAGGACTGGGAAGGGCTGAAGACTGAGAGAACTAGAAAAGGTCCTCAAATGCAAAGATGTATCACTGAACACTAAAGTCAGTATCATTGAGACCATGGTATTCCTGATCTCTATGTATGGATGTGAAAGTTGGACAGTGAAAAAAGTGGATAAGAGAAAAATCAACTCATTTGAAATGTGGTGTTGGAGGAGAGCTTTGCGCGTACCATGGACCATGAAAAAGACAAATAATTGGGTGTTAGAACAAATTAAACCAGAACTGTCACTAGAAGCTAAAATGATGAAACTGAGGTTATCATACTTTGGACACATAATGAGAAGACATGATTCACTAGAAAAGACAATAATACTGGCAAAACCCAAAGGGAGTAGAAAAAGAGGAAGACCAAAGAAGAAATGGATTGATTCCATAAAGGAAGCCACAGACCTGAACTTACAAAATCTGAAGAGTGTGTTTCATGACAGATGGTATTGGAGGTCACTAATTCATAGGGTTGCCATAAGTCGTAATCAACTTGAAGGCACATAACAACAACAACAACAACATGTTTACTTTCTGGCAGAATTAGATGAAATTTGTAGAAATGTTTTCCTGTCCTCAGGACATGAATCCTGACAAATTTCAGAAGAATGACCACAGTGATTTTTCCACAAGGGCAGACATTTCAGTTTTGGAGTTGTGTAAAAAACAAATCACTTAATATGCCCTCGTGTTTTGTGGACAATTGGTCTCATAACTGCAGATATGAGAGGTATCACTGGGTGAAGAACATGCCAAATTGCAGACAAATAGGCCCAGGGGGTTTTGCTAGGCACTTTTAAAATCGATTGGGGAGAGAACTAAAAGGGATTCATTTTTAATGTGAAATAATTCACTCTGGTTATAAGCTTGACATGCCAATCACAGTGGAGCTCTCACTCCATTCTTTCTACACTCTGGTTTTTGCTCTTCTTTCCATCGTTACCTCACCCTGGCATTATTCCTTCTGTGATAAATTTAGATACATTACTGTCGCTTTTAGCAGATGATTGTCTGCAGGATTTTTTAAACATTTGCTTTGGTGAGGCACCATAGAGTGTTTCAGGGGTCTCTACTTTGACTTGTGCCACCTTATACAGATCCTGTACAAATCCTTACAAGCCCTAAACCCCTTCAAGGTACCCCACTTCATCTCTGGATTCATTCAAATCCAATGCATACTTCTAATATAACATAGCCCTTCCCTCCCTCCTTTCCCCAACTGTCACAACAGGGCATCTGCAGAACCATCTTGTCCTGAGGAGAGCTAGATGAAGCAGTAGCAGCTTCTTCTTAAACAAACAAGCCTTCTTTTCCATTTTATTGTAACTTTTTTAAAAACAAAAAATCAATATTTATTGTTCTAATAATCTTATGTAAACCACTTTGTGAGGTCTGCCTGAAAAGCAGTATACAAATGCCATAAATAAATAAATAACTGTTACCCCAGATTCAGACTATTTTAACACATTGATATTAAAGGGGGAAATTGTCATGTGGGGGAATTTTTCATCTCAAAATGAACTGATAATTTAGAACTGGGTACATAAATAGCAGGATTAAAAGGTAGCAGATACGATCATGTGGCACTGATTATTTAATTCCAGACACCTCTGACCTAATAGGCTGAGCCTAGAGTGTTGTTCATGACAAGTTCAGCCTTAAATATTATATATTTACTTAAAACCTTTATCCCATTGTTCTTTAAAAACAAGATGATATAAAACAAAATTCAGCCTGCAATCCTAGCCACATTTACCTAGGGATAAATCCCATTGAACTCAGTGGTTTCTGTATAGAATTGGGCCAGCAGGTTAAAACAAGCAAAATAAAATAAAAATATCAGGAGAGACATATAAAACAATTTACAGTTTTTCACTAAAACCTATACATTAAAAAAAAGGCAAACTGAAAAGTCAGCATAAAGCCAAGCAATTCAAATCTCTAAAGGCCATGTTTTCCTAAAAATGAACGTCTTTATGCTGCATCAGAGACAGCCAGTGTGGTGTAGTGGTTAGAGTGTTGGACTACGACCTCGGAGACCAGGGTTCGAATCCCCACACAGCCATGAAGCTCACTGGGTGACCTTGGGCCAGTCACTGCCTCTCAGCCTCAGAGGAAGGCAATGGTAAACCACCCCTGCATACCGCTTACCCTGAAAACCCTATTCATAGGATCACCGTAAGTCGGAATTGACTTGAAGGCAGTCCATGCTGCATAAGAAGGCCATCAGAGAATGACAAAGCAGGGAGTTCTAGCCTAGAGAGAGCCAAGAAGAGGCCTCTCCCTTGTAGAAACCAAACATAGGATTGGAAGACACCAGAGAGCCTCTGCTGATCGTCTTAGTAGGAGAGCAGCCTTATATATATATATATATATATATATATATATATATATATATATATATATATATATATATATCAGGGCCTGTTCTTTCTTTCTATACTATATTTTTGTAAGCCCCTAACCCAGCCTTTCCCAACCAGTGTGCCTCCAGATGTTGTTGGACCACAACTCCCATCTTTCCTGACCATTGGCAATGCTGGCTGAGGCTGATGGGAGTTGTGGTCCAACAATATCTGGAGGCACACTGGTTGGGAAAGGCTGCCCTAACCCATCATGCTACAGTTCACTTCGCCACAGATAAGTGGCACTCTGAACTGCAGCTTGGAAGAGCCATGATGGAAATGAAGGAAGGAATGAAGGCCGGGGGGGGAGGAAGAAGATGGCCTGGATGCCAGTAAGTGGTCTAGGCAGGGTGGTGGCGGTCTAGGTGGGGGGCACCAGAGTTCATCAGGGTTGTGTGGGACATCAGCAGGTGCCAGAACAGGCCAGGCAAGCAGGTGAGCAGCAAGAGTGGGCCCATGGTGGCTGATGCACGCCAATGCATGCAGGCACACTGGGAGGTATGGTGAGGGGGATGGTAGGGGATGTCTGGGGGGAATGGGAAAGCCTGAGGGGAGTAAGGGTGTCTGAAGGAAGTGGGGATGCCTGGGGATGGAGTGCCTGCAGAGCATGGGAATGCCTGGAGGGGGTGGGGGTGCCTGGGGGAGGGACAGGTGTGTGAACCACACAGGGGCAAAACCCCTAGTCCAGTGTTTCCCAACTAGTGGGCCACCAGATGTTGTTGGACCACAATTCCCATCTTTCCTGACCATTGGCAATGCTGGCTGAGGCTGATGGGAGTTGTGGTCCAACAACATCTGGTGACCCATTAGTTGGGAAAGGCTGCCCTAGTCTTTCTATATTTGGACAGAAAAAAGCATCACAACAGCCATATTCAGGCAAGTGCTGGCCCTGTTCCCTCCATGCTGATATTTTCACATTGAGTGGAAAGGTCTGAAAGGAGATTGTAAATATGTTTCACTGAATGTGGTTGCAGTCCTCTCCACTGATTGGAAACCCAGAGGTTTCTGTTAAGAGAAAGGATTGTAACCATGTTAGACATGTTTTAAATCCCTTTTTAGACCTTCCCACTAAACATGGGAAGGTCAGGAGTAAAGAGGGTAGAGGAGACATGAGTGATTCCTCCATGGATACCATCGAAGAATGTCTGAAAAAGGCTACAGCTGACTTTCAAGTAGGAATGGAAGGATCTGTCTATTTTGGCTCTGTTTCTCATTTTTCAGAACTTAAAATCTTAAATTCTGTGAATTTCTCCAGCAATTTAATTAAAAAAATTTTTAAATCCCTCATTAAAATTATTCAGCTTTTAGTGTAAATTTCACTTAACAATCACATTTTTGTATGCAATGACCAAATATACACATTTTTCAAGTATTTCTCCTAATATAATGCATTTTTGTATGCTAATTTCACTTATACTCATGTCATGGACACTTTTATCTAGTACATGCATGTTTGTAAACATTATTTGGTTGGAGAACTGTACCTCAAAATTCAGATAAGTGTGAATTTCAAAGGATGGCTGTGTTTCGGTTGTTTCAGAAAGAGTGAATTTGATAGATTCAGCTTTAAATGCAAACTGAATTGAATTTCTCTCCACCTCTATTTTCCAGTTTAGTAAAATTTTAAACTATCCAACTGAAAGCAAAACAGGACAGCTACCAAACCTTGGGTCCAAAGATATGTGAGAATGAATGAGCCCTCATTTTGATAAGCACTGAATTGAGTGTACAAATTTAGAAAGGAAATAATAAGAAAGAAAACATTTCCCAGAAAAGCAATCCTCTTCCTTAGAAATTATTTTTGACACCAAGTTCAGTCTGTGCAGTAAAATGGGTTACTCCAATACAATGCAAACTGAATTACCACTTCAATTGCCAGTCACAGTATAAAGAAGTAATAGTTCAGAGGATGAAAATTACCAACCAATTTTGTTGATTATATATATTTATTATAGGCTGTGCAGTAAACACACCTGACATAGAATAAACCAGCTCTTTCATTCTAAGAGGGGAAAAAAAGATGCATCATTTTCCCTAGTCCACCGTAAACAGCTTTCCCCCTAAACAAACAACACATTTCACGGCATTTCCTTACTCTTTTTTCTTTGCTTTGATAAAATAAAAAAACTACATAGCAGGGTGTCTCATAACGAACTGTCTTCCAAAATTGCAACAGGACATTCTATATGCCTACTGGCCATTTCATTTAATGGGATTTTTATTAGTGTACACTCACTGGTTATTTAAACCACAGGGGTCTTCACAGGTAGAGGTACAATTTAAAGAGATAGAAAACTGAAAGGAACAATTTTTTTTTAAATTAAACACATTGCATTTGTATTCATGAACTTAAAATGCATTTCTATCAACATTTCCAAGTGAGTGGGATGAAAAATTCACTTTTAAGGAAATTAAAGGGGGGGGATCCAGCATCAGAAAAATGTTTTGAGAGGTCCTGAAACACACAAGTCTAAAATTCTGGATCTACTTACACCAAACTTTTTCTACTTAAATCAATGCTGATATTAAAGTACAAATACATTCAAGTCAATAGCATAAGTCCAATATCAAACAAATACTTTAGAAATTGTTTCCAGTGATTTCAAAGAAATTTTGGAATGTGGTGTGAAAGAAGGTCCAAGGTTTAATTTCCATTTACAAAGGTTTCAGTTAGCAAAATCTTCCTCTCCCTGAGATCTTAAGAGAACCACTGACAGTTAGGGATGGGGAAGAAATTTATTTGGTCTGCTTTTCATAACAGACCTTCCCAGCCTAATGCTTCCTAACTTGCTTATGGATCAAAATGCAATTCCAAGTTGGATTATGCACATCTCCAGATCTTGCAATATACTTTTGGTGCACATATATACACACACATATATATACACAAATGTGCACAAACGTATTATTGCCAGCATACTCATGAAGAAGTCTCAAGAGGCAAATTGGGTGGTAAAATGGTTGTATTTATTAAATATAGCAATATTAGAAGATTTATTTAAAAAATTAACCAGATTAACCCGATAATAGGAGTCCGAGTAGGTGGGTGTAACAAGGAAGGATAACATCCCATCTCCTGGGCATGTTTACAGCTGCATCCTGTGCTTCACCCCAGCCAAGGATTGGACAAACATCCTCCCTCTTTGCTACATGACCCTTTTGTATGTGAAATTGACAAGCTTACTCTGGCCCCACTGTCCAGTGTTCAGCAAGGTGCACATGTCAACCTAAAGAGCATTCCCAAAGACCTTGCAAGCAAAAGGCAGTGGAAGGTGACTAAAGAGTGTCCTTAAACCAATAATTGAAATAGAAAGATCTATTTCTCCGTAACATCTTAATCAGGAGAGGCTGTGCAAGCCCTGGACCGCTGCCTGGACTCGGTGGTGGGCTGGATGAGGGCCAATAAACTGAGTCTGAATCCTAGCAAGACGGAGATGCTGTGGATTGGTGGTTCCCGAGTTCGGATAATTGGTCAGTTGCCTGCTTTGGATGGGGTCATACTCCCTCTGAAAGAGCAGATTCATAGTCTGGGGGGTCCTCCCAAATCCATTGTTGTCACTAGAGGCCCAGGTGACCTCCGTGGCTAAGAGTGCTTTTTTCCAGCTTCGGCTGGTAAGACAGTTATAGCCATTTCTGGACTGGGATAGCCTGACCACTGTTGTCCATGCACTGGTAACCTCCAGGCTGGATTACTGTAATGCGCTCTATGTAGGGCTGCCCTTGAGGTTGGTCCGGAAGCTGCAGCTGGTGCAAAATGTGTCGGCTAGACTGCTCACTGGGGCAGGGTATCGTCAACATGTCACCCCGCTGCTTAAAGAATTGCACTGGCTGCCCATTTGCTACCAGGCCAAGTTCAAGGTTCTAGTTTTGGTGTACAAAGCCCTATACAGCTCGGGACCAGGATACCTGAAATACCATCTTACCCCTTATATACCCAGTCGATCACTGCACTCTGCAGGTGAGGGCCTCCTGCAGATACCATCTTATCAGGAGGTTCGTTCTGCACAATATAGGAAATGGACCTTTACTGTGGCAGCACCTACCCTGTAGAACTCCCTCCCCTTAAATATTAGGCAGGCGCCATCTTTGCTATCTTTTCTGTGCCTTTTGAAGACTTACTGCTTTCATCAAGCCTTTTAAGCTGAGACCTATCCCAGTCTGTGTTAGAATTGCTTGTTAATATGTTTTTTTTAATAATATGTTTTTAACCATTTTTAAAGATGTTTTTAAAGTTTTTTTAAAAAATGTTTTTAACGTTGTTTTGTTTTAATGTATTTTAAGGTCTGTTTTTATGATGTTTTAAAGTGTTTTTAGCATTTCTGTTTGCCGCCCTGGGCTCCTGCTGGGAGGAAGGGTGGGATATAAAGCAAATAATAAATAAATCAATAATGCTTCAGGTATTTAGCCAAACAGTTCTTTAAAATTCTGTGACCTGCTTGGAGTAAAGGCCAAATAAACAAATGCTCACACGCACCACTCCAAAAAGCCAATTAGAACCACCCAGCAGTGTGAAGTAGACAAAAAAGAGTCCTAAAGGCCATTCAAGGACTCCCCCCCAAAAAAAATCTACTCAAAAGGGCAACTAGCAAAGACCACACTGTATAGAGAGGGAGGGAGAGAGGGAGAGGAGAAGATGGAACAACAAAGAACTAACTGGAACTAATAGGGAGCTGGCTTAACAAGCCTAATTTGTACTTCTTCATAATTGGGCAGGAAAGCCCTATTTGTCCAACAATTCCTATTAATAGAAACCACTTGAGGCTTCACAGGTAAGGGGAGGGGAGTATGGCAAATATGCTCTGGCTTAGAAGTGGAAGCAGCATTTTATATAAAAATACATAGAAAATATATATTTTACTGGTGAGTGCATTAAAAAGCATTGAAAAGTATGTATTGCTATTTTACATTAAAGTTCAAGGCATAATACATAAAATAGGTGACACTGGACAGACGAGCATGCAGCAAGATGGGACAGGACAGAATAGGCCTGTCTGAGTGCTAGAAAGGCCTAAATTGTCTTTGCTGCTCAGGCCCTCCCTACTACCATGCCCTTCAATATCCTATTAAGCGAGCTTGCTTTCAAACAACTCTCAAGAAACATCTACCTATGGAACTCCCTGAAAACATTGAGGAACACTGGATTAAACTGAAGACTTCCATTATTGCAGCATGTGAACAAACTATTGGATACCAAACTAAGAAACATCAGGACTGGTTTGATGAGAATGATAGTGAGACTGAACATATCATGGACAAGAAAAGGAAAGCCTTCCAGATATGGCAAAAAGACATTAACTGGGCTCCTAAGAAAAAAATCTATGCCAGTGCAAAGGCTGAGGTCCAAAGAAGAACTAGAGAACTTAAGAACGCCTGGTGGATAAAGAAAGCTCAAGAAATCCAGCATTTTGCAGATGCTCATGATGCACGAGGCTTTTTTAATGCCACAAAGGCCATCTACAGACCAACAAATTATGGTACAAATCCCTTACGTTCAATAGATGGTACCAAACTTCTAAAGGACAAATAGTCTATTGCACTGCATTGGAAAGAGCATTACCACAACCTCCTTAATCGTAACTCTATAGTGGCTGATGAGGTCTTCTTGCAAATCCCACAACAACAAATTAGAGATGAGCTTGCAGTATCCCCTAATTTTGATGAAGTCAGTAAAGCCATTAATCAAATGAAGAATAACAAAGCTAGTGGACCTGATGGGATTCCTGCTGAAGTCTTTAAAGAAGGTGGGTCTGAACTTACACAACAACTTCATAAGCTCGTCGAAAAAATCTGGATGAGGGATGAAATTCCAGAAGACTTTAAGGATGCCATAATTATCACTTTTTTCAAGAAGGGTGATAGAACAGATTGTGGGAACTACCGAGGCATCTGTTTTCTAGCTACTGCAGGTAAAATCCTTACAAGGATCCTCGCAAATCACCTCCTACCTATCTCTGAAGACATCCTCCCTGAATCCCAGAATGGTTTCTGCCCTTCCAGGGGGACAGTGGATATGATCTTCACTGCACGACAGCCTCAAGAAAAATGCAGAGAGCAAAACCGACCTCTGTATATGGCGTTTATTGATCTGAAGGCCTTTGATACTGTAAATCGAACTGCTCTCTGGACCATCGTTCTGAAAATTGGATACCCTGATAAATTTTCACAATAAACTATTATATGGCGGGTGTATTTTTAAATCACCAGTGTGTGTGTGTGTATGGAATATTTCCAGCAACCCTGTGAAGTAGGGTTGGAAACCAAGGCAGTTCACAACAAATAAAGCCGTATGAAATCCAGTAAGCATATAACAGTGTGCAAAACAGCTTAAAGTGGCATGATTCTGAATCCTGGATTGGGTGAGTGCGGTTTCCTATCACTGAATTGCAGTCTTGTGCAGGCTTCCCTGTCTGAGTAAGCTCTATTGAATACAATGAATGCACTAGAAATGTCTATACAGGTTGTGTAAATAATAAACACCTTTGACGTTCATGCTTATATAAACATTTATTCATACTATGTCTTGATATGTATTTCATTTCACACTAAGGTTTTAAATTACAAATTATTATTTCCTCTGCATTTTAAGTTTTTCTTTCTTGGGGTGGTCATGGTCCCCCTCTGTTGTTTTCATCCTGCAGGGCAGAGATGGTGCATAGCCCATGATCACCCAGTAAACTCTGTGGCTTATTTGAATTTTCAAATTTAATTAAAATAATTTATATGCAGGCAAAGTTTATGATGTAATGCAGTTCCACACAATACATTTAAAGCACATGGCATCCCCCAAATAATCCTGGGAAGTGTAGTTTCTCCCTCACAGTTATAGTTCCCACCACCCTTAACCACAGGTCCCATGATTCTGTGGTGGGATTCATGTCCTTCAAATGTACGTTGAATGTGCTTTAAATGAATGGTGTGGAGCTGCCCTAGTATGCTGTGCATTCATTAGTGAATTGAAAAGAACAATTTTAAAAGATACCTTTTTAAACAAGGCTGTAGCTCAGTGGCAGGGCACATGTGCTTTGCATGCAGAGGACCAAAATTCAACCTCTGGAAGAGACTATTGTCTGGAATCCTGGAGAGCCAATGCTAGACTATGTCATCAGTACTGAGCTAGATGGTACCAAATGGCCTGACTCTGTATAAGAGAAGAAAGAGACCCAAGCACCATAATGACTCAAAAATTTATGTAGTTTATTTACAACATTTATATACTGCTTTATTGTAAAAGACCTCAAAGCGGTTTATAGAAGGAATTAAAACAATAATATTATTGGCAGAAACAGTTAAAGATAGGTATTTAAAAACATAAATAAAACCAACAATGAGTTAAAAGCAGCTAAAAAACATAATAGCTTCTACATGCTGGGCAAGCTTGCCTAAACAAAAATGTTTTTAGCAGGTGCAAAAATGAGTACAATGAAGGCGCCTGCCTAATGTAATTAGGGAGGGAGTTCCAAAGTGTAGGTACTCCTCCTCCTTTCATTCCCCTCCCTCCTGCCCCTCCTTTCCTCCCTTCCTTATTTCTACTCCCCCTTTCCCTCATTCCCCTCCCCTTTCCCTCTCCTCTCCCCTCTCCCCTCCTCTTCACTTCTTCCTCTCCTCTCACTCTTCCTTCTTTTTCCTCCTCTGCCCATTCCAGCCCTCCCCACTCATGGTCAGTTTCACCTATACTAAGCATGATTGCATGGGAGTATATCCCACTGAACTCAATAAGCATGCAAATGATCAGACCTGCCTTTCCCCTCCCTCTTGGAAGAATTATCAAAAATTGTATATCAGGCAAAACTGAATACAAAAAATGTGCACATTAGAAGAAATTTGCACTAAAATGCTAATGAATATTCATGGAGGGTTTTTAAGCAAACCTATGCAGAAGTATGAAGAACTGAACTTGATACTAGAAAAATAAGAAACGGAGAGAAACCAACAATGACAGATTTGTCAATCCCTAATAAGGTCTATGCAAACAGTATCTTCCATGACATTACAAACAATAAGACTGAGTAGGTCATGCCATGCAGTGACTTGCTTTAGGTAGCACTATGAAAAAGGGGGGGGGGGTGAAGGCAGGAAGTGATGTCTAAATGATCCAGCAAGATGCTTTAAAGTATGGGCTCTAGTGAGGTGGGCACTATTTGGGCTCCACGCCAGTCAGCAAAATATCTCACACTGCTAAGAGAGAACTCTCAGAAACAGATCAGCTTTTTACTGAATGCTTGCTTGCTGAGAGAGCTTGTAAATTATTTGTTTATTTGTTTATTATTTTACTTATTTATTTATTTATTATTTGATTGATATCCCGCCCTTCCTCCCAGTAGGAGCCCAGTAAATCCTAAGCCAATTCCAAATTGAGCTAACAAAAGTTCACCTGTCATTACTACTGATGGACAGCGCAATATGCTTACACTCTGTTTCAGTTTTCCATGTGCTGATTCATAAGTCTGTCCTATATTTTAAAAAATCCATAAAAAAATCCATATTTTAATTTGCATTTTATCTCCAAATAGCATTTAAATATATATTTAATTGCCATGTATGTATTTCTAAATATATCCTAAAATTTTCATTTTTGTTCTTTTCTTCAATCAAGAACTGTATGGGAAAAGTTGGAGAAGTGCAAAATCTGAAGTATAATTACTCACATTCCAATCTATGTATTAGTCCAGGTGGTGTGAATTAGGTTGGTTTACTTAGACCAGACAAAATCCTCCTCCTCGTAGGATGAACTTGGAGCCTTAAATTTGTTATTTACTTTGAGCATTGTTCCTAGGATTAGCTGTGGCCTATGACTTTGGGGCTGAGTCCCACTAGCTGGCCCCTGACACAGAGCTATTGTAGATTCCTGAGCTAATGTATGTGAGTGTTGTGAATGCCAAGTATGATAATGATGATGATTATTCATGACCCCATGCTCTTCAAGGATATACTCTTCCAGGATATGAAATTTGCCATAGGCTGCTAGGAAAGAGTACCAAAATACTTACTATGTTTGTTATCTGTAAGTTGACAATTATTCGTACTTATGATTTATGCTTTGCATACTCCACATCCCTGTCAATGGGGAGAAGGGCAAGAGTAAAAACATCCTTGACTATCTGAAGAATTCCATATGGAAGACATTTAAGTCTTCCAGTGTTACTCAGCTGACACTTTGGTAAACTTAATTTGCAAGGCGTGTGCTTAATAAGGTCAGGTAAAGGTCAGGGAATGATGTTCTCATTAACATCAACAAGCCTCTTCCCTCATTTTTGAAACCATTTTCTTGGGGGTTAATTTTTGCCAATTATTTCCTTCTTGAGATTTCACAGAAGCAAACTGAGTCCCTTGAATCACATTTTAGCCCACAGATCTAACCTGTCTAGCCCTTATCAGCATTTGTGGGATCAAATTTTTAAAAAGTCATGAAAATATATGACCTGGGAGACCAGGATTCAAATCCCCACACAGCCATGAAGCTCACTGGGTGACCTTGGGCCAGTCACTGCCTCTCAGTCTCAGAGGAAGGCAATGGTAAACCACATCTGAATACTGCTTACCATGAAAACCCTATTCATAGGGTCGCCGATAAGTCGGAATTGACTTGAAGGCAGTCCATTTCATTTTCAGGGCTGGGAGAATATAAGCAAGCATAAATTCTTTACACCAAAACTACAATACACACATCTAATGTATCTAGTCACTAGATTCTAGTGTATTTATAGTAGTAGAAGCTGGCTACATTATTCATTAGGATAGGAATTTTTCCTATATTAAATGCATGGAAGATATCCAGTGTTAGTCATGTTCAGATTAGAGCCATTCAGATCAATGGATGTAACTAACTTAAGTCCAATGATTTGAATGGGTCTACTCTGAGTAAATTGGCTATCACCCATATAATTAATAGGGAAAGGAGGAAATCCAGAACCAGCCTCAGTCATTTTAGTGTGGCTCATTGAGGAGAAGATCCTGGGTATCACGTTTATCCATTTTCACTAATGTATTTAGATATAGGAAAGTAATGATCCAGGATCACAGTCTTGATCCTGCTAAATCTGCACATACAATCATATAGCAGCTATTCTAGTCAGCTCATCAGCAATATCATTGACTGGCTTCTCAGAGGACAGGGCTGCACATTCTAACTCGTTCACACCAGTATATGACTCACAAATTGTGACCCAAGCAGTAGTGTAGTGGCGAATTCAGAAGAGCAGGGTTCCTTCATATTAGTCACAGCTATGTCCCTCCCCCCTTTCTTTGCTTTTGAGTTGAGAATGAAATCCTTGTTAATGCCTTCTCCCATAACAGATGCTTCTAGAAGCCAATAAGCAAGAAATGAGAAGCATACGCTACTGAGAAGAGTCTTCTCAGCAGCTGACTTGCCTCCTTTCACTCCAATTGGCTCCAGTCAGCAGGAAAGGGCAAGGAAGCATGTTAGAAGACTCTTCCTTTCATACTGGTTGGCTCACAGGGTGCTGGAGACAGAGGGACCCTGTTGGGATCCTTCTCCCAAAAAAGTAAAGGGTCTAAGACCCCTGAAACCCTGGATGACTACACCCCTGGACCCAAGCTGAATACATCACCTCCCTATTTGTTCTGTTGCAGTCAAGCATCAAAACCAGGAGATTTATTGAGCACTTAGAGGGCCCTACCATGCTTGGTGAAAGGGCTCACAGTAAGGTGCCAGGGCTCCACCAGCAGTTATCCCAAAACAAGGAATGGAGAAAGGATGAAAAGGTACATAAAGAATAAACAGACCTTTATCCTACTGACTCTCTAGGTCAGGGATGGAGAATTACTATTGTTGTTGCTGCTGTTTATTTATTTATTTATTCCATTTATATACTGCCCCATAGCCAAAGCTCTCTGGGCGGTTTACAGCAATTAAAAACATTAAAAAATATATACAAATTTTAAAACACAAAAAACAATTAAAAAAAACAGTTTAAAAACAATTTAAACACGCATGCTAAAATGCCTGGGAAAAAAAAAGGAAAGTCTTGACCTGGTGCCAAAAACATAACAGTGTTGGCGCCAGACACACCTTGTCAAACAGATCATTCCATAATTTGGGGGGCACCACTGAAAAGGCCCTGTCAGTTGTTGTTAAACAACCCCCATAACAGCCACAGGAAGCTTGGCAGCACGCTTATAACAAAAACATCATCATCTCAGTCTATCAAATGTTTTTGGGGAAAAGATAAGAACATAAGAACATAAGAAGAGCCTGCTGGATCAGGCCAGTGGCCCATCTAGTCCAGCATCCTGTTCTCACAGTGGCCAACCAGGGGCCTGGGGGAAGCCCGCAAGCAGGACCCGAGTGCAAGAACACTCTCCCCTCCTGAGGCTTCCGGCAACTGGTTTTCAGAAGCATGCTGCCTCTGACTAGGGTGGCACAGCACAGCCATCACGGCTAGTAGCCATTGATAGCCCTGTCCTCCATGAATTTGTCTAATCTTCTTTTAAAGCCATCCAAGCTGGTGGCCATTACTGGATCTTGTGGGAGCGAATTCCATAGTTTAACTATGTGCTGAGTAAAAAAGTACTTCCTTTTGTCTGTCCTGAATCTTCCAACATTCAGCTTCTTTGAATGTCCCTGAGTTCTTGTATTATGAGAGAGGGAGAAGAACTTTTCTCTATCCACTTTCTCAATGCCATGCATAATTTTATACACTTCTATCATGTCTCCTCTGACCCGCCTTTTCTCTAAACTAAAAAGCCCCAAATGCTGCAACCTTTCCTCGTAAGGGAGTCGCTCCATCCCCTTGATCATTCTGGTTGCCCTCTTCTGAACCTTTTCCAACTCTATAATATTCTTTTTGAGATGAGACGACCAGAACTGTACACAGTATTCCAAATGCGGCCGCACCATAGATTTATACAAAGTCTTTACCCATGGCCAAAATAATGTCTAGGAAGGTTGAAGGCAGACAGAAGGCACTCTCTCTTGTCACCACCCTCTGAGCCTCCCTCAGAGAAAGGACCTGGAGAAGGATCTCAGAAGAAGATCTAAGGGTCTGGATAGGTTCATATCAGGAGAGGCATTCCAGAAGATATTGGGGTCCTCAACTATAAAAAGCTTTATAGGTCAAAACCAGCACTTTGAATCGGGCTTGGAAGTATACAAGCAGCTAGTATAGTTGTAACAGAATTGATGTTCTATGACATGCTTGCCTCGAACCTGTCAACAGTTGGGGCAGCTACATTCTAAATGAATTGAAGGTTGGAACCATTTTCAAAGGCAGCCCCACGTAAAGCACATTGTAATAGTCCAAACTTGAAGTTACCAAATACTTAAAAATGTGGACCTGTTCAATGGGGTGGCCATTCAACTTGAAGTTACCAGAACATGTATTTCTGTAGCCAAGTTATCCCAGTCTGGCTAGGGTTGTAGTTGGACTATTTCAGGCCCACAAGCCAAATGCAGCCATCAGTGCCTTTCTGTCCAGCCCTCTGGTCTCTCCCAAGCCACACCCCTCATGAGTCCTGATTCACATCCTCCTTGAGTGCTTTTGCCTGGCTGGAATGTGTCCTTGAATTCTGATCATGCTTCTTGCTTGCCTAGTTGGAGGGTAAAGAGGGATGTGTGAGCGTGCAGAAAGTTATGTATTGTACAAAGGTAACATTCACATTTATTGCTCTGCCCACATTTGCCTCTGGCCCTGCTCACCATGGGCATGTGGCCCCCAGAAGGGAATATGGCCCTGGGGCTGAAAAGAAGGCTCCCCAGTCCTTCTCTAGGAGCTAGACAACCCAGGTATTTCAATGCATCCTAACTCAGTGCAGTACACATCCATGTAAGTGAGTGTGGTGGTGCTCACCCCCTTAAAGACAGGACAGGAGAGAAAACAGGTTTCATGCCTTTTCTGCCTATTTGCGCCATGCTGAATAGCTGTATGACTGGATCCTAGGCAGATAATGCATTAAAAAGACAATTCCACTTAGTAACAAAAATGTATAATGAGCTTGAATGTATCCACAGTTTCTTTATCCTGTAACATGATGGTTTAACAAAACAGCCTTATAACAGTATTAGATTACTTTCATAAACATTTTCCTGCAACCTATTTACTGTGCCACATTGCTGCTCGAGTGTACTTTCCCCAATGTATACAAAGAAAGACTTCTCGATGTGTTTTCATGTATCATCCCCCATATGATTAATCTGCACATTGCTTTTGCCAATACACACATTGAGGCCCTGTAAATCCTGCATGTGTGCTGGGCAGAACAGCTTTCCTCACAGCCTTTAGCAATGGAGAAAGGCTGGATATGGGCCTGTATACCCTGCTGGTCAAGCACACAGCCAATGGGGAAGGCAAATGTTCCCTATCAATAGTTTCCTGTTTCCTCTTCACTTTTATCCTGTGCCTCAATTCACTACATCATTTCTAGGAAACAAGGATGACAGCTATTTCCCACATGTAGTTTCAACAACGAATGATCCTTTTTCTAGCATTTCAGGTCTCCTAACTCCAATCTAACCTGATGCTGAAGAAGATTCCTGTGACTACCAGAACACAAAGAGGGAGAGTTGTGGCAGAGGTCCACTCTCCCCCACCCCCTTCCTGATTGGCCACTGGACCATGTGACCTCCCCCCTCCCTTCAGGACTCTACCACCTTTGAAGAAAGGAAGGGTGGAGGTAAATGTGTCCTCACCAAGAGCGGGAACAACAATGGGGTTAACACCAGAGTATGCTGCAGGGTTGTTATAAACCACTTTTAAGTCCTGACCACCTCGTCACCCACTTTTAAAGATGTTTTAAAAGTTTTTTTTTAAGATTTTTTAAAGATGTTTTGTTTTAATATGTTTTAAAATCTTACGTTTTTAAGATGTTTTAAAGTAGTGTTTTTGTTTGCCGCCTTGGGCTCCTTCTGGGAGGAAGGGTGGGATATAAATTTAATAATAAATAAATAAGTAAACATCACATTCAGTGAGTGTACAGTCTGTATAGTTGTGCCACAAACAGTTGAGCTGTACACTTCTACAGTTATTCACATATAACATTCAATGAGAATGCAGTCTGTGTACCTGCCTACACAACAGCTGAACTGTACAAATCAAGATGCACACTCTTTCACATTAACACTTGTGTATGCGTACCTGTGTTCAAGCAGTCCTGAACAAAAATATTTTTATAGCCCACCTAAAAACTACCAGCAGATTGTATATCTTGGGGAAATGGATTTCCAAAGCTGTGAGACACCACAGAATTGGCCCTTGTGCTTGCCAGCCTTTGCTGCATGCCTGGTTCAAAATTGTGTTTTATATAACATATTCTGAACTCAGCTCAGAGCTTATTTATTTAACCAATATACAGCTATTTGAAAAGATCAACCAAAATGCTATAAAGCTAAACAAGGTTTTGTATGGTGTTCTATGCAATAACTAATAGTTAGGCTACAAATAGCCAGACATAAGTATAGGGAAGAGGGGGAGGGCGGGGAAAGTACATTTCTATTTTTCACCTATATTTTACCCTTTGCAGTATTATAGTAAATAGTTAAATGGCACATTTAACTGTATAGTGCAGTCCTATACATGTCTACTCAAAAGTAAGTTCCCTTTCGTTTAACGAACATCAGGACATAAGAAGACCCTGCGGGATCAGGCCAATGGTCCATCTAGTCCAGCGCTGTTTTCTGTTCCACCCTGTATGAGTTGCATAAAGACTCTTTCTGTATCACTGCAGTTTGTCTTCTGCCAGAAACTATGTGATTCATGTTGCTGTCCACTGTAGTGAAATTACATAATGATTACATAACTTACATAATTATGTAACTTGCGTAATTAAAGACGCAAGTTACATTTTAGCTTCTCATCCAAAAGAAACATTACATTATTCCACCCATTCATCTCAGTGCTAAGGAAATGCAATGCAAATAGGTAAAAACATAATCAATTATCATTTGCAGACTGAAAGCAACAAGAGTGAATACAAACTGTATTTTCTGGATTAATTTGCTTTCCAGACATGGAGTGAGTAAGCAAACATTGCAATTTTCTGCTCCCATTTATGCTTTTATTGGAATTCTCTGCTCCCAGGTAAGTAGGTATAGGATTGCAGCCTTGGAGACTTGTCTATGTAATCTTCATTGTACTTGCCTTTGGATAGGAAACTGAGGCTGAGTGTAAGGGAGTTGCCTATGGCTACCAAACCAATCTATGTCAGGGAGGTAGGAACTTAAACCCAAGATCCAACTCTCATTTCCATTGTACGGCAACATCTGTCAAATTAAATGCCTGCATAATCCTTCATGCATTTAGATGGGGCTCGTTTAGGAGTCTTGGACTATGTAAAGTACTAAACAGAATGCCGAAGTCAGTCAATGTCAGAGAGATAAGTGTGGCAGTTGTTCTTTTTTTTTTTTTAGTACTTTAGCTGTAGCTGAAAAATAAAACAACACTTCATGATCAATCTGGAATAACCTGTTGAAGCTATAGTAAGAATTTCAGACAGGAAAAATATAATTACCAAAATACAGAATTTGTCTAGATTGCCCACACACTACTGTTAATGTCCCTTTTCTTCCAAAGATGCCAGAAGCTATAGATGGAAATTTTAGCTTCTCATCCAAAAGAGAGCTTAAATTCTGCCAGGAAGTAGATGTGGCAATGAATATTAGAAGGACTTGGAATTAAGTTTATGTGAAATCTTATGAGAAAGAAAACCACCCAATATCAGAGTATTAAAACGATACAGAATGTGATCTTCTCTTTTGTATGAAATATCCCAGATCACAATGTTGCATGTAGCAAGACTTGGATCAATACCTTCTGGTTGGGGGGGGGGGGATCATAGCACCCTGCAGAATTGACCCTTTCACAAAACAGCTGTGGTAATGCTCCACAAATGGCTTTCCTAAAGGAAAGTTGCTTGCAGAGCATAACCCACATGCTGTAGAATCAAACAGCTGACATATTGGGGAGAGGGGGCAATTCTGTGTGGGTGATGCTCAGCAAGTAATGTTCCTTTAGAAAGCCACTTGTGGAACATCACTTGCACCCTGCAGAATCACCTCTCAGTGGAGGGATTGATGGAGGGGGGTCAGGCAGGCAATAGACTGGCAGGCAGGGAGAAAGCTGGGCCTACCTTCTCCCAGATCTGAGGTAGGTCTTCACCTTTTTAATGGCTTTTTGCCCCCTGCTGAGACCCCTGTATTGCTCTGAGTCATCTAAACATACATTCTTATGCAATTTTTGTACAGAAATTTCCCTTAATAGAACATGCTTTGTATGTTTTTTTTATTTATTTATTATTTTATTTATATCCCACCCTCCCAGTAGGAGCCCAGGGTGGCAAACAAAAGCACTAAAAACACTTTATAACATCATCAAAACAGACTTTAAAATATATTAAAACAAAACAACTTTAAAAACTTTTTTTAAAAAAAAGCTTTAAAAACATCATAAAAAAAAGAAAGATGTGGTTTAAACACATATTAAAAAGCAATTCCAACAGATGCAGACTGGGATAAGGTCTCAACTTAAAAGGTCTTCAATAGGCATCAAAAAGATAACAGAGATGGTATATTTAAGGGAGGGAATTCCATAGGGTAGGTGCCAATACACTAAAGGTCCATTTCCTATGTTGTGCAGGACAGACCTCCTGATAAGATGGTATCTACAGGAGGCCCCCACCTGCAGTGTGTGGTGATTGACTGGGTATATAAGGGATAAGACGGTCTTTCAGTTATCCTGATCCCGAGCTGTATAGGGCTTTGTACACCAAAACTAGAACCTTGAACTTAATATTTAGCTAATAGGCAGCCAGTGCATTTCTTTTAACTGTGGGGTGACATGTTGGCGATACCTTGCCCCAGTGAGCAGACTAGCCAACACATTTTGCACCAGCTGCAACTTCTGACCAACCTCAAGGGTAGCCCCACATAGAGTACGTTACAAGAATCCAGCCTGGAGGTTACCAGTGCATGGACAACAGTGGTCAGGCTATCCCAGTCCAGGAATGCCACAGCTGTCTTACCAGCCAAAGCTGGTAAAAGGCACTCCTAGCCACTGAGGTCACCTGGGCCTCTAGCAACAAAGATGAATCGAGGAGCACCCCCAAACTACAGACCTGCTTTTCAGAGAGAGTATGACTGCATCCAAAGCAGGCAACTGACCAATTATCTGGACTCGGGAACCACCAACCCACAGCATCTCTATCTTGCTAGGATTCAGACTCAGTTCATCAAGCCCACCACTGAGTCCAGGCAGTGGTCCAGGGCTTGCATGGCCTCTCCTGATTCAGATGTTACAGAGAAATGGAGCTGGGTATCATCAGCGTACTACTGACACCTCGCCCCAAATCTCCTGATGACCACTCCCAAGGGCTTCATATAGATGTTAAACAGCATGGGGGACAAGATGGTACCCTGTGGCACCCCACAGCACAACTCTCTGAAAACAACTGTGGAGATAGGATCGGAACCACTGTAAAACAGTTCCTCCAACACCCACCTCACCAAGTCGGCCCAGAAGGATACCATGGAGAATGGTATCAAAAGCTGCCAAGAGATCAAGTAAGGATAGCAAGGTAACACTCCCCTTGCCCTTCTCCCAATAAAGGTCATCCATCAGGGCAACCAAAGCCAATTCAGTCCCATAACCAGGCCTGAACCAGATTGCAATGGGTCAAGATAATCTGTTTCATCCAAGAGTACTTGCAACTGATATGCCCAAACCCTCTCAATCACCTTCCCTCAGAAGGGGGTATTGTGACTGGTTGGTAGTTGTCGCAAGCCAATGGGTCCAGGGATGGCTTTTTCAGGAGTGGTTGGATCACCACCCCTTTCAGGGTGGCTGGAACCAGTCCCTCCCACATATCCTGGATCCACTCAGTCAAACCCCCTCGACAAGCTTTAATAAGCCAAGAAGGGCAACGGTCGAATAGACATGTTGCTGGCTACAACATCACAAGCACCTTGTCCACATCATCAGGCTGCATCAACTGAAACCGATTCCAAGAAGTTGCAGCAGACATTGCACTGGACACCTCACTGGGACAGTAGATGTGAACAGGGCATCAAGATTGTTATGGACGTGAGCAACTTTACCCTCAAAGTGCCTTGCAAACAATCGGCTTCCAAAGGTCTAAAACTCCATTTCCTGGAGTTGATGTCAACAGACCCCTGACAATACGGAAAAGTTCCACTCGATGGCTACTTGAGGATGCGATGGTGGCAGAGAAGTGGGCCTTCTTTGCCACCCTCATCACTACACAGTAGGCACAGTTATGATGTTTTATTTGTGCCTGATCAGCCTCACAGCATGTCTTCCGCCATTTGCATTCTACCCGTTGTCCAGCCTGTTTCATTGCCTTTAGTTCACTGGTGTACCAAGATGCAAACCGGGCTCCACAATGCCAGAGAGGGTGACCCTATCAAGAGCCCAACGTGCATTGCTGTTCCACAGCGTGATAAGGGTTTCAACAGGGTCACCTGCTGTATCTACTGGGAACTCTCCCAGGGCATTCAGGAATCCTGTGGATTCCATTAGTCTCCAGGGGTGGATCATCTTAATCTGTCCACTGCCCCAGCAGGGGACGATCAGAGCTGTAAGTCTAAACTTCTCCATGACCATGACAATGGGGTGACATCTACCCCCCTATCTCCAGACCACCCTTTCCTCCATCTGGAGAAAAACCAAGTCGAGGGTGTGCCCTGTCCTATGTGTCAGGCAGGTGATAACTTGAGACAACCCTATGGTCATCATGGAGGCCATGGAGGCCGTGAAGTCCCGAGCCAGAACACTAGAGGCAGCCTCAGCATGAACATTGAAATCACCCAGCACTATCGTTCTGGGCTCCTCCAATACCACAGCCAAGATGGCCTCCACCAGCTCAGTCAGAGAAGCTGCCGGGCAGCAGAGTGGACAGCACACCAGCAGCAACCCTAGTTTACTGTCTCCTCGGCCCAACACCAGGTGCAGGCCCTCACAGCTGGCTTTAAGACAGAGTGGTTTCCTGGTGACAGAGATGGAAGTTCTGTATACCACAGCAACTTCTCCTCTGTGCTGATGTTGCACCAAGTATCCAGGTGGGCAAAGCTGGGTCAAATCAATTCCTCCCAGCTCACCTACCCAGGTCTCAGTAATGCACACCAAATAAGCACCTTCATCCATGATCAAATCACCTCTTAAACATCTGATATGGGCCCAACAAGAGTCCACCAATAAAACCTACCTGAACCAGTTATGTCAAGAGGCCTCTGTGGTAATTGGGAACAGTCAGACCCGCTTAATATCTTTGACACAAGGCACATCTATTTCCTCCTGTCTCACACCCAGGGAGGGCCAGCCTTCTGCCTGTTGCAGACTCTTACTCTAAAAGCATCTGGTGAGTTTCTTCTATCTTCAGTTCACTGCACAGACTCTCACCCTGCACCAGAACTACACATGCACCATACACCCTCCCCATTATCAATCTCCTCTAGATTTTTTTTAAATAGCAGGGGGTAGCACCCTCACTGTTGGGAACCTAAGGGGCTCCCCAAGAGACAACCCCCAAGGGCAGCTGGGTTTTATGCCCCATGACCCAGCCAGGAGCTGATGCAAGAGGCTGCATGATTAACTGCAGCCTCTCTCTGGAGTCAAGGTCAGGCAGGGGCTCCCAGTCCTTGCAACACTTACCAGGGACTACAGGTGTCTCAAGAGACATCAACCCAGAGGAGTGAGCAAGCAAGCAAGCAAGCACCCAGATGCTCAGATACTCATTCCCAGGGCAGGTCTTCTCCAGTCCCCCAGTGCTGCAGCTGTTCCCCTTTTCCCACTCATATATGCATTTATACACACAGCTTACCCTAATATATACAATTTTGTACACATTACTTGGCTGAAGAACCACATTGCAAAATTCAGACAAGTGTAAATTTGGAAGGATGGTAGTGTTTTGGCTCATGTATTTTTTAAAATTTAAATTTATTTATTTATTACATTTATAATAATAATAATAATATTTATTACATTTATAATAATATAATAGCTGAAGCTCTCTGGGCGGTTTACAGCAATTAAAAACAATAAAAACAAATATACAAATTTTAAAACACAAAAAACAATTTAAAAACACAATTAAAAATAAATAAAAACAATTTAAAAACACATGCTAAAATGCCTGGGAGAAGAGGAAAGTCTTGACCTGGCGCCAAAAAGATAACAGTGTTGGCACCAGGCGCACCTCATCAGGAAGATCATTCCATAATTCAGATAAATAAATAAATAAATAAAATTTAAATGTGAACTGAGTTGAATTTCTCCCCCATCCCTACACATCTTTTCCTTCCACCTTTTCTGACTTCCTTTCATGGCACAGCCTCCTTAAAGAATCCCACATCACACTTTCAAAATCATAGATGCCAGATTTGCTGGTCTTCTCCAGCTGATTCTGTCTTTCAGTTGCTGAACTGTTTTTGTCTCAATGGGAAGGTAACTTCTGGGTGCATCACTATTGTAGTCACAGAGAGCTCCTTTGTTTCACAGTGTGAAGTAACACTCCCTCAAATTATATTATAAAGCAAATTTGCAGCGAAAGCCGTAGTACCTAATACCTAATTTAATATCCATTATATGTTCCTGCTTCCTTTGATCAGTCTTGCTTTCCAGGTGATTACAGCTGATACAGCATCTGTGTATCTTATTGTTTTCCTCTACACACCCTACAATAGTTTGCATTTTCCTGGGGAAATCCATTTCTGAAGCAATCCCCTTGTCCTAAACTTCACAAGGCCTTTATATTTATTTGGAAAAGAGTATATTTTCTCCATAAATATAATCACTGTGCTAGTTGTGCCTACTTGTAGAACATTAATAGGGTGCATTGAAAAAGACCACACACTAGACGTGGATGTTCCAGTATGTTCTGTGAACACTCCTGGCTTCACACTGTGCAGCTTTGCATTGTTGTTCATTATATTTGTTCCCATCAGTCACTTTTCAGTACATTTTAAGTTTAGATAACCAAAACTGTATAAATCCATTATATGAATGGATGGAATTAACATGCACTTTATCAACAAATCCAATGACCCGGAAGCTGTGGTGCATGTATGGTGGCTCTAATAAGCACAAGATCTGAACAGGGTGGTTCATGACAGATGCTCTTGGAGGTTGCTGATTCATAGGGTCATCATAAGTCGGAATTGACTTGAAGGCACGCAACAACAACAACAACAAACAAGTGGAGTGCCACAAAACTCTGGATTGCTGCTACTTTATTTATTTACTTATTTAGGGCACAATCCAAACCCAAGATCTGCGGGGATGAGTGATCCCCGGCTCTATGAAAGTTCCTTGTCCCAGCTGGGCCAGGCATAAGTCCCAAAGGGGGGGAGGTTCCAGGGGTAGGACTGGGCAAGGAGGAGGGAGTTAATCTGGATCCAAACTCTGTTCAGCTCAATCATGTGACCTGACAACCCAGTGGAACTTACACCAGCAAAAAGGGTGGTGTAAGTCAAACTCTGTTTTAAATGTTTATTTTTTCTCTGCTAGGCTTTGGCTGCCTCAGCCAGCAGTAGCTTTGCTACTGGATGGGATTTGGATCTGGTATACTTTATGCCGGCCTAATTTCTGGGTTCCCATAGTTAGGATTGCTTCTTATGTTATTAAATGTATATCCCACACTTTCTCACAAGGAATCCCAGTACAGCAAACATGTCAGTATACAATTAAAACTTTTCCAGTGTTTTAACATGTTTAAAACATTTTTTTTCTAAAAAACAGTTTAAAACTTCTATAAAAAACCTAGTCACCTACTCTCACAGCTAATAATTTCAGGGTTGCCAGGAATAGCATCTTTCAGCAATCAAATGCCTGAGTAAACAGGAACGTTTAAAATTCACACTTCTCAGAATTATACAATGCAGTTCTGCAGCCAAGTAATGTGTACAAAAATGCAAATGTCTGCATAAAAATGCATACATTCATGAAAATAACATACAAAATGCATTATATTAGTTGAAATTGCTTGCAAAAATATCTATATCAGAAAAATATGTATATTAGGAGAAATTTACACTAAAATGCTGTTGAATTGTCATGAGGCTTTTTATGTTTAAAACAACCACAAATTGATGGAGAAATTTGGAGAACTGTATTTAACATTGGAAAAACTGAAAAACTGAGAGAAAAAGAAAGATTTGCCCATTCCTAGTGGAAAGTGAAAATAGTATGTGTAAATGAATGAAAAAAAGTGAAAGGGGACTTGAAAACCTAGGGATGGTTGCAAAATTTGATCTTTATGAATTTGGAATAAAGTGGTTTATTCCATGCCTCCAGGATGAATCAGAATTTAGTTACTCACTAGCTTTCCAAGTTCTTGAATCACAGATCAGCTTTTTTTAAAGGGGTTCTACAGCTCAGACGTAGAGCACCTACTTTGCATTCAGAAAGTCCCAGGTTCAACCCCCAACATCTCTGGGTAGAACTGGGAATAATCCTGTCTGAAACCCTGGACAGCCAGTACCAGTCAGTGTTGAAAATATTGAGCTTGAAAGACTAGTAGTCTGACTTCATATGAGGTAGTTTCCTAGGTTCCTCTAAGGCTGACATCCATAAATGGCTCTGAAGAAGTCTCTACATTTTATTGTTTATCCCAGGAGTGGGGAACCTTTTTCAGCTAAAGGGCTGCACTCCTTTCTAGGCAGCTTTCGAGGGGCTACATGATAGTGGTAGGTGTGGCCAAAGGCAAAAGTGGATGAAGCAGCTGATGTGAATTTTACCTTTGTACAGAAGTCTAGTTTCTACACACATTGGCACATCTCTCTCTCTCCTCCATATAGGCAAGTGAGGCCACATCCCAGGCAAAAACACTCAAGGAGGGTACGAAGCAGATCCAGTATGGATGTGACTAGGGAAAGTCTCAAGGGCCAGACAGAGAAGCCTAGAGGGTCACATACATTTGTGTCCCCTTGACCCAAGATTCTCCATCCCTGCTGTAGCCCAATAGGTCTAAAGAGCCACTAAGACCCAGATCCTTAGCATGTACTTCCAAGAATGTGTGGTTAGAATTATGGCTTAAGCATGCTTATCTGAAAGTGTGTTTCACAGACTTCCTTCCTATGACATGACTCTAATCCCAAGCACAGTTCTGGGGAAGTAAATCCCACAGAACTTAATGTGACTGCCAGCCAATGTGTTTAGAAGTTTGGGTTCACAACATAAATGGACTATGGTAGAAAATCATGCTGCAAACATCCTCTTTCTCTCCTAATCTGTTCCCTGTGCACTGATGCTGCTGTGGAATTCAAAGTAGTTATTAGATTCATGCCTCTTTACTTTCTTATTTTCCCAATTCACTTTGGCTTTTGTTGAGGAGGGACAAAAACTACTGTAAGTAGTTCAGTAAATTAATGTACTAATTCCCTTAACACTTTAGGAAGCACACTGAAAGTCATTACTTTAAAATGTTTCTCCCAAGTACATTCTATCCAGATCCCCCCCCCTTTTTAAAGGAAGCATCTTTGGATCTTCAAACCATCGTTCTATGTTCCAGGAGTATGTCATATCAATATTCCCATCTCCTTTCTCATTAATTAATCACTTGTAAGTATTGAATAAGCATCCACAGCTTTCAGGCTTATCACATTTCTTACATTTTTGTTTTCAGTTTGCCCCCCTCCCCTGTAAAGGCACGCACAGTGTATCAATGATACAGCCACAAGAGTGGCTGTATACTATAGTCAGCATGGATTTTTCGAATTCCGCAATATTAAGTTGAAAATACCCCCATGACATTCTGCTCCTTCCCATAAGCTCATTTCAAAACAAAACCTTACAAAACTTATAGTCCTGAACTCAAAAATGCTTGCTTAACAACCCTGTACATTTTCATGGTGATACACAAAACAGTCAGAGAGAATAGAGAGTTCAAAGTCTAAAAAGAGAGGAAAAAACCCAACAGCCCTTTTGGACTTTTTTCTGTCAGAGTTCTCATAATCTGTTGAAATTAACTAAAAATCAGCCATGTTCACAGAGTACCTGTAATTCTATTACTGACCTTGCCCCATACTCTGACCTTCATCTTCTGCAGTTTAAAAGTAAAAAAAAAATTTTTTTTTAATTGATTTAAGAAATTTTGGCTTGAACTCAATGACAACGTTGGGCATGCTCAGTAAGAACCAGCTGTCAGTGTTCTAAAAGCCGGACTCCCAGCTGCTGGGCTTGGCTAATCAGGGGGCCACACCCATACCAGACTTTGATTTCATGTGAGACAGTCATGGCTTCCCCCCAAGAATCCTGGGAAGTGTAGTTTGTGAAGGGTGCTGAGAGGAGACTCCCATTCTCCTGACAGAACTCCAGTGGCCAGAGTGGTTTAACAGTCAGCAGCTCTGACAGAAGCTCTTTGAGGGGAACAGGACCTCTCCTAGCAACTCTCAGCTAGGAGGTTTCACCTATCCTAAGCATGATTGCTTGAGGTGGTTTACCATTGAGGTGCCCTTCCCTCCCCCTCCCTCCCATCACCTCCCTTTTGCCCCTTCCCTCCCCTTTTCTTCAGCCCTCCCCTTCCAATCCCCTCCTTCCCACTCCTTCTGCTCCCCTCTCCCCCTTCTTCCTTCCCTCTACTCTCCCTTCCCCCTCCTCCCCCCATGTCCGGTTTTACCTATCCTAGCCATGATTGCACAGGAGTAAATCCCACTGAACTTAAAAAGCATGCAAATGATCAAACCTACCCTTTTGTGTATCGCCATGAAAATTTAGAAGGTTGTTAAGCAAGCATTTTTGAGTTCAGGACTATAAGTTTTCGTAAGGTTTTGTTTTGAAATGAGTTTATGGGAAGGATCAGAATGGCATGAGGGTATTTTCAATTTAACATTGTGGAATGCAAAAAATCCATGCTGACTATAGTACACAGCTACTCTCATGGCTGTATAATCAGATTTCAGTAAGGATCCTCTATTATGGCAAATGGTCAGAGATTATGAAAGTTGGAGTCCAACAAAATCTGTAGGGCCACAGTTTCCCCATGCCTGTTCTAAATGGTATCGTGCATAGTATATTTTAGGCAACAGGTTTTTCCACATGGGCCTCCCTGATATTATCAAAAAGGCCTTACATAAGGTTAAACTATAGCCATATATGATAATTGCTCGCCAATCCAGTTGCAAAGGGCTTAAAATTACTGAATATAGGGTTACCAACCGTACTCTTTTAAGAGTACATGTACTCTTTTTGAGATAGTGCAACAGCATACTCTTACTTTTCACTTATCGAAGCCAAATGTACTCTGTTTGAAATGACAAAATGATGGTAACCCTAACTGAATAGAAAGGTATGCCTTCAGTTATCATTGCTGTAGTCAGAGAGGGTGCCCTACACCAAGAACAAAGGTGTTTGTCTCCATCCCCCAGCCCCAGTGACAGCACAATTATTATGGCACTACCTCTGTAAGGCCCAATCCATTGGAATGTTTAGGTAGCTAGTGAAAACCTTCCTTTTCTATCAGGTTTGCTGCATTTCTTCTATGTTGTTATTTTTAATTATAGTTATAATTATAATTTTTAATTAACACACCAAACTCCAAATGGTGAGAGGTTTCGGGGGTCCCAATGCATACCATGGTCTGGCTTTCTTGAAAGGGGGGTAACTGAAAGCTTGTATCTTTTCTGTGATATAAAGTTTATTTACACATAGATAAAGACTGAGCAGAAACTAGAAAGTTCACAGCATAATAACTCGAATAGTGAAGTGCCTAACCTGCTCTTGAATTAGGTTTTAGGGGAAATGGGTACCAAAGCCATAGTTTTAGATTCTTATAGACAGTGGGTCAGGTCCCTGTCTCCTTCCATTCTAGTCCCAAAATTGCCTGGCCTTTTTTTCTCTCTCAAAGATGCAGACACTTTGATGACATTACCTACAGCCAGGGGAGGGGAAAGACATGCCCTCTTCAGCTCATTTTCCAGAAGTGTATCCAGCTATTTCCTTTCTACCCTGTGTGAGAGAGAGTCAGTGTGGCACAGTGGTTGGAGTGTCAGACTCAGACCTGGTAGGGTTCAAATCCCCACCCAGCCATTAAGCTCACTGGGTGACCTTGGGGCAATCATAGGCTCTCAGCCTAACCTATCTCACAGGTTGTTATGAGGATAAAATGGGACATGGAGAACTTGTACACCACCTTGAGCTCTTCGAGTAAAGGTGGGATACAAATATAAATAAATACATACAACCCAATCACATACATACAACCCAATCACCTTGTCCCAAATTTACAAAAAGCAGATACTTAACAGACCTGACACTTGCTTAACGAAGAAACAGCTTTGGCCATTTTAGTTGTTCTCCTTTTTGCAAAATTCTCATCTTACAACATCAAAGTCATGCTCTGGGGGGGGGTGGACCCCAAAAAGCCATTTAGCGGAAATGTATTATAGCATTCATGTCTGAGAATTTGTCTTGTGATTGAGTAATTCATTTTTTTGGTATTTTTATAGTTTTAATTACTTATTGTCAGACGCTTTGAGAGCCTTTATGGCTGGAGACAAATGAAAATATGAATAAAATATAAATAAATATGTAGTGATGTATGTGCATGTGGGAATTAGGGATGTGTGATACCACTCTGGCTCACCTTGAAAATCAGTGGGGCTTTTTGAGTGTTCCTGTCAAATGCTTGAAAAACC
The DNA here is from genome assembly GCF_030035675.1 of Rhineura floridana. Lineage (NCBI taxonomy): Eukaryota > Metazoa > Chordata > Lepidosauria > Squamata > Rhineuridae > Rhineura > Rhineura floridana. The sequence continues at coordinate 49,698,270 of NC_084489.1, forward strand.
TCAAGGGTATTTTTGATAATTCAGTATGGATGCTTGAAAATCGATTTTTGTCACCCTTCCTCTTTCCTTGCCAGCTCTCTCCATACCCTCCCTCAGCCAAAAAGACCGCCCCCCCCAAAAAAAGCCTTACCTTGTAGAAAGAAGAAGCAGGTAGCAGGTGGTAGAGAGCTAACTGCAAATCTAATAATTCCCTGTCATGAAATGAGAGTCTTTTGGTGGCTTCTCCTTTGGAAGAGAGCCTTCTGCCACCTGTTATCTGCTCACCCTTCCTCAAAGCTTTTTTGGCTACGGGAAGGGGGAATTGTATGTTAGGGAGAGCTGGGGGATGTGCAATGTAAGCCATGTACTGAGTCTGGCCCAACTTGAAGTATCTGAGTGAGACCAATTCCCTGGTCTCTCTCAGTTGTTGCAATGTATCAGTGCCCATGTTTTGGGTAGCCCTGCTGAAAATACAAGCTGGAAAATAAACTTTGCTATTTTTTTTAAAAAAAAACCCTATATTCAGCCTGCCAAAATAAGGCATTAGTCTTGCTCCACCTGAATCCAATTAGAATCTCTGTGTGAAGATCTATATACCTCTTAATCAACAAAAATCTCTCAACAGTTTTCACAGAACAATGTAAAATATTAAATAAAGAATACCAATGAAAGCAAACATTAAAAACAAGTGATATAATTTTGATCACAATATAAATAAAACCAGCCATTTAAAAATAATTATAAATAATAAAAATGCACGCTAAAAATGCATGCCTGGATAGGCTTGCTGAAACAAAAAAGTTTTTAGCAGGTGCAGAAAACAATACAGTGAAGGTGCCAGCCTAATAAAGTCATGGGTGGAGAGTTCCAAAGTGTAGGATAAACCCATCAATAAGTACAAGTCATAATGGCGATATGAATCTCCAGCTTCAGAGATTAGTGGGTTGTGTCCAATGTTAGCCCTACTCAGAAAAGACCCATTGAAATGAATGTGCATGACTAACTTAGGTTTATTAATTTCACTAAGTCTACTCTGAGCAACACTTAATTTGATACCGCCCAGAATGCCTGTCAGAGCAATCCCATGCATGTCTACTCAGAAGTAAGGATGGGGGAGAAATTAGATTTGGGTCACATTTAAAGGTGAATCAATCATACTCATTTTCTGAAAGAATATGAAAGCAAACTTCAGTTCTCCTTTGAAAATTCATGCTTACCTGAATTTTGTGATGTAGTTCTCCAACCAATGTTTACAAAAAATCAATATATTAGGTAAAATTGCACATAAAAGTGAATATATTAGAGAAAATATAATACAAAATGTGTTCTGTTTAGGGTTGCCAGGTTCATGGCCTGAGACTGATCCTGTATCTTTAGGAGAAGACAAAGTCAGCCAAGTGCAGGTTTGCTTGCAACACTGTAATGAGAAAAACCACAAGGTGGAATTCTCCCTTCCCCCTGCACAACTTTTAAAGATACAGAAGACCTCTTGGAGACCAGGCCTGGCAACCATCTGCATGATGACAGATAACATGATATTTTATCTCTCCACAAGTAACTATTGCAATGGAGTTATCTCTACTATACAACCTATTTCTAAAACACATTCACTTTGAAAGAAATGTCATTTATTTCCATTAAATTTACTAGCAACTAGCTTAAAAGTTCAGTTCTAGCTTTATGTGCATTTCTGTTGACTGTATCTTTTTTTTAATAATATAGCAAAAAGTTTGAGAATCTCTTGTTTTATACTGATGGTCACTTGCCAATGAGGCATTTCATGTTGGGTTTCCCTACATTCAACATAATGTGCAGCCTAATCCTATGCATGTCTATTCAGAAGTAAATACTATGTGTTTAAAAGGGCGTACTCATTATAGTATAGGACTGCAACCTAAACTTCAATCCCATTATAATTTGGGGGCTTTATTTCCAAAGAAATTGAGGCCATGGCTTCAAAGCTACCTTTTCTAGCAGAAGGTATGCATGTATTTTTATCTCAGCTTTGTAATCAAAAAGTAGATATGATAACATCTCACATAAAAATCCAATACAATTAATAATAAACGTGCAATAAATATGCCATCCAGAGCTCCTTCTGGGAAGAAGGGTGGGATATAAATTTAATAAATAAATAAATAAATAAATAGGAAAAATAGTGCTGGCAGGCAGGGCCAGCTCCAGACATGTGGGGGCCCTTGGGCATCAGCTTGCCCTGGCCTCCCGGTGGGTGGGTGCACACGTGCATACGCACGCAGCCCCCCCACACACACACACGCCCCCCCTACCTGTCTAGTCTTTACCATTGCCCTTAATGAAGATGGCTGCCGTGGTTTCCCTAAGGGGAATGAAGCCTCCGCTGCCATCTTTGTTGATGGCACATGTGCGTGCTACGCGCGCACATCTCTGTCATCAACTAAGATGGCAGCAGCAGCTTCAGTACCTTAGGGAAGCTGCAGCCGCCATCTTCATTAAGGGCAATGCTAAAAAGCCAGCTGACAGGTAAGTGGGGGGTGTGGGGGGCATGCATCACGGAAGGGAAGTGGAGGGCCCCTCAGGGGCTCCTGTAGCTCTGGGACCCTCAGGCCAGTGTCCAACCTGGCCGCCCTTTAGAACCGGCCCTGCTGGCAGGAGGAAGTTCTCAGCTAGAACTGGGTCCAGGCACAATGGAAAGGTGACTAACATTGCCTTCACCTTCCTCTGATAGCCTCAGAAACCCTATAAAACATATCAAAGCAATTTAAGAATAAACCCCCTCAACAATAAAAACAATTATGACAATTTCATATTGTTTATTTATTTATCTAAAAGGGATTTGTATAGCACTTATTCATACACAGCTGGTATAGCACAGTAGGGAGGAGAACCTGGCTGGGAGTCCAGAGTCTATGAATTCAAATCCGCGCTCATGTCTCCTGGTTGTCAAGGGCCAGCTAAAGATCACCCCACAGTGAGTGGGTCAGGGGTAACGTGCCTTGCCACCAGTGCAGCTGTGGGCAAGCTGCATAGTCCCAAGGAGCCAAGTTCCCCCCAGCTGGCAGTTGTGGACAAGGAAGGGGCTGGCTTGTGCAGCTGTGGCAAGCTGAGCAGGCCCTAGCCAGCTGGGGAGGACTAGCCTCAGAGGGAGGCAATGGTAAACCCCCTCTGAATACCACTTACCATGAAAACCCTATTTATAGGGTGACCATAAGTCGGGATTGACTTGAAGGCAGTCCATTTCCATTTCCATTTTAGATGCTTCTTGAGAAGACATGATTCACTAGAAAAGACAATACTTCTGTCAAAAAATACTTCTGTCCTCCCTCTACCACCACCCCACCAGCACTTCTTTCAATTGAAAATTCAAAATGGGAGAATATTTAGAACAGATATACTTTTCCTGAGAGCCAGTGTGGTGTAGTGCTTAAGGTGTTGGACTATGATCTGGGAGACCAGGGTTCAAATCCCCACATAGCCATGAAGCTCATTTATTCATAAAAACCTCTATGTGGTCTGTTTACATAAAAATAAAAAATACATAGAATTATTGATAAAAGTGTTAATAACAAGTTCACACACACACAGTGAAAAATAAACATTGTAAAACAAAATAATATATTCAAATACATGTCAATATGAAAACAATTAATTATATTTCATATATGAAAACAAATGTTTTTTTTCATATAGAAAAACATTTTAAAATCCTAAAGACATACAGACTGATACAAAATGAAGAAGTGTATGCCATTCAGTTCTATTCCAGAATTATATTTAAGCCAAACCTTATGTTTTATACATATAATAGTAACATTAATAGAAATAAAATATTTCTGTCTATCTACACACACACAAAACACACACACATTCTTGATGGCTTAAATTACATTCTGATTAGCTTAGCACTCCTATGCAATTTTTGGGTTCTGATTCAAACCATTTGTTAGGATTATATAAATATTTCTTTGCCATGAAAATGAAATTCTCATTATAAAGAAAGTTAAGTATTTTGTAGAGTAAATAGTAAATGCTTTACTTCAGAGCACAGAAGGATTACATGTGTTTGAGTTTATGATTTATTCTTTAATATTAATTTCAGTCTACTATAGCTTTCATCGAATACTGTGAAATGCTTTCCTTCCATTTTTATTATTATTTATTATATATATATACTGCCTTCAAGTCGATTCCATCTTATGGCGACCCTATGAATAGTGTTTTCATGGGGCTGAGAGGCAGTGACTGGCCCAAGGTCACCCAGTGAGCTTCATGGCTGTGTGGGGATTTGAACCCTGGTCCACACACACACATATTCACTAATAGGCAAAAAACCTTACGGTTTAAGAACGTACCTATAGCCCACAGATCTTTCTATCAAACTTTAAAATGCAGGGAAACTGGGCAGCTATAGTGAATGCACCAGGGGAGCAGGAGACCCGAACTTCTCTCTGAGATGTTTGACTGCTCTACACATTTGTCAAAATGCAAACACAATTTGGGTTGGTCTTTCACAGTCCAATCCACTTGCTGTGTAGCTTGGAAGAATTTGGTAACATGTGCCTCTGAGCATATGGTGAGTGGTGGCAACACCTGCCATCTCCAAACCATGGAGAATTACATTTTGTATGTTTGTTGGTGTTCTTCTTTGTTTCTTTCCTGTGTTACTATTGTTTCTACAGAGAATCTAATCTAGAAAATTTTATTTCTCTCATTATTCATCCTAGAAAACTGTGTCAAATTTATTTTTATTAATTTCAAAGCCTTTTTATTTGTTATTGTCATATGATGGTGAATATAGCCTTTTTTGTTTCAAATTGGAGGTTATGTTCTATTTCTATTTTGGGTGCATTAACAGTTTAATCTGAAACTGCAGTTTGATGTAAAATCAGATTGATTACAATGTGTTGCTACTTAAGCAGTGGCTCTAGTTTTTGGAAAAAACAAAGTTGGCCTGCCCAAGATGCATGTTTTCAGCCTGCTATGTTTAAACCACTTCATTTAAGGAAAGGTGGACATGGTCAATTAAAAACATAGAGCAGACCTAGAATTTTGCTGCAATATATTTCACCTTCCACTGTTCTGTCTTGTGCAAACTGAGACATTCCTTGTGTCAACTGGAAACTATTCTGCAGAATAGCCAGTGCTATTATTCCACAATTGTTTTTGGAGTTTTTTAGTGTATATTTTGCAAAGTGTTGTGCTTCACATATTCCAAGCAAAAGAAATGATTTACTATAGGAAACTTCACTAAAATTGCAAAGTAAATCAAACATGCTTAGGATAGGTAAAACTGACCGGGGAGGTAGGGAGGGAGGGCTGGAGTGGGCAGGGGAGCAGGAAAAAGGAAGAGGGGAGGGGAGGAGGAAGGGAGAGCAGAGGAGGGGAAAGTCAGGTCTGATCATTTGCATGCTTATTGAGTTCTATGGGATTTACTCCCATGCAATCATGCTTAGGATTGGTAAAACTGACCGGGGGGACGGAGGGAGGGCTGGAGTGGACAAGGGAGGAGGAAGAAGAGGGGAGGAAGGAGGAAGGGAGAGGAAAGTGGAAGGAGGGGAAAGGCAGGTCTGATCATTTGCATGCTAATTGAGTTCAATAGATTTACTCCCATGCAATCATGGTTAGGATAGATAAAACTAAACATGGGGAGGAAAAGGGGGAGGGGAAAGGAGAGGAAAGTAGAAAGGGAGGGAAGAGGGGAGTAGAAGGAGGGGAAATGGAAGGAGGGGATTGGAAGGGGGAGGGAGGGGCAAAAAGGAAGTGATGGGAAGAAGGAGGAGGGAAGGACCAGTTTGATCATTTGCATACTTACTGAGTTCAATGGGATTTACTCCCATGCAATCATGCTTAAGACAGGTAAAACTGACCATGTGGGGCAGGAGGAGGGAGAAGGAGGAGATTGGAAGGGGAGGGGGAGGGAGGAGCAAAGGAAGGGGGAAGGAAGGGGGAAGAAGGAGGGGAAGCAGGGAGGAGAAGAGGGGCTGGGTTTGATCATTTGCATACTTTTTGAGTTCAGTGGGATTTACTCCTGTGCAATCATGTTTAGGATAGGTGAAATTGACCTGGGGAGGGGCAGGGAGGAGGGAGGAAGGGGAGGGGAGATTGGGTGGGTGCACACTGGGCAGAAGGGAAGTCCCTTTCCTTTCCAAAAGGAAAACATTGTGAACAGTATCATTGCTTTTCAGCATTTCTCCCACCTTTTTATTCTACAGCAGGCAAATGTAGCGTCCCACCCAAATTTAAACCAAAGCTGTCCCTAGCCACATCCACACCAGACCTTTATTTCCCTTTAGATAGTCATAGCTTATCCCAAAGAATCCTGGGAAGTGTAGTTAGTGAAGGGTGCTGAGAGTTGCTAGGACATGCCCTATTCCCCTCACAGACCTTTAGTCAGAGCAGCTGATTGTTCAACCACTCTGGCCACTGGAGCTCTGTCAGGGAAATAAGAGTCTCCTCTCAGCACCCTTCACTAGGTTTTTTTTAAAGGGCGTGCTCCTGGTCCTGTTGCCCAACAATCTAGAGACAAGGTCATTTTCTTCCCCTTCTCCCTTTCAGTAGATATACCTAGACTGTTTCTTTGCACTGGTCCTGGAAAGATAAATAAATAAATAAATAAAAGTACTAGACTTTGTTTGTTTCACTTGTTAGTCACCTCATACCCAGTGGACTCTAGGTGACTTACAACAGATTTAAAAACATACAGTATAAAACAAAATTTAAAACATACAATATAAAAACTTAAAGTGAAAATGAAAAAATGTAACATCAAAGGCCTGAGTGAAAGGAAAGGTCTTTGCCTTGTACCTAATGAAGGTGTCAGACATGCGTCCCTTGGGAGACCATTCCATTGGGCCACCACTGAAAAGGTCAATTCTTGTGTTGCCACCCTCAGAGTCTCCTGTGAAGGGGGCACACAAAGAAGGGGCTCACATGACATCTACTCAGGATGATGCCTTCTAACCCACATGGAGGAGGAATCAATTTTAAATGTGTTTATACATAGAATTTGTATAGAGTTTGAGAACTGATTGGGTGCTGCAGCGTGTGGTGGTGTCCAGGGATTTGGAGAATCGTTGGCTTCAGTTTTTGTTCTTGTCACACCCTGCACTATCTGCCAGTATTTGTTTTTCACAGATTTTAATATGGCAGGAAAACCTTAACAACTTTTGAACTGCCTCTCGGAACTTCAGCAAACCAATAAAAGCATGTGCTCTTTACAAGCCAGAATGAAGTGCATCAGTAGTTTCCCCCAAACTGGAAAGATATGTATGATATGCCCAGAGAAAAACTCAAGGAAAAACGTCCAAGTGTCAGTTTTCAGCATTTTTAAACTTCTTATATTTGTGCCAGCATTGATGTTAAAACCAGTAGTTTTGCTGGTGGTGAATGAGACAGAGTAGAACACAACTTGCTCGTTTGCAGATATACTAACTATACAATACTGACACAAAGATAAATGACTTTTATTATTAACTTGGCACACATGATTCTAGAGGACCTATAAAATGCAGATACTTTCTCTACCACAGAGCTCATTTACCCTCTCTTTTCTATAGTTGAAAAGTTTCTATTACAAACTCATCCATAGTATATGTATTTCTGAAGTTGGGGGTCACTGTTGTAACAACATAGAGGAATATTTCTATTGAACGATTAAAACAAAAACCCTGTCCATTGAAAATCATAGTTAAGGCTATCTCATGTTGGCCCAAGCACCACAAAGTCAGGAAACTGGAAGCTAAGGCTGATGCCTTAACAGATGACCAGCAGTTATGTTGTGAAACATCACCAAATGTACTTGTTTACAACTGACTTTCCATGCATCCACACTTTTCCTTGGTCCTCTATTGCCTTATGAAGCATCTGAGCATTACTGCATTGCTAGATGAATCCTCCTGTGAGCTTACCCATGCATGTTTGTTGCTTACATAACTAGCTGATAATGATCAGCAGATGATGGGAAGTGTAGTCCAACAATATCTGGAGGGCACCATGCTGTCTATTCTTGCAGCTGCTACTTGGATCTGAAGAAATCTCAACTCCAAGTATGACAATGAAGCCCTGACCAAGAACAAAACCCATCCATCTAAAACAGGTATCACCAACCTTTTCAAGTCCATGGGTGCATTTGGAGTTTTTGAATGATGTCATGGGCACCACTCCATCTTGTCACTTCTCTCTCTCCTCCTGCAGATCAACCCTCCACCAAGGAAACAGAGAGATAAGAAGCAGATGAATACTCACTTCACTTTCCCAAGGGATCTGGGTAGAAAATGGATCCATTATAATTAATCTGAGTCTCGAGAAGTGTACAGAGCTATAAGAGGAAGTGGGAAAGACTATTACTCTTCCAACTTTCCCTTTCAGCTCTTTGTACTTTTCAAATGAGAAAAAGCTAACCACCCTCACCACTTAATGACAAAAGGGACAATGAGCAGGGGTGGAGTGCTCAGAGCCTTGTAGCACCAGGGAAAGACCTCAAGGGTGCTATTGGGCCAAGCTGGTGACCCCTGATCTAAAATAAGAAACTTTACTGGGGTGCAGTCCCCATCCATCTTTCAATATCATTCGCCATTGTTGCAAAAAATATTTTTTACATCTGTTTGAAAGAGATTTGAAGTGGAAAAGATACCCCAGATGAATTATGTATGGCTATTCTGTAATACCCTTTAACATAGGGAAGCCAAGCATGTAGAGAACGGAATTGGATTGTCCCATGTACATGATATGAGGGGAGGGGAGAGAAACTGGCATGAGACAGTAATAATCAAATACCAATACTAACACAATAGCCAACAGTAGTTGGAATAATAGACAAGAATTCAACAATACATCTGTATTTTTGTACAGAGAGGTCCTTCCTCCAACTGAAAAAACAAAAATCTTCCTGGAGAAATTAAAAAGATATCAGTTTCCTTCCTGAGGCTCATTCATTCATACTGATTGCATCCTTTGGAATGTAAAGTAGTTGCAAATCTAGTTCACATAAGCTGTTAAATCTAATTTATGGATGTTTTGCATCACTGGAGGTAACGTAGCACAGTCAGAATACATCAGCCTAAGCATATTAGTGGATATAGGCTCTTCAGCTTAGCCCTATTTAGGCATTATTAGAACTAGGGTTAAATACCTTTTGCAGGGGTTTGAGGGCCAAACACCCCACCAGTGTCCACTTACCTGCTGGCTTCACTTCTCATCTTTGCACATTCAGCACAAATGTTTGAACCAAGTTTCTAAGTGGTTGCTCAGTGTTTCATTAAATCAGGCTTTTAGATAAAAAAAATATTTTTGCAATTTGTATTATCAGGCCTTAACTGATGTTATTGGTATTTCTTAATGAATATTTTACATTCTTTTATGTAAACTGCTTAGAGATTTTGGATGATTAAGCAGTATACAAATAAATAAATAAATTCCTATTTACAACTTTAGAAGAAGCAAGGAACTCCCTGCCCTGGGAAGAGTAAGCCAGGTGATACTTCTTTCCATTATAGGAAATGTCATGTTTGCTTTCTTTCAGTGTTCTGTGGATTTGGAATATCATCTCTTTCCTGCAATCGACAATTATTCTGATAATCCAGAGAATATATTCATATTGTTCTAAAAGAAAATAAAGGAGTTCAATATAAAAATTCCTTCATGGATTTAAAAAATTTTTTTTCATTAAACTGAAGTTTGCTTTCTTCTTTAATGCATCAAACATATCGTTAGATAAAGAGAAAGAACGATAATAAAATAAACTCAGCCCAAGCAGTTTGTTGTCTAATGACGCATTTGCTAGAACTTCAGCATGCATCAAAATTACTTCAGAAAGGATCAAGCCTTTTGTGACAGAAGGAGGCTTAACTCCAGAATTAAATGTGTCCAAGGTCTTCTCATGCTGTCAGGGCTAGAGGAGGTCATTACGGAATAATTTCATCCTGAGTTTTGCCCTGAATCCTCAGTGAAATCATAAATGATCTACCACTGAGCTATGACTATTCTTATATATATTCACAAGAGGATATTGCAAATGTTGTGTTCAATAGAAATATTCATCTATTTTTCATAAACCTTGAAACACAACATAGAAGGTGACAAGACTTGTGGAACAAAAAGTCTGAGAAAAAGCAGCAGAATATCCAGCATTTTGAGAACAGGAGTTGAAAGCTGTGGAGCCATGTAGAGTTTGGAGTTTTCCTGGAATAGCTCTTGATGGCAGGCTTCTCCATATTATGAATGTAATGTCCATCTTGGCTTTCCATGTGTGTTACCCTCAATCAATCAGCGGCTGTAAGGAACGTCATCTGATATGAGCAATCAATATGGCAAGATATGATACATTGTTGTTGTAGAGAGGAAAAGGCACAGTGTTGGAAGAATTCGACTAAAGTGGCCTAATGAACAGATTGTATGTTGGACCTCTCCCTTAACTCATAACTACCCTTATGAAACATAAGCCCTATTCGGACATTCTAGTCCCTCAGCTGATGGGAGAGCCAAGCATGTTAGTTGTGCCCCCCATAGCCATCCCTGACACTTTCCATGAGCTAGAAGGATAACTTCTGAACCCTACTCATGTAGGCTGTCTGCACAATTGACAATCCTGATCTTACACAAGTAGTGTCCGCTCCCCACTCAGCACTGAGTACTGTTGCACTCAGGTCTTGCCTGTGGGCTTCACTTCCCATAAGCATTTGGTTGGGCCCCATGAGAATGGGATGCTGGACTAGATGAGCCTTTGGCCTGATCCAGCATGGTTCTTCTTATGTTCCCACTGCAGATATTTTTCTTCAACTCATGGAGGGTGATGTGTATGATGACAGGGACAGAGCTAGCATTCTCATCTCCACTCTCCTTCATGTGATTCCAATCACATGGGGGGGTGGAATTAAGACAACAGAATCGGGTTTTAGTTTGTCCTTTACCATCCATCTCAAGCTGCTTTACCTGTCCTATTCCTCTTGCATCAGAGTTGAGGATGTAAACAAAACAACATAAAAAACAGCCCACCACCTTTTAATGTGTGTGTGTGTGGAGGACCTTCCAGGTGTTGTTGGACTCCAGCTCCCATCAGCCCCAGCTGTCATGGCCAATAGTCAGGGATCATGGCATTTGTAGTCCAACAACATTTGTAGGGCTACAGATTCCTCATCCCTGCACTCATCCAATATTCTGACCACCTAGGTAAAGGAAAAAGGATTAAGCAAAAGGTTCAAACCTGCAAACACTTCCCGAAAGGGCCAGTGCATGCCCCTGTTCTCAGGATAGCTCACTTTTATATAACTGCAGGGAAACAGGCCAATCCCAGTTGATTGGTTGGAATAGCAACAGCAGCATGCAACACTGATATAAGTAAAGGCTAGCTCTCTCTCCACCTGTTTTGGTTGGATACTTCCACTGGAGTAGTACTGATTATAATTAATGTGATCACATAGTTTTATTCCCTTTTTTGATGAAGCTCGCCACATGAATGACACTGAAACATCTATAAAAATATAACAAATTAGATGTGTCAAGCTGAATGATAATGGTCTGTATGTGAGAGAGATTGCAAGACAAGTTGTATTACCTGACTAATCTGTGTCTGGGATGTGCAATTGCGCACAACCAGTAAAAGTGCCTTAGCACCCAGAGATTTAACTGGCATGAAATGAGTGATGTAAATCTGGCCATAGAACATTTGTGCAAATAGCTATGCCAGCAAGCCTGCATTAGGTTTTATAGGAAAATGGCTCTCAGTTATTTCCAAGGTGAGATATATATATTTTACATGTTAAAACAAATATATCTGGAATAAAAAGTGTTTTAATCTATTTGCTTTTATATTGGTTGCATTCTGTTTTTATTGAGTTTTTTAGGTAATGATGATGATGATGATGATGATGATGGCAACAACAATAATTATTTTGGATGAATATTGGTTTATATATTATCTAAATATAATAATAAATACATGTGCATTTTATTCCCTTCAATATGCAATTGTCCTCTCAACAATAAGAAATAGGAGATATCAAAATAGTTTCATAGGGTTATATCTAATGGAGTCCTATGTGGAGCAGACTCACTGAAATTAATGGGCATGGCTGGATGAACTACATTAATTTTAATGGGTCTACTCTGAATAGGGCTTAGTTGGATACAACCCATACTGTATTCATGTGATAGCTGAGATCTGACAATCTTTATCCACTTAGAAAATGAAAAGTGAGCCAAATGGCAACCTTTGTCTTGGAACTGCCAACCAGAACAGTTGGAAACACACACCTATCCACCCATTCTGGAAATGCATAAATGAAGAAAGAGAACATGCACAGCCACTCCCTCAATATGCCCCAAGGCCATATCATTGGATGGTGGACATTCACTGTTGGATCTCCATGTAAGAGGAAAACCTGGGCAATTAGAATTCCCACTTGTGCATAGAAGTCCCCTTCACACTAGAGGCAGAAAGATCTGTCCTTACCATTGAAGAATGTCTGAATAGGGCTACATTTGACTTTCAGATGGGGATGGTAGCAAGTCAGTTTCGGTTATCTCTGTTCTACATTTTTCCAATCTTTTCCTAATCTTAAATTTAGTTCTTCACATTTCTTCAGCAATTAATAAGTTTTTTTTAAAAAATCTTCATGAAAATTCTTCAACATTTTAGTATCAATTTGTCCTAATTAACACATTTTTGTTTGCATTTTTGACTGACATACAGATTTTTGCAAACATATTTTCCTAGCATGATGCATGTTTGTATGTTATTTTCGCTAATATATTTATTTATTCATATATATTTTTTGTAAAAAATATTTGGCTGGAGAACTGCACTGAAAAATTCAGATAAGTCTGAATTTTGAATGATGGCTGGGTTTCAATTCTCATATTGTTTAGGAAAGTGCACATTTGATAGATTAGGCTTTAAATGCAAACTGAATTGAATTTGCCCCCCATCCCTACTTCACACTAGTATTAGGCATGAGCAGTGGGCCCACTGGCAACAGGGCCATGTTTAGAGGACATGATCTTGCTGTGTCCTCAAGCATTCACTGAATGCACAGGGGTGTGGGAGCATGAACACCCCATATGTTCATGCAGCACTGTAAGGATGCAATCCATCCTAATGTGGTACAGTGTCTTCATGCGATGAGATGGAAATACAGTTTAGTATATCCTTGTTCCCTCCCTTTCTGCCCTCAAGATTTGGAGGTCCATGCATGCCTCCCTATCCTCCTTCAGCCCTCCATTCTTCCTGGCTTCAAGTTACTCACCAGGTCCTAGGATGGAGCCCTGTGTTCATCATTTCATAGGTAGTCACTATACCTATACTAACTGTGCCCTAAATCTCTTACTTTTAAAATACATTTTAGTAATACAATTTTAACCACAAACATTAACAAAAATGATACATTAACCCCTCCCTCAGTAGTAACGACTGTGAAACCAGCAATTGCAGAAGGTTGCCTCCATATGCAGCATTTTATAGATGACTGGCACACCATAGATTAGCATTTCTTCCTTTCTTTTTCTTCTTTTTACTACTACTACTGTTGCTGCTGCTACTACTACTATACACACTGCACTGCAGAATTAAAACAAAATCTAATCATCAGGAATATGTCAATCAACTGCCATTTTCAGGTAGGTTAAAAGTGTGATTGTGTTCTGTTCACTGGTTATTGATGAGAGGACAGATAGCTGACATCCTGGCTTAGCAGCAATGATAATTCAAAACCCCCTGAAACAGGAAGTGTCATTTTGATAAGATACTTCCTGTTTTGGTTCCTGTAACTTCATTAGCATCAACCTTTCTAAGCAGGTATACACTGTCATAATGTTTTATTCCACTTTAACACACACACGTAACTAACTCAAGGAGTACAGGATATTGTCTGTATAATCACTAGAAAATTCCGTTCACATGAGATAACCAAAGAGCATTTACCATTTACATCAATTTATGCCCTGTAATTAAATGTTTAACCAGGTTCTCCAACACATCAAGGCTAACTGCATTTTATCATTAGTGATTGTAGTTTATTTCACTGGGAAAATAACCTGTTCTTTTTTGATGCTATCAATAACATTTATTATCTTATTTCCTCTGTATGTTGTTCCACTTCAAAGAGTGAAAAAATATACCGTCCTTCCTTTGGTTTTGGTTTTTATGAGTTTACCTCCTTGTAGCATTCAAGTATTTTTAAAAAATGAGTTCATTGAAATTCAGTCCAAAAAAGAATGTAATTTACTGCTGGTTGATAATAAGAGATCATCTGGCTTCAGCTAGACTTGGGTGGCTGTGTCTAATAAAACATTTGATGCAATCTTGATTAGACCACACAAAGCTCAGTATTTGAGAAACATCACATGTGATTTGGGCTTTTATATCACCCTAACCCTAGTGGCCCTTGCGCTGAATGAAATAATCAGTTTAAATGTATGTACTCTAATGATGTGTTTGTCGTGAAAACAGAGCCCACAATCCCTTCATCAATGTGACAAGGAAGAACAATTGATTTAATTTGTGGCTGGTTGCTAAATATGACTGTGGTGGGATGCTTTTAAGAGTTCCAATAATTGTGCAAAGCTATTTTATGCATAATTTGTGCATGCTATGGGTGATAAAGGCTGGGCATTGCCCTTGGCAGTTTTGTTGCTCTTTGTTTTCTGTTTTGAAAAGGAAATGAGTATCTTATTGACTTGAGCTGTGGAAAGCTGGTGAAGCTATGAAAAAAGGTATAGATTGGCCTACATCTGATGCAGCCCTACACCTTTTCTGAGCCAGGGTAGTACTAATACTTATATCTTAGCCCTATTAGCTTACATGAGGGTGGGATATTTTTATTGATTTATTCATTCAGACTTAGGCATAAGGAACCTGTGGCCCTCCAGATGATATTGGACTCTGGTTCCCACTCAGCATGGCCAGTGGTCAGAGAAGATAGGAGTTGTGGTCCAGCAACATTCTGAGTGTTCTCTACCACTGATTTAGATTGCAATCCACTCTTTCCCAAAGAGTTGGTGCAGAAAACAATGAACAGATCATTTTTTAAAAAGCAACCAAAATCAATTAAAACAGAATTAAACAATTAAACTCTTAATACAAGAGGGTAATTACGACTTGATAGACATAACTGAAACTTGGTGGGATGACTCCCATGACTGGAATACAGCAATCGAAGGATATAACTTGTTCAAAAAGAACAGAAGGAATAAAAAGGGAGGTGGAGTCGCGCTATATGTTAAAAATATATATCCCTGCAGAGAAATACAAGAAGATGAACTTGGTAGCTCCACTGGGAGTATCTGGATTAAAATTAATGGGGCAAGTAATAAAAGGAGTGTGGTACTTGGAGTCTACTACTGACCACCCAATCAAGGAGAAGACGAGAATGTAACTTTTGAAAAGCAAATTGCCAATGTTTCAAGGAGTCATGATGTAGTAGTAATGGGGGACTTCAATTATCCCAATATCTGTTGGGAGACAAATTCTGCCAAACATGGCCCCTCCAAGAAATTTCTGACTTGTGTTGGATATAACTTTCTCCTACAGAAAGTGGAGGAAGCAACCAGAGGATCAGCTATCCTGGACTTGATTCTAACCAACAGAGATGATTTGGTGGATGAAGTGGCAGTTACGGGACTTCTGGGGGAAAGTGATCACACCACACTTGAATTCTTGATTTTAACAGAAGCAAAAGCTGAGAGTAGCCATATGTGCACCCTGGACTTCAGGAAAGCTGATTTTAATAAACTGAGAACAATTGTAAGTACGGTTCCATGGCAAGCGACCCTAATGAGAAAAGGGGTTCAAGATGGGTGGGAGTTTCTAAAAAAGGAGATTCTAAAAGCACAATGGCAAGCAATTCCAACAAGGAAAAAAGGGGGGAAACATCAGAAGAAGCCAATGTGGCTTCACAAAAAGGTTAGTGATGACCTGAAAACAAAAAAGGACACATACAGGAAGTGGAAAGAAGACCAGGCCAGAAAGGAAGAGTACAGGCAGGTATCACGGAATTACAGGGATGGCGTTAGGAAGGCGAAAACTGAGAACAAGCTAGTGAGAGATGCTAAAAGCAACAAAAAAGCTTTCTTCAGGTATGTCCATAGTAAAAGACAGAGAAAAGAAATGGTGGCACAGCTACTCAGTGAGGATGGCAAAATGATAACAGATGACAAAGAAAAGGCAGAAGGCCTCAATTCCTACTTTGGCTCAGTCTTCTCCCAAAAAAGGGTCTATGGCCCTCCTGGGAAACATGAAGTAGAAGGGGCAGGGTTGGAGCTTGAGACTGATAGACAAACAGTCAAGGAATACCTAATCACTTTGAATGAGTTCAAATCAGCAGGGCCTGATAAACGGCATCCTAGAGTATTGAAGGAACTGGCTGAAGAACTCTCAGGACCACTGTCTATTATCTTTGCGAAATCATGGAGGACTGGTGAAGTGCCGGATGATTGGAGGAGAGCTAATGTTGTCCCTATCTTCAAAAAGGGCAAAAAGGAGGAGCCGGGGAACTACAGACCAGTCAGCCTAACATCAGTCCCTGGAAAAACTCTGGAGCAGATTATAAAGCAGTCAAAGTGTAAGTACCTTGAAAGCAATGCAGTGATGACTAGGAGCCAACATGGATTTAAGAAGAACAAATCCTACCAAACTAATCTTATCTCATTTTTTGATCGGGTAACCTCCCTTGTAGACTGTGAGAATGCTGTGGACACAATATATCTCAACTTCAGCAGAGCTTTCAACAAAGTGCCCCATGATATTCTGATTAGCAAGATAGCTAAATGTAGGCTGGATGGAACAACTATCAGGTGGATCCACAGTTGGCTCCAGAATCATACTCAAAGAGTGCTTATCAATGGTTCTTTCTCAAACTGGGCAGAAGTAACGAGTGGGGTACCACAGGGCTCAGTCCTGGACCCAGTGCTCTTTAACATTTTTATTAACGACTTGGATAAGGAGGTACAAAGCATGCTTATCAAATTTTCCGATGATACAAAATTGGGGGGCACAGCTAATACCGTGGAAGACAAACAAAATTCAAAGGGACCTTGATAGGCTGGAGCATTGGGCTGAAAACAACAGAATGGAATTCAACAGGAATAATGCTAAGTTCTACACTTAGGAAAAAGAAACCAAATGCACAGTTATAAGATAGGGATACTTGGCTCAGCAATACGACATGTGAGAAGGATCTTGGAATTGTCGTTGATCACAAGCTGAATATGAGCCAACAGTGCGATGTGGTTGCAAAAAAGGCAAACACTATATTAGGCTGCATTAACAGAAGTATAGTTTCCAAATCACGTGAAGTATTAGTTTTCCTCTATTCAGCACTGGTTAGGCCTCTCTTGAATACTGCATCCATTTCTGGT
The DNA here is from genome assembly GCF_030035675.1 of Rhineura floridana. Classification (NCBI taxonomy): domain Eukaryota; kingdom Metazoa; phylum Chordata; class Lepidosauria; order Squamata; family Rhineuridae; genus Rhineura; species Rhineura floridana. The sequence goes on from NC_084489.1 coordinate 49,715,577, forward strand.
CTCTGCACTTCAAGAAGGATGCAGACAAACTGGAACAGATTCAGAGGAGGGCAACGAGGATGATCAGGGGACTGGAAACAAAGCCCTGTGAGGAGAGACTGAAAGAACTGGGCATGTTTAGCCTGGAGAAGGAAGATTGAGGGGAGATATGATAGCACTCTTCAAGTACATGAAAGGTTGTCACACAGAGGAGGGCTGGGATCTCTTTTTGATCGTCCCAGAGTGCAGGACATGGAATAATGGGCTCAAGTTGCAGGAAGCCAGATTTTGACTGGACATCAGGAAAAACTTCCTGTTAGAGCTATACAACAATGGAATCAATTACCTAGAGAGGTAGTGGGCTCTCTGACACTGGAGGCATTCAAGAAGCAGCTGGACAGCCACCAGTCAGAAATGCTTTGATTTGGATTCCTGCATTGAGCAGGGAGTTGGACTTGATGGCCTTATAGGCCCCTTCCAACTCTACTATTCTATGATTCTAAGCATATACTTGCTTACTCAGAACTAAATCTCAATAAGATCAAGTGTGTTTGCAACTTTAAACAGGATAGAATTCTAAAATTAGTGGTATTACAAACAACTTTATTAATATACAATATTAATGTTAATATTCAGTTAATGTTCAGTTTGTGTGAAGGTATTATGCTTTGCCATACATTCTTTACTTACCTATTCTTCACACTAATGTGCTTGATGTGGTGTTGCTGGTTTTCTGTTGTTTCTTTTTATTTGTATAATTTATGGTAAAATTCAATAAAAATGATTTTTAAAAAACTTTGTGGTATATTTTAAATGCCCATTAAACACTAACTTGTTTGTTCAGGCATTTTTAGACTGCACTGCTCAGTATTTTGATTTAGCATTTTGATTTGGGATTTTAAATCATCCGTATTATTTTCATCTTATTTCTATTCTGGTCTTGATTTTATGATTTTGTCTTTGTAAACTCTCTCTTAAAGTGGCTATAAATTGTTAAATCTTGAGCTCAAAAATTTCCCCTTGTAAACTTGTTTCCAGTTCATGAGAGAAAAAATATGGGGGTCCCTGTAATGTTTCCCATCAGGTATGTAAGCAGCTTGTGGGAGAGGGGGTCAAACAGCTTGGGATAAGCAAATGATTTTAATTGGGAGAATGAAAAAGGATTAAAACATTTCTTAATTATGAGAATTTGTAGCCTCCCTTCAACTAGAATGATCAAGGCTGCTTACAATAAAAATGATTTAAGGCACAATAAAATATTCTAAGCTAAAGGCAGCAAATGATTGGTCAGAGCTGATGGGAGTTGTAGTCCAACAGCATCTGGAAGGGACCACATTGACTACCATTGTACTACACGTTACTTTCAGTTGTATATTTCTTTCCCTTGATTCCTCTCCCTGCATTTTTCCTCCTTGAAAAGCACCCTCAGAGACTGCCATGGGAGTAGAAGGGTGGCAAGCAATGCAATGCCTGCCTGTACAATGACATCTTAATCAGAAGACACATCTGGAGGACACCTCGTTGGCTACCCCTGATGTAATATCTTCTTTCTGGTTGAGGATGACTGAAAGTATGTGTGAAAACAAAAGTGGAAACTTTCACTGGATTGCTCCCATTACTTTTGGTAGGCCCGTCTCAGAGGAATTGCTGTAAGGAATTTTCTGTGAATCTCAAATCATTTTAGAACACAGTCAGTCTATTCTACCTCTAGTCGTATATAATTAGTCACTGGTAACAATTTTGGGGCTCACATAGGGAAACACATCCCTACCTCTTTCAAAAGACACATCCAGCTAGCTCAAAGAGGCCTGAATGAGCATCACAGGTCAGATGGACATCTGCATCCAGATGTGAATTTTCATCCACATCAGCAATACGTGCAGAAGTCTCCTTCCAACAAGTCAATACTTTGCTGTGATGAGGTAAGTGGGGTTTCTTCAGATGAAGGGATTTGAGGCTGGCTGTGTCCATCTTTTAAAATTATTGACAGCAGCTGGTGAAATGCTGTGTGGGAAGGTAAGAGATCACTGCCTCTGTGTGCCCCATGAGGAGAAAAGGGAACGAATGCCCTTACTGGCATACCATGGGGATGTGTGGGCATGTGGGGATGCTAGATCAGCACCATGCAGAGCCACAGATGCTTGTGCACCTATACAGTGCAGGTCTAGCAGCACCCACACCTCTATTGCCTCTTTGCAACTTCTGTTAGTGAGAGTGCCATGTCCCTCTCTTTTTTGGTCATTACTGACAAAAAGTGGTTCTTCTGTCCCATAAAGGGAAAGATTTAGCTCAGTGAAAGAGAATATGCTTTGCATGCAGAAGGTACCCGGTTCAATCCCTGGCATCTCCAGGTAGGGCAAGGAAACACCATTGTCTGAAACCCTGGAGACTCACACTGTTAAGTCAGTACTGAACTAGATAGGCCAATGGTTTGCCTTGGACTAAGGCAGCATCCCATGTTCCCATCACTTCACCAGCTACCATATAAGTCAGTAGTTTTTCAGATATACCAGAGAAATCAACAGAAGGTTTTAAAGTGCATCTTCTTAGATCTCTTCATTCTAATTTGAGAAAGTTCCAGCACTCAGTGGTTGAGCACCTGCTTTGCATGCAGAAGGTCCCAGGTTCAATCCCCAATGTCTCCAGCTAGGGCTGGAAAGGACCCCTGTCTGAAACCCAGGAGAATTGCTGCTAGTTAGTGTAGAGGACTCTATAGCAACCTTTGGGGCCCATGGGTACATTTGATAACTGGAAAAACTGTTATGGGCATCACTGCAACCAAGCACACAATACAACCTATTCTATTGGCTATAACAGAAAGCTGCTTTTAAACCTAATTACAGTCAGGGGAGGATATCATGCAGGGACATAAGAAGGACTTTGTGGGCACATATGTGCCTGTATGTGCCATGTTGGTGATCTCTGGTGAAGGCAATACTGAGCTAGATGGACCAATGGTTTGATTCAGTGTAAGGCAGCTTCCTATGTTCCTAATTTCCAATTACTTTGCAAATGAATTGCATAAATGGACGAATTTGATCGCTAAAGGTCATTAATTAGATTTATATTAATTAATTCAATTTATATTAAAGTGCTTCAGCTGGAAATGTGTTTTGTTTGTTTTTTTCAACAGCTTTGCAAAAGAAATTAATTGTTAGTTGCATCCAGGTCTCAAGAGAATTTGTTGTTTGACCTTGATCCGCTCAGTGAAAAAGTCACTGCTGTATCGAACAGGCTTGCAATTCCTTGTCTTTACACGTAGGGATTGAGATGTTGCCACATGCCACAGCATCTCAAAAGCATCTGCAAAACACATTTTTACTTCAGGAACAGGTAGCTTTAGTAGTACAAGACTGAGGCAAATTTGAAAGCTGATAGGAGAAGTTCTGTGAGCCTGCTCTGCCTTCACTGTGTGTAACAGCAGTGAAATATTATTATTCAGAAAAGCTTGTCTATGGAATTCAAATTTCCTTGCGTCCTGGCAACAACAGGAGATTCATGCTGAAATGTGACATTGTTTGTGACACTGGATGTAGCAGCCTAATGAAAGGGTTTGTAAACAGATTTAATATCAGGATTTAGTATGTAAACATGAAGAACTCTGTTGTACCTGTTAGGCCAGAGCCAAAAGAGGAAGGATGGATGAGGTCTGCTACAGATCAGAGATCAACTCATATCTCATTTCTGCCACGACATCACTAGGTGGCCTTACATAAGCCTGTCTCATTCTGTTACATACACACACAACATGGGGTTAATAATAAATGACCTACCTTACAGCAGCCTTCCCCAACCCAGTGCTCTCCAGATGTATTGTATTGTAAATATTGTAAATTGTAAAGTAGCCCTAACAGTGGTAATGGTAGTGGTCAAAACAGGAGAGCATTAGGGTAGTAGTGCTCTGTGTGAAATGATGTAAGAAAAAATTCAGGCCCCTGCCCTGAGGAGCTTCCAATCTAACTGTTGTGCCTGGGGCAGGGGGGGAGTGGAAACAGAGAGAGGGGCAGGAAGGTAGACAGATACAAGGTAATAATTAACAAGCGTGACATTTAACAATAAGTTACAGCCCTGCCCTCAAATAGGAGTGGTGCAGTTCAGCCAGCCATGCATTTATCCAGGATGCTATAAACAGGGCCGGCACCAGGGGATGGCTAGGTCGGGCCCTGGTCAAGGGCCCCTCCTTACGGTGGGCGGGTAGCACTTCCTTCTGTGATCCATGGCAGCATCGGCTGCAGCGGATCATGAGAGGGAGCTCCCAGACACCCCCCTACTGCCACGCAGGCCCCACCTACCTCTCCCTTGACGTAAATGCTGGTTGCGCTGTGAGTGCAAGCCTGCCATCAACCAAGATGGTAGCCAAGGTTTCCCTAAGGGGCTGATTCCCCTTCTGCCATCTTGGTTTATTTATTTATTTCATTTATTTATACCCCGCCTTTCTTTCCATGATAGAAACCCAAGGTGGCTTACATATGGTTCCCAGGCGGTCTCCCATCCAGTCACTGACCACACCTGACCCTGCTTAGCTTCAGTAGGGAACTGGCCTCATGTGCCTTCAGACCATAGCCTGGTCAACCAAGATGGCAGCGAAGGCATCACCCCTTAGGGAAGTTTTGGCTGCATTTTAAAGTTTGACAGAAATATCTGTGGGGCATAAGTACATTCTTAAACTGCAAGTTTTTTTGCCTATTAGTGAATTTTTCTGCTTTTTAATCCAGCAGGTAAGAAATGGGATCCTGTGCAAGTTTGCTGAGAATCAGTGGGATTTACTCCCCTGCAGGTGAAACTGACCACAGGGGATGGAGAGGGGGGGAGGGGGAGGAGGAGGAGGGAGGAAAGAAAGGGCAGAGGGGAGGAGGGGGATGGGAGCAGGCAGGAGGGCAGGGGAGAAGGACAGGTTTGATCATTTGCATGTTCTGGGGTCTTTTCATGCTGTATTCTTAATTTGCGGCCGATGGGTGAAATAAAACACAGACAACAGCAATTATGGTTGAAACAAAGGTCCACTTTATTAAAATATAACAAAACCCATTACAGCGACCTGCAGAGGGAAAACCTAGGTACGGGAACTAAACCTTAGGCAAGCAGCTTGCCCAACAGCTTTCGGGTGACCAGCCCCTGCTGGGGCAAAGGGCAAGCCCCTTTTGCTTACCCCTTGCCCCAGCCACAACTTGTAGGTGAGTAAGGGGGCCTTCCCATGTCACTGTCCCCTGGGGCCATAGAACCCTCGGGTGGATGAGGCAAGTTGGCCCCAAATACAGCCCATATCCTGCCCTCAGGCTGTAAAACCCTGAGAGACAGGCCTCCAGAACCACCAATCACCTCCAAAGGTGCCTAAGGGGGGCCCCTAGCTGATCTTTACCTAATTCCCTACCCATACCTTCCTGCTACAAAAGGGGGACAAATCTCTATTTAGTCCCCCTTTACCCCACTGCTGAGAAGCACCTCTTGCAGACACCTCTGCAGGTCCCCCAAGATAAGTCATTACCTGCATCTGACAGGTGAACGCCATTGGCCCTTTATAGTTCAACCTTTCAAATGCTGTATGTGGGGATGCTAATACCAAATCCCCCATGCCCAAGAAGAGCCAACCGAATCCTCCGGTTGACCTTCCTCCTTGTTTGATCAATCCCCCATGGGTCCCTTGCACCACACCTCACCCTGTGTGGGAGCATGTCTGACCACAGCAGACATGCCAAAGGCCATCATTGCCTTGTCAACTGCATGTCCTCACATGTGTGCATCAGAGGACCTTGCCTCAGGTAACCGAGGTCATTCCCACCCAGGGGAATGACCACCACCTGCAGCACCGTCCATACTGAAACTTGCTGGAACAGAGTGGGTAGGAGCCCGTCTCAACTCATTCCTCTCTGGCCACGCACTGCCTGCAGCCCCTCGACTGAGGCCCAACTGTGAGCCCATGCTCGTATATTAGGATGCGCCTCTGCTCTGTCCCCCGTCCTGCAACCTGTCAAAACAATTACACTTATTAGGCATTCGAATTCCCAGGCCTTCCAAAAGGGGCAAATATAGCCCTTATAAGTACCAGAGGACCAGTGTCCAAAGGCCTGCACCCTTGTCTGGGAAAGCCCAATACCTGCTGCCGCAAAAGCAACTCCAATTCTAAAAGATGGGATTCCAGAATCTGAGGGGTCATGCCCTAGCCCCTGCAAGGCCCGCTTTGTGAGCACCCAAACAGGTATTTTGTGAAGAGATCCTCACTTGCATGGGTGAATGAATACCCTTCTGTGTCAGGCAGGTAAATCCACTACCTTGTAGGCAACCAAAGTCTGGAGGAGCATGACCCGAAAAAACCCCATGGGGTCCACCCCAAGGCCTTGTGATGCTAAACCACACTTTATGTGGGGAGATCCCTTCTCATGAATATCAGACAACCATGCCTGCAGCCTAAATTATCCAATAGCACTATGATGCCCTCACAGTGCAGGTGTCCAGTCCTAGGGCAGGAGAAATGATGGTGTGACCCTTGCGCCACTGGTCTGCCTGAAAACAACATCAGACACAGGTTCATAGGAAAAAGTCTGACCTGGCCTCAGCAACCCCTACCCCCTCCAATATGCCCCAAATTAGTGTGAGGACCGCTGCATACAACTGCTGAACTTCAAAGCGTGAGGACCACTAGGCACCTCCCGAACTAATATTCCCAGGGGGATGAGAATCAGGGGTATGAGGGTGTTTCCCCGCCCAGCCGGGCAGCCCATGCCATATCCCAGAGTTTTCCACATGGTCCTGAAAGCCCTCTGCCTTGGCTTGAAAGGAACAATTCCGCCCACATACCCCGTAGCATACAGACAGATGGGCTTTTATTTCTACCATCCAAGGGAATTCCAACGTGCAGTTCACAGGAATAGGCCACCGTCGCACAGCCCATGCGGCCCTCTGAGAATCCCCCCCCCTGCATTCTGATAGCTGGCGATCATGCAGGGCAACATATAAGCTTATGGCCATCCACAAGGGGCCTAACCCCAGTGTCCTTAAATAAGGGAGTTACAAAACCTGGCCCGTTGGCCCTGAAATTTTTCTGCCCATGAGTTGACCTCCAACACCGGAAAGAGGTAATGAAAGGTGAAATCCCTAACTAACCCCTCCCAAATCCAGTCCTGTAGCCGCAGGACAAAGGCCACACAGTCAGGTCGGCGCTTAGGCAGCCATAACCCTGAACCTATAGTAAGGCTGTGAAAGCCTTGCCATGGCGTCATAACCCACCTTAAAAAGAACTTTAACACCTGGAGGGCAAAAAGGAAACACTTCATGGTCCTTACAAACTCCAGGATCCTGATCTGCAACATTTCAATCTTGTTCCTAGAAAGCCTACAACCCTTGGCCCCAGAGTCAATCTTGATACCAAGAAAGGAGAACTCTAGGGCATGATTCTCTATATTCTCCTCTGTGAAGGGAATCCCCAGTTACGTAGCCATATTATAAACTGTGACCTCAGGTGCGGACATGCACCCAAATCTGCCATACCTATGAACAGCCAATCACACAGATAGTGCTTCACTGCGTCTGATCCCAGTTATTTCCTGACTGTCCCCTCCCAAGGAGCTGAAGCACTCCACACAAGAAATAGCAGTCCATAGGTAATGCCCTAGCCGTACATAGGTAATGTTCTGTGATGGAAAATGCATAAGGCATCTCTGCCACAGGCACGCACCATGGTGAATGAAGTGTAGCGCCCTGTTTCCAAACTATCTGGCATGAACCTATTACTGCCTGACCCCTTAAATAAGACTGGTGGTGAATCAGGTGTAATTCGCACGCTGCCTCTTAGGGCCCTACACCAACTGGTGCATCCAGGAAGGGGCAATCAAAAAGAGAAGGTCAAAGACCAAGATGCTGGAAAGTGGGAACTTTTATTTTTGATAAAACCCAACGCGTTTCAGCCTGTTATCTACAGGCCTTCGTCAGGGGATAATAGATTGTAAGATTAAAAGATGAGCAAATCGCTTTCTGTACTGTACCAATATCAAACGTTTGGAGACCACCGGAGGAGGAATAGAGGGGGAATCTTTGCATTGATGGAATGCATTAGTGGGATACCACCCCAGGATGCTGGATGAGATAGGCCTTTGTTTTATTCTGCAGGACTCTTTCATTCTCTTTATGTGATATATGAAGCAGTCCTAAAACGTCTGCGGAGCTGGTAATGGGATATATACTGCTATTGGGTCCACAAAAACGCTACAGGTTATGCACAGAAAGGATATATAATAGGCATCAAACCTCATTCACATTGTGTCTCAAGTGTATGCATTATTTGATATCTAGAGAAGATAGGAAACCCCCCTGCCAATTCAGGAAATTTAAACATATTAAAGCTATATTTGGGGGAAAGCAAATTCTACTTGAACAATCAATTTACCACAATATGTGATTAGTTCTGTTTCATAAAATGGCTTTTAAAAAATTACCAATTCTGCAATGTTAGACATCGATTGAGCTGGTGAGCCAGCTTTATAGCTTGAATACATGCATTCACTGGAGAGACAATTACTTTGGTGTGGAACCCTCCATAGCCAAATGGAAGCGTGCCACCAAAGCATTTACACAGTTGCGCTTTCTGTAACACAGTCATTCATGTAAATGGGCTTTTCCTTACAGTTTTATTGTACAGGCGGCATGCTCGTATCAATAAATAATTTCTGAAGTAGATTGTGGATTTGCAGCATTTGGGGAAGCAGTTCACTCAAGAAGCTGAATTCTGAGGACTGTTAGGCTGCAGTCTTGTACCTGCTTACCTGGAAGAAAGCCCAACTGAGCTCAGTGAGACATACCTCTGAATAGACTTGTATATGGGAATGGGCTAAGCAGCTAATTCTATCCCGTTTCAGTCTCATTGGTGCTCATTTATTTATTTGTTCATGCTTGTATCCCACCACACCATTAGCTTTTTGTGGGTGGGTAATGTGGTCTATTGTCTAAAGCAGCCTTTCCCAACCAGTGTGCCTCCAGATGTTGTTGGACCACAACTCCCATCAGCCTCAGACAGCATTGCTAATGGTCAGGAAAGATGGAAATTGTGGTCCAACAACATCTGGAGGCACACTGGTTGGGAAAGGCTGGTCTAAAGGGAAAATGAATCCATCCAGTGCTTGATTTCTAGACTCTTTCTGAACATCTGTCAACTAGTGTCCCATTCTGTTCATTCTGTCTCATTGTACACATTCTGTGTACATTTCTACTTTTTATGTCAAATGCACACTTTAAAATTTTCTTGTCTGCATTTTGTACACATCCTTAAAATAAGATATACATGTCTATTAACACTTTTTTGTGCACTGGAAGTGCAGTTTGCAAAATTTGGAGAAGTGCGCAGTCTGACTGGGACTTGCATTCTGATCTGCAAGCAAGCAAGTTTGGGAGAATTGCGTTGGTCCTCTGCAAGAAAACAGGCCAAACAAATTTCTATTTTGTCTCTGCATGTATAGCAGGAGTGGGGAACTTGTGGCCCTCCAGATGTTGCTGGACTACAACTCCCAATAGCCCATATTGGTGGGGATGGATGAGAGATGAAGTGTAGTTCAGCAACATCTGGACTCCCAAAGTTCCCCACTCCGATGTATAGGATTGCCCTGTTAATCTGTTACAAAACTGATAAAAAGTAGTGACAGAGGGGATGACTTGATTTTGCTCTAAAACTGCAGGCACTGGGTGGTCTAATTCAAGCAGAACATAGTTACCAGGCAAAGAACACCAACCTAGTGACAAACCATGCAAGTCATCTGCTATTTTGTCAGACAGGAGAGCTTCCCCACCATGTTGTTGAAGAAGCTCATCTCTGCTTTGACAATTTGGGGTTCCAGGCCATTAGTTTCCATTTGATTCTATAGCAACGAAATAAGAGAAAATTAATTATAGGAGATGCTGGAAACCATGCGGTGGAATTAAAAATCCCAGCATTCTCATTTAATGCCCAAGAAACAAATTATGCTATTACGGTAGAACAGCTATTTCAACCTCCCTTGAACGTTTATAGATTTTGAAAAAAGAGGTAGAACGTATATGTTGTAAAATGAAGAAAAATCCATGGATTTGGAATATTGCAAGAGCAGAACTCCAAGAATCATCTCTGTGAGATCTGTGGTGCATAAATATACATTAATTAATAAATTCAGTAATTTATTTCCCCCAGATACTCATATTCTAAAGATAATTTTGTGGTAGATTCATGTTACAGTTAGCTTAATACCTAGTTGTCCCTAAAGGCATGCTTCACAGCGGTGATGGAAATATGGCTAATGTCTTGCTGCTCCAAAAGTGTTTAAAAGCTGAAAGCATTGACTTCTATATCACAATAATGTGCCAAATAAGATTTGTTATATGCATTCCAGTTACTATCTCTTTACTAAATACACTACTCATTTTCTTACTGTTGCTGATGTGTATGGTTTTGTGGTTCCCGAACTGTGGAATGGTGTCCCCGATGAGGTGCGCCTGGCGCCGACGCTGCTATCTTTTCGGCGCCAGGTGAAAACCTTTTTATATCCCCAGGCATTTTAAAGTGTATTTTTACAGTATTTTATTACTATGTTGTATTCTGGATGTTGTTTGGTTCTCGTATTGTTTGTGTGTTTTTGTTTTTTGAGTTATTATATTTATTGTATTTATATATTGTGTCTGCTTTTACCTTTTATGTACACCGCCCAGAGAGCCTTCGGGCTTAGGGCGGTATATAAATAAAATAAAATAAAATAAAATAAAATAAACCCTCTTCAGGCACTGAGCCTGAACATGCAAGGGGAAAATGTGAGTAGGGATCCTGGCGTACACACACCACCCCCAACATCCTGTGTACACTGGTGAACACACTGCACCCCACCCTTCCTGTGGGAAGGTCTAATGGGGGCTTCTAAGCACATTTGATGGAACATGCCTTTGAATACTTTTGTAATCAGTGTTCTAAGTGTGTTCTTGAAAGTCCCTTCAGACCTTTTACCCTCAATATGTCCCCTATACTTTTTTTTTTTTTGCTCTTGTTTGTTCAGACTGAATGTCTGAATAGGGCAAATGTGCATTTAGCATTGCACCCATTGTCTGGAATGCATCACTTCTGCATATTCTTTAAATGGTATAAAATAACAGAAAGGAGCAATTTCAATTTAAATTATAGACACGGGAAATGCAAAATGTTGACAACAAGAAGTCAATATTAACATCCTTTGTGATATTGAATTGAGAATGATCTATGCGGCCCTTTTGAATAATGGAAATATTTGAGAATCTACACTGTGTACTTCATAATTCAGCATATGCCCAAATTGCATTAAGGGTTTTTTTTTTCCAAAAGGAAAAGCTGCAGGGTGCTTTTGTTGTTGGAATAAAAGGGAAGGGCCATAGCTCATTAGCAGAGCATTTGCTTTGCATGCAGAAGGTTTCAAGTTCAATCCTTGGCATCTCCAGCCAGGGCTGGGAAAAGATCCCTGCCTAAAACCTTGGAGAGCCACTGCCAGTTGGTGTAGACAACACGAGACTAGATGGACTGATCTAGATGGACCAAGGGTCTGACTCAGTATAAGGCAGCTTCCTTTGTTCCTGTGTTCTGTTATTGTTGTTGCTGTTTGGCAGTCATATTCAGAAGCCCACAACTCTTGGCTTGATAGGCAGCCAAGAGTTCTGTTGGCTAGCCATCAACTAGTCCAATGGCTATGTACTAGTCATGTTAGCTGTATATCGGAGATGGTATGCCTCTGAATTCTAGTTGCTGGGAATCAACAAGTGGGGAGATTGCTGTTGCACTCATGCCCTTCTTGTAGGCTTCTCATAGATACCTGGTTGGCCACCATGAGAACAGGATGCTGGACTAGATGGGTCATTGCTCTGACTCAGCAGGGCTCTTCTTATGTTCTGTTGCTGTTAAAATTGACCTCTCCCAATGCATAGAAGGCTGACTTTGTGCTGACTTCAGAGATACACAGAAAGCAATTAATCTTCTCTGCTTTCCAAAGGACTCTGAGATGAGGGATGAGACCCCGCCCTTATCCTGAACATAGAGAAAGGAGAGGGCTCTCCCTAAACCTAATCTGATTTTGGAGCACTCCAAAAGTAGCAAGACTTGGTGTTTTCCAGCTCTGCGTGATCTGTGGAGCAGGACAGTGCCCTTCTTTGAAGCCTCATAAGTGCAGGAACACTCCCTAATATTGCACTGAGTTTGTATCACCAGACCAAAGCATCTGTTCTCTTGTAGCAAGCCCATTTGTTGACCTCTGGTCATAGAAAGCGATGATCCATGGACTGTAATATTAAAATTACATCTGCAATAATGTGTCATTGGAATGTCTTCCCACCAGTTTTATTAGCCAATATAATTTATTTAGGATGTTTTATACAGCAAATATGCAGTATTTGCATACTATATATTATCTAGGCCCTTGGGGGAATAGCTATACCTGCTTGATTTACAACACATTAGGAGCTAATGTGCTAATAAGATATCCTTCTAACTTGAAATGTTCAAAAATGAATTACTCCATTTCGAAGATATAATAGGGGAAAGTGCTACATTTTCCATACAATAATATGAGAAAGGTATGGAGAAAAGTTTAAATGGATATTCACGATGAAATACACACCATTAATTGCTGAGATTTCTATAAAGGGTAGGTTGAAGGAGTTACGTTGATTTTTGCATATTTAAGGAAACATTCTAGAGAGAAATGACGTTCCTATCTGATTTCTTTGCGTTGTGGAGTCCTCCAGACTGTCAGAATTTTGTGGGAGGGATTCAAGTGCATATTGGAAATTTAGATTAGCACGATTAAAGTGTATTAAAGTGCTTTGTTGCCCTATAAAAACAAGACCATTTTTTAAAAAACCAAACAGACCTTTTGCGGTTAGCAAAGTAAAGGGGAAATGCATTGAAAAATGTGGGATGAACAAAGATTAACATGAAGACACGAATGCTCCACAAACAAATTAAGACTGAATGTGCACTGTTGTATAACCTCCCCACAAACAAATCAGAAAGAATACTCAAAGGTTGGACATAGTCTAACCTCTGCGTTAACTTTGTACAAACAAATCAGGATAAATTCTCAATAAACAGGTCATCTAGAACTTCCCAGGAGGATTCCTACGCCTGTGCAGCCTCTGAGACAACCTCCGTCTTGGATGAAACTTATCCAGTTTTAAATTCAGTCAGAAGGGTCTTTTCTGACTGGGGATAATTTCTTCTGGATAAGGAAGAAACGTGAGATCCACCACATAGTTTTGTTTTGATTGTTGGAGTCTGGAATTCGTCAGAATTGTCTGTCTTCCAGCAGTTCAGACAGAGCGTGGATTTTTATGCTAGCTCAGCTGGATAAGTGACCGTTTTTTTTTTAACGGACTAACAGGCAAACATCCATTCTCCTGTCTACATTTATCATTTTCTTATCTATACAGCTAAAGAGATTTGTCAAAGTAACGGCAATTAAGATAACCTAGGTGAGGTAAGACTTTCCTTTTTTATTTACGGAACTAAGGGGGAAGAAAATATAAATAGCTTATCTTTTTTTTATTGCAAAAAGCTGACATGGAAAATTGCATTTTAAAGATTACAACGAATGAGAGATTTCTGATTGGAAGAGATAAGAAATCTTTTTGATTTATAAGATTTTTGTGTAATATATGTAAGGGACTATTTTTCCTGATCTACTTTTTTTTTTGACGAATCTGCTCATTCTCTCTGCTACTAGTTGTTTGGACGCTGTGAACTAAGAGCTGTTTTTGCACTTTTGGGCATTTTAGAGATAAGGCTGTCTAGCGTGTGACGTTAGTTGGTTGGAAAGATTAACTCCTTTGTAACTGGATAAAGAAATAAACTGCTCTTTGCTTGGGACATTGAAAATTGAAGGAGTTTTGTTCTTTTGGTTTTAAGAATGACAATTAAGAAGATCATGGATGTACAAGAAGGGACTCTATTTCTAGACATGCTTCAGAAAATAATGAATGGGTTTAACTCAATAAAACAAGAACTGAGAAATAATAGACAAGCGTGGAGAATTGAATTTCACGAAATGAGACAGGAGCTGAAAGAAACTCAGGATTCTATGAGAAAGGAGAATAAAGATAGATCTGGAAAACAAAAAAAGGATGAAAGAGAAATTAAAGGCAAGGTTCAATCTATGGAGATTGGCTTAAATATGGACATGAAAAAAGATTTGGATTTCCTGGCTGTGACGGATCCTGGAGATAAATATTACAGTTTGGAATTCAGCGCTGTCCCTGAAGGAATTGAAGAGATTGAAGATAAAGATATTATCGGTTCAAAAAAATTCCTGGACTGGAAGGATTTGATGGAACTCGAAATGGAGAAAGATAACAGAATTAATCCGTTTTGTGTCAATGGAAAAACCTTCAAGAGATGTACTAGTGTATCATGTGGAAAAGAGGAACACAGATGCGGCTTTGCAACAATACTTCAGTGTTACGTTTGGATTTGATGGTAAGAAAATATCTGTGATGGAGGAAATTCCTATCAGACTTTTATTATATGACTATGACAGCAAGATTTTTGGGTGCGTAAAGATGGAAGATGGAAGATGGACCCAATATGGATAATGACAGAAGAGCGATTTGAAATTACTGGACTTAGTAGATTTGATGAGTTGGATTAATTGGTATGTTTATTTAGAAGAAAAAATTGATTGACATATATCTCAAGAATTGGAAATTTCTCTTTGACTTTTTGTGGAATATTAAAATGATATGATGTTAATGAGATTTGAAACCAACTAAGATAACTGCTGGAGGAAGGTGATTTTATAATCTATTAAGAGATAGGTTTGTTATATATTATAGATTTATAGCTGAACTATGACAAATCGGAAGTCAATATTTTTATATATATGTAATTTTTTTCTTTTTGTATTGTATTAGTTATTGATTTGTGTTGTTTTTTTTGTATTATTTTGGTTTTGAAAATTAGAATAAAAATTAATTGAAAAAAAATAAACAGGTCATCTAGAGGAACAAGATTCATTCATACCACATTTTCCCAGAAAAATGCTGTTGTCCTTCTAGAAGTCAATCATCTGTTTTGGATCAAGTCAAGTGTGTACATGCAAAAGGGGGAAATGTGACATGAAACAAAGATGTGGAGCCAAGAATATGATTAAAAATAGGCCACCAGGGTTGTTTAATCTGGTATGATGGACCATTTCAAACTGCCCATCTTTCTAAATTACACAACCACAAGAGTGGCTGTATACTATAGCCAGCGTGGATTTTTCACATTCCACAATGTTAAATTGAAAATACCCCCATGCCATTCTAATGCTTCCCATAAGCTCATTTCAAAACAAAACCTTACAAAACTTATATAGTAGGGGCCTGCATTTCGACACCCCGCTTTTCAGTGTTCCACTCATACGGCACCAGCGGGGCAATCAGCTGTAGTGCAGGGAGTTCCAGCTGCCGCACTCCAGCTGACAGTGCTTGGCCCCTGAAGCTCCCCGCACTCTAGCTGTTGCGCGCAATCAGCTGTAGCATGGGGAGCACTAGCAGCCACACTCCAGCTGATAGCGATCAGCTGTAGTGCACGATCAGCTGTACTGTATAACTGATCGTGTGCTGTGTCCCACTTTATGGTGGGGGCCTGCAAAGTACCTGCCATATAAGTGGGGCCCTACTGTAGTCCTGAACTCAGAAATGCTTGCTTAACAACCCTGTACATTTTCATGACGATACACAAAACAGTCAGAGAGAATAGAGAGTTCAAAGTCTAAAAAGAGAGGGGAAAAAACCAAGAGCCCTTTTGGACTTTTTTGTCAGAGTTCTCATAATCTGTTGAAATTAACTAAAAATCAGCCATGTTCACAGAGGACCTGTAATCCTATTACTGACCTTGCCCCATACTCTGACCTTCATCTTCTGCAGTTTAAAAGTTAAAAAAAACCCTGACTGATTTTTAATTAATTTAAGAAATTTTGGCTTGAATCCAATGATAGTGTCGGTCATACTCAGTAAGAACCAACTGTCAGTGTTCTAAAAGCCAGACTCACAGCTGCTTGGCTTGGCTAATCAGGGGGCCACACCCACACCAGACTTTGATTTCACATGAGACAGTCATGGCTTCCCTCAAAGAATCCTAGGCAGTGTAGTTTGTTGAAGGGTGCTGAGAGGAGACTCCTATTCCACTGAGAGAGCTTCAGTGGCCAAAGTGGTTTAACAGTCAGCCACTCTGATTGAAGCTCTGTGAGGGGAACAGGGTGTCTCCTAGCAACTCTCAGAACATTTCACTAACTACACTTCCCAGGATTCTTTGAGAGAAGCCATGATTGTCCAAAGTGAAATAAAGGCCTGGTGTGGATGTGGCCAGGGACAGCTTTGATTTAAATTTGGGTGGGAGGCTACATGTGCCTGCTGTAGAATAAAACGGTTGGGGAAACCCTGAAAATGATACTGTTCACAATGTTTTCCTTTTGGAAAGAAAAGGGGCTTCTCCTCTGCCCAGTGCTCACGCACCCAATCTCCTTCCCTCCCCCTCCTCCAACCCTCCCTGCCCCTCCCCCAGGTCAGTGTTGGACTACAACCTGGGAGACCAGGGTTCAAATCCCCACACAGCCATGAAGCTCACTGGGTGACCTTGGGCCAGTCACTGCCTCTCAGCCTCAGAGGAAGGCAATGGTAAAGCCACCTCTGAACACCATTTACCATGAAAACCTTATTCATAGGATCACCAGAAGTCAGGATCAACTTGAAGGCAGTCCATTTCCACTTTCAAACATGATTGCACAGAAATAAATCCCATTGAACTCAAAAAGTATACAACTGATCAAACCCACCCTCCCTTCTCCTCCCTCCTATCCCCACCCTCTTGCCCCCTCCTTTGCCCCTGTTTACCCATCCCCATCCCCTTCCAATCCCATCCTTCCCCTTCCCCCTCCTCTCCCTCCCCTTCCTCCTATCCATGGTCAGTTTTACCTATCTTAAGCATGATTGCACAGGAGTAAATGCCATTGAACTCTATAAGCATGCAAATGATCAAACCTTCCCTTCCCTCCCCCTTCCTTTGCCCCATCCAATCTGCTCCTTCCCCTTCCCCCTCCCCCTCCTCCTCCCACATGGCCAGTTTTGCCTATCCTAACCATAGGAGTAAACTCCATTGAACTCAATAATCATGAAAATGATCAGACCTGCCTTACCCCTACTTCTCTTCTCCCCCTTCCTCCTACCCTCCCCTACCCTCTTTCTTCTTCTTCCTCCCCTGCCCACTCCAGCCCTCCCTCCCCCCAGTCAGTTTTCCTTATCCTAAGCATGATTGCAGGGGAGTAAATCCCACGGAACTCAATAAACATGCAAATGATCAAACCTGTCCTTCTCCCCTGCCCTCCTGCCTACTCCCATCCCACTCCTCCCCTCTGCCCTTCCTTCCTTCCCTCCCTCCTCCTCCTCCTCCTCCCCTCTCCCCATCCCCTGTGGACAGTTTCACCTATCCTAAGCATGACTGCAGGGGAGTAAATCCCACTGAACTCAATAACCATGCAAATTCTTAGCAAACTTGCACAGGATCCCATTTCTTACCTGCCGGATTAAAAAGCAGAGAAATTCACTAATAGGCAAAAAACCTTGCGGTTTAAGAACGTACCTATAGCCCACAGATATTTCTATCAAACTTTAAAAAGCAGGAAAATTGGGCAGCTATAGTGAATGCACCAGGGGAGCAGGAGACCTGACCTCCTCTCTGAGATATTGGACTGCCCTACAAATTTGTAAAAATGCAAACACAATTTGGGTTGGTCTTTCACAGTCCAATCCACTTGCTGTGTAGATTGAAAGAATTTGATAACATGTGCCTCTGAGCATATTGTGAGTGGTGGCAACACATGCAATCAGCCCAAATAATAGAAAGAAGACATGTGCTGTGCTGATCTTGTTTCAGTAGATGGTCACTTTAAATATGTCTGATTTACTTTGCAATTTTAGTGAAGTTTCCTATGGGGAATCATTTTCTTTTGTTTTATTGCTGTGAATATATGAAGTACAGCAACACTTTACAAAATTTACACTAAAAAATCTCCAAAGATAAGTGTGGAATAATGGCACCAACTATTCTGCACAATAGTCTCCAGTGGACATCAGGAGTGTCTCAATCTGTGCAAGATAAAACAGTGGGAGGTGAAATATACTCTAGCAAAATTCTAGGTGTGCTCTATGTTTTTAATTGACCGTGCCCACGTTGCCTTAAAGTGGTTTAAACACAGCAGGCTGAAAACATGCATCCTCTTTTTTCCAACAGCTAGGGTCATTGCTGAAGTAGCAACATATTGTAATCAGTCTGATTTTACATCAAACTACAGTTTCCGATTCAACTGTTAATGCACCCAAAATAGAAATAGAACATAACCTCCAATTTGAAACACATGATGCACGCATGTGAGGACATGCAGTTGACAAGGCAATGATGGCCTTTGGCATGTCTGCTGTGGTCAGACATGCTCCCACACAGGGTGAGGTGTGGTGCAAGGGACCCATGGGGGATTGATCAAACAAGGAGGAAGGTCAACCGGAGGATTCGGTTGGCTCTTCTTGGGCATGAGGGGTTTGGTATTAGCATCACCACATACAGCATTTGAAAGGTTGAACTATATAAGGCCGACGGCGTTCACCTGTCAGATGCAGGTAACAACTTATTTTGGGGGACCTGCAGAGGTGTCTGCAAGAGGTGCTTCTCTGCAGTGGGGTAAAGGGGGACTAAATAGAGATTTGTCCCCCTTTTGTGGTGGGAAAGTACGGGAAGGGAATTAGGTAAAGATCAGCTAGGTGGCCCCCTTAGGCACGGGTGACTGGTGGTTCTGGAGGCCTGTCTCTCAGGGTTTTACGGCCTGAGGGCAGGATATGGGCTGCTTTTGGGGCCAACTTACCTCATCCACCCGAGGGTTCTATGGCCCCGGGGGGTGGTGACACGGGAAGGCCCCCCTACTCACCTACAAGTTGTGGCCGGGGCAAGGGGTAAGCAAAAGGGGCTTGTCCTCTGCCCCTTTGCCCCTGAAAGCTGTTGGGCAAGCTGCTTGCCTAAGGTTTAGTTCCCGTACCTAGGTTTTCCCTCTGCAGGTCGCTTTAATGGGTTTTGTTATATTTTAATAAAGTGGACCTTTGTTTCAACCATAATTGCTGTTGTCTGTGTTTTATTTCACCCATCGGCCGCAAATTAAGAATACAGCATGAAAAGACCCCAGAACATGCAAATGATCAAACCTGTCCTTCTCCCCTGCCCTCCTGCCTGCTCCCATCCCCCTCCTCCCCTCTGCCCTTCTTTCCCTACCTCCTGCAGTTTCCGATTCAACTGTTAATGCACCCAAAATAGAAATAGAACATAACCTCCAATTTGAAACACAAAAGACTGTGTTCACCATCATATGACATTGACCAATAAAAAGGCTTTGAAATTAATAAAAATAAATTTGAGACAGATTCCTAGGATGAAAATGAGAGAAATAAAATTTTCTAGATTAGATTCTCTGTAGAAACATTAGTAACACAGGAAAGAAGCAAAGGAAGAAGAACACCAACAAACATACAAAAAGATAATTCTCCATCTTTGGAAATGGCAGGTGGTGCCACCACTCACCATATGCTCAGAGGCACATTACCAAATTCTGCCAAGCAACACAGCAAGTGGATTGGACTGTGAAAGACCAACCCAAATTGTGTTTGCATTTTGACAAATTTGTAGGGCAGTCCAATATCTCAGAGAGGAGGTCAGGTCTCCTGCTCCCCTGGTGCATTCACTATAGCTGCCCAATTTTCCTGCATTTTAAAGTTTTCTAGAAATATCTATGGGCTATAGGTACGTTCTTAAACCACAAGGTTTTTTGCCTATTAGTGAATTATTATTAAGAGTTAAACAGAGCAAAGTGACACCCTGATCAATAGAAAACCAAGAGCTTTAACACTATCAGCTTCTTAATCTTCATGAACAAAACTCTGTGCCTCATTTATGGAAAACAGAAATAAACTGCCTTCAAGTCGATCCCGACTTATGGTGACCCTATGAATAGGGTTTTCATGGTAGGTGGTATTCAGAGGTGGTTTACTATTGCCTCCCTCTGAGCCTGAGAAGCAGTGACTGGCCCGAGGTCACCCAGGAAGCTTCATGGCTGTGTGGGGATTCAAACCCTGGTCTCCCAGGTCATAGTCCAACACTCTAAACACTGCACCACACTGGCTCATTTATACAAAAACATTTTTAATGTGGTGTCAGTGACTAAGTGATCTTGATGTTGTGTCAGTGACAAAGTTGGCTATCACATACCCCTACACATCTTTTGCTGTCTTTTAATGGCTAAGGAAATGCACATGACTAAGCTTTTTCAAGTAAGAAAGGGGTAACAATATGAAAGCCAACATTTTGCTACTAGAGACAAAGTCTTGAAACAGAAACCAGTAACAATTTCAACCATTAAAACACAATTTGTGGGAATTCGAGCTCATTGTATGTGTACTACTCTAATTGCCTGTGTTATAAATGCAAATCCCATGGAGATTAGATGGCAGCCATGCAGCCCAAATTTGTTAGTCAGAAGTTAATATTGCTGAATTCAGTGGGGTTTGGTCCAAAACCGGGTCTGTAGGATTGCAACCATAAAAGTAACAGCTCCTCTAGAAGTGCTAGAGAATTTAACCCCCCCCCTAATCACATATTTATGTTTAATGCCCTCAGTTAAGGTTCCTCACAGGTTGGCATTGTTAAAATAAAGCAGTGTGAAACCTTTTCTTTCTTTCTTTCCTTTCTTTATTTCCTTTCTTTCTTTCACAAGTTATTATCCAGCAGTCATTTGAACACTGTTGGTAATGAGCTTTAGATTCATTCTGAGCCAAAAAATCCATAAAAATGCAGCTGTCTTCAAAATCATAAAACCAAAATATCAGAAATATGTATGTATGTTCTCAAGTTGTTGTGTCATCTTCTGTGTATAAGACACAGTGATCATGATTTATTGCATATATCACTAGTTAGTCTTTTTCTTAGGCTGCATACACATCCTACATTTAAAGCCCATTGAAAGCACATGACTTCCCCCAAAGAATCCCAGGAACTGAAGTTTACCTCTCATAGAGCTATCATTCCCGGCACCCCTAACAAACTGCAGCTCCCGGGATACTTTCGAGGAAGTCATGTGCTTTAAATGTATGGAGTGTATGCAACCATTTTTATGAATCTTTGTTAACTTTGGTCAAATCATACTATCCTGAAAGTAGGCTTTATTCTTTCTTTTTCGTATTGCATATGGAGAGACTATCCTCAAACACCAGCTCTGTTCTAGCCCTTCTGCAAAGAACTATTTTTCATCACAAACTAACATTGGGTGTGTTACATTCATGGTGTCACCAGGGTCATTGCTGATGTACTGAGGCAGAACCTTTGTTTATTTATTTATTTATTTTATTAAATTTATATCCTGCCCTTCCTCCTGAAGGAGCCCGGGGTGGCAAATATAGCAAAACAATTTAACAACAACAAAAGTAAAAGCATTCTAAAAACATTTTAAAATTATTCTAAAACACAGTTACAGTTTAAAAACAATTTTCCATCCAGTGATTGCCTGGTTGCCAGGAACAATCCCTTCAGCCATCAAATGCCTGGGTAAACAAGAATGTTTCCTTCTGAAAGTCAATAGTGATGCAGACAGTCATACCTCATTGGGGAGGACATTCCATAAATGGGGAGCCACCACTGAAGAGGCCCTGTCACAGCTCAGCACCAACTGGGCAACACCTGGTGGCAGCATCACCAGCAAGGCCTCACCTGCTGATTGTAGGGTCCAAGATGGTTGATGCTGGGAAAGGCACTCTTTTACGTACTTGGGTCCCAAGCCATTTAGGGCTTTATACACTAGTACTACTAATCGAACCTGGTAGCACACTGGCAGACAGTGCAGTGTATTCAGAACTGGTGACACATGGTCCCATTGGGCTGCCCCATTTACCAGCCTTGCAGTTGCATCCTGTATTAGCTGAAGCCTATGGACTGCCTGTAAGGACAGCCCCACATACAGAGCATTACAGTAGTCTAGACAGGAAGTCACAAAACCATGGATAACCGACCCCACAGCCGAAGAACCATGATGGAGCTGAGCAAGAATCTCCCAGTACTACTTTCTGGCAGCAGCCCTGCAGGTAGGAGCAGAACCGCTGCAATACAGTACCTCCAGTGCCCACCACTTTCAGTCACTCCAGAAGAACACCATGGTCAATGGTATCAAAAGCTGCTGAGTGGTCAACGAGAACCATCAGGATCACATTGCCTTTGTCTCTCTCCCGATAGAGGTCATCATCAGGGCCGCAAAGGCTGTTGCCAAAACTGGGCTGGAAACCAGACTGGAATGGATCTCCATTCTTCCATGCTTCCTCCAGGCATGCCTGCAGCTGGTCAGTGACCACCCTCTCAATCACCTTGTCCAGGAGAGAAATATATGAAACTGGATGGTAGCTTTCTAAAACCTCTGGATCCAGGGAAGACCTCTTCGAGACGGGCAGCACTACCCTCTATTTCAAACCAGTGGGCATAACTTCCTCCCATAGTGCAGCATTGCCCGCTCCCTGGACTCATCCAGTCAATCCCCTCCTGCTACATTTTACCAACCATGATGGGCAGGAATCAAGAGGGCTTGTAGTCGGCCTCACCACTGCAAGCGTTTTATCTACATCTTTGGGCTGCAACAACTGAAACTGATCCCACAAGCTGTAATTCAATGGCACACTGGAAATGATCTTAAATTTTGGCCCTTGGTACTTTCCTAGAACTTTTTCTTAAGGCCAGTTGAATTATCTGAATTTTATTTTAAGGTTTTGGGTGAGTTATAAAATGGGGAATATGAAATTTCATCTCTGTCTCATCTGCTGAAATTTGTTTCAAGCTTCTCAACTCCTTACAGTTCTAAATAGATGAGTCATGCAACAGCATACTCTTTTTTGTTGTTGTTTATTGTAGTTTGTTGTATACAGGGAGGACCTCTTCAAGAGGGCTTGCACCACCAGACTGTGGGCAAAGCTCCCTCCCATGTTGGGTGTGATCCAGCTCCATGGATGACTTAAATCTAAATATTGGTTAAATCTGCCTTCTAAAAGGTGAAATTGTTGCTGCTTTTATCCTTTAGGTAAAACAATATGATTCTGCTCTGATCCTTTTAAAACAATTATATATAAATAATTTATATATACAGTTAAACAATTATGTATAAATAAGGGGGAATCATTGTTCCCTCCCCCTCTCTCTTAAAAAAAGAATAGTACATAACATTTATTTATTTCTATGCAACAGTTTGTACAGTTATTTATCATATTAGGCTCTCTCTCTCTCTCTCTCTCTCTCTCTCTCTCTCTCTCTCTGTAGTTTGTCTTTATCCAGCAACCCAGTACTCATAGAATCTTGATTTGTGTGGATCAGCTCTTTTGTTGCAGTAAATATTGGAAGTAAAGATTTTGTGCACATTCCCTCATCTCCACAGGGCTTCTTAGTGGCATAAATGGCTATACAATGCAGAACAGGGTTACTACAATCTATCACACCAGGGAGACCTGGTGCAAGTTGTCAGTGGTAGAAAAGTGTGGATTAAGAATGCCTTGATGAACTGCTAGAGCAGCAATAGGGAACCTCCAGCCCATAGACCTAATTCTGTCTGCCAGCCTCTCCATTTGGTACACCAGACTATTTTGGCCAAGCCACACTCACTTGCCCTACATCTGACATCATATATGACGTCAGATGTGGGGACTGTAAAGGTGTAGCTGGGCTGAAAGGGAGTTTGCAGATACTGCAGATCAGCTGATTGGCAGCACTTGCAAAGCCCTGTGCAAAACTTTGCAAGCTGTATTCAGGTGCAAAAGAGGACCGGGCACTTGCACCTTTAATAGTAGTGTAGAAGAGATTTTTTTGACGGGTGTTAGCTTGTCTTATACTACTATTAACTGTGCAGGAGCCTTGTCCTCTTTTATAAACAATTCTTAAAGGTGCAGGAGCCCTGCCCTCTTTTATACATGGCCATCCAGTTGCATTGCTGTCAACAGTTCTTCAACAGGAACTTGCAGCTTGGCTTTTATGATAGCAGCTGGGTTCAAGGGTGATCCAGAATTATGCTACTGGGTTTGGTGTACTGCAGAAGTGGATCCCATCACAGATACTTATGCTGTGTGCCATAATTTCCTCTTCATTATTTAAGCTCCTTTCATTTCCTTCCTATATATCCTCTAAAGAGTCAGATTATGTTTTTAAAGTTCTCTTTCCAGGTTCTGAAAGATGTATAATTAGATTTTCATGTTTTGTTCCACGTCACTTTATGAGGAACTGACTTACTGCTTGTAACATTAAGCTCTCAGCTATAATAAGAAAATCAAACCCAAACTGGAGGTCAACTGTAGCCTGCTATGTATCTGTGTTATGCAGATACTAATATATATATATAATATATATATAATGCACCAGGGGAGCAGGAGACCTGACCTCCTCTCTGAGATATTGGACTACCCTACAAATTTGTCAAAACACAAACACAATTTGGGTTGGTCTTTCACAGTCCGATCCACTTCCTGTGTAGCTTGGAAGAATTTGGTAACATGTGCCAAGACAAGCTTATGGGTAGCATCAGAATGGCTTGGGGGTATTTTCAATTTAACATTGCAGAATGTGAAAAATCCATGCTGACTATAGTATACAGCCACTCTCGTGGCTGTATAATATATTACTACTGGTTAATTTTATGCAGTTTGTGAAAACTGCATTTACCTCTCAGCAGGCAATTTGCTTATTGTGGTAGATGTCTTGTACCTCTCTGAATCCCATGTAGCATGAAACAATGGACTCTGATGAAGCTTTCATTCACTATTAATTAGTACAGTAAGGGTGGGTTGCTTTTGGCAATATCCCCATTAGTAAATTGTGCTATGACACCTCATTCGCATTTACTCTACAAGAAGCGTTGCTCAGCTGGTTTTCATGAAAAGAAAATTTCCTCTCCAGATTCTTCCACGGGGGGGGGGGGGACAGGACAATTTAAAAAATGACATAGAGGTTGGGAAGAGGGAAAAGGGGAGGGAAATAGCAGGTGGTCGGAAACATGTGTTTATGCCAAACATTTTTCCCACTCAGAGATGTTATTTAAAGCAATCTTCCATCAAGCAAGTTTCTAGTTTATCCCTAAAATAGTAGATAGGGTAAAAAAAAAAACCTTCTTGAGGCCATCCATTGTTCAATTCTCGTTTGCTCTGAAAATTATTATAATCCAGAAAATATCTCAGGTACAATATTGCTGTTATTTATGGATGTCGGCCCTGTTTCCCTTTTTGAATAGTGTGGTCACTTTTATGATATTGATCCTGACTACGGCCCCATCTGTGCTACACATTTAAAGCTCTTAACAACTCTCAGCACTCTGAACAAACTATAGTTCCCAGGATTCTTTGGGGGAAAGCATGCCTGTTTAAAGTGGTATGATATTGCTTTATATTTATAGTACAGATGGGCCTCAGTTATACTAAGGTGGAGCCACTGAAATCAATGGGCCTTAAGTTAGTAATAAATTACTGTTATGTCCCATTGATTTCAATTGCTCTGCTCCATGGTTTAGGCTGCAATACATTTAATTCAACAGGGCTTACTTCTTAGTAGACATGTTTAAAACTGCAACTGAAGCCTTAGTGTGGATCCAACCTATTGACACTCCCCCACCCCATTTTCAATAGCAGATCTCATTGAATCGCGTTTTATACAGTTTTGTGTATAGTTTGGTAAACCTTATCAAGCCTCTGAATAGCTTTTTGCCCAAGATCCTGCCATATCAACTATCTTGGGCCCTACAATCTACAGGGGAGGCCCTGTCCATAGTGATGCCACTGGGTTCTGCTAGGAGATCCCTGTTCCCCCCATAGAACTACAATTTCCTGAGTGTTTAACAATCAGTTCCTCTGCCCTGGGAACTCTAGGAATTATAGCTTTGTGAGAGGAATAGGGAGTGTCCTAACAACTCTCAGCACCCTTCACAAACTAACACCTTCCAGAATTCTTTGGGGAAGCAATGAATGTTTAATGTGGAATAAAAGCGGAATAAATATACAGTGCGAATGGAGCCTGGAACAATAATTCAAAATTGCCTGTCAGACTCTAGAACAAGGTTATTTGAGAGAGAGAAAATACCACTTCACAAAAAGCAACAGCCACTGTTTGGATCATTATTTATAAGAACAAGATGTGGTCTAACATCTAGTAAAGTTTGCTATGCTATGCCTCCATAATCGGTGGTAGTATGCTTCCAAATACCAGTTGCTGGATCGTAGGAGAGTACTCTTGCACTCAGCTCTTGCTTGTGAGCCTCCCACGGGCATCTGGTTGGTCACTATAAGATCAGGATGCTGAATTAGATGGGCCACTGGCCTATACAGTAGTCTCTTTTTATGCTCTTTTGTTAAATTTGATAACCTCATGAATTTATTTCCTCTTTTCACCAAGTGACAGGCTAGAGCAAAAATAACCAGTGTGGTACTTCCCGATGTTGCTGATTACAGCTCCCATCATCTCTTACCATTAGCCATGCTAGATGGAGCTGATGTGAGTCCAAAAACATGTGGAGGGCAACCTGTTGGCTACCCTTGGGATAGAGAGTTCTGATCAGTGATTGGATATTATTGATTTGCAAGCAAAACTGCTCAATTAACAGATTCATTTAAAATTTGTTCATGCCCATAGTTCCACAGAATGACCCTTTACAACACTGTAGCATTCTCTGTTTCTCTAAGCTTACTTTTAGACTCAAGATTCCATTGACTTATTTTCACACTTGTGAAGGATATGGTAATCTGCTACGGTATACTGTTCTGCAGTGGAAAATCAATATTAGCCATTCACAGCATTCCTTTAGGGAATCCCGTTAATAGTTATTTATGATCCTTTGCTACTTCTGACACAGCAGTACTGATTTTCACTGAACATGCTTTTAATTAACTCAGAAATCAATAACACCCCTAAAATAAACTTAGCAACTGTGCAAGTGGCAAGATAATTTTCTTACATTTAAAGGAACTTACCGTTCACAGTAGTTCAAACTCAGTGCTAAGAACACAAGAGCCCTGTTGCATCAGACCAAAGGCTTATCTCGTTCAGCATCCTGCATTCCACAGTGATCTATGGAAAGTCCACAAGCAGGACATGACCTCAGTAGCCTTCTCCTGCTGTTGCTGTTCAGAGACCAGTATTTAGAGCCATGGTACCTCTGATCCTGGAGACAGCATATAGCCATCAGGACCAGCAGCTAACTGTGAATTTGTATAATGCCCTTTCAAAGCCATATAAGTTGGCAGCCCTCACTATATCTTCCAGTCATGACTTCCAAAATTTTATTATACACTATTACACACTATTAAATGAAGTTCTACTCAGAGTAGACATTGAAAGTAATGAACTTAAGTTAGTCATGTCTATTAACTTCAGTGAGTTTACTCTGAGTAGGACTACTATTGAATACCACCCTATGTAAAGAACTCCTTTTTTATGTGCCCTTAATCTCCCATCATTTGACTTTGCTGGATAACCCCAGGTTCCAGTATTATGAGAGAGGGAGATTTTTTCTCTCTCTCTGTTAGGCAGGATACTTTGATTTCTTGTTTGTTTCAGGGTTCAGATTTGTAGCTCTTCTTAGGCCTATAAGCACAAATCTGGAAAATAAATTACCCCCATCCTTATAGAGCAGCAACTGATATGTGTGGCCCTCTAGATGTCAATGGACTGCAACTCCTATCATCCCCAACCACTGCCCATGCTTGATGGGGCTGATGGGAGTTCTAGTCCAAGAACATCTGGAGGGTCCTAGCTTCACCATGTCTGTTAAACAGTAATGCACATATAGAAACAAGTTTCTGTGCACACATTCCTTTACTGGATCAGGGTTTATTTTATTTTAAACATAGTTTAGGCTTTATTGTTGCAAACAACAACACATCCATCCACACTGGATATATGAACCAAGCAGAACCAAAGTAAAATGGACTTTTCATAAAATAGTTTTCAGCGATCTAATATGCATTTACCATACCTAACCCTATGCATGCCTAGTCACAAGCCAGTCCAATTGAGTTTAATAGAATTTACTTCAAGGGAAGCATGAATGGGATTGCATCCTAAACTTCTCACTGGGTTGCATCTGACTGTCATACTCTTATTAGACTAGGTGATTTCAGTGTGTCTGCTCTGATGATGCACATAAATATTGCCCCAAATTATGTCACAAGAATGGAGCATTATCTCCATTAACTGTGGTGGGTTGTTAATGGTCTACAATATCTATTTTCATTTGGACATGAGAATGACTATGTAGGGCTTGGGGAATGAGAGGGTGAAGGAGACATGCATTTTCAAATCCACCCTTTGTTGAGATTAAATAAAAGATGTTATTCTGAGACTCCTGCCAACACATCATATCAAAAATATATCTAACAAACTGAATCTACTGCCCTTCCCATTACCCTTTGTATTTGACAAAGCAGTCTCTCTCTCTCTCTCTCTCTCTCATATTGTATAGCACTGGATCCAGAGAGCTTCTTCCAATGGATGGCGTTCTTCTATTGGAAGAAAACATCTCTAGATCTAACCCAGGGCTGTGTGTACAATGTTCTAATTGCAAGTAAGAATTTATTTTATTTTAA
Organism: Rhineura floridana; assembly: GCF_030035675.1. Classification (NCBI taxonomy): domain Eukaryota; kingdom Metazoa; phylum Chordata; class Lepidosauria; order Squamata; family Rhineuridae; genus Rhineura; species Rhineura floridana. The sequence continues at coordinate 49,744,185 of NC_084489.1, forward strand.
TCAAGAAGATAACTTCTCTCATCGACGACAGCTGTGGAATTACTTCTCAGGAACTGCTAGAATATGAGGAGACCTGTAAAAATCTGAACATGAGCAACAGTTTGGAAGGCAATCTCAGTGGATGATCCACACATGTGAAGAGTTTTTCCATTGTAGCAAGAGCCATTTAGTTAACCCTACAGAATATTTTTTCACCAGACTCCAACTCCCAATAGCCACCAAAGGTCAATGATGATAGAAGTTGTAGTCCAACAACGTCTGGAGGCCTGCTATTCCTGTACATTATACAGTGGTTACAACTGTCTTGGCCAACCCCACTGGATTCAGAGCCACTGGTGTATTCTTCTCTGTTATGTTTAATGTGAAATGTCAGTTTAGAGCATTTCATAGATTGCTTACAGATTATACAGGTTTCTGTGTCTCTACACAACATAACTAGGCATGACTACTCAAACTAAGATGTTGACACAGCAATTAAACGTGCCCCTTGAGACCCTTTCAGTAGGCTTGGGGTGGGCTTTCTATTTGTGCAGGTAAGGTTTCTCTGAATGGGACTGTGTGAGCAAGCAAGCACTCACACAAACATGTTGAAAACCTGGTGATATCTGTAGTAGTGTAGTGGCAAATTTAAAAGTCCAGGGTCCCTTCATGAATCATTAGGGTTGGCCTCACAGGCCACATTTGACAAGTGGGGGGACCCACCTGTCAATCACATGGCATCATTATCCAACCCACTGATCAAAATACCTACCTTGCAGGGAGTTCCCAAGCCACAATGTCCAGATGTTTGGAAATAGCTGCACATGGGGTGTTGCTAGCCTTGTTGCTAGCCCACCAAACATAGAGCTAGCAGAGTGGTTCTTTCTCCCCTCCCCCTGGGATGTGAGGATAAAGAAGCTGGTATTTTACAGGCATTGCTGCCTGCAAGAAAGGTTCCTCTCACAGCTGATCTGCAAAAAGCAGGTTCCTTCTACCTGTTTCGCATATCAGCTGAGAGAAGGACTTCCCTCTGGCACATGATGCGTGTAAAATATAAGGGACATTGCTTGACAAGTGTTTCTTCTTGCATAGACTCACTGCAGCCAACATGGAAGGTGTGCGGGGAGAGACGGTAAGAGGGCTGAGAAGAGTGGGTGGAAAGTGAGGTAATGTGGCATTTCCTCACAAAAAAGGGGGGAAAGAAGGAAGGCTAAAAAAAGGAAGAAGGAAGACTTCTTGGAAAATATAAGGGGAATTGTTTGTGAAGTGGTTCTTTTTTCCTCAATTCTGCTATTTGTAGATTGTGAGAAATTGGAGGGGAGGGGAAGATTGCCTCATGGAAGGTGGGGGAAGACAGAAAGAGCAAAGTGCTAAGAAGAGTGAGGCTGCATGTATTTTACAAGGGGAAGACACCTGCTTTTTGTAGATCAGCTGTGAGGAGTTCTCTCTTGCACAGTGATGTCTGTTAAATACCCCCACTCTTCTTAACCTTTTGTCTCCCCCACACACAAACTCCACTTTCTCACAGACAATCTGCAAAAAACACAATTGAGGGAGGAAAAAATGCTTTACAAGCAATGCACCTTGTATTTTACAAACAACTTTCTTTATGACAGCCTTCCATCTCCCTTCTCTGTGAGAAAATGTTGATTTGCCTCACTCTTAGCCTCATCTTCCCTCTCCCCATGTGTTTCTCTTCATCCACCCTCTACAATGGCTGCTATGGGTCTATGTGGGACTGTTTGAAAGCCCTTAGTTTTAGCAAGATTCTGATGCAAACTCCTTCTTAAATCAGGTTTGGCTGTCCTTCCTCTTTTCAGTAGCCTTTCATCTCTTAACTCATGTTATCTCTCTCCCTCCTCATGTTTCTCTTTTCCCCACAATAGATGGTGGGAGCCAATTACAAGGAGCTTCATATTGACTCCTGATTAGCTGCAGGATTCTCCTGCAAGCTTTTAAATGCAAGCATATGATCATGTGCGGGAATTGTGGTGGCTTGATTTGCTGTAGAGACAGACAGGGGGACACCAGGAGGGGGCCAGCAGGAGCCGGCTGCAAAAAAGCAACAAGACTGTGTCCCAGACTGTCCCCCCAGGAAAACACACCTGCCTGGCTGTGAGCAGCTATGCATCTGCTGGTGCATCCTTGGTAACTGGAACTAAGGGGCAGAACTGTCACTGTCTAAACTGAGATCCTAGAAGAGAAGAACTCTCTTCAAAAAGAACAGCAAGAGAAAATAAGGACTCTCACTGAGATGCTAGTGATGGCATCCTCTTTTGCACAAGGACAAGAGTTAAAAGTTAGAAGAAAGAGGAGAGTTACCTGGGCTCCTGGAAGTCAGGAAGGAGGGGAATGTTTTCTGGAAGACTTTCCCAAAAGAGCCAAACACTTTAAAGCCTCTTTGTCTTCTCTAACGGAGATGGAAGAATCTGTATCCTCAGAGTTCTCAGAATATGATGATCAGTACATGATAGCCAGTGCTATAATACCTGAAGAGGAGTGGATTCCAGCATCTAAAGCTGGTTTGACTCATAAAGATTTTGCAGATTCTGTCGTGCTTTGATAAAGCCTTGCAGAGGAGAGGGATAATGCTGTCGCTGAACAGCAAGCCATGACAGCAAAACTAGCGAACCTGCAATTGGAGAAAGAACAAATGACATGTGAGCTCAGAGAGCTGAAGGAGAAAATATCCACTGATGAGTTGGTGGCCCTTGAAAAAGACAGCTAAAGAGCAGGAGGCAAGGCCCAGGTCCCCGAGCCCGAGCTCCCGCAGCTGCCCCCCGACATAAACCATCACCAGCAGCAGAAGCCCGGGGAGCAGCAGCTGAGCGAGTCCAACGACATGGAGAGGAAGACAACATTGAAACAGCAAGCAGCTTTGCTGTAACAAATGCCTGTCGCCCTTCTGCCTCTTGGGAGCTGCCGCCCCCCGCTAACACCACCTCCTCTTTCTTGGCGGTGCCAATAATGATAATGTCATTTGTTATTTAATTTAATTTTTGTAAATTGTATTGTTTTTATTGTATTTCTACACCTGTGTTTATTTTTCTTTGTAAGCCGCCTTGAGGGCCTTTGGCCGAAAGGTGGGGTATAAATAAAATTTAATAATAATAACTGCTGAAGCTTTCTCTTGTTTCAGCCTCCTCCCTCTGCAGTCCACTGGGCCCCTCCCCAGGATTCCATTCCTCCTCCTCCTCCTGATCACTCTGCCAGGAGTCCTCCATGGGGCCCATGACAACTTTCAAATTGGCATCTCTTTCTCAGTCATATTATATGTAACTTTAAAAGGACTTCACCATCACTACAGACTCTCCTCTATAACGACTGGAGCAATCTTTGGCAAAAAGGAGTCTTCCAGTCATGAATATTAATTTACATTCCAATGGAGAACATCTGGCTTGTATCAGAAATAATTATTATCTCCTTCTGACACATTTATGAGTTTTCCCCTTCATTCATTTTTATCTGCAAAATATTCATTGTTATGGTAGGGTGGCTTTCAAGCAAACACCTGGTTTTTACAACTCTTATTGAACCCTTCAAGGTTTCAATCTGATAACAACTTACATTTAACTAGGGAAGTGATTCAACTATTTGCCATTTTTCACATGGCCATGTTATCAATGTTCTTGTTTTGAGATGTGTGTCTTCTGCTTTACATCCTTTTTTTAGGTTACAGGGTTTTCTTTTTGTTGATATGACATGGCCTGATGTGATACCATTGTGTTCCATAGAAACATCTGAAAATATTTGTGTACATTATTATATAATCCTTTGAACAGAGGTGGGATTTAACTCAAGGATCATGTTCTCTTGTGGTCAAATGTCTGGGGGCCATATGCCAGGATGCCCTAGATGTTTAACCCTATGCTGATGGAAATTGTAGTCCACAATTTATCTGGAGGTATCATGTTGGGGAAGGCTGGTGTAGAGTAATATCAATCATCTTGTCTCAACGTTTAAAATAAAACTAAATTGATGTGTGCATTTTTGCAATATGATTTACAAAATCTAAATGCATAGTTTTTAAGCAACTTCCTGCATCATTCCAAGACAGGCAGCTAATCCCAGGCATGATGGCACAATAGTTTTCACAGAATTTAAATTGTGAGTTTAGTATCCCTCTTGCAAATTGTAAATTAGAATTAAATTAGAATTATGAGGTTGCACCCTCCAGTGTCAATCAGGCTGCCCATGCATTCATAAATCAGTTTCCCAGTGTCTGCATCACATTTGCTTTCTTGCCCAAAATGGTTAGAAGGTACCAGTCATCAAACTGCATCCCTTCTCAGTTGGCATATCTGCCTAACTTATGGATAGTCCCTCCCCCCCAAAAAAAATTAAGGCAAAAATCCAGGAGAGTGATCTATGTGCAAATGATGCATGCAGTTAGTTATTTTTATGTTTATACATAAGCCAGACTGGCTTCCCTTCATTTCTGGTCATTACTGATTTTGGAATCAGCCCTGTAGCCAGGGTGGAGCAAATGGGTGCACTGCTCCCCCCCTCTCTCTCACACACACAGTGTTTTTTAAATGATCTTTTTAATTTGTGACATTACAGACAAGGACAGCCTCCATTTCAAGAAGAACAACTGTAAGAACAGGAACAATTTAAGAATAGAACTGTCTGAAAAATTCAGTGAATAATGCAGGGCGACTGCACAACAAAAAGCCTCATCTGTAAAAGCCCCCAAAATCTGCTCACTCAAGACTTTCCCTGACTGAGAGTGGAGTTTTCATTATCATAATCACCCTATAATTGATTAAGTGATCCTGGAAAAAACCGAACACCAGGCTGTACAGTAACATGTATATTAGATATGCAAATATTAGAACTGTGCATTATGGACTTTACTCTGCTTTCAGGTTCAGGTTCAGTTATGTTCTCTACCCAGCAAGCAATAAAGAAATATGTTTGCCTGCAGGAAAACATAGAGCAGGACTGGGTACTTTTTGCCAAAGGGTGAAATAAAGAGATAACTTAAAGTGATCTGAAAAAAACCCTTAACTTTACACTTGTTTACATTGAATTGCATTTCCTATTTTACTACCTTGTCACTCAGTTTAGAGAGGTCCTTTTGGAGCTCTCTGCAATCCCTTTTTGTTTTAACAACCCTGACCAATTTAGTATCATCAGCAAACTTGTCCACCTCACTGCTCACCCCAACTCTAGATCATTTATGAACAAGTTAAAAAACACAGGTGGGGGACTCCACTTTCTACATCCTCCATTAGGTGAACTGTCTATTCCTATTCTCTGCTTTTTGTTTCCTAGCCAGTTCCTGACCCACAAGAGGACCTCTGCTCTTATCCCATGACTGATGACATTACGTAGGAGTCTTTGTTGAAAGCTTTTTGAAAGCTAGTTATTGTAAACCGCCCAGCTTCGGCTATGGGGCGGTATACAAATACAATAAATAAACAATAAATAAATAATAAAGTCCAAGTACATTATGTCCTCTGGATCACCTCTATCCATGTGCTTGTTTGCACTCTCAAAGAACCCTAATAGGTTAGTGAGACAGGATTTACCCTTGCAGGAGCCACACTAGTTCTGTTTCAGCAAAGCTCATTCTTCTATATGTTTGGCTATTTTATCTTTTAACAATACTTTCTACCAGTTTTCCCAGGCCAGATATTAGGCTAACTGGCCTGTAATTTCTGGGATCCCCCTGGATTCCGTTTTAAAGACTGGTGTAACATTGGCCTTCTGTATGCAAAACGGATGCTGTACCACCGAACTACAGTTAGTGTTCCCTAAGAGTTTTTCATAAGAGAAAATGTTTCTTTGAAAGATGCAACATGTTTCCTGTTGCAGCTAAAACAGGAAAAAACACCTATTTCATTTTAAAATAAAAATGTACTTGAGACCGAGAAAACTGAGATTAGAGAGAAACTTGAGTGGTGAACAAATAATGCTGGCCTCCATTACAAAGTGAAAGGGTCTTTAAAGAGGTCATAACCTATCTTCCACCAATACATGTGCCACTTTCACTTTAGTGTCTCGGTTTCAATTGCTGCTGCTCAGACATGCTTTGAATTGTCATTTAACTGTTTGTGCCATCACATAGCATTTGGTGATCTAGAGGAAAACATAAAATCCTGCATAAGAAAACATGTATTATTATTATTATTATTATTATTATTATTATTATTATTATTATTATTATTATTATTATTTCCACCATAAAACAACTGAAGCTGGCATTCATGTATTGAGTAGTTTTATAAGTGTTTAATAAATGTAAACAATAGCATGTATGGATAAAAAAAATAACTTTCAGAGAAAAGCTAATATTTTCATGCTCTGCACCGGCTGTTTAGAAGTAGAGAGAATCACTAGTTAGCTACAGATCTTAGCCACTCCCCACAAGTTGACATAAACATGTTCACAGTAACCATGTAATAGCAGGTGTGACTTATTGGCATCTAAGTGTATAAAAAGCCCTGCAAAACCATTCCATAGTGGAACTCAGCATAGATCTGAGAACCTAGGATGGTGTGCTGTGTACCAAAAGCTCCTACAGGGGTCCATTCATTGTCATTTTGAGGGATTCCCCAACAGCAAAGAAGCATAAAATTAACTGCTTCACTTTCTGTATCTCAGTACACTGCTTAGTAGTCAATAAACATGTGATTTCCCACCCCATCTGTGTTATTGAATGCAAATCAGAAAAGAACCTTACCCTTGAGCATTACAGCTTGGCCTGGGCAATGCAAATCCCAAATCCCAACATCAGAAACATTCCTGATATTTGATAAATTTAAGAAAATGTGCATTAATCATGTTTAGGGATAGACAAGTCTGTCAATTTTGGTTTATCTCCATTTCTCATTTTTCCACACTTAAGTTGGGTTTGCCACATTTCCACATCAATTTGCAATTTAAAAAAAACTTAGAGATTTTTGCCTTTGTGCACTTTGTATGCCAAACTCAAGAATTGGAACCCAAGGCACTCCCACACTCTGCCACCTGTTCTTCCTCAGCTTGATCCCCCTACTGTTGCCCCCACTACCATTCTCCCACCGCAGCCCTGCTGCCCCACGGCCACCACCTCACCTAGTCTCCCCTGCCTACCTCGCCTGTCTCCCTCCCTGACCCACTTGTCAACCTTCTTCCCTCCCTTGCCTGCCTGCTGGCCTGCCTCGCCTGCTGTGTCCCCCCTGCTGCCACCCCCACTGCCTCACCTAGCCTTATCCCCAAGCCTCCCCCTTCCCCCCTTGCCTGCTCACCCAGTTGCTCACATGCTTCCTCGCCCACTTGTTGGCCTGCCCCTGCTGCCATGACACTACAGCATTTAGAAGGCTGCCATCATGTAATTACAACATGATGGCAGCCTAAGAAAAATGCTATATTTTAGCATTTTAGCACACATTTCTCCTAAGAGTCACATTTTGTATGCAATTTTGCCTAATCTAGACATTTTGGAAAGCAATTTTCCCTAATATAATGCATTTGTGTAGCCTATTTTTACTAATATATGCATTTCTGTGCACACTTTCCGCCATTGTACATATTTTTGTACACATTATTTAGTTGAACAACTGCATCACAAAATTGTACACATGTTTTTTCAAAATTCAAAGAAGGGTGAATTTTGAAAGATAGCTGTGTTTCGGTTCACATATTGCCTTGGGAAGTGTGTATGAGGTAGGTTTACATTAAAATGCAAACTGAACAAAATTTCTCTCCCATCCAATCAAGGTTGGACACCACAGAACCATTTGCTATTACACAATCATGAGGGACAAAAGAACTGCGTCAGATTAGGTATAATACCTGTTGCACAAATCGAGAAGAGAAGTCAGATTGCAAACCAAAGTGACCAAGACACTGGGGCAACTCCCCTATGAGGAAAGGTTGCAACAGGAGTAGGAAACCTTTTTCAGCCTGAGGGCGACATTCCATTGTGGACAACCTTATGGAGGTTGCATGCCAGTGATGGGTGGAATCAGAGGCAAAAGTAGGTGGAGCAATGGATGTGAATTATACCATTGTAGACTAGGGTACAGTGGAGTCAAGCAAAAAGTCACCCCTCCCCCCACATCTCCATCTTCCATCCAGGCAAACAAGAGATACTATCACAGTTCAAAAGCACATTCCATCAAGGCAAAAAGTGCGGAGCATGGTTGGGAAGAGGGATGTGGCCTGGGAAGAATCCCAAAGGCCAGATAAAGAGGCTTGAAGGGCTGCATTTGGTTCCCGGGCCTCAGATTTCCCACCCCCAGGTTACAAAATTTGCAGCTTTTTTATTTTAGGGGGGAAAGTGAGAAAACAATTGTTTTCTCAATCAACATGATGTGGAGAAAGTGGAAAGAGAGAAGTGCCCCCCCATACTACAACATGGGGTAATCTACTGAAGCTGGAGGGTGTCAGCTTCAGGGCCGACAAAAGCTGAATGCTGGGAAGAGCTAAAAGTCTTTAAAAAGAAATAAACACACAGTAGCGGACAGAGGGGTGGCATGGGCTGGGGGCTCATCTGGGTTCCCAAAGCCGATGTCGCTGCCTGTGCCCTATGGGCTAGTTACACTGACTGAGGAGTCACAAGCTCTTCAAACTATGTAGAAAGGCAGAGTATTTAGATGGATGATTGCATGCTACAGAAAATAGCAGCAGCTCTTTTTTTCTCGATGTCTTTTTTTTTTTTGCAACTGATGTGCTTATTTTACAAATGGACCTGCACAGGCTGTGTTATGACAAAAGCATGTGGAGAAAATCTCCTATTCATTGGATGCCTGTAAGCCAGAAGACCTCCAGGATATCAGTTCAGTTCTGGGCCAATGATCTCCTGTTGCTTTATTTGGTTCTTGCTGGTACCCATTTCACTGCTGAGTGGCCAAATGCCATTCCCCAATACAAGATCCTTGCCTCGAGGATTTGACACAGATGGGTCTGATCAGTCAGGTCTGTTAAAAAGTAGAATAGAATCTGAGGCCTTCTTTTCACTGATAGTATTACTGTATCCTTTAGTCATTTCACAACAGCTGCTCCCTGTTGGAATTTACATTGCATTTATTTGCATTTCTTTTTCCCCCCATTCCATTTACCTGAAAGACACATTTTGATCAAAGACAATTAAGCAATGAATTATCTGTCTACTGAGGGTCTACTATGACATGATTTTGTGCACCGTGCTAGCATTTCATAACAATACCCACTATACTTGGAATAAAATCTAGATTTTTACATATGCCTCTTTCCGCAAACACAAACTGATTAAATTCAAAGTGTTGGGGAGGGACTTTCATACTAATTTTCATTGGGTCAAGAATCATAACTATTTTTGTCATGTTATTACAAAATCTCAAACAAGAAAGAATTTGTGGCCCAGCCCAGCCTTTCTTTCAGCATTTTGGGATGAGTGGGGATATGGGGAAAATATGCTTATAGTTGCTCCATCCCCTTAATATATTATATGTACCTTTAAGGGGATGGAGCAACTGTAAGCATATTTTCCCCATATCCCCACTCATATTATGTGTCATATCTGGTGACCTTTCATTGGTTAACAAAGCAAAAAGGAATACATCTAGTTGCATCTATTTATCCTGAGTCATAAGCAAAAAGGATAATTTTCTGAACAGAAGAGATCACAACAAGAGTTGTTAAGTGTGATGACTTTCTGGTCTTTGATTTCACCTGAGGTATGGTCAGCATATTTCCTTATCCCCCCCCCTTTAGACTTAGGGTTCCTATATTCTTCAACCTGTAATTCTGCAACTTGGGCTCTTTGATTGCATATTCTGCAATCTGCAGCTAGTTAAATCTCAGGTTAGAACAGCTGATGACCACAGAAATATTGGAATGATGTTTAATCTCTCAAAGAATTGAATTTCAGAATGCTGACAAATCTGGAAAGGGTTCCAAGGAGTACGTCTCATACAGGGAAAACAAACATGTTTTAGTTATAGTACAAAGACCATTTTTGGATGGTTTTGAGGATTTCAGAAAAATGGGATATTCTGAGGCACTTTAGGGCATTGGTTTTATGATTATTTTGTTTCATTTTATGTATAACTTGTTTTAATGTACACTAGTTAGAAATGTGAATGATTAAGCAGCATAGAAATGTCTTCAATAAATAATAAAAAACAATGAGTGAATACTGATCTTTACTTTCAGATCATCTATCCACACGCACACACAGGCTCCCACCTCCCCACCCCAAGACTCCCAAACATACAAACACACACATACATACAGCCAGGGGCTCCCAAACACACACAGGGACCCCCAACCCCCCTGAGACTCCCAAACACACACACAAACTAGGGATGCTAAAATGGACCTGGCACCAGATTCCAGCTGAATTCGATAGTTCACCATCCTTTCAGACTGGCACCTATTTCTTGCTGTGGGCCACAGCTGTAATCGGCATGGATTTTGCAGCCGTGGCTGCAAATCAGCAAGCATTTCTTTTTTTGAACTTTCCCCCCTATTTTATGTTGAGTAACACCACCAAAAAACCATGTAGAACATTGTGATCATTCACATAAGGTACCTAAAAATTACACAATGTTCATCCCACCACCAAAAAAACAAGGGGGACACTGTGATCATCCACGTAAGCTACCTAAAAATTATGCAATGTTTTTCCCGCCGCCAAAAAAATACGTCAAATATTGTCATCATTTATATAAGTATCTACATTGCTATGAAATTTTGGCCACCAGAAAAATAATAAACTGTGGATCGGATCACCCCAAAACATGCATAGCAGATCAAATCGGCAAATGAGAGAGCAAGCGGGAACAAAAAAAAGGTGGATTGGAATCAATCAGACTATCAGAATGCAAGCAGATCAGAACCATGCAGTACACCCCATCCCTAACACATACACACAGAGGCAAGTCCCAAAGCCACCCCTCACCCTCTCAGACAAGTCCCAACCCCTCTTCCCAGACAACTTCCAAAATGCCCCCACCCCAGGCAAATTCCAAAACAGCCCTCAAGCACTTGCCACCGCCCTCTTTAGGCAGCTTACCTGCCTCCTGCTGTCCAGGCCGCCACCGCCCTGCCTTGCCTCAACCACTTACCAGCCTCCCACATTGTTGCTGCTACTCACTTGTCTGCCTCCACACTGATCCATGTGCCCCTGTGCACATCTGCTCACTCGCACCCCCATGCTTGCTCACCTCCTGCACTCGCTCATCCACCCCCATACTCTCTCATCCACCCCCTACCACCCACCATCCTTGCTTCCCTCACTTCCTCGCTTTACTTGCCTGCCATCCTGCCGCCGTGCCCCACCCCCATGCATGACGGCGTGACAGCTTACAACAATATGAAATGATTTTAACTACAACCACACTATTTACTTTTTGGCATATGGGAGTCAAATCATACAAGATACCTTCACATTAAAGATGAGCAAATAAATACATAAATAGAAAAAAATGGAGGGAAGCTAACTCCAAACAGACATAACGTCTGCTGTTATCCATAACTTCTTTCATCTGCCATGCAGATGTAGTGTGTTCCTTTGCAAGTTTTGATTTTTTTAAAAAAAGCTATTCTCTAACAACAACCCCATAGTTTTCTTATGTTAAAAGCTTCAGCAAAGCTCTACCTTACTGTTTTCCTAATTTTCACTTGCAACCCAGAATAACATTTTTACTCATAGTCTAAACTCTAAAGCTACATTCTAATAGTCAAGCCCACCTGAACAGATAATATATACAGCCTGCACAGTCTGAGGGGTCACTGAAAGTTCATCTTTTTCTCTACCCTTTAGTCAGTAGTGCTACCTTTATTGCTGTGCACAGTGCTATGTGCTTATACTGCATTCTTTCATGCCCCACTTTTAAGCAATTTATGTTTCTATTTACTATCTGTTGAAGCCTTTTGCTTTTTTCTCACTCCCTGACTATACACAGCAATATACTTTATGGCTCCAGCAAGCCCTGCATTAAAGTCGAAGACTTACCATTCCAGATGGAGCTCACATGGTGCAACCAGACATGTGACATGACATGCTATATGGTCGTTTAATGATATGGAAAGCGTGCAGGCACTCGGAAATGAAAACACTGGAATGGCGAAGGATTAAGAATGACTATTGGAAACAAAGCTACTTTAAAACAAGGCTGGGTCAAATTGAAACAGGGCTGTAGCTAAGTGGTAGAACATTTGCTTTGCCTGACGTCAATCCCTAACGTCTCCAGGCAGGGCTGGGAGATTCCCCTTCTGACTCTGTAGACTAGATGGACCACTGGTCTGATTCAATAAGGCAGTTTCCTGTATTTCGGTGAGATGCTGCAGCACACAGCCCTGGAACAAACAGCCTTTGAGAACACAAAAATGCAATGATAGATGAAGCAAGTTTCTGGAATGGTGTACAGGCTGTACTTAAGAAAGGCCTTGCTCCTATATGTATATATTCAACTACATGCAGGGGTGATTCATCTGAGATATGTCATTCTAATCTTTTAGCAATTCATTTCTATATTTCCCCTTTTTCTTTTCACCTTTTTAGGCATTGGCTGAATGTCTCTATTAATGAAGGGCTACTAATAATGGCTGTTTGACATCATTTGCCTTTAAATAATTCAGTGATTACACCTCTGCTTATTTATTTGCTTATCTAGGCTGCAATCCTAGGGGCGTTCCCTACTGAATTCACTAAGATTTACTTCTGAGTAGACATGGTTAGGATTGTACTCTTACTTACCTACAGCAGCTGGGCAAGATTCAACCAGATTCAACATGAACACAACAGAATCCCCACTCCTGCCCTCCCCCTGCATTGCCCCATCTGCTCTGGAAGGTCCTCCAACCCCCCAAGTAGATTTTGGGGGAGTGTGGTGAGCTGTAAAGGGGAGGGGAGGAAGGGTAAAAACCATTTCGGCAAGTAGAAGTTTGTAGCACAAGTGGGACACCACAATGGGGTATCGATCACCCTTTCTGCTGGAAGTGGCCAGGGCTTTTCTGGACCTCTTACAGGGCCGGGCCACCACTGTCCCTTAGAACCAGGATGTAAGCATTCTTTTCAATAAAATGTTAACAACCAAAACCAGGGATGTCTCCGGGTTTGTGGGGGCCCTGCACAAAATTGTTGCCCCCCTCCAGCTTACCTGGCAGTAGAAGCAGCACTCCAAGAGTGGCTGAGATCTGCCACTGTGATTATTTCTTTCACAATGCCTAGAAATCTGACCTGATGGACACCTGGTTTAATTGAAATGGAGGCTTGCAAATGTAGTTGTCTGATGTTGATGACCTGAGACGGGTCAGCATCCATTGTCCCTACTGGTCCACTGGCCCTCCAAAAGTCATCTAGCCAGAGAGTGTAGTGATTAGAATGCTGTACTGGAACCTGGGGGACCATAGTTTAAATTCCCACACAGCCATGAAGCTCACTGGATGAGCTTGGGCAAGTTACCTAACCTACCGCATGGGGTTATTGTGGGGATAAATGGAGTGGAAGGGGAATTACGTATGCCACCTTCAGCTCTTTGGAGAAAAGGTAGAATATAAATGTAATAATAAATAAATAATTTGCAAAGCTGAGGAGAAATTTTGATTAGAATGGTATTGTTTCATATTTTAGGGTTGCCTTGTGGTGTACAATCTTAACCATAGCAGTGAAACTGAGGGCAAATTACCCTACCCTTCCCCAGAAGTGCCTCAAAAAAATCAAATGCACACAAATCCCTAAAGTGTTCCCTTTCCAAAGAGCTGCAATTAACAGAAATTGAATTTATTTCAATTGGCATCTGTGCTAATGGTACACTTTTGCCAATCAATGTGCTCAATAAGCACGAGTAATATGTACAACAAGAAACAGTAAGCATTTTAAACAAATGAACATGTAGAAGGTTTATAGCCCTTTAGCGACAGGGTGCAATGGAATGCAATGGAAGAAATAGCCTCTTAAAAAAAAAAGTTTATTAAAGTCCTTGTCTCCACAGCAGGTAATAAAGAGGGAAACACTGTAGCAGCCACCTTTGCAAGGGATTTATTAAAATGCTTCAATTGTACAGAAAACAGTTTTCCAAGTGCCAGAGAATGAATTTATTCAACTAACTACACCCTGGCAGGAAAGGCTATTTAAAAAATAAAGCTGCAACATCACAGAAGTATAAAAAAGAGTGTTGTAAAAGCTGTGTTTGCGTGATATTTAAATCACAGTCCATTCAGTCTGCTCACTTAGAGAATTTTCATTGATTTTAGAGCTGTTCCAAAATCCGTTTCCCCTTTACTAGACCTTTCATCCCCCACCCACCCCATGAAAGGGGGATTTGGGGCTGGGTTTCTAGCTGAAGATGTACTGACATCCCCAGAGGCATTCTTGGATAAAAAGTTGACTTGTCCCCATAGGGCAGAGACCTTATATCTCAGTGCTATGCAAGGTTTGCTTGCTTCATGGTTCCTCATTCTTTCATAAACTGCAAGACTGAGGGGTGAGAGTCTTCAATTTCCAACTTTTAAGATTGAGAGAAATGGTTAAAAAAACACAAAATAATCAAAACTAAAAATAAATAAATAAGCAAATGCAGGTTGAGAATAATGGAATGCTAAGGGCCTTTAAGAGTTCCCTAGGTGTTGCAAACATATCATTTTTGGGGGGGGGAACTAAGATATATGGGGTGTGTAAAATTATAAATGAATCTCAACTACAAGGTATCAGAAATGCTTCAATCAATATGGAGAGGTATCTAACATCACACCAGTTGACTAGATGGGACTTCCCCTTTCTCTATTTCCCCCTGTAGCCCTCAGAATGTCCTGATCTGCTCCAGAGGGTCTCCAAGACTCCAGAATATATTTTGGTGGTGCACAGTGGAGGAATGAAACAAAGGAGAAGTCCCATTGCACAAGCAGAACTCTGCTGTGGAAGCAGGCTCACAGTGTTGGACATCACCCATTATTTTCAAACTTGATTCTACACAGATTTATTGAAAGGCAATCCCTATGCAGTTCAATTAGACTACTTTGTGTGCAGCGGCGACTGGTGGCTGTGGCCGATGAGTGAAATAAAGCACAGACAACAACAGTTATGGTTGAAACAAAGGGCCACTTTATTAAATTATAACAAACCCATTAAAGCGACCTGCAGAGGGTAAACCTAGATGCGGGACTAAACCTTAGGCAAGCAGCTTGCCCCACCACTCTTGGGTGACCAGCCCCTACTGGGACAAAGGGCAAGCCCCCTTTTGCTTACCCCTTGCCCTGGCCACACCTTGTAGGTGAGTAGGGGGGCCTTCCTGTGTCACCACCCCCCGGGGCCGTAGAACCCTAGGTGGATGAGTTAAGTTGGCCCCAAAAGCAGCCGATATCCTGCCCTCAGGCCGTAAAACCCTGAGAGACAGGCCTCCAGAACTACCAATCACCTCCAAAGGTGCCTAAGGGGGCCACCTAACTGATCTTTACCTAATTCCCTTCCCACACCTTACCGCATTGAAAACTCAACTTGTCCCATTCCAGTTATTCCTTTCATCCTATTAGATTAGTCAAATTAGCCAAATTCACCTATTAATCGTGACTCCCCCTAACCTGATTCCCTCCTCCTCTCATAGTGTGGAGCAGGCAAAAAACCTGCCCGCCAACTAGGGTGGGTAGGATAAAAATTCCTACTCAGCCCCGAAGCGACCTTGGTCACACCAATAAAAGAGGGAGGGGAGGGTGGGCGTCTCGAAGGCAAAGAGGAAGAAGGAGGGGCAAGGTGGGCTTAAATAGCCTCCTGTCACTCCTCCCCTCCACGCAGCACGTTGTGCGCGTGTATTGCGTGCAACGCGCGACGCTGCCCTTTTTCAGAATGGCAGCTGTGGCTTTACTCCCTAGCCACAACTAAGCGCCGCCCAGCCAGCTTCACAGACGAGCGGTGCTGGATTTCCCAGATTCCAGTGGAGAATGCTGCACTGGCCTGTTTACTCCCTGGGCTCAGCCCAGAGTGCTTCTCTTCACCTTTACAACTCTTAAAAGTCCTGGAAGTAGGATATCCTAAGGAAGGCCTCCTTCCTTCCTGGATGACCTGGTTGGGTGCTTCAGTTCACCTGACCTCCAGTCAGTCATGTTGCTGCTTCTTATCAGAAGGGAGAGAGAGAGGGGTTGGGAGGCAGCAAGTTTAGTACAGCAGAAATGCACTGGTGGAGCTAATCCGGTGTATTTGCACTGCAGCAACCGTCCTGCTGTTTTGCCCCTTCACCCCCCCCAGTAAGTAGCAACGATGCAACTGACCACAGGACAGATGAGCAGCAATCCCCCACTACCTCCTCCCTTACTCCTTCTTACATACATACATACATACATACCTACATACATACATACCCAAAAGCTTCATTAAAGAACCAAGGGCCTAGCTGACTGTTTCCCCACTATCTGATGTATAGTAGTTGAGGACACATGGCAGGGCCTTTTTGACTGCTGCACCTGGGCAGCAGAACATCTGCTCCACATATTTTTGTATGCCTACCTCATTACTGGCCTTTCAGCATGTGCCCAAAACTTGGCTTTTCAGGACGGTCTTTCAGCTGATTCAAAGTAGCTTAAGGAATTTATTTTGTTTGTTTTTAAAATGCAGTATGTCAGATCTAGACTGTTAGTCCCAGCTGAAGTTACGAGTAACCTAACTTTCTTCTGTCATTGACTACAGTAGGACTAAAGTGTGACCAAGGTTTCATCAACACCATCCACTTAAAGCACTCTTAGTCCACTTTAACAGTCGTGGCTTCCCCCAAAGAATCCTAGAAACTGTAGTTGTTAAAGTCTCCTAACAATTCTCAGCACCCTTACAGGATTATTTGGGGAAAGTCGTAACTGTTGAAGAGGTACTTCAAATGTATGGTGCGGATGCCAACTAACTCAGTCTAGATGATCCAACTAGGCTGCCAGGGACATTGTACATAAAAAAAGAAAAAAGGCCACCTCATCAACAGGAAAATGGTCAAACCATGTAGACTTGTAGATCTGTGGGCTAAGTGGTAGAATTTTGTTCTATTTTGAGTGCTCATTTCAGAGGTACAAACCAAGGAAGTTTGGTCCAACTTGCAGAGTGAATATCTAGCACATATTTGGGGCATGAATGACTGGGGCCTACATCTGAGGTGGGGGACGTTTTTCAACTGAAGGGCCACATTCCCTTCTGGGCAACCTTCTGGGGGCCACATGCCAGTGGTGGGCAGGGTGAGAAGCAAAAGTGAACAGAGCAAAAAATGTAAACTTTCAGACTTTAAGGACTTTGCCAGTCAGGTAAAAACACTCAATGAGGGTGTTTTGCAGGGGTAGTGGGGGTGTGACTGGTGGGGAGAGTAGAGATGTCAAATTTCTGGAAAGGTTGAAGTTATGGGGGGGAACATTTTTTTGTTTTGTTGTTTGGGGAATTTTTAAAAAAAAATGCAATACCTATTTTTTAGCACCCTTTACAGATCAAAAATCACTTTGCTACTTTAAGAACATAAAATGTATTACGTATAACTTGGCTTGACCATAAATTATCATGTTTGGTATGTTAAAAGTACAATTTATTCAGACAATTACAAATTGCATTTATATTTTCAAACGTTTTCAGTTTTCATTACAAATTGAGCTACAAGCTGCTGAACTGGAAGGGACTTAGTATCTCTTTGGTTTTGCTAGTTTAGGAGCAGCAGGCAAAAAACAACAACAAGAAACCACAATGTTATCTTTATTTACTCATTCATTTCTTAAATGTATATCCCACACTTACTCTTAAAGGAGCCCAAGGTGGCAAACACATAAGCAATAAAACATCTAAAAACATATTTTAAAAAGTACAACATTATATATTCTTAAAATTATTATGTCTCCTACAGTCCTCCACCATGTCCAGCAGACCTAAAGCATTCATTTCCATAGAAAGAGCTGACAGAAAGAGGTGTGTGTGTGTGTGTGTGTGTGTGTGTGTGTGTGTGTGTGTGTGTGTGTGTGTGTGAGAGAGAGAGAGAGAGAGAGAGAGAGAGAGAGAGAGAGAGAGAGAGAGAGAACCAAGACTCAATGTTCTCGTTATGCAGGAATTGTAATGATCTGATGCTGTACATGGCCTTACTTAAAAGTCGTCCTATCACTTGTGTTTGAAATCATGTTGGGGAAATAAATCTATGAACACCTTATCTTTAAATATTTTCATTCTAAAGATATTTCATAATTCATTTTTTATTTTTTTCCATTGTTTTGGAAAAACAAAGCAAAAGGCTTCAAGGGTGGGGAAACCATGCTTTCCCTAACCTCCAATTTTTCCCCAGGCCTTCACATCTCTAGGGAAGACCCTGAGGGTGATATTTAGTTATATTTATATTTAGTTCAGCATTCATTTTCCAACAGCAATTAGTCAAGTGCTCTGAGTTTAAAGCACACTTTCCTCTGTATGGTGAATAACAGAGGATTATTGAAGATATTAGTTTGTGGTGGAGAGGGAATGGAGGAGTTATAATTAATGAAACCTTGGTTTTAGCTTGCAGCCAACAAAGGAACTCACTCTAAATATTTTTAATCCTCTCCAAGTCCTAATTTAAACACATATTTTAATATGTATTTAAATATAGACTTAAATACATACTAAAAATGCTCCTGGAACATCTGCCCTGCTGAGGACTAGTGCTGCTTTAAGGGCAGTGGGAACTTTTCTGGCAGCTCAAGAGTACAGATGAAGGGAGGTGCTACTAACCATTGATTTTCTGACCAACAACACCTGAGCGAGCTCTGGGCATTCCTTGGGAGGGCTCTGACTGGCATTTGGAATAAAAGGAGGCACCATGGGGGGCAGTAGGGTAACCATGCAGTGCTATCCCTTGGGAGGAGATCAAGGAGAACGCTATCTGTTGTGTTACCATAGATCACCATCTAATGGTGAGAACCAGGGAAAAGAGGGGTGTATGGTGGGGCCTCCCTATGTGAGAAGCAGCTTGCTTTCCTATAAGCACTCTAAGTTTTTGTGGTTATCTGATGGTTTTAATGGGAAACTGGGATGAGAGGCTAGAGTAAAGAAGGTGATCAAAGCCATCTATTGTTGACAGAATAATGGCTCCCAATAAGGACTGAGCAAGTGATTTTTTAAGCACTTTGTATGATGGAGCTGTTATGAAATGTGTGCATTTTAATTTATAGCTTCTGTGAATGCTTTATGCACCTTACATATAGATTTATTAAGTGTTATGTATTTTGTAAAATGTGATCAAGCTGCTAGGAATTGTGTGAACCTTACATTTTTACCCTCTATGCAAAGTTTTATATAATTTGTTAATTTTTCCACCATTTGGTATACTACTGCCATGCAGTGGCTACTGGTTGTGCCATTGCTGGAATGTTTATTACATTTGTCATCAATTGACATGCTTTAATGATTGATGGTTTATTTTATGATGATCTTAAAATGTGATAATTTTTATATCATCAAACTGAATTATTTGTTGGATGATTATGTTATGTTTTGAAATTATTTAGTATTTGATTGTTATTGTAATCATACTATTTTTTGTTCCTTTGTGTACTGCTTTAAGCATACTTATACAGAAAAGTAGTATACAAATTTTTTTTTACAATAATTTTTATTCAAATTTTCATAAAACATAGAAAACAAAATCATAAAACATTCAAAGACAAAAAACAAAACAAAAATGATTAAACAAAAAAAAATAAAATGTTGACTTCCCATTTGTCACATATCAAATCAGTTATAGGTCTACAATATATAACAATCCTGTCTCTTAAATCATATTATAAAATCACTTTCCTCCAGTAGTTATCTTAATTAATCATCAAATCTCATAAACATTACTTTATTCTTTCCACAAAAAGTCAAAGAGAGGTTTCAATTCTTTAAGAAATATATCTATCAATTTTTCTCCAAATAAACATGTCAATTAATCCATCTCGTTAATAATTATAATAATCTTATTGTCATAATCATAGTCCAAATAAACATTTCGATTAATCCATCTCATCAGAATCTATTAGGTCCAATAATTTCAATAGCCATTATTCCATTATCCCTATTAGTTCCATCTTCCATCTTCAATAGTCCTGTTAAGTCCAGTAATTTCAGTGTCCAATCTTCCATTATCAGCATTCCATAATAATCTTGCTGTTGTAGCCATAGTCATATAATAAGAGTCTGATGGGAATTTCCTCTATCCCAAATATTTTCTTGCCATCCATTCTGAATAAGTTGCTGAAACATTGTTGTAAATTCATATCTGTGTTCTTCTTTTTTAGAAAATGCACTGGCTCATCTCTTAAGAGTTTTTCCATTGTCACATGACTGCAGTTAATTCCATAGATTTTCTCTATATCAAGCTCCATCACATCATTCCAGTCCAGAAGATTATCCAAGCCATTGATAACTTTATCTCTAATATCTTCATTAATTTCTTCAGAGATAACGTTAAATTCCAAACAGTAGATTTTATTTCTAAAATCCATAAACTCCAGATCTTTTTCCAATTCCACATTTGTTCCAATCTCCAGGGCTTGTATCTTCCCTTTATTTTTTCTTTTCTCATCTCTGATCTCATTCTCCTCTCTCACAGGGTCCCCTATTTCTTTAAACTCCTGCGTCATTTTGCTCAGTTCAATTTTCAGCTCCTTACTACCCTGTCGCAGGGTTTGTTTCGTTATCTCAATCTCATCCATTATTTTCTGAAACATAATTACTTCCAGATTCTCAGCCACTTTCTTGATTGCCATTTTTTAAAACCACGAAAACAAAGCAAAACAAAAATAAAGAAGAACCACTTCTTATTTCAGCAACAATTGGGTTAATATTCCAGGCTTGATGACATCACAGTATAAACAGAGCAACCTGCCTTATCTCTCTATGTTCAAGAATGCAAAATAAATTTAGTTCCCAGCATCAAAACAGTTAGTGGCGTCGTGAAGAAGCAGATTCGTCAAAATAAAATAGACCAAAAAGAGAATAGTCCCAGACAATATAATATTCCTCGGAATAGAAATCAGGAATAGAAATCCCTCTTCTGTTTATTATCTTTAGAATGCACTTCCAGGACAGCTTTTTGCGACAGAAACAGAGATAAGCTGTTAATTTCGTGAATAACAGAGAATAGCTATATCTCACCCAGAAGTTGTCCAAAGCCGATCAATCTGACAAATCTCCTTTTGCTGCAACAATTTAAACCAAGTAAAAAAAATAATAGAAAGAAGGGTGCTTGCCTGTTAGTCCGTTCTCTCTTTAAAGAAAAGATAAACGTCTCGCTTAAGCAGATAGAGCTTGTTAGGAAGTCCGTCCGGCATTGTTGGCTGGACCTTATCTCATAAATTAATGAAATCCAGTCCTCCCAACAAAAACAGGCTTTGAGGTTGATCTCTACGTTTCTCCCTGCCCGGGAGAAATTTCATCAGTCAAAAAAAAAATGTTCTGACTGATTTATATCTGAATAAGCTTCTTTTGAGGCGGGAGCCCGTCCCAAAAGCAGGCACAAGCGAAGTCACCCTTCCCGGAAGTCAAAAGTAGTATACAAATTTAAATACATTTTATCTCTAAATTATACAGCCACAAGAGTGGCTGTATACTATAGCCAGCATGGATTTTTCACATTCCGCAATGTTAAATTGAAAATACCCCATGCCATTCCGATGTTTCCCATAAGCTCATTTTAAAACAAAACCTTACAAAACAAATAGTCTTGAACTCAGAAATGCTTGCTTAACAACCCTGTAAATTTTCATGGCAATACACACAATAGAGAGAATGACGTGTAAAAAGAGGGGGAGAAAAAACAGACCCCTGTTGGACTTTTTTCTGTCAGAATTCTCATAATCTGTTTAAATTAATTAAAAATCAGCCATGTTCACAGAGTACCTATACTCCTATTACTGACTTTTCCCCATACTCTGACCTTCATCTTCGGCAGTTTAAAAGTTTAAAAAAATGGCCTGGCTGATTTTTAATTAATTTAAGAAATGTAGCATTGGAATGCCCTACAAATTTGTCAAAATGCAAACACAATTTGGGTTGGTCTTTCACAGTCCAATCCACTTGCTGTGTAGCTTGGAAGAATTTGGTAACTTATGCCTCTGAGCATATGGTGAGTGGTGGCAATTTGGTAACATGTGCCTTTGAGTATATGGTTTTTTTTTTACAATAATTTTTATTCAAATTTTCATAAAACATACAAAACAAAATCATAAAACATTCAAAGACAAAAAACAAATCAAAACAAAAATAATTAAACAAAAAAAAATAAAATATTGACTTCCCATTTGTCACAGATCAAATCAGTTATAAGTCTACAATATATAACAATCCTGTCTCTTAAATCATATTATAAAATCACTTTCCTCCAGTAGTTATCTTAATTAATCATCAAATCTCATAAACATTACTTTATTCTTTCCACAAAAAGTCAAAGAGAGGTTTCAATTCTTTAAGAAATATATCTATCAATTTTTCTCCAAATAAACATGTCAATTAATCCATCTCGTTAATAATTATAATAATCTTATTGTCATAACCATAGTCCAAATAAACATTTCGATTAATCCATCTCATCAAAATCTGTTAGGTTCAATAATTTCAATAGCCATTATTCCATTATCCCTATTAGTTCCATCTTCCATCTCCAATAGTCCTGTTAAGTCCAGTAATTTCAGTGTCCAATCTTCCATTATCAGTATTCCATAATAATCTTGCTGTCGTAGCCATAGTCATATAATAAGAGTCTGATGGGAATTTCCTCTATCCCAAATATTTTCTTGCCATCCATTCTGAATAAGTTGCTGAAATACTGTTGTAAAGTCATATCTCTGTTCTTCTTTTTTACAAAATGCACTGGCTCATCTCTTGAGAGTTTTTCCATTGTCACATGGCTGCAGTTAATTCCATAGATTTTCTCTATATCAAACTCCATCACGTCATTCCAGTCCAAAAGATTATCCAAGCCATTGATAACTTTATCTCTAATATCTTCATTAATTTCTTCAGAGATAACGTTAAATTCCAAACAGTAGATTTTATTTCTAAAATCCATAAACTCCAGATCTTTTTCCAATTCCACATTTGTTCCAATCTCCAGGGCTTGTATCTTCCCTTTATTTTTTCTTTTCTCATCTCTGATCTCATTCTCCTCTCTCACAGGATCCCCTATTTCTTTAAGCTCCTGCGTCATTTTGCTCAGTTCAATTTTCAGCTCCTTACTACCCTGTCGCAGGGTTTGTTTCGTTATCTCAATCTCATCCATTATTTTCTGAAACATAGCTACTTCCAGATTCTCAGCCACTTTCTTGATTGCCATTTTTAAAACCACGAAAACAAAGCAAAACAAAAATAAAGAAGAACCACTTCTTATTTCAGCAACAATTGGGTTAATATTCCAGGCTTGATGACATCACAGTATAAACAGAGCAGCCTGCCTTATCTCTCTATGTTCAAGAATGCAAAACAAATTTAGTTCCCAGCATCAAAACAGTTAGTGGCATCGTGAAGAAGCAGATTCGTCAAAATAAAATAGACCAAAAAGAGAATAGTCCCAGACAATATAATATTCCTCGGAATAGAAATCAGGAATAGAAATCCCTCTTCTGTTTATATCTTTAGAATGCACTTCCAGGACAGCTTTTTGCGACAGAGACAGAGATAAGCTGCTAATTTCGTGAATAACAGAGAAGAGTTATAGCTCACCCAGAAGTTGTCCAAAGCCAATCAATCTGACAAATCTCCTTTTGCTGCAACAATTTAAACCAAGTAAAAAAATAATAGAAAGAAGAGTGCTTGCCTGTTAGTCCGTTCTCTCTTTAAAGAAAAGATAAACGTATCGCTTAAACAGATAGAGCTTGTTCGGAAGTCCGTCCGGCATTGTTGGCTGGACCTTATCTCATAAATTAATGAAATCCAGTCCTCCCAACAAAAACAGGCGTTTGAGGTTGATCTCTACGTTTCTCCCTGCCCGGGAGAAATTTCATCAGTCAAAAAAAAATGTTCTGACTGATTTATATCTGAATAAGCTTCTTTTGAGGCGGGAGCCCATCCCAAAAGCAGGCACAAGCGAAGTCACCCTTCCCGGAAGTCGCCTTTGAGTATATGGTGAGTGGTGGCAACACCTGCAATCAGCCCAAATAACAGAAACAAGACATTTGCTGTACTTCGTTTTAGCAGGGAGGAAGCAACAATATTAAGACAGTTGATATAGTTCAGATAGTCACTTTAAATATGTTTGATTTACTTTGCAGTTTTAGTGAAGTTTTCTATAACAAATCATTTTATTTTGCTTCTGTTTCTGTGAATATGTAAAGTACAGCAACACTTTGCAACACTAAAAAAAAAACTCCAAAAACAATTGTGGAATGATGGCACTGACTATTCTGCAGAATAGTATCCAATGGACATGAGGAGTGTCTCAGTTTGCACAAGATAAAACAGTGGGAGGTGAAATATATTCTAACAAAATTCTAGCTGTGCCCTATGTTTTTAATTGACCATGTCCACCTTTCCTTAAGTGGAGTAGTTTAAGCATAGCAGGCTGAAAACATGCATCTTGGGCAGGCCAAGTTTGTTTTTTTTCCAACAGCTAGAGTCATTGCTTCAGTAGCAACATATTGTAATCTGTCTGATTTTACATCAAACTGCAGTTTCAGATTCAACTGTTAATGCACCCAAAATAGAAATAGAACATAATCTCCAGTTTGAAACACAAAAGGCTGTCTTCACCATCATATGACATTGATCAATAAAAAGGCTTTGAAATTAATAAAAATAAATTTGACAGAGATTTCTAGGATGAATAATGAGAGAAATACCATTTTCTAGATTAGGTTCTCTGTAGAAACATTAGTAACACAGGAAAGAAGCAAAGTAAGAAGAACACCAACAAACATACAAAAAGATACTTCTCCATCTTTGGAGATGGCAGGTGTTGCCACCACTCACCATATGCTCAGGTCTCCTATTCCCCTGGTGCATTTACTATAGCTGCCCAATTTCCCTGCTTTTTAAAGTTTGATAGAAATATCTGTTCTTAATAGGAATGTTCTTAAACTGTGAGGTTTTTTGCCTATTAGTGAATATATATTCAGAGGATCAATCCAGGCAATTTGGTGGATGGTGATCTTTAAATAGGAGGCTGTCAAGGGTCTTTATGTCTTTTTTCAAAGAAACAAACACCCCATGGCATAGTAGTGAGGAACCTGTGACCCTCCAGATGATGTAACTTGAGGTGACCACTCTAAAATCTGCTGTGGGCAATGAAACATTCACCTGAGCAAAGGGGAGAGTGTCCTCAACGTGATGCCACTGCATCCTGCCTGGAATGGATTTTCTTGTGGACACACAAAACGGATATGTGCATCTATGCACAACAAGCAATATAGAACGTATATAAGGACCTGCAGGTTCTCACCCCAAAACATGCTTTGGGCTCTACAAGTCATACATCCATGCATGCAGGAGAGGGTTCCCACCCAGTTCAGATCTTATTTTGTATGTATGGTACAGACAAGGGCATATATGTATTAGAAAAATAGCAAATATTTAGAGGAAAGAAAATAAGAAACTGGAGTGCCCATCCTAAAAGATTATTTGGGGCACCACATATCATACTTCCATGCATCTGAGGGAGTGTGTTCCATGAGATGCCATCCATGCATACTTGAGAGTGTTATCTATGAAATGACTTCTTTTTCAAGAAATCATTGTTTGTTGACCCTGCCACAAGTCCTTCTGTCACCAACATCAATGGCTTTTAATAATAATAATAATTGAGCTATAACAAAGTAAGTAACAGGGAAGACCAATACAAAAATTTTAAAAATCCACATAGATCATAAGCACTGGCCGTAAGCACTGGCATAGCATAGAAGACACCCTATCATTTTCTGGGGTGTCTGATTTGTCTTGGCCCAGAGAAGATTCTGTGGTGAACACCCTCAGATATTTAGTCTTTTCTTTGATTTTTGTCTCTTTGGTTGTGCATAGATGCCCTTATACACACCCTGAATCCAACAGAAACTCTGGCATCTTGTAGAAAATATCCTCCCCTTTCCTTGGGTATATGATTTGTCCTGGTCCAGAGCAGATTGTGGGGTGGGCACCCTCAGTTTCTTATTTTTTTCTGTATCTTTTTGTCAATTTTGGTTGTGCATAGATGCCCTTATACCTGCCCTGCACCCAACAAAAGTTGTGGGCCAGGCAGGATGTACTGGCATCTTGTAGAGGACACCCTCCTCTTTTCTGGGGTGTATCATTTGTCCCGGCCCAGAGCAGATTTTGTCTGACATGCTCTTTGAGTATCCTTTTCTTTTGAGACATAACAGAAATGTATTGCAAAAGCAGCATTTCAAGTGTAAAATTTGATTTCAGGTGAATTATATGTGTGTTGGGGTATCATCATTGCTGGGGGTATGTGAGATTCTGTTATGCCATTCTGTTAATCTTACAGATAAAAAAAATATATTTTACTATTCTCTCTGAGTGTGTGCTGATTTTTAATATTGTTTTAAGCTGCTTAGCTGTGCAACAGCCAAGGCCAGCACCTTGCAGGCAATTTTTTTAAAGTAACTAAAATGTAATTGTAGTGATTACTTTTGAGTAAAAGTAATCAGTTACTTTCAGAGCAATTGTAATTGTAACGGTAAGTACTACTTTTTTGGGCCATGTAACTGTAACTTACTACTTTTTAAAAGTAATCTTCCAAGCTCTGAATGTGATGCTACTACAGGGTACAATAATATAATTAAAATGCAATCATAAACAAAAATAAAAATAAAAAGAGAAGATAAAATCACAAGAGCTATATGATAATATTCCATTTTGGAATAATTTCTGCCGAATGTCTATGATCAGATAAAATGCAGTTTATTCAGCCATTTGATTGTACTTGTATTTGATGTATGAAAACAATCCACAGTTAGACTAATTTACACTTAAATTAATGTGGATTAAAGGTCAGTTTATACCTTCATGCACATCGCTTAACCTCTACACTTGATTATTTTCTTCACACTTGATGACTGGCAGTTAAATGTATAAACTGACACCATCTGCAAGTACTGCATTTGAGATGATATGAAATCTCTACTTGTGTTCTCTGATTTGTGATCACATTCATTTGACATTACAGTATTTTTAAGTCTTTTTGAAATCAGTGGATCTTGCATTTTGAGCAGTGTGCATAAGATCTGCTGTTGCCAATAAAACTCAAATTTCTCTAACTTTTTCTGAATTGCTGCCAGTGTACATTATGCCATCCTAGCTTTGAATCAATATAACCACTAGCACCAAACCTTTGCCAACCAAAGATATGAAAAGTTCGTGTGATATTTTTGATCATCTATATTCAGAGCTGACAATTAATTTTTACTTTTAAAAAATAAATAAATCCCTGATTAAAACTTAAACAGCCAAACATCTTAGGCATTTAACTTGTGTCCTTCTCTATCAGAACAAAATTGGGCATTTTCCTATACACAATAGAGGGGGAAAAAAGCAATTACTATCAATCAGTGACTAAGCAACAGATTGGAGTATTTAGAAAGACTCATTCATACACAGATTTGCAGCAGTGTTCAGCGCCTCTGATTAGATTCCATAGATTTTAAATTGTAGCTAATTAGGCTGTCATAGGTTCATTAATGGCTCTACTGATTCAGCACTCCCTCACCTGCATGCATATTAAAGCTCATTAGCTCCCTTGTCTAAAATACCACCTGCATTAATTGCTGCTGATGCACTAGGACTCTTCAGAAGCCTCTTCTGACAACTGGCCTACCTGCTTGTAATATCCATTGCCCCCAAAAGCTCTTTCAGAGAGCTATTTACACAGGGTTCATGGCGAGGCACACGTGGTAACACTGCAGCTGTTGTTAAGGGCAGTCAAGCCTGTTTTCTGCTTAACAGCAGGAAATAAAGAATTAGCAATGCCTGTACTGTAATACTTAACATTGGGCTGGTTTATTTTCCCTAGAGCCTTACCTAGATGTTGCCTAATGAACTGTATTTTATATACTGCCAAAATGCCAGGGAGCATACTCTTATAATAAATCTGCAATGAGCAAGAATAACCAGAAAGAATGTACTGTTCTTTTAAGTGTGCAGTGCAGTACAGTACTTTGAAAGGACTGCTCCATGTGAAGATGCCGAGTGCCCTATATTGGTAGATGAAATGCATTTTCATATAATATATGTGTTGGCATAGCAATTTAACCTCTAGATCATGCTTAAATGTTTGATGTGTTCATGCCCAATGTGCACACACATAAGTAGTTTTTGGGGTGTGCCAGTGCCTCTTGCATGTACCCTGGGAGAATTACTTTTCCCAGGACTCCTAGTGCCTCTTTAAAATCCAAGCTGGAGATTACTTAATGCTTATCTCATGTTTAAGGCATGTATAATGAAGCACCAAGATTCATATTCAGACCCAAGGAATTATGAAGTTTGGCATCATCACCAAATTCGTTTTGTTTTGTTTTTCAATGCTCTATAGAAATAAACACAAGAGTTCCCTATAACATTTAGTTGAGTCTCACTCTTATTTATCTCTAAGCAGTATTTATTGTGTATTTCAGCCTTTGACAGCCTGGTGCCATCCAGATGTTTTTGACTATGGCTATTTTCACACTAAACATTTATTCCACTTTAAATAGGCATGGCTTGCCCCAAAAAATCCTGGAAAGGGTAGTTTATGAAGGATGCTGAGAGCTGTTAGGAGATGCCCTATTCCCCTAACAGAGCTACAATTCTCAGTGGTTAATAATATTTCGAGAGAACTCAGAAAATTATAGCTCTATGAGGGGAATAGGGGGGTCTCCTAACAACTCTAAGCACTCTTCAGAAACTACCCTTCCCAGGATTCTTTGAGGGAAGCCATAACTGTGGAATAATAGTGGAATAAATGTATGGTGTGAACTCCCTTCAGCCCCAGACAGCAAAGTTGTGCTGGCTGAAACAGATAGGAGCTGCAGTCTAAAACATGGGGGAGGGGGGAAGGTTGGTGAAGGCTGGACTATATGGTGCATATCCTTACCATTTTTAAAATTTATTTTAGAAGTATAAACCACTTTCCCAAAAGAATGCCCAGATGATGTTTAATAAAACCACAGAATAAAAACAATCATAACACATAATACCAATGCAATATTTCTATCATCTATAATAATTTCACAAGTTTGGTCACAGAAACACATTACAGGTATAATATTACCTGTGGTGATATTTTTAAAAAAAATAAAATTGTATTTATTGGTTGATTTGGGGGTGAATTCATGAGACCAGTCCTTATAGCAACTCACTGTTTCAAGGGGAGGGGTTAAGTTCCTTGGATTTAATATATATTCACTCATGCTCTTCTAACAGTGCATACTGTTTGAGGTCAGTGGTCTTCTTCTGCTCACCAGTAGAGCACATGTTATGGAAACAAAAAGTTCCAAGTTCAAGCTCTGGCATCTCCAGGTAAGATTTACAGGAAATTATAGGAATCCAGATTTTGCCTGAACATCATGAAAAACTTCCTAACTGTTAGAGTGGCATGACAATGGAACCAATTACCTAGGGAGGTGGTGGGCTCTCCAATACTAGAGGTATTCAAGAGGCAACTGGATAGCTACTTGTCGGGTATGCTTTAAGTTGGATTCCTGTGCTGAGCGGGGGGTTGGATTTGATGGCCTTATAAGCCCCTTCCAATTCTACTATTCTATGAGTCTACTAGGAAACACCTCTCTCTGCCTCAGATAATGGAAAGCTGCTTTTGGTCAGCGTAGAACAGGGGTGGATAATCTGTCGGATGTTGTTAGACCACAGCTCCCACCATCTCTGACTGTAGGCCATGCTGGCTGGGACTGATTTATTTATATTATTTTATTTATTTGTTTATATCCCACCCTTCCTTCTTAAGAAGCCCAGGACCACAAACATATCAACACAACATTTAAACAACAGAAAAAAGCAATCTGAAAACTATTACAGATAAAAACACTAAGAACAGTTACAGATAAAAATATTATTCCATCCAATGATCTCTGGGATGGGAACTGGAATCCAACAACATCTGGATTCCCCATTGAGCCTTCTGCAATCTGGTGCTCTCCAGATGTTTTGGACATCAATGCCCATTGTCCATGACCATGTTGGCTGGACAACGCCAGGTTGGGACAGTCTGGTATAGATAATACTGAGCTAGATAGTCCAATGGTCTGACTGAGGATAAGGCAATGTCATATTTTCTTTCTCTTTCTTTCTTTCTTTCATTCATTCATTCATTCTTAGATTTATATCCCGCCCTTTCTTCCAGTAGGAGCCCAGGACGGCATCTTCATTTTCTTCATCCTCAATAAATTAGCCTTTCACCCAAGCCTCTTTGTGTAAACCAAACCATTTAAAAGCTTACATTTACAGTCCAAATACATTTCACAACCATGCATAGCTCTATTTACATTGAATTAACAGGATATGCTCCTGTGTTTCTCTCCTGTAAAAGCTTTTTTTTGTTCCTATATCTTTCAAACTGCAATGTTAGCAAGAAAAAAGAATCCTTCCAGGTTATTGCTTTAGTCTTTCTTCTTCTCAGCTTTTGAAAAGAAAAAAGAAAGTACACAGAGCTTTAGAGACCTTACTGCAACCTGACCTGAAGGACAGTTCTTTGAAGTCTAAAAACGTGTATAATCTACTTTTACTTAGTCTAACAGAACTATATTTACCATGCTTATGCCATTATGGGTCTTATTTTGTTCCAAGTACAAGGTGTATGATAGTCTGGAGATTATCAATTTGGGATACATTTGAAAGTTGTCTTTGATCTCCTTAAAACTATCAATCTTCAGCCTCAGGAACAAAGAGATAAGAGAAACAGAAGGCTTATTTGCATCTGATACCTCTGGGGGAGGGGGAAGGCGAAAAAGCAGGGAACTAAATAACTAGAAAGCCAAAAGTCCTGCTCTGTTCACCGCAGGGTCTTTGTAAAATTGCTTGTTTTATAGCCATAGAGACATCCACCAGACTGTAGCGAGATAAAAACCAGTAACTCAATTATCGCCATGGGCAGATAATTCTTCATAGGGCTTGTAAAACTAGGATTTGTTTTTAATGATGAACCAGAATCTGAATCTGACACAAGATATAAGGCAGACACTGTAATGGGAAGAACATTTGCTCAGGCTTCAGAAACAGGTCAAATAAAAATGGGTGTTAATTATAAAAGGGAATATAGGAATAACATGTAGTTAAGAGCTATGTTTGAAAATAACATTTTGATAATTCCCTCCCCTTTTTGAATCTAAAGTGTCATCACACCAGCTTTGTGTCATTCCTCAGAAACAGTTAACCAATGATGAAGAACCTGAAGTCTGAATGCACCCCTTCTATCTGGCTTTCAGGACTTTCCCTACGCCACCCTCCCTTCCCAGCCACATCTCCAACTGGCCCTACTTTGCACTGTCCTTTTTTTTTATCATTAATTTTATTCAAATTTTCAAACAAAACAAAACAAAACAAAAAAGAAACAGATTAAACAATAAAATAAAATGTTGACTTCCGATTTGTCGCAGATCAGTTATAGGTCTATGATATAACAAACCTGTCTCTTAATATATTACAAAATCACTTTCCTCCAGTAGTTATCTTAATTAATCATCAAATCTCATTAACATCACTTTATTCTTTCTGCAAAAAGTCAAAGAGAGGTTTCCACTCCTTGAGAAATATATCCCTCGATTTTTCTTCAAATAAACATGTCAATTAATCCATCTCATCAAGTCTACTAGGACCAGTAATTTCAATAGCCATTTTTCCATTATCAGTGTTAATTCCATCTTCCAACTTCCATCCTTGCACCCATAATAATCTTGCTGTCATAGTCATAGTCATATAGTAAGAGTCTGATGGGAATTTCCTTCATCACAAATATTTCCTTACCATCAATTCTGAATGTGTTGCTGAAATATTGTTGTAAAGTCATATCTCTGCTCCTCTTTTTTACGAAATGCACTAGCACATCTCTTGAGAGTTTTTCCATTGTCACATATCTGGAATTAATTCTATAAATTTTCTCTATTTCAAGTTCCATCAAATCATTCCAGTCCAGAAATTCCATCGAAACATTGATAGCTTTATCTCTGATATCTTCATCAATTTCTCCAGGGACAACGCTGAATTCCAAACAGTAATCTTTATCTCCAGGATCCACAAACTCCAAATATTTTTCCAGTTCCACACTTGATATATCTGTTCCAATCTCCAGGACTTGCATCCTCCCTTCAATTTTTGCCATAAAGTCCAAATCTTTTTCCAATTCCACATTTGATATATCTGATCCAATCTCCAGAATTTGCTCCTTCCCTTTAATTTCTTTTTCATATTCTATTGCTTGTCCATCTGCTTCTTTTCTCATATAATCCTTTATTTCTTTCAACTCCTGTTTCACTTTACCAAATTCAGTTGCCATCTCTTGTCTACTCTGTCCCAGTTCTTGTTTCGTTATCTTAATCTCATCCATTATCTTCTGAAACATATCCAAAGGGGAAAACCCTTCCAGAGGTACATCCAGGGTCTCTGCCACTTCTTTGATTGTCATTCTTAAAGCCGGGAAAAAAAACCCTTCAAATTTCCAATATAGCCACAATTCCCAAGCAAAGAGTAATTTGCTTCTTTTTCCAGCAATAAGGGAGTTAATATTCCAGGCCTGTTGACATCTGGCCAGCACAGTTCTTATCTCCCGCACGTCCAAGAATGCAAAACAAATTTGGTTCACAGCGCCGAACAATTAGTAACATACACGAACAGCAGATTCGTCTAAAGAAAGTAGTCCAAGAAAAAGTAGTCCCAGACATATATCAATCAAATAATCATACACGGTGTGGGACCGCAGTATCTTGTGGAACGCCTCTCCCGCTATGAACCGACCCGGTCACTTCGCTCAGCATCTAAGGCCCTCCTCCGGGTACCAACCCATCAGGAAGCCCGGAGAACAGTTACTCGATCTAGGGCCTTTTCTGTAGTGGCCCCCGAACTGTGGAATAGCCTCCCCGAAGAAGTACGCCTGGCGCCGACGCATCTATCTTTTCGGCGCCAGGTTAAGACCTGGCTATGCTCCCAGGCATTTTAATGCGTTTAATGTTACAATTTTAAATCTCTTTGTTTACTGTTTATTTATTGTGATATTTTGTATTTTTAATCTTTTGTACACTGCCCAGAGAGCTACTCGCTATGGGCGGTTTAAAAATGAAATGAAACAAAACAAACAAACAAATCTAAATCAGATTTTCTCTTCGGGTAAGTTGCCCCTCATCCATTTTAATTTTTATAGTTTCCAAATTCAGGCCTGCTTTTTGCCATAAAAAATAAGACAAGCTTTTTAAATTTTCTTTCCTCCTCCTTAATTCCTTGTATAAAAGAAAGAAGTGTAACTCACCCAGGTATCTTAATTGCTGATTCTTAAACAAATCTCTTTTACTGTAGTAATTTAAGCCAAATGATAAGATTAGACAGAAGAAAGCTCGCCCGTTGTGGATCGTTTAAAAGAAAAAATGTCTCGCTTTTTTTCAGCCCAGCTTGCTGGAAGTCCTAACTCCGTCCTCGGCTGCTAGGTATGCCTTCCTTTCCCAGGGAATTCCTGATCAATTCCAGCCACCGACAGCCCAACGAAGTTTCTGTGGATAATCTATTCGGTTCACCCTTGCCTGGGAGAACATTTACACCAGTCAAAGTTCCCTTTTGACTGATTTTAAACTGAAAAAAGCTTCCTCTGAGACAGAGCTCATCTCAGAGGCAGCCACAGGCGGAGCAATCTTCCGGGAAGTCCCTTTGCACTGTCCTTGAGTGTTTTTGCCTGACTGGAATGTGTCCTTCAACTCTTAATAATGTCTCTTGCTTCCCTGCATGGAGGATAGAAAGGAGCATGTCAGCATGTATAGAAACTAGCCTACTGTACAAAGGTAAAATGTGCATCCATTGCTCTGCCCACATTTGCCTCTGACACCACCCAGGAATGCCGTGTGGCCTCATGTGGCCCCTGGAAGGCAGCCCAGAAGGGAATGTCACCCTGGGACTGAAAAAGTTTCCCCTCCTCTGTTGTAAGCCTTGTCATGTCTCAGGCCCATCTGCATGACACATTTAAAGCAACATCATGCCACAGAACGACACTTCCCAGAACACTTTGGGGGAAGCCATGACTATAAAGAGTAATAGTTTTCCTGAAAGTATCCTGGGAATGTAGTTTGTTAAGGGTGCTGACTCTGCTGAGAGTTGTTAGGAGACCTCTGTCTGCTCACAGAGCTACAACTCTCAGAGTTCCATGAAAAGAGGGATTGATTGCTAAACCACTCTGAAATTGTTGCTCTGTGCTGGTCTCTTAACAACCCCAAGCAACTAATTACAATTACCAGGATTCTTGGGGGGAAGTCATGATACCAATATAGTATGATACCACTTGAAATACATATTGCAGATGGAGCTTTATAGTTTATGCAGCTTTTGGAACAGATTGGAGGCATAGCTGGATAATTTATGGTACAGAAAAGGTAAAGGCTTCCTTTTGTTCTGTCCTTGTAGTGGTGTTCAGTTATTTGCTGATATTTTGCCTTTCCCTGTTCAGGCTTGCAAAAGCACTTGATAAAAATCTTGAATGCCTCTTGGCTTCAGATGAATTACTTCTTAGGCTCCTTTCTGAACAATGAGAAAGTAACAGTTCAATAAACATGTTCCATTTAAATAAAGAACTGCAGGGTCACTTCCATTCATATCGATGAAATGCTTCTGTTGAATCTATATTCAACTTCCACACATTGATCACAGTGTTGAATCAAAATGCAAAGCAAAATAATGAAAATAATGTATGTTTCCCCTCCAAAATGGAAAGGAAAAAGGACTAGGATGGTAGCTGAAATAAAACTTCTCCATGGAAAAAGATTACCAGATCCATTTATTTGGTTATCCAAAATGTCACAAAGCAATGAGAAAGCTTTCAGGTTCTTCAAAACTCGTCATTAAGCAAAAGGGAAATCTGCTTTGGTGTTGAAGCTACAAGTCTGCATTGGTATCAGCCATGAAATGGAGCATAAGAAGAAATTATTATTATTATTAATTACATTTGTATACCACCCCATAACCGAAGCTCTCTGGGCGGTTTACAACAATTAATTAGCAGATTTAACAGATTAGACTCTCCTAGATGCAGGTTTTCACCTTCACATCCAACAGTCCTCTTGATTTAGTTCTCTTTTTCCAGAGAGGAAGAGTTTCTGTAAATCTTCATTCAAAATATTCCAGTGTAAATTATGAGAAAGCTTCATTCAAAATGGTTCAGAGTAAATCAGGAGTTTCCCTCTGTAGGACAGGACTGGGGAACCTTTGGCCCTTCAGATGTTGTTGAACTGCAACTCCCATCAGCCCTAGCAGGCCTGGCCAATGTCCAGAGATTATGGAATTTGTAGTTTGGCAACATCTGGAGAGCCAAAGGTTCCCCACACCTAGTGAAGGGCTACATTAAGCTTTGCCCTATATGGTAAGACCATTAGTTGTAAAACTCACCGAGAAAGAATAAAGTCATCATGACACATAGTTCATAATTATGTCTCCTAGTGGTTATCAGCTAGGTATGTCAGGGAAAGTCATTAACCTAATGTTTAAAATTCAAAATGAATTTGGATGACCCCCTTCAAATGAAACAAGGTGAAGCCAAAAATGAGCAAAATTTCTCAAGGGATGATTTTTTCTCACACATCCACATCAGGAAGTAAACACTGAATGAATGAATGATTTATTATGGTGCATAGACCAACAAAAAAGTAAACACTATAATGCATCTAAAAATGGAGTTTACTCTTTCGTTTATGGTAGCTGGCAGTCCTCAATAAGGCCTATAATTTTATTCATATTGTCTATAGCAAACATATTTGTGCTTGTGACCAGCACTGCTTTCCATGGAAGTGAGTTTCATGGGATAATTATGTGTTTTGTGAAGTACTTTATTTGGTTTGTCTTAGCTTCCCTCCTATCAATTTTCTGTGGAAGACCCAGATATTTTGATTTTAAGAAACTGTTTTGAAAGTGAATATTTTTTGCCAGTTCACTTCCTCTATACCACACATGATTTTTAATGTTTCTGTCATGTAGCCTCCTTTGTTGCCCTTTTTAATAAGCTGAAAAACCTACAACACACTATCATTGTTTCTATGGCTAATTCTTTTGCTGAGTAGTGGTGGCCTCTCTGAGGGATATTATATTTACAAATCAGTGTGATAAATATTGACAAGCTAAAGGTGTGCATTATGGAGCAGGAAATATATTCAGAGGCGCATGATACCAAATTCTTCCAAGATACACAGAAAGTGCATTGGACTGTGGAAGACCAACCCAAATTGCATTTTCACAAAATTGTAGGGAGGGCAGTACAATATCTCAGAGAGGAGGCGTAGTCTCCCTCACTCCTAGCGCATTCACTGTAGCTGCCCAATTTCCCTGCTTTTTAGAGTTTGATAGAAAGATATGTGCATCTATAGCAATGTTACTAAACTGGAAGTTTTTTGATGATAGAATTTTATTTCAGAAACCAGCATTACTGGAGTATTTCCTGATGTTCTTAGGGACAGAAAAGACACACAATCTGTGTGCCCCAGTATATGCCCTGTGCCTCAGTAATGTCATTTGACTGATTCATATTCTGAATGGAAGGGAAGGATAAGAAGCAACTGCATCAGTTTTAAGGGGTTTGGGTGATTAGATCAAGGATTGGGAAACTGTGGCCTTCAAAAAGATATTGGACTCCAAATCCCATCCTCCCTGACCATCAGCCACAGTAGCTGGGGCTGATGGGATTTGGCATCCAACAACTTCTGGAGAGCTACAGATTCCCCATCTCTGATGTAGATGATAAATAAGTATGTAGACTCAGAGTAGAGCTTCATGGGAATGTTCAGGCTTCAAGTAGAAATGTTTGTGAAATCAGCAGGAATGCACCAATGCCAGTGAACTTCCAACGCTTACTGAAGCCTTTTTTAAAAAAAAAAAAATCCAGCAGGGTTTTTAATTGAATTCTGATTGTATAGTTTTAACTCGTTTTTCATTTCATTGTATTGAGTCTCCTGTACACCACTTAGAGACAACTGTAATTAAGCAGTATATGAATTGTCAAAATAAATAATAATAAATAATAATTGACCCAGAGGGGCTGAGTACATTAATATTACAACTTTGTGTTTCAGTATTACCATATTCCTTGTTCAATTTATGATGGATATTTATAATGTCATTCATTATTCCATTAGATGATGATGGAAAATAATTTATTGAATATAGTTTATAAGAACCATTTCCTCTAACTTCTGTTTGCGTTAAATCAGAAATGGGGAACTGCTAATCTCTGGAAGAATCTAGATCTAGGAGGCTTAGTATGGCATGCCCTATGGCTCCTGTCCCATGATTCATGGGGTGCTTATTGCTTTTGCACACATAGTATTGGAGTCTGGAGAGTGTAAAGCACAGGCTTTCTGGGATTGGTTATAATAAGCTGAGAAAGATGTTCAAAACAGGGCTTGGGAAAGTTGTTCAATTAATCAAAACAATCCAGCTCATCTCACACTCCTGCTTGCCCATGTGGGCTTGTTTATAGCTTTCCCAAGCTGAGAAGGGACAGTGAGCTTAATTGGTTTACAAATGTTCTCACCTTGCTTATATAAACAAGAGCCAGGGAAAGGCTCTTGTTAGTCAAAATAAAGCAGCCATGCACACGGAGGGAAAGCTGGGAATTAATGTCACAACTGTAGCACATTCAGGGTCAGGAGAGATAAACAAATGTCACCTGTGTTAGAACCCAGCAACCTGGGTGCTGAAAAGATAATGATCTCATAGGTATAAGGTGCCCCCTCCCAGGGGGTCTTTTGGGTATAAATAGAGGACCCCTAGATTGGGAAATTAAGCCTTAAGGAGCTTCAAAGCCTCAACAAGCCTGAACACTGGCTTGAAGAGAAGCCAGCTTCAATAGAAAAGGAGCCGCAACTCCTCCCAGACCAGAGATCCCTTGCTCCAGGTGTTCAAAGGTTTCCAGCCAGCAAGGCAAACGTAAGACAAGGGCAAAGACGGGGGGAAGAAGGGACCCATTCGCTGTTAGTTTCGTCTTAGTGTTTTATTGCCTGCAAATGACAGTTCAATGTACACAGCTTTGCTTTAATAAATCAGTTAACTTCTTCACCAGTGTGTTCATTGCCTCCTGAAACTTCGGACTAATTTGCTTGGTGCCTGCTAGGGCTAGGCATTTGGCAGTAAAGGAACCTGTAGCCCTCCAGAAGTTGTTGGACTACAAATCCCATCAGCCCCAGTCAACATGGCCAGTTTGAGTCCAACAATCGGAGAGTCTCAAGTTCCTCATTCCTGGTTTAAACCATTCTTATAATCCCATGTTCTATGGCTCAGAAGATGGGTTGATCAGAATCAGAGAGGTAATGCAGAAGGGCGACCGGCACCACTGCAGTAGAATTACCTACATTGCTCAGCAGTGCATCATTTGTATTGAAAGATGGATCTAGCAATCAGATAACATCAAAACACATGATGGTTTGTAGCAATTGTAATCTGCTTGTGCTAACTGCTCTTAAGATTTTTAATTGTATTTTTATTGCTGCTTTTATTCCTTATATTATATTTTATTGTATTAGTATTTCATAGAACTCAAATTGTAGTACAATAAAATACAATAAGAAATAAAAGAAGCAAAAATACAATTAAAAATAAAAAGGAATATTTAATGTGGACATGCCACAGACCACTTGATTGATATTCGTGGACCACGGACCACAGTTTGGGAATCCCTAGTCTAGAATTTGTAAGCATAGCCTCACAGTTTTCAATGTACAAGTTCCCACAGGTTGGAAGGACAGTGTGGCTGCAAATATACAGTATCCTTTGATTCTCTCTTCCTGCCACCAAGTTTGCATTGCTTTTTGTTCAGTATTTGGCACATATCCTACATAGTTTATGCCTGATTGACATTGGTTGATGGATATCTAATTATCTGAGGGATCATTGGTTGATGTAATTGCTTAATGAGAAAGTATTTACATGGATGAACTACTTCTGTAGAATAGAGACTTTCCAAGTTTAGCAGACTTTATTGTCACCAGAGCTATCACGGGCAGGATTTGGGAAGATATAACCACAATCTCTCATATCTTGGATCTTTTGGGTTATGTATGAAGGTTACTATTTATTTTTGGTTTTGTGTCTCTGGTGTTTCAAATTTTGTGGAGTGTTCAGAAAACTAAGAATATATATATTTGTAGGATGGGAGGGTCAGGGAAGAAGCAGAAGAAGCCACCAAAACTAATAAAAACAGTAACTGGGAGCAAAAAGAGGAAACTGGGAACAGATATAGGGCTGTGGGGGGGGGAGAAGCTTGAAAAAGGTAAACCACCAGCTTGAGGCAAGGCTGCTGCCACTGCAGCTGAGGGACAGAGAAGAAGGGAAGAAGCGGAAAAGGTAATGCTGAGGGAAGAACAAGATAACAAATTAAGGGTGCAATCCAACTCATCTTTCCACCAGCCTGGGGTGAGTTGGATGCCACAGAGTCTTAGCTGTGCCAGCAGGCTCCTGGCGATACCAGGCTGTGCCGGCCTTTGATGGCAGGAGCCCTCTGCCACAGCTGAGCCAGCCTGGAAGATGGAGGGCTGGCAGAAGACCAAAAATGGGGCATTCTGGGGGTGTGCTAGGGAGGAGCCACGGGAGGGACTAATGTGAAATCCTCCTTGTGTTCAGGGCCCTCCACCAGGTCGTGAACCCCCCGCAAACTCCGCCAGCCAAAAGGCCAGGGCAGCAAAATATTTTTAAATATTCCCTATTATGGCCTATGGGGAGCACTTACTCCCTGAGACCCTGTTTGTCAGAGCCAGTGCTTCCCGGCTGGCTCATGCATGCAGCGCGGGAGGAGGAACTCACAGAGCTTTCTGCAGGCTGCTCCTCTGCCGGCCCCTCCTGCACCAATCTGCTGGCATTTGGATTGCTCTGTCAACTCCACAATAAGGCACAAGGGATAAACAACCCCTAGAAAAAGCCACCTGGAAGGGAAAAGGGTGGGAAACGGGGAGAGGAGAAATTAAAAGAATGCTGACAGGAAAAAATAGCTCAAAAACACACAGGGAAGCAAACAGAGGGACGGGGAAAGGAACATTGAAGATGATGAATACATTAGAACAAACAAAAAGAAAAAAGTAGAAAGCGAGGCTGATATAAGAGCAAATAAGAAATCTTCCCTGGTTGCATTTCAGCTCAGGCTCACCCTTAAGGGTTAAAGCCAATGAGTACTCCCTACTAGACAGCCACTGAAATGAATGAAGTCATTTGGAAGGACGGGAACCTACTATTTTTTTTGATCTTGTGAGTTAAAGGATATGTGTAAACTGCTGTACTGTACAGTTGACTCAGGAGACATGGTCACACCCATGGTGTATCTGAATCCATGGTACAGTGAGATGCATTGTAATGAGCTTCCACTGTAAATAAACATGGCTGCTCCTCTTTAGAGCAATGGAAATAGATGATGGAAGATAATAAAGGTCAGATGATTGACCCAAAATTCCAGGACAGTTTTTTTAAAAAAATCGTAGGACAAGGTTTTGAGTAGGATGCAAACTGTGGGTTGATTATTTGCAGTGCAACTTCTAAAGCTTCAGTGGCTCATCTGTCACTGTGTGACACCTGACACCTTGATAAATCATCCTTTATTTCTAATTCAGTTTCTTCTGCATATTTGCAAATTTTGGCAACTTAGATGATTATGTCAATGTTTTGTTTTGAATTCTGATTTTTACCATCACTCAGCATTGTTAGAAGTGGGATCTATGTAACTTTTCACCCCTTTCAGCCACCAGTTCATGTCCAGACTGAGTTGGCGGTAACTAACATATGTTTTGTTGAACAGGAGAACATTTAAATGAAGATAATTAATTACCTGTTTGGTTTCTTCTTCTTTTGCCATCACCTGATTTTTTTGTGTGGCCATGTATCAATATCGTAATTACTTTATTATTTATTTGTTAAATGTATAGCCTACCTTTCCACCTATCTGTAGTGTTTTGAAAGCAGAACATCAAAAGTGGCTGCAGTCAGTGGATGGGGCTGCGGTGTTCTCTTCACATAAATTCATATGTTTTTCTCCTTTGCTTTTGAAGTTCAGTAAATGGAACCCAGTTAGTTTTGCCACGACCTAATAATACCGCCTTTTGGTAACATGGAAGCAGTCTGTTTTATTGGTGGCACCAGTGTTGTGGAATGCCCTCCCAGCTGAAATACATCAACATTAGCATTTTCATCAGCACTGGCATTCTGCTGGCTCTTGAAGACACACCTATTTAGGCAAGCATTCCCCTGTACCTTAACTTCTGATCTTACTGTTTTAATTGTTTGAACTGTTATGGTTTTTAACTGGTTTGTTTTATTGTATATTTTAAGTAGGGATGCTTTAATGCTTTGATAGAACTGTTTATTGTATATTTTAATTATGTGTGGATTTTATAATTGATTTTATAGTTCCAAACCTCTTAGAAGCCATTTTGGCATATAAGGAGTGTATAAAATTAATAAATAATAATAAGAAGAAATATTATTTATATTGTGCTGTTACCCCAAATACTCGCATACAGATTACCTGAAGAGCTGTCAATACAATAACTTTCTTCCCATAAAAACTCTACCTTATCTTTAACCTCATTACTAGTGCATTCTCCTCTTTGACCTGTGACCCCTCTGCCTCCAAATGTTTTGATGCGATCGGCTGATATAAATATATGATATCACAAACCATATAAGCTGATGGAGATTGAACGGGTGGTGAAAAACCAGGAAAGACATCTTGGATTGTGGTGAGGACCTTAATGAAAATGTCAACCCAGAGTAAGACAGATGTGAAAAAGGTAAACTTCATGCTATGAAAGTGACTGAAGACAAAACTGCCATATCTTAGTGCCTTTATACAAATCTGTGATGTGAGTACACTTGGAATACTGGGTGCAGTTCTGTTTGCACTATCTCAAAAAGAATATGGTAGAGCTGGGGGGGCAAAGGTCCTGAAAAAGGCAATCAAAATTTTCAGTGTCCTTTCCTATGAGGTAAAGCTACAATAGTTATGGCTTTTTAGTGTGGGGAGAAAGCAGTTAAAGGGGGACATGATAGACAAAGAGAAAAATACAAATGCTGTGAAGGAAGTGGATAGATTTTTTCTTCTTTCATAATACTACAGCTCAGAGAACCACTGAGCAAAAGGAAGCACTTCTTCACACAATACTACGACTTCTTTTTTAAATGCATATACCACTTATATGCCAAAATGGCTTCTAAGCAGTTTACAACTATAAAATCTATTTTAAAATACGTACATCATTAAAATACACAACAACAATTCAATCAGAACATTAAAACATCCTTAGTTAAAATATACAGTAAAACAAACCTGTTAAAATGTATAACAATTACTATGCTTACTAAGTTAGATGGACCAATAGTCTAATTCAGTACAAGGCAGCTTGCAATGTTCATTTGGCCCAGTTCCCAAAGTACCCATATTATATATTCACTAATAGGCAAAAAATCTTGCAGTTTAAGAATGTACTTATAGCCCACAGATATTTCTACCAAACTTTAAAAAGCAGGGAAATTGGGCAGCTATAGTGAATGCACCAGGGGAGCAGGAGGCCTGAACTCCTCTCTGAGATATTGTACTGCCCTACAAAGTTGTTAAAATGCAAACACAATTTGGGTTGGTCTTTCACAGTCCAATCCACTTGCTGTGTAGCTTTGAAGAATTTGGTAACATGTGCCACAGATGTGGTCGTTTGCATGTTTATTGAGTTCAGTGGGATTTACTCCCGTGCAATCATGCTTAGGATAGGTAAAACTGACTGGGGGGGAGGGACGGAGGGCTGGAGTGGGCAGGGAAGGTGGAAGAAGGAAGAGGGGAGGAGAAAGGGAGAGGAAAGGGGAAGGAGGGAAAAGGCAGGTCTGATCATTTGTATGATTATTGAGTTGAATCGGATATACTCCTATGCAATCATGATTAGGATAGGTAAAACTGACCAGTCTGGGCCTGCCAACCAAGACGTCTTCTGTATCTTTCACAGTTGGGCAGGAGGAAGGGAAATTCTACCTTGTGGTTTTTCCCATTACAGTGTTGCAAGAACACCGGCACTTGGCTGACTTTCTCTTCTCCTAAAGATACAGGATCAGTCTCAGGCCCTGAACCTGGCAACCCTACCTCCCACCCAAATTTAAAACATAGCTGTCCCTGGCCACATCCACACCAGGCCTCTATTACACTTCGGACAATCATTATTTATTTATCTATTTATTTAGTGTATTTATATACCGCCACATAGCTGAAGCCCTCTGGGCGGTTTACAATAACTAAAAACATTAAAAACAAATATACAAATTTAAAACATCTTTTATCATAGCTTCTCTCAAAGCCACGGCTCAAAGCCAATCATGGCGTCTCTCAAAGAATCCTGGGAAGTGTAATTAGTGAAGGGTGCTGAGAGTTGCTAGGAGACGCCCTGTTCCTCTCACAGACCTTCAATCAGAGTGGCTGACTGTTAACCATTCTCTCAGGGGAATAGGAGTCTCCTCTCAGCACCCTTCACAAACTACACTTCCCAGGATTCTTTGAGGGAAGCCATGACTGTCTCAAGTGAAATCAAGTCTGGTGTGGGTGTGGCCCTCTGATTAGCCAAGCCCAGCAGCTGTGAGGCTTTTAGAACACTGACAGTTGGTCCTTACTGAGCATGCCCCGCGTTATAATAGGCTTCCAGCCAAATTTTATTAAATTAATTAAAAATCAACCAGGCATTATTGTAACTTTTAAACTGCAGTAGATGAAGGTCAGAGTATGGAGCAAGGTCAGTATTAGGATTACAGGTACTCTGTGAACATGGCTGATTTTTAATGAATTTCAACAGATTATGAGAACTCGCAGAAAAAGGTCCAAAAGGGCTCTGAGTTTTTTTCTCTCTTTTTAGACTTTGAACTCTCGATTCTCTCTGAATGTTTTGTGTATCGCCATGAAAATTGACAGGGTTGTTAAGCAAGCGTTTCTGAGTTCAGGACTATAAGTTGTGTAAGGTTTTGTTTTGAAATGAGCTTATGGGAAGCCTCAGAATGGCATGGGGGGATATTTTCCATTTAACATTGCGGAATGTGAAAAATCTCCGCTGACTATAATATACAGCCACTCTCGTGGCTGTATAATTCAGTTAAATGTGTAGCACAGTAAGCAAATTGACATATTCTTTTCAATGTGCCTTTTATAGAATCTTCAAACTTCGCATTTATGTCCAGATTTTCCTACCACATCCCAGTTTAAACAACTAAAGTTATGAGCAAGGCTTGCTATTTTTCCCACTAATCTTCAACTGGAGGGTCAGGGTAGGTTAAGAGAGTGTGTTCAGGTGCAAAGGAGGAGAGAACATTCCCTTTAATATTTGTTTAGAAGGGAGAATTTTAGCATTTCCGATGCCTACATGATCTCCCTATTCCATGTGACTGTTAAAGAGAAAGGAGTCCAGTCCCCTTTTGCATCTCCCTAGAGACAAAGCAAGAAGATGTGAGTGCATGGCAGCCTTTGCCTACCCAGGTCCCTTCAGATTTTTAGACTGCAGCCCCCCCTCTCCAATCATAGGCCATGCCAGCTCAGACTGATGGGAATTGTG
The DNA here is from genome assembly GCF_030035675.1 of Rhineura floridana. Classification (NCBI taxonomy): domain Eukaryota; kingdom Metazoa; phylum Chordata; class Lepidosauria; order Squamata; family Rhineuridae; genus Rhineura; species Rhineura floridana. Next base: position 49,788,744 of record NC_084489.1, read on the forward strand.
TCCAAAACACATGTAGGGCACCAGAAACAGTGTTGTATGATTACCAAATTAAAATAGACTCTGCATTGCAAGTTGTAATTAAAACTGGGTCCTACGTCTGTTGCTCCCAAAACAATGAATCTCCATTATCTACAAAGGAAAATAAAACACAGAGAGACAGCTAGGGAGATCAGCTTACACTAAACAGATACACTCTCTTTCATCAATATCTGTTATTGTCAAAAATGGCATTGAGAAGAAATGGAAATGCAGAGTCATGTATTCATGCCCTTTATTAAATACATTGGAAACAAAATCAGTATCAAACAAGCAGAAAAAATATGAATATTTATCACCTTTGTTTTCAGCCAGTTAGCATTTAACGTTTTTTGGTTCATGATGTAACTGAGGACACTGATCAGCAGCATGTGCAGGTGCTTCCACTAATTTAGCACTATGCTGAGAACTCAAAGACTGCACTTCTTGTTTAAGGCTTCATTATGTTAGCTGCTTAAGTCTTCTTACAAACATTTATTTAATTAATTTATATCCCACCTTTCCTCCTAGAAGCAGCCCAGGGCAGCAAACAAAACACTAAAAATACTTTAAAACATCTTAAAAACAGACGTTAAGATATATTAAAACAAAACGTCTTTTAAAACATATTTTTTTAAAAAAAGCTTTACATCTTAAAAAGCAATTCCAACAAAGATGCAGACTGAAATAAGGTCTCTTCTTAAAAGGATTGCTGAAAGAGGAAGGTCTTCAGTAGGTGCCAAAAAGATAACACAGATGGTGCCTGTCTAATATTTAAGGGCAGAGAATCCCAAAGGTTAGATACTACAATACTTAAGATCTGTATCCTATGTTGTGAGGAACGGACCTCCTGATAAGATGGTATCTGCAGAGCAAATGGATTGACTGGGCATATAAGGGGTAAGATGATCTTTCAGGTATCCTGGTCCAAAGCTGTATAGGGCTTTGTACACCAAATCTAGAACCTTGAACTTAGCCCAGTAGCTAATAGGCAGCTAGTGCAATTTTTTCAGCAGCGGGGTGATATGATGGAAATACCGTGCCCGAGTGAGTCTTTGCAGAACCACATTTTGCACCAGCTGCAGCTTCGAGGCCAACCTCAATGGCAGCCCCACATAGAATGCATTTCAGTAATCCATCCTGGAGGTTACTAATGCATGGACAACAGTGGTCAGGCTATCCTGGTCCAGAAACAGCCACAGCTGTCTTACCAGCCAAAGCTGGTAAAAGGCACTCCCAGCCACAGAGGTCACCTGGGCCTCTAGTGACAAAGATTAATCCAGGAGCACCCCCAGACTACAAACTTGCTCTTTAAGAGGAAGTATGACCCCATCCAAAGCAGGCAATTGACCAATTATCCAAACTTGGAAACCACCAGCCCACAGTGCCTCTGCCTTGCTAGGATTCAGACTAAGTTTATTGGTCCTCATCCAGCCCACCACTGAGTCCAGGCCCCAGTACAGGGCTTGCACAGCTTCTCCCAATTCAGATGTTACAGAGAAATAAAGTGGGGTCCACTCGCATAACATGTGGCTTTCACTGACTACTGGAATATCTAGTGATGGCCCTTAATTTAGGATTTTTGTTGTTGTTTGTTTTTAAATGTTATGTTATGTTAATGTTTATTTATACCCCGCCTTTCGGCCAAACATCCCTCAAGGCGACTTACAGAAAAAGTAAACATAAATATAAAAATACATCAACAAGGCAATACATCAATAAAGCAATACATTGTACAAAAATGAAATTAAATAGCAAATAACATTAATTAAGAAAAAATATCTAGGAAAGGCATTCCATCTCGCCTGAACTTACAGCTATTTCACCAGTACACCAGTCTGAAACAGCGACAGCCTGCGGCTCAGGCCAGGAGTAGTGCAGCTTAATGCTGGGGGTCTTCGTCTGCATGCCCTGGCCCAGGACACCGACACTGGTAAAGTGAAAACAGGGTGGTGGCAACCAGCAGGCCGACCAACTGGTCTGGCCTGCAGGCCTTCCGACACTGCAGTGGTAGCTCCCAGGTCTCATAGTCTTGCAGCTCTTCCGGGGCGGTGGGTGCCACCGTAAGTTCCTATCAGGCTGGCCGAATGACTCCCCAGTGGCGTCTGTGGATGGAGCGAATAGACCGGGTAGATGTAGATCTTGGTCGGCCAGTTGTCATCAGCTCATTCTCATTGTCAGGCAGTATGGGATCGAAGAAGCTACAGGCCACGGCGTGGATGACTGTGTAAACGGGGCCAAGATGGTGTGCGGGAGAGCCTGCTGGGGCGGCTTGCTCTCACCACTGCAGTTGTAGTAGCATAGTGTGTGGTGGCAGAGCGGGTAGTCCAGGCAGGGCCAGTGCCCAAACCACTGGTGATATTCCCGGCAGGGCGGAAAGCACTCCTCGCTGCTCTGCAAGTCCATGGTGACTTTGAAGAGCCCCAGTGTGTAATGGAGGCAGCAGGGCTGCGGGAAGCTGCTCTCGTGCCGGCGCCAACTTGGATCTCCTTCCCAGATTCATGGGGGGGGGGGACCTAGCTCTTATTAACAGATATTAGCCAAGCCAAGCCATATAGCACTTTCAAGATACGAAGAAATGTACCACTGAATTCCTAGGTAAGCAGCAGAATATCATGCTTTGCTTATGAATTTCTCAAGTTTAGTTGACTGGAGATGAGAACATTTTATTTGAACTACCTTCTCTCAAGGGATGAGGAATATGCTCTGGTCTAAAACTGAGTGAGACCTCCCATGCTCTTGCCTGGATTTCCCTGTTGGCTTCAGTGTCAGAGACAGGTTTGCAGGGATGAATGCACAGAGTGATGCTGCTACCACATGAGAGGTATTGTGAGAAATTTTAAATGATGGTGTGCAACTTCCCACAAGGAAACTCTCAGCTAGGGGCCCATCAGAGGACACTTTGACAAGTGTCCCTTCAACCCTAGAGTCAACCCTGTGCTTATGACAGTGAGTGAAAAACTCTGAAGTGAGTGGTTCCCTATGAATTGGAAATCCTGTACAACCATGAAAGCATGCAATTTATTTTATTTTATTCTTCCATTTAATTATCCCACCTTTCTCCAAGCAGCTCAAGGTGGCTTACATGGTTATCCCTCCTCTCCCTGGCTTATCCTTCCAACAACCCTGTGGGATAGATTAGGCTAAGAGAGAATGGCTGGCCGTGGGTCACTCAGTGAGCTTTATGGTTGGGTGGGAATTTGAACCCTGGAATCCCAGGTCATACTCAAGCACTCTAACCTCTATACCACGCTGGCTCTCTGTGCACATGGATGTGGACACTGTGCCCTAGCCTAGCAGAGGCTCATGTGCCTATTGAAGTCTTGCAGTTTGGGGTCATAGCAAGCATGTATTATCTCTTCCTCTTTCTTCAGACAACCCTATTGTGAATGGAATGGAGTTGTCCTATTACAAAGAGATAAACTGAAAAGAGAGTGGTTAAAATATACTCAATCTGCTTCAGTGGAATAGCAGGGCAGAGAATAATAAGAGCTGTGATGCTTGCAGATAACAAATGGGGTAAGGATTTGTTCTCAGAGCCAAAATACCCAAATTTTCATTCCCCTGCTATTGCAAATGTCTGCTTCTGATGTAATGAGGGTGACATAAACATTTATATATACATATAAATATTATTTATTAATACATTGTTTCTCTTTTCCTTATGAGAATTTTTTTAAATATGGAAGTAAACTGCTTTGTAATAAGTTTTAGACTTGATCTGCATGCAGCCATCTCTCTTTCAAAAAAAAAAGCAGGGCATTTTATTTCTCTCTAATTCTGCTTAGGACCCACTTTAGCAATACTTTCTGCCATAGATTAATTACCCTGATCTAATTCATTTAGTGGAGGACAGCTGTGGTACGTGGGTTGCCCACTGATGTATTGTGTTAAATGATGCCCATCTGTCATTCCAGCATATCAGCATGAATTTGGTGTCATCCACTTCATTGGCTCTGCTGAGATGTGAAGTACGGCTACAATGTTTACTACTGTTGTTAATTTAATATCTACACCATTAATAACCTGACTGCTGTCATTCGCTGAACAATGATACATGATGGCCAGTGAAGAGCCAGAGAAAAGGCATTAACTAGACAGCCTAGGAGACCAGTTGGAGTTAATTAGTGCACTTCTGGGCACATTTACCACTGTGGGTCTTGTAGGGCATTCTCGTGTGGAAAGGACTTATTGTAAATAAGAATTATTTATTTTATTTTAAAAATCCCTTTTAACACTGCTGTTGACAATCTAGATTTGCTAAAATGTTCTCTTAACTAGAAAATGTACTAATTTAATTTTTAAACAGACACTGTATCATCACAGATGTTATACATTTTACTGGGAAATGTACAACAACTTTCCTTCCCACTTATTAAGCATTGGAGTGGGCAACTGGAAGCACCACTAGTGACCAAAAAAGGGCATACATCTTTCAAATGGAAGAGACTGAACCAAATAGAGCAAAATCAATTTATCCCAAAGACTTTCTGATCAGCCCACAACCTGAAAGTGGGCAATGTTGGGACCTGGTGAGTCTCTATGGTGAAAACATTTGACAAAATTGAAACTACCATCAAAAAGGCCCTGCTCCTTGTAGATGTCTGCCAAACATCATTTGGCAGAGCCACCTGGAGGAAGGCATCAGATACTAAGCAGAATGAATACATCTTTCATATCAAATATCTAGCACATTGCCAATCTAGCACATCAGTCTTCAACTGATGGGTTGAGACCCACTAAAGACTCAAGATGTGTTCTAATGTGGGTTGCAAATATATACGCTAAATATATATATTAAGAAATGGGTCCCCAAATACATGTTTGTAAAGGTACATCCCAGGTCTGAACAGGTTGAAAACTATTGTTCTAATGAGTAACCAATGTAGGTTTTACAGTCTCATTATCGATCGATCTATTTACAAACTGATGGTATTCTTACATACCACCATCACTTATTTGTATGCCTCCTTTCCATAGTAAACCATTCTCAAGGCAGTTTACAACTTATTGCAGAGATTTAGAGATGTGCCTTGTCCCAAATGTGGGCCAAATGTGGGCAAAATAAACTGGGTTGATCTGAGTGTTCTAATCAAACACTCAAAAAACCCCATAGGGGTTGTGATGTTTCAGTGTTGTGTGCTACAATATATGTTGGCACAGGTTTGTGTTAAGAGAATTATGATAAGTAGACAGCGAAGGGAGGGCATGTGAGTGAGTTGGAATGTTTGTGAATACTGTCTGTTGATTGGCTGAGAGAACAATGGATTGTGGTTTTTATCTGGGTGGATAACAGTTGACAGATAGATAGGGCTTGGGTAGAGAGGGTTGGAAGGCTGGTTAGTAGTGGGTAGAGAGGCAGGGTTTACTGATATCCGTGAAACTAAATGAGTGTAATTTATAAAAACTGAAGAACATTATTCTGTAACCACATGCTTGAAAACCTGAGTTTAAAGTATTCTTTTTATATGAATACATGTTGTTAAATAAATTTGTTTAGTTTAAATACATGCCTGGTTCTTAGCTATCACCAGGAATGGGATCCTTTGGCTGGTGCTGGTTCAAAAGCATTCCATTAACCTAACAGGCCAATATTGATTTGAGTTCATTTTTTGTCTGCTAGCCGCTGCTTTTACTGATCCTGTTTTTTCCCCTCACAAAAAATACTGATATTAATATCAATATTTTGAAAGAAAATATCAATATTTTGAAAGAAAATATAAATATAAATTATAGATCTTAATATCAATATTTTAGAGTCTGGTTTTTTAAAAACAAAAATCCAGTTTTGAAAATTACCCCAGACATAAAAATTTGATCTGCAATAATAGAGAATAAGCAAATTAATGGAACATTCATTACCAAATCCAAATGAAGTGGCATTCCAGCACTTCCCTAGCTATCACAAAGAACATATAGGTTGGCATAAGATAAATAAAGGTTGAAACAGTATCAGAGGTGGCAACAGAGTTACTCTAGAGAGTGTAACAGTAACAGATTAAGGGAGCAGTCCATAGTTGTGGACATTTGAGGGCATAAAGATCCACAGAGGGGTTGAGGCTTTCCTGGAACCTGGACAGTAATAAGCAGAGGCATTGCTTAGCTATAGTGTGTGTGTGGTAAAACATACATTTTCTTGAAAAGGCAGAGGGATAGCAGGGGGATATATATAATAGGGTCCAATGTACACTCACAGAGCTACAGTTTCCAGAATTCCCAGGGAAGGGGGCTTGATTTGTTAAACCACTCAGGATTGTAACTCTGTGAGGGGAACAGGGGTCTCCTAACAACTCTTAGCAACCTTAACAAACTACAGTTCCCACAACTCTTTAGAGAAAGCCATGGCTGTTAAAGCAGTATGATACTGCTTTAAAGGTATAGTGAAGACGAGGCGTAAGATTCCCTTATTTTCCCCATCCTTCACTTCTTTGCTGCTAACAACCATCTTCAGACCCACATTTTAAAAATCAAAATCATGAGAACTCAGAATGAAGGGGTTGGAGGTGGGTGGGATTGGCTTTCTGCATTGCACAAGTTTAATATGCTTCTTAAATGTAATGATGAACCATCTCCTACTTAAATTGGACTGGGATTTGCAATGATATTGACTGGAGGTGTATTATCTTCCAGAAAAATGTATCACTGAAACTTTAAAGAAAGACAACACAGTTCATGCTCTAGAGCATCTGCTTTGTAATTACAGTTGCAGCTATTCCCTTGATAGGACAGACAGGCTCAATTCACTTTACTAAATGCATTGGTTTCTGCCTGCTTCCCTCCAAACTGCTTCTATATCCTGTTCAATTCCTGATACTTATGTTACCCCAGTCTCCTCAAAGGTGTTACTGTGACAGGTAATAATGAATACTGATGGATTAGAACCTCTCCTTTGAGATTTCTGCTGTATGATATCTACTCTCTTTTGATTTTTTTTAAAGTATTGCTACCAAGCTCTTCACATGTTGGAATGTAAGTTTAGCTCCAGGTTTGGCATAGAGGACCAAATCTAGACAAATATGGGAGCAGGGGAAGAAACCTGATTGCAGATAGTCATTAAAACAGAAATGCATTTAAGTAGCTGTGTATCTAGTGTGGGGTTTACAGCTGAAAATAGGAACTGGATACAAATCCAAAAGCAGTGGGTTAAACAAGACTAGCCAATATTACTTGGTTAAAAGCAGAATCCTATACTTGAGTTATGCTAGCTGAGGGGCTAAAGGGTTTGGCAGAAGCCACACTATGTTCTAAGTCCATGAGATATATTGCCGGCACAAATGATAAACTAGCAAACACTCCAGACATGCTAACAGAATGGCTGATAGAGATATGGGCGGAACATGACCTGCACAGGGGAGGATCACACCTATGCTGTGTCTTATGCTGCTTCAACCCACAGCAATGCCCCAAGACATTTTTCTCTCAGCTTGTCAGTCAAGCCCCCTTCAGCTGCTTTGGAAGCCACTATCACTCTGATGCCTGTTATTGTTTCTGGCTAGCTGGGTTTCCACTCACAAAGACAATGGGAAACTGGGGGGGGGGGAGATGATGCATCCCACAGTGTCCTTTCCATAGCTTCCTACTATTCCTTTGTCTTTATTTTTAATACCTATATCTCCCTCTTAACTTAATCAACATGGGGCAAGTTTTTGTTTCATTCGGATAACTTTGGGATCTACAGTTCCAAATATTCTTCTATTTTCTTTGTGACCGACAGGAATAGCCCAGTTTTCCATGCCATAATCTTCTGATATTTTCTTAAATGGTGGTACATTTTTTAAAAGATTATTCTCTTATATGATAAGTCAGTAACTTACTAGTCTTATAAGGTGGTAGATTTTATATTGTTTTCTACATTTTCTGCTGGTTGCATTGTATAGGTGCCTCCACCCAGACTCCAAGGACCAGACGTTGATTGAGGTAGTCTGCAGTATGTCTGTAAAAATGCAATTAAAAATCATGCAGCATCTAGTACAGCACATGACAATTGCTACAAAAATCCTTAAGTGGCCCACCAATACCCTCAGCAATTTTCAAGTGGTCCACAATTTAAGGACCACCAACTAGGGCCAATAAGGTCCTAATCAAGAGTGATTCCCTGCTCCAGGTGCTCCAGGGCTGGGAAGACATGAGAGGCTGTTGCAGGTAATCTTCCCTTCACCACTCCAGTGACACAGAATGCACTTTGTCAGTTTCACTTTCTCTCACTTTTTCATTGTTTTCAATCTTAAGTCCAGTTAACCACATTTCTGATTGAGTTTGCAATTATTAATATATATTTTAAAGTCAGCTGAGTGTGGTGTAGTGGTTAAGGTGTTGGACTACGACCTGGGAGACGAGGGTTCGAATCCCCACACAGCCATGAAGCTCACTGGGTGACCTTGGGCCAGTCACTTCCTCTCAGCCTCAGAGGAAGGCAATGGTAAGCCCCCTCTGAATTCCTCTTACCATGAAAACCCTATTCATAGGGTCACCATAAGTCAGAATGAACTTGAAGGCAGTCCATTTTCCATTTTTTTTAAGTCGTCACAAAAAAAACATCTGCTTTTCAATGCACATTTCTCATACACAGTCTTGCAAGCAGTTTCACCCTATATAGTGCATTTTTGTATGCTAGTTTCGCTAATATATGCACGTTTATGCACTACTTTTTCCTACTATATGTATTTTTGTGTACATTTGTGGTTGGAAAACTGCATGGCAAAATTCAGAGTGTCAAGAATAGCTAACTTTGGTAAAGCTAAAATGGTTCAACCAGAGAGAATTCTGGGAGCCTTGTGGATCCCTAGGACACCCTATTGAGGGAGATCCACGGCTCAGCTCCAGATAGACAATTTGCAACATTGCAAGAAGATGCAACTGAACCTTAGCTGTTATCTCTTATCTGCTTCTTGAGATCAAAAGTCAGGAAGAGGGGGTGTTGTAGATCAGGACCCTTGGGTGGGGCTGTCTAGCCCCCTTATCTTCAAAGGAGTTGATCACGGCAGGGACGGAATATGGCTAATTGCCCCCCCCCCCGTTGACCACAAGACTCCTTAAAAATGAAGGATGTTTCTTCAGTGGTTGTTCCCTTTTTCCATCTTCCTCGACTCGCCTGAAGTTTACAGGGAAAAGCTGTTGGGGACCAGGCTATTCTACTGTGAGTATAGAATCTTAGCTTAGCAAGCTCTTTGTTATTTTTATTTTTATTGGTCTGTATTGAATCTCTCACCTTTGTTATGCCAATGTATCTCTTAGCCCGGCTGAGGGCGACTATCTTTGAGGAAACAATTGCTGCTCTCTTTTTGTATATACCTTTCTTTTCTTTTAAATAAACTACCCTTTTATAATTGGTGTGTATTACTGGAAACTAACGATTCTAAATCCAGTCTTTGATCGCTGGGCACTACCGATTACTGTTGATTAATGTGGGTTAATAGCCTTAGAACTACATGCTCTCTGAGATCCCCTTTCTCAGATAAAAGAGCAAGGAAAAGGGGTGGTGGCAGTTACTACAGGAAACTTAATCCTGAAAAGAGGAAGAGTTTGCCTGGGAAGCAGAGACCCAAAGATGTTGGGACTGTTCTCAGAAGCAAAGAACCCCCCCCTTCGGGTGCTGAGGGCAAGGGACCCTATGGGGCAATTCTTTGACACAGAGAAGTGAAAATTTTGAAGGATAGCCAAGTTTTGCATAGTTTTAGGAAATGCAAACTGAACCAAATTTCTCTCTTATCGCTAATGTTCATCAATGCTCACTATATCTTCCATTCCAATCTGGCTTCACTCCTGGCCATGGCAATGAAATTGCCTTGATCGCCCTGGCTAATGATACACTGGTCATCAGAAAGTTAGGGGTAGTGTGACCCTGCTTGTTCTCATTGATCTCTTGACAGCTTTCAGTACTATTTACCATGGTATTCTTCTGGAGCATCTCAGGGAGGTGGGGGTTGGGAGCACTGTGCTTTAATGGTTCTGCTCCTACCTCCAAAGCCACTTCCAGAAAGTGTATAGGAGGCTACTGTTTGGCACCATGGGAGCTGTCATGTGGTTCTGCAGGGTTCCATCTTGTCCCCCATGATACTTAACATCTATATGAAGCCACTGGGAGCTGTCATCAGGAGATTTGGAGTGAAGTGTCATCAATATGCAGATGACACCCAGCTCTATTTCTCTGTTCCATCTGAATCAGGAGAGAGAGTTGAGGTGTTAGAGCAGTGATGGGCTGGATGTAGGCCAATAATTGAGGGTGAATCCTGAAAAGACAGAGATGTTATGTGACCTGAGTACTCATGTATGGTAAGTGGGGAGACAGCCTGATCTGGATGGGATGCATTCCCCAGGAAGAAGCAGGTCCGTAGCTTGGGAGTGCTGTTGAATTCAACACTGTCACTGAAGGCTCAGGTGGCTTTGGTGACTAGGAGTGCCTTTTTCCAGCTGTGGCTGGTTTACCAGCTATGGCCCCTACACCCCAAAGTAGCAAAACTGTTATAGGAGTTTTGATCTATTTCTCCAGCCCAGCGCTTGGAAAAGTTACTTTTTTGAACAACTCCCATCAGCCTCAGCCAGCATGGCCACTGGGTTGGGCTGATGGAAGTTGTAGTTCAAAAAAGTAACTTTTCCAAGCTCTGCTCCAGCCCTTGCTATTGATGTCCGGGCATATAGGTAAGCCTCAACCCCCTCCCGAAGGATCTTTAAGACCTTAAAAGACCACAGCTGTGGGCTGACCCCCTGTAACCTGATATTGTGACCCTCTTGGGTTCTTGCTGCCACCATAGATACTTGTATCTAATTCTTTCTCTACTTGATACCTTCTTTATAGCATAGCCAAATACCTTCTCAGAGAATTACACTCTAACAACCTGCCTAACCTACCCAAATCTACCAACCCTCTCCCATTCAACCCTAACTCATCCCCTCCTCAGTTTAACTCCTGGCCCTACTCTGACTAAAAACTGCCCAACTATCAAAACTGCTTGCACTCACAGCTAAAACACCCCATCCCCCATTCACTCAGCCAATCAGCAACCAGCACACTCCAACATTCTACTCACTCACTACCCCTCCCATTCTCACTCTACTTACTAATGCAGACAGCACATATGCATTACTTTATTTACAGTACATTCCAATAAATAATAGGTGAAACATCACAGTATGGACTGGGAGAGGACATTTCTGTGGCAACCCCTAAGTTGTGGAACTCCCTGCCAACAAAGGTACATCTGGCAACTTCACTGTATAATTTTTGGTGAATGATGAAGATACACGTCTTTGCCCTGGCCTTTGACACCTGATATATATATATATATATATTAGGACCCATGCTATATTTGTGATTGTAAATTGTTTTAATGGCTTTTAAGGATGTATTTTAAATTGCTGTAAATTGCTGGGACCTCAGGGTGAAGGGCTGGTAATAAATAATAATAATAATACACTAGATCTGATCTTCCTTATTTATTCTCCTTTTTATAGAAATCTGAAGGCAAAATAATTATCTTCACATGTATGTATGAATGCCGTACTTGCAACTATAGGGCCATGAAGTCATCTTTTCCCTAATAATTGAATTTTTAATAATAGTGTTCCCATTGCCTGATTCCATCCCCACACACGGGAAGTTTTCTCAGTCATTTTAAAGAACAAAAGTTATGGTCAGAATAAATCACTGGCTCAGAGACCCTGCAGCAGATGATGCACAGTCTGTGAGATTTCAATGCAAAGCTCAAATGTACACAAGATAAGCACAGCAGAAATTGGCAATAGCACAATTTATATGGATGTGAATATTAAATATAGTCTTTCTAAGCTTGGTGTATGTAGTTTCAATTATGTTTCGGGGGCATTGTTTCTGGGCATCTCTGAAAGGATTTTCTTCAAGGAGAACATGTGCCTTTTCTTTCTTTAATGAACCCAAATCTTTCTCTCTTTATATTCCTTCAATTAGGTTGCCATCATAAGGTTACTAGCTACAATTCCCAGAGAAGTTTAACATTCAATCCCTCTACCCAGGGAACTCTGGGAACTGTAGCTCTGTGAGGGGGTCTCCTAACAACTCTCAGAGCCCTTAACATTTATATGCTGCCTTGCAGGAAAGGCAGGATATAAATGTCATAATCAATAACTTTTTTAAAAAAAACCTGCTGATGAAAGAAAAAAGATGCAACTCCCCAACCTTTTCTCCTGCCCCCTTTAAATTGCTTTGCCTAGTCTTTCCCTTTTTGCATTTCAAGATATAAACTTTATTTATATATTAGGCCATTTATATCCCATCCTTAATCCAAAGATCTCAGCCAACATTCAACTGAACTTTAATAGAAACCTCCAAAGGCCTGTGTAAATAAAATTAGAATGATCAAAACTATAACATAAAGAACCAGGGCTGCCAAGAGATAGGTACTGGGGGTACAGATGTACCAGGCCCCATATCCAACAGGGGGCCCAAACTATCAGCTTTCTTTTTTTAAAAAAAGGTAAGTCTCTATTCCTCTAGGAAGGAAGTTATGAAGCATAATAGGAGCTCCCACCCCTGTGATTTCAGTATTTTTAGCCAATAAGTGTGATTAATAAGTGAATTGTTCAGACACCAGAAATCCCTGAAGTCCTAAAGAGCTGCTCAATTTTATTGTAAGCCGCCCTGAGTGCCCTATTATAGAGTAGAAGGGTGGGATAGAAATATTTTAAATAAATAATAGATACTGTTCCCCTCCCCTAAACGGTTCTTTCTGGCTTGTGGCTTCTGTGTTCTTGTAATCTCTGTTTGAGATCAGGTACGCCTTATAAGTTATTTTCTGAAGATTCTCTTAAACAGTAAGTGTGGGTGAATGTTAAAGAATCCCATGGTGTACACATCTACTCAAAAGTAAGTCTCTTTCTGTTTAATAGGGCTTAAGATGGTATGTGATTGTAGCCTAAGCTTTCCTGTAAAGAAGGGGAAGGGAAGGGTTCATGGTGAGAGGGCCCATTCAGCCCACCAACCTGGGAGTAAGCTCACTTAAATACAATCTAAACTTCCAATAATCATGTGAGATTGGTTGAAGCCTGGAGGTGTACTAATGGGTGGGGGGAGGCAGAGAACACAAAATGTCCCTTTACAAAGTTTCATCACCTTAATTAAAGGAAGCAAATGTTTATGCCTGTGATACAAGCACTAAGTCCCCCTTTGCAGTTATTGTATTCTTCCTTCTATATCTTCCCAACAGCCATGTAAGGTAGGTTCAGATGAGAGTTGGTAACTGGTCTAAGGCTGCAATCCGATACACACTTACGTGGAAGTAAGTCCCACTGAACCCAATGGTACTTACAACTGAGTAAATGTGTATTGGCAGGAAGTGAGCAAAACAATGAGTTAAGTGAGTCTAAAATGTGAAATTGTATATTTTCAGAGTGAGATTTTTGTCTGCTGTAAAGAAAATCAGGAGTGGAATGTAGCAATCAAACTGGATGGTGGGGGATGGCTGTTATGCTATATGACCAATTATACACTTACAGATGCTCATTTTTAATATATATTATATATCAAGTTGCCCAAATGTTTTGTTGCTGCTGTTTTGACAGCATGGACAGTGCAATGGTGGAGTGGAGAGAAATGTTCACTGTGTGCTTCCTATTCAGAGTGTTATTATCCAATCTCTTGGTGTTTTGTTTTTTCTAGGGAAATGCAGCAGTGGGACTTGGGGGGGGTCTACTAAGTTGACTGTAGCAACAATATGTGGGGAGGGGTGATTAGTTGCTTTCCCACCCATGGGAGGAGAAATACAGGAATTATTGGGGATGGGTATAAACACTTAAACAGGTTTTTATTGTTGTTATTCAAAGAGATCAAGGTGGTGTACATGGTTCTCCCCCTTTCCATTTTGTCCTCCTCACAACAAGCCTGAGAGGTTGTTTAGGTGAAGAGATTCTGACTGGCCCAAGGGCACCAAGTGAGCTTCATGGCTGAGTGGGGATTTCAAATCCTTTTTGCTTAAAAATTAAAAATGCTAAATTAATTATGAAGTATCAATAAGTAACCACAACAAATGACTACGATTTGTTTTTTAACTATATAAATCTTGAATTTATCCCAGGATGAGCATCTGAACAGATTTGCTATAAATCTTAAATCACTTTTGATTCCCTCCCTCTGAAATACTTTAGCTGAATGGAGCATTGTCAGCCTAACATCAGCAGGTGAAAGACCTGCAGCAACAATTTGTTTACGACTCATGAAACCAGAGTTCTTTGCATGGTTTAGGGTTATCATTGGAGGACAGCAGGGTTCTCATGCCTTTAACAGTTATGTGGCAGGCAGATATTAAACAAAGTAAGTTTTTTATAGTAAGAGATTAGGGGAAAAGCTTCACCTTTTGATATTCTGTCCATTGGATATCTTCTTACTCGTGTGTGACCCTAGCTTTATTTTTGGTGCTCCACTCCCATCTGCAAAAGAGGCTACGTATTTTCATCTGATGCAAGTATGTGTACATTTTATGCAAATTTGTGTCTTTGGGGAGTGAAGCTGAGGGACCAATCTACATATGTTAAATTGGGCCCAGAAAATCCTGTTGGCACCCCTGTCAAGAACAAGTTCGGAAGCTATTTCTTGCTCATGTGAAATTGACTTATATTGACTCAGTTAATTGTCTGCTCTAAGTGGCAGAAGCACTCTGGGATCTCAACAGGCATTTTTTTAAAAAAAATTATTATCAGCTCCTACTTGATCCTTTTAATGAGAAATATCAAGGCTTGATTGGGATCTCTGCTACTGAGCGATTGGCCTTAGTATTTTTGCATCCCAGTTTATTCTAGTTCCATTTTTGTTGCCTCTCTCAGCTGGTTTTCCTCCTTGAATTTTGCATTTTCTGTTTTGCAAGTGGCCTATAATTCTAAACCATCTTCAGTATTTTGAACAGCTGTAGTCTTTTATTTATACATTTAATGTGACTTTGCTGGTAAGCTCATCTATATTTCATTTCTCTTTCCTTTAGTTCTTTCATCATCCAGGTCACATTGCTTCTTCTTAACTCTTCTCAAGAACAGAAGTCTGGTCTGCAAAGAATTGCTCTTCTGGATGTTCCTGTCATAACATCTGATTTCTGTCATATCCTGTTTCTCCAATATGTTAACTTCAGAAGATAAGTGACAAACATCATACAGGCATTACAGAGCCAAGATTATTGTTACGGGTTTGGGGGTTGAGATACAACCTTGCGCCTGGAAGTGGGCTCTGCAGCTGAGAAATCTGCTCTGCTCTGCTGGTCAGATGAGTCCCCTTTGTTAGTCTAATAGAGTGGCCAGGTGGGTTAATGGGTCTGTCAAGTGCCCATTAACTTGTAAATGGCCCAAGGAGATCCTATTGTTATTGAAACTCTTCAGGAAAGCCCCCTCCATTCCTGGGGCCAAACAGAGGCTTGTGTTTTTAACTAGTCGGAGAAGCTGGGAACTGGGGAGACATGCACAGAGGCCTGCTCCCTGCACAATGGCTTCAGGATGCCTCCTATAAACCTGATGAAAAAGCAAGATCTATTGGACTGCTAATGCTTTGAACCTCTTCATCTTATGCTCAGGCTGTGAATGTGTATAAATAGACGATATTTCATAAAGATACCATAGACTCCACTGACCTTCTTTCCAAGGAAACCAAACCCTGGGCAAGCGCAGGGACCCCTGGAGGTCTCTCACCACTTGGAGATTGGGGTGGCGTGCAACATTATAAATACATACAGAGTGGACATCCAAAGTTTTACAGTGTTCTTGTGAACACATGGACCTTGGTGAGGCCAGGGCCTGCTCCATTGCTCCCTTAATAGCTTCATGCACATACAACCTTTACATACACTGATCATTTCCCAACACTGAACCCTTCTCATATTAAACTCTAAATGTGCACTGCAACCTCTGGATTAGGTTGAATGTGTCTCAAATCACCAGCCACGGGTTCATTGGGGGAATGATCATACCATTTTAGAACATTTGAATGACATCCCAACAACTTGAGAAGGTCAAGTGAGTTTTATATAATAAAAGTCCATTTTTATTGTGATTAGTCACAGTCCAGGAGTAGCCAAAGTGATACCTTCCAAATGTTGTTGGGCTATAGCTCCCATCATCCCTGACAAGTGGCCATGCCAGCTAAGGCTGATGGGAAGTGCAATCTAGTAGCATCTGAAGGACACCACATTGGCTATCATTGAGCCTCACCATTGAGGGTGGTGGTGACTGGGAGCATTCTGTTTTCCCAATGTTCAAATAAATGTGCTCTTCAGTGAAATGATCAAAGTATGTAAAGGTTGTACATGCATAAAGCTGTTAATAGAGTAGCCCCTGATCTCACCAAGGTCCATGTGTTCACAAGAACACTGTAAAACTTTGGATGTCAGCCCTGTATATATTTATAATCTTGGCTCCGTAATGACTATATGATGTGTGTGACCTACCTTTTCTGGAATTCAAGATGAATACAGAAGCGGCAGAAAATCAAGAGATAACACAAGACAAAATATTACCTAGTTGCAAGCACACAATGGATACAAGAGTTAGTCAATGGCTCTATGGTAATAGACCAAATGTTATAGGAAGACAAAAATATACCAGGAGACACAGGCAGAAGGTCACAACAACAACAACAGGATCCAAATGAGCTTTAGATTATTATTAGCTACGAGGCTAAGTTCAAGGTGCTGGTATTGGTGTACAAAGCCTTATACAGCTTGAAACCAGGATACACAAAAGATCACTTCATCCCTTATATACCCTACTGATCACTGCACTCTGAAGGAGAGGGCATTCTGTGGATATCATCTTATCTGGAGGTCCGTTCTGCATGATGTTGGAATCAGGCCTTTAGTGTGGTGGCACCTGCCCTTTGGAACTCCTTCCCATTAATATCAGACAGCCCCCATCTCTGTTGCCTTTTCTGTTTCTCTCCAAATTGAGTGAATGGGCGGGAAAATGGCAAATGCAATTCAATATAAACAAGTGTAAAATTATGCATATTGGAGCAAAAAATCTTAATTTCACATATACGCTCATGGGGTCTGAACTGGCGGTGACCGACCAGGAGAGAGACCTCGGGGTTGTAGTGGACAGCACAATGAAAATGTCGACCCAGTGTGCAGCAGCTGTGAAAAAGGCAAATTCCATGCTAGCAATAATTAGGAAAGGTATTGAAAATAAAACAGCCGATATCATAATGCCGTTGTATAAATCTATGGTGCGGCCGCATTTGGAATACTGTGTACAGTTCTGGTCGCCTCATCTCAAAAAGGATATTCTAGAGTTGGAAAAGGTTCAGAAGAGGGCAACCAGAATGATCAAGGGGATGGAGCGACTCCCTTACGAGGAAAGGTTGCAGCATTTGGGGCTTTTTAGTTTAGAGAAAAGGCGGGTCAGAGGAGACATGATAGAAGTGTATAAAATGATGCATGGCATTGAGAAAGTGGATAGAGAAAAGTTCTTCTCCCTCTCTCATAATACTAGAACTCGTGGACATTCAAAGAAGCTGAATGTTGGAAGATTCAGGACAGACAAAAGGAAGTACTGCTTTACTCAGCGCATAGTTAAACTATGGAATTTGCTCCCACAAGATGCAGTAATGGCCACCAGCTTGGACGGCTTTAAAAGAAGATTAGACAAATTAATGGAGGACAGGGCTATCAATGGCTACTAGCCATGATGGCTGTGCTCTGCCACCCTAGTCAGAGGCAGCATGCTTCTGAAAACCAGTTGCCGGAAGCCTCAGGAGGGGAGAGTGTTCTTGCACTCGGGTCCTGCTTGCGGGCTTCCCCCAGGCCCCTAGTTGGCCACTGTGAGAACAGGATGCTCGACTAGATGGGCCACTGGCCTGATCCAGCAGGCTCTTCTTACGTTCTTATGTTCTTATGTTTCAGCAAACCTTCTAAGTGGAGATCTTTATCTCACTCAGTATCTGTACTGGATTTGAAATTGTTTTTATATATGTAATGGTTTTATCTGCTTTTATATATGCAATGTTTTTTCATTGCTTTAAATATTCAGTGATTTTATATATGTTGTATTGTGAAATTGCTTCGATATGTTTCATAGGAAGTGATTCATAAAAGAAATTATTGTTGTCTTATTAAAAGAGGAAAGTCTTCAATGGCTAATGAGCAGTAGCAGCAGTCCACTGGGATTGTAGACATCACTGCTGGCATGAGGAAGATAATGTAGCATAGGAACAAAGGTTGTATGTAAATCACTCTTGATCTGTCTCTTCCTCCTTTTTTATTCTATATCATCTTTGATGGGCATTTCCATTACATGATTTTATTTCAAATATTTTGCATAGGAATGCTGTGAATGAGGATTGCTTTATGGGCCCTACTGTTAGGCAGAACGACAACTGTGCCTTAGCTGGCAGATGCTGGTGGTGGTAGTGTGGCAGCTCCAACCTCAAGCATTCTTTTGGAGCTCCTTACTCTGGGCATTTCTTTCAACCTCCCCTAGCCATTCTCATCCTGAGGAGCTGGTCCCCTAGCAGCAATGCTTGCTCATTGCTGGCTTCAACAGGTGCCTAGCTGTTTTTTACCTAGTCATCTTTTTTTCAATGCATTACCAATGACAGTGCTGCTGCAAAAAGCCCCTGACTAAGTAAACAGGCTGAGAAGCAGCCAGCCACTGCCACGAACTCCAGCAAGCATTGTGTGTGCACATGCATTGCTCTGCTCATGTGATGCATGCTAGCACCACCACCATTGCAATGCAGCATTTGAGTGGTAGGAAACACGCATCAGGCAGAACAGTGAGCAAGTAGTGACAGAGCTATGGTCTAAGGTCCCTGAACTAGCCTGATATCATTAGGTGTGATGCAGAACACTGTCCATTACCAATGTTGATGTTCGCTTCCATATGTGGAAGGGAGGGTGCCATTTTGTCCTTCATCTCAGACAGTAAAAGTCTTGAGTCCGTTCCTACTTGGATAGCATCAATAATTGTTGAGTTGCATCCACCTTTTGCACAACCAAAGGCTTTATACAATCTGTATATAGAATTATATTCAAGAATACAATCTGTCATTGTAGGTCTGCTTGAGCATCCAAAAGTGTTTGTAATTCATATAATTAAAATGCGTATGTTGTGGCGAGCCTCTTGCCTTTCTTTCTAGTATATAACATTTTTGGCATCTTGAGATTAAATATATTGAAAACAGAAAAATTATGAAAGGTTAAGTACTGCATTTTTTCACTACAGATATTCACAGCTCTGTAATGAAAACCAAATAAGCAGATTAAAACTGATTTAAAAATTAATCCACAACTGTCTTTTTCAAGAGATTTTCAGTGTTCAATTAGTAACTTGAGATTTTAACTCTCTTTTTTTTTTACTGAGAGCATCATGATTTAGTTTATTGTCATGGTGGTGGTTGCAAATAACCTCAGTACAGCTGACATGAACATGAAAATATTCCTTGAATCCCATTTCAATATAAGACTTAATGAGTAGGAGAAAAAGTAATTACATATTTATCTGCATAATACTGATATTGATGAGCTAGGGAGTACAATCACACTAGCTTAAGAAAATGCTTCTTACCTAAATTTGATCTAGGAAAAAGGGACCGCTTAAAATGAAATCTAACTTGGGAGAAGTCAGTGAAACTCAGCTGTTAAGCAAATATGCTTTTAGCTGTTATATGTGATGAATTTCAAATCACTTTGGTTGGAATATTCATGCATTCCTTCATTCCTTCCTGGAGTCTTTGAAGAAGAAGAAGCTACTGTGTTCTCTGTATACTTCTTGTAATCAGGCTGCAGTTCTAACCCCACTTACCTGGGAGTAAGATCCATCGAATTCAATATGGTTTACTTCTAAGTACACATAGTTATGATTGCACTGTAATTTGCTATTACTTAGAAAGAATTTCAGTAGCATAAACATAAAAACAGTATGATCGGCTTCCATTTTGGGATGATATTAGGAGTGCTATTGCACTCATGTCCTGGTTGCTTCCCATAGGCATCTGGCTGGCCACTGCAGAACAGGATGCAGGACTAGATTCGCTATTGGCTTGATCCAACAGGGTTCTTCTTATGTTCGTTCTTATGTAAAAGCAGCTTGCATTGCAAGTTGTCATGAGTCCAGCATATAACACAAGAATAAATATGTCCCCAAAATGGTTAGAAAATTATATGAAGTACCATGTTAAAATGACCCGGCTGCAATTACAGCTATCAATTGGACCTGTGCTCTTAATGGTAGCAGTTGCAATAGATGTTGGAGGCAGTATGCTTCTGAATATCAGTTGCTGGAAATCGCAGGTGGGAACAATACAGTTGTGCTTTGGTTCTGTATGCATGCTTTCCATGGGTATCTGGCTGGCCATTATGAGAACTGGCCTGATCCAGCAGGGCTCTTATATTCTTACGCAAGGAAACACACCAAAATCAGGAAGCATCCAAAAATTATGTGCAAAACAAGAGAGAGAAAACTGTAGCTCAAAGATGCCAGAAAGATGGATGGGTTATAAGAACTTAAGAAGAGCTCTGTTGGATCAAGCCAATGACCCACCTAGTCCAGCATCCTGTTGTCATAGTGGCCAACCAGATGCCTATGGGAAGCCAACTCCCCGCTCCGCACGGTACTTACCGGCTGCGGGGCGAGATTTGTGGCCTGGGGTGAAACCCTAGCCGCCATTTAGAGGAAGGGCAAGCGCGCCAGGACTGGCATGATGTCATCAAGGCGCGCTGCGGGCGACGAGCAGCCGAGCCTATTTAAGCTCGCGCTGGCCCCTCACCCTCCTCTTCTTCTTCGGCGAGCGACGAGAGGATGACGAGGGACATAGCAGAGAGAGCTGCAGGACAGTTGGCGTTGGTTGAGCATATTAGGCCTAATTGGTTACCCCCAAAGGGGGTTTTGGGAGCCCCAACAGCTGTGGGTGGTAGCACTGTGGCGTGGCTGTGACTGGGGCAGGCCTCGTAAAGGGGCCTGACCAGCGGGCCTTGTAGTGGGGCCTAGCAGCTGCACATCCAATACCCCCCCACCTAGCAGTTGTGGAGGGGTTGATTGAGGCTTTTTTATTAAGTAGCGCGACGTTAGTGCTGCTGGTGGTTAAAAGAAAGACACACAGCATACTAAAAGGAAGTTTAAAAATAAATGAGACTATACTGGACATACAAACAAAATTAAATATAGTCATGCTAATACACTGGTTAAAGACAGACTCATGCACATAAAGGGAAATTAAAAATAAATCAGAATAAAAGGGACGAACAAACAAAATTATATCTAATCCTTCTAGTTTAAGTTCCCTCTGAGCACTCCCCCCCCAAACAGGTTCAGATTAGCCCCCCCTGATGATATACACAGGTTGGTTCTTTATTATATTATTACAGGGTGGATGCATGATGTGATGGCAGAGCCCTTTCGTGAGGCTTATGACTTCTTGCTAGGCCCAAACATAGGTACAACTTCTTGCTAGGCCCGGGCACGTAGGAGGTTTGAAGTACTTAATTATATGATTATTATACTACATACTAGTATATTGGTGGGGCCTAGTGAGCCTTTTTAGTATTTGGGCCTTTCATAGTTATATGATAATAAGGGCGGAGATAACAGTTTGCTAGAAAATGTCTAAATCGCTGTATCTTAAGTGAGCGATCCTTTTGCATTCCAAGTCTTAATTTCAGGCTATTAGTGTTGTATGCTCAGAAGAAATGTATTTCCACAAGGACAGTAAAACAGGTAATTGTGGGGTTAAGCCAGCGATGTGTTCGTGCCAAGGCCAAACTGCAGATGTTGCTGAGCAAGGGCACGGAATGAGATAAAAGCGCTGGGCAAACCGAAAGCAAGTGTGGGGTTTGTAGTGGAGCTAGTGATTCTTGTAACTGAATGTCTTTTGGAATAAAGACTCTTAAACCTTTTAACGCATCTGAATCTCTACCGGACCTGAAATTCTTTAACCGGGATACTCTTAGCAATCTCTTGTGCCAACTGCATCACACAGAACAACAGGGGTTATGGGCCCAGCCTGCCCAGCGTAACGCAGAGGTTGCAGGTTCGAGAAGACGTGTAAAGACTGTGGCCGAGTGTTGGAGAGGTGAACAGAAGCGTGCTGATGAGTATGGCTGTGGCAATGTCAGCAGGGTTACCTCTGGAGTGGCTTACAGAGAAGAATTACAGTAGCTGGAAACTACGGATGAAAGCATTCTTGACTAAAGAGGACCTCTGGGAGGTGATAGATGCAGCCCCACTGGCGACTCCGCAGAATGAATGGCTACGCAAAGATGATAAGGCAAGAGCGTTTATAATACTGTCATTGTCAGATTCTCAATTGCTATATGTGCAGAATGAGCCCACTGCTAAAAGGATGTGGACAGTGTTAAATAGGATCCATGTGAGACAGACAGTGGGATCTAAGATATTTCTGGCTCAGAAATTATATCAGATGAGACTGGAAGAAGGCTGCTCCATGTCAGAGCATCTGATGGAATTCAGACGGCTGTTCGCAGAATTAGAGGAGAGAAACGTGGCACATTCTAGGCTTCAAAGGGTGTTTATCATCTTGTCATCTCTTGATAACTCCTGGGATTCCCTTGTGACGTCGATCGAAGCGATGCCTGAAGCCGGTCTTAATGAGGAATATATTACGTCTAAACTTCTTCAGGAATGGCAGAGAAGAGAAGAATCAGCAAAGACGGAGCAAGAAAGAAGCAAGAAGCAGAACTTCAAAGACACAGTGAATGGGCAGACAGCACGTTATTCCTGTGGAGCTACAACGCACTTACAGCGAGACTGTGCAGCCAAGCATGGCAGACGAGGCTGGCAGCAATCTAGCGTTAAACTGGTGAGTGAAAGAGCTCATAAATCAGAACCGTGTGAGTGGATTTGTGATTCAGGAGCTTCTCATTGTTTGATAAATGATCCAGAACTGTATCATACATCAAGATCCGTGTCAGAGACTGTGGTGTTAGCGGATGGCTCAAGAAGAGACGTGTTGGCTAGAGGAACATTGAAATTAAGTAAGCTGAAAATGATAATTACAGATGTATTGTTTGTTCCACAATTGGATTGTAATATATTATCTGTCAAGAAACTGAATGAAATGGGTTATTCTGTATTATTTGACAAAGGGAAATGTAAAGTGATTAAGAACAATGAGGTCTGTATGGAGGGGTGCCTTAAAGACGTTCAATATGTGATTCAAACCAAACATGCAGGGTGTGCAACACTAAAAGCAAACAGGCGAACACATGAGAGTTGTGTCCACACATGGCACAGGAATCTAGGGCATGCTAATTATGAAACCATTATGAAAACTCCAGCACATAGTGAAGATTTGAAAATACAGGAGTGTGGGCAATTTGTGGATTGCGAAGCATGTCATAGGGCTAAAGACACTGTAGCACCAAAGAACAGAGAGGCTGAGTGTAGCACTGACGCACCATACCAATTAATACATGTAGACTTGTCAGGACCTTTTCAAAGTTCAAAAGGAGGTGCGAAATACTTTATGGTGATTGTTGATGACTTTACGAGGTATTGCAATGTTTATTTGCTTAAGAGCAAAGACGAGGCAGAGAAGAAACTGCGGTTGTTCATTGAGAAAGTGAAAGTGCAGCATGGTGTCACCATTAGGAGAATACGCTCTGATCAGGGGGTGAGTTCACTGGAAAAGCATTAAAAGAATATCTAGAAAGTAAAGGAATAGAGCAAAACTTTACTGCCCCATTTTCTCCATCTCAGAACGGGGTAGCTGAGAGGAAAAACAGGTCCCTTCAGGAGGCCACGAGAGCAATGCTGGGGGATTCTGAACTGACAAACGCATTCTGGAGAGAATGCATCATATATGCTGCTTACATCCAGAACAGGTTGATACATAGAGCCCTTGGTGTATCTCCATATGAGAAGCTAACAGGGAAGAAGCCAAGGGTGGCTCACATTAAACAATTTGGGGCAAAGTGCTGGGTGCACATAGATAAAGGGAAACGACATGGAAAGTTAGCCCCGAGAGCACATAAAGGACATGTGCTTGGATTTGAGCATACATATTTCAGAGTATGGGTTCCAGAACTAAAACAAGTTGTGCTGAGTAGAAGTGTAAAGGTTCCAGAACAAGAGTGGGAACAAAACACATTGGTTTACTTAAACGGTTCACTGCTTGAACACACACCACCGGAGATTAAAAAGGAAGAAGATGATTTATGCCTGCCAAGTACTAGTTATGTAGATAGAGGCACAGAAGGGATTCAGATTCCATTGCAAGAGGCTCTGAAAGAGCTCATTTGGGGCCAACAAACAGATAAGAAAAGAAAGGCAGAGGACCTGGGTTAAATATCCGTTAATCTGTTTATGTATTCTCGATTTATGTGAATAAAGAAACAGTGTGTGTAAACTGATGAAATTGAAATGAACTGTAATGAAATGAAATGCAATGTGATGTGAATTGTCCACTGTCTTGTGGGGTGGGGGCTGTTGTATGCTCAGAAGCAATGTATTTCCACAAGGACAGTAAAACAGGCAATTGTTGGGTTAAGCCAGCGATGTGTTCGTGCCAAGGCCAAACTGCAGATGTTGCTGAGCAAGGGCACGGAATGAGATAAAAGTGCTGGGCAAACCGAAAGCAAGTGTGGGGGTTGTAGTGGAGCTAGTGATTCTTGTAACTGAATGTCTTTTGGAATAAAGACTCTGAAACCTTTTAACGCGTCTGAATCTCTACCGGACCTGAAATCCTTTAACCGGGATACTCTTAGCAATCTCTTGTGCCAACTGGGTTCGCTGCATCACACAGAACAACAATTAGTTCACTCTGAGACAGAAGAAGCATTTACCTGAATTCAGTTAGGAATGGAAAGTTTAGCAGATGGTAATCATATTTATTGGGGAATAGGAACAAAGAGGAAAGCCTGATTTGCCTAATAGAGATCCCTCATATTACAGGATCTTAGACTGTTTATTGACATAGGGCTGCCTTTTAAGGTCCAGGCAGACTCTTCCCCCCTTTACTGAGGATTGTGGCACCAACAACGAAAAATCATTACCTGAAATTACATTTTAGTTAGGACTTCTGATATCATTACCTGGAATTACATATAGTGTGCAACGGTTGCATTGGCTCATCTATTTTGATATGTGTTGGAAAACCTGCTATAGTGCAGCCACATATTGGTGACAGCAACACATCCTCAGCATCTGCTGCTCTTGGATTTATGATATCATTTACTAGAAAGGGATATAGGATGTTAATTTTGCATTTTGGACATCTATTATGATAGGTGTTTGGAAGCCTACAAGGGGAAGGCCGCTGCAGTGGGCTAAATATGGGTGGCAGCGCCATATCCCCAGTATCTGTGCTTTGGGGAACTGGGTTAGCTGCACTAAAATGGTGGCTGGGAAAGTGTGCTTACTCATAAATTATTTCCTTTCTTTATGTGAAACAGGGAAATATGAGGCCAGTGGCCCTCACAGCGGTGAGGAGAAGCACCCAGCAGCAGCTGCTCAAGGAAAGCGTTCCTCCCTGTTACTGGGACCTTGCTTGCAGACTGCCCAGTTCCTGGGGAGGTTTGTGTTGTTATGGGGTTTTCTTTCAGTTTCTGAATCCCATATTGTAGTCTCAGGGCTTGCGTTAAGGGCCTGCACTCTTAAATTTGTCTTGGGCATAGACGCAATGGCAATCAGTAATGGCTTCCTACCAGTGGGGTTACAAGGGGATTTATAGCTGCTGGGTTTTTTGCCTTTTCAGTCAATTCTATGAGGTAGAGCATTACATATGGGCTACTCTATTCTTGCACGGAGCGCTTCAGCTCCTTCCTTGAAGGGGCTGTTGGGACGAGAGGGTAAAAAATTTGGGTGCATGTTAACACCTGATGTCACAGATTATGGAATGGCTATGTAACTGGTTCATCTTAATGGCTGTGTCAATGGACCATCCTGCCCGGTGTTAACCTTCCTGGGCATACCACCTAATTCACCACGAATCATACTCATGTGGTCAGTCAGTAAGGGCTTCATGCCAGTTAGGCCAAGAAAGTGTTTCTTGTCTGCCCTCCAGGTATTAGAGGTCTTTTCCGGTGGTTTATGAGGTCATAGCAGGGCTTTCACAGCCTTACTACAGGTTCAGGGTTATGGCTGCATAATAATTTAATGCTTGTTGTGATCAAATATTGATCAAGAAATTAGAGCCAAACTGCAGGCAACATTTTCTGTTCTGGCCCAAATCATTTGGTCTAGTTTTCCCACACTCCTGGGGAAGAACTAACTAACCTGCTGTAGAATTACGTGACATAGCTCAGGGTTAGAGCATCTGAACTGCGAGCTGAAGGTCCATAGCATCTCTAGGTAGGGCTGGGAGGTAGAACTGGAAGTTCATGGATGCATCGGGGGTTTTGTGCTGGCTGCAGGCTTGGACTTATAAGCAGTGAGGCTTGGGAACTCTCCCGTCCATTTTAGTGGGATAACATGGTCATGGGACAGGTCTGTGATTTCGGAACAGTAGGGTTATGGCCCTTGTCTGTTCCTTTGTTCTCTAGTGCCCAGATTTTAATGTTTTCTTTTGGGGCATGGTAAGGTAGAGTATTGACACTGTTTTATTGAGGTGCTGTCATGGACTCAGGTGGAGCGGTTCAGCTGTGCTGTGCAACCGCACATTGGGAGATTGGGGAGCGGAGTCAAAGATGGCCATAAGCCGCTCTGTCGCCCCAGCATGCTCAACAGCTATCAGAATGCAGGAGGGGGTTTCCCCAGGACTTCTGGGCTGGCAAGGGCTATGCGCCAGAGTGGCCTATTCGGTGAGTCACCTGCTGGGATTGCCTAGTGAATGGCTGGAGACTGGGCCTCTCGGTCCAAGCACTTTGAGGTAAAGGCTGATGATTTTCCCACTTATTCCAGGGACTTTAGAGTCCGCTGTATGTTAGCTGGGTGGGCTGGAGAACACCCTGCCACCCTCGATCCCTGTTGCCCTTTCTCACGGGACATTTTATTGAGTATGGTGGGCCAGTGAAAAACAGTATGCTCCTTAAGCTATGAAGCCAGACTATTCCAGGCGGCAGCCCTTATGCTGGTTTTTGGAGCTTTTAGGATAGGTGAGGTGGTGGCTGGATCCAAGGGAGATTTGTCTTGATGGGCCCTCCAGCAATCAGATGTCTCCATGGAAGGGAGTTGTACCTGTATAACATTGATGGACCGGCAATGTTGCTGGACAGGGATGGAGAAGCTGCGCACCCTATCCTGGGCTTACAGTTAGGCCTCAGTCAATGGGCTGCAGTGTGGTGGCTTGGCTGGCGAGGAATACTTTGGGACGGGCTCCTACCCACTTTGTTCCAGCTTGGTTCAGTGCGGACATCTCTGCATGTGGTGGTCATTCCCCGAGTTGGGAATGACCTCAGTATTTGAGTCAAGGCCCTCAGGTGGCGGGCATGTGCAGACATGCAGTTTGGGATGCAACGATGGCCTCGGTTACCTAAGGGCATGGCCCTCAGTTGCAGGCATGTGCGGACATGCACTTTGTGAGGCACAAGAAGGGCATAGCCCTCAGTTTGGCAGGCATGTGCGGACATGCAGTTGGTGAGGCAACGGAAGGGCATGGCCCTCAGTTTGGCAGGCATGTGCGGACATGCAGTTGGTGAGGTAACGGAAGGGCATAGCCCTCAGTTTGGCAGGCATGTGCGGACATGCAGTTGGCAAGGCAACGGAAGGGCATGGCCCTCAGTTTGGCAGGCATGTGCGGACATGCAGTTCAGGAGGCAACGATGGCCTCGGTTACTAAAGGGCATGGCCCTCAGTTGCAACAAAAGGGCATGGCCCTCAGTTTGGCAGGCATGTGCGGACATGCAGTTGGCGAGGCAACGGAAGGCCATGGGCCTCAGTTTGACAGGCATGTGTGGACATGCAGTTCAGGAGGCAATGATGGTCTCGATTACTTAAGGGCATGGCCCTCAGTTTGGCAGGCATGCATGGCATGCAGTTAATAAGGCGAAGTCGGCCTTGGGTACGTCTGCTTTGGTCAGACATACTCCCACGTGTTGGCACACAGCTGGGGCTTAGCCAGTGGGCCACAGTACAGTGGTTGGGCCGCCAAGGGATGCGCTGGGACGGGCTCCTTCCTACGCTTTCCCAGTCGGCAGTGGTTCATCATGTGCCACAGTTTTTGGTTATTCACCTGGGCGGTAATGACCTGGGTATGCTGAAAGACAGGGCTCTTATCGAGCAGGTGTGTGCTGACTTCCGGGCCATTGAAGGATGCTGGCTGGGAGTTTGGTCTGATGTTTTACCCCGTAGGCAATGAAATTGCGAGGGTGACCCTAGGGGCATAAATAGGACCCGCAAGAGAGTCTATAGGCAACTCAGGCTGGCTCTTTTGGGCTCTGGTGGGTCAGTTATTCACCATCCAGAGATACGACGCAGTAGGATAGAGCTATATAGGTCAGATGGAGTCCATATGACAGATATGGGTAATGACATCCTTCTAGGGGACCTGCAGAGGGGTCTGCGTGAGTTGTTGTTTGGAGGTGGGGCAAGTGGGGACTAAACAGAGGTTTGTCCCCTCTTCGGTGGCAAGGAAGTGCAGGAAAGTGTAAAGGTGAAGGGCAGCTAGGTGACACCTTTAAGCATCTTTGGAGGTGATTGGCGGGTCCGGCGGCCTGCAGCTCCGGGTTATACAGCCCGAGGGCAGGATACGGGTCGCCTTTGGGGCCAACATGTCTCATCCACTCGGAGTTTCAGGGCACCGGGGGCAGGCGGTGACGCAGGTTGGCCTTCCTACACACCCTATGGGTGTGGTCAGGGCAAGGGGTTGGCAGATTGGCAGCCCTTTGCCTGGCAGGGGTTGAATCGCCCCAATAGCTGCAAGCAGGCTTTGCCTGACTCATCAGGAGAATCCCACACTTATGTTCCCCTCTGTAGGTTCGTTATGCAATGTGAATTTGGTTAATAAAGTGGCCCGTTATTTAACCCAAATATATATTGTGTCTGTGTCTTATTTCACCCCTGGGCCACAACTCCCCGCTCCGCACGGTACTTACCGGCTGCGGGGCGAGATTTGTGGCCTGGGGTGAAGCCCTAGCCGCCATTTAGAGGAAGGGCAGGCGCACCAGGACTGGCATGACATCATCAAGGTGCGCTGTGGGCGACGAGCAGCCGAGCCTATTTAAGCTCGCGCCGGCCCCTCACCCTCCTCTTCTTCTTCGGGGCCGACTAGGAATTTTTGGCTTGCCTGCGCTTTAGCCGGCGGGTTTCTTTTGCCTACTCCATACTGTGGTTAGCAGTGAGGGTGCTCAGGGTTAGCAAGGGTGCATTTCTGGTTATTAGGTTGATTTGGCTGTTTGATCTTAATATCTTAATTGGTCGCTTTATGGCAAGGAAGTGCGGGAAAGTGTAAAGGTGAAGGGCAGCTAGGTGACACCTTTAGGCATCTTTGGAGGTGATTGGCGGTTCCGGAGGCCTGCAGCTCCGGGTTATATGGCCCGAGGGCAGGATACGGGTCACCTTTGGGGCCAACATGTCTCATCCACTCGGAGTTTCAGGGCACCGGGGGCAGGCGGTGATGCAGGTTGGCCTTTCTACACACCCTATGGGTGTGGTCAGGGCAAGGGGTTGGCAGATTGGCAGCCCTTTGCCTGGCAGGGGTTGAATCGCCCAAATAGCTGCAAGCAGGCTTTGCCTGACTCACCAGAAGAATCCCGCACTTATGTTCCCCTCTGTAGGTTCGTTATGCAATGTGAATTTGGTTAATAAAGTGGCCCGTTATTTAACCCAAATATATATTGTGTCTGTGTCTTATTTCACCCCTGGGCCGCAACAAGCAGGACCTTGTTTTGCCATAATAGTTCTTTTACAACAGAAGCTTTCAACATCAGTTTGTTAAGAAACAGGAAAATATGCCCTTGAAAAAGTATTTTTGTTTGAGATGCATTGGGCATACTGTACAGAAAAAGAACCCATCCTTCTTTCTGGCATCTTTGACAGACGGTTTATTTATTTTTTTGCATGTTATGTTCTTACGTAGATAAGCAATGCTGTTAGTAGGGACAGTGGAGAATTTCATTTGGTCTGAATGAACTCGTACCTCCCATACTAATGCAGGGATTGGAACCTATTTGTCCGTTTTGTGCTTCTCCAAATTTTGTGACTCAGTTCTCAGGTTTAAAAAAAAAAACTAAAACCTGTATATATTCATTTTATTTATAAACTGTCAACACAAAAATATGACGGTGTGTAATAAAATCATTAAAACATCATAAAATGATAACATTCAGAACAAATGACCAATACTGAATCAAATTAATTCTCTAGAAACACTTGGTGAAACAGAATCATTTTCAGTAAGTAAGGAAATATCAGAATTGTAGGTACCTATTTGATTTAAATAGGAACAATGTCCCAGTGTTAACAAAATGTGTTAAAATATCACTCAGTATTACTAAAAAATATTTAGAAATGCAGACATTGAAGTAAAATACTATTTAACAATAGATTTTGTGATAAAATGTGTAAGTTCATATTTAAATATGAATTTTCATACAGACTTTTAAAAATATTCACAGATTAATGAAGAAATGGACTTATGATAAATACCCGCAGAACTGGCATAGACTTGAAATAGTTTCAGGAAACAGCTGCAGCAATGAGCAATGAGTCCAGGACACCACTCACCAGAATGATCAAGAGGGCATCCCAGATGCAGCAGGGCTGTCTTACTAATTAATTGCAATAAGGCGGCAATCCACTACTCATCCACCCTTTAAGACCCATTTGATTTAATGGGATTCACTTTTGTACAGACATGCATAGGCTTGTGATGTAAGTGAAGTAATGCCATCTAAAAGGCCCTCCATAAGGCCATAACCTCAACAGTATAACATTATGTATAACTTACACAACTTGATGGGCAAACTCATCTTGGTTCCTTTTGGAATTGGTTCAGTATATGTAAAAAAAAAACCCTCAGTTCATGGAAAAGCTCTTCTGCTCCTGAAAGTTCCCTCCTAGAACTGGAGAAACTCTCCCCTTCACATAGCCTTTGGGCCCTTGTGAAGGTGGGATTAGAGTATTACTGATAGTGGGAGGAGAAAAAATGCTTGGCTTTCAGATTTATGAAGTGGCAAAGGTAGTTCCCCTCCCCCCTTTTCTATTACTTTAAGAGCCAAGTTACAGCTCCAAAGTTTGGCTGAGAGAACAATTGGCAGCCCAGGTCCATTGTTCACTTAGCACCATTTTCAAAATGACAGCCACTCTGCTGAATGATCTCTGGGGCCATAGCCTGACTTTTAAAGTATAAGAAAAGGAGAAGGAAAGGAAAACCACACTCACCACACTACTGTTGCCTGGAGCCCATCGAGACTGGTAGGGTGGAGGGCAGGAAGAACAATGGTAGGTGAAGCCACAGCAGACAGGTAGAACCAACTAATTCCAGTTATGTCACCATCCTGCTGAGACAAAGAGCAACACTGGCAGAGGAAGATGATAGTCAGGGCCACCCTCTGGGCTAATTATAAATAAGAAAGTAGGCAGGTGAGGGCTGGCTGGGGCAGACTGAGGTTGATATGGCAGTGCCCCATTTGCCCTAATAAAGCAGCCTCCACTACACCATCTTGCACATCTGTAAGAAGCCAAGTCCCACTCAATCACCTAAAACTTGATTCCGTTTTCCCGATGTTTCCTTATCTGATCATTTCCACATTTTATTTGATCTTTCATGTGATGTAAACCACTTCTGGAACTCTAGTGGAATATAATGGAAGTATGGCACTCATGTCTATGCTAAATACTTCCAGAAAAAAATCTGTTTGCAACCCCATCCATCCAGAAAATCATGGGAGTAAAGTGATGAATTTTGGGATGATATACTGGCACACAGTTCTTTCCCACTGTTTTCATGGGGGAACAGAAGTCCCCACTGTTTTCATGGGGGAACAGAAAGGGCGGGGGAGTCACAAATATCCAATGCCGTTCATTGTTGTGTCACACCATGCCCACTGGTGTGAATGAAATGTAGCATGACATGGTGGTATATTGGTAGAAAAGCCACAGTTCCATAATGCAACAGATACTGCAGTGTGAAAGGAATGCTAGAAATTAGGACAAAAGCATTGGCATTATAATCAGTAAAACTATAAACCCCATGTCTGAATGCAGCCTGTGACCCTCTGACCTGAACATCTGCCTTCTAATGTTGAGGAGATTTTTACTCCCTCACTCCTCTCCCCCTAAATCTCTGAACATTCCAAACAGCCGTAGTCCTGGCTCATGGCACTGATAGACGTATGCCACTGATGCTATGCACTTGCATATGCTCACATTGCCTTTGGGAATTACAGTTCCCAGCATCAACCATACTAGGAGGCATTTGGAAATCCAACTGTTCCTCCTCCCAAACCATAAACAGATAGGAAGGAAGAAAAGGTTTTAGACTTAGTTGGGGGTAGAAAAATCCAATTCAGGTTGCATTTAAAAGTGAACTTATCTAATTTGTACTTTTCAAAATAATACATGAACCAAAACACAGCCATCCTTCAATATGTGCACTTCTTCAGCCAAATAATGTGACAAAAATGCATATACTAGGATAGTGTGTGCATATAAATGAATATGTTGCTGAAAATAATATACAAAATGCATTTTATTAGGGAAATTTTTCAAAAAAAATGTATATTAGGTAAAAAAGGAAAACAAAAATATTAGGAACAGTTCTTACTAAAATGATAATGAATTTTCGTGAGGATTTTAAAAAAATCACAAGCTGATAAGAAAATGTGGAGAACTGAATATAAGGTTAGAAAAATGAGAAACTGACATTGTCAAGATTCACCCATCCCTACTTGAGGACAGGAACCTAAAAACCTAAAAAGGAACATAAAAGATTTTCAAGAAACAATCATGATAAGAGGTCGACATTTGCCATACGATGATACATTCATAGATAAATGGCCTTTGTTTATCAATTTTTCGAATGAAAAGTATCAGGGTAATATCCATTTTTTCAGTTTTTGTATTATAATTGAATATCCAACAGTGCTAGCTAATGTGATACCAAATAAGACAAGTGAGCCATGACTCTTCTGCACTATGCTAATTGTATGGCTTCCTTTACTTTCCCTGTTAAATAGTTGTATTAAGGTAAACCTGAATATGGAAATAAATAATGACGATAATGATAATAAAAATGAAACAATTATGACAATTGGCTCAAGTAGAGAAGTTAATTCCC
Source organism: Rhineura floridana (assembly GCF_030035675.1). Taxonomy (NCBI): domain Eukaryota; kingdom Metazoa; phylum Chordata; class Lepidosauria; order Squamata; family Rhineuridae; genus Rhineura; species Rhineura floridana. The sequence goes on from NC_084489.1 coordinate 49,821,874, forward strand.
CAAACCAAAGATTGCTGTGTTAGATGGTCTTGTCACAGAATTCAAAGCAAAATTCAATGAGAATTTCACTAAGACTAAGGGCCTGATTCAACCGCTGTTTACACTGGGCTGAGGGGAGTTGGATGTGGTGGACCTCTGGCTGAGTCCTGGCTCAGCCAGGCCATGCCAGAATAAATCTCTCATCCTAGCTCAGCCATGGCTGAGCTGGGACCTGGCTGGCTCAGCCAGAGATCCTCTGGAGAAGCTCAGCCCAGTGTAAGGGAAGCCAGAGAAAGGCCTGGAAAAGGAGCATTCTGGGGGTGTGTTGGGGGAGGGGCTGAGGAGGGACTTGTACTATATCCAGGTCCCGTTTGGCTCCCTCCTGCAGCCCTTCATCCTGGCAGCTGATACGCTAGGAAAAGGAGTGGAAGAAGGAAACATGTATTTTGTTTCCTTCCACCATGCACTGCCAGCATAGCTGGCATCCTTCCCTCCCAGAGGCCTTTGAACAGCAGCTTGATGTGGTTACCACTTCTGCCAGCTCCACCTCCGATGGCTCCACTCCTGCCAGCCTCCTACAAGATGGATTACTCTCTTAGAAGTTAACATGAATGAATTTCTGTGTATGCAACTACAAATTAGTTGGCTTTGTATTTCACATACTTTCACAGCAAGCAACAAGACTGCCGATAAAAGTTCCATTGAGAGTCTTTCCTATTCATAATAAACTTGAACATTCCAAACTAGACAAATTCATATTCCAGACCAGATAATTACGAACTTTGGTGATATCTCTAAACAGCATTTCTGAATTCCTCAGAATAGTACAACCCTGAAGACTTCTGGGTATTTTGTTTCAGTACCAAAGCAATTGTTTGACGTGTTACATTAGTTAAGTAAATCACAATTCATTAGATTACAATCCACTGGATATATATCTCCAACTCAAGTTTCATTGAAATGCACAGCTGGGCTCTTGGGCAAGTCCTTTTTTATTTCAAGAGGATTTTCATAGGAGATGTCTCCTTTATATTGTGCCCAGCAATAGATTCCCAAAATGATATGATTTTTTTCCTGTATGCTTTGGTCCTCATAGCCCTTTCTAGGCTACTAAAAGTCAGAAATGCTACATGTAAGTCATAGGAACATAGGGAGCTGCCTTATGTCAAGACAGATGACAATGGATGGATAGATTGATATCTTTTTGAGTCCTGGTTTCTACCTGAGATCCTTTTAACTGGTAATGACTGGGACTGAATTTAGAATTTTCTCCAGGAAAGGCATTGGAACATAGGGCATTGCTTTATTCCACATCGGATGATTTGACCATCTAACCCAGGTCATTGCATTAGCAATAGTTCTCTAGGGTCACAGGAAGAGGTCTTATCCCCTGTCACCTGATCAATTTTTAACTGAAGATTATCCAGTTAAAACATCAGTAAAAATCTGTGGAAGATAGAACAGAATCCAGCACTGTAATCCATCATTTTCTGCAAACAGAATGATCACTGCTATCATCTATTGTTTTACTGGGGCTATGAGCATGTAGTCTTAGCTGCTGGATCTAGCTTTATAATGTCAGTAACTGTATGCATGCCCCTAGCTGGATTGGGACATTTATCTGTAGTATTCAGCTGTTTAAACCAACAACAATGATGGATGTGAACATTATTGTTATTTCACCCAAGAGATTACTTTAAATCAATGCTTGAATTACTGGGGGTGGAGGGCAGAGAGGCTTAGCCCACCTTACTATTTGTTCTGCCCCCCTTAGCTACCATTTTCAGAATGCATTGGCTATTATTTGGCTTAAATTAGAGCAAGTTTGGGGTAGAGTTTGTAGTTTCCATAATCTGAGCACTGCTGTAAATCACTTCTGATTAGACAAACATCTTACATATTCCTCTTCTTTGCTACAATAATCTCTGCTACATCATTATTTATACAAAGGAAATACACCAGAGCCATCTGTTTAAACTATTTTCTACACTCCATTGAATGTTGCAACAACAGTTATTAATACACTCATTTAAATCCCCCAACTTTTTAAAAAAATTCCAACATGACCTATTTCCTGGGTACACACGGTCATCCAGGCTTGGGAGAAAAGCCAATAGTCATTGACTTGCTACAAACAATGGTAAAGCAAGATATATTAACAAATCATGTTGATCTCCTTCACTGCACCATTCTTTATGGGTTCGCATTACATTTTCCTCTTAAACCCCCCTCTCAAACATTTGAATCCATCAGCACTAGGTAATTGACAGAGGGTAGATGGGTGTGTATTCTTAACAGTCCTTAAACTCTTTATATATACAGTAAGGATGGATGGATGGATCAGTCTATGTCAGTTTCACATGCATTCATTGATAAGTGTATTCTGACCTGTTTTCATATCAATCTCTGGGTTTTTTTTTCAAAAAAGCACAAATTTACCTCCTTTCTTACAGACCCTCTTAGGAGTTCAGATCAGCAGAGGGGGCCTTCTTGATAGTTCCATCACCCTCAGAAGTTTCAGTGGTGGTGGCTTGGGAAAGGGCATTCTGTGTGGCAGCCCCTAAGTTTGAGGAATGCCCTTCCCACAGAGGTGCACTTGGCCCTTTGCTGTACAGTTTTTGACAAATGCTAAAGACACATCTCTGTACCCTGGCCTTTGGCACTTGAGATATATGTTTTCAGGACCCACCCTATTCCTTAGATTGTAATTTGTTTTAACTGTTTTTAATATTTAATTTTAAACTGTTGTAACCCACCCTAGGACCTGCTGCTGAAAGCTAGGTAATAAATATAATTCTTTTTTTTTCTACAAAACTCACATTTTTGTATGTGTTTACCGTAAAGACACGTTTTATAAATATTTTGATACTTTATTTGAGCCAAGAACTAAATTGCAATAATCAAAGGATAATTGCATCCTGATCTGCACATTGATCCGGGAAATGTGAATCAGTTTCTTCCCAAGCATTCTTTAGACTGGCTTCAAGCAAATGCCCATGTTTTATAGGAATATTTCAGACATGTTTCTACACAGATAGTGTACCCTACTTCCATACATAGATCACAACCATCAGGGTAGCATAATCATTTTCTCTACAGTTGTGGTAGCATTTGGTCTATTAATCAACCTCAACAAGACAGAGGTTATGCTGACACCAACCTTACAATTAATGGTATCACACCGATTTTTTATGTTGTGATAGCATCCTTTTTGATAACACACTCTTTCATAAAGAAAGAATATCCTACTTACTTCCAGCCAATAGTAGCTTGAGCTCTCCACATAACAAAGTTTAGAACTTGTGTGATCAGTCAACGTTGCTTAGATTCAAAAACTGTGTAAATCAGATGTTTGAAGCAATATATCTACAAAGCCCTTGGAATAAAAAGAATTCAAGGCTAGACTTTGCTGCTTTTGTTTGACATATCAGTCCAGAGTTATTGATGACTGAAACATGAAGGTCTGTGTTCTTTGGTGAATTAATAGACCAGTAGTTGATATCTATTTTGTATTTTGTATAATTTCTCATCATCATCATTATTAAATTTATTACCTGTCCTTCACTAGTAGGTCCCAGAACAGATCACAACATTATAAAATACATAATTTTTAAAAGTTTAAGACTAATTACATTCACAACTACAGAGGGTCCTAAAATATACATCTCAAGTGTCAAAAGCCAGGGTGAAGAGGTGCGTCTTCAGCATACAATGAAAGCTGTACAGTGAAGATGCCAGACACACCTCTATGGAATTCCACAACTTAGGGGCTACCACAAAGAATGCCCTCTCCCGGGCCACACCACCCCCAAATTTGACCATGGAATGTATGTAGAGGGGCTGGACATATGCACTCAACCCATCCAAACATCCCCTTTGTGCCATGTACGCCCCTTCCTTCCCTTCCCTTTGCATGTTTAGAGTACTTCTGCATTGTCTCCACATCCCGGAAGAAAACTTGAGAGACAGAGTAGATTATATTTATTGAAATATAACAATATAAGATCTGCCAAGTAGAAACCAAATTATGTAAGTACTGGCAGGTGGGTGTGAAATAATGTATGTGAAGAAAGCTTCCCACTCCCTTGGGCATGTAAACAATCTCCAGCCAAGGATTGGGAGAACATTCTCCCTCCTTGCTAAGTGAGCCTTGACTTCAAAAGAGGAAACTTCACAAAAATGAGGGGATTGGTAAAAAGAAAGCTGAAAAACAAAGTCCAGAGGGTCACATCACTCGAAAATGCTTGGAAGTTGTTTAAAAACACTATATTAGAAGCTCAACTGGAGTGCATACCGCAGACCAGAAAAGGTACCGCCAGGGCCAAGAAGATGCCAGCATGGTTAACGAGCAAAGTCAAGGAAGTTCTTAGAGGCAAAAAGTCTTCCTTCAAAAAATGGAAGTCTTGTCCAAATGAAGAAAATAAAAAAGAACACAAACTCTGGCCAAAGAAATGCAAGAAGACAATAAGGGATGCTAAAAAAGAATTTGAGGAGCACATTGCTAAGAACATAAAAACCAACAACAAAAAATTCAATAAATACATTCAAAGCAGGAGACCATCTAGGGAGACAATTGGACCCTTGGATGATAAGGGAGTCAAAGGTGTACTAAAGAACGATAAGGAGATTGCAGAGAAGCTAAATGAATTCTTTGCATCTGTCTTCACAGTGGAAGATATAGGGCAGATCCCTGAACCTGAACTAACATTTGCAGGAAGGGATTCTGAGGAACTGAGACAAATAGTGGTAACGAGAGAGGAAGTTCTAAGCTTAATGGACAATATAAAAACTGACAAATCACCGGGCCCGGATGGCATCCACCCGAGAGTTCTCAAAGAACTCAAAGGTGAAATTGCTGATCCGCTAACTAAAATATGTAACTTGTCCCGTGGGTCCTCCTTCGTGCCTGAGGGCTGGAAAGTGGCAAATGTAACGCCAATCTTCAAAAAGCGATCCAGAGTGGATCCCGGAAGCCAGTTAGCTTAACTTCTGTTCCTGGAAAACTGGTAGAAAGTATGATTAAAGCTAGATTAACTAAGCACATAGAAGAACAAGCCTTGCTGAAGCAGAGCCAGCATGACTTCTGCAAGGGAAAGTCCTGTCTCAGTAACCTATTAGAATTCTTTGAGAGTGTCAACAAGCATATAGATAGAGGTGATCCAGTGGACATAGTGTACTTAGACTTTCAAAAAGCGTTTGACAAGGTACCTCACCAAAGGCTTCTGAGGAAGCTTAGCAGTCATGGAATAAGAGGAGAGGTCCTCTTGTGGATAAGAAATTGGTTAAGAAGCAGAAAGCAGAGAGTAGGAATAAACGGACAGTTCTCCCAATGGAGGGCTGTAGAAAGTGGAGTCCCTCAAGGATCGGTATTGGGTCCTGTACTTTTCAACTTGTTCATTAATGACCTAGAATTAGGAGTGAGCAGTGAAGTGGCCAAGTTTGCTGATGACACTAAATTGTTCAGGGTTGTTAAAACAAAAAGGGATTGCGAAGAGCTCCAAAAAGACCTCTCCAAACTGAGTGAATGGGTGGAAAAATGGCAAATGCAATTCAATATAAACAAGTGTAAAATTATGCATATTGGAGCAAAAAATCTTAATTTCACATATACGCTCATGGGGTCTGAACTGGCGGTGACCAACCAGGAGAGAGACCTCGGGGTTGTAGTGGACAGCACAATGAAAATGTCGACCCAGTGTGCGGCAGCTGTGAAAAAGGCAAATTCCATGCTAGCGATAATTAGGAAAGGTATTGAAAATAAAACAGCCGATATCATAATGCCATTGTATAAATCTATGGTGCGGCCGCATTTGGAATACTGTGTACAGTTCTGGTCACCTCATCTCAAAAAGGATATTATAGAGTTGGAAAAGGTTCAGAAGAGGGCAACCAGAATGATCAAGGGGATGGAGCGACTCCCTTACAAGGAAAGGTTGCAGCATTTGGGGCTTTTTAGTTTAGAGAAAAGGCGGGTCAGAGGAGACATGATAGAAGTGTATAAAATGATGCATGGCATTGAGAAAGTGGATAGAGAAAAGTTCTTCTCCCTCTCTCATAATACTAGAACTCGTGGACATTCAAAGAAGCTGAATGTTGGAAGATTCAGGACAGACAAAAGGAAGTACTTCTTTACTCAGCGCATAGTTAAACTATGGAATTTGCTCCCACAAGATGCAGTAATGGCCACCAGCTTGGATGGCTTTAAAAGAAGATTAGACAAATTCATGGAGGTCAGGGCTATCAATGGCTACTAGCCATGATGGCTGTGCTGTGCCACCCTAGTCAGAGGCAGCATGCTTCTGAAAACCAGTTGCCGGAAGCCTCAGGAGAGGAGAGTGTTCTTGCACTCGGGTCCTGCTTGCGGGCTTCCCCCAGGCCCCTGGTTGGCCACTGTGAGAACAGGATGCTGGACTAGATGGGCCACTGGCCTGATCCAGCAGGCTCTTCTTATGTTCTTATGTTCTTATGAATCCAACTAGTGAACCCAGGTCCTGCTGTTCAGCATTCACCAAGATGTGCACACCAAGCCTAAAGGGCATCCCTAAGAACCCCCCCCCAAGCAGAAGGGTGTAGGAGGTGACTCAAGAGTACCCTTAACCCAATATTGCCTCAGGGTACCTGCAATGAAGTTCTTAAATTTCCCACACTGACTGCCAAGCAGACCAAATAAGTACATATATCAAAAGCCAATAAAAAAACTCCACAAAAAGTGTGGAGTAGGTACAAAAGAGGAATCTCAAGGGCCAATGAGAGGCTCAGTCCCCATACCAGCTACCACTACAAATAAAGAGGGACATTGTTTTTGACAGAACATGAAGCCATGTTGCTCTGCCTTATAAATCTAAAACCTGATTTTGTTCTTTGCCATCATTACACTTGTATATTTTATAACACCTCAGATTTTGAATAGATCACACATTGATTGAAATCCTGTAATCTAGTGCTGGCTCAGTTAAATTCACATTCAGACAAAGAAAATTATTCATCTTCTGCAGGGCTGTTTTTTTCCCCTCCTGTTTTCCTTTTCTGTGCATAAATGATAAAAGAAATTAAGTTTTGTAACTGCCATGTATGCCAGGGAATGGAGGAAGACACAATGGAAATGAATACAAATAAGACATCTCTCAGCAAGATCTCAACCATGAGTGTGAAAAGCACTGGATATCTCATTAGCACAGAAATAAACAGCACTGTCTGCCTAAGGAGGTAAATGGCGCTTTCTAAGTTCTCTTAAAATTCAAACACAAATGTCAAAACAGGCTGTCTTTCAAGAAAGCAGTGTGCAACTTGCAATTTATTTATAATTTACATACATTTTGCAAAATATCCCATCAGGAGAAAGGATTCAATTTTTCATTCTTATAGACAAAAACAGTAGGCTATCTAAAGGTCTATAAGCACATGGCATACACAAAACCAATGGGAAAGCATGCACAGAATTACCATTTTAAATGTTATAGGCATGCCATGTGACTAAATGGAATTGTATCAACCAACTGCTAGAAGGCTCTGTAGATCAATGGAGAGGCTACTTCTGTGGGCTGACATTCAGGCTGGATCAAAACAGCCCCTCCCCCAATTTGCTGTAGATGGCCTTTTTGAGGGGCATGTTGGTGATTTTGTGGAGGGTGATGGCAGGGGAGGTCGTTTTGTGCATTAGCAGCCTTTTAAAATAGGTGGTGGTATTGGAGGCTCTCTTGATGCTGCTTCCTGTTGGCTTCCATTTCCCTCAGATAACATGTCCTGTTTATAGCATCATTCTGGGGAAATGGCAGCTACTGTAGCAGCGAGATATAAAAGAGGATTCCTGCACCTTTGATAGATGTTTAGAACTGGGGGTTTCAGCTGATACAGTACACTGCTTGGGATTATGCTCTAAATCCCCTTGAGCAGGAGTGGTCAGAGGTCAGCTGTGACTTGATGGTAGCCTCTGAGGGGTAAGCTGCAAAAATATACCGGCCCTGAAGAGGAATGAATTCTGCTTCAGGGCAGGCAAATGGATTCAACATTCATTGTCCTTTCCTGCCCAGCTGGTCTTTATCATTATCTTTATATTGAAATGTCTCTAGAATTCCCTGGGTGGTTGTTTAAACTTCTGTTCTTTGTTGGCAGGGCCAGAGCCAGGCATGACTAGGCCCTTGGGCACCAGTCTGCCCTGGACCCACAGCACCATAGCCCAACACCGCACCAATACAGGTGGCACAGAGCTAAGAAGCCTGTCCATGTGCCCCCCTTACCTCTCGTGTTGTGTGAATGACATAGGTGGCAGGAGGGGCATCAGCCCATTAGGGAAGCCCCCACTGCCTTCATGGGTGGTGGCATTCACAGCATGCATGGCATTCACACTGACGGGAGAGGTAGGTGGGGCATGCATGTGGGCTTATTGAAGCCAGCACTGTCTGTATTGGGGGAGTGCCTGGGAGCTTCTTCTCCTCAATCTATGGCAGGTCGGGTTGCAGGACCCAACATTGCAGTGGATAATGGAATGAGAGCACCACCCTCCCACCCTAAGGAGGGGCCCTTCAGGGACCCTCTAGGCCACAAGGGCCCTTGGCCAAGGCCCAACTTGGTTGCCCTCTGGTGCCAGCCCTGTCTGTTGGTCTTAACTACATGCTGCCACCTGACACCACAATATAATTGTCAAGTGGCTAGATGTTCAGAATCTTACACTCTCCCTGACATGTTTTTCATGTTAAAGCTACTAGTACTTTCAAGTATCAGTAACCAGAATTCCAGCTGCAGGTAGATGCACCTGAAAACAGAAAGGTGGCAATAACTGTGCACTGGAATTATCACAGCTCTTTGCAATGCAAATTAGTCAGGAAACAATACAAATGTGCAAGTGTTCATGGTGAAATTGGTTACTTGTACTCAATGTTAAGTTTTATAAATGGATTGGTGTTTATTCTGCTCTGTTGTTTTCAGTTGGTTTATTTATTTTATGGTGTATTTATTGCTTTTATTATTATTATTTTGGGTGCCTCCAGACTATCAATATTTTGCAAGCACATACCAGGTTTCTGCAATTAAAGTGGATTAAGAGGCTCTGTCACCCTAGCTCAACAAATTAATTTTAAACCAGAAACAACTTTTTTCCAATTAGGAAAGTAACTGGGAAATGCATTGAAAAGCATGAAGTGAACAAATGACTAATGGCAAAACATATAAACACCCCACAAGCAAATCAGAATAAATGCAGGATGACTGCCCAGGATAACTGCTTGTTCCAGTGCATTTCCACTTCTCTCTTCTGAAAATGAGGGGAACATGACACTAGTCAAACCCTGCCCCTTTTTACCATAAAACCAGGTAGGAGCACCCTGAGTGCAGTTTTTTTTAAAAAAGAATCAGCTTCAAGGAGATTTTGCAACTGATCGGGAGATCAACCTGCTCCCCTTCCAGGTGTGGCTAATGGAAATATTTTGCTGTGGGCGACTAGTGTGTTCACAGCCTATAACCACTCCGCAAACAAATCAGAACAAATGTTCAATAAAGACCAAATATAATCTAACCTCCATGTAAAATTTGTGCAAGTAAATCAGGATGGATGCTAAATAAATAGGTCATCTGAAGATGCTATTTGTGCTCTCTATCCTGCCCCGATATCTATATTAAAGAAGTTATCAATATTACAATTATTATTAACAAAAAAGAGACATTTCTTAATTAGATTTTGTATCCCTCCCCCCCCCCGCTGGAAAAATCTACAGCTTCCTCCCTCCCTCCTTTTCTCCTTAATGTGCTTTATTTAGAGGCAGATAAGGACAAAAAATTCAGGAAAACCATGTAGTGAACAAGTTTATAATTTGGAAAGCTTCCCTTATAAGGGACACTAGTTAACAATATGTAACCCAATGCACATGCTCTAATGAGATCATATGAAGCTGCAAGATAAAAGGAAGACTTGAAACTGCTGTATGAAGTGTAGAGGTTCTCTACTGATTAAAATTGTGCTCGTTCTTCCTCATTCTATTGTCTATATCAGCGGTTCTCAAACTTTTCTTTCTCCCCATGGCCCACTTGAAATTGCTGGAGATCTCAGTGGATTACTTAATAAACTTTTCTTTTTGCTCTACAAATAAAAGCTTGTACATAACTCACATTTTAATAACCGTAGTCCCAGCTTTCAAATGCAACAGATGACAATAAATAAAATAACTTTTTTTTAATTTGATGCTGACTTCGTTGTTGGAACCAGGTGTTTTATGAAAATCATGGTTCCAAGGCCATATGGGTGAGAAAGATTTGCTTTTCAATGGCTAATTGTTAGGTAAAATCAGTAGACTGCATCAGAGTCGTACTATGGAAATCACAGGCCAAGCCCGTATGAAAATCTGGGCCTCACAAAATGGCTTTGATGTTGGTCATCAGCAGGACTTTGTGCGTGTGTGTGTGATAGTACTCACCTGTATGGAGTACGAGCATCGCTTTCTTTGCTGCCATTTCTTAGCAGCCATTTTGTCATTGTATTTTTATCAATATATGACAACTGGACCCATTTTTTACAAAAAAAAGAGCACTGGTCATCAAGAAAAATGAATCAAGTGCAGGGCCAAGTACAGATATTTAGTAGTGGATGGTGGGGTGGGGCCGTGGTGCTTGCCTGACCGCCAGTGGACTTGCTGCTGCTTACCAGGGGGAAGATTGGGAGGGCAAGGTGGCAGGGAGGTCGGTACTATTCAAAGCCAATATTGTTCAACTGCTGATAGGCAACTGCTGGTTTCTTTTCTTATGGTTCTTTACCTTTAAATTGGACAGTCCTTCAAACAGAGGATTCCCCTCTGTAAAGTAGGGCACATGGCCCCCTATCCTTGACTTGAGCAACAATATTCAACTTAGGTATGAAAATCCTTTGAATACTGACATTGATGTCATAGATCACACATGTGGTACTCATAGCAGATCAGTGTGAAAATGTGGGAAATTTTGAGTTCCCAGTATTGTTGGCGATGTGCACGTGTGTCTCTGTGACTGCTGCTTACCTGGACTTGAACCATGTGCAGATACATCACTAATGTGTTTCCATTATCTACCAAGAGTCAACAGAAAATTGCTGACTGTAAGTATATGAACCTTGAATCCTTGGAGATGCACATTTGGTTAACATCTATTTGTATTCTAGTGAGGTGACAGCCATCTTTAGAACAAGGGTATCATCATTTTCCTAAAATGTTGTCTCAGTTTAAAGGGGGAAGATGGAACAATTACATTTTCTAAGATTACTTTTTCATTTATTAAAATGGCAGCAAATCGTTGTGTCTAAAAGAAGTGTTCTCATGAATCCATATGAAAGTGCCAAAGGTCATCCCTGGAAACAAAATAATAATTTAGTTGGAAAATGTAATATATATTGTGTTTCTCCCACTCCCTATTCTGCTTTTTTTAAAGAAAAAAATCTGTAATAATGATCTTCTGTAATCAACATGATAAATTTGATATTAAGAGATGCAGTTTTTGCGTCCTGATGCAAATGATGAAAAACTCCATGAAAAGCAAGAAGTTGATAAATTAACTTGTAAAATACCACACATTCGCTGGTTCTTGAACTGAACACAAAAAAATGAGGGTTTTAAAATCTCAGTAATGTACTCAGATTGGTAAAGTTGGATACTTTCTTCATATGCAGCATGAGCATGGTACACAACATCCATTAATGTGGCTAAAATAACTATCATTGGTTGTCCCACTGGCACAAAATAGTCTATTTATTTATTTGATTTATACCCCACCCTTCCTCCCAAAGGGAGCCCAGGGGGTAGCAAACTAACGATAAGGCACCAAAAACATCTTAAAAACAAAACATCTTAAAAAACAATTCTAGTACAGATGAAGGTTGGGATAAAAGGCCTGTTGAAAGGGGAACGTCTTCAGTAGGCAATGAAAAGACAGCAGAGATGGCACCTGTCTATTATTCAAGGAGAGTGAATTCCAAAGGGAAGGTGCCACAGCACTAAAGGCCTGATTCCTATATTGTGTGGAACGGAGTTCCTGATGAAATGGTATCTGCAGGAGGCCCTCACATGCAAAGCATAGTGCTTGACTGGGTATATAAGAGGTAAGACGATTTTTCAGGTATCATGGTCCCAAGCTGTATAGGGCCTTATACACCAATACCAGCACCTTGAACTTAGCCCAGTAGTTAATTGGCAGCCAGTGCAATTCTTTCAGCACCGGGGTAACGTGATATCTGCCCCAGTGAGAAGTCACTCTGCCATGTTTTGCACCTGTTGCAGCTTCTGGACCATCTTCAGGGGCAGCCCCACATAGAGCGCGTTACTGTAATCCAGCTTGTAGATTTACCAGGGCATGGACAACAGCAGTCAGGCTATCCTGGTCCAGAAACTACCACAGCTGTCTAAGGCACTCCTATCCCCTGAGGTCACTTGGGCCTTTAGCAACAAAGTTGGATCCAGGAGCACCCACAGACAATAAATTAGAGGTGAAACACACATAGGATAGCCATGAATGGATCTCCCAATCATTTTCATCATCATCATTGGTTTATTTGTATGCCACTTTTTGGCCAAGGCCCCCAAAACAGTGAACAGAATAATACAGAAGAAAATATAAATAAATTACAGTAAATACCAATTCAAAACTATTTATTTATTTATTACATTTATATACCACCCCATAGCTGAAGCTCTCTGGGCAGTTTACAGCAATTAAAAACAATAAAAACAAATATACAAATTTTAAAACACAAAAAACAATTTAAAAACACAATTAAAAAAAATTAAAAACAAAAATATGCATGAGTGCATTTGTATGCATGAGTTGTATTTGTGCTCTCTCACAAGCACAGCTTCCATCCACAAACCAAAGCCCACACAATCAGCTTCCCCCTGGAAACAGCTGCAGCTGTGGCAAAGTTCTTACAGTTGCTCTCCAGGGAATAGCTGGCTGGCTGGCTGGCTCAGTCTTCTGGCTCCATAACAGGCTGCAGTTCTCCAGGTGCAGGAACAGGAGCAGCTGTAGTAAAGAAGAACTGGGGAGGCTAAAGTTGGTATTCACCTCCCAGCCTGCACAGTCCTATTACTGCTACCTGCCACTCTGTAATTCTAGGAAGAAACGGGGGGGCTACCACAGAGTGTTATGATTTTGTTCAGAGCACTGGTGCCAAATGGGGGTTGGAAAGGAATTCAATTCAGATTACATTTGAATGAGAACTTATCTAATTTCTAAAACAATATGGGAACCGAACCACAGCCCTCCTTTGAAATTTCCACTTATCCTAATTTTGCAATGCAGCTTTCCAGCCAAGTAACATCTACAGAAATGCATAAATTAGGGTAACATGAACATATAAATGCATATGTTAATGAAAATAACATATCAAAATGCACTGTATTTGTATTGGAGAAAATTGATTTGCAAAAATGTACTTGTTAGGGGAAATTGCATAGAAAGATATGTATTTATTAATTATTTATTTATTACATTTATACCCCACCTTTCTTTTTCATGAAACCCAAGGCGGCTTACAAATGGTTCCCAGGCAGTTATTTGCAATAACATCAATGACAAACTTTTCATCAGGGCTAAAAAGAAAATTGCAAATTGATGTAGAAATATGGAGAACTGAACTGAAGACTGGAAAAATATGAAGACCTGAGAGAAACATTGACGTATTTGCACATCACTCATGCCTATGGAGGGGTCCACCCCTCCAGCTCCACATTCATCTTCAAAGCTGCTATTTGCACCACTGTGGAGGGAGGAATAATAGGTACCCATTTTTAACCTTGATGTCTCCTCCCCTGCAAAGCAGGGCTAGTAATGACTTTGGAAAATTATTTTGATTCTAGTAACAGAGTGTGATGTGTAAGTGAAGTGTTATCCTTCCTTCACCACTGCTATTGCTCTGATGAGAAATGAACCCACATGCACATCCTCCATGCTTGCTTTTAACTTTTAAAAAATGTTGGGCATCAGATCACAGATATCTCCCTTGGCCCTTATGTTTTCCAAGATCTTTACAATTTAATAAATAAATATTGATGGGCATATTATATTTTTATCTGCACTTTCATTTTTCTTGAGCTATTTTGTATTTCTGTTATCTTGAATGAATGAATGAATGAATGAATGAATGAATGAATCGTGGGTGCTATTGCAGTGCCAAACACTATGGACAACATTCATTATTCCCCTTATACTTTCAAGTGTTTAAAATACATAAGTTAGAGCTGGCCGTGCAGGAACACAGGGGCAAATTGATGGGCAAATAGTCTGACCTAATATAAGGCAGTTTCTTATCTTTATTACAGTTTATTAACAGACTCTGGCTCTACTTTACCCATTTGCTGGTGCAATGAATTTCATTTGCCAGCTATGTGGGGGCAAACAAGAGATAGTTAAATAATGACAAGATAAAATAGAAACGTTTCTTTAAGAATTAAACCTTTTGTGCAACTGTTAAATCCTTTTGTCTTTCTTTTTTTCTTTGTATGTGGACCTGGGGGAAAATCATAATTGTCTTGATCATTCAAATATGCAGTACAACTCCTCTCCCGAATTCCTTCTAATTTTCAAAGAAATTAATCAAATGAATCTGTCTTGCTCAACAAATTGAAAATATTGTAAGTTAGTAGTATAAAAAATTAATTATGAAATGCAGGGAGCCTGAGAAAGAAGTTTAAAAATGTATCTTTCCTAATTTTGAATTGTTATTTTGCATAATCACAAACCAATTCTGTGATTGAAGGCACTCTCTAAAAATCATGCACAGCATTTAACAAGTGGCCTGATCTAGACATACACAATTATTAAAGGTCTGGAAAAAGTGCTGCCTTCAACAATGCAGAAGTGAAACAAAGGAAAGAAGTGTGTGAGAGAAGGTTTAAAAGGTGAAATGATAAAATCGAATTTGTGGGGGGGAGGAGCAGAATGGCTCTATTTTAATTTATAATGCATAGCCTCATCTAGTGCAGCCACAACATAAATGAAGAAGTAGAAAGAACAAATGTGGGAAGGAATAAGAAAGAAAGAAAAAAGAATTATGCCCACCTTCCTGCAGAAATATATATTCACTAATAGGCAAAAAAAAAAAACCTTGTGGTTTAACAATGTACCTAGCTAGCCAACAGATATTTCTATCAAACTTTAAAAAGCAAGGAAATTGGGCAGCTATAGTGAATGCACCAGGGGAACATAAGACCCGACCTCCTCTCTGAGATATTGTATTGCTCTGCACATTTGTCAAAATGCAAACACAATTTGGGTTGGTGTTTCACAGTCCAATACACTTCCTGTGTAGCTTGGAAGAATTTGGTAACATGTGACTCTGAGCATATGGTGAGTGGTGGTAACACCTGCAATCAGTACTGCATCTCCAAAGATGGAGAATTACATTTTTTGTATGTTTGTTGGTATTCTTCTTACTTTGCTTCTTTCCTGTGTTACTACTGTTTCTACAGAGAATCTAACCCAGAAAATTATATATTTCTCATTATTCATCCTAGAAATCTGTGTCAAATTTATTTTTATTAATTTCAAAGCCTTTTAATGGGTCAGTGTCATATGATGTTGAAGATAGCCTTTTGTATTTCAAACTGGAGGTTATATTCTATTCCTGTTTTGGATGCATTAACAGTTGAATCTGAAACTGCAGTTTGATGTCAAATTAGACTAATTACAATATGTTGCTACGTAAGCAATGAATTTAGCTGGTGGAAAAAAACAAACTTGGCCGGCCCAAGATGCACATATTCAGCCCGCTATGCTTAAACCACTCCACTTAAGGAAAGGTGGGCATGATCAATTAAAAACACCTAGAAATTTGCTAGAATATATTTCACCTCCCACTGTTTTATCTTGTGCAAACAGAGATAATCCTAATGTCCACTGGAGACTATTCTGCAGAATAGTCAGTGCCATTATTCCACAATTGTTTTTGGAGGGTTTTTTTGTTTAAATTATGCAATGTTGCTGTACTTCACATATTCACAGAAACAGAAGCAAAAGAAAATAATTTACTATAGGAAACCTCTGCATTATATTTCACTTTTGGGTGCATTAATAGTTGAATCTGAGACAGCAGTTTGATGTGAAGTTGATCATTTGCATGCTTATTAAATTCAGTGGAATTTACCTCTGTGTAATCATGCTTAGGATAGGTGAAACTGATCTGGAGGGACAGGAAGGGGGAGGAGGGGGAAGGGGGAGGGAAGGGGAGGAAGGGAAGGGTGGGGAGGAAAGTGGAGGGGAGAGGGTGAAGGAAGAGGGAGGGGAGCAGACACATGCAGCCTCCCACCCAAATTTAAACCAAAGCTGTCCCTGGCAACATCCACACCAGATATTTATTCCACTTTAAAAGTCATGGCTTTCCCCAAAGAATCCTCGGAAGTGTAGTTTGTGAAGGGCACTGAGAGTTGTTAGGAGACACCCTATTCCCCTCACACAGCTACAGTCATCAGAATTCTCTGTGAAGAGGGGCTGACTGTTAAACCACTCTGGCCACTACAGCTCTGTCAGGGGACTAGGAGTCTCCTAACAGTTCTCAGCACTCTTCACAAACTACACTTCCCAGGATTCTTTGGGGGAAGCCATGACTGTTTAAAGTGGGAAAAATGTCTGGCATGGGTGTGGCCCCCTGATTAGCCAAGCCAAATAGCTGTGAGTCTGGCTTTTAGAACACTGACAGTTGGTTCTTACTGAGCATGTCTGTGCTATCACAGTCTCCAACGTTAAATTTCTTAAATTAATTAAAAATCAGCTATGCATTTTTAAAAAACTTTTAAACTGCAGAAAATGAAAGTCAGAGTATGGGGCAAGGTCAGTAATAGGATTACAGGTACTCTGTAAATATGGCTGGTTTTTAACTAATTTCAACAAATATTGAGTCCACTGACAGAAAAAAGTCCAACAGGGGTCTGGACTTTTCCCCCTCTTGTTTTATACTTTGAACACTGAATTCTCTTGGAGTGTTTTGTGTATCACCATGAAAACTCGGTTGTTAAGCAAGCGTTTCTGAGTTCAGGACTATAATTTTGTAAGATTTTATTTTGAAATGAGCTTATGGAAAACGGCAGAATGGCATGGGTTTTTTTTTCAAATTAACATGGCGGAATGTGAAAAATCGATGCTGGCTATAGTATACTGCCACTTTTGTGACTGTATGTTAATAAATAAATGTAATTACAAAAGTGAAAAGTTGGCATCCCAGTCACTTCTTTGAAAAAAAATCCACACAAAAAAACCTGAAGAAACTAAGGTACAAATTCAAAACAGAGTATGGAATTACTCTAGGTTTATGCTACCAGCTCAACAAAGAACATAAACAAGGTCCATTGAGTATAATTGAATCAAGGAGTTTTCCATTATGATTCAAATGACTTTCACAGTAGGAAAGTGTTGTTGAGTCTGAGAACACTAGAGACACCTATACCTTCTAAAACAATAACACTTTACTTCCCTGCATCACTTAAACTTCACTATTGCAGGTGAAAATTTGCAATTCACTTTAACTATTGAGAGTTAGTTGTTACTGTGAGAGCAAGATAATCTCACTTACATGTGCCTTATGTTCTGTCAAGGTCACTCTGAATGTGGTATATGGATGTGGTAAATTTAATTGGCCACTACTAGGGACTGGCTTCTTTGAGCGAAAGGGTGGGATCCAAATGAATAAAGAAATAAGCTCATTGCCCATTCCATTTACTTCATCTCACTTTGTACAGGGATATTTGTGGAATGAATAAGTGGGGCTTTATTAGAATGGAGTGAAATCAACCTTCCACAACCAGCTACCCTCCCGATTTTTTGGACTATAAATCTCATAAGCCCCAGCCAGCATAATCAAAGGTCAGGGAGTTGTAGTCTAATGATATTTGGATGGCATCAGGTTGTGGAAGGCTGGCCTAAGGTGTGTATACTCATTAAGTTCTCAACAATAAGAATTTTGTATGCAGTTTGCTTTGGTAGGATCTTTAGAAGGGCCTCATTTTAGTTTCCAATTCATTTTAATACTTGGATAAGCCCCAGAACATATGAAGGAATAGTTAAAAAGAGAGAATATCTGGGAGTATATCTTATAAACAATCCTCTACTATCTCACATATCTGATATTAGGGAGCTAGGGACTAGAACTTCCAAGCAGTCCTCAGCAGCTGTACTGTTAAAAAGAAAAGCCTCAGCAACTTATTGCTGACCTATTTACTGAAGAAACATTAGATCCGCCTTCATCAGCCTGGTGTCTTCCAGGTGTTCCATAGGGATGTCCATTCCCTCCCCCCTGCCAATTCAATACAAGGCCAGATTCAACACAGTCTGGACCATGGATCTGAACTGTGATCTGGAAATCAGCACTGCTGTTCGCTTGCATCGGAAAACCAAAATGGTCATAACTCTCCCCCCCACACACACATAGATGCATGAAAATTGGAGATGTGGTAGCTCCTCAAGAGGGGGTTAACCATGCCAGGGTGTTTTGTGATAGCCACCCTTAAAGATTGCTTTAAAAAAAAGTTTCAAAATACAAAAAGTAAAACATCCATAACTTTCTTGTTTTGTCATAGGAGACAGGGTAGCCCCTCAAGAGGGGATTATCCCTACCAAATTGCAGAAAGGTAGATGCAGGGTTTTTGTGCTATCTACCTTTAAAGTTTGCTTTTTCCCTAGCACTGTGATTGGAGAAATTTGGGTGAGACTTTAGCCCTGGATTGGAAGCTAGAGCTGTCAGTGAGCAAAGTCCAGCTCCCCGTCTGCCCCTTCCCCTTTCCCCACCCTGTAATTCTTCTTATATGGTGTTGTAATTAATAATTGCAACACTTTGGAGACAGGTTGTCTGGCTTTCTTACAGAGTGTTTTCAGCTCCAGGTCACTCTGGGTGGACCCAACTCACTCCAGAGTGATCTGGAGCTTCCTTGACCTGATCCAAAGTGGCCCCGATTTGGTTGCATAGCCCTAGTGTTTTGGACTACATCTCCCATCACCCCTGGCCAATACTGCCATGGAGGGCATCAGATTGGTAAAGGCTGACTTAGATTGTGTCTGCCCTAAAATCACTTTCAGTATCATACACACAACTGAATCTTTCTTCTGATTGTGAATAGCAGGATTGTGATCAGGGCAATGGGAAGTAGCAAGGGCAATGAGTTTAAAGCCCTTCTCTCCCCATGCCACAGTCTCAATTAAACATATGGTTGAGAGGGAGAGAAGAGGAGATATGTCTCTGTGATGTTCCTATATTAATGTATATATGGTAAGTGTTGTTGTTTAGAAGATACATGGTAAGTGGAGTGAAAGAGGAGGGGGAGTGAATGGGCAGTAGAATGCTAGATGATTGGCTGAGTGTTTAAAAATGACTGAGTGTATAAAAGGAAGAGTGAGAGTGGTGAGGTGGTGGTGGTGGATGATGTGAACTGAGTGGGTTGCTTGGTGGGGTTTAGAGAGTTGTTTGCCAGGAGAGAGTGGAGAAGGAGGGGGGTGGAGTTCGGATTAGTATTGAGTAAAACCATATGCTTATGTGCCTTAAGAAGAAATCTTGTTAATCTTGTTAGCTTTGTTATCTTTAATAAATACCTAATTTGGTTTACCAAAGGCCTGATCCTTGGCTGGGGTTTCACAGACCAGAAGGGAGGGTAAGGTAATGACCAAGGCTGAAGGGGAACTGTAACAAATGGTGGCAGCGGTGAAGAGAATAACAATACCAGTATTCAGAGTCTCTGGGAATACTAGTATTCGGACGTGACTGGTGGTTGCCTAGCAGGGGGATCTGTTGAGATCTGTGCTAAAGCGGGGAGAGAAAAAATAAAATAAAGGACAGTCCGGACTGGTGGAGTCCCTGGTGGTGCCTAGTGACAGACAGTAGCCACGCGCAGGTAGGAACCTGACAGGGAGAGCCAGGGAAGGGCATCACACGTGGTGGCAGTAGCGGTGGGATACGAACAACAGAGAATCCAGATACGAATACTAGAGAATCCAGAACAGTGGTGTGGCAAACAGAAATAACAAAACAAGATTTCTTGTGAGAGTGACTGGCAAAGAGTGTGTGGCAAAGAGTGAGTGAACTCAAACACCATGGCTGAATACATAAAAATGAAAAGAGAGGAGCTGGTGGAGAAGTGCATAATATTCAATTTACCTCACGAGGGTAAAGGGGTAGATGAATTGAGGGTAGCACTTATAGGATTTGCTACTGCCCAGCAAAAACAACCTGTCAGAGAAGAGACCCCAGAAGGATATTTAAGCAATCCCGCTTATATAGAGTACTTGAGAGAGAAGTTAAGATGGGAGGCTGAGGAAAAAGACAAGCAGAGGGAGTTGGAAACTGAGAAGTTGAAGATGGAAACTGAGAGAATGAGAATGGGGTTTGAGGAGAGGGAGAAGCAACGAGCAGTGGATGCCGAATTACAAGTAGAAAAGTTAAAATTTGAAAGAGAGAAGTTTCATTCTAATGAAACAAGAAAGGACAGAGATGGAGCAAAAATAAAAATTACTCCAAAGGACTTTGCTGTCTATGAGCCTGGTCAAGATCCTCAAATTTACCTCAGCACCTTTGAAAAAGCAGCTCAGTTGTGGGGGCTACCTGAAGATAAATACATGCAGTATTTATCAAACCTGATTAAAGGGGAATTGGCTGAGGTATACCAATATTTCCCCTCAGACAAGCCCGTCACCTATGCTGAATTCAAAGAAGCAGTGTTTAAAAGATTCAGACTGGGGCCTGATTATTTTAGAAAGCTTTTCAGAAACTGCCAGATACAGACAGGGAGGTCTTTCGTGGAGCTGGGGGCAAAACTGATGGACATATTTGGGAAATGGCTGACAAGTGCAAAAGCTCAGTCTGTGGAGGAGGTGAAAAACCTCATGATATTGGATCAATTATACCATCAGTTACCACCAGAAATAAGGCTCCTGGTCAAAGACCGTTCCCCTACATCAGTGCAGGAGGCCGCAGAGATGGCGGATCACTTCGCCTCCAACAGAACTGGCTGGGTGGGGAAAACATCAAGAGATTTTAAACCCAGACCATATAACGCTGGCAGAAGGGATGTGGTACCACAGAGAGTGAGTCCTCCAGTAAAATCTGAAGGGCACAGGACACCCCAGAGTGGATCTGTGTACCCTAAAAGTGAGGAGAAATTATGCTACAAATGTGGTAGACCGGGACACCTACGTTTTCAATGTGAGGTTGCCAACCCCATTAGTAATCCTGCTCAGACAAGGGCAGTGAAAACAGAGCCCAAGGCTTTAGAAACAGCGAAAAAGGTTCAGTTCTGCCAGATAAACTGGACAGAAGTAACAGACCTTGATTCAAGTCTGAGAGAGGAAGTGAGTGTACAAGGGGCAAATTATTGGGCATTGCTTGATACTGGTGCCGCTCAGACATTACTGAGGCCAGATTTAATAAAATCTGAGGTAATATTACCTCAGGAAACTGTGACTATCCAAGGAGTGAGGGGTCAACCAGAAAGTTTGCCTGTGGCCCTGGTGGAAATGACTTGGAGAGGCCGAGAGGGCCGATATAAAGTAGGCATTAATGCCCAGCAACAAGAACCAGTAATACTGGGAAGAGATGTAATGGGAGCCCAAGGAACGATATATGTAGTGACCAGACAGCAAATTGGCAGAGAAAAAGAAGCCATATTAAGGGGGGCTGAAACAAACAGGGTGGAATCTGTTAACCAGCCTCAGGTCACCATAGCAACCACTAGCAGGCCTGCTGAAGGAGACAAACTGTATCAAGCGGTCTCTGATAAGAAAGAAGCAGAGCAATTCAGGGAAGAGCTGCATAAAGATATAAGTTTGAAGCAGATAAAGGAACAAGCTCTGACCCAACAGATTCCTTTCACTGACAAATTGAGGAATCAAGTTGTGTGTGAGAATGGGATTTTATATAGACTGTGGATGCCCGCTGAGACAAAGGATGAATGTGAACCAGTGAAGCAATTAATAGTACCTAGCAAATACAGAACCAGATTGCTAGAGGTAGCCCACGATGTCCCATGTGCAAGACATCTGGGAATAAAAAAGACCAAGAGGAGATTGGCGGCACACTATTATTGGCCAAACATCTCCAAAGATGTAAAACAACATTGTCTCTCTTGTGGAATATGCCAAAAGGTGGGAAAAAGTGGAGTAAAGACTAAGGCACCCTTAAAGCCCCTTCCTATAATTGGACAACCCTTTTATAGAGTGGGAATAGATTTGGTGGGCCCTTTTTCCAAATCCACAAGGCATGGCAAGAAATATCTATTGGTGGTGGTGGATTTTGCCACCAGGTACCCAGACGCAGAAGCACTAAGATCTGTAGAAGCCCCTGTAGTGGCAGAGGCTTTATTAAAAATCTTTATGAGGCTGGGTTTCCCTCATGAAGTTCTGACGGATCAAGGCAGTGTATTCATGGGAGAAGTGATGCAATGTATGTGGAAATGTTGTGGTCTAAAACATCTAAAGACCACTACTTACCATCCCGCCACTAATGGGTTAACAGAGAGATTCAATGGCGTTTTGAAGGGCATGATCAGAAGCTATGTTCAAGATCACCCACAAGACTAGGATGAACGTTTGGGATGCTTCTTATTTGCATATAGAGAAGTCCCTCAAGAGTCAACAGGCTTCTCACCCTTTGAACTCATGTTCACTAGAAAAGTGAGGGGACCTTTGGAACTATTAAAAAATTCATGGGAAGGAACCCTGGGAGAGTACAAAACATCTGTAGTAGATTTTGTATTGGAATTCCGCAATAAATTAACATCAATGATGGAAGTGGTGAAAGAGAATCTCAGTCAAGCTCAGCAGAAGCAAAGTTACTGGTATGACAGAACAGCCAGGGAACGTGTGTATGATGTGGGAGATATGGTTATGGCGTTCATACCCAGGAAACATGACAAATTACAGGCTAACTGGGAAGGACCATATACCATCAGAGAAAGGCTTGACACAGTGACATATGTAATCACCACAGACCAATTAAACAAAAGCAAAGTGGTTCATGTAAATATGTTGAAGCCTTACCATACCAGGGATGCACAGGTGTTGCAAGTTACCTTATTCCCTGAGGGAAGTGGGCCTGAACTTCCAGATTTGGTACAGGAAAGCAAAGACAAAGGAGGGGTAGATCAAGTGGAATGGTCAGAGGAGGTGAAGGAGGAAGTAAAAGAAGAGATTCTGAGAGTTTTGAAAACCTATAGGAATCTCTTTTAGCAACAAACCTGGCCGAACCAGTATAGTTATACATTCCATTGATACTGGAGATCATGCCCCAATCAGATCTGTTCCGTACCGTGTGAATGGGAAAGTTTTGAATGAGATCAAAAAGGAGGTGGAAGATATGCTGGAATTAGGAATGATCAGGGAATCCATCAGTCCCTGGGCCTCAAGTATTGTCCTGGTTCCGAAAAAAGATGGAACGACCAGGTTTTGCATTGATTATCGGCTAATCAATAAAATTACTGTCCCAGATGCGTATCCTATGCCTAGGGTAGACGCAATGTTAGAGTTATTGGGGTCAGCAACCATTATCTCTACACTAGATCTCTGTAAAGGATTTTGGCAAATGGAACTAGACGAGCAATCCAGAGCCAAAACTGCCTTCAGTACACCAGATGGGTTATATGAGTTTGTGACCTTACCCATAGGACTAAGGAACTCACCAAGTTCATTTCAGAGGCTAATCAATACTGTGTTGCGAGGCATGTCAGATTTTGCAGTGGCCTATATCGATGACGTGGCCATTTTTAGCAAGTCGGTTCCTGAGCATGTCCAACACCTGACAACAGTATTGGAGGCCTTAAGAAAAGCAGGCCTCACAATAAAAGCTAAGAAATGCCAGTTTGGACTAAAGGAAGTAATCTATTTAGGACATAAGGTGGGGAGTGGGAAAATCACCCCCTTATGGAGCAAGGTGGAGGCAATACAAGCGTGGCCGATCCCCTTAACCAAAAAACAAGTAAGGGCATTTCTGGGTATGGCTGGATTTTATAGGAAGTTTGTGAGAAATTTTGGGGAAATAGCAACCCCCTTGCATGAATTAACAAAGAAGAAGTGTTCTGAGCATGTGGTATGGACGGATGAATGTCAGAAGGCTTTTGATCTACTGAAGCAAGCCTTGTGCCAAGGACCCATATTAATAGCACCAGACTATGAGAAACCATTCATCGTGGCTACAGATGCGTCGGACCCGGCGCTGGGAGTCGTCTTGCTACAGGAGAGAGAAGGCACCAGACATCCAGTGGCGTACCTGAGTCGCAAGGTGACGCCGAGGGAGAAAAACTATTCGTCGGTCCAGAAGGAGTGCCTAGCGGTCGTGTGGGGACTGAACAAGTTGCGCCCATACGTGTGGGGACGAAGATTCACAGTGACTACGGATCATCGGGCCTTGTTATGGTTGCAGACTATGAAAAACCATAACACTATGCTGCAGAGGTGGTCCTGGGCCCTACAGGACTATCAAGTGGACTTCCAGTTCACAAAAGGCAAGGACAATGTACTGGCCGATGGACTTTCCAGGCAAGTGGCTGGGACTGCAGTGATGTGACCAGACGGAGGAACAAAGAAAGACATTTTCCCCATAGAGACTTTTATTTGTTAACGCGACGTATAAATCCTGGAACAGGAATAATACTCTGCCGTTGTTTTAAGGGGGGGGGAAATGTGATGTTCCTATATTAATGTATATATGGTAAGTGTTGTTGTTTAGAAGATACATGGTAAGTGGAGTGAAAGAGGGGGAGTGAATGGGCAGTAGAATGCAAGATGATTGGCTGAGTGTTTAAAAATGGCTGAGTGTATAAAAGGAAGAGTGAGAGTGGTGAGGTGGTGGTGGTGGATGATGTGAACTGAGTGGGTTGCTTGGTGGGGTTTAGAGAGTTGTTTGCCAGGAGAGAGTGGAGAAGGAGGGGGGTGGAGTTCGGATTAGTATTGAGTAAAACCATATGCTTATGTGCCTTAAGAAGAAATCTTGTTAATCTTGTTAGCTTTGTTATCTTTAATAAATACCTAATTTGGTTTACCAAAGGCCTGATCCTTGGCTGGGGTTTCACAGACCAGAAGGGAGGGTAAGGTAATGACCAAGGCTGAAGGGGAACTGTAACAAATGGTGGCAGCGGTGAAGAGAATAACAATACCAGTATTCAGAGTCTCTGGGAATACTAGTATTAGGACGTGACTGGTGGTTGCCTAGCAGGGGGATCTGTTGAGATCTGTGCTAGAGCGGGGAGAGAAACAATAAAAAAGGACAGTCTGGACTGGTGGAGTCCCTGGTGGTGCCTAGTGACAGGCAGTAGCCACGCGCAGGTAGGAACCTGACAGGGAGAGCCAGGGAAGGGCGTCACAGTCTCCTCCTACACCCTCCCAACCACATAATCGTGCAAGGCCTCTGAAGCAGTTTGGGGCCAGGATCCAGGTCAGGTCAACCCTGGGGTCATCTTGGGTCAGATTGTGGTCACTCCAAAATGCTGGACTGGGGCCTGAATCAGGTTAGTGTCTCCATGTACAGTCCTAATAAAAACATCACATCTAGTTTGGACCTGTGTCAGAAAAAGTATAAAGGTAAATGTACTGCCTTCAAGTCAATTCCGACTTATGGCAACCCTATGAATAGGGTTTTCTTGGTAAGCAGTATTCAGAAAGGGTTTACCATTGCCTTCCTCTGAGGCTGAGAGGAGTGACTGCCCCACGGTCACCCAGTGAGCTTCATGGCTGTGTGGGGATTTGAACCCTGGTCTCCCAGATCATAGTCCAACACCTTAAGCACTACACCACACTGGCTCTCAGGAAAAGTATATCTGTTCTAAATATTCTCCCATTTTGCATTTTCAGTTGAAAGAAGTGCTGGTGGGGTGGTGGTAGAGGGAGGACAGAAGTTTCTGAAAGAACCATTTAGTCATGCATATGTCCATCTTTGTTGGATTCTGTTTGCAACCATCACTTCACATTTCTGCTGCTACACTATTTCTTCAAATTACTGTATCTTCTTCCCTTGGGTAATCATTCTAGTCAATCAGGGATCATGTAGCAAAAAATACAGTGTGGCATTATGTATCTAATCAGATCTGGCTACATAATGATATCACTGAGGGCAAACAAATCCTGTTGAATGATGGAATGCTTCCTGACTCAGTCACATATGTGATCTCAGTTAATCAGTGAGCATGCAATAAAAGACATGACAGCACAATGTAGCCAGTCAAAGCTGCTGATGTCACTGAAAGGAAACATATTCAATTCAATGCTTCCAGAACAAAGGAACCTTTACAAACATTATCAAAGCATTCAAAATAATATTTGGGCAGGGGATGGGATGTTACAAAATGTAGGAACTATTTTTGGCTCAGTCCCAGTCAGAAATGCTGTTACATCACTAGGTTGTCCTCCAATAGATAGTTCCTCTTGAGGCAGGTGACATTTGGTATCAGGATAACTGCAGCTTTGGCACTAACACAAGTACCAAATAATCCCAATGTCATATCATATACTGCTTGTGGGGCAGGAACACCACCCTGAGCCCCCAGCTATTCTGCTCTTTTGCCACATGACAGTGTCCTGAGGCTCCTAATCTGCCCTGCTGCCTCAGGAGCAGTGGAGGACATTATCCTATCACCAGTATTGAATTAAGATTCAGCTACCAGTCCAATCAGCTTCTGTGCATGAAAGGAGGAGGGGTGCAATCATATTCTTTCTCTTTGGCAACAAAAATGTGTTGCACTATCCCTGGATATTATAAAATTAGTTTCATAGTTCTTTGGATCCTGACCAGTGCCACTGCAAAGAAATATACATGGATGCAAGTATCCTAGCTTAAATCACCTAGCTTAAATCAAAACCTCATCTTTACTTCTTAATGATATTAACAATATTAAATAATAATGTCTGTTCTGTCACAGAATGGGTAGAAATTTGCCCCAACCTGAGGGAGAGAAGTCTTGAGATACTTCCTCTCGAAGGGAGGGAGGAACAAGATTCTCCTGGCTATCAGGGCAATCACGGAGGGGCAGGAGGCTGGGTATTTAAGCCGGCTCTGCCCAGCCAGCCAGCCTTCTTCTCTGCTTGCAGCATGCATCCTTGGTAGCATGGGCTGTGCCAGTCATTCTTTGGGAGGCTGAGTAGGAATTTTGTGGAGCATCCTTGATTGGTCCATGTGATGTTCCTGTATTAATGTATATATGGTAAGTGCTGTTTGTATAGAAGATATGTGGTAAGTGGAATGAAAGAGGAGGGGAGAGTAAATGAGCAGTAGAATGCTGGATGATTGGCTGAGTGTTTGGATGGCTGAGAGTATAAATGGAAGGATGACAGTTGAATCTGGGTGGACGTTAGTGGGTTGTTTGAGAGGTGTTTGGTGGACGTTAGTGGGTTGTTTGAGAGGTGTTTGGTGGACGTTGGTGGGTTTTAGAGGTGTTTGAGAGGTGTTTGGAGCTGGGTGTTTGGAGGTGGATGTGGGGAGAGTGTGGAGTTCGGATTAATACTAAGACAAGTATCACAGGAATAGATGAAACCATATGCTTATGTGCCTTTATAAAGTAATCTTGTTATTTCTAATATTTAATAAACACTATTTTGGTTTACCGGAGGCCTGATCCTTGGCTGGGGAATATACAGACCAGAGGGGAGGGCAAGGTACTTACCAAGGCTGAAGGGAAACTGTAACAATTGGTGGCAGCGGTGAAGGGAAGAATATAACACCACAAGTATCCAGAGCAACCCAGAATTATATGCATTCTATATAGATCAAAGGGATTGGGACAGCTTAAGCACGCAGTCACAGAGGTAACCTGATTGAGAGAGACTCAGGCAGAGTCTCTGGGAATACTGGTTATAGGACGTGACTGGTGGTGCTGCCTAGCAAGGGGATCTGGTGAGGTCTGTGCTAGAGCGGAGAGAGAAACCATAAAAAGGACAGTCGGGACTGGTGGAGTCCCTGGTGGTGCCTAGTGACAGGCAGTAGCCACGAGTAGGTAGGAACCTGACAGGGAGAGCCAGGGAAGGGTGTCACAGTCCACACTGCCTTGAATTGAATTGGCTTTTGGGGATGGTTTTTGGCATTTGATGTTTTATTGATCATTATCTAATGCAATGGATAAGGATAAGCCCTGTGAAGCATCATTGGGTGACGGGCACTCATCAAACACTTTCTACTGCTGCCCAGCTTGGTGGGTCCTTGGGTGCTCTTTGGGCGTGGAATGTGAGCCCTGATGAACTCTGGACAGGTAGATCTGGGTGCATGGGTTGGGCAAAAATGCCCACAACTCCTTGTGAATGTATGATTCTCCCCTTCCTCTGCTTTGGGACTAGAGGATGTTTTGGGTGAACAAGCCCAGAGGAATGGAGGGATGCATCCCTACCGACTTATCCAGAATCCACCTACCTGCACTTTCATAATTGGTTGAATTGGCTGCAGATCTTATTGTTGTATTATGTCATCTGTTTATGTGTCTCTCGAGTGTTTTTTCTGGGTATGTGGGCAAATATGCAGCATTCACACTTTAGAGTGTCCAAAGCACTTCAAATATACTATCACAACAGTCCAGAATTTAGGACTGTACACAATCTATGAACACAGAAAGCAATATATAAATTCTAAATATGCCATTTACTGTTGACAACAGGCAATCATTAGGAAATGGTAGTACAAATATTTTTTCCTAATTACAGATGCAATCTTCAGCACGATCCTCACAAATGCAAGCTTTTACCTGGTTTTTTTTTCAAGCAATGTTCCAAATTGTTATTCTTAGGGGCAGTAATGAAAACAAAGGCAAAAATCGGAGAGATCAACGTTGGGAGGTAATTAACACTGTGTTTTCCTTTTTAATTGAAAAAAGAAAATCTAGTTCTGGTTCAGTAACCACAGTTCTGTATTCTGAGTTCATTTCTGTAGTAAAAGACTCTTCATTTAACTGGTGGAGAAAAAAAGAAATGAGACTGACTTACTAAATTTAAAAAATCTGAAAGAAGGGCACATGCCTTTCCGCTCAAGTATATAAATATTGTTTTTACATGGAGTTTCCTATGACCATTTCTTTTCACCTGATAATGATTTGCTTAACACATTCTTCATTGTTTTCTCTTATGCCATTTTGAATGCTTAGAATTCATCTCCCTGGATTAATTGTTTTAACACTTATCTTTTGGTCTATCACTAGCTTCATTTACATGTGCAACACTGATTTTATAGTCTGAGCTGTAGATTTTGTTTCCTCTTCATGTTCTAAGAATATACTCTATTATTATTTTGCTACTATTATTTTGTCTGGTTTTTTGGGGGGGGTATGTGAAAAATGGTTAAAAATTCTTTCCTGTTAAAACATTTTTAAAAATGCTTTTTAAAAAACAAATAAGTATTACAATTTTCTGCATTGATCCTAAAAGGTAAACCAAATTTTAGGCAATTCCCATCTATTTTGAATGTCTCAATTTTCTCCTACCTAATCTTTTATTGGGGGGGGGAGTGGAGAGGAAGAAGAGATGCATGAAGGTCATCAATGAAGATTCATAAACCATTGTGAATAATGTCAGAACTATAATTTAATTAGTGGGCCATCTGTCACTTTCTGTTTGACGAGCACTAAATGTCCAATTATCATTTAATATCTGCTCTAATCAGTTCTGGCAAATTTTGCAGGCACACAAGTGATGATATTAATAGATGGAAGGGTTTTTTGCCACATAATCAGAGAGAGGGGGAAACAGAGCTTGAATGGTTTAGGTTTCCAACAGAGGGCATGTGAATTCACTTGTATACATAGCTAAAGCTTCATTCAAAAAACTGACCAAAATATTAACCCTTCACCATACCGTATATATGTGCCAGCATCCATAACATAAAGATGTTCCATATCCCTCAGTATCTATTTCCTTTGTGGCTGCTTTACAATTCTTATTCGATGGTCCACTTAAGGATTTGCTTCATAAAGAGCTTGTCATATTCTGGTTAGTGGCAACTCAGCAGAAAGTTATGCATTGACAAATCTGTCAATTTCAGTTCTCCCAGTTTCTCATTTTCCAGTGTTAAATTCAGTTCTCCATGTTTCTGCAGCAATTTTGTGATTAAAAAAAATAACTTCCTGAAAATTCATCAGCATTTTGAAGCAAATTTCTCTGAATAAGCACATTTTTGTATGCCGTTTTGACTTATATACACATTTGTTGCAAGCAACTTCCTGTAGTATAATGCATTTTTGTATTCTTATTTATTAGATTTATATCCTTCCTTTCCTCCCAGTAGGAGCCATGGGTGGCAAACAGAAGAACTAAAAACATTCTAAAACACCATAAAAACAGATTTTAAAATATATTACAACAAAACATCTTTAAAAACATATTAAAACAAAACATCTTTAAAAGCATATCTTAAAAAAAAAAAAAAGCATTACAAACATCTTAAAAAACAATTCCAGCACAGACACAGACTGGGATAATGTCTCTACTTAGAAGACTTGTTGAACGAGAAAGGTCTTCAGTAGGCACCAAAAAGATAATTAAGATGGTGCCTGTCTAATATTGAAGGGAGGGGATTCCAAAGGGTAGGTGCCATCGCATGAAAGGTCCGCTTGCTATGTTGTGTGGAACGGACCTCCTGATGAGATGATATCTGCAGGAGGCCCTCACCTGCAGAGAGCATTTTGTAAGGCAAAATTATTTGCAAAAATGTGCATATCAGGGAAAATTGCATTCAAAAAGGTGTGTTAAGAGAAATTTACACTAAAATACTCACAAATTTTCATTAAGACATTTTTTAAGGGAAAAAAAGATGCAGAAATGTGGTAAACTGAATTTAAAACAGGAAAAAATGAGGAATGGAAAGAAGCCAAAATTAGTAGTTTCATCCATCCATACAAGTTGCATATGAATGACCAAACAACAAAGAAAAACGAGTACACATTGTGGCAATCATTTAATACCACAATGACTGGTGAAAAGCTGCTTTATATAGCATAATATATATATATATTATATAGCTTATATATTGTTGCGCGCCTCCCCAATCTCCGAGCTGTGAGATCTCAGGGGTCCCTGTGCTCATCCAGGGTTTGGTTTCCTGTGGAAAGAAGGTTAGTGGAGACTTCAGTGTCTTTATGAAATATGGTTTGTTTATTTACACACATTCCAACCTGAGCTTAAGATGGAGGGGGTTCAAGGAATCAGCAGTCCAATATCCACCCCAAATGCCATGGTGCAGACAGCCAGTCTCTCTGCTGGGCTCCAAGAAGGGGGGGATGCTCTCCTGAACAGTTTCAATGACAAAAGGGTCTTCCTGGCCCATTCACCATTGCTGGGCAACTGATAGGCCCATTATCTTACCTGGCCACTCTGTTTAACAAAGGAGAGACTCATCTGACCAGCAGAGTGAGTTCCTCATTCCAAGGCATAGGATTCCATATCAGGGGCTAGAAAGGGGACTCACAGGGATCATCCACTCCAACCCCCATGCTCATAACAATATTATATAGCTCAGAGCTTGGAAAAGTTACTTTTTTGAACTACAACTCCCATCAGCCCAATCCAGTGGCCATACTGGCTGGGGCTGATGGGAGTTGTAGTTCAAAAAAGTAACTTTTCCAAGCTCTGATATAGCTTTATATAGCATAAAAGAAGGTTTATGTAACTTTAAGGTTGACGAGAGGACACAGTCCTTAACCAAAATGGAGACAATAGTCAAGGAATCAGAAGAAGGCTAGGATTGGGGAGGGCAGCTATGAGAGAACTAGAAAAGGTCCTCAAATGCAAAGATGTATCACTGAACACTACAGTCAGTATGGTATTCCCAATATGTATGTATGGATGTGAAAGTTGGACAGTGAAAAAAGCAGATAAGAGAAAAATTAACTCATTTGAAATGTGGTGTTGGAGGAGAGCTTTGTGCATACCATGGACTGCAAAAAAGACAAATACGTGGGTGTTAGAACACATTAAACCAGACCTATCACTAGAAGCTAAAACGATGAAACTGAGGTTATCATACTTTGGACACATAGTGAGAAGACATGATTCACTAGAAAAGATAATAATGCTGGGGTAAACAGAAGGGAGTAGAAAAAGAGGAAGACCAAACAAGAGATGGATTGATTCCATAAAGCAAGCCACAGAACTGAACTTAGAAGATCTGAACAGAGTGGTTCACAATAGATGCTATTGGAGGCAGCTGATTTATAGGGTCACCATAAGTCACAATCAACTTGAAGGCACATAACAACAAGCATAAAAGGAAGCTTGTTGGTTTCAGCTGCACCATGTATAAGAAATGGTTCTCCATGTATACCATGTATAACAAATATGTTTGCCTAGTGTACCTGCTATTTATGATACATATGTGTTAATAGAATAGCTGTAATAGGCTGCAGAACATTTTGCTTTCAGCATTTCTTTTCTCAATGAAAATATATGCTTGATTGCTTCTTTGAAGAATGGCTTATCTTTTCCATGACTGTCTGTGCATGTTTAAACCAAAGGAGTGAACATAGTAGTTTCAAAATCTTGGATTCTCCATAAGATAGCCACCAGGTTGGACAGAGGGTTTGCATAGTAAAACAAGAGCCACAGTGATGATCTTCATTCAAGGTACAGGTAAAATACAATCCAATGAAACAGAAGCAAAAGCACTGAATATAGGATGCCCTGAAGATTTATTATTTAATTATTTAACTTATATCCCACCTTTCCTCCTAGGAGTTTTTTGGTGGCGTACATGGTTCTTCCCCTCCCATTTTGTCCCCACAACAACTCTGTAAGGTAAGTTGGGCGGAGAGACTATGACTGGCTCAAGGTCACCCAGGTAGCTTAATGGCTGAGTGGGGATTTGAACCCCAGTCTCCCAGGTCCTAGTCCAAAACTCTAACCACTACACCACACCAGTTCTTATTATGGGGCACAAGTGATACAACTGATGTAAGAGTTACCCCAGTAAGTTATTCCAGAAGGACTGATAAGCACATAGTAAGTGCATTTGAAAGACACCACCATTGACTTATTGAATTAGTGCTGGATGGAGTAATCAGGTTAATTTCTATGGTTGTGGGTGGGTCAAAAATGCCCCCTGAATATTGCATTAAGCTTAAGGAGGTAGGCAAATTTTAATTGGGGGGGGGCGTATTGCCATTAAATACACCCCCTTCTCTGAATACCTCTCCTTCCATGTTTCATTTTATTATCTGTTATTCTGAGCTGATGCCTTTTCTAACAGTGCTCAGTGCTACAGTCTTTGATATAAAAAATGACAAAGAGCTGGCTACAGTCTTTCCACATTTTAGTTATTTTTGTAGGGATGTAGTGGAAATTCAATGTTGTTTGCATTATAATGCATTATATAATTATAATCCAGACTTCTTGAACCAATATGCAAACCAAAACACCAGTAACCTTTGAAATTCACACTTGTCTGACTAAACAATGTGTACAAAATGCATGTATTAAGGGAAAGTGTTCATAAAATGACTGCCTACTGGGCTATGGTCAGGGTTCTGGATTTGGTGTACAAAGCCCTATACAACTTGGGACAAGGGTATCTGAAAGATCATGTTACCCAGTTGATCACTGTGGCATGCAGGTGAGGGCCTCCAGCAGACAGCATCTTATCAAGAGGTCTGTTCTGCACAACAGAGGAACTTACTAAGGGGAGGGAATTCCAGAGTGGAGGTGCCACTGCACTAAAGTTCCACTTCCTATGTTGTGCAGAACGGTGCCTACTGAAGACGTTCCTCTTTCAACAACCTTTTTAAATAGAGATCTTATCCCAGTCTGCCTCTTTGTTGGAATTGCTTTTTAATATGTTTTTAAAGCTTTTTTTAAAGGTGCTTTTAAAGGTGTTTCTTTAAAAAAAGATTTTTAAGGATGTTTTGTTTTGATATGTTTTTATGGATGTTTTGTTGTAATATATTTTAAAGTCTCTTTTTATGATGTTTAGAGTGTTTTTAGTGCTTTTGTTTGCCACCCTGTGCTCCTACTGGGAGGAAGGGCAGGATATAAATCTAATACATACATAAATAAATAAAATTTATACATGTCCAGTAAAATATGCATTTTAAGCACACTTTCCCCTTACATATGCATTTTTGTACACATTTTCTGATTGGAGAACTACATCACAAAATTCAAAGAAGTGCCCATTTCAAAGGATAGCTATGTTTCAGTTTGCATATTGCTTTGGAAAGTGCAAATTAGGTAGATTCACATTAAAATCTGAATTAAACTGAATTTCTCCTCCTTCTGTCCTGATATCAAGTTACTCAACTTGACAGAACTAGACATCCTGATCCATCTTGGTGTCAGCTTGGCTGAAAATGCAGGCGGCATACAAACACCGCCTACTTTGTTGAACCAAAGATAAAACATCACAGAAACTTTAGTCATATCAAAACAAAAAAGCACATAAGACACCTAGTTTTTGAAGGCAGCATATGACTTCTTCATTTTTTGATACAATCTGACAAAGAAAGATCACAACAAGGTGAACTGAGAGACACATGTTGATGACATCATAAAATGCACATGCGGGGTCAAGGTCAGGACAAGGCACCCTCACTCAGATTTGAGATCAATATCACAACAGCTTCATTTAAAATTCTTTTGCCTCAACAAGAAGCTTCTTCTAATGAGAAAGTGATTTTCACGTGACATATTAGATTTAGCTCCACAACTCTGATATTGTCCAAACAAAGCAAAATGTTTGCTACATGGCTGCCTGGTCTGGCTGCTTAGCAGCTAATCAGGTTGGGAGTGCAACGTGGCAGGCCCACTTTAGTGATAAAATAGCCAGTCACAAAGTATGATTTAAAGCAAAGCCCTTTCCATCTTCATATAGTTTGGGCTGCATTTCTAGAGCAAAAAATGTTGTGCCTGCTACTTCCATATTTCTATTAATAATACCAAGTCTGAGGCTGTGTTGACTGGATCTTCAATTTAATAAGAGCTTATCTGGCCTATGTGAACCTACTTGACCCCTCATTATTCTTCTCAGTCCTTTATGCATTATAGCGCACAGGCCATTATGACTGAGTCACAATGTTGCAATGATAGAAATTGTGTGTCCCTACATCCCAATTAATGTTAGGCAGTCTGTACATAGGGACCAGCTTGAAATGTAAGGATAAAGACAGCTGGATTGTGCACATTAGCCCCCTCCTGACATGTTCAGGGAACACATGGAAGAAAACAGGATTGTTCCTACCCCTGCAAACACTGATGCACCCACTGGCAATGTACCTTAGTAGACATTATTTGAAAAAGGTCCTGTACAATACACCTGTACACGTGTAGGGCCCCTTTCATGCTAATGCTGAACATGCCACCCAGGGTACATTGTCTACTTGGGGGAGGGGGGACTTGGTGAGCTGATGTGATACTGCTTCCCACTCATGCATTTACCGAATATGGGGGGGGGGTGCTAGCTTGGATGCATACCCTGAGTTGTAAACTCTAAAGAGTGGTGGAAGTGATCTCCACACACACTGCCTGCATTTTGAGACATTGCCAGACGACATGTACTGAAGCCACTTCTACCACATGAGAGCTTGGATCCAGAGAAATATAGGTAGTGTGCTGCTCATGCAGTAATTTTTTTCCACCTCATCTTCATCTCCCACTATCCCTTATGCCCACCGAAAAAGCTGTTCCTGAGGATAGGTGGACTTTTTGAAATGGTGTGGAATATGACACGGGGAAGACTTGAGTTGGAGAGGGGAATCAACAGAACATCAAAGATTCCCATACATGCTTTTATTCAGGCTTTTTGTTGTTCCCATCCATGCCACATTCTGGGAAGTCCACTGAATGTATGTGCCGACTCTGGGGCATAGCTTTGTGGTACACTGCAGCCAGGGCCTTATTTTGGCAGAGGTATATGAGGATCAAGTGAACCAGAGGCATAAGATGTGACAAACAACCAGATCAGAGAATCAAGGGCCAGAGGCAGAGACCTAATCAAAAGATGGGGACAGAGGTCAGGTACCAGGTGTGTTGTTACTCCATCTGATGAGCTATGCAGGCTGAGGAACACACTTGGCTCAATGGTTATATGGAACCCATCAGGGTCTATTGGTTCTTTAATTTGCATGGTCCTGGCTGGACTGAAAAGCTGCAGTTCCAGCTGTGGTTACCATATGGGTGGCACTGCAGCATAGCAGAGACTGAGAGGGTGAATGTGAGAGCTGTCTCTGTGGTGCAAGGAACTTGTACTCTGCTGCCTGAATCCTGCTTTGAGCAATCAAGCACCTTATAGTATTCCTGTATGCATTCTTGCTGTGCCATTCTCCAGACATTTTCTTCCCCAGCAAAAGAGGTTTTAGAGTTTCTGCCTCATTAGAGTGGTAGTTCAGAATTTCTTCAGAATTTCAGTAGATTCAAGTTTCGGCTTATCCTACTTTTGCAAACAGGAGTGTAGTCGTGCAGGGACTCAGGGTCTTAGACCCTTTATTTTCTTGGGAGCAATGTCCCAGCAGGGTCCCTATGTCTCCAGCATTCTACAAGCCAATCAGCATGAAAGTGTATTAGCCATTGAACAGAGTCTTCTAACATGCTTCTTTCCTGCTGATTGCAGCTGATCCAAGTGAAAGGAGGCAAGTCAGCAACTGAGAAGAATCTTCTCAGTGCTTACACTCTCCTCTTTCATGTTTATCGGTTCCTTGGCATTAACAAGAATCTAATTCTCAACCCCACAGCAAAAAAAAAAAAGCGAAGAGGGGCAGGGACCCTGCACTTCTGAATTTGCCACTACACTACTAATTGCAAAGTGGATGTGGGTGGTGTGTCCTGTGTTTCCTTATCTGAAAAGGGCCCTTGGGAGGAATTGCCTCATGACATTTAATTAAAGCACAAGAAACTGGGGGATGGGTCCTGGCTAGCAAGTATCTGAGATCAGTATGCTTGCTGATCATGTTTTAAGGCAGGTTTGTGGAACATCTGGACATCCAGATGTTGCTGAACTACAACTTCCATCATCCTGGCCATTGGCCATGCTTGCTGGGGCTGACGGGAGTTGTAGCTCAGCAACATCTGGAGGACCAAAGGTTCCAACACCTGTTTTAAGGGATTTTTTTCTTTTACTTTTTTAAAACAATCTTTCTGCCCTGATTTCTTCAAAAGTAAAAAAGACTTCCCTTAAAATAATAATCATGAACAGCTCTCATGTGCATAGTAGGCAGCCTCCCCAACTTCCCATGCTTACAAAAAAGCCCAGCTGGGATTTTCAAAAACATAGGAAGTTGCCTTATATTAAATCAGTCCATTGGTCCATCTAGCTCTGTATTGTCTACACTGACTGGCAGTGGATCTCTGGGGTTTCAGACAGAGGACAGTCCTAGTCCTACCTTAACTAGCCAGGGATTGAACTTGGGACCTTCTGCATGCAAGGCAGACACTCTACCATTGAGTTATGGCCCTTTCTCAAAGCATGGGCCCCTAGGAAGGCTGAAGAATGCAGACCACTGGAGAGATGATTTGTAGAATGAAATAAACGGCACGCTTACAAACATCACTTGACCACCCTACACTCCACACATGAGAATTTACAATTCCCCCCCCCATCTATGATGTTTTTTAGTGCAGTTTCTTTTCTTATTAATTGACGGGGAATGATGGGGGAAAGCCAGGATAAACTGCTTATGATGCTCTTCTGTCTGCATGAACTTTGTTGTTTCTGTAGTTTTTGGTGTGCACTTGCAAGGTAGATGGGAATAGTGGGATATGGTGGTGTGAATGTATGCAAAATGGATTCCGTCCTGTGTTCCTTCAAAATTGTCATTGGACACAACAGAAGGAGTTACAAACCTCAGTTTAAAAAATCCATTAACCTCTCCCCCCATACACACACACACACAAAACTACCCTCCATGTTCTGGCATTGCATGTGATAGACCTTATCTATGAAGAATAAGGCTTATTTAGTTTCCTTTAAAAGAAAATCCTAGAAAAAGAAGGCTGATAGAGCATGGGTAGCATTATGAGGAATTCTAGAATCTATTGACTCTCCTTGTCTGGATGCCCACTAGCAATGGCTCCTTAACTAGCCGTCAAGTCATCATCATTACAGCAGCATGGATGCTTAACTTTGAAAGTGAAATTCAACCAATATCTCATTTTTAACAGATTGAAAAGTGCCAGGAGCATTTTTAGAAAAACAAAATAGTTTCTAGTACTACCTAAGCTTGAGAATGTTATACAAAACATTCCAGCACTGGGCTCCTGCTGGGAGGAAGGGCGGGATATAAATAAAATAATAAATAAATAAATAATACAAAAAGGAGATAATCTATTAGTTTGAGATATTGCTTCCTATGGAACAGATTTCTAAAGGAATAAGGTCCCAGTGCAGAAGCACTCAATTTTCAACAAAGGGTCAGAAATTAAATAATACACAGGCATTAGTTAAACAGGTCCACCCCCCTAGTTCAATTCTCCCCTCACTGGAACTGACTCTCCCACCTCAACTGCCTTTTGTAACCTTTTTAAAGTTACTGACAGCCCATGAGGTGACCGCCCAAAATAGGAGCAATAATATGAATGACAGCATATGTCACAACATGTCTTTATGTACATGACCAGTTCTATATGGGTTCCAGTATTATTGGTAACTCATAACTGGTCCTGCTTTCAAGTGATCCAGGCAGTAACGTAAAACTAAAAAGAGAGCTTTTATTTGTAAACCAAGAACTTATTTGAGACAAGCATGTAAAGCTGGCACATAAGCATGACATCTACAATGTTACAAATATAGTCAGGCAGCTTAGCAAATAGATGTGGACAATCCAGACAAAAGCACAATTTTTTTCCTGCACGTTACCCATTGCTGTAGCTTTCCATTTTTGATAGGAACCACTTCCTCCAAATACATGATGGTGGCCATCTTGAATATTCATGTAAAAACCTATATTCACCAATAACCCGGCTTCTAAGCCACTTGAGATCACAATCTTGGTGTCTAAATATATATAATACAACTACACCATTTAGAAAAGCAGTGGATGATTATTTTCTATGAGAAAGCAGCTACGGCAGCTATGATTAAGCGTGGAATGAATGTGCTGAGTTGTGCTACAGAATTTCTCAAGCCTGGACAGATACCAGTTACAGCATTTGATGCACCACTCAATGCTCTTGCCATGTTAACTCAGTGGAACTGGCTTGACATGCAGTCAAGTTCATAGCAATGTTGGGTGGCCTGCACATAGAGATGGTGATGTGGAAAACATATGGTAACTACTTGGAGGGATCCAGGTGGACCAATGCACTGACACAAGCAGACATTGCATCATCAGACACTGCTGACACTTTCTTGGAGGCCTCACATCTCACCAGACAAGACACACTCACTAGAATAGGCTGAAGCTAAATCCCGACAAGACCGAGGTGTTGCTCGTGGGAGATAAGAGAAGGTTGGGAGATATAGACCTGGTATTTAATGGGGTAAGATTACCTCTGAAGGACCAGGTCCGCAGCCTGGGGGTCGTTCTTGACTCCCAGCTGTCCATGGAGGCTCAAGTCTCAGCAGTGAGCCGGGCAGCCTGGTATCAACTCCATCTGATACGGAAGCTGCAACCCTACCTTCCTGCCCATCTTCTCCCACGGGTGATACATGCCCTGGTCTCCTCTCGTTTAGACTACTGTAATGCGCTCTACGTGGGGTTGCCCTTGAAAACAGTCCAGAAATTACAGCTGATACAGAATGCGGCGGCATGTTTGATTAAGAACAGCCGTTGCCGTGATCATAGCACTCCGGTGTTAGTGGATCTACACTGGTTACCAGTTGTTTACCGGGCCCAATTCAAGGTGCTGGTGTTGACCTTTAAAGCCCTATACGATGTCGGCCCAGTTTATCTGAAGGAGCGCCTCCAGCATCACCAATCATGCCGCCTGACAAGATCAGCCACACAAGACCTTCTCTCGGTCCCACCAGTTAAAACAGCTAGACTGGTGCGGACCAGAGAGAGGGCATTTTCGATTGTGGCCCCCACCCTCTGGAATTCCCTTCCTTTCGATCTTCGCCATGCCCCATCCTTGATAGGTTTCCGCCGAGCCTTGAAGACCTGGCTGTTCAGGCAGGCCTACGGGAGCTCTGGGGTGGGTTAGCTTTTAATGTTGTTGATTAAATATAAGAGTGGTGGTTAGTTTAATTATTGAGTGTGTTTTGTATTGGTTTTATATTGTATTTTATCCTGTTGGTGTACGTCGCCTAGAGTGGCCGTTAATTCGGCCAGATAGGTGACTCAAAAATAAAATTTTATTTATTTATTATTTATAGATGACTGCTTTGGCTCTGGCAAAACTCTAGGAGGATGCTTTCCTGCACAGTGAAGGAGCACATAGTGCTGAAGCCAAGGAAACATGGAGGCAGGAAATGGTACAAAAGAATCCAGCATTCCAGTACTGGGATATGATTCTTAACATGGTACTTCTGGCCTCATCTTCATCAGATCACACCACGAGGGGAATTTTCCTCTGTATGTAGAAAGCCTGAAGGCCTTGGTTCCATGGTTATTCGCTCTCAACCACCACAATTGTGTGCAGTGGATCCCAATATGCATCCAAGACATGGAGAGTCTACCAGCACCCATTCTCAAAGAGTTCGAGGAGCATAGTCATAAAACCAACAACAGATGCTCAATCATCCTAATCAACCAAAACAATGAACAAAACAATGAGGCAGTCAAGGGTTATGGGGTGCAGTTGGACTGAAAGAGAATCCTTCAGCCTTCAGGAAATGGATGGTCTCAGGACCTAATCAAGCAAGGTTACTGAAGTAGACAAATACCTCCCAAAACAAACAGACTTAGAGCGTGGCTATCATCATGAAGAAGGATTTTCCACACAGAGAAGGTTTAAGGAACAGGCTTTGAGTCTATGTCAGGTCATGAATGAGCATGGAAACCCTTTCATGAATGACAGTGTTGAGTTAT
Source organism: Rhineura floridana (assembly GCF_030035675.1). Classification (NCBI taxonomy): domain Eukaryota; kingdom Metazoa; phylum Chordata; class Lepidosauria; order Squamata; family Rhineuridae; genus Rhineura; species Rhineura floridana. Next base: position 49,862,685 of record NC_084489.1, read on the forward strand.
TGGTTCTAGACACAAAAAGTATTTTAGATGAATCTAACAGTGCATAGGCTGCTTTCACACATGGGGCTAATAACGCTAGTTTAACGGATTATATTTATATATTTATTTATTTGTTAGATTTTTATACTGCCTGACTAGCATAGCTCTCTGGGCGGTTTACAGCAAAATACAGATACATACAATAAGAACCCATAATAATACTACAAGAGCACATATAAGAAAATGAAAAGTCTAAAATCAATTATAGCAAATTTAAAACTAAATTAAAATTAAAATTAGATTAAAATGCCTTAGAAAAGAGGGAGGTTTTAACTTGGCGCCAAAAAGATAGCAAAGTCGGCGCCAAGCGCACCTCATCGGGGAGACTATTCCACAGTTCAGGGGCCACCACCGAGAAGGCCCTAGTTCTTGTTACCACCCTCCGAGCCTCTCTCTGAGTCAGAACTCGGAGGAGGGCCTTCGATGTAGAACGCAGTGTACGGGCAGGTTCATATCGGGAGAGGCGTTCCAGCAGATATTGTGGTCCCGCACTGTGTAAGATTAAAAAGGTAGCGCTTTGTTCCGGATTTCAAAAATCCCTTTCACACTGCAGTACCTGTTATACCGGCATTTTGCGCAACAGTCTTTCACACACAGAGCAGAGTTTTTCTCCCCCCCCTTCATTTGGCCTCACACAACACCAGATGAGCAGGTCTTCACCTACCTTTGGTTTGAGGCCTGTTCTTTCGGTGCGTGGGGGGGTTGAAAGAGGCGTGATCGCAATCGCGAACAGCTGAGAGGCATGATGGCCATCAGCTGAGAGGTGCGGCAGCACAGTAGCAGAGGCTCTGGTTGAGCACAAGCAGCAGCAGCACAGGCTGAGCAAAGGCTGCATGCTGCGATCAGCTGAGAGGCGCGGTAGCGCAGCAGCAGAAGCAGTGGTAAGGGCGGGAACGCACTGCATGCTGGGATGGCTGTTTGCAAGGGCGGGAATGCACTGCATGCTGGGATGCCTGTTACGTGGGCAGCGGCAACTAGCGCAAAGCTCCCACAATCTTCCATGTCCCCGGCCTTGCTATCGGATTATTTCAGGTATCATTTATTGTGGAATTTAGTGCTATACTTGCACTACATTCCACCAGAATTCCAGAGCCCGTTATGTCGTGTGAAAGCTCAAAGTTTATGCACAAATTAACAGGAAATAGTCAGAATAAGGTAATAAAGTGCAGTGTGAAAGCACCCTTTGTCTAGGAAAGGATTAGTATGACAAATACTGCAAAGAAGTGATAATGCACATGCTCCATTCACAAGCCAATTCAGAAGAATGCCCTTCCTCTCTTAAGCTGTACATGGCCAGAAGCTAAGACAAAACAAGTGAGAAATATATCCTTACTCACCTGTACATCATGATGCAGCACAGGGTGAGTGACATGAGTACATGCTTCAGCCATTAGAACCACCTTTCCCCCACTTCACTATCTGATGGTGGAAAATTGTGCTTAGGAAAGAAAGCTGATCTGTTGAACATTCTGGCCAAGGACACCCAGAATGATCCTCCTGATTTCATTGACGTGAAGCTTCTTGACAGAGCTGCTGTTGTGCACTTGCCCCATTACCAACACTGTGACATTTGATGAGTATGCTCATCAGGTATTTTTTCCACACATCATAAAACAACTAGAAAGCTCCAAAAGAGTTGATATAGTATGGGACACATACATCTCCAGCAGCATTAAAGAATCGACTAGAGAAAAGTGAGGGTGTTAGGAGAAAGGTTGCAGGTAAGAACAAGCTCCCAGGAAACTGGGCCAACTTCTTATGTGACCCCATCAACAAACAGGAACTTTTTGCATTTCTTTCCAACAAGATTGCCATTGTGGATTGCCCCAAAGACAAGGAAAGCATCATCACATGTGGTGCCACAGCTATTCTTTAAGGAACCAATCTCTCCATGGTACCATGTGGTCATGAGGAAACAGACACTAGGCTGCTCATCCACTTACAGGATGCCCTTCTGAATGGCTGTACTAACTGTCTGGTGTGCACTGTTGGCACAGATATAGTGATGATCCTCGTTGGCAAGTTCCATCACCTGATTACCCTGTGCCAAGATGTGAGCATTTGGTTGCATTTGGTACAGGTAAGACCTTTCCATATCATCACATCAATGCTGTTTACAAAAACCTGGGTAGGGAGAAAGCCCTGGCCCTCCTGTCTTCCACAGTTTCACGGGATGTGATATCATGTCTGCATTTTTTGGATGAGGCAAGAGGTCAGCATGGTAGGCATGGAATTGCTATAATGATGTGACATGTGCCTTTACCAACATGGTACTCCATCCTTATACAAAAGTAGATAGTGATGCTCAACATTTCCATCTGCTGGAGTGCTTCACCATTATCCTCTATGATAAGACCAGAGTCTTGGAACATTTGAACGAAGCCAGAAGGGAGCTGTTTTTCAAGAAGAGGAAGACAATGGAGATAGTTTCCCCAACCCAGGATGCACTATTGCAGCACTCAGAATGGGTTACATATCAGGCTGGGATATGGTGAACCAGTGAGCAGAGTGAAGAACACACACCTAATCCAAAAGGTTGGGGCTGAACTCTCGAGGGGGACAGCCAGTCATGGGTTCCTATGTGGAACATGTTACCTGTTGCCTTCAACTAGTAATGTAAGCACGCAGAAAGGCTGGTTGGAAGTGCACAGAACTCAGCTGTTGTCTGTGAGAAGTAAGACAAGCATAAACTGCATGTGCTGTGGGGTGTGATGACAATGTATCATCACATTTACAGTTGATATAGTTATGACAGTATTTTCAGTTATTATGTTACATTAACAGTATTCTGTCTTATTTTGTTCTTGCAACTTTCATGTTTTCATTTTTGTGTTAATAAAAAACATCTGCTGCTTTTCTAAATGGTATAGTTATATTCTTTGATGCAGAAAATGTATATTTAGATACGAGGATTGTGATCCGAAGTGGCTTAAAAGCTGAGTTATTGAAAGATACAGTTTTTTTCATGAATGTTCAAGATGGTATCTGGAGGAAGTGGAAAACTGCAGCAATGGGTAGAATGTAGGGGAAATGTGGCACTTTTGTCCAGAATGTCCACATCCATTTAAATCAAGTCTTAAACTGCCTGACTATTCAACCTTTCCCTGAACTCTGTTACTCAATGTTTCTATATTAACCTACTCTCACTCAGCACCCAATTAACTCGCTCTCTTTCTCTCTGCTAACACCCCCCTGCACTGAACTGACTGAACAGACAAAAATGGATTTTTAAAACACTCTTCCCTTTCTCAATATTTCAATTTCAGTATTGGCCAATGATGGGAAAGAGTGGAGCCTAGCCTTGTCTGTCACACCTGATTACTGTAATATTGTATTATTGCAAAATTGCATTATTGTCAGAAACTCAGTTAGATCATACCAACCAAGTTGCATTTTAACTGCAATCCTGCAAATCTGAAATAAGAATGATCCAGTTGTTTGCAAGCAACCACATTTGTCTGCCAGCCTATGCTTCCAGAACCACTTCACTGGAATGACCCCAAGATGTGTCATCTGAAAGCTCAAACAGATGGGGAGTAATTGACCCAGTTAGGGGATTTGTCTTGCCTTTTTCCTAGTAGATAACCCTCCAAAGGCTGCATAGCCTAGGAATGCAAGTAAGGAAGATACTGCCTTAATGCAGACTGAAGGATCATCATGGCAATAGACTAATCCTCTTCCTTATTTGTATAAATTAAAAATCGAAATTCCAAATGGCGAAGGATATGAAAGGATGATCTGTCATATTTTTGCATGTAATGGATGCCTGGAGGCAATAATGGGCTGGAAGTGGTCCAAAAAAATGAAACTGAATCCAGACAAGATGGAGGTTCAGTGCCTGGGTGGCTGCCGGGTCTGGGATTTGGTGGTACAGCTGATTCTAGATGGGATTGCACTCCTCTTGAAGGAGGAGACTCATAGTTTGGAAACACAAGATGGTAACATTTGGGCTGAAGATTTGATGGTGTGGTAGAACTGGCCTGCTTGCATTGGCTGCCTGCATGTTTCCAAGCTCAATTCAAGGTGCTGGTTTTAACCTATAAAGCCTTACACAGCTTAGGACCACAATACCTGATGGAACACCTCTCCTGACATGAACCCACCCGTACACTACACTCAACATCCAAGGCCCTCCTCCGGGTGCCTACTCCAAGGAAAGCTCATAGGATGGCAACAAGGGAGAGGGCCTTCTCAGTGGTGGCCCCCAAATTATGGAATGATCTCCCTGACGAGGTGTGCCTGGCGCCAACACTGTTATCTTTTTGGCACCAGGTCAAGACTTTCCTCTTCTCCCAGGCATTTTAGTATGTGCTTTTAAATAGTTTTTTAAATAATGTTTAAAATTTGTATGTTTGTTTTTAATGTTTTTATTTGCTGTAAACCACCCAGAGAGCTTCGGCTATGGGGCGGTATATAAATGTAATAAATAAATTAATAAATAAACAGGAACTGGGGGAGAGGCACTAGCACCTACCCTGGCCCCATGACTCCCGAAAATCCTCATGTGCTTTTACTTCTTCTGCTTGTCATCTGTTGAGACAGGAGAATGACACAAATTGTTTCCAGCTGTTAACTCTTAGATCATTGAGCTAGAAATAACCAGCTGCTGTAGCTATTTAGAAGTGCTTCTAGAACCATCACTGTCACTTAAGGCCTAGGTGACCTCAGTGTTTAAGAATGCCTGTACCTGGCTTTGATTGGTGCATCAATTATGGCTGTTTCTGAACATGGATAGGCTGGAGACAGTTATCAATGCTCTGGTAATCTCCAGTATGGACTACTGTAATGCATTTTACATGGGGCTGACCTTGAAGACAAACCAGAATTTGCAACTACTGGAGAATGAGGAGGCCAGGATGTTGAAGGGAGCAGCCACCTGGTTTCATATAACTCCTGTTCTCAAACAGCTGAACTGGTTTCCATCTATCTTCCAAGCCAATTCGAGGAGCTTATGCTGAAATATACAGCCTTGAATAGCCTGGGCCCCAACTATTTGCATAATATCTGAGAAAACACTCAGCAGAAAAGCCTGTCCAGGTGGTTCCTGTGTTAAATGAGGTACATAGTGTAGGGAAAAGCCTTTTCAGTGGCAGCTCCACTGAGGTGCATCTCATCCCAACATTGTAGTCCTTCAGAAGCCATGTAAAAACCCACCTCTTTTTTGCTGGACATTTTAGTGGCTAATTGGTTGTCATTTTTATGGTGTTTTTAATGACAATAACTTATGAGAATTATTCTAATGGTTTTGCTTATTATGTATTATGGTTTTATATTGCCTTATTTAATATAAACTGCCCAGTGACCATTTTTTGGAAAAGGGAGATATAGCAATTTCTTAATAAACGAATAAATAGATACCTTTTCTTTTGTTTTGTTTTTGCATGAGGCAGGACAAAACTTGTAAGAATAGTTAGATGGTGCAGGCAAGACATGTATTTCCAAGGACACTTATCTATACATTTACTTACTGCATCATCATCATCATCATCACTATTCTACTACCGCTACTACTAACTAGTGCAATAATCATGAATGGGCATGTGGTTCTCCTTTGCATATGGACATCATTTAATGATTGGGCAAATATGGTTGGGGCTGAGCCCAGAGACAAAGGATTGTATCCAACCCTAGCCCTACACAGAGCAGACCCAATGAAATTAATCAACATATATAACTTAGGTTCATTATTTTCAGTAACTCATAATAAACCTTAGTTGGATACAATCCATAGGGTTGCACCCAATGCTAGTTCTACTCAGAGTAGACCCATTGACATTAATGGATATAACTAACTTAGACTCATTTATTTCAATGGGTCTGCTCTGAATAGGTCTAGCATTCAATACACCCCATACATGTATGGGAGTCATACATGATATGAAGTTCCCATTAGAATCCCCTTTTTAAAAAAAGAAACAATTTTATTTTGGGGTTATTTTTCTTTCCCAACCTTTGCTTGTTTGCAAAGTGAAGATCAAGAGATTATCCAGGTCTTTGCAGTCTATCAAGAAGACCTTGAAGCAGACATGATACATAATAGACAGGAAGTGCAGTTTGCATGACTCTTGCAGGAAAAGGCCCTTGAGCAGTCATGCTTTTGCATCCTGCATTAGCAGGAACCTGTAAGTGACTTTCAAGAGTAACCCCAAAACCAAGTACATTACATTAACTTTGTCTGCAAGCAAAGATAAAAGTAGAGAGATCAGAAATTATAAGACAGCCATTCTAACAAATGGCCAGATGCTTATTTGAGCTGTCTACCTATTTCTACAGTCCTTAATGTGGCAATAGAAAAACAGCACAATGACAATGAGAAAAATATTTTGGGATGTTTAAATGTCCCCCCTCCCATTGGTTTATGATCTGTTTGATTCGTTTGTCTGGCCAAATGCTGATTTCATTTTCATAGCAGAAATCCTCAGAAACAATATTTTGTTGGATACACCACAACAAGGACAAATGAATATATCACAGTGGCAAGCAAATATAACCAGCAGATTTGTACTGGGATGGTGGTGGTCAGATTAGTAGGGTTGGTAACTGAACAGAAAACTGGCCTGATATTTTGGGGAGGTGGGAGAGGGGAGTTTAACTCTTATCCAGTTGCCAGAATTTTTCCAGCATTTGGGGCTGGTTTCAATAATGTTTTGATTTAAAAAAAAAGAAGTTTTATTTTGCACTTTGTACACATGGTTGAAATGGGTAACTTATTCATGTCCAATACGAGTCAGCTTGTTGAGCTCCAGTTCATAATTTTATATGTTGTTGAATGACAGGCTAGAAGATGTGCTTTCTCCATAGCTTCCCACCCCATTCCTGCTGAGCCACAGGAGACAAGAGTAGGTGATAGCAGATCACTATGGTAAGTTAACTGGAGCAGCTGTGAAGACTGCATTCACATCTACTTCTCTGAACAGGTTCTTCATCCCCTACTAGAATGCAAGCACAGGCTTGGCCTACTGTATCTGCCATCAACAACCAGAAAGAAATCAGAAAGCTTTTGCTACTAGTTTGTCCCTAAGGAGTATAGCCGGATTTGTCCTTACACAAGTCCCAGAACTTTGAAAATCAGGGAGTTGACATTTGATGAATGGGGAAGATCTGGGTCTTCCTTCTCTCCCCCATTTGTCTTCAACATTTACAGTCACTTCAGTTTCAGTTGAGCTTGAAGGCTTCCTTGCCTGTTCCCTAGATTCCTCAGCTAGGTTTACCAATAGTCCATATTAATAGTTGTATGCAATGGTGTTGTTGCTCTCACACAACAAACTTCCAATTGCACAGTGGAAATGACCTTTTCTCTCCTACCCTGCAGTCCCCTGTTAACCCTCAAAATCAGCTCCATAGCGTTGGGAGGCCCTCCAGAGCAGATATTGGGGATACACAAGGGGAGGAGAGGAAGGTGAAGTCCTTTTGTAGAAGTGGACCCCAAGGGCTCCTCCAAACTAGTTTTTTGTTTTTGTTTTTTTGCAGCTGCCTTCTGCAACATGTTATTGATGCAACAATAATGAATTAGTGATGAATTTATACTGGACCATCCACACATCATTCCAACTTATTAGCTGTTCTGTGATGCTTCCCCAGTGTTATTGCATTATTGCCATCTGGATGGGTACTCTTGCAATATAGTACAATAAAAGCAAAACCAGAACACTTGTGGTATAAAAAGTTACAGCAAGAAAGTATGGGTTCTGCACTGTTTAGAAACAAAACAGTATTCCCAGTATTGAAAGCAGGACCATATATAACTGCCCTGATACCATCGTGAGCACAAATCATCATGCATGCACAATTTAAAGGACGTCTGGAGGAGTCATAAGTGATTGTGCGTGTGAGTGAGTGAGTGTGTGTGTGTGTGTGTGTGTGTGTGTGTGTGTGTGTGTGTGTGTGTGTGCATGCGTGCGTGTGTGTGAGAGAGACAGAGTGAGAAAGAGAGAGACCAAACCCCTCTCATTAAGAAACTCTTCCCATCCCTGACAGGCACACACATACCTCTCCCAAATTCCTTAAGGAAAATAATCCCTCTCCTGGTTTAGAAGTTTGTCTGATCAGGTGCAGGCCACAGGAAATCCCCTCCTGTTGCAGCACACACAACTTAAAGAGGGAGATGGTCACAGCCTTTTGAGTCCAGTTGCAGTTCTTGTTCACACATCAAAAGGAAGGAAAAGTTAACTTTTGTCTCTGGAAATTGAATCATTTGTTGTCAAAGACTAAGAAAGAAGCCAGAGCACTTGGTAATTTATGTGCACTGATGCTTAGAAGTTGTTTGAATTAAGCATTGGCAACAAAGGAAAAATCAATAAAGTTGTTTAAATGGTTTCAAAGGGATCATTGTGATGACTAAATATTACTCTTCGCACACATGCATGTGTGTGTGTGTGTATCCAACAGCTGGCTATTTTCAGAGCATGTTATTCAGGGTGAGAGTTCAATTAAAGAAAGGGCCATTCCCACTTTTTTTTGTTTTTGTTTCCTTTATTAATTAATGCCAAATAAACGTCCCCGACATGATGGGAGTTTCAGACTGCTCTGACCTCTTTCTTGCCAAACATACAAAATCAAATATCAAACTAATAAATAAAAATATATTTTCCTTGCATAGGGTAAGTTAAGGGATAGAATTAAATTATTATAGAACCAGTACAATACCACCACTACTTAGCTTCTGCAAATGAAGCCCCTCTGAGCATTCCATCCTCAAAGCTCTATAACTGCCACCTTGGTAACAGCATTTATATGTTGGCAGCTGATGAAGGCGGAAGCTGAAACGTTTTGTTAATATAATAAAAACGTTCATATATATTTTTAGGTGATTAATGGAATCCTTATAGGGATCCAGAGCAAGCTTGAGTGAAGCTCTGTTTGTTGCTTTCAAAACTGTCTTATATATAGTTTATACTATCTATCTATCTATCTATCTATCTATCTATATTATTTTTTTTAAAAAAAATAAAGTTGAAGGGCACCATACAATTATGAGAAAGGACAAAAGAGGACAGTGTGATGTAATTACAGTCTGTTGGAAGTACAACAGGGATCCTTCAGTTAGAAACCTAAGAGTTAATTCTGTTTACAGTTAACTCCCATCTGCACTATACATTTAAAGCAGTATCATACCACTTTAAACAGTCATGGCTTCCCAAAAAAACTTTCTTTCTGGACTCTGCCTGCTTTATTCAAGCCACTCTGCTAACACTGATGCCACTACAAGTTATGACCCAGATCAGGATATGAATCTGGAGTACTCCAAAAGCATGTCTTTCTTGCAGCTGCTGTACCTGGAGCCCGGTAACTGCGTGGGAGGAGAAAGAGTCATTTTCTGCTTTGGATTACCACCCAGGCTGCAGAATAACTATTGGGCCCAGTGTGTGCCACTAGTTTTACACACTGGGCCCAATAGTTATTATCCAGCCGCGGGGGTAATCCAAAGCAGAAAATGACTCTTCCTCCTCCCATGCAGTTACCTGGCTCCAGTATAGTAGCTGCAAAAAGGAATGTCTTTCTTCCTCTCCCTTGCCGACCCCTTCCCCTCCCTAGTACCTGCTATGTTGTCATATCAGAGAGCGGAAAGAGAGTAGGAGAGTAATGGAGAGACAGTGCTTTTCTCCCTTCTTCCCTGCCATCCAAGAATCATCACCAGCAAGGTCCCACTGGGTAAGCCAGATAAATGGTTTGGAGCTTCCAGAGAGGTTGAAGACTCATGGGCATTAGAACGAATGTTGACCCCACTGCTGTACCAACAAGGTCAGCAGGAGCACAAGAAAGTGCAAAATGGGCTCATAACTGGGCTTGGAATTAATCAAGGTATTTCCCTATGTTTTTCGAAAATAGCTTGCTTTACAAGCTCAAATCTGAACAGTCCTGTCATGTGTGTGAGAGAGAGACAAATCACCAGTTGTGCCTGGATATAATTTCTGTCTAATTCCATGGCTCCAGTTCCATTTTCAAAGCAGCAAAGTTCCACAGCATTGGACATTTTAATTTCCCCCAGCTCCTGTTGAACAACTACAGCATTGTCCATTGATTTCTCCGCTGTTCACTTTGAATTAAAGATCTGGATGTTTTCACACATTTGTTTTTACCAGATTTTTTTTATTTGTTTGTAAAATTATTTATATACCACCCTCTCATAAAATATAAGGACTGTGTACAGCAATATGAAAACATAAAAACAATTAAAAGCAATGCAAATCAATATTAAAATGATTGGCTACTGAAGAAAATGTTAAACAACTGCATAGGCCAGTTGGCATTAAAAGTCTTCAAGAGACACCTGAAAGTCAAAACCAGTGATGTCTGACAAATCCCTGTTGGAAGAGAGTTCCACAGCATGGGACATGCGACACGAAATGTCAACTTCTGGTTGAGGCCAGTTGGACCTTTGTAACACGGGGGATAACTACAGCACTCCTCCAGATGATCTCAGTGATCAAGCTGGGATTATTATTATGAGTTTCAGTTGGTGCAGCTCGAGGAAGTGGACAAGGTGCTTGGAATGGTCCGGGCAACCACGTCTGTTCTGGACCCTTGCCCATCTTGGCTAGTAAAAGCTAGCAGGGCTGGAACCACCGGCTGGGCCAGGGAAGTGGTTAATGCCTCCTTGAGAGAGGGAGTAGTCCCAAGTAGCCTCAAGGAGTCAATAGTGAGACCTCTATTAAAGAAACCTTCCCTGGACCCAGATAATTTGAACAACTACAGACCGGTGGCGAATGTCCCCTTTTTGGGCAAGGTTTTGGAGCGGGTGGTTGCTAGCCAACTCCAGGTGCTCTTGGATGAAACCGATTATCTGGATCTGTTTCAATCCGGTTTTAGGCCCGGTTTTGGCACCGAAACAGCCTTGGTCGCCCTGTATGATGACCTTTGTCGGGAGAGGGACAGGGGGAGTGTGACTTTGTTGATTCTCCTTGATCTCTCAGCGGCGTTTGATACCATCGACCATGGTATCCTTCTGGGGAGACTCGCGGAGTTGGGAGTTGGGGGTACTGCTTGGCAGTGGTTCCACTCCTACTTCGCGGATCGTCGCCAGAAGGTGGTGCTTGGGGAACATTACTCGACACCCTGGACTCTCCATTGTGGAGTCCCTCAGGGGTCGGTTTTGTCCCCCATGCTTTTTAACATTTACATGCAGCTCTTGGTGCGGTCATCAGGAGTTTTGGAGTGCGTTGTCATCAGTATGCTGATGACACGCAACTCTATTTCTCCTTTTCATCTTCTTCAGGTGAGGCTGTTGATGTGCTGAACCGTTGCCTGACCGCGATAATGGACTGGATGAGAGCTAATAAACTGAGACTCAATCCAGACAAGACTGAGACACTGTTGGTGAACGCCTTCCCTGCTCAGATGGTGGATGTTCACCCTGTTCTGGATGGGGTTACACTCCCCCTGAAAGAACAGGTCCATAGTCTGGGGGTTCTTTTTGACCCTTCCTTGTCTCTTGAGGCTCAAGTGGCCTCGGTGGCACGGAATGCGTTTTACCATCTCCGTTTGGTAGCCCAACTACGCCCCTATCTGGACGGCGACGACCTCGCCTCAGTTGTCCATGCTCTGGTAACTTCGAGATTGGATTACTGTAATGCACTCTACATTGGGCTGCCCTTGAAGACAGTTCAGAAGCTTCAGCTAGTGCAGAATGCAGCAACTAGATTATTGACGAGGACCAGTCGGTCTTCGCATGTAACTCCTGTTCTGGCTCGCCTGCACTGGCTACCTATTTGCTTCCGGGCGAGATTCAAGGTGTTGGTTATGACCTATAAAGCCTTACATGGCGTGGGACCGCAATACCTGGTGGAACGCCTCTCCCACTATGAACCTACCCGTTCGCTTCGTTCGTCATCGAAGGCCCTCCTCCTGGTACCAACTCATTGTGAAGCCCGGAGGGTGGTTACTAGATCTAGGGCCTTTTCCGTGGTGGCCCCCAAGTTGTGGAATAGCCTCCCCAAAGAGGTACGCCTGGCGCCTACACTATTATCTTTTCGGCGCCAGGTAAAGACCTTTTTATGCTCCCAGGCATTTTAATCACTTTAATCTTTTTAGCTTTTTAATCTTGTATACTAAGTCTTTATTTTTATTTTCTGTTTAACTGTATTTGTTTTTATGTCATATATGTTTTTGTGATTTTATTATTGCCATGTATGTAGTTTACCCTATGCTGTTTACCGCCCTGAGAGCTATTTGCTAAGGTCGGTATATAAATGCAACCAAATAAATAAATAAAAACATTTAAGGGCTCAAGTGGTCCTTAAGGCATCCTGGATTTCAGGGTTTTGTATATCAGCACAAGAGCTTTGAACCTGGGACCTCTAATGGCAAAGAGGTAAGCAGGAGTGCCCCCAAGCTGCATACCTGCTCCTTTAGAAGGAGTGCAAATCCATCCAGAATAGGCAGCTGGTCTGTCTTCCAGACATGGGAATCCATACCCACAGAACCTCCATCTTTCCAGGTTTCAAACTCAGTTTACTGGGCCTCATGCAGTTCACCACTGCATTAAGGCCCCTGTCCAGGTCTCACAAAGGCTCTCCTGATTCAGGTTTCTCTTTGGGGGTCAGTCATAAAAAATTATTGCATATAGCCAAAGGTCATTACAATGTATTAAAAGAGGAATTCAATACAATAAAATTAATTAAAAGGTAAAATTACTATAAACAGCTCAACATATTGGCTTATAGGTGTTTCGTTTTAGACAGATATCTAGGAAAATCAAATCCTTGGAATCTGATTCAGATGTTATGGAGAAGTAGAACTACATGCCATCAGTGTACTGATGGCATCATTCTCTGAAACTCCTAATGACTGCTTCCAGTGGCTTCATATTGATGTTAAATAGCATTGGGGACAGAATAGTGTCCTGCGGAACCCTTTGATACCAGTGCTAGGGAGTCAAAGAACACTCTCCTAATGCTAATCTCTGGACTTAACTACACAGGTAGGGATGGAACTTCTGTAATATAATGCCTCTGATACCTATTCCACACAGTTGATCTAGGAAGGGATGATCAATGGTTTCAAAAGTTGCTGTAAGAGATAGAATAAGAGTAACAAGGTCACACTCCCCATGCCCCTCTTCCAATACAAGTCATCCATCAGAGCAATCAAGGCTGATTCAGTTCAAGAATTAGGCCTAAACACAGAGTGAAGTCGATTTGGATAATCAGTGCCATCCAGGAATACTTGTTACTCTGATACCACCTGCTCCACCACTATGCCCAAAACAGAGCACTGATGACTGGCTAGCAGTTGTTACGCAGCATTTGTTCCAAGTGATGTCACCAAAGATCAGTTATCTGGTTTGGGATATGCATTTGTCCAGTTCACAATTATTGTCCTTATTACAACTGGAGCAGTCATTTCCCCCAGACGGTGTTTTCCAGCTCAGCACATAAAAATTATATTCGGAGTATGTATGGCCAGCATTCAAGCTCATGATGAAATGCTTCCTGATTGCTGTGAATTAGACAAGACCATCCAACCAAAAAGCCTTTTTCATCTCTTATTTGTCCAAATCCTCAACATTAGTCTCAGCTCAAATAGACCTGTGCAAAAGACCCCACAATATGATTTGATGAGATTCCAGGGAAGTATGCAGGCCCAGACACAGGTCAGGAAATCTACTCAACCGTGGAAACAATGGAATTGTGTAATAGCTGAGCTGGTCTGAAGAACCTCAGAGTCCCTTCTTATGCTGTTCAGTCGACTGTGCATAGTCTTTCTGACTTTCTGCCAATGTGTGAAAGTCTGTGGTGAAGCTGGCAGGGATCAGGTCATTGTGGGTGCAACTGGCCCCTCCATGTATTCTTGGAACACAGGGCCCAATAGCAAGGTCTTGATGCTGCAGGATTTGGTGACATTATCAGAGAGTGCTTGGTGTACAAATTGTTAAAATAAAGATGGTTTTGCACAAATGGGTAAAAATGTATTGCAAGTATAGTTGTGCCATGAAGTCACAAAGACTGCTGCCATCACCAGATACTAAAAGTGGCTTCAAACGTGGTGAATATGTAGTCAGCCCTGTGCATGGCCATTTCCAACCTGAACAGAAGAGCCTTTAGCATCATCACCCTGATTCTGAAGTTGGGATATAATGAAATGAATATAGGACAGTGGAGGCTGGTCCATTAGGGTGAATGGGGCACTACCCCACCAGTCTTTGTCTGCCCTCAGCCAGCCCCCACTTACCTGACTTCTTACTTACAACCAGTTCAGAGGGTGACACTGGCTGTCAGCGACCTCCTCTGTAATCTCAGTGTTGTCCTTGTAGATATAAGCAGGGAGGAAGATGGGGACAAAACTAGAATTAGTTGGCTCTGCTTGTGGTTGGCTCTGCCTCCTGCTTTATACCCTACCAGTCCCAATGGACACTAGCCACTACTGATATGGGACTCAAGCAAGGATGGGTGAGAAATTTGATTTAGTTCACATTTCAAAGCAAATGATCAAATTCGCACTTTCCGAAACAATATAAGAACTGAAACACAGCCATCCTTTGAAATTCACACTTTTTCAAATTTTGCAATGCAGTTCACCAAACAATGTTTACAAAAATGCATATGCTAGGGGAAAGCGTGCATAACAATGAATATATGAGTGAAAATAAAATACACAAATGCATTATATGATGAGAAATTGCTTGCAAAAACGTGTACATTCGTCAAAACTGCCTACAAAAAGGTGTTTATTAGGAGAAATTTGCACTAAAATGCTGAAGAATTTTCATGAGGATTTTATTTAAAAATCACAAATCGCTACAGAAATGTAGAGAAGATGTTTACAAGCACAGAGAAGACAGTTGTTGTCCTCTAGGGTTTCTACTAAAACATGATTTATCTGTGTAATCAAGGATATAGTATTGAAGTTAAGAGTTTTATCTTGCTTCCTGTCTTTAGATTAAAAAGGATCTTGTTGATGTTGATATACAAATCTCAATATAGTGCTAGTGCTACCTGTGTTTTTCATATATACAGGCATATCCCGCTTTAACGTACGCAATGGGACCGGAGTGTGTATGTAAAGTGAAAATGCACTTAAAGTGAAGCAATTATCTATGCATGTACTGCACTGCAATCGCCACTAGATGGCAGTGGCATCATGCCATTAAGTGTCCGTAATTGCGAAGCACGCGTACGTTAAGTGGGGTATGGTGGCGTATGGAGTATGTACGTTATAGCGAGGTGACGTTAAGTGAAGCGACGTTAAGCGGGGTATGCCTGTATAATGATCTGGCATAATAGGTCTCATCTTCTTTAAAACAATAAAGCTTGACATCTGAAGGGGGGAAACCTCACAATTTACAAATCTTTACTTGAAAAATACCATTGGTGATAATAAATGTTAATATCTGGATTGTGTTATGTGTGACATTTGCTTTCTTGAGCCAAGTGGTTATCAGAAGCTAATCCTGTCGAGAAACTAATCAAGGAAGGTGTTACACAAATGCAAAACATGTGATTAAACTAGGGAAAAGGCAACTCTCATGAAAAGAATGGGATATTATAATGAAATTGCCACTGAATGGAGATGTGAGAGCTTCAAGCTCAGTTTAATTAGGCCACAGAGAGGAATCTCCTAAGACTGACAAGAATTGAACAGCTAATAATCAGTTTGTTCTTTACTGATTACCAGCTAATCATGTCCCAAACACTGCCCTGATTCCCCTCTTGCATGATTAATACATTTCCAGGAGTTTATTTTAATCTCTTCAGTTATATGGCTCACAAATCCTAATCAGCTAATATCAAGAACTTCAACAACCTGCATCTTGATAAGGCCACATATTGTTTTTGGAGCAAATATTTACATCCCACTCTGTGTAACATTGGTAAACACTGTCTGGAGTAGCATGGAATGATGAGAAAAACATGGTGTGGGTACAGCAGATTTTAGGCATGAAATTTTGGAATTTCAAGTAGCTAATTGTAAGGGAGCTTTGGGTGTATGAATCAGGGGTATATGGAAAGCTTTGCTTACATCTGTGTCTGTTGCCATCAAACCATGGTGTCTTTACTAATACCCTTATTTTAAAAAAATAGTTAAACAGTTCATATTTTCACAATGGCCAATACTATGGGTTTCAAATGGACACTGACTGTGTCATAGGATGGTTTGTTAAAAACAAATGCAATATTAAATAGTAACTCTGAATACGTTGGGGGCTTTTTTCAATATAAAAATGTTCTCATGTGAAACTCAGTTAAAACAATCTAGAGATGCTTGTGGGATTTTGATTTCTGTGAATTCCAGTGTGAACTGATCTGATCTACATCTTATAGATTAATTGGTGGATCTGAAAGGACTTGTTTGGATTTTGCAATTTTCTCAAATACTGTACTAAACATGTATTACAAAATGTGTTATTTTACACTAAATACATTTAGAAATGCATGCACTGAGATATATATAGTGAACTGTGCATTTTGTGATAAACTAAAAAGTAATAAAATACATATTTAAATAGGAATTGTCAAGCAGCTTCTTTTAAAAAATGTGGAAACAGGAGGTAGCAGACTCATGAACATGTGCAAAATTGACATGGTCCAGAAATAGACTGATCTGTTCATCTCTACTTGTATCCATTCCAATGCTTCCTCAGTTTGCCTATAAGTTTAAGGGACCGTCCATAACATATGTCATGCATTAAGGGGAAAGGGGTTAGCAAAGCTGTGATAATGGAGGAATTATGCAATATTCATTAAATAATAGTGATAAAAACAGCGCTTAAAACTAGGAGACCAAATAAACTATCAAAATATAAATAAAATCAACCGTTCTAAAAAAACAAATATATGTAGTAAAATTATATATCTGAGAAGGCTTAGCTAAACATTACACTGTTAGACTCACAATTCAGAACATTTTCTTGTTTTCCTCACTTTTATATAAAGTAAATAGATTTGTTGATTATAAACATGATGTTAAAAAAAGAAGAGAGCATATTTAAAAACAGAGGAATTCATTGTGTTTATGTCAAAATTCATAAACTAATTGTACCTGTAGGAGAGAAAAAATACCTCCTGAAGATGCTCAAATGTCTGAAGCCATTATCTACTGGAGAAGTACTTTTATTCTAAGAAATAACTGCTAATGGAATGCAGCCTTTCTTGATTTACATCAAGCTGAGATAGGTCACTGAAATCACCAGCCACATTACAGAGCACAGCACACGGGTAATCAAAGTATAACTATCAATTCAGTGAAACTGAGAGCCTTTACAGTTAAAAGGAGGCAGAGTATCTACCAGGAATTGCATGGTGCCTTATTCTTTAAGAGCAAAGTCACTATGATCCACCAACAGAGTACCAGTGAAACAGCTTTGCTGTCAATGTCCTGACAGATTACTCTCTGCTAAATAAAACTGACATACAGAAATAAGAAATCCTAATAAGTGACAGGTCAAAACTGTGAAAGCCAATGACACACAGCACACTTATGCTTGATAAGAGTCATTTAGTGTCTGCCACTTCAAAGGCAGATTCCCCAGAGATGTGTTTAATTCTACCTGGCACCTCAAACCTGATGCTCAACATCACAGCTCTTTAGAAATGAAAGAGAAAACATGTAGGATGCAGTTGCAGGGTGTGGAATACAAATCCTTCAGCCCCTTATTGATTCAAAATATTTGTAAGACTGAGAAAGCTGATTTTAAAGCTCTTCAATGTCACTCGTTGCTTGTCTGTCCTATACAGCATTTATGTGATATATAACATCTTGAAGCGACAAAATCTTTTAAACCAGCTCAACATTTCTGATCTTTTTGTTGCACATTATATTCACTGTAGTGTTTCAAGCACTCTTCCGTATTTTTTTCAAGGGATACAATTATACTAACCAGCTTGCTATTTGTCTGGACAACTGGGCAAATTTTTCAGTCAGAATCAAATGCTGTTCTTATTCTGGATACATTTCAGAAAAGCATAGGTAACACTTAATAAGATTTTACTATGCTTTTATGTGTTTTCAAAATTCTTTATTCAGGGTGTCTGGAAGGACTCACAGCAAAAGACCTATGCAGAGATAAATTACATAAAATTCTCAAACATTAAATGATAACAGTATTCTATCTTAAATATATATACATAAATATATAAGGATTTAACATAAATTGCACAATTTACATAAATGTCAAAAAATAATAAAATAGAGCACTGTCCTCCTAAAGTTCTGTCTTTCATAGAACCTCTCCACTTGGTCACCATCAGCACCTGTTGCTCTCCATGAATCTTGGACCACATCCACACAATACATTTAAAACACTATTATCCCACTTAACAGTCATGGCTTTCCCCAAAGAAACCTGGGAACAGTAGTTTGCTAAGGATACTGAGAATTATTAGGAGGCCTCTCATAGAACTACAGCTCCCAGAGTTCCCTGGGAAGAGGAATTGATTATTAAACCACCCTGGGAATTGGGAAACAAGATGCATGTGCAGAGTTCAAGGATACATTTCACCTAGGCAAAAATATTTCAGGTGTAAAGCAGAGCCAGTGAGGAGTGTGGCCTGAAGGGTCAGATGGAGAAGCTGGGGGGGGCACACATTTGGCTCTTGTTTCCCTACCCTTGGATTAGGGAATTGTGGGATCAGTCTCACTACCCCCCCCAATGACATGTGTGCTGGTCATAACATCTGCCAGCTGTGCTTTGGGCATCAATGTCAGGGGGGCATACATGTGTACTGCACAAGAGTAGAATTCCTGGACAATCAGCATTCCCCCTCATGTGAAGGAGCTCTGTATAAAATTGTTGCACACACCCCAATCTCTAAGTGGTGAGACTTCCAGGGGTTTCTGCGCTTGCCCAGGATATGATTTCCTTGAAATGAAGGTCAGTGGAGACTGTGAGGTCTTTATGCTATTTGGTTTATTTACAGATATATACAACCTGAGCATAAAATGAAGGGGTTCTAAGAATTAATACTCCAACAGATTTTGCTTCCATTATGTTTCTAGGAGAGTCCCCAAAGCCATGGCTTGGGGTTCCAGCTTCCAGCTCTGCACTAGACTAACAGACACAAACCTCCTTCTGGTCCTAGGCTGGGAGGGGGAAATCACTCTTCTGCCAGAGTTCCTATAGCAACAGGACTGCTCTGGATCACATCTTTTGATATGTAGATCAGCCACTCAACAGGCACATTAACTCACAACTGACTTGGCCAGAACTGTTAACTTATGAAAGGAACTGGTCTGACCAATTTAGCAGGTCTCTCCAATACAAATTGCATCTCTTCAGATCACAGGCTGGACTGAACCTACAGACATCATCCAGACCAACTCCCAATCCTATAACATTGCATAATTCCAGGATGATCAGCATTCTTCCTCATGCAGAGGAGCTCTACATAGATATGCTAGCATGCATGCAGGGCCAACAAAATACATATTGGTCCGATTGGGCCCAATCAGGCCCCGCACTTAGTGGAGCCCCCGTGCTCGTGGGGGAATTGTGCCTTTTTTAACCCTCGAGCGGCAGCGCTTGTTTCCTTTACCACTGCTTCGTCGAAATCGGCGCCTGCCATAAGGTTCCCAATTGGGCCCAGCATTTGCCCTCGAGCAGCAGCGCTTGTTTCCATTTCCGCTGCTTCACGGAAATCGGTGCCCGCCATAAGGTTCCAAATCAGGCCCCACATTTGCAAATGCCGGCCCTGCATGCATGCAGAGTCTCTTCGTATAGCTACCAAATGCACTGGTGACAGGCGTGGGTGGTAACAGATGTGATTCTACAGTCTCCTTAAGCAACAGTTTCCTTCTCAAACGGGCGGAAGTAACAAGTGGGGTTCCACAGGGCTCAGTCCTGGGCCCAGTGCTCTTCAACATTTTTATTAATGACTTGGATGAGGAGGTACACAGCATGCTTATCAAATTTGCAGATGATACAAAATTGGGGGGCATAACTAATACTGTGGAAGACAGAAACAAAATTCAAAGGTACCTTGATAGGCTGGAGCACTGGGCTGAAAACAACATAATGAAATTCAACAGGGATAAATGCAAAATTCTACACTTAGGAAAAAGAAACCAAATGCACAGTTATGAGATGGAGGATACATGGCTCAGCAATACGACATGTGAGAAGGATCTTGGAATTGTCATTGATCACAAGCTGAATATGAGCCAACAGTGCAATGTGGCTGCAAAAAAGGCAAATGCTATATTAGGCTGCATTAACAGAAGTATAGTTTCCAAATCTTGTGAAGTATTAGTTCCCCACTATTCAGCAGGCCTCATCTTGAATATTGCATCCAGTTCTGGTCTCCGCACTTCAAGAAGGATGCAGACAAACTGGAACAGGTTCAGAGGAGGACAACAAGGATGATCAGGGGAGTGGAAACAAAGCCCTATGAGGAGAGACTGAAAGAACTGGGCATGTTTAGCCTGGAGAAGGGAAGACTGAGGGGAGATATGATAGCATTCTTCAAGTACATGAAAGGTTGTCACATAGAGGAGGGCCAGGATCTCTTCTTGATCATCCCAGAGTGCAGGGCACGGAATAATGGGCTCAAGTTGCAGGAAGCCAGATTTCGACCGGACATCAGGAATCAATTATCTACAGAGGTAGTGGGCTCTCCGACGCTGGAAGCATTCAAGATGCAGCTGGACAACCATCTGCTTTGATTTGGATTCCTGCATTGACCAGAGGGTTGGACTTGATGGCCTTATAGGTCCCTTCCAGCTCTACTATTCTATGATTCTATGAACAGATTCTGGCTATCCAGAAGCTATGCATTTGCATATACAGAAATTATTCCATGTCAATTAATTTATCACTCACCTCTTATATATATGTCAAGGTGATTTACAAACATGTTATTTGAAACAGCTAAAAACAGTTTTTAAAACAGTAAAAAAAACCTGGAGATAGGTTTTAAAAAATACAAAATGAACATCTAAGGTAGAATCCTTTTCATCCAAAATGGTTCCAGAAAGTGCAGATTGTGGGTGCCTGTCATATTTTGACATGAATGCTAAATAACATTTTCTTGATTATACCCAGAACCTGAGTTCATCATGAGACCCTTCTCCAAATACTGCCTGTGACAGCCACTTCCCAGCCACTCTGGGTATTGTGCTGCCTGGGGAAGGGTGATCCAGCCTCAACAGAGTGGGCCCCTCTGTCTGCCTCCTTTCCCTGCTTAAAAGCCTACTGCCACCAGATAAGGGGGGAGTTTGATTATAAGACTGTCCCTTATCAATCAACCAAAAACAAAAAAGAGCCTTCCATAGGTGTCCCTGAAAGTGTCTCAAGATGGCGTAATTTTATGGCTTCCATGTATAGTGGTGTCAGAATAAGAAGAGACCACAACAGGTTTACAGAACAAATCTAAGGTTTACTAAAGCAGGCAAAAAATGGAATGTTGAAGGGAAAAAAAGATATTTTATGCAACATTTACAGAAGACCAGTAAATTTCCCCATGGAGCAAAAGAACAAACAAACAATGGATTAAACACAATCCTCTTCCCCTCTTTTCAATTATATACCCTAGCATGAATCTTATTCTCCTTTGTTGATCTCCATACAATTTCCTCGACAACTCTTTCCCTGTGTAAAAAATCATTTTGATGTTCCAATAGTTCCTTCTTGAACTAACACCTGCATCTTGTCTACCTGTTGATATACCCTTTGACTTCCTACTCCCTGCCAATCACTAGCTCTGCTCAGCAGGTTACAGGAAGTCATGGTGTCCCTTAGATCAGAAACATGCCAGACTCCTTCTCAATGAAGTTTGATTCCCTTCTCATTTGAGCAAGTTAACCCTATAATCCCCAAATGAATAGACAAGAAATATAAGCTTCCCAATATAATCCACAACAGTCCATATCAAAGTAGAGTCCATACAAACTGTCCATTTCAGCAAAGTCTAATTCCTTCACACCCTCTAAGAAAGGTTTGGAGGGTGACATTGCTGGGTAGTCTCCGGTTGCACTGAGTCCTCTGTGGAGTCCCCTAAGTCTGTCAGTGCCACATCCTCTGCCGGTGGTGGTGGGGGCATTGTCCACGCAGGCTCATTGGATGGCAGTGCTTCTGGGGCAGGCCCTGCAGGCCCTTCTCCTGTTTCATAGTCATTCTCCTTCATCACCTAAAGAGGACTCTGACTCCTGGTCCCTGACAACTACTAATGACATGGAGCAGATGCCAGGAAACTTACTGATCAAGATTCACATAGGAAGTTCTGCTGAATGAATCTACCAGAACAAATAGCCTTTGTCCTTTCAAAAATAATGCTTTTGCTTGCTTTTCCACTGTAACCTCACATCAAGCAATCGGGAAGGATTAAGTACAGGTCAAAAACATCCAAAGGCATGGACATTTCCAAGGACACATGCCCAAGGAGATTTGGGCTTAGTGTTTCATAAACTTGAAGCCCATCTTTACACATGTCAAAGCACTTTTTAGTCTGATGGGATTTACCAAAGGAGGTTGTGATGTGACATGGGGTGGTGATGGTTGTAGTTCAAAGAAAGAAAGCTAAAAAATCCTATCCTATGGGGCATTCCTAAGCCCTTGAATGTATCTAAATAGCAGCTCTTTGGACCATACTCTTTTAATCCATACCAGTCTGGTATTAAGAGTAGCCAGTTTTATAAACCTCATTGTTTTCAAAAAGGGACAAATGTCTGATTGTGGTAAATACTGTGTTCTGCTGGATGGCACAAACATGCTCTTCCCAAATTTCAGTATCACTCTGCATACAGAATGGGGGCATGTTGGTGTGGGGTAACAAAATGATCAGAGGAAAGCATCATTTCCCCTGTTCCTTTTTAATCATTGCAGTCATATTCACTTTACCATTGAAATGATAAAAGAGAGAGAGAGAGAGAGAGAGAGAGAGAGAACACTTAAACTGCTGAATGTTCATTTGACATTTGGAATCCTTTCATCTCTAATTTTGGATAGCAACAGAGTTTCTTGCTAAATAAAAAAAAAATTTTTTTAAAAAGGGGGCTCCAACACAAGGTGTCGAAGAGCTTTTGATTATAATATTTCAGCAGCGTGAGAATCGACAGCAAAGGCTAAAAGGAAATTTGGGTTCCCTGTGGGAGAACAATCTGCAGAACAAAGACCTTTTACTACCCGGGAGGACTTTACCAAGTTTTAGATGCTGATTTCCCTCACTTTTCTTTTCAACACTGGAACATCTCTATTAGTGCCTTTCAGGCCAGAATATCATGCAGGGAATTAAAAGGGCACCACAACCTGGAAAGCAGCATCTATTATAAAGATTGCATGCATAGCAATTCACCTAATTATAAA
The DNA here is from genome assembly GCF_030035675.1 of Rhineura floridana. Taxonomy (NCBI): domain Eukaryota; kingdom Metazoa; phylum Chordata; class Lepidosauria; order Squamata; family Rhineuridae; genus Rhineura; species Rhineura floridana. The sequence continues at coordinate 49,885,957 of NC_084489.1, forward strand.
GTTATGCTTCTGATTCGCATATATTTAGCATCTTGTAAAAGCAGCAAATGAAACACTAAAGGTGCTGCATTCAAAAGAATGCCATCCTGGCTTATAGTTTTAAAAAATGATATAGTTCAAGAATGTATGCTCCTAAATCAGGATTCAGGAACCTGTGGATCTCCAGATTACATCACAGATTATCCCTATCAGGAATGTCATCCATCATCCCTAGGTAAAAATGGAAATGTGTTTTACTGTGAATTTTGGTTTACTGGAAATGGTGGTAAACAGCTCACCTCTCCTTCCTCTGCAGGCAACCTGAAGGATGTGGTATATGGTTCCCACCACTGCCATACATAGGGCTAGGTATTTTTCTGTCCTTTCCACATGTATGTGCTTCACTGGGTTTTGGGGGCAGCTGTTCTTCTTTGGTGTGGTTAAGGCCTTTTTTTCCCCTGAATGTCTCTGTTCGCTGTTGGTTTCTCTTTTTCTGTTCCATGCAGTTCCTTGAGAATTAGTTTCAGTGATTAACACAGTTGAAGTAATGTTGGTGTAGGGCAGCCTTTCCCAACCAGTGTGCCTCCAGATGTTGTTGGACCACAACTCCCATCTTTCCTGACCATTGGTAATGCTGGCTGAGGCTGATGGGAGTTGTGGTCCAACAACATCTGGTGGCCCATTAGTTGGGAAAGGCTAGTGTAGGGTCAAGGAGTTTTCTGGTTGCTAGAGAGGAAGCAAAAGGCTTCAGTGGACCTAGCCGCTTCCTTTCAGTAGGAGATGCCATCCTGTAATCTGTGACAGTTTAGAAAAGGTATGGCAAATGTTTGGACCTCAAGATGTTGTTGGTCTCCCAACTCCAAACAAACCAGGCAGTATGTCCAAGAGCCAGAGATGATGCAAGTTGCAGTTAAGTAACATCTGGAGCGCTACAGGTTCCCCAACCATGCCCTAAACATATTTCTAAATTTATCTAAAAGGTAGCAGAGCAGCTTTTAAACTGACTGAGGGGGGAAACCCGACAGGAGCTGAGGAAGGTCCGGTTCGGAATAAACCTCCCCCCTGGGATAAAAACCAAAGAAATGATGAAATTTTAAAAGGGGTAGGCCTAGAAGTAGGCATTGTGAGAGCAGGGGCACAGGATATAAATTCAGAAGACCAAAATTACCACAGGCCAAACCACAAGTGCCAAAGACACTTGAAGAGAGACGCTGCTTACAAGTGCCTGTACGCTAATGCTAGGAGCCTCCGAACCAAGATGGGAGAACTGGAGTGCTTGGTCTTAGAGGAGAGCATTGATATAGTGAGCATAACGGAGACCTGGCGGAATGGAGAAAACCAGTGGGATATGGTTATCCCTGGATATAAACTATATCGGAAGCACAGGGAAGGACGTATTGGTGGCAGAGTCGCTCTATACGTGAAAGAAGGCATTGAATCCAGCAAGCTCGAAACCCCAAAAGAGGCAGACTCCTCCACAGAATCATTGTGGGTGGTGATACCATGCCCCAGGAGGGACTTAATACTGGGAACGATATATCGCCCCCCTGATCAAAATGCTCAGGGAGACCTTGAGATGAGATATGAAATTGAGGAAGCATCCAAACTAGGAAATGTGGTAGTAATGGGTGACTTCAACTACCCGGACATAGACTGCCCGCATATGTGTTCCAGTCATGACAAAGAAGCAAAATTTCTAGATATTCTAAATGACTATTCCCTAGACCAGTTGGTCATGGAACCGACCAGAGGGACGGCAACCCTGGACTTAATCCTCAGTGGGGACCGGGACCTGGTGCGAGATGTAAGTGTTGTTGAACCGATTGGGAGCAGTGACCACAGTGCTATTAAATTAAACATACATGTAAATGGCCAATTGCCAAGAAAATCCAACACGGTCACATTTGACTTCAAAAGAGGAAACTTCACAAAAATGAGGGGATTGGTAAAAAGAAAGCTGAAAAACAAAGTCCAGAGGGTCACATCACTCGAAAATGCTTGGAAGTTGTTTAAAAACACTATATTAGAAGCTCAACTGGAGTGCATACCGCAGATCAGAAAAGGTACCGCCAGGGCCAAGAAGATGCCAGCATGGTTAACGAGCAAAGTCAAGGAAGCTCTTAGAGGCAAAAAGTCTTCCTTCAGAAAATGGAAGTCTTGTCCAAATGAAGAAAATAAAAAAGAACACAAACTCTGGCAAAAGAAATGCAAGAAGACAATAAGGGACGCTAAAAAAGAATTTGAGGAGCACATTGCTAAGACATAAAAACCAACAACAAAAATTTCTATGAATACATTCAAAGCAGGAGACCATCTAGGGAGGCGATTGGACCCTTGGATGATAAGGGAGTCAAAGGTGTACTAAAGAACGATAAGGAGATTGCAGAGAAGCTAAATGAATTCTTTGCATCTGTCTTCACAGTGGAAGATATAGGGCAGATCCCTGAACCTGAACTAACATTTGCAGGAAGGGATTCTGAGGAACTAAGACAAATAGTGGTAACGAGAGAGGAAGTTCTAGGCTTAATGGACAATATAAAAACTGACAAATCACCAGGCCCGGATGGCATCCACCCGAGAGTTCTCAAAGAACTCAAATGTGAAATTGCTCATCTGCTAACTAAAATATGTAACTTGTCCCTCGGGTCCTCCTCCGTGCCTGAGGACTGGAAAGTGGCAAATGTAACGCCAATCTTCAAAAAGCGATCCAGAGGGGATCCCGGAAATTACAGGCCAGTTAGCTTAACTTCTGTCCCTGGAAAACTGGTAGAAAGTATTATTAAAGCTAGATTAACTAAGCACATAGAAGAACAAGCCTTGCTGAAGCAGAGCCAGCATGGCTTCTGCAAGGGAAAGTCCTGTCTCAGTAACCTACTAGAATTCTTTGAGAGTGTCAACAAGCATATAGATAGAAGTGATCCAGTGGACATAGTGTACTTAGACTTTCAAAAAGCTTTTGACAAGGTACCTCACCAAAGACTTCTGAGGAAGCTTAGCAGTCATGGAATAAGAGAAGAGGTCCTCTCGTGGATAAGGAATTGGTTAAGAAGCAGAAAGCAGAGAGTAGGAATAAACGGACAGTTCTCCCAGTGGAGGGCTGTAGAAAGTGGAGTCCCTCAAGGATCGGTATTGGGACCTGTACTTTTCAACTTGTTCATTAATGACCTAGAATTAGGAGTGAGCAGTGAAGTGGCCAAGTTTGCTGATGATACTAAATTGTTCAGGGTTGTTAAAACAAAAAGGGATTGCGAAGAGCTCCAAAAAGACCTCTCCAAACTGAGTGAATGGGTGGAAAAATGGCAAATGCAATTCAATATAAACAAGTGTAAAATTATGCATATTGGAGCAAAAAATCTGAATTTCACATTTACGCTCATGGGGTCTGAACTGGCGGTGACCGACCAGGAGAGAGACCTCAGGGTTGTAGTGGACAGCATGATGAAAATGTCGACCCAGTGTGCAGCAGCTGTGAAAAAGGCAAATTCCATGCTAGCGATAATTAGGAAAGGTATTGAAAATAAAACAGCCGATATCATAATGCCGTTGTATAAATCTATGGTGCGGCCGTATTTGGAATACTGTGTACAGTTCTGGTCGCCTCATCTCAAAAAGGATATTATAGAGTTGGAAAAGGTTCAGAAGAGGGCAACCAGAATGATCAAGGGGATGGAGCGACTCCCTTACGAGGAAAGGTTGCAGCATTTGGGGCTTTTTAATTTAGAGAAAAGGCGGGTCAGAGGAGACATGATAGAAGTGTATAAAATTATGCATGGCATTGAGAAAGTGGATAGAGAAAAGTTCTTCTCCCTCTCTCATAATACTAGAACTCGTGGACATTCAAAGAAGCTGAATGTTGGAAGATTCAGGACAGACAAAAGGAAGTACTTCTTTACTCAGCGCATAGTTAAACTATGGAATTTGCTCCCACAAGATGCAGTGATGGCCACCAGCTTGGATGGCTTGAAAAGAAGATTAGACAAATTCATGGAGGACAGGGCTATCAATGGCTACTAGCCGTGATGGCTGTGCTCTGCCACCCTAGTCAGAGGCAGCATGCTTCTGAAAACCAGTTGCCGGAAGCTTCGGGAGGGGAGAGTGTTCTTGCACTCGGGTCCTGCTTGTGGGCTTCCCCCAGGCACCTGGTTGGCCACTGTGAGAACTGGACGCTGGACTAGATGGGCCACTGGCCTGATCCAGCAGGCTCTTCTTATGTTCTTATGTTCTTATCTCTAATATGCACACAGTCTTATACATGTCAAGTTAGAAGTAAGCCCCAATGAGTTCAGTGGGACTTACTCCCAAGTAAGTGAGTGTAAGATGTAAGCTGGTTTCATTTAAGTTCCTGCTTATATTAATCATTCCCTTCAGTTGGTATTGCAGGGGAAGAATAAATATTTTCTGCCATTTCTGCCTCAATTTCTGTAGCCATGATTTACTCTGAGATAAGGACTGTTTCGTCTCATTGATTTCAACAGGGCAGATCTATGCATATCTTGAATACCCTCAATGAAATCAATAGGACTTCAAAGTGCTTGATTTTGTCTGGATTGTGACCCATTATTTCAGTATTTGCTTGTAAAAGATTTAAGCAAAGTCCCCACAATGTCCACTTATTCACACAAATTCATTACAGTGATTTGCTGTTATACAATGTGTTCGGTGAAATATTTTGCAAAAATGTTAGTCCTTTGACCTTTGCAATATCTGCTGTCCTTATTGGTGGTTCATTTCCATTCATTGCCACATAGGTTAGAGGGGCCAAAAAAGGGGAAAGGATGTGGAATATGTAGTCAAAGTATCCTATCAAACAACAGCATAATGAAAAGGTTAAAATAGTGGAGAATATTACTATGATTTATCAAACATGAAAAGTTAGATTTTAGTCCTCAATTCTCCTGAGTGAAATCATAATGATAAGTAGAAATGACACTTCGGAACAGACTCAGGTGACAGCAATTCCATACTGAATAAGAGAGAGCACTCTTGATTCACCAATAAAATTGGTTTCATTACTTTTAGGATTCTAATTCTGTAACTGCTTTGATTGTAGTAGCCTATAGTGAAAAAGAAGAGCAAGCATGTTAAATATTATATATCTTTGCATTATACAGTGGAATTAGCTTTTGAATCCATTCCTTCCTCTGAAATTGTGTGCTAGAATTGAAGCTTTAATTGTATAAAAGGGTTGTTTGTCCATCATTTCATACACACACACATTTATTATTATTATTTATTAATTAAATGTATATCCCCCCCCATCCTCCCAGAAGGAGCCCAGGGCAGCAAACAAAAACACTAACAGCACTTGAAAACATATTAAAATAAAACATCTTTAAAAACATATTAAAACAAAACATTTTAAAATCTTTTTTAAAAAGTTTTTAAAAGCAATTCCAGTACAGATTAGGATAAGGTCTCTATTTAAAAGGCTTGTTGAAAGAGGAAGGTATTATATACAGTATATAGTAGTGGACCATGTGGTGTGGTGGCACTCCTGCTAGTGCATATGCATTGTGCCAACCTCCCTCCTGCCTCCTGGTAAGCAGCAGCAACTCAGAACAATCCCTCAGCAACCTCTCCATAATATGATTTAGTCTACTTATCTCTAAATAGGACTGTATCATACATTCTTGCAGAGATGTGTCCACTACCCAAAATCCTTTTTACATGTTTTTGGACTCCACGTGGCTGTGAGGTTCCATGGTTTAGCATCCTGCATGTGTCAGCCTGATTAAAAATTCCCATATTGGCTAATCTGTTGATGAAGAAATATGAGTAGATATATATAATAGAAGAAGTGAATGATCCATACAGTATTTAGTTACCTACATCTACATATAAGTGATATTTCAATGATCTTGTTTGTTGGTTGTGAAAAGATTCAAACAGTTCCATGAAACTGTATAGAAGATTACTCACCTCTTTTACCACCTTTTTTCATTCCTTCTTGGATGTTAACTTGAGAGCTGAGGATGGGAGCCCAATTACAGATGATTCCAGGGAACCTCTGAATATCAGCTCCTTGTTAACATGTGATAACTGTCCCCCAACCCAAAAGTGCACTTCCAAGAGAGGAAACCTTTTCTGCTCACATCTGGGCTGTTTCTACGCTAGTAGAAGAGGTCTGGGTGAGAAAGGCAACTCCCCAAACACTTGAACAAGACTTTGTACAAGCTCTTTCTCTCTCTCTCTCTCTCTCTGTATTGTCTATAGCTTATGTATCAGCCTGTATTTTCATTATTCATCATTGGTTATATCCAATGTTAGTCCTACTCAGAATAGGCCCATTGAAGTTAATGGACATGGCTAACTTATGCTTATTATTTTCAGTGAGTCTACTCTGAGTAGACCTTAATTGAATACTACCCTGTGTTTCTTATAAAGTAATGTACCCCAACACATTGTGGCACTGCACTGGAAGAAACCTTGTGCTAACATCTGCAGGAGTTCACAGAACAGTACTAGTACAGTTTTGCCTTGTACTTGGGGTTCTTTTGATCCAAGTAAAAAGCTCTGTAAGTACAAGGAAGATGCAACCACCCCTTGTGAAACATTTATGTGATGTAATACATCCAGGCAAAGACCAGGATGGATAGAAACCTACAGAAACAAGCAACGCTTAAAGGCAGCTGACGAGCGGGGCTAGGTTGCGGATGGGGGTGAAGACGCTGCCTCCATCTTTAAAGGAGGCAGCATCGCGCGTCGCACCTATGACAGAGGCGCAACGCGTAACGTGAGGGGCGGAGCCTGTAGGACTATTTAAGTCCAGCCGCCCCTCCTACCTTCCTCCTTTTGCTGCGCGGCAACGTTGACGGCATGGGACAGGCAGAAGAGGAGCGTTTAGAAGTGCAGCGGTGGCCATTTTAACTCTGCCGCGAGCACGAAGAGAACGGCGGTGGCCATTTTATGGGCGGCCGCGTGAGCGGCGCCATTGATGGGCGCGGGTCTAGAGGGCAGGGAATGCGGAAGCCTAACATTTTTCATTTGTTTTGGCAGGTTGCTGGACAGGGATGGAGCGGACGCAGATCCTTATATGCGGCCACAGCATGATCTTCTGGGCAGCCTGGAGGGCAGCGAAGTCGAGCATGGGCTCGCAGTTGGGCCTCAGTAGATGGGCTGCTGTCAGGCCCAGGATGTGACTCAGGAACCAGACCAACGGCTGTAGTTAATTCGTGTTTTATTAGGGTAATGTCCAAACAAAGACTGCGTTTTCTCATGAAGCAATACAGGGATACAGGTCCTGCGGCATTGGGATAAAGTTGACAGAGCAAGGGACTTCTTCCCACCTGTTCTTTAAGAAGGGGCCAAACGGGCGCGCAATCTTTCGCTCCTCCTTAACTGCCCCTCAGGTACTGCCCGCCTTCCCCCCTTCTCTCCTGTCTTTTCAGCTGTCTGCGTGTGCGCGGTGAGGGGGGAAGCATCACCCCCTCCTCTTCTGAAGTTTCCGATTCCAGGATGGGGGATAGGGGAGGGGCTGATGGTAAACTGCCTCCCCGCTTTTCGGCTGTGAGCAGCCCTCCCTCTTTCCCCTCTTGCTCTGAGCCTGAAAGAGGGGGAGGCGTGAGAATGTCCAGGGAGGGCTCAGGCTCCCCGTTGCTAAGCGACCTTATCACTGGCAGTTCCTCTGTTTCGTCTTCGCTCCAAAGGGGGGAAGTTCCTCCCCCTTCCCTCTGCCATCCATCCGAATACTCTTCTCCCAACTCTCCGGGATCCAGCTCCCCGGGATTGGGACCCCAGCTCTGCCTTCCGACACCATCCCCCCTCCCAGGCTGTGCCCCCCTCCCCTTGTCTGGCTTGGGACGGTGGGGAAAACGTTGATGGAAAAGTTTTACCAATTCTGGAGCATGCACATCAGCTGCATCTTCCCATGATCTGTCTGCCACCCCATAGCCTTTCCAGTGAATCAAGTACTGCAGCTTGTGGCGTCTGATCCTGGAATCTAAGATCTCCTCAACTTCAAACTCAAGCTGCTCATTTACCAGGAGTGGAGCTCCGGGAGGTTCCTCCGGCCGTAACTCACTGGGAGGGGTGGCTTTCGTTAAGAGGGATCGATGGAACACAGGATGTATTTTAAACGTGTCAGGCAGCTTCAGTCGGTACGCCACGGGATTGATTTGAGTTTCTATTTCGAAAGGACCCACTCTCTTGTCTTGTAATTTTCTACATTTGCCCGGCATCTGGAGGAAGCGGGTGGACAGCCATACCTGGTCTCCCGGTTGAAGGGGGGGCCCTCCTTCCTGTGCAGGTCAGCAACTCGCTTGTACTCCATTTTGGCTTTGTTTAACTGCTGTTTCAGTGTCTGTTGCGCCGCTTGCAATTCCTTAAGGAAGTTCTCAGCTGCCGGTACCAGCATTCCTTCTGAGCTGCTTGGAAAGACTTTAGGATGGAATCCATAATTAGCGAAGAACGGGGTTTGTTGAGTGCTGGAGTGCAGAGAATTGTTGTAGGCGAACTCTGCAAAATGCAAATATGATACCCAGTCAGTCTGTTGATAGGACACATAACTTCGTAAATATCTTTCCAAAACGGCGTTCAAGCGTTCCGTCTGCCCATCTGTCTGGGGGTGATGGGCGGAGGAGAGTTTTAATTCCGTCTGCAACTGTTTCCACATTGCTCTCCAAAATTTGGCTGTGAACTGAGTTCCTCGGTCTGAGACTACGCTGTTTGGCAATCCATGCAGCCGGTAGACTTCTTTTATGAATAACTTGGCCATTTCTTTAGCCTCTAAGGCCCCTGCACAAGGAAGAAAGTGTGCCATTTTGGTAAGTAGATCCACCACTACTAAGATGGCTGTCATTCCTTGGGACTTAGGTAGATCAGTTATAAAATCCATGGAGAGGTCCTTCCAGGGTTCGTGTGGGACAGGCAACGGTTGTAACAGTCCTGCTGGTGTCCCTGTTTGTGTTTTTGTCCGCAGACAGACAGAGCAGGACTTTACATAACTCTCAATATCCCGATGCATTTTAGGCCACCAGAAGTCCTTGGCCACGTTCTGAATGGTCTTGTAAATCCCAGAGTGTCCCGCTGTGATGGAATCATGACACTGGCGTAGGATTCTGAGCCTTAATTCCCCTTCTGGCACATATCTGGCGGTTTTGAACCATAACAGTCCATTTCTCCAGTGAAAGGTTACTTCTGAGTCTTGACCTTGTCCCGTCTCCTGCTGATATTTTAGCATGTCTGCATCTTCTTGTTGTGCCTTTTTGAGTTCCTCTTCCCATGAAGGCTGGCATACTCCCAACGTTAATTTCTCTGGCGGGATTACGTACTGAGGCTGGTCCTCGGATTCACTTTCTTTGTATTGTGGCTGTCTGGATAAGGCATCCGCTCTCTGGTTTTTGGCTTGGGCATGGTAAGTAATCTGAAAGTTAAACCTAGTGAAGAACTGGGACCATCTTATCTGTCTCTGGTTCAGCTTTCTGGCTGTTTGGAGGCTTTCAAGATTCTTGTGGTCGGAGCGCACTTCAATTCGATGAGAGGTCCCCTCTAGGTATTGTCTCCAGTTTTCAAAAGAGTCCTTGATGGCCAGCAGCTCCTTCTCCCAAACTGTGTAGTTCTTCTCTGCAGGCTTTAACTTCCGAGAGAAGTACGCACAGGGGTGCAGCTCCTTCCCTTCTTGGTCTAATTGTAGCAGGACCCCCCCCGATGGCAAAATCTGAAGCATCTGCTTCCACTACGAAAGGGCGGTTCGGATCAGCAAAGCGCAGAATGGGCTCAGTACCAAACCTTCTCTTCAGCTCCTCAAAGGCCTCGGTGGCGTTCTCTGTCCATTGAAACTTCTTCTTCCCCCTTAAACAGTCAGTCAGAGGAGCTGTTAATTTGGAAAACCCTGGAATGAACTTTCTGTAATAATTGGCAAACCCCAAAAACCGTTGTACATCCTTTTTGGTGACAGGTTGGCCCCAGTCCAATATGCAGCTTACTTTCCCTGGGTCCATCTCCACGCCTTCCGCTGAGATTCGATATCCAAGGAAGTCTAGAGACTTGAGGTCAAATCCACATTTCTCTAATTTAGCATACAGGTGATTTTCTCTCAGTCTCTTCAACACCATCTTCACATGCTGGTCGTGGTCTTCCTGGTTCTTTGAGAACACCAGGATATCATCTAAGTAACAGATTACATACATGTCCAACAAGTCTCTAAACACGTCGTTCATGAATTTTTGAAAAATTCCTGGCCTTCCACAAAGCCTGAACGGCATGACCAGGTATTCATACTGTCCATAAGCGGTCAAGAATCCTGTTTTCCATTCATCTCCCTCCTTCATTCTGATCAGATTGTACGCTCCTCTCAAATCCAACTTCGTGAAGATTTTTGCAGAGTGCAGTCGGTCCAGCAACTCTGAGATCAGGGGCAGCGGGTAGCTGTTGGAGTTGGTGATCTGGTTCAATGCGCGATAGTCATTACAGGGTCTGAGTTCCCCCCCTTCTTTTTCACAAACAATAGTGGCGCTCCAGCAGGGGATTGTGAGGGGCTCAGGTTTTTATCCAGGAATTCCTTCAGGGCCTCCCTCTCATTCTCTGTGAGAGAGTAGATTCTCCCTGATGGGATGCTGGCTCCTGGCACTAGGTCAATCGCACAGTCGTAAGGGCGGTGGGGGGGTAAAGTCTCTGCCTCTTTTTCATCAAACACATCTTTGAATTCTTCATACTTTGGCGGCAGGGTCACTTGCTCGATCTCTTGCACTGCCCCCGCTAAGGTGTTCTTGATTCCTTCAGGTTGACAGTTCTCCTGGCAATACTGTGAGGTGAACCACACCACCGCCTCCTTCCAACTTATTTTGGGTTCATGCTTTGCTAGCCAGGGCATTCCCAGAATCACCTCAAAGTTCGAGAGATCTGACACGTATAGCGAAATGAACTCTTCGTGCCCAGGGATTTGAAGTTTCACTTCCTCCGTGGCTTGTGTCACCCCTCCTGACTTCAGGGGTCTCCCATCGATAGTCTCCACAGCTAGGGGATCGTCCAGTTTCCACCGGGAAATTCCATGACGCTTGACTAACTTTGCATCAATAAAATTTGTGGAGGCTCCACTGTCAATTAAGGCAGTGGAATTAAACACCACTCCTCTGGAAGTTGTAATCCGAATAGGCAAGACCAACACCCCCTTTGAGGGAGGTTGGATCGTTGGGGGGCCTTTATACAATGCTGCCCCCAGTCCACCGGCCTGCACGTGGACTGGGTGTTCTAGTTTCCCAACGGCTCGGCTTTCCCCCCTTTCAGTCCACAGTCTCTGGCCACATGGCCCGGCTTTGAACAATAAAAGCATAAACGTTCCCGGCGTCGTCTTTCCTTTTCTTCTTCCGACAGTCTTGGCCTAGCCCCTCCCTGTCCCTCAGTTGCATTACCTGCCATCCCTGCAGTGGGAAGGGTCTTGTTGCGGGATGCCGAGGCTGAGTATCTCAGGACCTCCTGCTTCCTTTCCAGGCGCCTTCCTTCCATCCGGTGATCTATCTGTAGGCATAGCCGGATGAGCCCTGGTAGGTCAGCGGGGGGGGGAGGTCCTGGCCAACTCATCCAGGATTTCAGCATTTAATCCACTCCGGTACATAAACATCAGGGCGGCATCATTGTAACCAGTTTCCTGGGACAGAATTTTAAAAGCATTAGTGTACTCGGAAACAGTCCCTTTAGCTTGCTTCAGAGCGCCTATTTGCCGCGCTACTGTTTCAGCCCTTTGCGGGTCTTGAAACATCTCGGTCATCTCCTGTATAAATCCTCTGTACCTTCCTAAGACAGTATCCTTTCTCACGAGATACGGAGTCACCCATTTTGCAGCTTCTCCCTCCAGGAGGCTAATCACGAAAGCTACTTTAGCCCCATCGTCTGGAAATTCCGTGTGCCTGACATCCAGATATAACTCACATTGAGCCACGAAGGTTGCCAACTGATCACTTTGTCCCGCGTATTTTGGGGGCAATCCAATGGGAACCTTTACTACGGCAGCTGGAGGGGCTGTTCGCATCTGGTCTATCGTGGCCTTCAAGGTTTGATTATCCGTCTTCAGCGCCTTGACTGCTGCTAGCAGGGCTTGAACATCCGTCTGCAAATCAGCTACCTTAGTCCTCAAGAGTTCCACTTCTTCCGTCTCAGAAGTGGGGTTCGTCCCCCCCGCTGCTCCCTTTGACATCTTGTCCCAGTCAAGTAAAGAGAGCGTTGAGGGTGATTTAGGTGGCTCTGTCAAGCTGTCAGGCCCAGGATGTGACTCAGGAACCAGACCAACAGCTGTAGTTAATTCGTGTTTTATTAGGGTAATGTCCAAACAAAGACTGCGTTTTCTCATGAAGCAATACAGGGATACAGGTCCTGCAGCATTCTTCCCGCCTGTTCTTTAAGAAGGGGCCAAACAGGTGCGCAATCTTTCGCTCCTCCTTAACTGCCCCTCAGGTACTGCCCGCCTTCCCCCCCTTCTCTCCTGTCTTATCAGCTGTCTGCGTGTGCGCGGTGAGGAGGGAAGCATCACCCCCTCCTCTTCTGAAGTTTCCGATTCCAGGATGGGGGATGGGGAGGGGCTGATGGTAAACTGCCTCCCCGCTTTTCGGCTGTGAGCAGCCCTCCCTCTTTCCCCTCTTGCTCTGAGCCTGAAAGAGGGGGAGGCATGAGAATGTCCAGGGAGGGCTCAGGCTCCCCGTTGCTAAGCGACCTTATCACTGGCAGTTCCTCTGTTTCGTCTTCACTCCAAAGGGGGTAAGTTCCTCCCCCTTCCCTCTGCCATCCATCCGAATGCTCTTCTCCCAACTCTCCGGGATCCAGCTCCCCGGGATTGGGACCCCAGCTCTGCCTTCCGACAGCTGCAGTACAGTGGCTTGACCGGCGAGGAATGCATTGGGAGGGGCTCCTACCCGCTCTGTTCCAGCAAGGTTTGGTGCGGACAATTCCACAAGTGCTGGTCATCCATCTGGGTGGGAATGACCTTGGCTTGGTGAAGGGCAAGGCCCTCAGCGTGCAGGCATGTAAGGACATGCAAGCAATAAGGCAGCGTTGGCCTTGGGTGCGTCTGATGTGGTCAGACCTGCTTCCACGCCAGGTGTGGTGTGATGTTTGGGATCCAGCGGGGATTGATTGAGCGAGGAAGAAGGTCAACCGGCAGATTCGGTTGGCTCTTCTTGGGCACGGGGGGTTGGTCATTCCGCATCCCCAAATTCAGCAACAGAAGGGTGAACTGTACAGGGCTGATGGCGTTCACCTGTCAGACGCAGGTAACGACTTATTTTTGGGATACCTGCAGAGATGTCTGCGAGAGGTGCTTCTCGGCAGTGGGGTAAAGGGGGACTAAATAGAGATTTGTCCCCCTTTTGTGGCAGGAAGGTGCGGGAAGGGAAATAGGTAAGGACAGCTAGGTGGCCCCCTTTGGAGGTGATTGGCAGTTCCGGAGGGCCTGTCTCTCAGGGCTTTACGGCTCTAGAGCAGGATATGGGCTGCTTCTGGGGCCAACTTATCCTCATCTACCCAGGGGTTATACGGTCCCGGGTGGGGATGACGTGGGAAGGCCCCCCTACTCACCTGCAAGGTGTGGCTGAGGTAAAGGGTAAGCAGATGGGCTTGCCATTGTCCCAGCAGGGGCTGGTCGCCCGAGAGCTGCGTGGTAAGCTACTTGCTTATAGACAGTTCCCGCACCTAGGTTTCCCTCTGCAGGTCACTTTAAATTGGGGTTTTTATTTACTGTAATTTGAATAAAGTGGCCCTTGTTCAACCCAAGCTGATGTCTCTGTGTCTTATTTCACCCCTCAGCTGCAATATTTCATTCATAAATGAGAGTTTATGACTCTGTAATTCTACTCCAGTTCATATTTTAAAAGAAGACAGAGGAAAAAAACGGTCTTCTCCCAGGCACTCCCTCCAACCCATCTATGATCCTCCAAACCCACTTTCTTGTGCCTCCCATCTAAATTAGGGTGGAGGAGAAACACTGGGAATGGGTTGAACTAAGGCCACATTTATTGCTACACAGATGTTTGCAGAGGGGGGAATGAATAGTGTGGGAAGTCTGTCTTCATTTTGGGGTGAGCCAACCCCTGCCTAGGGCAAGGGGCATGTCAGGTCATAACCCCTGAGCCACACTGTTAAGGAGAACAGGGAGGCTTTCCTGACCCTACCCTGGCACCCACTCCTTTCCAGGACCCCACAACTCTGGATGGGTGAGGCACATTTGCCCATAGAGCTGAGCAGCTCAGCAACCATCACCCTTAAAGCTGCTTGTCTAATCTCATCCGTACCAGTTGAATTTCCCACACCTTCCTGCAAAAATGTGACCCATTAATACCAACTCTCTGGGTTCCTATACCCAACAGTATCCAGTACAGAATAGATGGGCGGGGGGGAAACCCTCCCCAACAAGGCCCATGTGCAGACAGGCAAAACATTCTTGCTCAGTCCCAAAGCAACAGGAATAAACCTCTGTGAAAACAAGGTGGGTTGAGTGGGTGCTGGAAATCCAAAGAAGCCAGGAGGAGTCTAACATGGGTTTAACTAACTCTGCAGTCCCCCCTGTTACATTATCTTCTGCATGCATGAGCATGCACTAACATCATGCTGGTCTTGCTCCTCCCTGCCCCCCTTGTAAAAATGTAAATGTACTGCCTTCAAGTCAATTCCGACTTATGGCAACCCTATGAAAAGGGTTTTCATGGTAAGTGATATTCAGAGGGTGTTTACCATTGCCTTCCTCTGAGGCTGAGAGGCAGTGCCTGGCCCAAGGTCACCCAGTGAGCTTCATGGCTGTGTGGGGATTCGAACCCTGGTCTCCCAGGTCGTAGTCCAGCACCTTAACCACTACACCACACTGCCCCCCTTGCCCAGCTACAAACAGTGCATCCTGGCTGCAGCTCCATATTGGCTAGAGGATAAATAACAATAATTACCCCATATGCTTAGGGGCAAAATTAGACATGACTTTAACTGTGGATTTACAGTACATTTTAGAAAAATGCAAGTGGGAGCTGCTGGAAGATGGAAGGTGACAATTATTGGAAGAGTAGCAGGCAGGTCAACCCTTTCTTCCCCTGCTGCCATCCTGATAGAAATTGCTGCTCTGAAGCTGTTGTTTGCATTTGGAGGAAAGCTCCCATTAGCACCATTCTCTCCCTATTCCAGATATGAACAACAAAAGAGTTATGAAGTAGAATAGGCCAATTATCTTTCTTATTATCCCCTCAAAGAGCTACAGTTTTCAGAAGTTTTTAATAGTCAGTCCCTCTTCCCAAGGAACTCTGTGAACTGTAGCTCTGTGAAGGAAATGCTGGTCTCCTAAAAACTATCACTAACCTGACCAAGCTGCAGTTCCTAGGATTCCTTGGGGGAAGCCACAACTGTTTAAAGTGGTATGATACCGCTTCAAATGTATGATGCAGATGGGGTCTGTCTGTGTGAATGAATTATGTATTGGTTTTGTCCCCCTCCAGACATTTACTTATCCTTCATTCATCTCAGTGTAAGGAACTGAATATTTTGCTTTGGAATCCAAAGGGACAAAATAACAAAATATATCTCTGCTACAGCTTGTCTTAACAAATGGAAATGCCATGAAAGCTACTCACATATCAATAGCACAGGAACACCGCCAGAATTTTCCAATGCAGCCTATCATTTGGATTTCTTTGTATTTCTCCTTGAACATTAAGTAATAACTGTTTTATCTGCCCTTGTTTCACCAGTAGAAAGCGGTGAACCAGTGTATGATTTTTTAACAGAAGAGACATTAATTTCATAATATTTCAAAGCTATTTGAGACATGGATGCTTCCTGGGGATAAGACATCCGGCTTTTATCAATCACAAAGGACTCAAAAAAATACCACTGGATTATCAACCCAAATCAACATTCGTCCTTGCAAATTTGATCAGGAAGCAGAGCAAATCCTCTGAAAGACAATTAAACATTTTCATATTTTGATGGGGTACGAGAAGAAATGCCTTTTATTTTTTTAAAAAATCCTTTTTCACATACAAAAAGACTTTTACAGACTTTGTTATTTTCACTTCCACATGGAACTGCTTTATGAGGTGTTTTTTAAAAAACAATGTAGTGTAATATATACAGGAGTTACACACAAATCTATCATCAAATTGGAAGCATTTCATAAAATACAAGTTTTGCAGAGGACCAAATTTTAACTGTTTTTAAAATGCTTCTAACTGTTTTAGAATTAAAAAAAAAATTTGCTGTGTTTACCACTCTGGGCTCCTTAAGGAAGGGCAGGATATAAATTGAATTAAATAAATAAATAAAACAATTTTTCGATTCTTGCTTTCAAATGTGCATTTTCAACAAAGGATTTACCTTCAGTGAATAGATATGCTTATTACATAGAAATCAAAAAAGTTTCTCAGTTGTTGACAAATACTTGAAATGAAAATGAGATAGATTGATGCAGCTTAGATTTAGCTTTGCAGTCTGAAATCCATATTGGACTACAAACACCTTCCAAAGTCCTCTTCTGAAAATGGGATAGGCAAGTCTTACCTTCAGCCTGGCATGTATTGTGTATTGTAGAGCTCTTGAGTAATGCTGAATTTGGTGAGCCACAGCATTAGGATGTTTCCGAACATGAAAAACTGATTTGTCTTACAAAACCCTATTTATCGGGTCACCGTAAGTCGGAATCGACTTGAAGGCAGTCCATTTCCATTTTTAATAGTCCTAATTAGGCATCCTAAACCCGCCATACCATAAGGGAGAAAAAGTATGAGTGTGGGAGCTCCCCCGTTCCATCACTGACCTCATTGCTCCCCAGGAGTTGGAGATATAATTTCTGTTCTACTTGTGTAGGATCCCCTTGTGAAAATCGTATTTATTTATTTATTTATTTTCCCGCTTTTATGTTGCCATTCCTCCAAAGAGCCCAGAGTTGTGTACATGGTTCTCCCCTGCCAATTGCACCCTATAACAACCCAGTGAGGTAGATTAGTCTGGCTGGTCCAAAGTCACCATATGAGCTTTTTGGTTGCATGAGGTTAAGGATGGATGAGAATTTTGATTCAGTTCACATTTAAAGATAAATTTATCAAATTTGCAGTTTCCAGAACAATGTGAGAACCAAAACAACAGCCATCCTTCAGAATTTACACTGATTCAAATTTTGCAATGAAGGTCACCAACCAACCTATGTTTATAAAAATGCATATGTTAGTGTGCATAAAAATGAATATATGAATGAAAATAACATACAAAAATACATATATGATGAGAAATCACTTGCAAAAATGTGTATATTTGTCAAAACTGCTTACAAAAATAAGTTTATTAGGAGAAATTCACACTAAAATGCTGGAGAATTTTAATGGAGAATTTTTTTAAAAAAAATAGCAAATTACTGATGAAATGTGGAGAACTGAATTTAAGACTGGAAAAATGAGAAAGTGAGAGAACTGAAATTGACAGATCTTTCCATCCCTAATGAGGATTCAGAGAAAAGTGACCCCAGTCCTTTTCAGACAGTCCATACCACTGGCTCTTTTCTCCAAGTATATAGTTTAGGGATCAATAACTGGAGACTAAAGTGTGAAATCTCCCCCGGAGACAAAGTTCATCTCCAGTACATATTCCTTGCCCTATGGGCAACTCCAAAGAAAGGTCAGAGGGTAAATGAATGGTGACTATACAAACAACATAAGGACATAATAATAGCCTGCTGAATCAGGCCATTGGCCAATCTAGTCCAGCATCCTGTTCTCACAGTGGCCATCCTGATGCTCATGGGAAGCCTACAAGCAGGACCTGAGTGCAAGAGCACTCTTCCCTCTGCGGCTTTTGGTAACTGGTTTTCAGAAGCATTTCCCCTCTGACTATGGTGGCAGTGCTCAGTCATCATGGCTACTAGCCATTGATAACCTTTTCCTCAATGAACTTACCTAATCCTTTAAAGTCATCCAAGTTGGTGGCCATCACTGCTTCTTGTAGGAGTGAATTCCATAGTTTAATTATGCGTGAAGAAGTACTTTCTTTTGTCTGTCCTGAATCTTCCAATATTCAGCTTCGTTGAATGTCCACAAGTTCTGGTGTTATGACAGAGGGAGAAAAACTTTATATCAGAGCTTGGAAAAGTTACTTTTTTGAACTACAACTCCCATCAGCCCAATACAGTGGCCATGATGGCTGGGGCTCATGGGAGTTGTAGTTCAAAAAAGTAATTTTTCCAAGCTCTGATTTATATACCAGCATTATGATATCAGAAGTTTTATTTTCAATACCTTTCCTAATAATCCCTAGCATAGAATTTGACTGTTTCACAACTGCCACACTCTGGGTTGACATCTCCATCAAGCTATCCACTACAACAATAAGGTCTCATTCCTGTCCAATCACTGCCAGTTCAGACCCTAGGAGTATATATGTGAAATTAAGATTGTTTTGCTTTAATGTGCACACCTTTACACTTCTTTACATTGAATTGCATTTGCCATTCACTCAGTTAGGAAGGGTCCTTTTGGAGCTCTTCACAATCTCATTTTGTTTTAACAGCCCTGAACAATTTAGTGTCATCAGCAAACTTGTCTACCTCACTGCTCACCCCTAACTCTAGTTTGTTTATGAACAAGTTAAAAAGCACAGGTCCCAATACTGATTCTTGGGGGACTCCACTTTCTACAGCCCTCCCTTGGGAGAACTGTCCATTTATTCCTACTCCTTAACCAATTCCTGATCCACATGAGACCCTCTCCTCTTATTCCGTGACTGCTAAGATTTCTTGAGAGTCTTTGGTGGGGTACCTTGTTGAAAGCTTTTTGAAAGTCTCCATCTATATGCTTGTTGACATTCTCAAAGAATTCTAATAGGTTAGTGAGACAGGACTTTCTGGAAGTCTACTTTGGGCACAGTGGGGATCCCCTTGTCCCATTAATAATCCATTCCCTCTCCCAAGCTGCCTTCTTGTAAAACCTTTTTTGTAAAATGACTTGCCGACCTAAGCTTCAGTATACATTATCATTTCATTTATGGGATCTTCTGAGTGTCTGTTGCTCATGTGCTCAGTGCAGAAAAGCAACAAAGATTTCAGTAGGTAGAGACACACTTACTGTTGTGCCTGTTCTAGTGCGTCTCTACCTCTCTTTTCTCAAAAATGGGGGAAATAATACTAGTCAAACTCTGCCCCTTTTTACTCTTAAAACCTTATCAGATCAGCTCCAGTGCAGTTTTTAAAATTCAGCTTCAGGGAAATTTCACAACTGATTGGTAGATCAACCCCTTTGTCTTCTAGTTATGGCCAATGGAAACACTTTGCTACAAGCAAAAACAGTGGTTGGTCTAATGCTTTGCTGTGAGCGGTCCTGAAAGATCTGAAGGCAGCAGTGGGGGAGGGAGGTGTGGCCAGCAGAAGACAGTGTTGCTTCAAAATGCAGCGAGAAAAACCATTCTGGCTACTTTTGAAGCGACTAGTGTGCCCACAGCCAGTGACTCCATCAGAATCTGTTTTTGACAGGTTACTTTACAGCATAATCCCATGCACATCCACTAAGAAATAAGCCCCACTGTGGTCAATGGGGTTTACTTCCTGGTGTGTATGGGATTGCAGCCGCCACAGCAAAATGCAAATTAATATGTTAAACAGACTCTGTTCCTGCAAAGATAGTTGCATCTTCTTTACAGTTTATTTTCTCCATCATGAAGACTAAGCACTAATTCCAAATGTGGCAGGAATATTAATTCCATTGCGAAAATATTAAGAACCCCTGGTTTCTGAGGAGCAAAATATAAATAACACCGTGGATACCTGTCCCTTAATGGTTTGTGAGGTCAAATTAGATTGCAATGGCAGTGCTGAAATCAGAAGCCAGGAGTGTTACAACAAACCTCCGAACCTTTTGAGGGGAGTCCATTATTAGGAGCCACCTGAGTTAATGAAATGTGCTGAGACAAGACAATTAGGCAAATAAGCTAAAATTAAAAACAGTGTGAGTTGTACCATAATCCACATTTGATTGCTTGATGAAGCTAACTACTGTTTTTGGTATACAGGGTTAGAATTTCTGAATCACCAACATCTCTTTTGCTCAGAGATCCTACAAAGCATTTTCCTAAGCCCTTTATTAGAAAGGAAAGGTAATTACAATAGGTTGTTGAGAAAATACACAGTGTCTCACAGCCTGAACATCTGGTTGGAAAGATGGAGAATTTCATTTAGTCTGCAGTTTTAAAGCACGCAAACCAGATTCACGTCTCTTGAACTAGTATATGATCTGAATGTGTCTTTCAGATTTTATACTTCTCTGGATGTTGCAATACAGTTCTCAGGTTAAAAAAAGCATCAAAATGCATTTAAAAATTCCATATTTAAGGATGAAATACATTTATAAATGCATACATTGAGATAAAATTCACTAATAGGCAAAAAAACCTTGTTGTTTTAGAACATACCTGTAGCCAACAGATATTTCTATCAAACTTTGAAAAGCAGGGAAATTGGGCAGCTATAGTGAATGCACCGGGGAACAGGAGGCACGTTATCAAATTCTTCCAGGTACACAGGAAGTGGATTGGACTGTGAAAGACCTACCCAAATTGTGTTTGCATTTTGACAAATTTGTAGGGCAATACAGTATCTTAGAGAGGAGATCAGGTCTCCTGCTCCCCTGGTGCATTCACTATAGCTGCCTGATTTCCCTGCTTTTTCAGGTTTGATAGAAATATCTGTTTGTTATAGGTACGTTTTTAAACTGCAAGGTTGTTTTTTGTCTTTTTTTACTATTAGTAAATTTCTCTGCTTTTTAATCCAGGAGGTAAGAAATGGAATCCTGTGCAAGTTTGCTGAGAATGGATTGATCAATTGCATACTTATTGAGTTCAATGGGATTTACTCCCATGCAATCATGCATAGGATAGGTGAAATTGACCACGGGGGGGATGGGGAGGGAAGGAGGAGTAAGGGCAGAGGAGAGAAGGGGGAGGGGAGCAGGTGGGAGGGGGAGGGGAGGAGGAGGGCAGGTTTGATCAATTTGCATGCTTATTGAGTTCAGTGGGATTTACTCTCATGCAATCAGGATAGGTGAAACTGACCATGGGGGAGAAGGAGAAGAGGCATGGAGGGAGGCCTGAAGTGTGTAGGGGAGGAGGAAGAAGGAATGTCCTGCCTAAACTCAAAGAACTCAGACATGGCTGTAGTTTTTTCTTTTATTGTCAGTAAGAGAAAGCTTCAATTCAGTGCGCTTCATGAATCTACCTATGGCTTACTCAGAACTCAGCATCTCTCTAGGTCTAACTAGGCACAACTTTGCTGCACTAAGTCAGCAACTACTCCCCCCCCCTTGGCTTAAGTAAGGCTGACCGGGCACCTTAATTGCATGTGCTAACAGTTACTGTTGGGAGCGTGCATGCAGGTGAAGACTCCGCCTCAATTGTGTCTGTTGAATTTCCCACTGCAATCGCCTCCTAGCGTGAGGCAAAGGTGGAGCCTCTGTCGCTATCCCATCTTCCCCCTCAGAGGGAGGAGGGCTGCCTGCAAGCAATGCAGGCACAGGGAGAGGGGAAGTGTCAGGCTGGAAAACAACTGCTGGTCAGGTTGACTCTCCTCAAGGATATCTGGAGGGACTGAACTGTCAAAGTCCAGAACTGGGGCACCTTCTGAGTCCAACTCCCTGCTCCAGTTTTCACTGGCTCCTCCTCCTCAGCTTTAATCTTGTCACTCCACCCCCCTCCAGCAGGGCTCAGACAAGGAAGAAGGGAGGGAAGGAAGAAGGGAGGGAGAGGAGAGGAGAAGCACGGAAGGAGATGGGGTGGAGAAAGGCTGTTCTTATCATTTGCATGCTTATTGAGTTCAGTGGGATTACTGCCATTCAGTCATGCTTAGAATAGAGAAAACTGACCATGGGGGGAGGAGGGGGGAGAAGAAAGGAGGAAGGAGGAAGGGAGGGGAAGGAGGGAGAGGGGATTGGAAGGGGAGGGGAGGGAGGGGTGAAGGAAGGGGCAAAGGGGAGGGAAAGGAGGGAGAGGGGATTGGAAGGATGGGGGAGGGGAGGGCGAAGGAAAGGGCAAAAGGGAGGGGATAGGAGGGAGGAGGAGGGGGGAGGGCAGGTTTGATTATTTGCATACTTATTGAATTCAGTGGGATTTCCTCCCATGCAATCATGCTTAGGATAGGTGAAACTGACCTGGGGGAGGGACAGAGGGGGGACAGGAGGGGGAAGGGGAGAGAAAGGGAGGAAGGGTAGGAGTAGGGAGGAAGTTGGAGGGAGGGGAGGAGATTGGGTGGTAGGCACTGGGCAGAGGAAAGCCCCTTTCCTTTCCAGGAAAACATTGTGAACAGTATCGTGGTTTTTCAGGGTTCCCCCCCTTTTTTTATTCTACAGCAGGCACATGCAGCCTCCCACTCAAATTTAAACCAAAGCTGTTCCTGGCCACATTCACACCAAACCTTTATTTCCTTTTAGATAGTCATGACTTCCCCCAAAGAATCCTGGGAAGTGTAGTTTGTGAAGGGTGCTGAGAGGTGGTAGGAGAGGCCCTATTCCCCTCACAGAGCTACAATCCCCAGAAGAGGGGCTGACTGTTCAACCATTCTGGCCACTGGAGCTCTGTCAGGGGAAGAGGAGTCTCCTAACTCTCAACACCCTTCACAAACTACACTTCCCAGGATTCTTTGGGGGAAGCCATGGCTGTCTCAAGTGAAATCAAAGTCTGGCATGGGTGTGCCCCCCAATTAGTCAAGCAAAACAGCTGTGAGTCTGGCTTTCAGAACACTGACAGTTGCTTCTTACTGAGCATGCCAGAAATGTTAAATTGCCTAATTAAAAATCAGCCAGGCATGTTTTTTTAACTTTTCAACTGCAGAACATTAAGGTCAGAATATGGGGCAAGGTCAGAAATAGGATTACAGATACTCTGGGAACATGTCTGATTTTTAATTAGTTTCAACAAATTATGAGACCACTGACAGAAAAAAATCCAACAGGGTCTGGGTTGTTTGCTCTTGTTTTACACTTTGAACTCTCGACTCTCTCTGAGTATTTTATGTATCGCCATGAAAACTTAGCGGGTTGTTAAGCAAGTGTTTCTGAGTTCAGGACTATAAGTTTTGTAAGGATACCAAAAATAGGAACCCCAGCCTATTGTCTGAAGTGGCACAATCCAGAATTCTCCTTCATTCTTTGTAATATGCAGAGTGGTTCTCCTTCTCCTATCTTGCACCTCTGCACCTCTTCCCAATGTTGTTCTGGATGGAATGGATTTCCATAATTTTGGCTCCAATGTGCCTTGTTTCAAATGCATAAATACATGCCAGTGTGCTTGTATACGCGCACACACACTAGAGTGTGTCTATACTGTATATCTGTCTCTTTCATTTTCATTTTAAATCAGATATTGTAAGGAATTGTAATAGCAAATTTTTAGGATGAACTTGCCTGATTGTTTCAAAACTGAAATGTTCAAGCCAATGAAGCATTTGTTGATATCTCCAAGTTTCACACTGGAATCCAGGAAATATTAATGATTTATGTCTTATCTTGTCTCACTCTGCTGCAACAGATGTCATTACGGCAGATGTCAGACTCATGATAACTCAAATGCGAATTACCTCAAAGTGCAATATCAGAAAACATTACCTAGGTAATAATAATTTTTAAAAACAACATACTGTCACCACCAGCCCTCCCCCCAAAGATCCTGCTGCATGTGTTTGATGGCTGAGATGTGAGATTTCAGCAGGAAACGCCAACAGAATGACCCCTTGCCACATTGTACAGCTTGAGAGGCAACTGAAGAAAAGAACTACACACACACACACTCCAAGATCTGGCACTTGAATTGGAGGGAAATGACATAGGTCCACTTTAAAATTGTGTTGCTTGGCAGCAAATGTAGCACTGTACAATATAATTACACCGAAAACCTTTTCCAGGCAACAATGCCAGTGGGCAGAGATTCTATCAGGAGGAAGCTCATCCCTCCATATCTGCAACACTTTACCTTTTATGAATATTTTAAATAAGTCTAGCAAGCCGATTGTTTGCACTTACCTTTCCCCCACAATTTCACAAAAATCCACTGTTGATTGGTGGAGGTGGGCCCTGACGGCATTCACCTGAGAATCCAAACAGCTGAATGGACATTGCTAGAAGTATTGAGACTGGCTTCAGTAGTCAATCAGCCAAAGAATCAGACCAAAAGAGAGTCATTCTCATTAAAGGGCATGATCAAACATGTCAATGAGAATCCACAGGAGCCCATAACTCCTACTGCAGTCAAAGCACTTCACTAGACTAGTTCCCAACAAATAGAAATTTTATGAGCTAATGTTTTCTTTCAGACATTGTGAAATCATTTTGTGTGTCCAAAAATTCAAAGATTTCATTTTTATTGATTTTACACCCAAGGTGACAACATGATATGCAGTAGTGGATTAAAACAGAGCCACAACCATATTAATTACAAGGGCTAATCTGAAATATAACGTTTTAAGTACCAGCATTCCCTCCATTCCTGAATGAAGGCATTTCATCTATGGAGATAGGAGATAGCAAAGCATGTCACCGTCTGTCCACCTTGATCAAGCAAACCTACCTTGGCTGGCTCCTGGGCGTGGGTGAATCTGTCAATTTCAGTTTCTCCTTTTTTCAATCTTAAATTCACTTTTCCACATCTCCACATCAGTTTGCATTAAAAGAAAGTGTTCATGAAAATTTATCAGCATCATCGTGCAAATTTTTCCTGATATAATTTTGATTAATATGCACATTTTCAAAGCAATTTCTTCTAATACAATATATTTGTGTATGTGTTTTCTCACTAAGACATGCATTCATATATTACCTTAATATATGCATTTTTATACACATTACATTACTTAGCTGGAGAGCTGCACTGCAAAATTTGGAGAAGTGCAGATTTTGAAGGATGGCTGTGCAACTGGAAAATGATGATGATGATGATTTCAGAAAGCTGTTGCTAAATATGCCCACAAGGTTTAATAATAATTCTTAGCAATGAGAATCAAATAAAAATGATGGCAAACTTTTTTTAAAAAAATATGTAAATAAGAATGGGACTGGGATTGATTTGGAAAGAACAGAAGCATACACAAGCTGAACAAATGCCACCCAGCTTCCACCAAACATTGCTAAGAGACAGAACCTACAAAAAATGTCTGTATTTTAAGACTTCACCCCTTCCAAGCACTGTGATTGGAGAGTGTCAGGTGGGGTGATAGCATTCTAGCCTTCCTTCCTCTCTCCCCACCATGGTGTTCTCCTTTATGGGGTTGTATTGCTCCATTTCAAAGACACCCTGTCTGGGATCGTTAGAAACTGTTTTGCGCTATAGATCTGTACAAATTGATTTGGAAGCAGCCGATCGGCTCTGTAGAGATTTGTACTTGCTTCTCTGTCCTCCAAAATGTTAATGCTCATGCTTGCTATGATAAGGACCATAGTTCAGTGGCAGAGCATCTGCTTTGCATGCAAAAGGCCCCAGGGTCAATCCCTGGCATGTTCAGGTATGGCTAGAAAAGGCCCCACCTGAAACCTTGGAGAGCCACTACCAGTCAGTGTAAACAATACAGAGCTACATGGATCAATGGTCTCACTCAGAATAAGGCAGCTTCTCCTGTTCCTACGTGTTACTGCTATGATTTAAGTGTGGATCACTAGAGATTAATGCAAGAAGGATAACATGCCTATGCAAGCACCAAGTAAATGGCCATATGCCTTATGACATGTACCAAAAATGTGGGGAGGGAAAAAGTGGTTTTTAAAGGAGGCCAGTTATGTTCGGCAGTGCTTCCCTCACCGCCTGCTTTTTCAACTTGCAATCAGAGGAATTTCCTTTGTTAAAAATAAAAGAGAATGAAGTTCCTGACACTTCAAACCTTAGCCAACTTTTACATTGAT
Organism: Rhineura floridana; assembly: GCF_030035675.1. Classification (NCBI taxonomy): domain Eukaryota; kingdom Metazoa; phylum Chordata; class Lepidosauria; order Squamata; family Rhineuridae; genus Rhineura; species Rhineura floridana. Next base: position 49,911,753 of record NC_084489.1, read on the forward strand.
GTAAAGGGGTTTTTTGTGCCCCCCTTTTTTGTGTTCTTTTCTCACAATGAATTGAATTATCTGGAATACCCAGGAGACATGGAAAACTTCAAAGCCTGGCCCCAAATAATGTGCAGAGTAGGTACAGTATGAATACCAACAGCGGTTGAGCTTTGACTTCAAACAACCTTAAAGAAAAGAGCTTTTAAAAAAAATGAATCAAGTTTGTCTCAGAGGTGTGAAACTGGAAAGGGAAAATAAAATAAAAAGTAGGTCCCAAATATGACAAGCTCATTCTCCCCCCCTCCCCCCCCCCGCTGGACTTGGCAGTTCAGTTCACTGAGGATGGTTGAGGGATAAAGTCTCAAATTAATGATGGTTTGAGACAAAAGTCAAAACTTTTGAAACACCTAATTAAGGATATTATGTGTGGAACGGAGAGGGGATAACAGTGCTTTAGAATGTAAGAGCTCTGTACATTGAACAAAGGGAAGACTTGCTGGAGCAAGCAGACAAAATCCTTATGTCATACTTAGCAAGGGTGCATCACTGGAAAGTGGAAATTAAAAAGTCTCCCTGGGCCAGAGCTTGGAAAAGTTACTGTTTTGAACTACAACTCCCATCAGCCCCAGCCAGCATGGCCACTGGATTGGGCTGATGGGAGTTGTAGTTCAAAAAAGTAACTTTTCCAAGCTCTGCCCTGGCCTTATCATCAGACTGTCTAACTGTACTCTGCTGCAGCTTGACCACTGAGAATGACTGGGAATACAGCCCACAGGATGGGTGTGGTTTCTGCTTCTCTGTGGCATCATTGGCACCAAATGCATTGTCCCTCTCATGCCAAATATTAGCTTCAGAGGAAGGATTTTTGTTAGGACTTGTTTTATTTTAAACCCCCCCAATGCATTGCAGGCCCAGTGCTGATCCTCATGACTACTATTTTAAAAGGAAAAAAAAAACAGATAAAGCAAGGATAAACTACATGGTATTTTAGGTCACATCCGCACCATACATTTAAAATAATTATGCCACTTAACAGTCATGAAGACTCCTGGAAACTGTAGTTTGTTAAGGGTGCTGGGAAGTGTAGTTCTTTGAGGTCAGCATCTGTAACAAACTACAGTTTGCAGGAGTCTTTACAGATTGGAGGGTGGGTAAAAAAAGGATAACTTGATCTCTCCTACTGTTTGTGGCCAATTGATCTGAAAATTGCAGACATGAGAGAGGTGCCAGATTTCAGACAAAGGCTAGGCACCTTTAAATTTAAATTGGGGCAAAACTAAAAGGAATTCATTTCCCAAGTAAAATAATTCATTCTGAGTACAAGCTGGAACTGTCACAATGAAGCTCTCCCTCCACTCTTTCCATGCTGGAGTTTACTCTCCTCCCACCCCTTTCCCCCACTCTGACATTTTCCTTATAAGATAAACTTAGAGACATCTAGTGTCACTTTTAACAGACGCTTGTGTTCAGCATATTTAAAAAACATCTGGATTGTTGAGACACCAAAAAGCACTTCAAGGGTCTCCACTTTGATTGTGCTGCCTTGTACAGATCCCACTTCACCTCTAACAAGTTCCAGATACGCCCCCCCTACAAGACCCAGGATTTGGGATACAAGCCCCAAGGCCACTTCAGCTAAGGATTCAGAATATGTATGAATGCAGTGCATACCTCTACTGTACACCATGCAATTAAATGAGTCAACACTGATGCTCTGTAAGGCCCTTTGAAACAAGGGAATGCTATGGCCCTCAGCTCAAATGTTTGATATAAATCCTAGCCACTGTTCTTGCTTCTTTTTTTTTACTCTCCCAAAATAAATTCCAGAGCTAATTTCTGCCATTTAGCTATTATTGAAAGGTTTTACCTATAGTATTTTCCCCCAAGGACCCCTGTCCCTTTGCTTTCAATAGAAAAACCACATTTCTGTTGATGGATGGAAAACACTCTTCGGTGTTTTTCGATCCAAATGACATTTTCATGCCTTATACCTTCCCAGGATATCAGATCTGCCAAATTTCAGAAAAGTCAACAAAAGCAGGCACAATTACCTTTCATTCTTTTGGTTTGCTTGTTTTTACACTCTTTTTAAAAATTACATGTAATATGAATGTGAATGAGTTTGCTTAGTTTTTCATTCATTTTTAAAATGAATACACACCTATAACTTTCCCCTTTTTGACAGTATGTGTTGCTGAGGAGCATGTCCCATGCCTTTCTCAGAATTACAATCCCAGTCCCTTGTTGTGCAGTACTGTTCCAAATAGGGATGGATGGATGTATCAATTACAGCTTCTCTTCGTTTCTTGTTTTTCTACTCCGTCATAACTTCAGTTCTCCACACCAATTTGCATTTAAAAAGAAAAGAAAAGAAAGTCCTTTTGAAAATCTTCAGCATGTTGGTGTGAATTTCTTCTAATATATTCATTTTAAAATATACTTTCTCCTAATATATGCATTTTTGTACACATTACGTGGCTGCAGAACAGCACTGCAAAATTTGGAAAAGTGTGAATTTTGAAGGATGTCTGTGTTTTGGTTGTTATATGGTTTTGGAGAGTGTAGATTAGAAAAATGTGAACTGAATCAAATTTCTCTCCCCTCCCTACCTCCACATCAGAGTCATGACAATCTGCTGTGTGGGCATATCCTTATAAAAGCAGCTTCAGTTCATTGGATGGTTTTCTGTTAGATAAAGAAATGTGCTTGTGTGTTTCCCTTAAATATCTTTGTATATTACATAAAGTATGTGATATATAGCCCTTCACAATATTTGAGTGCTACATTTTTCTAAGTAATGGATTGTATCTTGTATCCGACAACCTGCTCTTAAAATGTATAAGCATAAAATTAAAATACCAAATACTTCTAAATTGTTTTTTTTTAAATTAGCAGGCTTTTCATACATTGTATCAGAAAACTCAAGTAAGCATTTCCCCAACCATGATAATAATTTCTAACTTTGCTTTCCCTATTCTGTGCTTTCAAACTCTCTAGGCTTTAATTCACATACTCATAAGAATTCAAACAGAAACCAGGGATATCAGTAAATGTTTTCCACAATGCTTTGAAGAAAAGCAGAAATGTAGACATTGAATTCCCCCCCCCCCAGAGTCTATTATAGGAAGTTTGGAGGAGCATTATATCTTCACTTGATATAGAAGAATTGTGATTTCTAGTGGCACAGAACATTTTTGACATTTATCCTTAGGGCATTGCCATGTAAAAAAAAGTTGCTTATGGTTCAGCATTGGAGAAGCTGTGTTGATGTGATGAAAGTTCTTTCACAGTTGTTCAATGAGATAGCGGTAACTGGTTTATCTCCTCTTAGGGAAGCAGTATAACTCAGTAGAGCATCTTGCTTGTCGCACCTGGATAGGTGACACTGTGAAAGCATCTAAACAATTAATTTAACTTTTCACTATGATCTGTAATCCAGAAGGATGTACAACTCTTGAATGCAGTTGCAGGTTTAGGGATGGAAGCTGCAGAAGAGGGATTAAAAAACAAACATGGTGATGGACATGCATTAATGTTACCACATGCAAGCATTTTCTTCGCAGGATTGTAAATCACTCTGAATAGGGAATTCTTTATTGACAATTCATGCTCTGATAAACTAATAAAGGTCCTGCTAGACTTCCCCATTCATTTTATTTGTTTGTTTATTTATATTATTTATATACCACCCTACAGGACAGTTGACAGCAAAGTCAGATAAGATAAAAATAATACATCAAATCCACTAAAAATTACAGTCCTTAAAATATACCACACCACACCTCATAACAATTTACGACATTGTCTTTTACTAAAAGCAGCACATCTCTCCTTCTCTAAATGCCAGCCAAAGTGGGGTGTCTTAACCAACTGCCTAAAACTCTAAAGGGATGAAGCCAGATATAACTCCGTAGGGAGGAAGTTCCACATGCAAGGAGCCACCTCATCTGCTGATCTCAAAGCACAGACAGGTTGATATGGAAGAAGGTGTGCTTGCAGATATTTGGGTCTTAGGCCATTTAGGATTTTAAATGTCAAAGTAAGCACACTGAACTGGGCTGAGAAAACAATTGGCGGCCTGTGTAGCCGTTTGAGACAGGAGTAATCCATGCACAGTTTGCTGCCCCTACCAGCATTCCTAAGTGAGGGGTAGCTCTATCTATGCAAAAAAGGAATATGCATCTGTGCAAAAGTGAATATGGAAACCTGATTGATCAGGAACATTATATGTGCATCAGGATTTCCAGAATATACATGGGACTCCATATTAATTCATATCTGTTCAGAAAATTCCAGTGTAGCAGTGTGCTGTGATATATTTTATGGGGGAGGGTATTTTGACTACAATTACTATTATTTGTGCTTCTTCAATATGTTTATAGACTATAATCAACAGTGATCCACCAAGAACAAAATTAGTAATATTAATGCTCAAAGCTCAGTTAATTATGGCTTTGCAACCAGCCACATCAAGATAATAGTTGAAAACAATACAAAACTATCATTAAAAATGAAGAACAGAATTCCCCAGTTATAGCCATTATGGGCTATCATCAGATGCTCAGATGCTGCCACAATGCTCATGCCCATCTTTACTTCTGGTCAGGCCAGCTTAGCATATTACTGTGAGCATTCTAATATGCTCTGTTGAAAAATCTCTTCCTTGACTCTGGATAATACTTGGTGATATCTCCCTACAAAAGTCTCCCTTTATATTGATCATATCTCTGTGGGGATTTTAATATGCTTTCGCCAATAAGGTTTGCCCCATCCATTTCAATGGAGGGGACAGCTTTTGCATGCACATACCTTGCACAATTAGAACTGTCCTCTTCATTTTAATGAATGTGGAAGTATCATATGCTATTAGTAACTCCATGTTAGAATGTAGATGGAATTCTGGTAGGGGTGGGGGAGATATTTGATTCAATTTGCACCAAAGCCATCAGATTTATACCTTCCAAATCAATATGCGAATTGAAGCACAGCCATCCTTCAAAATTCACACGTATCTGAATTTTGTGATGCCATTCTCTAACCAAACAATGTTAACAAAAATGCATATATTGGAGGAAAGTTTGCACAAAAATGAATATATTAATGGAAATAACATACAAACATGCATTAGGATAATTTGCTTTGCAACTAAAATGCTGAAAAGCTTTAATGAGGATTTAAAAAAATAAATGGCAAATTCTTGCAGAAATGTGGAAAACTTTATTTAAGATTGGAAAATAAAAAATTGACAGAACCAAAACTGACAGATCCTTCCATCCCTAGATTCTGGATTTGCATCCCTGAGAGCCATTTTGTGAAAATATTTGCTTTATTAGCGTTGAATGTCTTCCATATATATTACACAAAAAAGTCTCTAAAACAAATTTCAAGCCAATACAATAAGTAATAATCCACATTTAATTAATTAACAAAAGATACCCACTAATCTGCTAATAATACTGAAGGAATGAGTCCACCTCTTTCAAAACATATCAGTTAATTTATCCATCATGATTTCTATTTACAATGGCAACATGCAAGTGTTTCAAAATTAAATGTCATCTTGGCAATACAATACCTTGGTAGAAATACTAAAAAAGGTAAGGAAAAAGAAGTAAATCCAGCTTCATCAGTTTTCTTGCTTTAATTAGCTAATTGCTTATATTCTCATAAAACAAGGGATACTGTTGGTGCCCAATAGCCTCCCTGATTCAGCTGGCCATAGGGAGTCTTGAGCTTGAAGGAATCCCAGAAGATAGCCTGGGTGACTTCAATATTCATGCTGAGACTGTTGCTGGACCAGCTTGGGATTTCATGGCCTCCATGGCAACCATGGGACTGTCTCAGGTTGTATTCGGCCTGATGCAAGAACAAGATATACCCTTGATTTGGTCTTTGTTCCAAGTGGGAGGGGGTGGTCTAGAAACGCAGGGGTCTCTGACTCCATTGTCATGGTCAGACCACTTCCTGGTGAAGTTCAGACTCATGACAAATATCCCACTCTGCAAGGGTGCGGGACCAATCCACCCCCAGAGTCTTATGGATCCTGATGGATTCCTGAATGATGTGGGGGACTTTCCAGTGGATAGAGTAGGTGCTCATGTTGAGGTTGTCATCTCACTATGGAATAGTGAGATGCGCAGAGCCATTGACACACTTTTGAGTGCCCTTGGCCTGCCCAAACCCATTGACGTCTGATGTGGACACGAAGGCGTGCTTTTCTTTAATAGGTTTAATGGAAAATTTCAGTTCAGAGGTCTTCATGAATCAGCTTACAGGTGACACATGATTCAACATCTGTACTGAGCATAGTTAGGCATGACTACACTGTGCTAAGAGGTTGCAGCAATAATAAATGTCCCCTTATAATCTTTAAGTAAGTGTGGGCAGGCTTCTACTTGCGTGAGAAAAGTGTTACTGTCAGGAGTGCACGCACATAAGTACTCTGCCTCAGAGGAACTGTGGGAACCCATTAAGCCTGCCAACACAGTAGCCTACGTGTCCGAGGAAGGGCGAGAAAGACACTTCGACAAGGTTCTCATCCTCAGGAGGAAGGGTGCATGGCAGCAGTGGTGGGGTGAGCAAGGAAAGGGGTGTAGAGAAGGTGAAGAGGCAGCCTCCTGGTCAGGCAGTGCCTTATCAAATTAATGGAAGCTGCTGGGGCAGAGCTGTCACTGTCAGTGGCATTGAAGCCAACGGTCCCCACCCCCTCTGAATGCCAGTCACTGTCTCCTCCACTTCATCCTCATTGTTACAGGACCATACCATGGTATCACAGCCCTCTCCAGCACTGTGGAACCTAAATGCCCCCTGGAACTCTAAGGAGCTGTGTGCGATGAAACAGGCTGGATGACAGCTAGAGCACCGATGGCAAGAACTCACTCTGAGGTCAATCAGAACTGCTTAGAAAGCATAATCACACCTACTATGTGGCAATAAGGGCAGTGAAGAAGGCTTACTTCACTGCCTGTCTTGCATCCTCAAGTAATTGTCCAGCAGAGCTTTCCTGGGTCATCTGGAATCTGGTCTCACCTACTGGTGAGGACTGACCTCTGGAAGCAATGGAAGCCTGCTGTGACATTTGGCCCATCATTCTGAGGCTAGAATTCCAGCTGAGGTGTCCAGTGCTATATCTCCTCTGACTTTGTGGGATCAATTTCATTTATAAGGCCTGATTATGTGGACAGGGTGCTTGCAGGAACACATCCAACCACATGCCCTTTCGATCCCTGCTTGTCATGGTTACTGGAGTACTCCTTGATCAATCTCTGTCACTAGAGGCTCAAGTGCATTCTGTGGCCAGGAGTGCTTTCTGCCAGCTTCAGCTAGTCTGTGATCTTTCCTGGACCATAATGGCCTGACCACAGTGGTCTATGCATTAGTAACCTCAGGACTCAATTACTGAAACACACTTTATGTGGGACTGCCCTTATATCTAATCCAGAAGCTACATCTATTGGAGAATGCAGCGGCCAGACTGCTTACAGGAGCAGATTACTGACAATGTTACCCCACTGCTGAAAAAGCTGCGCTGGTTGCCAATTTGCTATCGAGCCAGGTTCAAGGTACTTGTGTTAATTCACAAAGGCCTAAACAACTTGGGCCCAAAGTACCTTAAGGACCACCTGACTCCCTATGTTCCATCTCGATCACTGAGATCTTCTGATAGGGCACTTTAGGTGGTTCCCCACACCCTGATGTTTGGTTTGCCTCCACCAGGGCTCTAGCGTTCATTGTGGGAGGCCCTGCCCTGTGGAACCCCCTACCAATAAAGTTTTGGCACGAACCATCCCTTCTTTCCGTAAAGTGTCTCTTGAAAACTGAACATTTTAGACAGGCCTTTGTAACATGAATTTCTCTCTCACTAATGCCGTATTTACTGATGCTTTTACCATTGTTTTTAATGATGTTTTACTGTTTTTTTAATTTTATTGTGACTGTACACTGTTAGCCACCTTGATATATTTCTATGAAAAATGCAGCTGGTGAATACTTTAATTAATAAATAAATAAGCCAAAAAAAGAATGGTGTGTTATCAGACAATTCCCATTTAGGTTTGTTTGTATTTGTTCAGAGCGATTAAATAGTTCATTGCATTGAAAAATAGGGCTGTGCACCAGATTTGGCCAAGAGGTACTTGGGCATTGGACAAGTTAGGTTCAGACAGCCATGGATTACTACAGGTTGGGATAGATGACCCAGAGCAATCTGTGGCTGTAAAGGGACCAGGCATTAGGCAAAAAAGAGAGCCAGGTAAGGGAGGAAAACCAAACAAAAAGGCTAAGGTGTACCTCAGATCTGGGAGAAGGTAGGCCCAGCTTCCTGTCTGCCTGATGCCTCCCCTCATTGATCCCTCCACTGAGCATCACATGCACAGATTGCCCCCCCTGCTCAAGAGCTGTTTGATGAAGTAGTCAGTTCTGCAGCGTGTGGGTAATGCTCTGCAAGCAGCTTTCATTTAGGAAAGTTGCTTGCAAAGCATCACCCTCACTGATCAGCAGAGAGCTCAATTCTGCAGGGTGCTTCCACTGAGGCATTGATCCGGGTGGGGAATCGCAGCACCCTCCAGAATTGATGTCTCAGTTGGGAGGGGGGAAGGAAATATAAAATCTCCTTCCCCTCCCCCTCCCCCACCTATATGTTTAATCAGGGCCCACCCCAAACTTATTCAGGACCAGGTTCAGAGCAGAGAGGGGCAGTGGTCCCCAGGTCAACCCAGGGCAGGTTGACCTGATGCCTCCCAGATCAGGGCCACAGGGAGAATGGGGGGCTGTGCACAGTCCTACTTGAATGCAACTTCTGAACCCAGCAGCTGGCAAGTTATTGTGTTACTTCTGTTATTTTTCTTTTCTTAACAGAAAAATATCTCGGTATAGTATTGCATATATGTCTGCATAGATTTATTTTTTGTGTGCATGAGTGTGTATGTTTCTCTTACGTTATTTCCCATGTTGAAGATAGCACAAAACATAGCTTAATTTAGGAAATTAAGCATATGGATTCCAGCATCAACTTGTAATCTGGCTTCCACTATCCGCATTGTGCTATTGCTACAGAAATGTTAAATTAAATCTGTATCTACAAATATTTATTTTAATCTTCAGCTATAAAGCAAAACAGCCACATTCCCCATATGGTGCTTATTTTGCAATTTAAAGGGTGTTTTATATTAAAAGGCTCTGTGCATATCACTTTCATAACTACCTTAACATATGGAGAGCAAAACATGGGCTTCAGCAGCAGCATTTTATGGCCTTTTGTACATGGGGCAATAACACAACATTATTGTAGAATTATCACTTTGCTATTATTGATTCATTGACTATCTGGCTTGTTGTGCCTCTTTCTCTGTCTCTCTCTCTCACACACACACTCACTCACTCACACATAGATTTAGTTTTATGAATGATGTATGCATTCAAAAACACGAATACCAAGCATTATAAGCAGAGTAAATCTCTTTTACAACTGGCATGGTACAGTGATGGTATTCTCTAGAATACCAGGGATTGCACCCTTTCCATGACAGCATCCTCTAGAATCCCAGGGACAATTCAAGTCATTCCTTTTCACCTGCAGAGCTTGTGTCCAACATTTCTCAGAAACAGCCTCTGTTCTGATGCCGGTAATTATCTCTTTATTTATTTATTAAATTTATATCCTGCCCTTTCTTCCAGTAGAAGCCCAGGGAGGCATAGTTACATGTTATAGAAGCATGACTTAAACTGGATTTGATTACACAGATGTTAGGGATTAATATAAGCCACTGAAATTTCTAGACTACAGTCATGTGAAAGCACCTTTGCAAGCCAATCAAGTCACAACCCAGTATAATACCAACTCATACCATCCAATATTCTTGACTAACACTACAAAGAGAGCGAATGATTTGCCTGCACTGATGCTTAGCCAACATGTCATCTTGGACTCTCACCTGGATGCTCTTTGATGCATTTTTCAAAGTGGCCTAGATCTCTTACAAATGTATTACTTGATATTTTTTACCATAGAATATAGATGGGTCAGGATTTAATGAAATTGCTGTTTCAATTAAACTGATAGAGATAGGAATAAAAATACATAAAAGGGAGGCGAGGGTTATGGAGAAAGGACGAGTGGGCATCTTTTTAGGATTCTCATGTCATGCCAATTGTCTCACTTCAAACTTTGAGGGCTTTGTTACTCCCTTGTCAGTTTCACTGTAGCAGTTAGGACCAGTCTTAAGCAACTGTTGTGCAAATGAGCCCAATTTATGAAACAGAAATCCATTTTTTTCTCCGCGAGATGGGAAACAGTACAGCAAGGGTTGTGCTTAACTGTCTGAGACCAATGATAGACAACAACCCCTTCACATGTTATTCAGTGAAGAGACTCCACATGGAGAGAGGCAGAGGAGCTGCACTGCTACCTCAGCTCCATCACTGCTTGGTGTCCCACTGCACAACATCCATGTGTTGAGCATGGATATCTGAGAAAGAGAAATGTATGCATATAGAGCTCTACTTGCATAGGCTTCTGCTATGCAGATGTTGATACACAATGTGTGAGCACCAGGAGGTGGGGCCTGGGAGTGACATGACATTAGGGGTGAGGCCAGTGCACAGCCCCACTGCCCCTTTTACATGAATGGCACATGTGAAAGTGGCTCTTGTGTATCATCTCACTCATCTCAGCCTGCTGGACTCTACTTCTGTGCTGTTCCCTGCATCTCTGAGACACTGAATGGAGTTCTCCTTCATAACATGCGACCTTTGTACAATGATAGTTGAGGCATGGTCACTTTGTAATTGAGGTTCCAGTTCACATGGAAACCTGTTCAGGTAGGCTTCCCCTGTTCAGATATCCATGCACAACAAATGGATATTGGGGATAGGGTGCCATACAACAATAAGGATGGAGTCAGCAACGAAGGAAACCAAGGCCTCCATGAAATGGGAATAGCTTCTTTCTGAAGAAAAAGCTCCAGAACCATAACAGCAGAGATGATACCAGGAACTGGCACTTGCAGTAACAACATTATATTCTATAACCTCAAAACTACCCAAATTAGCACACATATTATGAAAATTTCCCCCCAATATGATTGGTTAGTGGCTTTCCCTGGGGAAGGATGCAAGGGAAATGGCAAACCTATTCTCCTCTGCTTAGCTCCTAAGCTTAGGTGTTAAGCTAGCAAGCTTTTGTGTTAATGCATCTAATGTTTTGGAGATGCTTTGGAAGTTCTGAACACCACCAAGATGGCCCCCCTCCTTTGTTGGGTCAGCAGGAGAAGACCCCTGGAAGACTCCACCATCTGCATGGATGCTTATATCTTTGTGAACTGTTCTCTCAATACATTAGGTTCATTAGTCTAGCAGTATGTAGCTGTGTTTGTTTGGGTTTTTAATGAGCCACTTTTCTTCAGCCCCTCACTGATAACAGTTTCTTGATACCATTGTGTATTTGGGTATGTGTAGATAAGTGTGTGAGAGAATTAAAAAGAGATCAGTGCAATAAAATTCTGAATACAGCTATGCAATCTCTTCAGAAATCCTCCTTATAGCTTAAATTTCCAGGAGTTACAGTGGGTCATGTCCCCAACACCAATTTCCTGCACATGAATCATTTAGAGATGTATTTATTCATTCAATCAATCAATCAATTTATATCCTGCCCTTCTTCCCAGAAGGAGCCCAGTGCAGCATTTATGTATTGGAAGGTCCATGGATTCCATGCGTACTTTGTCATGTGTTATGCATGCACTGTATGTTACTATCTGAACAGGCAACATGATGTATGCTTCCATCCATTCAAATCAGCTCCTTTGTTTTGTTTTACTTGGAACATTTGATGCTCTTCAACCCAGGCATTCAGCCCAGAGAGATAAACAAATCATATAAATAAAGCCACATTAAAAAAAAAACAGATTATTAAAAGACTGCAAATATCATAGCTGGCAAAAGCAGAAGTAACAGAGCTAAAAACCTGAGAAAATAAAACTATTTTTAACTGGTCCCACACACATACCATATAAGAACATAAGAAGTGACCTGCTGAGTCAGACCAAAGATCTCTCTGGTCCAGCATCCTGTTCCCACAGTGGCCAACAAATGCCTATGCGAATCCCAAAGCAAGGCAGGGATGAGCCTTTTTCTGTTGCCTCTCCCTCAGTAGCAGGTATTCAGTGGCATACTGCCTCTGATATTGGAGGTAATATAATAGCCATTAATAGCTTTATCCACCATGAATTTATCAAATACCCTTTTAAAGCTGTCCAGGTTGGTGGCCATCCCTACATTTTGTGGTAGTGAAGTTCAACGCTAGGTGAGCATCCATAGGGAGAGAATTCCAGAGCTGTAGTGCCACCACAAAGAAAGACCTATACATCTCAGAGGCAGCCTTAATGCACAACCAGGTTGTATGAAAGAACACATTCAAGCTTATGTCAGCAACTGAGCTTTGGCTTGTGGGTATACTAGTTGGAAGTGACGCTCACAAATGATTCATCGGCATAGTGATGTGATGTCTAAAAGAGCACTATCTAAAAGTCCAATTCTGTAAGCAAGCACACAGCCAGGTGTAGTTTATACTCTTTGCATAAGACTTTCCCCTGCACTTCATAGATGTAACATTTTAGTGATTCTCAATATTTGCTCCAACGAAGAACGAGAAAGAGTTTTGCAGGGTTTTTAAAATTTTATTTCAGGGGAGATTTTTGTTTCATTTAATGCTGGTATATAAAGAAAAGACAAGTTCCAGAAGGAGAGTATCAGCTTCTCTGGATTAATCCGATTATGAGGTTAGCATACCATGGCATGGCAAACAATATTTCAGTACTACAATCCAGAGTTAGTTCTCTGTGAGATCACAATGAACTGGGTTTTGATTTTAGTCAGTGCTTTTGTATGTGTGTCTGATGGGGCTTCTACTGAGAGGAAGGGTGGGATATAAATCTAATAAACAAATAAATAAATCTCACTGGTATGGAGTAATCACCTCTTTTTTGCTGCTCATGGCAGACATTTTGTGCTGGCAACCACAGCACTTTTATCCAGGTATGTGTACTGGCATCTAATTTTTTACCAAAAAAGTGCACTGATTCTAGTAGAGTTTAAAAATCTCACAGTGATAACTGTCATTGCAGTTCCAATCTCTCCATCTGTCTCTTATCATGAGCACATTATACTAGGACTAGGGCTGGGGGTGAGGGGAGTGAGGTTTTTTTTAAAAAAAAACATGGTGGTTGCAAGTTTTGGCAATAAGGAATTTCGGGATATTGCATATAGGAAGGATCTGTGCAGAGGAATAGAACTATTTTAGCAGATAGAAATATTTCATGGCACGCCTGCATGGTCAGCCCACCATCTCCGTTAAAATTTATCCTCCTGACTTTTTCCCCATAATGCTCCCATGAAGAGATTAGGGATGGAGGAATCTGGCAATTTCATTCTCTTTGTTTCTCATTTTCCCAGTCTTAAATTCAGTTCTCCACATTTCTGCAGTCATTTGCATTTTCTTAAAAAAAAATCCTCAAGACAATTCTTCAACATTTTAGTGTGAATTTTTCCTAATAAATACATTTTTGAGAAAAATACACCATTTTGCAAACAATTTCTCCTAATATAATGTATTCTTGTATGTTATTTTCATGAATATAGTCATTTTTGTGCACACTTTCTCCTAATATATAGTTTTATAAACATTGGTTGGAGAACTTATTGCAAAATTCAGATAAGTACACATTCAAAGGATGGATGTGTTTTGCTTCTCATATTGTTTTGGAAAATGCAAATTTGATATATATGACTTTAAATGTGAACTGACTCAAATTTCTCTATCATCTCTAGCAAGATTTATGGTAGCACTTATAGAGGTTATAATTTAAGATATATTCCCTTAGTATTGAGAAGTTGGCGATTTGAGGACTCACCATAAGGTCACATGATCCAGGCAGTTCCAAAGGCCTAGAATCTGCCTTATCAGTTTAGAGGCTCTGAAGAAGAAAGTAGTTTGGAGCCATTTCTCATCCCTTTAGTTTGTGGATCCAGAATCATTACATGGTGTCAGAAGGGCAGGAGGACTGGATCAACAAATAGCAGTTTCCTGATGTCCAGCTACAAATGGACAATACAAAGCTGTGGGAGCCACACCCGGTGAAAGCAACAAAGCTTCTGTGAATGCTGTTAAAAATTGGAGAGCTTTTCATAAACATAGATATGTTACAGTCACCACTAAGCCTGCAGTTGTCAGCGGGTAGTTCAGATAACTGGAAAATCTGTGTACTTCTTTCTCTTGCAGTTTGTGGCCTGCTTCCCAGTTACATGTGGACCCTCATGGCTACCACTGAGGGAGTTTAGCAAAACATAATACTTCATACATGAACTTGCCAGTGCAAAGACTTTTTCACACTTCTTCATTTTTGGTTATCAAGCTTCTATTAATATAATTTTAAATGACACTCTTTTTTTTCTTTTTTCTTCTCCCAGTTTTTCTTTCTTTTTTTCTCTTTTGCATCACATCAACACATATATTCAGTATACTGGGTTAGGTTCAGAGAGGCGTTCTCCATGAGCAAGAGGATGCTTTCTTCAACAGAGGAAGGCCCCCCTCAGTGGAGGCAGCTTCTCTAGATCTAACATATTCTCTGTCTTAATATAAAACCTAAATCATTTCAACTAATCATAATACCTAGTAATTAATTTTGTGCATTGGGGAGTCCTTTAGTTTTGTCTTTGTTTTATTTTAATCATATCCACATTTTCATTTTAGTTAAGATAAATTCAGATTTTCAGTCTATCCTCTAAAATGTCTTGCAGTTCCTGCCAATACTGTCCACTTCACTCTTTCATCCACATTTTAGGCAAGCAATAAACCACTTGGGCTCATGCAACACTAGTCGCTGAACTGCACCCTAAAAGCAATCACATTACAGCTATTGATATTGTGAACATTTACAATTGTTTACAATAAATGTTTCAGCGATTCTTAGAAAGCAGCAAAAATGGGAAATAACTAAAGAGTCCTCTTGAAGAACATTTCCTTATGTGCACAAGCTAACACTGAATAAAAGCTTGGTATAGGAATGGATGGATGGATGGATCATATGGATCATTCTGTTTCCAGTCCCTATGAGTTTTGCATGTATTTGTTCATATGCTCACTCCATCCCATTTCCACATTAATCTGCATTTTTAAAAAAGTTGCATTAATGAATGAGCAATTAATACATATTTTATCACAACTATATTTTATCTCAATGCATGCGTTTTTAAACACATTTTCCCTGTGTCACATTTTATTTTTTGTACATTCTTTGAGCAAAGAACTATCCTGCAAAATTCAAAGAACTACAAAATTGGAAAAATAATTACGTTCTGATGCTTACATCTGTGAGGTGCTGATCAGGTCAGTAACCATTGCAATTTGCAGCATGCTGCTCCTTTGCAACACATACCCATATCTGAGAAGCCTCAAGTGATTTCCCCTTTGGAGGGATTGTTGTTGCCATGTGGACTTTCTTGCCCAATTAGGAAGGGGCAGGAGTCAGGCTTCCTGCAGTGCCCACCTCTCCTCCCTGTACAGTCTGGGCTTTGTTAGTCGCTTTCTTGCGGCTGAGCAGAATTTTTAGTCTGGACAGGTGAGGTAATTTTTAAGAACTGGTTTGTTATACACCTGAGGCATCATTGGGTTAAGGATGCTCTTTAGTCACCTTCCACAGCCTTTGGCTTGGGGGCAGAGCCACCCCTAGGCACCGGGAAGAGGGGCAGTTGCCCCGGGCCCTGCGCTTTGGGGGACCCCACGCTCGGCGATCTGCATATAAAAGCAGCTACCGCGTCCTCCTCACGGCCGCAGTAGCAAGCTGAGGGGAGAGTAGAAATGAGCCGGGAGGAAGAGGTGCAGCGGCTGTCTCCTGACGGCCGCGGTAGTGAGCCGGGAAGGAGAAAACCTCGCAGCGAGAAATGCTAAGCGAGTCTACAACAAAAGCTGCAAAGAAGGGAGCCGCAGCCGAAAAAATACAAAGCCGCCACCGCCACCAACAAAGGCTGCAAAAAAGGGAGCCACAGCCGCAAGCTCCTAGCAGCCGAAATACAAAGCCTCCGCCGCTGCCTGGAGGAAAGGATATAGAGAGAGAAAAAGAATGTGGGGGGGGCAACTATGTTTTTGCCCCGGGCCCCCACATGCTAAGGGAGGGCCTGCTTGGGGGTGCCTTTTTGACTTGGCATGCACTTCTTGATGAATGCTCCAGAGCAGGCCCTGGGTGCACCTGTCAGGGTCACATACCCAATGCACATGTAGCAAGGAAGGAGAATTTACTTCCAATCCTTTGCTGAGTGGCTGCAGTCTGCAGCTGTAAACATATCCAGGAGATGGGAGGGATGTCATCCTTCATTGGTACTTAAACCCACCTGCCCAAACTCTTATGATTGTGTTGATCTGGTTATTTCCCCCCCCCCAGATCTTCTCATTTTGTTATATTTAATGATTATAACCATTGAACACTTTACCTCTTGAGTCTTCTTTATGGGTGTGCTCGCAAACTGAATTCCTCAAGCAATTATAGCTTGGGATGGGGGGGGATAGGAAAAATTATCAAATGAATTCTCATATAATTACATATCTTCCCTGAATGCATTATCAATTATAGGTACCTATGTTTAGGTTGAAATCAAATTATGTTGAAATTCATGTTTCATTTAAGTCATACCAGGGTGTACAGTCCACCTAAGTACTACCTGAGTGGCTTTCCTAAATAAAGATTTAAGCCAGTTTTCCTTTCTGTCTCATGCACATGCTGCAAACATAGTAGATCACAGCTACTAGATTTGAATGAGTTCTGAAAATTAAACCTGACTCCTTCTGCGACACAGAATTATTTGCTTTCATTGGTTAGTTATATTTTGCAAATCCCTCCTGAAAAGAAAGAGATTTAGTTCTAAAGTTTCTCAACGTTTCTGGAATCAGTGCTTACTCCTCTCTTTTTGAATATGTTAATGCTTTTGATAGCATCGGCACAATAATTAATAGCAGATTTTGTCAATTTTCTGCTTGACAAAATCCTCTCCAAGCCTTACCTATGTCTTTTCCCATCATGCAGGATTACATTCTTTCCTTCCCCTTTCTTAACCCTTTGCATTCCTACTTGATTTATAATAATAATAATAAAATTTTATTTATCAGACGCCCATCTGTCCGACCGAACGGACACTCTGGGCGACATACAATATAAAATACAATCTCAACATATACATAATCTAAAAGGAACTCAGCAACTCCCCCTATAGATGATGCAAACCTGGACCAGAGTGGCTTTACCTCTTGGTTAAACAAATAAAAAAACATGTAAAAGCTGAGACTCTTTCATTGCCTCCACATATTCCCTTCTGAGTGACTGTCAAGGATATCACATGATCATTCCTTAGTATGCAACGGGTTAAGCAAAAATAGCAACTGTGGCAATACACTATCAAGGCATTATTAATAGAGTCAAAGCAGGAAATCGCAGCCGGGAGACCCCGTTGTCTAACAAATAATAGGCTTTCAAAAGACATTAAAATCATGCACCATCTTAGCAGGACTGTCTGTATCACAGCACTTACCTGCCTCCTGGCAACAGAGTTACAAAGCAAACTGTGTCTCCTGTAATATTACAATGAGACATCAGCCTGTGTAGAAAGAATTGTGCATTTGTTTTCTGAGGGATATTCCCCAGTTAATGTGGAATACCACCAGGAAGATTTCCTATCTGTCTCCCCCATTGTAAGCATGTTGCATTAAGGTAACTCACAAATGTACTCGATTTCTCTCTCCCTCTCTCTCTCATTCCAGAGTATTGGGGCTTAAAGCTTAACGCTACAAAGCCATTCAGATGCTTACAATATTTTTATTCAGATATGTGTATTGATGGAGAAACGCTCTGTTCAGATAATTTGCTTTGCAGTTGAAGGGTCACCTCAGAAAATAATAACAGCAAAGCCACCACCCTTACAAAGGAAAAACCTTTCTTTCTAGAGCTGCCTTATCGTGTCTCCATTTTGACTGTGGGCTGCCTGCTGCTTATTCTGCATTCAGCTCTCTAAAAGGGCTTATTAATGTGGTCTAGAGGGAGACTGTCAGAAATGGCAGCTTGAATCAAGGGATTTTCCTTCAACGTCCAAATGACACGCTGCAGCGAGAGAATTAAACAGATGACTAACCAATGCCCTTTTGTCTGCAGATGAAGATGGGATTGCCAACTTGTAAACCAGAGAGTGACATTTGGGGTGGATTAAACCGTCCTGTGATTGTGCCGCTAGTTTCTAATCACTAGGGCTTTCTTGGTCTCAAGTGCCTCAACTGAAAGCCTTCAAGGTTCTCTGAGACTTGTTTGCTGAAACCCTCAGCAGAGCTTCAGCTGTAAACATTTATCTATAGAGAAGCACCATCTCTGACACTGATGGAGGAGAATGGTTGGCTTCTAGGTATTTAATTAAAACATTAAGTAGGGGGTGAGGTTGGGGAGAAACTCTTTGTGTCAACATTCAGAAGGACTTCACTAGAGCTGGGGCTTGCTATAATTGAGTTTCTTGGCAAATGCTTCCCTCCTCCCCCCTCTCCTCCAATTTCTTTCTCTAAAAGCTGCAACAGCTTGAGGTTTACTCTGCTTCATGCTGTTAGTTGGGGCTTTGAGACAGGGCCCCATGCTGTCATTCTCTTGATTCTTTTAGTCTGGTTGTTAGCTTTAATTTCTAAAATCAAGGTTGGATGGTGACAAGGGGCTCTAATGAAAAGCGAAAGAAAAGTCACTTGTTCAGAATTCCTATTAGCAGCTGCATGTAACGTGGTCAAGCTCAATGTTGCTGTTGTTTACTGATTTTGGAAATGATCACATTCTTTGGCCCTAGAATTAAAGCTCGTAAGAAGAAAGCAATACTCATGAGCTAAATGTGCCCTCCTAGATGCATCCTTTTGAATCAGGCTCCCGTGTGTTCCCCTGTTTTTCTGCACTGTGTTATATGCCCACATCTGGGCATTTCCATTAGAAATTGATTCTGGAAATTGGCTCAGTAGTGGTGATCCTACTGCCATTTGGTTGATTATGTTGGCACTTAAAAGAGAGGTACTTCGATGCCTTAAAATAAACACCCACTCAGATTTGGAATAAATAGGAAGAATAGCATCCTGCTCAGAAAAATAATTATTTTTGGACACTCTGCACATATATGCCTTTCCCTCCCATTTGAAAGGTTCTTTTTTGTTTACACCAATGGCCTGAGAGAGCCAAAATGGCTTCCAAGCAGTGGCATAATGGTACATTTTGAACTGCATGAGTTCATAATGACAGACCCCCTAGCCATACTCAAAGGAGCGTCCATAGCCATGCTCCAAAAAGTCAAGCAGCTCTGTTGACCCATTATACACACCAAATATCAGCAATACCTCCTTTGTTGGGATCAGCATGACTGCAAATGCATGCATAGTGCTTATTTCTCACTGTATAGGTTCACCTTTTGAAACACACTGAGCTTTATCAAAAGGTCCGCAGCCAGCTGAAATGCAACTGTTAGCTTTTAATTAGAAATGCAAACAATATTGCAATATGTTGCTCTTTAAACGCCTAGCTTGAAGTAGGACTCCTACTTCAAGTAGGAGTAGGTCCCACGCTATGGTCTGAAGGCACATGAAGCCAGCACTCTGCTGAAGCTAAGTCAGTGAAACTGGTCAGTGCTTGGATGGGAGGCAGCCTGGGAACCATATGTAAGCCACCTTGGGTTTCTATCATGAAAAGAAAGGTGGGGTAGAAATGTAATAAATAATAATAATACTTCCCTGGGCTCCTATTGGTAAGAAGGGTGGGATATAAATTAATAAATAAATGATAAATAATAATAAATAAATATCAAAGAAAAGGAAAGAAATGTCCAGCCTTTGCTTGATTATTTTTCTCATTATCCTACTTCTTCTATGTAATCTGTCATAAACTTGAAACAGTGTAAGGAGAGTCATCGATTACTCTGGCAGGTGACATTATCACTCTTGCTCCAAAAAGAGCCTAGAACTGACTTCCCAGGAGGATCCCTCCGCCTGTGCAGCCTCTGAGACGGCTCTCGTCTTGGATGAAACTTTTTCAGCTATAAATCCAGTCAGAAAAGTTTTTTTTTGACTGGGGATAATTTCTTCCGGATAAGGAAGAAACGTGAGATCTCCCACACAGCTTTGTTGTGATTGTTGGAGACTGGAATTCGTCAGAATTGTCTGTGAAAGAAGGTCTTCCAGCAGCTCGAACGGAGCGAGGATTTTTAGTTAGCTCAGCTGAACAAGTGATCCGTTTTTTTTTCTCTTTAAAAAAATACGGACTAACAGGCAAGCATTCTCCTGTCTACGATTATCACTTTCTTATCTATACAGCTAAAGAGATTTGTCAAAGGAACAGCAATTAAGATAACCTGGGTGAGTCAAAACTCCTTCTCTTTTACTCACGGAATTAAGGGGGAAGAAAATAAAAATAGCCTATCTTTTTGTTATTGCAAAAAGCTGACATGGAAAATAGCATTATAAAGATTACAACGTATGAGGGGTTTCTGATTGGAAGAGATTTTTGATTTATAAGACTTTTGTGTAACATAAGTCTGGGACTATTTTTTCTGATCTACTTTTTTTTTTGACGAATCTGCTCACTCTTTCTGCTACTAGTTATTTGTACGCTGTGAACTAAAGCTGTTTTTGCACTTCTGGGCATTTAAGAGATAAGAGCTGTCTAGAGTGTGACGCCAGTTGGTTTGAAAGATTAACTCCTTTGTAACTGGATAAAGAAATAAACTGCTCTTTGCTTGGGACATTGAAAATTGAAGGGGTTTTGTTCCTTTGGCTTTAAGAATGACAATTAAGAAGACTATGGATGTACAAGAAGGGACTTTATCTTTAGACATATTTCAGAAAATAATGAATGGGATTAAGTCAATAAAACAAGAACTGAGAAATAATAGTCAAGCGTTGAGAATTGAATTTGAAGAAATGAGACAGGAGCTGAAAGAAATTCAGGATTCTATGAGAAAGGAGAATAAAGATAGATCTGGAAAACCAAAAAAGGATGAAAGAGAAATTAAAGGCAAGGTTCAAACTATGGAGATTGGATTAAATATGGACATGGAAAAAGATTTGGATTTCCTGGCTGTGATGGATCCTGGAGACAAATATTATGGTTTGGAACTCAGCGCTGTCCCTGAAGGAATTAAAGAAATTGGACATAAAGATATTATCGGTTCAAAAAAATTCCTGGACTGGAAGGATTTGATGGAACTTGAAATGGAGAAAGTTAACAGAATTAATCCCTGTTTTGTGTCAATGGAAAAATCCTCAAGAGATGTGCTAGTGTATCATGTAAAAAAGAGGAACAGAGATGTGGCTTTGCGACAATACTTCAGTGATACGTTCGGAATCGATGGCAAGAAAATATCTGTGATAAAGGAAATTCCTATCAGACTTTTATTATATGACTATGACAGCAAGATTATAGGGTGCGTAAAGATGGAAGATGGAATCAATATGGATAATGGAAGAAGAGCGATTTGAAATTACTGGACTTAGTAGACTTGATGAGTTGGATTAATTGACATGTTTATCTAGAAAAAAAATTGATGGACATATATCTCAAGGATTGGAAACTTCTCTTTGACTTTTTGTGGAAGAATAAAATGATATGATGTTAATGAGATTTGAAACCAATTAAGATAACCGCTGGAGGAGGGTGATTTTATAATCTATTTAGAGTCAGGCTTGTTATATATTATAGATTTATAGCTGAACTAAGACAAATCGGAAGTCAATATTTTTTATGTTTTTTTTGTTTTTTTTCCTTTTTTTATTGTATTAGTTGTTGAATTGTGTTTTGTCTTTTTGTATTGTTTTGGTTTTGGAAACTTGAATAAAAATTAATTGAAAAAACAAAACAAAAAGAGCCTAGAACTGTGCTCTCCTGCATTCTGCCTACACTATACTATGACTTTGAAGATCAATATATGAATTGTTTCCAAAAGCAGATACTGCACGTGTAGCATTGGACTGACTTTGGTGTCAGTCCACACACCCCTGAGGTTTCAAGTGATAACACATATGATATTTATTTATTTATTTATTATGGACTATAGCTCCCATTATCCCTGACCATGTGCCATGCTGGCTGGGGCTGATGGGAGTTCAACAATGTCTGGAAGGCCAACAAATTTTGCAGATCAGAAAAGGTACCACCAGGGCCAAGAAGATGCCAGCATGGTTAATGAGCAAAGTCAAGGAAGCTCTTAGAGGCAAAAAGTCTTCCTTCAGAAAATGGAAGTCTTGTCCGAATGAAGAAAATAAAAAGGAACACAAACTCTGGCAAAAGAAATGCAAGAAGACAATAAGGGATGCTAAAAAAGAATTTGAGGAGCACATTGCTAAGAACATAAAAACCAACAACAAAAAATTCTATAAATACATTCAAAGCAGGAGACCATCTAGGGAGGCGATTGGACCCTTGCATGATAAGGGAATCAAAGGTGTACTAAAGAACGATAAGAAGATTGCAGAGAAGCTGAATGGATTTTTGCATCTGTCTTCACAGTGGAAGATATAGGGCAGATCCCTGAACCTGAATTAACATTTGCAGGAAGGGATCCTGAGGAACTGAGACAAATAGTGGTAACGAGAGAGGACTAGGCTTAATGGACAATATAAAAACTGACAAATCACCAGGCCCGGATGGCATCCACCCGAGAGTTCTCAAAGAACTCAAATGTGAAATTGCTGATCTGCTAACTAAAATATGTAACTTGTCCCTCAGGTCCTCCTCCATGCCTGAGGACTGGAAAGTGGCAAATGTAACACCAATCTTCAAAAAGGGATCCAGGGGGAATCCTGGCAATTACAGGCCAGTTAGCTTAACTTCTGTCCCTGGAAAACTGGTAGAAAGTATGATTAAAGCTAGATTAACTAAGCATGGCTTCTGCAAGGGAAAGTCCTGTCTCAGTAACCTATTAGAATTCTTTGAGAGTGTCAACAAGCATATAGATAAAGGTAATCCAGTGGACATAGTGTACTTAGACTTTCAAAAAGCTTTTGACAAGGTACCTCACCAAAGACTTCTGAGGAAGCTTAGCAGTCATGGAATAAGAGGAGAGGTCCTCTTGTGGATAAGGAATTGGTTAAGAAGCAGAAAGCAGAGAGTAGGAATAAATGGACAGTTCTCCCAATGGAGGGCTGTAGAAAGTGGAGTCTCTCAAGGATTGGGACCTGTACTTTTCAACTTGTTCATTAATGACCTAGAGTTAGGAGTGAGCAGTGAAGTGGCCAAGTTTGCTGATGATACTAAATTGTTCAGGGTTGTTAAAACAAAAAAGGATTGCGAAGAGCTCTAAAAAGACCTCTCCAAACTGAGTGAATGGGTGGGAAAATGGCAAATGCAATTCAATATAAACAAGTGTAAAATTATGCATATTGGAGCAAAAAATCTTAATTTCACATATACGCTCATGGGGTCTGAACTGGCGGTGACCAACCAGGAGAGAGACCTCAGGGTTGTAGTGGACAGCACGTTGAAAATATCGACCCAGTGTGCGACAGCTGTGAAAAAGGCAAATTCCATGCTAGCGATAATTAGGAAAGGTATTGAAAATAAAACAGCCGATATCGTAATGCCATTGTATAAATCTATGGTGCAGCCGCATCTGGAATACTGTGTACAGTTCTGGTCGTCTCATCTCAAAAAGGATATTATAGAGTTGGAAAAGGTTCAGAAGAGGGCAACCAGAATGATCAAGGGGATGGAGCGACTCCCTTACGAGGAAAGGTTGCAGCATTTGGGGCTTTTTAGTTTAGAGAAAAGGTGGGTCAGAGGAGACATGATAAAAGTGTATAAAATTATGCATTGAGAAAGTGGATAGAGAAAAGTTTTTCTCCCTCTCTCATAATACTAGAACTCGTGGATATTCAAAGAAGCTGAATGTTGAAAGATTCAGGACAGACAAAAGGAAGTACTTCTTTACTCAGCACGTAGTTAAACTATGGAATTTGCTCCCACAAGATGCAGTAATGGCCACTAGCTTGGATGGCTTTAAAAGAAGATTAGACAAATTCATGGGGGACAGGGTTATCAATGGCTACTAGCCATGATGGCTGTGCTGTGCCACCCTAGTCAGAGGCAGCATGCTTCTGAAAACCAGTTGGCGGAAGCCTCAGGAGAGGAGAGTGTTCTTGCACTCGGGTCCTGCTTGCGGGCTTCCCCCAGGCACCTGGTTGGCCACTGTGAGAACAGGATGCTGGACTAGATGGGCCACTGGCCTGATCCAGCAGGCTCTTCTTATGTTCTTATGTTCTTATATTCCCATTCCTAGACCATTGCTCAGTGGTAGACCATCTGCTTTGCATGCAGAAAGTCAAGGTTCAATCCCAGCATCTTCAGTTAAGGCTGGGAGAGACTCCCTGCCTGAAACCTGGACAGCTGTTGCCAGTCAGTGTAGACAATACTGAGATCAATGGTCCAATGATCTGACTCAGTATAGCACAGCTTCTCGTGTTTCTCTGTGGCAGATCCTGCCTAGCAAAGCTGGCTATTGCATCCTCTTAGACAGGAACAACAATAAGGGGACTTCCTCTTTCAGTTCAGCCTTGCTTACGCATCACAGTTTTCCTGAGCTCATGTGTCCCTGCATTCTTTGGCCATGATTTCTGGCTTGCTTCTGAATTTTAGCTACTGGCTTGTGTTTGTGTTCTGACTTACTCTTCGGTCCTAATTACTGTTTTGTCCATGGTTTCTGGCTCACCAGAGACTGCTGCTCATTGCTCAGCTCTGACAGTCAGAGGGACATAGGAAACTGCCTTATTCAGAGTCAGACCATAGGTCCACCTCCCTCACTATTGCGTACACTGATTGGCAACAGCTCTCCAGGGGTTGGATCCAACACTAGTCATACTCAGAGTAGACCCATTGAAATTGATGGACATGACACACTTAGGTTCATTCATTTTAATGGATCTTCTCTAAGTAGAACTTAGTTGGATACAACTCCAAGGTTTCAGACAGGGAATCTTTCCCAGCCCTATTTGGAGATGCTTGGGATTGCACCAAATACATTATTATTATTATTATTATTATTATTATTATTATTATTATTATTATTATTATTATTATTATTATATTATTATTATTATTATTATTATTAACCATCCACTGACATTGATATAGGAAGAAGGCTGTTTGACAGGCGCTAATCCCCTCTCCTGCTTGAGAATGAGAGGATTCCACTTCTTTGTTACAGCTCCCAAACAAAGGCAAAATTCAACTGAAAACAAAGGTGAACGGCTAATTAGATAGTGGGATTATTGTACCCTACTTTGTGAAAAAGCATATGGCAAACATATGCTGTCAGGCAAATACTTTGCTATCTTTTAAAAACCCAAACAGACATCAGGGTCCTTGTTCTGAGCTCTCTAAACGTTGTGACTATAATTTAGCTCCACACTTTAGAATGTAGATGTGAGTCATTAAGTGGTTTTACCAATGGCCGCAGTTTTATTATTACATGCAGGGCACTGCAACAAGCATTTAATTTCATGGATATCCTTAACTCAAAGAACATAAGAAGGGCCTGCTGGATCAGGCCTATGGCCCATCTAGTCCAACATCCTGTTCTTACAATGGCCAAACAGTTGCCCATGGGAAACCTGTAAGCAGGACCTATGTGCAAAGAGCACTGTTCCCCCCTACTGTTTCCAGCAACTAATATTTGGAAGCATACTGCCTCTGCCTATGGAGGCAGAGCATAACCATCATGGCTTGCAGCCACTGATAGCCTTTTCCTCCATGAACTGACAGTGTGGATTTCCTACCCCTCAATTTGAGCAAGGGGGGCATTCTGCGGCTGTTCACCTTGCTTTGGGCATCAGAACAGTCAGCTAACTGAGCTGTGGTTTTCTTTACCCACTTATCTTAAAGCAGCAATTAGGGATGGGGTTCGCTGCCTAGTTCTGATCCGCTTTCATTCCAACAGTCCATCACTCAATCGCAATCCCCCTTTTTTGTTCCCACTTGCTTTTGCACTTGCCGATTCGATCTGCTGTTTGTTTGTTTTTGGTGATGAAAAAAATTACATAATTCATAGATGCTCATGAAAATCCATGGAGGTTAATGGATAATAGCAATTGTAATTACGAAGATAATTACATAAAATCGGGGGGGTCGAGTGGGAAAAGCCTTGCCAATTACAGCCAAGGCCCGTCGCAAGAAATCAGTTGGACTCCAAGACTCATGTACCCCAGTCAGCATGACTAATGGTCAGGAATGATGGTAGTTGGAATCCAACATTATCTAGACAGTTCCTGATCCCTCACTGCCAGGTTTTGGGTGGATGGGTAGAGATGTTGAATGACAGAAAAAATGCTGTGAAGGATAGGCAGAGCCAGTCAAATGAAGTCATGCCACCCCTCCTGATTAGTCCAGAAGCTTCTCATGCCATGCCATGCCATTGGCCAAAGTCCTCTGATGCTGCTTTTGATACAGGGTGTGGGTCAGGAGAATGGCCTTGTATATTTTCTCTATTTCTACTCACTAACAAAGTTGCCATTTAAAGGTGCCATCTCATAGCATTTATGCTAATGTGACTCACAAAAACAATCACTGTCTCCAATGATATGGGTAGAACAGGGACATTCCAGGGACAAGCTACCTTATTACACTGACAGGAAAATGTTTTACCTGATTGGACCTTGTACTAAATATTGTGGTTTATTTCATTTTAAAATCGCATTTCTGAACATCTCTCTTGCATACTTAGGCATTGTTCTAAACATTGTACTTCCACATCACCCTCTGTAAGTATTCTGATCCTATTTTAAACAGAGTGCTTTAAAAGATATTCTAAAAAGGAGATTCCAGCAAAAAACTCTTGTTTATCTGGAAGGAACTACTTAAATGTTTAATGACATTAGCTCCTTGCAAACAGCATTCATTTCCTGCATATGCAAATGTTCTTAATGTGAAACCCCCATAACAGGTAGAATGTAGAAAGTTAATGAAGCCATGTAATTAGAATCACTATAGTGACTGCATTCTCCAGAGAACAATAATGTGATGATATACATGGGTTTTCACATTCTTTGGAAACAACAGCTTATAATTTGAAAATAGATAGTAAAATATTTTCATTATCTTCCTCCGTCTCCTAAGGCAAATGGCAGGTACAAATAGATGGTGCTTTTATTAACTTCCAGGAATGGAAGGAGGGGAATAGTGGCTATCATGGAAAGGGAGTCAACATTTGAACTTCTGGACATGCACACAAAGAGCTATGGGTTTTGGTTAAGATCTTCTCTTGTTTGTTTGTTTGCTATAAATCATAGGGTAAAGCCAGAAGGTAACATGGAGACCAACAGGTTTAGATTTTTGTCCCTATAATGAACAGATTTTAAATAAATTAAAATAAAATGTTCAGATGGTTTAAAAAAACCAGGGGCTGTGGGTGTATTGAATATGAGGTGTTAGAAGCTGCAGAATGTTAGAAGTGTCTGGCTTAGTTTTATATTTCACAAAAAATAAATAAAATGGAAGTGGCCATCATACTGAACTCTTCTTAGATGGCAGAAGGACCGTCTATACATTAATTTCTCTAGAAATGGTTGTGTGCAAAGGGAGTGGGATCCTGTTGATTGTCCTCATCGGACACACTCCAGGCAGTCGCCAGAGCTTGTTCATAGAGACTACACAGTCTATTGGGTTCTATTGCATTATACTGGATTCTTTTGTGTTGGTTTTAATCTATCTATCTATCTATCTATCTATCTATCTATCTATCTATCTATCTATCTATCTATCTATCTATCTATCTATCTATCTATCTATCTATCTATCTATCTATCTATCTCATGTTGTCCACTCTGGGATTACATCTAATGAAGGGCAAGCCAGAAATGTCATAAATAAATGTAATTTGCATAAATACAGTTTGTGCACGCGTAGGCTCTCTCTATAGTTTGCAGGATGCCCAACTGCACATACAGAGCCTTTGTATGTCTACCTTGTATACTTGGAGTCTCTGTTCACAGGTGTGGGTGAATGGATGGAGAGGAAGGGTAAAGCCCATGTTTGCAGTCCCTCATGTAATCCACACACTCACTCTGTACATGTGAATAGTGCTATAGTGACTATAGTGAATAGTGCTATAGTGATCAGTGGAAGTCCTGGATATTCTCTTCCTCTTTCCTCTTCTCCCAGGCATTTTAGCATGTGTTTTTAAATGGTTTTTTAAAATATGTGTTTTTAAATTTGTATATTTGTATATTTGTTTTTAATGTTTTTAATTGTTGTAAACTGCCCAGAGAGCTTCAGCTATGGGGCAGTATACAAATGCAATAAATAATAATAATAGTATTCTAGTGTCCTTCGAAATTATTAGGTTTTTAACTGCCGCTAAATATTTTGTTGATGCAATGTGGTGGTGGAGGATATATCTTCATGATCGGGCACCTGTCCCCATTTTCTTGTTGAATGACTTATGAATGATTGAGGATGATATCCTGCAATTGCTAGATAGGAACCATACTACTCTTCTCCATTCCACTGAGAACCAAGAGAAATGCATACTCCTGACAAAATAAAACAAAAAAGGCTGCAGATCTCTGAATTGCTGTGTAAACAAACTACACGGCATACTGTACAATCAAATAATTCTGTACATGGTACTTTACAAAAAACAGGTATGGCGGGCCCCTGCCCCCAAGGGCTTCAAATTTAAAATAGCCATAGGGAGCCAACAGAGAAAGGGAGAAATGGAGCCATGGGGAGTCACAGAAAGAATGTGATTATTTCAATTACATGTACTTTGCCTTAGTAATGATAGGGATCAGGGACCAGGCCATGTGTGAAGAATTTGTAATGCTCTTGATGTTGTTGGTCTCTAACTCCCATCAGCCCCATAGTCAGTATGGGCAATAGCCAGGGATTATGGGAGTTGTAATTCAACAATATCTGGAGGGCCATAGGTTCCCTAATCCCGCAATTTGGGGGATAAGGGAGCAGCAATTCCAGAAGCAACAGGAAAAGGGAAGCAGGGAGGGGACAAATTGAAATGGGACTGATGCTTGTCCTTCAGGAGCCCTAGCAGTTGCTGAAGTTCTCAAATTGGAAGAAGCCACAGAGTAGGCACCTCTACCAAGATGCCACATCCTAGCTGGCAGCATTGTTGACCTGTTTGGGAGGAAGGCTGGAATTATGCAAGGAGGCAGACTCAAGAACCTTAGAGACTGCATTCTTTGGGATCCATACCTATCAAACTAAACAGGAGTTGAGCACATGGAATCCTCCTTCCACAAGATTGTTTGCTCATACTAAATTTTGGTATTCCCTTGTGACAGCTAAGACATGATGGGAATTTTAGAGAGCCAGGCTTTTAGTTCTGTGTGGTCACCACATGGAATACAGTACAGATGAAGATTCTATGGGCAGTGGAAGTGGCTTGAACACACATCCTTTGCCCTGAAAAGAAATGGGAATGTGTGTTGAAAGAACCTTCAGTATAAAATGTCTGTCTGTCTTTATTCATAGAGACATCAGCAGGGGAACTGTATAGTTTTGCTACATCAAGTTATCATTACATTCAGGCTAGCACATCAGCATCATGTAAATCACATTCCTATGTCCCACCAGCAATAAGGGCAACAACAGAACAATGAAGTAAGCCCCTGTGAAGCAACACCAACCAACATACATGCCCACAGTACCATTGGTAACTCTGTGAAGACCAAACAATCATAAGGTCATGTGTTGATGTTGACCCCCACATCAGCCATATTTTGTTTAGCAGTAATGACAGGGAGTTATTCAACTTCTGGGACCTCGCCCTTGTTCATGCAGGTCCTGGGCAGACCCCCACCCAGACTTATAGGGTACTGTGTGGGGAACCTGTGGTGTTGCCAACATTAGGAACTGGTTCAGAAATGTATATATGCATTTATTTTATGAAAATAATTCATATACCACCTTTCCTCTTCACAGAGCCATGCACAAGTTGACTACAATTTGCTACCAAGATAAATTCATGATGCTTATGCTAACTTTTAAAATCCTATACAACGTGGGACTTGGATATTTGAAGGAATTTCTTCTCTCATATAGACCTCCCCTTGCATTAAAATTTTTGGGGACGGCCCTCCTAGTGGTGCTGCAGGAATCTGAAGCACATTATGTGGCAACCCATAGGAGAGCCTTCTCAGTGATGGTACCCCACCTACAGAACACTCTCCCCTCTAAGATATAGCTGGTCCTGACTTTGATGAGTTTTCAAAGGTGTACTTGATTGCTCAGGCATTTGCTGCATATTAATGACAGAGCCTGTTGTGATTTACTATTTTACTGTTTGTTGAGATTTTTGCTTTATTTTAGGTCTTGCATTTTTTTTAAAAAAAAAATATTATATAGCCTGCTCTGGGATTGTAATAAAAATATTTTGAATAAATATATAAATAACATTTTTAAAACAAATAAGAGATTAACTCCTACCATTTGGTAAATACCAAGTTAATCCTTTCCCAAGGAACACAAGGAGGCATAGGGAAGTCTATTTCTGCAGCTCCCATGGCAATAGACAAGGCTGCACAAACATCTCACTCATAAGTATGAGACCTCTGCTGCTGCAAGCCCTCCATGTCAGCTCTTCTTGCTCCTACGTGCCCTCTCCAAAAGGATAAACTTTCAAAGCTTGCAAGGAAGGAAGGAAAAGAGCCCCCTGCCAGATGGGAGAATGAGGGTCCCAACTCCCCCCAAACTCTATCTAGGAAAGCTCAGAAAAACTGAGTTAATGGGCAATTCAGGAAGACAGCTGAGGTAACACACTTGAAATTCCCTATCTGATAACCATCTAGTAACAGAGACAAAGCTAAAAGAGGTTTAGCACTTTTAAAACTAAGGTTCTGATCACACAGTTTCCCACTTAAGTGTTCCAAGTTCTGTGGACATGATGACAAAGCATAGCGCCATGTACATGTTGAGATCCAAGGTAAACCGCCCAGAGAGCTTTGGCTATGGGGCGGTATACAAGTATAATAAATAAACAAATAAAATAAGGTTCCTTCCCTGGCTGGGTCTCATATACCTCTGTCAGTGTCCTGCAACTGCTATCTAAATCCTTTCTTTGGCTGAAGCTGTGGGGTGGAGAAGTTCACTAACTCTACTCAACGTGTTTTAAATTTTGCAGTCTTTTACAGATATCATGTTACGACATTACAGGGTGTGGAAAATTAGCTCCAATGGGGTACTGAATTTGTATTAAATTCTACTTCTCACTGTGCCCACACTTTGAGTTCCTTTTGCTCCTTGCACTGGAATGGATTTGTCAGTGATGCATCCTGTTGGCCCAGAGCAGTTCTATCAAGGCATGGGGGAAGAAATGTGAGTCAGTACACATTTCAAGATGAATCCACCTAATCTGCATTTCCTGAAACATTTCATTGTTTCCTGAAACAATATGCGAGCCGAAACAGTCACCCCTCAAGTTCACACTTCTCTGAATTTTGCAGTGCAGCTCTCCAACCAAGTAATGTGTACAAAACTGTATATGCTAAGTAAAGGGTACACAAAGATGTATATATTAGTGAAAATAAACAAACATGCATTATATTAAGGGAAATTGCTTGCAAAAATGTGTATATTTAGGGGAAATTACATAGTAGAAAGTATATATTAGGATAAATTTTCACTGAATTGCTGATGAATTTTACTGAGGACGTAAAAATATTTACAAACTTGTGGAAATATGGAAAACTGAACTTAAGGTTGGAAAAATGAGAAACTGAAAAAAAAATGAAAGTGACTGATTCACCCATCCCTAATCCTATTCCAGAAGGAATAACAAGGGCAGGATTGCTCTGTTAAGCATAAAATGTTTCCCTGGTCCCAAAGGAATCAAAGCACACTTTTCTCTGGACTGTACCTTGGGCATTGTGAATTATCTTCCTATGATGTTTAATTCTCAAATCACTTCTAGTGTAGCTTTCCCCCCCACAGCCCAGCCTCTACTAAAAGCAGGGGGAAACTACATGAGTGATTTGAAAATTTTTCTTGGTGTACACCATATTTTCAAAAAGGGAAGATGAATTGCTTCATTGCACCTTGGACAGACTGGAGCACTTCTTCTGTAAGTGATGAAATTTTCATCCTCCACACTTTCTTTATTAAAGTCATTCAGGTCTAAAGTATTACTGCAAATTCCATCACACAATTCCCATGTCCCACAATGTGATTATGTGGAGAAGTATCTCTGAGATCCCTTGTCATATTTATCTGCTGGTAAGTGCCCTTACAACTTTAATGTAATGCTATAATTCCCAAACTATTAATATACACTGTATATATATAATATATATATAGTGGGTTAGGTCTGCAATGTTGCTGCTGTTTACACTGCTGGATAATGCAGACAGAGATACTGTCATGGGTTTATTTAAAGACATTTAAAAGGTTTCTTAAACGTTGAGATATCCTTAATACGGATGAATGGATCAGCATATTTCCAGTCTAAATGGCAACTCCAGTGGATGTGTGTGTGTGTATATATAATAATTTTTAAAGTCCTCACAATTTCTCATCATTTTAGTTCACAGCTCTCTTAACATACACATTTTTGCATGCAAATTTCACTAAAATTGCATTTTATGCACATGCTCCCCTGATATATGCATTAAAAAAAACGAGATTGGTTGGCTGTAGAACTGCATCACAAAATCTGGAGAAGTGTGAATCTCAAAGCATGGCTGCATTGTCATTTGTGCATTGTTTCAGGAAGTGTGGATTAGGTAGTTTTACATTCAAATGCTAAGCAAACTGAATTTCTCCACCATCCCTACATGTAAGGGCATTGATTTTCATAGTGAACCTGCACACCAACAAAAAGACCAGAGAGGTAATGTTCTAAAATCAACCACTAAATACTGTGTGTGTGTGGGGGGGGATGCATTGTAATATGTATCAATGGCTCCGGTGACCTCAGTGGCTTGGAGTGCCTTTTACCAGCTTTGGCTGGTGAGACAGCTGCAGTCGTTTCTGGACTGGGATAGCCTGGCCACTGCTGTCCATGCACTGGCAACCTCCAAGTTGGCTTACTGTAATGCGCTGTATGTGGGGCTACCCTTGAGGTTGACCCAGAAGCTGCAGCTGGTGCAAAATGCGGTGGCGAGACTGCTCACTGGGGCAGGGTATCGCCAACATGTTACCCCGTACTGAAAGCATTGCACTGGCTGCCCATTAGCTACTGGGCCAAGTTCAAGGTTCTGGTTTTCATGTACAAAGCCCTATACAGCTTGGGACCAGGGTACCTGAAAGATCATCTTCCTCCTCATATACCCCATAGATCACTGCGCTCTGCAGGTGAGGGCCTCCTGCAGATATCATCTTATCAAGAGGTCTATTCCGCACAACATAGGAAGCGAACCTTTAGTGTTGTGGCACTGACATCTCTCCTTTTAAAGATGTCTTCAAGATTTTTGTTTTAATATGTTTTAAAGTGTTTTGCTTTTAAAGTGCTTTTAGTGTTTTTGTTTGCCGCCCTGGTCTCCTTCTGGGAGGAATGGTGGGATATAAATTTAATAAACAAACAAATAATAATAATAAATAGAACATTTTTATGGGAAGGCCTCAAGCCTTGGAAGTCACTTATCTGTGGGAAAAGTTGTGAGTTTGAGGGCTAGTTCTTGCTGATGAGATGCATTGGTTTGGGCTATAGCACCTCAGGAAGCAAGTGTGGGGTTCTAAGGTGGAATGCTGCCCCCCCACAAAGATAAGATTACTACACAATAGAGAAATAATGTAGCAGAGAGAAAGCTAGGATAGAATACCTTTCCTGACAGCCACACAGGATGATAATGATGATCAAGAAGCATATAGTCACATGAACTCTCATCTGCATTCCGAAGTGGTATAGCTCTAGAGGAAGATTCACCATCTTGATGACAACTAGGCTTTCGTTTCCATTTTGAATCAATCTTTCTGTTAGCATAGATAATACAAAAGAATTGTGACTTTCAAAAAAACACAAAAAGTACTGTGGCACCTGAGTTGGGGTGGACAAATCTGTCAATTTTGGTTTCTCTCGGTTTTTCAGATTTTCAATCTTAAATTCAGTTTGCCACATTGCCAGTACAATTTGAAAATTCTCACTTGGCTGGAGGACTATATTGCAAAATTTGGAAAAGTACATATTTCAAATGATATGTGTATTGTTTCAGAAAGTGTGAAATAAGTAGATCCACCTTTAAATGCAATCAGGATCAAATTTCTCCCCCATCCTAAGGACCTAAGGTATGGTGACATGAGCTTTCCTGGGTAACCCCCTACAAAAAGGATATATGAATAATTCAAAACATCTGCCATTGTGTACTGTGCTGGAATATGTGTCTGACGCAATCTTCACTCTTACATTTGTTTAACAAACTAATGCATCCAGTTGTTTTCCGGGCCCAATTCAAGGTGTTGGTATTAACCTTTAAATCCCTATACAGTCTCAGCCCAGTTTACCTGAAGGAACACCTCCAGTACCACCAATTAAGCCTCCTGACCAGATCAGCCACGCAGGGCCTTCTCTCAGTACCACCAACAAAAACAGCTAGGTTGGTGGGAACTAGGGAGAGGGCATTCTCAGTGGCGGCCCTCACTCTCTGGAACTCCCTCCCGTTCGATCTTCGACATGCCCCCTCCCTGGATGCATTTCGCAGAGCATTAAAAACTTGGCTTTTTGAACAGGCTTTCGGGACCTCCGGGGTTGGCTAATCTGTATCAATATTACTGAATGCCCGTTGTTTATACACTGTTTTATGATGCTGTATTGTATTTGCTCTGTATTTTAAATTGTAATTTTACTGGAATTTAATTGTGTACGTCGCCTAGAGTGACTTCAGCCAGATAGGCGACACAAAAATTAAATTATTATTTATTTTATTAGTTTGTTATTATTTTATTATTTATTAGCAGTGTGGATTTGCATGTACCTTTCACATGATATCCTAGGAATTTTCTGGTAAGCTCCCTCCTGACTGGCTTGAGAACCCATGAGGAGGAGGAAGAGGAGGAAAAAAGGAAAACTTTGGATAATTAATTTTTATGTTCTTTATATACAGATTTCTATCCCACTTTACTGGTGCCTACATGCTACTCAGGGTCACTTACGTTGTTGTTGTTATGTGCCTTCAAGTCAACTACGACTTATGGCGACCCTATGAATCAGCGATCTCCAACAGCATCTGTCGTGAACCACCCTGTTCAGATCTTGTAAGTTCAGGTCTGTGGCTTCCTTTATGGAATCAATCCATCTCTTGTTTGGTCTTCCTCTTTTTCTACTCCCTTCTGTTCTTCCCAGCATTATTGTCTTTTCTAGTGAATCATGTATTCTCATGATGTGTCCAAAGTATGATAACCTCAGTTTCATCATTTTAGCTTCTAATGGTAGTTCTAGTTTAATTTGTTCTAACACCCAATTATTT
Source organism: Rhineura floridana (assembly GCF_030035675.1). NCBI lineage: Eukaryota > Metazoa > Chordata > Lepidosauria > Squamata > Rhineuridae > Rhineura > Rhineura floridana. Next base: position 49,947,184 of record NC_084489.1, read on the forward strand.
GTCTTTTTCACAGACCATGGTATGCGCAAAGCTCTCCTCCAACACCACATTTCAAATGAGTTGATTTTTCTCTTATCCGCTTTTTCCACTGTCTAACTTTCACATCCATATCTAGAGATCGGGAGTACCATGGTCTGAATGATCCTGACTTTAGTGTTCAGTGATACATCTTTGCATTTGAGGACATTTTCTAGTTCTCTCACAGCTGCCCTCCCGAGTCCCAGCATTCTTCTGATTTCTTGACTATTGTCCCCAGTTTGGTTAATGACTGTGCCAAGGTATTGATAAACCTTCAAGTTCAATGTCCTCATTGTCAACTTTAAAGTTGCATAAATCTTCTGTTGTCTTTACTTTAGTCTTTTTGACGTTCAGCTGTAGTCCTGCTTTTGTGCTTTCCTCTTTAACTTTCATCAGCATTCGCTTTAAATCATTACTGGTTTCTGCTAGTAGTTTGGTATCGTCTGCATATCTTAAATTATTGATATTTCTCCCTCCAAATTTTCACACCTCCTTCATCTTGGTCCAATCCTGCTTTCCGTATGGTATGTTCTGCGTATTGATTAAATAAATAGGGTGATAAAATACAACCCTGTCTCACACCCTTTCCAATGGAGAACCATGCTCTGTCCTTAGTATAGGCTGTTGTCCAGAGTATAGGTTGCACATCAGGACAATCAGATGCTGTGGCCCCCCATTTCTTTTAAAGCATTCCATAGTTTTTCATGATATACACAGTCAAAGGCTTTGCTGTGATCTTTAAAGCACAATGTGATTTTCTTCTGAAATTCCTTGGTCCGTTCCATTATCCAACGTATGTTTGCGATATGATCTCTGGTGCCTCTTCCCTTTCTAAATCCAGCTTGGATGTCTGGCATTTCTCACTCCATATATGGTAAGAGCCTTTGTTGTAGAATCTCGAGCATTACTTTACTTATATGAGATATTAAGGCAATAGTTCGATAATTACTGCATTCCCTGGGATCCCCTTTCTTTGGAATTGGGATGTATATGGAACGCTTCCAGTCTGTGGGGCATTGTTTTGTTTTCCATAGTTGTTGACAAATTTTTGTCAAAATTTGGACAGATTCAGTCTCAGTAGCTTGTAGCAACTCTATTGGTATGCCATCTGTTCCTGGTGATTTGTTTCTTCCAAGTATTTCAAGAGCAGATTTCACCTCACACTCTAAAATTTCTGGTTCTCCATCATATGGTTCCTCCGTGAATTCATCTGTCATCCTTGCATCTGTTTTATAGAGTTCTTCAGTGTATTGCTTCCATCTTCCTTCTATTTCATCTTGGTCAGTCAGTGTGTTCCCCTGTTGATTATTCAACAGCCCTACTCTTGGTTTAAATTTCCCTTTCATTTCTCTAATCTTTTGGAATAGGGCTCTTGTTCTTCCCTTTTTGTTGTCCTCTTCTATTTCTATACAATAACTATTGTAATAGTTCTCTTTGTCCCTACATACTAGTCGCTGTATTGTTGCATTTAGGGTTCTGACCATGTTTCTATCTCCTTTTGTTTTTGCTTTCCTTCTCTCTTTAACCTTTTAAAGAGTTTAATCAGTCAGCCATTGAGGTCTTTCTCTCTTTTTAACTAGAGGTATTGTCTTTTTGCATTCTTCCCTGATAATGTCTCTGACTTCATTCCATAGTTCTTCGGGTTCTCTGTCAACTAAGTTTATAGCCTCAAATCTGTTCCTTATTCGATTTTTATATTCTTCTGGGATGTTATTTAAATTGTATTTTGGCATTATAATTGCTTTGTTGTTGTTCTTTAGCTTTACTCTGATTTTTGATATTATCAGTTCATAATCTGTACCGCAGTCTGCTCCTGGTCTCGTTTTTGCAGAAAGTATGGAACTTCTCCATCTTCTGCTACCAACTATATAATCAATTTGATTCCTATATTGACCATTTGCTGATGTCCACGTGTACAGTCGTCTTTTTGGTTGCTCAAAAAATGTGTCTGCAAGAAACAAATTATTGGCTTCACATAATTCAATAAGTATTTCTCCTGCTTCATTTCTATCTCCTAAGCCTCATTTCCCCACAATTCCTAATTCTTCTCTGTTCCTTACTTTCACATTCCAGTCTCCCACGATTATCAGCACATCTTGTTCTGGTGTGTGATCAATTCCCTCCTGTACTTCTGCGTAAAATCTCTCCAATTCCTCTTCTTCTGTGTTTGCAGTTGGAGCATAGACTTGGATGATGGTTATGTTGATAGGTTTCCCGTTTAATCTCATTGATATCACTCGCTCAGACCTTGTGTTGTAGCTCCTAATCGTTTTTGCTGCACCACTCCTCACTATTAAAGCAACCCCATTTCTTCTTAATTTCTCATTTCCTGCGTAAAATATTTTCTAGTTGCCTGATTGAAAATGTCCCATTCCCATCCATTTTAATTCACTCATGCCAAGTATTGTAATGTTGATACATTCCATTTCTTGCTTGACAATTTCTAACTTTCCCTGGTTCATGCTTCTCACATTCCATGTTCCTATTGTGTATGTCGTACAACTCCAGACTCTCCTTTTGCATTTATGCACATTAGCCTCTGGGCTTCCTTTCGGCTTTGACCCAGCTGCGTCATTAGTCACAGCGCCAGTCGTACTTGTCTGTTGTTCTTCCCCAGTAGCTTGGTGAGTGCCTTCTGACCTGGGGGTCTAATCTTCCAGCAGTATCTCGTGTTGCATTTTGGATACTCTGTTCATAGGGTTTTTGTGGTAAGAAGTATTCAGAGGTGGTTTACCATTGCCTTCCTCTGAGTTTGGATGCATCTTAGTCTGGTATCTCAGCTTTGACCATTCTGCCTTCCGTGCCCCTGCTAGGAGTCTAGCCTCTTGGTCTAGACTCCTGATGGCATTGCTCTCAGCTTCTTCAACGCTCTCAAACACCCTCACCATGTTAAGGTGTGCATGCTAGAGGGGGATGTAGAAGCTATTATGTTTTTTATCTATTTTTAACTAATTGTTGGTTTTATTATTTTGAATGGTTTTAAATACCTGCTTTAACTGTTTTTGCCAATAATGTTATTGTTTTAATTCCTTCTATAAACTGCTTTGAGGTTTTTTACAATAAAGCAGAATATAAATGAAAAATGTATATAAAATATATAAATAAATTTTGGAGAGACTGTAACTGTTGGGTCTCTTTCCTGTTTTAGGACAAAGGAATATGCCTTATACCAAGTCAGGCCATTTGATACCATCTAGCTCAGTACTGCTGACATGGACTAGCATTGGCTGTCCAGGATTCTAGGCAATAGTTTCTTCCAGAGACTGAATTTTAGACCTTTTCATGCAAAGCACATGTGCCCTACCACTGAGCTACAGCCTTGTTTAAAAAAGTATCTTTTAAAATTGTTCTTTTCAATTCACTAATGAATGCACAGCATACTAGGGCAGATCCACATCATGCATTTAAAGCACATTCAACATACATTTGAAGCACATGCATCCCACCACAGAATCATGGGAACTGTAGTTTGTTAAGGGTGGTGGGAACTATAACTGTGAGGGGGAAACTACATTTCCCTGTATTCTTTGGGGGAAAACATGCCTTTCAAATGTGAATTGGATGTGCTTTAAATGTATTATGTGGATCTGCAGTACTTCATTAACTTTGCGTGCATATAAATCATTGTAATTAAATTTTAAAATTGAAATAAGCTACAAAGTTTAGTGGGTGACCATGGGCTACGCACCATCTCTCAGCCTAATCTGCACCTCAGGGTGAAAACAGAGAGGGACCATGACCACCCTAAGGAAGAATGGCACGCTTAAAATGTGGAGCAAATAATAATTTGTAAATAATAATTTACAACCATAGTGTGAATTCAGATACATATCAATACATAGTATGAAGAAATATTTATATGAGCATGAATGTCAAAGATGTTTATTATTTACACAACCTGTAAATATATTTATAGTACAATCCTATGCATGTTTACTCAGAAGCAAGTCCCAGTGTATTCAGTGGGGCTTACTCAGACAGGGAAACATGCACTGAACTTCAATTCAATGATAACTTCACTCACCCACTCCAAAATTCAGAATCATGCCATTTTTGCAACTGTTTTATATTTGTTTTATAGTTATTGGATTTTAAAGGGCTTTATTTCTTGTGAGCTGCTTTTGTTTCCAATCCTACCTCACAGAGTTGTTGGAAATATTCCATATGCACACACACTGGAGATGTAAAAAAAAAGGATTGGAAGGAGAGAGAAAGATTTACAACACAATCCTTTTCTATGTTCACTCAAAAGTCCCATTGATTTTCAGCAGAATCATAACCATGTCTACTCAAAAGTACGCCCTACTGAATTCAATTGGGTTAACTCCCAGGTACGTGGAATTAGCACTGCAGCTTTACTCCCAGAAAAGCTTCATATTGGGAAGTTTTTTAAAACAGTAATGAATAAGACAAACTGTCCTCTTCAACAGTCTAGTAACATTTAAACTTATTTGACTCCTAAATTAGAAAAGTATAACCCTGCAGCATGCACACTTTTTAAAACTTCTGTTCAAAAATTGTTTGAAAGATAAAATGTATAATTTGCAACTAATTTAAAAAACCCTGCATATACACTTTTATTACAATTATTACCAAAATTGTTTACTATGTATGCCCACCAAGATCCTGCTGTGATCTTCTGTTGTAGTGTAATCCTATGCATGTTTACTCAGAAGCAAGTCCCAATCCTGTACAGAGAAAGTACTCTTTATGCTGCTGAAAGCTATATATTTACTGAATTCCTGATGTGAGACAAGCAGGAAAAGGAAAGTGTTCTTAGAAATTGAAATGGGTTTAGGTATTGCCTGAGGGTCAACAAATCTTGTCAATCACAACCCTGACAACTCCTGTTGGTTTCTCTACCTTCTGTCCTCCCAGTTCCAATGGTTATCAGCCACACCACAGAAACCACTGAGGCAATCTCATAGGTCTGTCAACAGCTCTATTATAATAAGCCTATCTAACAGCTCTGGACACAATGGCTAAATGTACAGAGCAATGGCATGTACAGTGGTACCCTACGTCTGAGTGGCAGATGCTGGGGACAGGCTACAGGGAAGGCAACCAAGTTAACATCCTGCCTGTGAGCTTCCCAGAGGCATGTGGTTGGCTGCTATTAGAAACAGAGGTCTGAACAAGAAGGTGGATGGTAGTGATCTGGAAAAGCAGTTATTTTGTCCTTATATCTTCACATTGTCTCCTACTGAGGAAGGTAGTCCCACAAGTATATGTGAACGAGTACAGAAACAAGGCACTCCTTTCTGAATACCCACTTCAGACTTATTGAAAGCTCCAGGAATGGGAAATCTGGTGCCTTCAGATATTGTTGGACTACAGCTCTCATGCCTGACCATTGCCCATGCTAGCTGAAACTGATAGGAGTTGGAATCCAGCAACATCTGGAGGGCCATAGGTTTCCCCATCCCTGAAATATGGGCATAGGGGTAAATACTGATCTATCAACATCAGGCAGGTGCCCTTGCTATATTGTTTTAGATGCCTGCTGAAAACCTTCAGCAACCCTACCCAGATACAGGGTTGTATTCATCTAAGCAAATCAGAATAGACCCAATGAAATTAATGAAGCTAAGTTAGCCATGTTCATTAACTTCAATGAGTCTACTCTGAGTAGGACTAACATTGAATACCACCCATAGAATTTAGTGATCTATATTTGTTTTAAGTTGTACTGCGTTTTAATGATAATTATTTTATGCAGATATGTTTTTAAATACTTTTGTGGATTTCAGCTGTGTCTACAAATACGGATACAGCCTACAAACTTTGAAAGGATTAGCATGTTAGTGCTTCCTAAGCTAAATACTGTATATATATATATATTTAAAAATGCTATTTAACATTTTAGAAATGTTTTTCTATAATGCAAAGGCACAGTCCACTGAAGATTCTTTCTTCCAAGTCTGATTCCTAACTTCACAGTACAGGTGAAGTTAGAATATCACAGTCTTGCATTTATAAGTTCTGTAAGTGATTGGGGGGGGAAAGTTGATGGTGGCTATAAACAGAACCCGGATAGTAAAGACTGAGACTGTTCCTTCTGAAAAGGGAAGGAAAAAATCAGGCACAATAAAAAACAAAATGGTTTTCTGTCCAAGCGCCAAACCATCTGTGAGGTTTTTCTTCCGACTCTATTGACACGTATTGTGGCATTTGTAGCTGTAATTATACTGAGCTGATAAATCCAGCGTTAAGAACGTTATAAAATAAAAAGATGTATAACAAAACCTGATTGCAACGGAGCTATCAGAGTGGCAGAGAAAAGACACAAGCAGCGTGGCTAGAAACATTGCTAGGAGGTTATTTGGCAGCTAGATGGCTTTGAAAAGGACAAGAAAGTTCCATAACTTTGAACAATAATCATAAAATAATCCTTTGCCGCAGTCAGTTACAAAAAAACCCCATCTTTCCTGTTTTTTCAGCATGCAGCTAGTTCTCAAGAGAAAGTAATTAATTTTATATGCCTCCTTTCTTACAAGATGGAACCCAAAGTAGCATACATGTAGTTCCAGGAGATCTCCAATCCAACGCTGACCGGACCCACACCTGCTTAACCAATGTGATGCCCTCCAGATGATGTGGGTGACAATTTCCATCAGCCAGTGTAGCCAATAGCCAGGGATGGTGGGAGTTGTAGTCCAAAACATCTGGAGGGTACCATGTTGGCTATTCCTGCTTTAGACCATAACCTGAAGCCTATCTTTCATATTTGGCCCAGATTTTTTCATTGGTTTGGGGAACAGTGTAGGGTGGAAATAGCCCCCAAAACTTGCACTAATCTTTGCAGCCTTAGCTAACACTGATAGGGGTTGGCTTTCTACTCCAGACATGGTGTCTGAGTGGTTTCTCCCACCTTTTAATTATAGACATACTTTGCTGCTGCTTGAAACAGCCTTTAAGTGCTTCTTCTTAAAATTGATGAGAAAGCTCCTAAGGGAGCAATGTTCTATCATGATATATCATTGTTCCCAGGGACAAGACTCAGGAACAAGATGGCTGCCCCATGGTCCCCCAAAAGAATTTGCTAAGCACTCTCCTGCAATTACCCAAACGATATTTGACACTGCTCTGGTTTCTCTATTGGGGGAGATTTTGTGCTGAGTGGACCCTTTTTAATGTAACACATGCTTGAGAATATTTGTACAGATTGACCGGACATAAAGTCTGACTGTTATGAACCGGGAGTCCCATGTTGCTCCCCATGGGAAAGAGAAAGAGCAGGTGTAGAGGACTTGTGGAGGCCAGTAATTTGGGGTCACAACTTGTAATGGTGATGCTCAGCCAGACCCATTGCAAAATCATGCTTCTGTTTGTTTACTGTAGTGGGAAAAGGGGTAGCCAACCAGGACAGGCAAAATACAATCTCATAGGAGCTGCAAGAGAGGACTGTAATGGAAGAGCGGCAGGGGGGTACTCCTCATGCATTTGGGCCAGTCACACTGGAGTCCCTTCTCACAGCCAAGGAATGCTCTAGGTGCTCTCTCGCTTAGTTCAGGATGCTTCTGTCATGGTGCAGTGCATTGGATTCAGGCAGGGATCCAGCTGCTGGCGCAGCAAAGCCTGTCTGACCTACCGGCTAGGAGGACTTCTGGCTTCCACTTTCATTGGCCATGTTCTCTGTCTTATCTTCCTTTCTGCCCTGGGAGAGGAATGGAGTTTAATAGCTTTTGGGTGGAAGTCTCACCTCCTCCTCTGATCTGCCTCATCTTTCTCACTGTGTCTCATTTCAGTAGCCTCAACCTACTCTGCCACTGTAATGAATGGGAGAACACAGAGCTTTGTTTTATACAGAATGGCTCAAGAGCCTAATTACAGATCGAATCAGAGAGTACACAGAGCAACTGAGAAACAGATCAATTTTTTTTAAGAAAAAAACAAATACAAGGTGAATCTTGGAGCCTGTGCACACCCCCTAGAATCTATGTCTATGTATACAGTGGAGAATAACACATAATGTTCCTGACAAAGAGTACTCCAGTCTACAAAGTATTATGCTACAATAAATCCATTTGAGTTCAAAGTATCACAAGGTTATCTTTTTTGTCTGTTTGTTGCAGGAGACTAATACAGGTAACGCTTTGGAAATGACGATAACGATTATGATGATACAAAAACCTACTATCTACAAGGAAGTCAAAATTAATAAATTCTCCACCCCCGGCATAAATTCTCCCATTGCTCATAGGATTGGGTCCTTGAATGACACCAGGAGAACCATTTACATTCCTCTTTCTCTTGAGCGACATACATTTTGATTAATTCAGACATCAAAGAAAGAAAGAAAGATAAAAACCCTCTGTCCAAATGAAATATTTTTAGATTGCTATCATCTATGTGGCAATTGCATCATTGAAAACATTCAGCAACTCATTTGCTATATGAGTTCCTATTTCTGGACTTTTTCTGTATTCACAATACTCTGTGCAAACACTACACAGCAGCAGTGTTACAGCTTCCCCAGTTTCAGCAGCTATTTACAGTGGATCTACCCTGGTGAGATTAAATTAGGAACAAAGGGTAACAAAATATACTGTGCTGATAATCGTCTGGGAGATTGCCTTTATATATTAGATGTAACATGAAAACTTCAGAAATGTTTAGGGCAGCCAATATGCATTTTCCCAGCGTGATTTAATAAAATTGCAGGATGTGACTATACAAACTAGTGTAAGAGTCATTACTTTCATTAAGAATATTACAGAGAATAAATTAACCTAAAACAATAAAACCTGAGTTGCAGATATATGTAAGTCATTTACATCTTCTTGTAGACTCATTTGGCGGAGGAAGAGAATGAATGTGTTATGGTGGATTTTTCATTAGCATTTGCATTTCAATTGACTTAGAGGCATACCATAAGAATGCAAAGGCAATAAATATCAGCCATAAATGAGAACCCAGTATAAAGTTTTTTTCTTCTTCTAGCCCCCCCACACCTCACCCCACCAAAAAAAAAATGTTCTGTGCCATTACACTTTAATAGTTGTCTTGCATTTTCAATATGAAAATGCTTTAAAATGTGCTACAGTCGTGCCATCAAAGAAATCAGCATATTTTATATGGCTTTGTTATAGATGTTGACAGTTAATATCACATTTTGACAAAGAAGGAAGGGGGAAAGTGTTTGCCTAATGCTTTAAAACAAGAACTTACTTTCCCTTTTTAGACTAGCTTTGCTCAGATATTTGTTGAGCGCCTTCACACCGCTTTCATTAAATAGCATATGGAATTAAACTGCATTTATAAACATGATGATTTATTTACAGCGATTGACATTTTAAGGTGTTTTCATTAGCAACTTCTTAATGTCCTGGTGTATACGCTAGGATGAGCTGTTTACTCCAGTCCCCAGGGAACAATAAGACTAACAGAATTTCCTCTAGCATCCAACCAGACTATATACAAGCTCTTCTGGGAATAAGAGTCAGTATGAATTGGCATGACCATTTGAATTGATTTCATCGCTTTGTATTACTTTTAGCATTTTTTTGTTGTGAACTGTTTTGCCATGTCTTAGGATACCACAGGGATGCTTTATAATGAACCTGATCCAGACAATCAAAGTATCTTCAGAGTGTACATGTAAGAGATCACAATTGCATCGCCTACCTGTCTGCATCATTCTGCATGTTTGGCCTCCAAGAAATTGGCACCACATCTGCATAGTTTTAATTGATTTTAATACTGCATTTTATATTGTTGTAATCCACCCAGGGACCTTATGGTGAAGGGTGGATAAGAAATCAATAAAATAAAATAAAATAAAAGAGGCTCAAAGCATTCAATGCTTACATCTCATTTTCCTTGTAGGCTGCTCATGTACCTGAAGCCTATGCTCATAGCAATCTATGCATGTATTTTACAGTTATGTTCTGCAGTGCTTGGAGGAGGTTGAATTTGCTGAGAGGGCAGGGCCATTTGCTACAGGGGTGGGCTATATGCCACTCTAATAAGAACATAAGAAGAGCCTGCTGGATCAGGCCAGTGGCCCATCTAGTCCAGCATCCTGTTCTAACAGTGGCCAACCAGGTGCCTGGGGGAAGCCCGCAAGCAGGACCCGAGTGCAAGAACACTCTCCCCTCCTGAGGCTTCCGCCAACTGGTTTTCAGAAGCATGCTGCCTCTGACTAGGGTGGCAGAGCACAGCCATCATGGCTAGTAGCCATTGATAGCCCTGTCCTCCATGAATTTGTCTAATCTTCTTTTAAAGCCGTCCAAGCTGGTGGCCATTACTGCATCTTGTGGGAGCAAATTCCATAGTTTAACTATGCGCTGAGTAAAGAAGTACTTCCTTTTGTCTGTCCTGAATCTTCCAACATTCAGCTTCTTTGAATGTCCACAAGTTCTAGTATTATGAGAGAGGGAGAAGAACTTTTCTCTATCCACTTTCTCAATGCCATGCATAATTTTATACACTTCTATCATGTCTCCTCTGACTCGCCTTTTCTCTAAACTAAAAAGCCCCAAATGCTGCAACCTTTCCTCGTAAGGGAGTCGCTCCATCCCCTTGATCATTCTGGTTGCCCTCTTCTGAACCTTTTCCAACTCTAGAATATCCTTTTTGAGATGAGGCGACCAGAACTGTACACAATATTCCAAATGCGGCCGCACCATAGATTTATACAACGGCATTATGATATCGGCTGTTTTATTTTCAATACCTTTCCTAATTATTGCTAGCATGGAATTTGCCTTTTTCACAGCTGCCGCACACTGGGTCGACATTTTCATCGTGCTGTCCACTACAACCCCGAGGTCTCTCTCCTGGTCGGTCAGCGCCAGTTCAGACCCCATGAGTGTATATGTGAAATTAAGATTTTTTGCTCCAATATGCATAATTTTACACTTGTTTATATTGAATTGCATTTGCCATTTTTCCACCCATTCACTCAGTTTGGAGAGGTCTTTTTGGAGCTCTTCGCAATCCCTTTTTGTTTTAACAACCCTGAACAATTTAGTGTCATCAGCAAACTTGGCCACTTCACTGCTCACTCCTAATTCTAGGTCATTAATGAACAAGTTGAAAAGTACAGGTCCCAATACCGATCGTTGAGGGACTCCACTTTCTACAGCCCTCCATTGGGAGAACTGTCCGTTTATTCCTACTCTCTGCTTTCTGCTTCTTAACCAATTCCTTATCCACAAGAGGACCTCTCCTCTTATTCCATGACTGCTAAGCTTCCTCAGAAGCCTTTGGTGAGGTACCTTGTCAAACGCTTTTTGAAAGTCTAAGTACACTATGTCCACTGGATCACCTCTATCTATATGCTTGTTGACACTCTCAAAGAATTCTAATAGGTTACTGAGACAGGACTTTCCCTTGCAGAAGCCATGCTGGCTCTGCTTCAGCAAGGCTTGTTCTTCTATGTGCTTGGTTAATCTAGCTTTAATAATACTTTCTACCAGTTTTCCAGGGACAGAAGTTAAGCTAACTGGCCTGTAATTTCCAGGATCCCCTCTGGATCCCTTTTTGAAGATTGGTGTTACATTTGCCACTTTCCAGTCCTCAGGCATGGAGGAGGACCCGAGGGACAAGTTACATATTTTAATTAGCAGATCAGCAATTTCACATTTGAGTTCTTTGAGAATTCTCGGGGATGCCATCCGGGCCCGGTGATTTGTCAGTTTTTATATTGTCCATTAAGCTTAGAACTTCCTCTCTCGTTACCACTATTTGTCTTAGTTCCTCAGAATCCCTTCCTGCAAATGTTAGTTCAGGTTCAGGGATCTGCCCTATATCTTCCACTGTAAAGACAGATGCAAAGAATTCATTTAGCTTCTCTGCAATCTCCTTATCGTTCTTTAGTACACCTTTGACTCCCTTATCATCCAATTGTGTCCCTAGATGGTCTCCTGCTTTGAATGTATTTATAGAATTTTTTGTTGTTGGTTTTTATGTTCTTAGCAATGTGCTCCTCAAATTCTTTTTTAGCATCCCTTATTGTCTTCTTGCATTTCTTTTGCCAGAGTTTGTGTTCTTTTTTATTTTCTTCATTCGGACAAGACTTCCATTTTCTGAAGGAAGACTTTTTGCCTCTAAGAGCTTCCTTGACTTTGCTCGTTAACCATGCTGGCATCTTCTTGGCCCTGGCGGTACCTTTTCTGATCTGCGGTATGCACTCCAGTTGAGCTTCTAATATAGTGTTTTTAAACAACTTCCAAGCATTTTTGAGTGATGTGACCCTCTGGACTTTGTTTTTCAGCTTTCTTTTTACCAATCCCCTCATTTTTGTGAAGTTTCCTCTTTTGAAGTCAAATGTGACCGTGTTGGATTTTCTTGGCAATTGGCCAGTTACATGTATGTTTAATTTAATAGCAGTGTGGTCACTGCTCCCAATCGGTTCAACAACACTTACATCTCACACCAGGTCCCGGTCCCCACTGAGGATTAAGTCCAGGGTTGCCGTCCCTCTGGTCGGTTCCATGACCAACTGATCTAGGGAATAGTCATTTAGAATATCTAGAAACTTTGCTTCTTTGTCATGACTGGAACACATATGCAGCCAGTCTATGACCGGGTAGTTGAAGTCACCCATTACTACCACATTTCCTAGTTTGGATGCTTCCTCAATTTCATATCTCATCTCAAGGTCTCCCTGAGCATTTTGATCAGGGGGTCGATAGATTGTTCCCAGTATTAAGTCCCTCCTGGGGCACGGTATCACCACCCACAACGATTCTGTGGAGGAGTCTGCCTCTTTTGGGGTTTCGAGCTTGCTGGATTCAATGCCTTCTTTCACGTATAGAGCGACTCCGCCACCAATACGTCCTTCCCTGTCCTTCCGATATAGTTTATATCCAGGGATAACCGTATCCCACTGGTTTTCTCCATTCCACCAGGTCTCGGTTATGCTCACTATATCAATGCTCTTCTCTAAGACCAAGCACTCCAGTTCTCCCATCTTGGTTCGGAGGCTCCTAGCATTAGCGTACAGGCACTTGTAAGCAGTGTCTCTCTTCAAGTGTCTTTGGCACTTGTGGTTAGGCCTGTGGTAATTTTGCTCTTCTGAATTTATATCCTGTGCCCCTGCTCTCACAATGCCTACTTCTAGGCCTACCCCTTTTAAAATTTCATCATTTCTTTGGTTTTTATCCCAGGGGGGAGGTTTATTCCGAACCGGACCTTTCTCAGCTCCTGTCGGGTTTCCCCCCTCAGTCAGTTTAAAAGCTGCTCTGCTACCTTTTTAATTTTAAGTGCCAGCAGTCTGGTTCCATTCCATTTAACAGAATACTAGTCCAGTCATGGGAAACTTCTGGCCCGCAGGCCAAATTAGGCCCAGCAGGGGTTCCAAACATGGTCAGCAAGGCTGTTTCCCCAAGCTATGCCCACCTGCCTCACAACACAGGTCCAGGTTATCTTAGGGGCCATCTGAACCCTTATATCCCAGCTCAGTCACTGAGATCATCTGCAGGAGCAGTGTTGGTCATCCCCCAAGTTGGCGAGGCTCATTTAACATTGACACAAACTGAGCCTTTGCTGTTATCAGCCCAGTTCTCTAGAATGCTCTGCCAATGGAGATTCAGCAGGCGCCTTCTGTTTTAAATGCCTGCTGAAAACCTTTCTGTTCCGCCAGGCTTATGCAGGCAATAAAGAAGATATCTTTTGGCAGTCGTTGACCTTTGTTTTCACTGTATTTTTACTGTACAGTTTTTATTCATTGTAAACCGCTTTGGTGTTTTTAAAATGGAATAGCAGTATACAAATATATTTATACATAAATAAACTGAGATCATATATGGGGGTGGGACAGTTAAATACGTGGCTGCAAAGGGACAACTGGGAGCTGTAATGTACACTCCTGATTGTTCCTTGAAATGGAGTACTCATTGGACATCTCTTCACATAGCGTAGCACATGCTTCCAGCGTTGCCCTTGCCAGCCTCTGGCGGCTCTCTCTTTGCCCTTAGAGCTAAGTCTGAGGGTAGGTGCAGCACTTAAAATAATTGATATGGAAATGTTGTTGGCTTGTAGCAAATGGCAAAAGTTGCAAAGTCACCTTCTCAAGAATGATTAGTACAGAGTTAAAGCAACTGAGGATAAGAAAATAGACAAGATGTTAAGCAATTACTTAAGCATACCCTATACAGCTGAAATCAATGAACATTTGCCTGCTGCAGAAATTAGATTTGCCCAAACAAAAGAGGAGAAATTAGAAAGTATCCAGATAACAGAGCTAATTGTTATTAAAGGGGCTGCATTTCTTACAAGGGCATATAGGCTCCAACCCCCAAAATTCATGCATCTTCTTACAAGCACCCTTAAGAGACCTGGAGAACAAATTGGGCTAATTTAGTAGATGCTATTCATATGAGTTTATTAAGCTCCTGAGAAAAACTTTTAAGAACAGGTAAGTTACCTTAGTCTTGGCAGCAGATTATCCCCCCCCTTTTAGGCATTCACTCTATTTTAATAATTAAAACAATCACACAAAGGAATTCAAAAATATTCAGTTGCGTTAATGCTAAATGAAAACATAGGTTTAGTACAGACGTAAAGATGACTGCAAGAGAGCTACAGCAAAGCACAACTGAAATTGACAGGTTCACTCATCGTTAATGCCAATTCCTCATCAGTTTTTACCTCCCTGTTGTCCCACAGGTATGAACAATAGCAGCTCCGAAGCTGACTGCTATTCTGCACAATCCAGCTTCAGAGCTACTTTTGTTCATACCTGTGGGACTACAGGCAGGTAAAAGACTGGTGTAGGATTGGCATTAGGGATGGGTGAATCTGTCAGTTTCAGATTCTCATAGATTATAGAGTTGAAAGGGCCCTATAAGGCCATCAAGTCCAACTCCCAGTCTTAGGTTCAGTTCTCTACATTTACAGATCAGGTTGAGTGTTTTTTTTAAGTTCCCATGAAAATTCATCAGCATTTTAAGTGCAAATTTCTTCTCAGATACACCTTTTATGTGATTTTGAATAATATACTCATTTTTGCAAAGCAATTTCCCCAATATAATCCATTTTGTATGTTATTTTCACCAACATATGCACTTTGTGCACACTTTCCCCTAATTTACACATTATTGTACCCATTATTTAGTTGGATAACTATATTATAAAACTCATAGAAGTGCTTATGTTGAAGGATAGCTGTGTTTCAGTTTGCATATTATTTTGAAAGTATGAATTAGGTAGGATTAAATGCAAAGTGAGTCAAATTTTCCTCCATCTCTAACTGGCAAAGGGCAGGTGATACTTACAGAGATTGGATATGTTTATATAAGTACCTGATCTGATCTGTTTTTTTAAAAAAAAAAATCTTATATTTTTTAATCCTATAAACAGATGTAACCTTAAGCACAATCAGGGGCATAAAAAATCTATGTGGCCACTAGTCAGTGGCATCTACAAAACTCAACTTGATGACTTGTCCCTGGTCTGCTGCAGATGGAAGGAGTTTCTCCTCCCATCTGTTTCCTATAAAATTCTTTGAGGGGCTTACATTTTCCTGATGTTTTGCACCCCTAAGCATGATTCTGTCTTTCCAGGAATAACATTCCTTCATTTCTGAAAATATACTCTGCATTGACTTAAGAACACAACTGACATCAATTTACTTTGGTAAATTTTAAAAACCACATTGTTTTTTATCCATTATCTTCTAATGGAAAAGCAATATAGAAATAGACGAAACAATATCACATGTATTTATTTGACATATTTTTAGGACATTTTTCTGAGCAAGTGCCTGTCCAAAATTACTTACAATCAAAGCAAAAAGAAGAGAAAGACAATGGGGGAGGACCCTTAAAACTAAAACTCAGTACGCTATTTTTGTTAACAGAGCCACAATAAAAAATATGACTCAACTAGGGGTGGAAGGATCTGTCAATTTCAGTTCTCTCCGTTTTTCATTTTTCCAGTCTTAAATTCAGTTCTTCACATTTCTGCAGCAATTTGCCATTTTTTTAACAAACAAAAATGGTCATGAAAATTCCTCAGCATTTTAGTGCAAATGTCTCCTAATAAACACATTTTGTATGCAGTTTAACTAATGTACATATTTTTGCAAGCCGTTTCTCCTAATATAATACATTTTGTATGTTATTTTCACTGATATATTCATTTTTATGCATACTTATCCCTAATGTATATGTTTTTGTAAACATTGGTTGGAGAACTGCATTGTTTCTGTTCTCATATTGTTTCAAAAAGTGTTGATTTTGATAGATTCAACTTTAAATGCAAACTGAATGGCAATTCTCCCTTCTCCCTAGACTCAAGTAAACTGTCAGCCAGTTAATCGACATCACACCTGGAAAGCCAGATGAAAAAGACAGGTTTTAGGACTTTGTGAAAATCCTGCAATGCAGAAATTGGATGCAGGTCCGTTGGAAGGGACTTCCATAGCTGAGGGACCACCCTAGAGAATAATCTCTTCCCTTGTGGCCTAGGGGATGGGCAGAAGAGCGCCCAAACACAACTGAGGCAAGATGATAAGGGTGCAGGCGGTCCAATAAATAGTTTGCTCCCAAACATTTAGGGCAGGTGTGGGGAGCCTTTGGTCCTCCAGATGTTGCTGAACTACATCTCCTACCAGCCCAGCAAGTATGGCCAATAGCCAGGAATTATGGGAGTTGTAGCTGAGCAATATCTTGAGGGCCAAAGGTTCTCCACACCTGATTTGGGGCTTTACAGGTCAAAACCAGCACTTTAACTTGAGTTCAGAAGCACACCAGTAAGCATTGCAGCTGAAGCCCTAGGGATTCATGAGCCACCCTTACCATACAAAGTTAACATAAAGATTGCAGAGATAATAGGGACCATACAACCAATAAAAGCAGGATTTGAACAAAAGATTTTTTTTTCTGCTTTAGCTTTTACTGACTGGCCACAGAACCAAATGACTGTTAAACCACATGCTCCTATGTTTGGCTTGCCTGAGACCAGAAGTTATCAACTATATGCTGACTTTAATAACTTTCAACTATATCTTCCATGCTTATTTCACAATATTAAATTAGAGTTTAAAACACTACCATTAGCTATGGAAAAGAAAAGCTGGCATTATTTCTCTTAGTACACTGAACTTCCAACTTTTCCCTATGTTGCTTTTGGTGATATACATGGGATTAGCTCATTGTTATACTCAGTGTTGTAATAAACTTGTGGGGTGTGTCATGTTGAAAAAAGTCTTGCTTAAGGCCACCAAGCAAGCTCTATAACTAAGGAGGGATCTGAACCTCTGCTTCCCCATTTTCAGTGCAATCCTATATATCTCTCTTCAGTAGGTCTTACTGAGTTTAATGAGGCTTAGTCCCAGTAAGTGGACACAGGATTTCTGCCTTCAAGCCCAGCACTTGAACACAGAAGTGACTTACTGGGTGGGGCAGAGTAGCTACGCTAGCTTCCTAGCAACTGGCGAAGAGGCTGTCATGGTGCAAATGTCTCTACTTGAAATTTTTTTCTCATTCACTAATTTCCTCTATGCTAATCTGTTGCAGCAAACTTGAAAGTCTCATTATCACCTCATTCACTTGCTAGAGCAAGTGAAAAAGTTTTCAATTTGAAAAAAATGATGACAACAACAACAACAATAATCTGGAAGTAGACCTGTGCAGAATCCTCAGTCTGTATATGGAGACAAGTTTCTGTATATGGACAAGACCATAAATAGAAACTCAGGTATTTCCCTTTACTCATCTCCACAGGAGATCTTGTGTGGTTTCCTCAACATTACTATATGTGAACAGGGCAATTATCTGGAAAATATATACATTTTAATTGGGAGATGTTGATCTCTTATGTTGAACAGGTATGGTAAGGACTATGTTGAATACAATGTCAAGTTCTGATGGCATGCCTTTGTTATTTTAGGTAAAGATTTATTTCATACAAAATGACATTTTTATGGCATTTCTATGGAACATAACTGAATTTAGTGGAAATTAAAAATGAAGCCTCTAATCATCCAAATAAGATAGTATTAATGGAGAAAATGGGCAGGAAGCCAGATATGAAGAGTTGGCAGTACAAAGCTAAGGGGTTTTATTTTGTTTTAGTTTGGCTGACTGTTCAAGATAGCTTGGCCATAAGGAGAAAAAAAATTGCCTCTAGGATGCACACCTTAATGTGGTGAGGGGGTTTGAGAGTGTTAAAGAAGCTGACTAATAGAGTCAGCATACCAACAGAGTTGCTACAAGCTACTGAGACTGAATCTGTCCAAATTTTGACAAAAATCTGTCAAGAAATATGGAAAACTAAACAATGGCCCACAGACTGGAAGAGTTCCATATACATCCCAATTCCAAAGAAAGGGGATCCCAGGGAATGTAGTAATTATCGAACTATTGCCTTAATATCTCATGCAAGTAAAGTAATGCTCGAGATTCTACAACAAAGGCTCTTACCATATATGGAGTGAGAAATGCCAGACGTTCAAGCTGGATTTAGAAAGGGAAGAGGCACCAGAGCAAACGTATGTTGAATAATGGAACGGACCAAGGAATTTCAGAAGAAAATCACCTTATGCTTTTTAGATTACAGCAAAGCCTTTGACCATGTAGATCATGAAAAACTATGGAATGCTTTAAAAGAAATGGGGGTGCCACAGCATCTGATTGTCCTGATGCGCAACCTATACTCTGGATAAGAGGCTACTGTAAGGACAGAATATGGAGAAACCAATTGGTTCCCAATCGGAAAGGGTGTGAGACAGGGGTGTATTTTATCACCCTATTTATTTAATCTATATGCAGAACATATCATACGGAAAGCGGGATTGGACCAAGATGAAGGAGGTGTGAAAATTGGAGGGAGAAATATCAATAATTTAAGATATGCAGACGATGCCATACTACTAGCAGAAACCAGTAATGATTTAAAGCGAATGCTGATGAAAGTTAAAGAGGAAAGCACAAAAGCAGGACTACAGCTGAACGTCAAAAAGACTAAAGTAAAGACAACAGAAGATTTATGCAACTTTACAGTTGACAATGAGGACATTGAACTTGTCAAGGATTATCAATATCTTCCAAAATGGAGACAATAGTCAAGAAATCAGAAGAAGGCTAGGACTGGGGAGGGCAGCTGTGAGAGAACTAGAAAAGGTCCTCAAATGCAAAGATGTATCACTGAACACTAAAGTCAGGATCATTCAGACCATGGTATTCCCAATCTCTAGGTATGGATGTGAAAGTTAGTGAAAAAAGCGGATAAGAGAAAAATCAACTCATTTGAAATGTGGTGTTGGAGGAGAGCTTTGCACATACCATAGACTGCAAAAAAGACAAATAATTGGGTGTTAGAACAAATTAAACTAGAACTACCATTAGAAGCTAAAATGATGAAACTGAAGTTATCATATTTTGGACACATCATGAGAAGACAGGATTCACTAGAAAAGACAATAATGCTGGGGAAAACAGAAGGGAATAGAAAAAGAGGAAGACCAAACAAGAGATGGATTGATTCCATAAAGGAAACCACAGACCTGAAATTACAAGATCTGAACAGGGTGGTTCACAACAGATGCTGTTGGAGATCACTGATTCATAGGGTCGCCATAAATCGTAGTCAACCTGAAGGCACATAACAATAAGGAGAAAAAAATCGAATCAGGGTAGATATGGTTGTGTATCATTGCAGTGGCTGCTGGTGGTTCCATGTCAGTGGGGCAGTGGAATCTACTCTAGGTTTTAATCCAAACTTTCAAGGCATTGAAGCACCTTGAACAGCTTCTTGAAAGTTCAGACTAAAACCTAGAGGGGATTCCACTGCCCCACTGACAGAGCCACCAGCTGCCACACATTTTTTTATCCCACTGTTCAGCTAAAAAAGAGCTCTCAGAGCAGTTTACAGATCATTACCAACAGCCCTCAGGCTTGCAGTCTTAAAAGACATGACACAAGACGAAAATGGAACAGGGAGGAGGTGGAAACAAGCAAACTTGGGGACAAGTTTTAGTTATAAGTTCTTCCAATGACCAGCTAGGATGGAAATATAAAGAGAGAAGAAGACAAAAGTTGCTGCACTGATGAAGTGGTCCTGATTCCTTTCATTCCCCCTCTCTGGTGGAATGGCTGCTGCCACGTTGATGAAGGCAGCTTCTTAGTAGTGATGGAGGTGGTCTTGCATCTCTCTAAGCCTCGCTTTGAGATAAACCAGGAAATAATATGTGCCTTTTGTGTTTTCTCCTAAAAAAAAAACAAAAAGTAGAGAAACAATGTTTGATTTCTCCAATTGATATTCTGAAGTCCCCCTCTTCATACTAATGAAAACAATGGGTTGGATCCAACTTTCACTAATCACACTTAACTCCCATTGTGTGACAGGTAAGTCCCTTGTGGCAGGAAGAGCAATCTAAAACCCTGATCCGCTGTGCCAGAAAGGGTTTAAATGGAGCAGAGTTGTCCCTTTCCACAGCCCTGGCTGGTTTCCATCATCAGGGAGCTCTTGCATCATCAGGGAAGCCCCACCAGTGAAGAGCATGCCAATGTGCCTGCCCAAAGGGTAAGCAGAAACTACCACTGGTGGCATCCATGCCAGCAGCACCGAGGGAGAACCCCTGAATCAAGAAATTTTGAGGGTGGGAAGAAGAGCTAGACTGTTGGATCCTGTGCAGACCCTGCTGCTGTCACATGATGATCTGGTCTTTTTACTGCATCAGGCTACATTGCTGGACTACATCTCCCTCAATCCCTGACTATTGGCCATGCTGGCTGGGGCTGATTAGAGTCAGAGTCTAAGAACATCTAGGGGGGCACAGGTTGCCCATTCCTGACCTACAGTTAATGTGTGAAGGTCCTATTGATTTGAAATCAATGGATTTCAAACCAGATAGAAGAAAAGCTTCATGGTATTCCAGGACTAAAACTAAGTAAAACAATTGCAGGGCAGAACACATGGGTGACAATAGTTGTCCCCACTGAAGACTAGGGATGGTGGAGAATTCAAACATAGCCACCCTTCAAAATACACACATCTCAATTATGCAATGCAGGTCTTCAACCAAACAATGTTTACAAAAATGCATGTATTAGTGGAAAGCAAGCATGAAAATGACTAAAATGCTGAAGAATTTTCATGAGATATTCAAAAAAACAGCAACTTGCTGCTGAAATGTGGAGAACTGAATTTAAGACTGGAAAAATGAGAGATGGAGAGAACCCAAATTGACAGATCTTTCCATCCCTACTGAAAACCCCAGATGGCATCTCTAGCAAGGAATCCACTGTATATAATACACCACCATCTCCTAGCAATGTGAGGTCAAGCTCTTTGTCAGTTTTCATGAGCCATATCTGAGAATTACTTTTCAGATTTTCTAATGCCCCTGTTTTGGATCACAATCCATAGGATCAGTAATCTTATTCTTAAAACATTACTTATGTATATTAAAATATGAGGCAGACAAGAGTAAAAACAATGGTAGTCACTATGTAACAACAATCTGACGATACATTTTTTCTGTGAGTAGTTTTCAATTATAAGGAAAAATATGAACATCAGTAAAATGTTAGTGGAAAGGAGATGAGGAAACTATACTTTTGCACACAATCCTGTGTGTGTCTACTCAGAAGCAGAGTTCAATAGCACTTATTCCCAGGAAAAATGTACAGGTCTGCAGCATTAATGTCTCTTAAAATGTCCTTGGTTAATCCATTTTCCCTATCTGGGGAAAGTCAAATAGCCTGCTTGTGAATAATTCACTCTTAAGCTGTATAAACATGATAGCATCATACATTCTAGAAAGAAGCTAATTACAATAATGGACTGGAGTTTGATAATCGAGAATATTGTTTTCTAATCTAATTCCTTTTCTAAGATAATTACTCAGAATCAATCACTGTCAAGATTATAAAAATAATCAGATTGTAGTTGGAGGCTGTTGATAATATCTTCGAGTCCAATTTCTTCCCCTGATAAGGAGATCCAATCAATTCAACAACCAGGACTTGTTGACGATTATTCCAAAAGCAGTTTGAATGCATCTTTTGCATTTATGTATCTTTTTTTATATATATTTTATGTTCCATTTATTTGTGGAAATACACATACCCAGTGGACTTGAGAAGGTATTTGTAAAATAATTACAACCCTTTTCAACGTGTCTAAGGGGAGGCTTTCATTGCAGAAACTAACTCCCTCCTCCAGTCCCCAACACCACTTTATGATCTATTCAAAAGGATGACAACCAACTGGGTCTTAAATGCTTCACTTTGAGTTTTGGAACAAGAAAAGTAGAAAGAAATTTGTCTCTGAAGCCAGTCAGCTGCTGTGCCTTTGCATATGGTTGATAATCCACTACTGCTAAGATTGAAACACCTATGTATTTTTGTTATTTCTTTTTAAAAACAACTTAATAGACATTCTGTCTACAAAAGAGAAAATAAACATTTTTCTCTACTTTGAATACACATGAAAGTTGGACTCCAGACTGGCCTTCCTTTCTGTGAAAGCATAATGCATTCAGACTGAATATGGATATGTTCCAAGATTGCAAGTAAAAATAATAAAAACAGGCTGTAAGGAGTTCTGACAGTCACATCGCAATGAATAAGATCAGACCCAAAAGTCGATGCTATCTTTCTTTTCCCTTGGGGTCCATTGTTTAAGATTTACATTTGTTTAATGAGTTGATGGTTGTTGGGTTTTTAAAATATATATATATCATTTTTATTGTTTGTGTGATACAACAGCTGCTATATCAAACAATAAACAAGAAAAATCATAAACAGAGTAACTTAACATAAAATAGATAAGCATATGGGAGGGGGATGAGTTGATGGTTTTGTTGTGCTGACTATCTATATCCTTTCCTGAATTTGTTTACACTTCATTCTAATTGGAATTCATAGTTTTTCAGAATGACCTGTGTTAATTACTGGCTGCCACCTTCCATCCCTTATACTAGGGAGGAAGGATGGGGGATTTTGGGAGGAAGAACAGAAGTCTGCTTGTGGCTGTATTCAGGGAAGGAACATGGACATTAAATTCTACATCAGAGGTAGCCAACATGGTGCCCTTCAGATGTTTTGGATAACAACTCCCATCAGCCCCAGCCACCATAGGCAATGGTCATGGATGATGGAAATTGTTGTCTAAAACATCTGGAGGGCACCACTTTGACAACCACTGTGCTACATCTGTTAAGTTTTTCTGCCTCCAGATTCTTATTCTTAAGCGTCCTAGGTCCTCTAATTACAGCAGTACTCCCAATGGAGTACTCATTGGGGGCACAATGGTAATTTAAAAATCCAGTAATACCTCATTTAACAATCCTCCAGGAAGAAGCTGGTTTAAAGGAAGGCTTTTTTAAAAAGGTGGAAATGACCAGCTTTGCTTTGCAATGGATAAACTTTCTAGCCTGTGCTTTTGCTTTAAGGTGAAACTGACCAGCCTGTGTCTTTGCTTTGCTTTCAATAAACTGATAAGCCTGTGCCTTTGCTTTGCTAGCGTGAAACTGACAAGCCTGTGTGTTTGCTTTGCATTAAGGAGATTTCTTGCTTTCTCCCAGGGCTAGAGAGGGAAGGATCCAATATGATTCAGAGGAGAAGGAAGGGAGGGGGAAGGAGGGGGAATGGGTGGGTGCTGGGTACGCACCTGTAAAGCTCCTGTTGAAGCTGCTCCACCATCTACGAGGAGGTGTAGGAACCTATCTTTATTCCTTCCATGTTATTCCTACCTTTGGTACCAAAGTTTCTGTTAAAGAAGTAATATCCAGGAACACATCTACTTTATTAACTGAGGCATTACTGTAGTGATATACTGAAGGTTCATCCTAGCCTTAATTTGTTGCTCTTAACATATTTGAGATGTTTCTGAAGAGTGTGTGTGTGTGTGTTCCTCACTGACTACTGCCCCATGTGGCAAGCTGGGTCACTACAGCTTTTCATGGAAGTGTATTCTAGACTGAACCCACCCATGCTATCATATTTTGACAAGGAAAACAAATCATCATAAAGTATCGTGCTGAGGAGTAATCTCGGGGAGGAAAATGTCTGCCAAAGGAAGTATTACTGTCACTGCAAAACACAATGAGGAAAAGCAAAGACAGGCAAAAAAAGGGAGTAAGTGTATTTCCCTTCACACCTCACTGCAATTTGGTTGAAAGTTTGAGAAGTCATACTTTTTAGAATACCTCCGCTATGGAGCTTCCTGCTTGGGCAGAATATCTGACAAATGTCAAAGGTAACAAAAGGCATTTTGATGAGGCTGGCAAAAAAAAAAAGGAAAAAGGATGTAGCTCAGTGGTAGTGCATCCACTTTGCTTATGGACCCAGGTTTAATTCCTGACATCTCCACGTAGGCCTGGGAAAGACTCCCAATCTGAAATCTTGAAGAGCCTCTGCTGATCAGTGTAGACCAGGTGTGGGGAACCTTTTGCCCTCCAGATGTTGCTGATGAACTACAACTCCCATCATCCCTACTCATTTGCCATGCTTGCTGTGGCTGATGGACGTTGTAGTTGAGCAACATCTGGAGAGTCATAGGTTCTGGCCATCAGCTGGATGGCCAAGCATCTGACTCAGTACACACCAGCTTCCTATGTTCCTGTGTTTCCTAACACTTAGTTGGTGGGTTCCACAAATCCCTGACATCTAGGAATCATACAGAAAGACTCCCAGCACACACAATCACTAATGGAAGAGTGATGGAAGTGAGGCTTGTTATTTAACAGCCTCTTTTTTTACAGTGTATTGTATTCACGGTATAGTAAGTCTGTTCTTTTGTTTTGCTTATTTTTTTAACATCTCAGCTATATTTCATAACTCTGAGAATGCGGGAGACATTTTATATTGGTGCACATTTCATAAACAGCTCTCTGATGACAGTATAGGTATGATGTATAGCATCATCCCATTAAGTACTAGCTAGGTTGAAACCATATCCAAACAAGCTAAATTTGAAGTTAATATGATAAAATATATTATCTATTGATACAAATTTCTTACAGACTGCAGAAAAAACTATACTTCCTCTCCTTTAGGTGTTGTTGTGTGTCC
Organism: Rhineura floridana; assembly: GCF_030035675.1. Taxonomy (NCBI): domain Eukaryota; kingdom Metazoa; phylum Chordata; class Lepidosauria; order Squamata; family Rhineuridae; genus Rhineura; species Rhineura floridana. The sequence goes on from NC_084489.1 coordinate 49,972,173, forward strand.
TTTTGAGCTAGAATAATGCTTTAAGGTTATCTGCTCTGTATGATGCTGCTGGACTACAACTCCCTCTTCTCTGACCATTGGTATTGCAGGCTGGGGCTCATGGGAGTTGGAGCCCAACAACATTATACGAGAAACAGCAAGGTGTCTATGCTGTTGCTCCCCAGAATCTGCTGCCTGACGTGGTTGCCTCACTTTTCCTAAAGGCAGAGCTGGCCCAGTCTCCACCATGGATTCAGCAGTTCCTGCTTTCTGCTTTTATTGGGGTTATGATGGTTAATGTCTAGAAAGGCTAAAGGAACATGTTGCCTTATTGCTAGAAATGTTGGGGTGGAGAGCCCTCCCCATGGGCCTTGGGGCAATGGTTCACTAGCAATCCAGCTCAGGGGCTTTTATACATGCCAGTGTGGTTTGCCATACTGGGTGGCACACAAGCAGCTAGGGACAGAGGGAGAATATCTGCCAAATTGGACCTGACACGAGATTCCAGCTGAATTCGATAGTTCACCATCCTTTTGGACCAGCACCTATTTCTTGCTGCAGGCTGTGGCCGTAATCAGCACAGATTTTGTGGCCATGGCTGCAAATCAGCAAGAATTTATTCTTTCAATTTCCCCCCCCCCATTTTATATTTTAGTACACTCCATAAATGGCCCATTTCCATTAAGAAGCCAGTGTTTCATGCCCTTGTGACCTCCGTCACTTGTCAATCAACCTCTCACCAAGCCCCAGGCGTTGCTAATAATCAGCCAATTTAAAACCGTGTTTCATCATACTTGCAAATACCCATGCAACAAAGCCTCCTGGGTTTGTTCTTTAGCCCTGTTTTTCTCTGCTCTCATGTCCCCTCACTTCCCCCAATTTTGGGAACCTTAGTATTTTACAGAAATGTTCCCAATGAAGCCAGTTTTGAATCTAGATCATCCTAAGGATAAAGGGTAACCTGTCCATAAGCCTGACACCATTTGGCTCCAATTGGGTAACCTCTGAGGCTTTTGCCTTGGAATCTGGAAAGCACTTGTTGCAAGAGGAATGGGAAACTGTTCCTCTCTTCCCAGAGGGTTCTTCAGAACCTGCCCTTTTTGGTAGAGAATAGATGAACAAACAATACATATACAGACATTTAACATACATTATAATACCTTGAGACCTCCATGGCTCCTCCTGACATTGCTAACGACATGGCCACAACAACAACAAAAACCATAAACTGCAGATTGAATCACCCCAAACAGTGCACAGCAGATCAAATTGGCAAGTGCAAGAGCAAACTGGAACAAAAAAAATGGTGGATTGTGATTAAACGATGGACTATCGGCATGCAAGCGGATTGAAACCATGCAGCGAATCCCATCCCTACAACCAGCCTAAGCTAGGTGCTTCTTCAAGCTGATCTACCTCCCTAAAACCATTGCATCAGTCAGCAGTCATGCCAAAATCCATCTGGAACATGTAGGGTAATGTAACAATGGCCTGATTTGCCAAATCTTGGTGTCCATCCTTGTTTTTTCCCACCTTGATCCATTTCCACCTGTGGGCACAATAGCACAGCAGAGCATAGAATTCTTGCTCTCCGTGGGACTTTTCTTTGGGATAAAAGGAAACATGGTCTCCATAGTTAACTGGGTCAAAAGACCCAATTACTCTTGGCGTGATGGGACATGACTGAGCAGCAGAGCCAGCCACCTCTCATCAGTCAGGGCAAATCACTGTGCTGATGCCATCAAGTGAGACCAGTGAGATTAGCTCAGGATCCAGCCAATCACTGGCCTGCTCAGCTTGTCCCTTCTTCTCTTCTCCCAGAATGCCCTGGAACATTTTACGGCTTTCCACAGGCTACTGCCATCACGAATCCCACCAGTGGTACTTCCAACTGCCTTCTGGCAGCAGAGTGACACTGGCATGATTCCTTGGACAGAAGCCAGCAAGGCTGGGCAGAGGGACACCAGCCTGGTACATTTATAATCATCTCTTCAGTAGCACAGCCAATGAGTTGTATATTGGAGTTGAGTCATATGTGCATTTAACTTACGCAAATTCCACTTTATGTGCTCAGCAAAAAAAAAATGGGATTACTGACTAAGGGGCCATGATTCTCTGATGAAAATCCATGCCTTCTGCACCTGTAAATCCCTCTTGGCTGATTGGAGAGAGAAGTCTGTTAGTGCCATGGAACCAAAGCTCAAGGGATATTAGATTCTGGCTAGCTCTAAGACAGAACAGGAAGCAGAATGGAGGTTCCTTGCATGAACCCAGAATTTACTCTTGCGCATTCCAGTCAGCTCAGTCCAGTCTGCCAAGAGGGATTTACGGCTGCAGGTGGCATGGATTTTCATCAGAGAATCATGGCCCCTTAGTCAGTAATACCGCTGTATGTGGTTAATTTTGACTATACACAATTTTTGCCTTATGCGCTGACTTTAGAACATAACCCCTGCATAACATGCAACTCCATTGTATTCCCACAAGATTTTACAAAAGTAGTGCTGCTCTCATGCCCACAGCTCCCTGTCGTGAGATTTTAAAGAATCTAAAGGAGTCCATAGAATGTGTGCACTCACAAAGAAGCAAAATCCACTCATGTTTCAATTTAATTGGGTCCATTCTGTGCATCGAGAGCCACACTGGAAAGTCTGAAAACTGAAAAACGGTAAGCGACTACATCTCCAAAGCAGAAGAGCACAAATGTGGAACCACGCATTACACAGAGAACTGTGATTGGAGCAGAACTTAGTTCCACCCCTAACTCTTGCACATAATTCATTAGGGATTACTTTACAACTCAGCTATTACTTTACTTGAGAAACAAGACCACGATGAGGAGAAGGGTTACTGGAATCCTCTATGGGATGTACTGGTGGACTTCCCATTGAAAATCATGGCCAGACATGCTGCAGAACATGCAGCATTACACAATCCTAAACAAAGACCCAGCAGTGGAAGGCAGTTACGGCCAGCGGGGTAGGGCACAGTGGGGAAACATTGCTTACCTGGCTTCCCACACAGAGGTCAATGCCAGTATATGAGAAGGAAAAGGGAAGGGGTGAGGCTGCAGGGAGGCCAGGACAATGTGGGTGCAGCACTTGAACCAATCTGATGCTGCACCCACACTGCACTGACCTCCGCACCACCTCACCTCTCCCCCTCTTGGTTAACAGCAACAGCCTCTGCTTGGGAAGCCAGATAAGTACAGTTACTCCATGCTGCTCCACCCCTGCCAGCTGCTACTGGTGGATGGGAGGAGGCTCCATATTGCCTTACAGCAGAGATGGCTAACCTGTGGCTCTCCAAATGTTTTTGGACTCCAACTCCCATCAGCCCTAGCCAGCATGACCAAGGGTCAGAGATGGTGAAACTTATAGACCAAAAGTATCTGGAAGGCCACCAATTAGCCATCCCCTGTACCTCCCACAGGCACAACCATGGACTTGGCAGGCATGGTTTGTGTCAATAGGTTGAACAGTACAGTGCACATTACCTTGCACAAGTGCCATCTCAATTAGTATTTAATTATATCAGTCGCTCTGAAAAGCATGGTGTTGAGGCACGTGGTGTTTATATTTTTAAATCTTTACAAAGAGTGCTGTAGCAAATATGGAGTATCTTATTCTGTGCATACCCAGACTGCCATTGCCTATGTCAGTCTTGCTTTCATTATTGACAGGATATATAGCCCTTTGTATTACCGTCCGCCTTTTCATCATGATTAACATTTGTGTAAAAGCTTTTTATTTAGAACTGTCAGCTTTAATAGAAGGGAATGAGACTGATCAGCACATGTGACAGAAGAAGTCTCTTCTTGGAAATTGCATCGTACCCAAGTGTCAGGTTCAAACAGTGTGACAACTCTCTTACTTCTCTCCTGAATCGCAAATGGGGACTCATCAAATTGTTATGATTATGTAGCTACTGTCATACTAGTGTCCATTAAGAATATGACATTGTTTGAAATAGTCTCCTGCGTTCTCACCTTCATGGCATATAGAATGAGCTCTTTCAGTTCCCCTTTCATCCATGCTGGCAATGGAGGGCAACCAAAACCCTCCTCTTTCCAGCCCTTAAGACTAACAGATACTATATCAGAAAGAAGAAGTTGTGTATCTCTGGATATGGTTTCCTATACAGATACCAGTGGTGGCTGAGGCCCAGGGGGGAAGGTAGGGCAGAAGACAGAGCAGCCCACAGACAGGGGAGCCAGAACCAATGAGAGGCAGAGCCAACTAAATTTCGTTTTGTCCCCATCCGCCTCCCTGCTGACTTCTACAAGGGCAGCACTGAGACTGAGGAGGAAGAGGAAGCTGGCAGCCAAGACCACTCCCTGAACTGTTTATAATGCAGACAGGTGGGGGCTGGTTGAGGGCAAGTTGAGGTTGGTGGGGCACTGCCCCACTAGCCCCAATGGGCCAGCCTCCACATACCAAATCTGGCTTAAGTTAGTGGGTCGCACATCAGCAATTTTTACTGCCAGAACATATTCTGAATGCCAGTGATCACCTGCTAGAATATGCAAATCAAAAATAAGAATGAATTGCTCCAAGCATATGCAAAGTGCGTTTTGTCACTGTAACAGATGGGGAGGGGCATCCTTACTGGCCAACTTCCTTATAACATAAGGGCTTCCAAAAAAAAGAATTAGGATAGGGTACTACTCAGTAGTATAATCCTTATTTGTCCAGCTATATCAGGGAGTTCTGTTTCCCAAGAGCCTTTCCTCCAGCCCAACTGTAGGAAACACACACAAAGAGGGGAGTTTTGGACTTACGTCCCCAAATCCCCAAACCCTCCATCTTACAAAGCCTTATGAACTATCATTAGAACACAAAAATAAAAGTCAACCTAACTTAATTAGTTACATGCTTGGAGGACATTAGTGAGTTGCAGAGCTTGCACAGAATTCCTTGCAGAAGAGAGGCTCTGAGAGAGAGACAGAGCACCTTTGGACTCCTGGTCATGTTTCTAGGAAGACCAAAGCCTTCTATATTTATCAGAATGTGAGATCAGTACCTCCATAATGACTCTACACTTCCATGTCAAAGGGGCTAACCAGTTCTTGCCAGTTAGTCTTTGTATAAAAATATTTATTCAGAGACAAAGACCAGAATATGCTACTTTACACTAGGGTCTGATGCTGTAGATGGCACAATTGAGCTATATCAGAATAAAGGGGTTCATGGTAGTCACTGATAACAAACTACAGCCAGACCCAACCTATACATCTGAGATTAGAAATCCAGGCTTTTGCATTAGAAGATGTTGCTTCTAGGTAGTCTTGAAGTTCACCTCTCATTTTACAAATGAGCCATTTCACACAGTCTCCTGAAAGATCTGTGCATGGCTTTCTTATATGTGATGGTTGGTCATTTTTACTTATTATTTTAATATAAATGCAGCCACTTTAAATAATGCTAGCAGAATCACTGACATTGTTGTCCCCTATCCAGCTAAAGCGAGTCATGACTAAGTCCCAAAAAGCAACGAAAGTTGAGTTAGTCACAACTAATTTCTTCCATGGGTTTCTCACTGGCTTAGGCATTTCTCAGTGAGATTATAAGCATGTGTCTGGGATGCACCACTTCAAACAACAGGTGGTGATTCACATAACTGAATCATTTCACATAGAAAACTAGCATCTCAGCAAGAAGGTTAGGATAGGTTATTATTTTGCTAGAGGAAATATTCAATCAAGTGAGCACCTACCTGCAGCCAAAATGCCTCAAGGAGAAGCTGTCCTTTGTCTTGATTAATGATGCTAACAGAAACTAGCTAGTCTGTACTTTGATTCTTGCCTGCTCTTAATTCCTGTATGTATAGTGAGCCCTGACTCTGATGCAATGAATTTGTAATACATTTATAATTTAAACTGAGTTAATATGAGTCAATATCTTACTTCTCCTTCTTCTTCTCCTTCCAGCTGTGTGGTTTCCATGGTTGACCTGACTAAACAGCTAAATTCAGGTGGTATTGTTATGGAAAATAAATGTTGCACTAAACATGGTACATTTCCAAGGCACTGTTCACTAATGTTCATATGCTAATATTCAGACATGGTTTGAAAACTTCGAAAATAGGAGAACCTTCTCTCAAGTTTTAATTGAGCTGGGCTTGTAAATCACATCCAATTTGGAATGGCAACAAGGTCAGTTCTGACTCACTAGTCATGACTAGCTTTAAATAGAATGGAGCAATCCTGTCTGTCCAGAGTTCCTTTGGTAGATGTCAAAACTGCAAGGGCTGTTATATATCGATGGCAAGCAGAGACTCAACATGGAAGTTTATGTGGAAAGTAGCCACTTTCTATTTCTGAGAAAGTACCCATGTGTGTTCCTAGGTGAAGAAAATAGTTGGTTAACTTGTGGATCAGAATTTTTTTGGATGTTGGTAAAAGGAGTTTCCCACCTCAAAACAGAAACTAGATTTTTTGTTTAGTCTCTTAAACAATTTATAACCAGTAACATCTTAGTATCTCTTTTGAGAAGCTTCATATCTAAGATAATTTATCTCTTTGCTTGTAGGAAGACATTCTCTTGAGATTACAGGGATCCCCATTAAAGTTAGCAGAGATTTGTTTTTGTAGTGGGGAGGGGGTCGTTGTTGGTCAGATCATGAGCTTGACCAAGATACACAAGGGGAAACTGGGGAGAGCTGTAAATAGAAATCAGGCAGCCAGAAAAAATAAAGGTGACAGTTTCTAAATAATATTGTTACTCAGGCATGTGCACATCTTGATGGAGTTGCTAATTAGCTTTTTATTTGTATTTAATCTCACTTCTCAGGGGGGTGACATGGCAGAAGTAACAATGTACACATGGCATTTCAATGAGGTTTCATCATTTTGTGCCTTTTGCTTTAAAACAGAGGAAAGGAGGACTTTCAATAAGTCCTTGTTTTTCTTCCCGTTTAACTGCTTTGGGGCTGGTATCCTCTCCACTCCTACCAGAGCTGACAGCTGTAATATATATGGCAGAGCTTCTGCACCTTTAATAATAGCATAGAAAGGAGAACTTGTCCTCTAGCATCCACATGAAAGTTGCTGGGTAGGCTTCCTACTTGGTTGTTGTCTATATCATTGTCCCACTTTGCTTCTCCACTGTTAATGTCACCTTCAGACCAAATTCCGTTTTCTGATATGAGATCCTTAGCAGAGTAATCCTGACTTCTTACTGCCACCACTTGGGGCTCAGGGGTAAAGCATCTGCTTTGCATGCAGAAGGTCCCAGGTTCGATTCCCAGCATCTCCAGGTACAACTGGGAAAGACCACTTGCCTAAAACCCTGGAGAGCTGCTGCTACTCAGTTAGATGGACCAATGGCCTGACTCAGTATAAAGTAGCTTATAGTGGCAACGGTGGAAGGTGGAGTCGGGGCTTTCAGCTAGGCTCCACTGTTGGGGATATCTGCCACATTCAGCAGGTGGACAGATGAGGACACATCAGTGGCAGTGGTGGAGGCTGGCTAAACTGGCTAAACGGGCAGAAGCACTTTTGTTTTTAAAATATATTTATGATGCTTGCATCTTAGGGCTAAATTAAATATGGTGTTAAATACATCCCTGCATTTAACATGCAGATACCATTGCCTGAGGAGGTAGGAGGTAATAATTGTTATAATTATCATGGACACGTCATCCAGATTAACCCTTTCCTCCCCTGCTGTGATCCTGATGAAAGTCCTTACCCTGAAGCTGCATTTGGATTAGAAGCTATTGATAACAGCAGCTGCTATTTCCATCGGCACCAATAGGGGATTTTCTTCTAATGCAAATAGTACCTTCAGAGAAGGGTGCTGTTGTTTGTCAAGATCACAGCAGAAGAGGAATGTGTTAAATTCCCACTCCCCATCTGCTGTGATCTTGATAATTATCAGTTGCTCACCACCTGTTCTGGTGGTGGCTATTAGCATTTTTTTAAGAAATGCATGTCAAATGCAGAGATGCATTTACTGTGGTGATGTTTAATGTCACATGTCTGTTAGGGCCCTTGGTCATTTTGCCCCATAGAAAGAGGTTGCAAGTACATGTAGCTGAAATGTTAGAACAGGGGAGAAGACTGAGGATGGGTCCCATCAACAATAGTTTGCCCTCTTAATTCTGGCCCTTCACCTTGAGCTTTAATTCCTCTCCCTGGACATTCTTAGGAGAGTGGTCAAACTCTAAAACCTGGCAAACTTATCCCCCATTTGCACTCAGGGCCAGTTCTAAAGGGCAGCCAGGTTGGGCACTGGCCTGAGGGCCCTGGAGCTACAGGAGCCCCTGAGGAGCCTCCGCTCCTCTTCCATGATCTGCACACCCCCACGCCCCCCACTTACCGGTCAGCCTGCTTTTTAGCATTGCCCTTAATGAAGATGGCGGACGCAGCTTCCCTAAGGTACTGAAGCCGCTGCCACCATCTTAGTTGATGGCAGAGATGTGCGTGCATAGCACGCATGTGTACCATCAACAAAGATGGCAGCAGAGGCTTCATTCCCCTTAGGGAAACCACGGCCGCCATCTTCATTAAGGGCAATGGTAAAGACTAGACAGGTGGGGGGGCCGTGGGGGTGCACGAGGGGGCTGCGCACATGCATGTACGTGCGTGCACGCACACACACACATACACCGGGGGGCCAGGGCAAGCTGATGCCCAAGGGCCCCTGCATACCTGGAGCCGGCCCTGTTTGCACTTACCCTCCATTAGCCTTTGTCTCTGATCACTCCCCTACAGCTTCCAAGAATGCAAGGAGGGAATCATAATATCAGAATCAGCCCCGTGAGATAGTCCCTTACAGTAGATTTGCTTTTGTAGTGGTGAATTATTATATAAAGTGCTCATCAGCTTGTAACTTTAAACTACTCAAATCAGTGGGTTGTGGGGGGTTTTGTCACTTCTGTAATCTCTGCTTCACCTTTCTTTTTGTGTTGTCAGCAAATCAGCTTCTTTTTCTTTTTTAAGTATTTCAGTAATGTATCCACTACCGTGCTTGGCATTCTACATTTCAAAATCAATTTTAGGAGGCTCTCTTCTGAATCCTAACCACTGAAATCATATTCAAATTCACATGTAACTCATCCCATCTTTAAAGTCAATATCAGATCTGCCTTTTCAATGGATTATGTAAGGACTACTGAGCAAGAATATCTGGCTGTCTGAGTTCACAGATTATTAAAAAGCTTCATAGACACAGTGATGCAATGGTTTAGTTACTTAAATCGTCATTTGACCGACGCTTGGATTTTTTTTTATTCCCACATCAGTGATGCCTGTGTCTATAATCCCTAAAGCAAACATGGGCTGGAGCAAACTTGAATGAAAAATTGATATTTTAGTGCATGTGGTCAGTGAAATTGTTTCACAAGCTTATTGGATATACAAGAAGTCTGACATCATGAAGAGATTTCCCTTGTTTGGATTGATCCTAAAAGTCAACATCTATTTCTATGAATGATTTAGTCACTTTAAAAATGAACTCCCATTGCTCAAGATTTCAGGCACTCCTCTTTTTAGTTTTTTTTTTCTTGGTTGTTTATCGTTTAGACTTTTGACATAGTTCAAACCTTGGGCTCCTCCAGATGCCGTTTTCATTGTGCATTCATGATGTTGGTATCAGGGCATTTATATGCAATCCCACTTTCAATACTATTTGAGCTTGCAAGTGTTTCAGGACAGACTTACTGCTTCATTTCCTATCAGTGCTTGTCCCATAACTTCCTGCTGAAATCCTGTAACTTTTTATTCCACAAATGTTCCAGTTTAATTTTTGTCCCATTTTTGTTGTGCTATAGTGCAAGAGTGCCTCTCCAGATGGCAATAATGCAGTAACACTGAGGACGTCTTGCAGAACAACTAATAAAATGGAATGGTGTGTGGGTGGTCCTGTATAAATCCAACACTAATGCATTATTATTACATCAGTGACATGTTGCAGACTGCAGAATACCCTCCCCCCAAAAAACAGTCTGAAGGGGCCCTGTATTTACTTGCCATAATGCTATAGCATTTCATATAGCACTTGATTTGTACAGTTAGGCAACCTACGGACAGTGTAAAATCTACTCTTAGAGGATAAGCACAGACTGAGTCATGGCAAGAAGTCACCAAAATGTTGATCACTGCTCCTCTTCATTTTCTCTTCATTTAGGGGAAGGGGCATAGTTCAGTGGTACAGCATCTGCCATGCACACAGAAGGTCCCAGATTCAATCCCCAGCATCTCCAGGTAGGGCTGGGAGACAATCCTGCCTGAAAGCCTGGAGAGCCACTGCCTGTCCCACTTGTGTTGTGCAATAGTGCAAGAGGGACCCTCCAGATGAAGACACTACTGATCTAGATGAACTAATAGTATAAGGTTCTTACGTTCCAATAGAATCCTTGGCAAATTCGTCTCTGCCTCTCTCTTTGGACTTCGTTGACCTCTTGGTACGAGGGCAGAGTGAAGAACAATGGGGGAGCTGTCACCATTTTATGAGCCAGTTGTATGAGTGCCCTCTCCAGCACTGTGGAGCCCAGCTTGCACCTTGGTACACCAGTGAGCTAAGGGCAATGAAACAGGCAGGACGACGGCTACAACGCAAGTGGCAAAAGACGTGCTGTGAGGCTGATCAGGCATGAGTAAAACATCATAACCGTGCCTACTGTATGGCGGTGAGGGCGGCAAAGAAGGCCCATTTCTCTGCCTCCATCGCATCCTCAAGTAGCCGTCCAGTGGAGCTTTTCCATATTGTCAGGGGTCTGTTGACATCAACTTCAGGAAATGGAGTCTTAGACCCTTGGAAGGCCCACTGTGAATTATTTGCAAGGTACTTTGAGGGTAAAGTTGCTCTCCTCCGTAGCAGTCTTGATGCCCCATCCACATCTACTATAGTCCCCAATGAGATGTCCAGTGCAATGTCTGCTGCAACTTCTTGGGAACAGTTTCAGTTGATATGGCCTGATGACATGGACAAGGTGCTTGCAATGATGCGGCCAGCAACATGTCCTCTTGACCCTTGCCCTTCTTGGCTTATTAAAGCTTGCCGAGGGGGTCTGCCCGAGTGGATCCAGGGTGTGGTCAATGCATCATTGCGAGAGGGAGTGGTTCCAGCCACCTTGAAAGAGGCGGTGATTCAACCACTCCTGAAAAAGCCTGCCCTGGACCCATTGGTTTATGACAACTGCTGACCAGTTGCAAATACCCCCATTTTAGGGAAGGTGATTGCGAGGGTTGTGGAGCAGCAACTGCAAGTATTTGGATGAAACAGCTTATCATGACCCATTCCAGTCTGGGTTCAGGCCTGGTTACGGGACTGAATCGGCCTTGGTCGCCCTAATGGATGACCTTTATCGGGAGAAGGACAGGGGGAGTACGACCCTGTTACTCTTACTTGATCTCTCAGCGGTTTTTGATGCCATTCACCATGATATCCTTCTGGGCCGACTTGGTGAGCTGGGTATTGGAGGCACTGTTTTACAGTGGTTCCGATCCTATCTCCAGGATCATTCTCAGAGAATAGCATAGGGTGACTGTATTTCGGCCCCCTGGCAGCTGTGCTGTGGGGTGCCGCAGGGTACCATCTTGTCCCCCATGCTTTTTAACATCTATATGAAGCCCTTGGGAGTAGTCATCAGGAGCTTTGGGGCAAGGTGTCAGCAGTATGCTGACATACTGCTGACATAATTGGGAGAGGCCATGCAAGCCCTGGACCGCTGCCTGGACTCGGTGGTGGGCTGGATGAGGGCCAATAAACTGAGTCTGAATCCTAGCAAGATGGAGGCGCTGTGGGTCGGTGGTTCCCAAGTTCGGATAATTGGTCAACAGCCTGCTTTGGACAGGGTCATACTCCCTCTGAAAGAGCAGGTCTGTAGTGCTCCTGGATCCATCTTTGTCCAGGTGACCTCTGTGGCTAGGAGTGCCTTTTACCAGCTTCAGCTGGTGAGATAGCTGCGGCCATTTCTGGACCGGGATAGCCTGACCACTGTTGTCCACACACTGGTAACCTCTAGGCTGGATTACTGTAATGTGCTCTATGTGGAGCTGCCATTGAGGTTGGTCCGGAAGCTGCAGCTGGTGCAAAATCCGGCAGCAAGACTGCTCACTGGGGCAGGGTATCGCCAACATGTCACCCCACTGCTGAAAGAATTGCACTGGCAGCCCATTTGCTACCGAGCCGAGTTCAAGGTTCTAGTTTTGGCATACAAAGCCCTATACAGCTCGGGACCAGGATACCTGAAAGACCGTCTTACCCCTTATATGTCAGTCGATCACTGCGCTCTGCAGGTGAGGGCCTCCTGCAGATACCATCTTATCAGGAGGTTCGTTCTGCACAATATAGGAAACAGACCTTTAGTGTGGCAGCATCTACCCTGTGGAATTCCCTCCCTTTGAATATTAGGCAGGCGCCATCTCTGCTATCTTTTCGGTGCCTTTTGAAGACTTTCCTCTTTCAACAAGCCTTTTAAATAGAGACCTATCCCAGTCTGCATCTGTGTCAGAATTGTTTAATATGTTTTAATAATGTTTTTAACCCTTTTTAAAAGTTTTTTAAAATGTTGTTAAAGCTGTTTTGTTAATGTATTTTAAGATCTGTTTTTATGATGTTTTAAAGTGTTTTAGTGCTTTGTTTGCCGCCCTGGGCTGCTGCTGGGAGGAAGGATGGGGTACAAATTAATTAATTAATTAAATAAATAAATATGAAGCAGATGAGTCGGCGACCTCTTTTTGCACTTTTAAACAACTACTACTATTACTTGTTGTCGTCGTTTTGATTTCTCACTCTTCACCATAAGGTTCCAGGGCAGGTTGCCCCAGTTTAAAAATACTATATTGAAACCAATGTAAACAATGGTTCCCAAACTTTTTTTTCCCCCATGGACCACTTGAAATTCGGTGAGGGTGTCTTAATGGTTTTTCTGCCTCTTGTAGCAATTGGAATGTGCTGTGATAGGCGCTGTATAATTTTTAATTGTATTTGAACAGACATGCTGTGGACCATGTGAATGAAGCTCATGGGCCACTGATGGCCGGTGGACCACCGTTTAGGAACACCATGTTTAAAACAAATCACAATTGCAAGAATAGGATGGGCTCTATATCTCAATGGCCAGGGTGAAGATGTGCATCTTCAGCATCCAACAGAAACTGTATAATGAAGGTGCCAAATGCACCACTTTGGAAAGGGAATCCCACAACTTAGGGATTTAATGTAATAATACTTGTATTAAATAAAACTTTCTGGGGTGATAGATAAATGTATCATGTTCTTCATTTTTATACACAAAAAAGAAACACATCATCCTTCTTAGCTCAACCCCCTGTTCCTTCTTCTCCTAGCCCTCACTTCCTGTCTGTGAGAGTTTCCCTCCTTTAACAGTGATTGGAATGCTTTTGAGAATATTTCTCAATATAGCAGCATCCTGAGAGTGCACAGATCAGTTTCTAAAACAGTCCCAATCCTGATCCTGCATTAGCTCCTTGCTGGGGGATATGAGGGAAGGGGACAAAGAGCCCACTTGAGCCCACAAATGTGCTGGTTGTCACACAAAATGGGAGGGAAGTCTTCAGGGTAGGCTATTCCTGATACCCATGAACCAGTCACCAGTGTGTTCTCCATATATGGAGATGAGGTCCCTTGATATTTCCATGAAATGCTATTCATCTCTATTTGTTCAATATTCCTTAACCACATTCTTGCTGCCCGGACAAAACAATGGACAGCATTTATCAAACAATAGGGCTGAACTTTCTGACATTTAGACAGACAATTCAATATGCAACATTGGACCTAAATTTTACTATATTTCAGAAGGCTGAAATGTGCAAGTGGAACAAAGAACATTCATTCATTTTGTAACCACTTCCATTATAATATGCATATTAAGAAAAGACTTGTGTCCAGATGTAAATCTCAAATTAAATCTCCATGATGAACTTTTTCAGATCTCAGTTCCTCTACGAGTTATCGCTGTACAGGTCAGTGTTTTGTTAATATTCCTATAGTGGGACAACATATTGCCTTAATTAAAATAACTCACATTAATTTATGAAGCTCTGATAAGGATTTGTCATATAGTGATTAAGGTGCTGTGGGAAGATGCAATCGTACCTAACAGGAATACAGTAGTTGTCTCTCAGTAAAGACCTCTTAACCTTACAACTCATTTACTCTTCAGTGTGGCCCACTAATCTCCAGAAGGAAATGATGTGGAACGCATTAAGATTTAGGTTAGAACCTTGTTAGAGTTAGTGTAAAAGATTAGTAGGATGCTCAGTAAATTATGATAACAAAAGATTTCAAGTGTATATTAGGCCAGGATGCCAAGAAGTGCATATATAAACATGAAATCAGGGATGAACTTGTTTTTATTTCATCAACACAGTTGTGAGTATGAGGTTTATTGAATGTGTACATCATGCCAAATTCAAAACCCATTAATTGCATGTGATATAGATAGGTAGAGACAGATTGCTGGGAATCATAAAAGATAAGTGGAAACAGGTTTTGACTAAAACTAGATGTATGATCCTTATTTTTTATTTTGTAGTAATCTATCTAGTGTCTATATAACTTTGGAGATGTTGTTGGACTCCAACTTCCATCAGCCCCCACCAGCATACCCTATAATTTGGGGTGATGGGAGTTGTAGTCCAAGGGTAGGGAACCTTTGGCCCTCCAGATGTTGCTAAACTACAACTTCCATGAGCCCCAGCAAGCATAACCAATGGCCAGGTATGATGGAAGTTGTAGTTCAGCAACATCTGGAGGGCCAAAGGTTCCCCACACCTGTTGTAGTCCAACGACATCTGGAGGGCACCATGCTGGCTATCCCTGGCTTAAACTATAGCAGTTGAGATAGGAAATGAATGTGCATATATTATCATTTGATTTTGCTATTATTTGTGTATTGGTTTTTAATTTTTGTAAGCCAACCTGGACTTCAATAGACTTTAATGGAAAGGTGCAAGCTAAAAGCACAACTTATAATTAAATATAATTATAAACACATGAAAAATATGTTCTAGATGCTGTACATTCCGTGAAAACACTAGGAAGCCACATCTGTGACACTGATAGGAGTTCCACTGACCTACTTGTGCCACAGATATTGTGGTGACAGCTACTCTGTCAACCAAACAACATATTGTGGTTTTCAAATGCATTCAGCTATCTGCCACCTACCTTTTTTAGCCACTGAGAATGGAAGAATTGATTTTGCAATGAAAATTGGTGGAGACTGCTATTGCAAATAAACCATGCAGGTGCTAAAACCCTCTGCATCTGTTTCACACCTTGGACTTACAAGCAGTTTTAAGCAACAGAAAGAGATAAATGATTTTCCTTTTTCCATGTAATGTGGCAGCTTCAAAGGCCAGACAAGAAGCCAGGCTTTGAAGACAGATGAACAGAGCATCTAGTAGAACACCAGAAAATTATGAACAGGTATACTTCTGGTCGCCATCTGGTGGGGTTCTTCACACCAAGATAGCATTTCTTTTCTTTTAAAAATAGAAATCAGAAGGATGCAAGAAATATATATATCTGTTTAGATGTGTATTTCAACTATACATATATTTCATTTGCAGTTCAGGTTCATACAGTGTATTTTCCCTAGCAATGAATCAATTGGTCTATTTCCCGCCTGTGCCACTACTCTCACTTACAAGTCCTGCCCATCCTATTTCTGCTTTAAACTGTTTAAAAAAAAATAAAAAAAAGTGCACAAAAATGCTTTTATAGGTACATATTTTAGCTCAAAATAGACATTCCTAGTTGTATTTTCTCTCAAAATACACATTTTTAAATGCTTTTGAGCCAAAAATTGTGTTGGAACATTCAGGAAAAGCCAGTAGATAACTGATCTCCACATTAGTCTGGGAGATGCAGATCAGATCAGTATGCATTGGAATCCACAAAAACTGAATTCCTCAAGCAACCCTAATTTTTCAGACTGGTGTTTCTATGTGAAACCAACTTATACCAAGTCAGAACATGGATCCATCTAGCTTAGTCCTGTCTACTCTGATGGGCCATGGCTCTTTGGGATGTCAAACAGAGGCTGTTTCTAGTTTTGCCGCATTTTTTCACTGGAGATGCCAGAACTTGAACCAGGGACCTTTTGCATGCAAAATGTGTGATCTACCACTAAGCTACTCCTCTTCATCACCATGTTCTTCATGAGATAATGGATGCAAAATATATTGATTTTCTAGAGAAGGAAGAGAAGAATAAAAATGGAAAGCAAAGAAGTTTCATGGAACAGAAATAGAAAAAAACCATGCCCTAGAACAGCCTTTCCCAACCAATGTCCCTCCAGATGTTGTTGGACCACAACTCCCATCAGCCTCAGCCATTGGCAATGTTGGCTGAGGCTGATGGGAGTTGTGGTCCAACAACATCTGGAGGCACACTGGTTGGGAAAGGCTGCCCTAGAAGGTTAAGTTGCACACAGAAAGCAGCACAAGGCTAGTTAGAGGAGGTTGTGTAGCTATTGTCCATCCTCATTTCAACCTCACCTATGCCAGCACTATATATTGAGCTAAATAACCCTTTCTATACCTTTGATACATAATCAACCCTTTTTTTCTGTCATCAGATGCAATAAACAAGCTTGCAGGTAAGTGCAGTAAGATTGGAAATCCAATGAGCAGGTGAGTTTTGGATGCATTTCAGAGGTTTATCATATCTCTGTTTTGTTATGCTTAGGAATGTGGCTGAACTGCAACATCCAAGCAACCATGCTGTGCTAACTCATAATACAGGCTAGGGAAGGGGAAACGATGGCCCTCCAGATGTAGTTGAGCTTCAGTTCCAATCATTCCTGACCACTGGCCATGCTGGCTGGGGCTGATGGGAGCCCCACTATATCACATAGTGATATAAGCACTATATAGGTTACTACCAAATAAAAAATACCTGGAGGGTACCACCTTGGCTACTTCTGGCTTAAGGTATTGAGACTCCACAATGAAGAAGCAGGCAAAAGAGATGAAATCACTGGTGAATCTCTCCATCATCACAGGGAACTTAAAGGGGTGGCCATGAAGGACCTCTTCTGCACCATGTGAAGCTACATGTGCTCAAGACATGAAAGAACATTATAAGCCTGTACTGGGAAGACATTTAAAGCAAGATATTCATAAGTCCTAGGTGCTGTTGCTAACTGAGAATCATTCTTCTATACTGATATGCAATCAGGGGGTGACCCAAGCCATTTTGCTTCTTAAGGCAAAAGGACACCCTCTCCATTCCATATACAGAAGACAACTAAACATGCAGTTATGTATTAATTAATTCAATTTCCAGCCCACCCTTTGTCAATTTCATGATTCCAAGGTAGATCAATACAATAAAACTGCAATAACGTGAGACAAAGAAAATACAATAACAAAACTTCAAGTGCACATATACAAGAATAACAATATAGCAAGCTGCCTTTAAAAAAAAAAACACCCTATAATTCTACCTAAATCTTACTTTAACACTGGCAATGGGACAACATCCTCCACACTGCAGTTGAGGGCAGTGCAGACAGCATGGCACATACAGCTATGTCTGTTTCATACCCCTTATGCCTGCAGCAGACATCTTACTCTGTCTAATGTAGGGATGGAAAGATCTGTCTGTTTCGGTTCTCTCAGTTTCTCATTTTTCCAATGTTAAATTTAGTTCTCTACACTTCTACAGTGATCTGCGAATTTTTAAAAATCCTCATGAACATTCTCCACAATTTTAGTGCAAATTTCTCCAAATAAATACGTTTTTGTAGGCAGTTTTGAAAAAGGTAAACATTTTTGCCAGCCATTTCTCATCATTTTGTGCTTTTTTGCATGTTATTTTCGCTCATGTATTCATTTTTATGCATACTTCCCCCTAATATATGGACTTTTGTAAGTGTTGTTTAGTTGGCAAAATGCATCCCAAGATTCTAATAAATCCGAATTTCAAAGGATGGCTGTTTTTCAGTTCTCATATTGTTTTGGAAATTGCAAATTTGATAAATTCTGCTTGAAATGTGAACTGAATCGAAATCCTCACCCATCCCTAGTCTAATGGTAAGGCTGCAGAGAGAGAGAGAGAGAAAGAACCATTGCAGTATGATACTCTTCCTCTAATTTTGCTTAAATTCCCATCAGATCAATGTATCCCACTGCTTAACTACCAGTAGCACAGAGAGGTTTTGTGGTTGCCTCTTTGACATGAATTGCTTTATTAATTTATTCTATGTGTCCTGGACAAAATCCACACTTTTTCCTAGTATCAAAATGAATGATGAGTCAATCACTACTGTAAGACTCAGTTCTTTGATGGCAGACACCCTCTGTTGTTTGATGTTTATTTGGTGTTTTGAGGCTAATGGACCATAGTTGGGGTACCATTGCAAAAAAGGAATGAGTAAAAAGGAAAACAGTAACACATTGCTCACTATATTAATTCCACTAATTCATTCCCCTAGGAGAGACTATGGCACACTGGCTGAGCACGTGTTTTGTTCACAGAAGATCCCAGGCTCAATCTCTGACATTTCCAGTTCAAAGAATGAGGCAGCAGGTGATGCTCTTTCTTGTCTGAGACCTGGGACAGACACTGCCAATCAAAGCAGACAATATTGGGTTTGATAGATAAATAGCCAGACTGGTATAAGACCATTTCTTCTGTACTAAGTGTCCCCTGGACAACATCCATGGTAAGAGACTGAAGTTAATGGCAAGAAATTCCAAATTGTTTTGTCTCTGATGCTTAATAATACAACTGATACAATGGGTTTCAATGGGTACTACAATGATTAGGTGTCCATGAATATAAACAACAATTATGAACAATCAATTATTACAATAAAGGTTGATTTTGTTGACTTGTACATTACCATGACACATCATATTATATTTGTCATTTTTCTTTCTGTGTGTGCATGTGTGTGTGTGTGTATATATATATGTATATGTTTGTGTATGTATATATATATATAGTTTTGAAAGCAACAAACAGAACTTCACTCAAGCTTGCTCTGGATCCCTATAAGGATTCTGTTAATCACCTAAAAATATACATCAAACAGAACATCACCTGCAGGTCCTGCAATATAATTTATCTCATTGAATGCAAAAGACCAGGATGTCATATCCAATACATAGGAAAAACCACAACTGACCTACGCATTTGCTTCAGAAACCACAAATCAGCAATCTTAACCAAAAAAAAGTGGAGCAACCAGTTGCAAAACATTTCAACATTGAGGGTCACAGCCTATTGGACTTTTCTGTAAAAACTATAGAGATGCCAACAGATCCAGCAGCATTGACTAAAAGAGAGAACTTTTGGATATACTCTCTGGACACATTGGCACCACATGGCCTGAACCTGGAGGACAGTACCACCACTACTTAGCTTCTGCAAATGAAGCCCCTCTGAGCATTCCATCCTCAAAGCTCTATAACTGCCACCTTGGTAACAGCATTTGTATGGTAGCAACTGATGAAGGTGGAAGCTGAAACATTTTGGTAATACAATAAAAACCTCTGTTTTGTTAATCACAATTACGTTCATACACACACACACACACACACACATAATCTCCTTTGATTTGAGTGTCTTGCCAAACACAACAAACAACAATGAAAACTTTAACAGAACAGCATGTAAGTAACCAGTAATGAACTTCCCTATCAGGAATGAATATAAAGAATGCTGGGGATATATATATACTTTGACTTACAACAACTATATTAATTGCATGTACAGCATAGGATATCAGCTGATCAACATTGACACCAAGCCCTCTTGGCTGTGTTAGGGAATTCCCCATCAGCAACTAATCTCAGTGGGCCTTTTGTCAGTGCTGATCAGCTGATTCCTACTGTTAGTGGGCCCCACTTGCCAAGGAACCATCTGGAGCACACATTTAGTTTGTCAGGTGTGGAATAGCTGACTGTGGTTTGGAGAAAATAGCCTTGTGGTCCAAATTTGCCCATGGGCTAGACTGAGGCTTCCCATTTCTGGTTTAGCTCTATAACCCCAGAGTTATATATTATTTATAAGCCAATGAGTCTACAGTCATTCCCAGGAAAGGAGCAGGGTTGTTGAGATCAGCCAAGCCGTCACTTAAAGTGGAAGAAAGGATACATATAGATATTAGTAAAGGGAGAGAAACCTCAGCCAACGTTTATTTAAAGGTAAGGCCATCCCCAATCACAACTCAAAATCACAAATACAATGAAAAAAAACATAAAATATGCATATAGAGTCCTTCAACTATGTTTTGAATATGGAAATGGACTACCTTCAAGTCGATCCCAGCTTATGGCAACCATATGAATAGGGTTTTCATGGTAAGCGTTATTCAGAGGAGGTTTACCATTGCCTCCCTCTGAGGCTAAGAGGCAGTGACTGGCCCAAGGTCACCCAGTGAGCTTCATGTCTGTGTGGGGATTCAAACCCTGGTCTCCCAGGTCATAGTCCAGCACTTTAACCACTACACCACACTGGCTCTCTCTATGTTTTTGGTGGCGGAGTCGCTCTATACGTGAAAGAAGGCATTGAATCCAGCAAGCTCGAAACCCCAAAAGAGGCAGACTCCTCCACAGAATCGTTGTGGGTGGTGATACCATGCCCCAGGAGGGACTTAATACTGGGAACGATCTATCGTCCCCCTGATCAAAATGCTCAGGGAGACCTTGAGATGAGATATGAAATTGAGGAAGCATCCAAACTAGGAAATGTGGTAGTAATGGGTGACTTCAACTACCCGGACATAGACTGGCTGCATATGTGTTCCAGTCATGACAAAGAAGCAAAGTTTCTAGATATTCTAAATGTCTATTCCCTAGACCAGTTGGTCATGGAACCGACCAGAGGGATGGCAACCCTGGACTTAATCCTCAGTGGGGACCGGGACCTGGTGCGAGATGTAAGTGTTGTTGAACTGATTGGGAGCAGTGACCACAGTGCTATTAAATTAAACATACATGTAACTGGCCAATTGCCAAGAAAATCCAACACGGTCACATTTGACTTCAAAAGAGGAAACTTCACAAAAATGAGGGGATTGGTAAAAAGAAAGCTGAAAAACAAAGTCCAGAGGGTCACATCACTCAAAAATGCTTGGAAGTTGTTTAAAAACACTATATTAGAAGCTCAACTGGAGTGCATACCGCAGATCAGAAAAGGTACCGCCAGGGCCAAGAAGATGCCAGCATGGTTAACGAGCAAAGTCAAGGAAGCTCTTAGAGGCAAAAAGTCTTCCTTCAAAAAATGGAAGTCTTGTCCAAATGAAGAAAATAAAAAAGAACACAAACTCTGGCAAAAGAAATGCAAAAAGACAATAAAGGATGCTAAAAAAGAATTTGAGGAGCACATTGCTAAGAACATAAAAACCAACAACAAGAAATTCTATAAATACATTCAAAGCAGGAGACCATCTAGGGAGACGATTGGACCCTTGGATGATAAGGGAGTCAAAGGTGTACTAAAGAACGATAAGGAGATTGCAGAGAAGCTAAATGAATTCTTTGCATCTGTCTTCACAGTGGAAGATATAGGGCAGATCCCTGAACCTGAACTAACATTTGCAGGAAGGGATTCTGAGGAACTAAGACAAATAGTGGTAACGAGAGAGGAAGTTCTAAGCTTAATGGACAATATAAAAACTGACAAATCACCGGGCCCGGATGGCATCCACCCGAGAGTTCTCAAAGAACTCAAAGGTGAAATTGCTGATCTGCTAACTAAAATATGTAACTTGTCCCTCGGGTCCTCCTCCGTGCCTGAGGACTGGAAAGTGGCAAATGTAACGCCAATCTTCAAAAAGGGATCCAGAGGGGATCCCGGAAATTACAGGCCAGTTAGCTTAACTTCTGTCCCTGGAAAACTGGTAGAAAGTATGATTAAAGCTAGATTAACTAAGCACATAGAAGAACAAGCCTTGCTGAAGCAGAGCCAGCATGGCTTCTGCAAGGGAAAGTCCTGTCTCAGTAACCTATTAGAATTCTTTGAGAGTGTCAACAAGCATATAGATAGAGGTGATCCAGTGGACATAGTGTACTTAGACTTTCAAAAAGCGTTTGACAAGGTACCTCACCAAAGGCTTCTGAGGAAGCTTAGCAGTCATGGAATAAGAGGAGAGGTCCTCTTGTGGATAAGAAATTGGTTAAGAAGCAGAAAGCAGAGAGTAGGAATAAGCTGACAGTTCTCCCAATGGAGAGCTGTAGAAAGTGGAGTCCCTCAAGGATCGGTAGTGGGACCTGTACTTTTCAACTTGTTCATTAATGACCTAGAATTAGGAGTGAGCAGTGAAGTGGCCAAGTTTGCTGATGACACTAAATTGTTCAGGGTTGTTAAAACAAAAAGGGATTGCGAAGAGCTCCAAGAAGACCTCTCCAAACTGAGTGAATGGGCAGAAAAATGGCAAATGCAATTCAATATAAACAAGTGTAAAATTATGCATATTGGAGCAAAAAATCTTAATTTCACATATACGCTCATGGGGTCTGAACTGGCGGTGACCGACCAGGAGAGAGACCTCGGGGTTGTAGTGGACAGCACAATGAAAATGTCGACCCAGTGTGCGGCAGCTGTGAAAAAGGCAGATTCCATGCTAGCGATAATTAGGAAAGGTATTGAAAATAAAACAGCCAATATCATAATGCCGTTGTATAAATCTATGGTGCGGCCGCATTTGGAATACTGTGTACAGTTCTGGTCGCCTCATCTCAAAAAGGATATTCTAGAGTTGGAAAAGGTTCAGAAGAGGGCAACCAGAATGATCAAGGGGATGGAGCGACTCCCTTACGAGGAAAGGTTGCAGCATTTGGGGCTTTTTAGTTTAGAGAAAAGGCGGGTCAGAGGAGACATGATAGAAGTGTATAAAATTATGCATGGCATTGAGAAAGTGGATAGAGAAAAGTTCTTCTCCCTCTCTCATAATACTAGAACTCGTGGACATTCAAAGAAGCTGAATGTTGGAAGATTCAGGACAGACAAAAGGAAGTACTTCTTTACTCAGCGCATAGTTAAACTGTGGAATTTGCTCCCACAAGATGCAGTAATGGCCACCAGCTTGGACGGCTTTAAAAGAAGATTAGACAAATTCATGAAGGACAGGGCTATCAATGGCTACTAGCCGTGATGGCTGTGCTGTGCCACCCTAGTCAGAGGCAGCATGCTTCTGAAAACCAGTTGCCGGAAGCCTCAGGAGGGGAGAGTGTTCTTGCACTCGGGTCCTGCTTGCGGGCTTCCCCCAGGCACCTGGTTGGCCACTGTGAGAACAGGATGCTGGACTAGATGGGCCACTGGCCTGATCCAGCAGGCTCTTCTTATGTTCTTATGTTATCAAATAGATACATGTTTAACTGATACCTGAATGAAACCAATGTGTGAGACAGTCAGCTCTCCACTGGAAGGGAGTTCTATAGCCAGGACACCACCACTGAATAGGCCCTACTAGGTGTGGTAGCTACTTAGGCTGTACTCCCTAAGGGCACAGGAAGCAGACCCTTTCCTGCAGATTTTACAACTCATGTCAGTTGGTACTGGGGGAGGCAGTCTTTCAAGTACTTGGGTCCTGAGACAGGGTTAGGATGTAGGCACTGGAAAGTACCAACAGACTTTTCAAAATCATAGAATAGTAGAGTTGGAAGGAGCCTGTAAGGCCATAAAGTCCAGTCCCCTGCTCAATGCAGGAATTCAACTTAAAGCACACCCAACAGGTGGCTCCCCATCTGCCTCTTGAATGCCTCCAGTGTTGGAGAGCCCAGCCCCCTTAAGTAATTGGTTCCATTGTCGTACCGCTCTAACAATTATGATGTTTTTCCTGAAGTTCAGCTGAAATCAGACTTCTTGTTACTTAGAAGTAACATATTATCCTATGTCCTGCACTCTGGGATGATCTAAAAGAGATCCTAGCCCTCCTCTGTGTGACGACCCTTCAAATACTTGAAGAGTGCTATCATATCTCCGCTCAGTCTTCTCTTCTCAGGACTAAACATGCCCAGTTCTTTTAGTCTCTCCTCATAGAGCTTTGTTTCCAGTCCCCTGTTCGTCCTTGTTGTCCTCCTCTGAATCTGTTCCAGTTTGTCTGCATCCTTCTTAAAGTGCAGTGTCCAGAACTGGACACAGTACTCAAGATGAGGCCTAACCAGTGCCAAATAGAGGGGAACCAATACTTCACATGATTTGGAAGCAATACTTCTGTTAATGCAGCCTAAAATAACATTTGCCTTTTTTGCAGCCATATCACACTATTGGCTCATAATCAGCTTATGATCAACAATTCCAAGATCCTTCTTGCATGTAGTATTGCTGAGCCAAGTATACCCCATCTTATAACTGTGCATTTGTTTTTTCCCCCTAGGTGAAGAGCTTTGCACTTATCCCTGTTAAATTACATCCTGCTGTTTCTCAGTCCAATGCTCCAGTCTATCAAGATCACTTTGAATTTTGTTTCTGTCCTCCTGTGTATTAGTTATCCCTTCCAATTTTGTGTCATCTGCAAATTTGATAAGCATTCCCTATACCTCCTCATCCAAGTCATTAACAAAAACGTTGAAGAGTACTGGGCTCAGGACTGAGCCCTGCAGTACCCCGCTAGTTACCTCCCCCCAGTTTGAAAAGAAACCATTGATAAACACTCTTTCAGTTTGATTCTGTAGCTAACTGTGGATCTACCTGATAGTCATTCCTTCCAGGTCACATTTAGCTAACTTGCCAATCAGAATATCATGAGGCACTTTGTCAAAAGCTTTGCTGAAGTCAAGATATATTATGTCCACAGCATTCCCACAGTCTTCCAGGGAGGTTACCTGATCAAGAAATGAGATAAGATTAGTCTGGCAGGATTTGCTCTTGGTAACGCCATGTTGGCTTCTAGAATTACTGCATAGTTTTCAATGTGCTTACAGACTGACCACCATATAATCCACTCCAGAATTTTCCCAGGGATTGATGTCAGGCTGACTGGTCTATTGTTCCCAGATTGCTCCTTTTTGAAGACAGGGACAATATTAGCCCTCTTCCTACTTCCCCACTGGCTCTCAGGCAAAAACATGTTATTCTAGGAGTGCCATGATACATTTGCCCATTATCTTCAATAGGAGGCCTGTATATTTATTTATTACATTTATATACCGCCCCATAGCCGAAGCTCTCTGGGCGGTTTACAGCAATTAAAAACAATAAAAACAAATATACAAATTTTAAAACACAAAAACAATTTAAAAACACAATTTAAAAAAATTAAAAACAATATAAAAACACCTACCAAAGTGATCTAGTGGCCTCATTTCTTTCTAAAGTCCCAACACTCAGCATACTTTAATTAAGAGCCCCCACACAGTGGCCCTGGGGAGAAGTGGGGCCATTACATTCTTCTACAGAAAGCATGGATGGGTGTCCCCCTTCCATTCAGGGTAATCCACAGGCACGCTCTAGAAGAGATGGGAAACCTGTGGCCCTCCAGAAGTTGTTGGACTCCAGTTCCCATCATCCTTCAGCACTGACCACACTGTCTGCGGCTGATGGGAACTGGAGTCCAACAACATTTGGATGGCCACAGGTTCCCCATCCCAGTTTATAGCACACTCAGCACAATGCCCTCCTGGTTGGGGGTTGATGGGGAAGGTCCGAAAAGAATAATGTCTGGGGTGATCCCCTCCCACAGACAGAGCTGCCTATACATTGCTTGCATTTTAATTTTTCTTATAGTCTAATATTTAATTTTGTGTACTTACTGGAATAATTAACAATAACTAAAAAATGGAAGGGAAAAGTTATTTATTCATTCATTTGTGTTATTTATATACCATGCATTTACCAAAGTTTCTAAGCAGTGTACATAAAAATTATAGAAAGCATACAACAGATAAAATAAATAAAAATTAATCATAAAAACAAAGAATGCCCGTAAAATGCCTGCTGAGAAAGAAAGGTCTTTGTCAGGTACCTGAAGCTCAACAGGGAGGGAAGACCTGTCTAATCTCAGGTGGGAGGCAATTCCGTAGAAGGCACAATACTGAATGCACAGCTTCTGGTGGATACAAACCAGGCATCCAAGCCACCAGGGACCACTAATGGAGACTCCCTTGAAGATCTCAGTGATCAGACAGGGATATAAGTTATCAGGTGGTCCTTAAGATATCCCGGATCCAAATTGTTAAGGGACTTGCAAATTAATACAAGAATCTTGAAATACAGAGTCTCTGTTTCATCTCAGCAGAAATGTCCCTTAATTTCCACATAGTGGTGGTATTTCCTTCACTTGGCTATGCTAAATTCAGTTAATGCTGTTTACTTCCTTTATAGCTTGAAAGAAACATGTAAACAAAAAATGGGAAGAGACATAAACTTCAAAGGCTCTAGACCCCCCCCCTTTTCAAGCCTATAATCCTAAGAAAAACCCATCACACTTTCTCCAGTGTACAATAATTTATGACCCAGGCAATTTGCCAAGACTTCCCTTCTTTTGTAACACCAGTTCAAATAGAAAACAATTTAGGACACACAGAGAAAAAACACCCTTGTCCGTTAATGATAGAATCAAATTACTTAACCAATACACCTGATTATTTTTAAATTAGACAGAGACCCTGAAATCAAGTTTATGGCTTGGAAAAAAACCAAAATCAGTGTGGGGAATAAGAAGGAAATGTCTAATTGGACTGCTGCCCTTTTCTAACCTGGCTTTTGTTTCCAAAGAGCACTGGAGAAAATGCTTCTTTCAAAGCTCTCAGATTCTTTATTTAAATTGTTGGCCCAAGCCTTTCATAATCAGCAAAGCCATTTGGAGACATGCTTCTTCTGATAAAATGTGCCACACATTACTTGGAAAATGCATTAGTCTCCTGTTTCGTTCTGCTCCACCCAAATATCAGAACTTCAAGGTGAATATAATAATATTGATCAGGCATAGGCTGAATAGGTTTTTCAACAGGCACATGAAACACAATGCGATACAGTGCAATCAATCTGAACAATCCATTTTACCTATTGTACTCTTTCTAGAGACTATTCAAAGGGCCACACGGTCAACACATGACCATATGTAAGCAATAATATGGAAGAAAATTCCATTGAAATGAATGCATTAGACTGGGTGGCTCCGAAACGCCCTCTCCCCCTGAATAGAGCTCAGACAGCACCGTGGTATACTCCACAGTTGCGAACTCTGAGACGGGAGGTGAGACGGCTAGAGCGCCGGTGGCGGAAATCCCGCTCTGATGACGATCGGACACTGGTTAGAGCGGCTGCAGCAGCCTACCATGTGGCGATAAGGGCAGCAAAAAAGGATTTTTATGCTGCCTCTATTGCGTCCGCAGAGTGCTGTCCCAGGAGGCTGTTCCACGTGGTCCGAAGCCTGGTCTGTCCAGTTGCTTCGGAACCTATGGAACATTCTAAGACCTCCTGTGATGAGTTTGCAAAGCACTTTGCGGATAAAATCGATCGTCTAAAGAGCGCGATTCCGCATGATATGGATACAGTGAGCGAACCAGAGTCGGCCAGTGTTTCTCTGGTGGTGTGGGATCGGTTCCAGCTTCTTCCTTCTGATGAAGTGGACAAGGTGTTCTCAGCCTTAAGCCGAACCGCCTGCTTACTCGACCCTTGCCCGTCGTGGCTCATTATGAGCTGCAAGGACAGACTGGGCGAGGGGATCAAGGCGGTGGTAAATGCATCCTTCGAAGAGGGTGTAATGCCATCAGCCCTCAAGGAGGCAGTAATAAAACCAATTTTAAAGAGCCCTCCTTGGATCCCCAAGATTTGAACAACTTTTGCCCAATCTCAAACTTACCATTCTTGGGCAAGGCGGTTGAGCGGGTGGTGGCAAAGCAGTTGCAAGTGCAATTGGAGGAAGCGGATTATCTGGATCCATTTCAGTCAGGCTTCAGGCCTGGATATGGGACTGAAACAGCCTTGGTCACTTTGGTGGATGATATGAGGAGAGCGTTGGATAGGGGTGAGTGCACCTTCCTCGTCCTCCTGGACCTCTCAGCGGCTTTTGATACCATTGATCATGGTACCCTTCTGGATCGCCTGGACGGGTTAGGCATTGTCAGGCCCCAGGATGTGACTCAGGAACCAGACCAACGGCTGTAGGTAATTCGTGTTTTATTAGGGTAATGTCCAAACAAAGACTGCGTTTTCTCATGAAGCAATACAGGGATACAGGTCCTGCGGCATTGGGAGAAAGTTGACAGAGCAAGGGACTTCTTCCCACCTGTTCTTTAAGAAGGGGCCAAACGGGCGCGCAATCTTTCGCTCCTCCTTAACTGCCCCTCAGGTACTGCCCGCCTTCCCCCCCTTCTCTCCTGTCTTTTCAGCTGTCTGCGTGTGCGCGGTGAGGGGGGAAGCATCACCCCCTCCTCTTCTGAAGTTTCTGATTCCAGGATGGGGGATAGGGGAGGGGCTGATGGTAAACTGCCTCCCCGCTTTTCGGCTGTGAGCAGCCCTCCCTCTTTCCCCTCTTGCTCTGAGCCTGAAAGAGGGGGAGGCGTGAGAATGTCCAGGGAGGGCTCAGGCTCCCCGTTGCTAAGCGACCTTATCACTGGCAGTTCCTCTGTTTCGTCTTCACTCCAAAGGGGGGAAGTTCCTCCCCCTTCCCTCTGCCATCCATCCGAATACTCTTCTCCCAACTCTCCGGGATCCAGCTCCCCGGGATTGGGACCCCAGCTCTGCCTTCCGACACCATCCCCCCTCCCAGGCTGTGCCCCCCTCCCCTTGTCTGGCTTGGGATGGTGGGGAAAACGTTGATGGAAAAGTTTTACCAATTCTGGAGCATGCACATCAGCTGCATCTTCCCATGATCTGTCAGCCACCCCATAGCCTTTCCAGTGAATCAAGTACTGCAGCTTGTGGCGTCTGATCCTGGAATCTAAGATCTCCTCAACTTCAAACTCAAGCTGCTCATTTACCAGGAGTGGAGCTCCGGGAGGTTCCTCCGGCCGTAACTCACTGGGAGGGGCGGCTTTCGTTAAGAGGGATCGATGGAACACAGGATGTATTTTAAACATGTCAGGCAGCTTCAGTCGGTACGCCACGGGATTGATTTGAGTTTCTATTTCGAAAGGACCCACCCTCTTGTCTTGTAATTTTCTACATTTGCCCGGCATCTGGAGGAAGCGGGTGGACAGCCATACCTGGTCTCCCAGTTGAAGGGGGGGGGCTCCTTCCTGTGCAGGTCAGCAACTCGCTTGTACTCCGTTTTGGCTTCGTTTAACTGCTGTTTCAGTGTCTGTTGCGCCGCTTGCAATTCCTTAAGGAAGTTCTCAGCTGCCGGTACCAGCATTCCTTCTGAGCTGCTTGGAAAGACTTTAGGATGGAATCCATAATTAGCGAAGAACGGGGTTTGTTGAGTGCTGGAGTGCAGAGAATTGTTGTAGGCGAACTCTGCAAAATGCAAATATGATACCCAGTCAGTCTGTTGATAGGACACATAACTTCGTAAATATCTTTCCAAAACGGCGTTCAAGCGTTCCATCTGCCCATCTGTCTGGGGGTGATGGGCGGAGGAGAGTTTTAATTCCGTCTGCAACTGTTTCCACATTGCTCTCCAAAATTTGGCTGTGAACTGAGTTCCTCGGTCTGAGACTACGCTGTTTGGCAATCCATGCAGCCGGTAGACTTCTTTGATGAATAACTTGGCCGTTTCTTTAGCCTCTAAGGCCCCTGCACAAGGAAGAAAGTGTGCCATTTTGGTAAGTAGATCCACCACTACTAAGATGGCTGTCATTCCTTGGGACTTGGGTAGATCAGTTATAAAATCCATGGAGAGGTCCTTCCAGGGTTCGTGTGGGACAGGCAACGGTTGTAACAGTCCTGCTGGTGTCCCTGTTTGTGTTTTTGTCCGCAGACAGACAGAGCAGGACTTTACATAACTCTCAATATCCCAACGCATTTTAGGCCACCAGAAGTCCTTGGCCACGTTCTGAATGGTCTTGTAAATCCCAAAGTGTCCCGCTGTGATGGAATCATGACACTGGCGTAGGATTCTGAGCCTTAATTCCCCTTCTGGCACATATCTGGCGGTTTTGAACCATAACAGTCCATTTCTCCAGTGAAAGGTTACTTCTGAGTCTTGACCTTGTCCCGTCTCCTGCTGATATTTTAGCATGTCTGCATCTTCTTGTTGTGCCTTTTTGAGTTCCTCTTCCCATGAAGGCTGGCATACTCCCAATGTTAATTTCTCTGGCGGGATAACGTACTGAGGCTGGTCCTCGGATTCACTTTCTTTGTATTGTGGCTGTCTGGATAAGGCATCCGCTCTCTGGTTTTTGGCTTGGGCATGGTAAGTAATCTGAAAGTTAAACCTAGTGAAGAACTGGGACCATCTTATCTGTCTCTGGTTCAGCTTTCTGGCTGTTTAGAGGCTTTCAAGATTCTTGTGGTCGGAGCGCACTTCAATTCGATGAGAGGTCCCCTCTAGGTATTGTCTCCAGTTTTCAAAAGAGTCCTTGAAGGCCAGCAGCTCCTTCTCCCAAACTGTGTAGTTCTTCTCTGCAGGCTTTAACTTCCGAGAGAAGTACGCACAGGGGTGCAGCTCCTTCCCTTCTTGGTCTAATTGTAGCAGGACCCCCCCGATGGCAAAATCTGAAGCATCTGCTTCCACTACGAAAGGGCGGTTCAGATCAGCAAAGCGCAGAATGGGCTCAGTAGCAAACCTTCTCTTCAGCTCCTCAAAGGCCTCGGTGGCGTTCTCTGTCCATTGAAACTTCTTCTTCCCCCTTAAACAGTCAGTCAGAGGAGCTGTTAATTTGGAAAACCCTGGAATGAACTTTCTGTAATAATTGGCAAACCCCAAAAACCGTTGTACATCCTTTTTGGTGACAGGTTGGCCCCAGTCCAATATGCAGCTTACTTTCCCTGGGTCCATCTCCACGCCTTCTGCTGAGATTCGATATCCAAGGAAGTCTAGAGACTTGAGGTCAAATCCACATTTCTCTAATTTAGCATACAGGTGATTTTCTCTCAGTCTCTTCAACACCGTCTTCACATGCTGGTCGTGGTCTTCCTGGTTCTTTGAGAACACCAGGATATCATCTAAGTAACAGATTACATACGTGTCCAACAAGTCTCTAAACACGTTGTTCATGAATTTTTGAAAAATTCCTGGCCTTCCACAAAGCCCGAACGGCATGACCAGGTATTCATACTGTCCGTAAGCGGTCAAGAATCCTGTTTTCCATTCATCTCCCTCCTTCATTCTGATCAGATTGTACGCTCCTCTCAAATCCAACTTCGTGAAGATTTTTGCAGAGCGCAGTCGGTCCAGCAACTCTGAGATCAGGGGCAGCGGGTAGCTGTTGGAGTTGGTGATCTGGTTCAATGCGCGATAGTCGTTACAGGGTCTGAGTTTCCCCCCTTCTTTTTCACAAACAATAGTGGCGCTCCAGCAGGGGATTGTGAGGGGCGTATGAATCCTCGCCTCAGGTTTTTATCCAGGAATTCATTCAGGGCCTCCCTCTCATTCTCTGTGAGAGAGTAGATTCTCCCTGATGGGATGCTGGCTCCTGGCACTAGGTCAATCGCACAGTCGTAAGGGCGGTGGGGGGGTAAAGTCTCTGCCTCTTCTTCATCAAACACATCTTTGAATTCTTCATACTTTGGCGGCAGGGTCACTTGCTCGATCTCTTGCACTGCCCCCGCTAAGGTGTTCTTGATTCCTTCAGGTTGACAGTTCTCCTGGCAATACTGTGAGGTGAACCACACCACCGCCTCCTTCCAACTTATTTTGGGTTCATGCTTTGCTAGCCAGGGCATTCCCAGAATCACCTCAAAGTTCGAGAGATCTGACACGTATAGCGAAATGAACTCTTCGTGCCCAGGGATTTGAAGTTTCACTTCCTCCGTGGCTTGTGTCACCCCTCCTGACTTCAGGGGTCTCCCATCAATAGTCTCCACAGCTAGGGGATCGTCCAGTTTCCACCGGGAAATTCCATGACGCTTGACTAACTTTGCATCAATAAAATTTGTGGAGGCTCCACTGTCAATTAAGGCAGTGGAATTAAACACCACTCCTCTGGAAGTTGTAATCCGAATAGGCAAGACCAACACCCCCTTTGAGGGAGGTTGGATCGTTGGGGGGCCTTTATACAACGCTGCCCCCAGTCCACCGGCCTGCACGTGGACTGGGTGTTCTAGTTTCCCGACGGCTCGGCTTTCCCCCCTTTCAGTCCACAGTCTCTGGCCACATGGCCCGGCTTTGAACAATAAAAGCATAAACGTTCCCGGCGTCGTCTTTCCTTTTCTTCTTCCGACAGTCTTGGCCTAGCCCCTCCCTGTCCCTCAGTTGCATTACCTGCCATCCCTGCAGTGGGAAGGGTCTTGTTGCGGGATGCCGAGGCTGAGTATCTCGGGACCTCCTGCTTCCTTTCCAGGCGCCTTCCTTCCATCCGGTGATCTATCTGTAGGCATAGCCGGATGAGCCCT
Source organism: Rhineura floridana (assembly GCF_030035675.1). Lineage (NCBI taxonomy): Eukaryota > Metazoa > Chordata > Lepidosauria > Squamata > Rhineuridae > Rhineura > Rhineura floridana. Next base: position 50,004,524 of record NC_084489.1, read on the forward strand.
GGTAGGTCAGCGGGGGGGGAGGTCCTGGCCAACTCATCCAGGATTTCAGCATTTAATCCACTCCGGTACATAAACATCAGGGCGGCGTCATTGTAGCCAGTTTCCTGGGACAGAATTTTAAAAGCGTTAGTGTACTCGGAAACAGTCCCTTTAGCTTGCTTCAGAGCGCCTAGTTGCCGTGCTACTGTTTCAGCCCTTTGCGGGTCTTGAAACATCTCGGTCATCTCCTGTATAAATCCTCTGTACCTTCCTAAGACAGTATCCTTTCTCACGAGATACGGAGTCACCCATTTTGCAGCTTCTCCCTCCAGGAGGCTAATCACGAAAGCTACTTTAGCCCCATCGTCTGGAAATTCCGTGTGCCTGACATCCAGATATAACTCACATTGAGCCACGAAGGTTGCCAACTGATCACTTTGTCCCGCGTATTTTGGGGGCAATCCAATGGGAACCTTTACTACGGCAGCTGGAGGGGCTGTTCGCATCTGGTCTATCGTGGCCTTCAAGGTTTGATTATCCATCTTCAGAGCCTTGACTGCTGCTAGCAGGGCTTGAACATCCGTCTGCAAATCAGCTACCTTAGTCCTCAAGAGTTCCACTTCTTCCGTCTCAAAAGTGGGGTTCGTCCCCCCCGCTGCTCCCTTTGACATCTTGTCCCAGTCAAGTGAAGAGAGCGTTGAGGGTGATTTAGGTGGCTCTGTCAAGCTGTCAGGCCCAGGATGTGACTCAGGAACCAGACCAACGGCTGTAGGTAATTCGTGTTTTATTAGGGTAATGTCCAAACAAAGACTGCGTTTTCTCATGAAGCAATACAGGGATACAGGTCCTGCGGCATTGGGAGAAAGTTGACAGAGCAAGGGACTTCTTTCCGCCTGTTCTTTAAGAAGGGGCCAAACGGGCGCGCAATCTTTCGCTCCTCCTTAACTGCCCCTCGGGTACTGCCCGCCTTCCCACCTTCTCTCCTGTCTTTTCAGCTGTCTGCGTGTGCGCGGTGAGGGGGGAAGCATCACCCCCTCCTCTTCTGAAGTTTCCGATTCCAGGATGGGGGATAGGGGAGGGGCTGATGGTAAACTGCCTCCCCGCTTTTCGGCTGTGAGCAGCCCTCCCTCTTTCCCCTCTTGCTCTGAGCCTGAAAGAGGGGGAGGCATGAGAATGTCCAGGGAGGGCTCAGGCTCCCCGTTGCTAAGCGACCTTATCACTGGCAGTTCCTCTGTTTCGTCTTCGCTCCAAAGGGGGGAAGTTCCTCCCCCTTCCCTCTGCCATCCATCCGAATACTCTTCTCCCAACTCTCTGGGATCCAGCTCCCCGGGATTGGAACCCCAGCTCTGCCTTCCGACACGCATAGGGGGTACTGTATTGCAGTGGTTCCATTCCTTCCTTTCTGATAGGCACCAAAGTGTAGCATTGGGGGATGAGGATTTGGACCCTTGGCCTCTCACTTGTGGGGTGCCACAGGGCTCCATCCTCTCCCTGATGCTATTTAACATCTATATAAAGCTGCTGGGGACTATCACCAGGAGATTTGGGCTGCAGTGTCACCAATAAGCGGATGACATGCAGCTCTATCTCTCATTTAAATCTTCACCACGGTTGGCTGTAGAAACCCTATCCAAGTGCCTGGAATCGGTGAGTGGCTGGATGGGAAGGAACAAGCTGAAGCTGAACCCTGAGAAAGCTGAGGTACTGTTCATGGGAGACAAGGGAAGGTTAGGGGATATAGACCTGGTGCTCAATGGGGTACAATTGCCCCTGAAAGACCAGGTCCGTAGCCTCGGGGTCATTCTTGATTCCCAACTGTCTATGGAAGCTCAGGTTTCGGCTGTGAGCCAGGCAGCGCTGTATCAACTCCATCTGATACGGAGGCTATGCCCCTACCTTCAAAATCATCTGCTCCCATCGGTGGTACATGCCGTGGTCTCCTCTCGCCTAGACTACTGTAATGCACTCTACGTGGGACTACCCTTGAAAACAGTCCGGAAGCTGCAACTGATATAGAACGCGGCAGTGCGCCTGATTAAAGACAGCCGCCGGCAAGATCATATCATAATGCCGTTGTATAAATCTATGGTGCGGCTGCATTTGAAATACTGTGTACAGTTCTGGTCACCTCATCTCAAAAAGGATATTATAGAGTAGGAAAAGGTTCAGAAGAGGGCAACCAGAATGATCAAGGGGATGGAGCGACTCCCTTATGAGGAAAGGTTGCAGCATTTGGGGCTTTTTAGTTTAGAGAAAAGGCGGGTCAGAGGAGACATGATAGAAGTGTATAAAATTATGCATGGCATTGAGAAAGTGGATAGAGAAAAGTTCTTCTCCCTCTGCCACCCTAGTCAGAGGCAGCATGCTTCTGAAAACCAGTTGCTGGAAGCCTCAGGAGGGGAGAGTGTTCTTGCACTCGGGTCCTGCTTGCGGGCTTCCCCCACGCACCTGGTTGGCCACTGTGAGAACAGGATGCTGGACTAGATGGGCCACTGGCCTGATCCAGCAGGCTCTTCTTATGTTCTTATGTTCTTATATCACTCCAGTGCTAAAAGAGTTGCACTGGTTACCAGTTGCTTACCGGGCCCAATTCAAGGTGTTGGTTTTGACCTTTAAATCCCTATACGGTTTCGGCCCGGTCTCTCTAAAGGAGCGCCTCCAGCATCATCAGCTATGCCGCCCAACAAGATCTCCTCAAAAGACTTTCTCTCCATCCCATCAGTCAAAACAGCCAAACTGGTGAGGACTAGAGAGAGGGCCTTTTCAGTTGTGGCCCTCACCCTGTGGAACAGGGTCCCTCCCAAATGATCTCTGCCATGCCCCTTCTATGATGAGCTTCCGCCAGGCCTGGAAGACCTGGCTCTTCAGGCCAGCTTTTGGGGTGGGTTAGATTTTATCTTCATTGTTTTTAGATTTTTAATGCCTACATATTGTATGCCTATGTTGTACATCGCCCAGAGTGGCTGGACAGCCAGCCAGATGGGCGACTAATAAATTCAATAAATAATTAATAAATAATTTATTCATTTCAGAAGATTAGGTAACTAGCTTCTATTGCATGCATTCCAATAGCAGAAAAGCATTCTCTCTGGCTGTTGTATAATTCTGGAACTCCCTAATCCAGGATCTAAGGACTTTCCAGAAGGACTTTAATATCTTCATTTTGTGATTGAGGTTAAACAGGCATGTGGGGATTATATATACATAAATATAACCGGATTGCTCCTGTTTCTGTTTACACACACATGTGAATACATATCTTACACATGCATTCTTGAAAGCTAAGTTTTGGGAATCTTATTCTGGACACAGCTGCATGCCATGGGGGTTATCTTACTATAAATGCTCGTTACAGTCTCGTTCACTTGGGGGAATTTAGAAAGACCCAACAAATGTCAACATAAATGCTGATAAAATATTTATTTATACACAATGGCATATAATGAGTAAAATGGCTTTGCGGCTTGAAGTACCATTTCCAAGGTTGATAGGCTGTTACAAGTTAATACACAGTCTATCCGAACCCATGTTTGCCTGGACCAACAGCATATACTTCAATTGGGAAATTAACGTCCAAATAAGGAAAATATACTTGCATTAGATCTGCCAAAGATTCCAGGAACCAATTCTATGATGAAGACAGAGGTGCAGTGTGGAGAGTGAATAGAGAATAGGTGGAGTGAATAGGGAATTGGCTGGATTGCAATGGAGACCTAGGTGCACGGTGGGAATTCTTGAATGTAAATGACTGGGTTTTGGAAAAGGAGAGGGTAGAAAGCCAGTAAGATTTGTGGAATGGGAAAGGTTAAAACTGGAGAGAGAAATAATATGCTAGTAGTTACCTGTCCTGAGGAAGGGAGAGCAGATGTAACTCTCAGTTTTACAGTGATATGCAGATGAATAATTGTGGCTGTTCCAACAGAAGCTAAGCAGTTGGGTGGCAGAACCATTTGGGGTTAGAGAGTCAGCCTGCAAACTGCCTGTTATTCCTGTGAGAACACAAGTGGCTCAGACAGTGATGGGCTGGCCAATAAGAAGCCTTCTAATAAAAGTTCAAAAGTAAAAAAAAAGGCTTTCCTTCAGTGAACTTCTGAAGCAGTAACTTCTGCTACTCAACAAAGGTCCTGAGTAATGTGAAGAAAATAACAAACACAAGAATCAAGGAGATGGGGAGAGAAGGCAAGGAAACAAAGGACCAAGCTAAAGTTGAAGAAATGGCTGCTCTCCTAGCTATTCATGAGGTAGACCAGGCTCAAAGGAGAGAAAAAACATGGAGAAGCCTTCAGGACAGTAGTGTGGTGGCAAATCCAGAAGTGAAGAGTCCCTTCATGTTAGTCACAGCCACTACCCAACCATTTTTTGCTGCTGAGTTGAGATCCTTGTAAATGCTTTCTCTCACAACAACAGATATCCCTAGGAGCCAATAAGCACAAAAGGAGAGAGTGTTAGCTGCTGAGAAGACTCTTCTTGTTGGCTGACTTACTTCCTTTCACTCTGATTGGTTCTAATCAGCAGGAAAGGAGAAGGAAGCATGATAGAAGACTCTTCTCAGTGGCTCGCACACTACCCTTTCATGATGATTGCCTCATATGATACTCGAGACACAGGGACCCTTCTGGTACCCTGCTTCTAAAAAGGTAACCCCCCCAAGTCCCTGGACAACTACACCTCTGCTCCAGGAGAATCCAAAAAGGCGAAAGGTTTGGGGAACTGCAGGATGCTTTGCTTTCTGATGAATAGTGTGCCATAATAAAGGGTGATTATATTAATGGGCAGGACAGGAGAGACATTAAATGCTGATCAACTCAAGTACCGGGTTGTTACCAGGCATATCATAAGAACATAAGAACATAGGAAGAGCCTGCTGGATCAGGCCAGTGGCCCATCTAGTCCAGCATCCTGTTCTCACAGTGGCCAACCAGGTCAACTCACATATCAATGTGAGTTTCCTACTGCAGAGTTGCAGGGTGGACATAAGGAGTCTCTGGCCAATTGGAATTAATGCCCAGGTGGCTAAGATGTCTCCTGTAGGGATAGACAGTTGCATTTCCAAGGAATGCAAATAGAGACTCAGTTTAATTACTGGAGGAAACATTCTGGGGGAAAAGTAATGTCCCAATAAGGGACTAAACTTGTATTAGATCTACCAAAGCTCCCAGGGATCAACCAGGCTTTTGCATATGTTATAGCTAGGGATGTCACAGTTCTCTCAATTTCTAATTTTTCAAATCATAAATTCAGATCTCAACATTTTGGCAGCAATCTGTGGATGTTTTAAAAAAAATCAGCATTTTAGTGTGAATTTCTCCTAATAAGCACATTTTTGTAAGCAGCTTTGACTAATGTAAAGAAAGCATTTTTGTGCACACGACACACACACAAAATGTGTGCATACCTTTTTTGCAAGCAATTTTTCCTAAATCAATGCATTTTCACCAACATATTCACTTTTAATGCACGTTTTCCCCTAATTATATGCATTTTTGTAGGCGTTGTTTGGCTGGAAAACTGCATCACAAATTTTCGATAAGTGCAGTTTTTGAAGGACGGCTATGGTTCAGTTCTCATTTTGTACTGGAATGTGTGGATTGGATAGATTTGGCTTGAAATGGGAACTGAATGTAATTTTTCTCCATCCCTAGTTGCAGCCATTGCTGCTGCTTAATCCCATGCTTAGGAAAGTCAGTTTAATATTTCTTTCCTCTGTTCCTTTGCAGTGGTACCACACTCATTGCAGATTGAAGATCAAGTGGGCACATAGTCTCAAGGTACATGCAGAGTTTCAGTTGAACCAAGCTTCTCAGTATAAATATATAGATACAGGCATAGATATTCTTAGGTTTTTCAAGAGCCTTTTCTGCTGCAGCAGGCAGCAGGTTAGAAGTATAAGTAAAGCAAAGAACATTTTTAGTTAAAATGATCTGAATGTGATTTATTGAAATGATCATTTGTGTATCAGCCCTATAAAGAATTTAGTTCCCTTGCAGATTGTTTCTTCATTTCTGTCACCAAGTATTTCAGATAAATCTTGTTTCCCAAAATGATAGCGACAGGTGCTCTGAATCTGAACAACCCACTCAAATTTAATTGATATTGTTTTCCAAATTTGTTGAACTCAATTAAACTCCAAAACTGTTTTTGCCTAGGCCTTGTCTTCTTAGGAATTATATACTAAGGGGAAAAAATCAACCAGATGGCACTATAATTGTGTATCTCAAGAGTATAGACTGATTGACTCCTCCAGGTAATAAGGTTCACAGCCAAGTGATATCTCTGGGTTCACCTGTCATCACTAAATGTAAATTACTGCCTTCAAGTCGATCCTGACTTATGGTGATCCTATGAATAGGGTTTTCATAGTAAGTGGTATTCAGCGGTGGTTTACCATTGCCTCCCTCTGAGGCTGAGAGGCAGTGACTGGCCCAAGGTCACCCAGTGAGCTTCGTGGCTGTGTGGGGATTCGAACCCTGGTCTCTCAGGTCGTAGTCCAACACCTTAACCACTACACCACACCACTATAGCATGCTTATAAAGCCTACTGGTCTCAGTTAGGGGCATGGTTCAGTCTTATGCCATTACTGTAAGTGACGAACCCAAAAGTAATCTGCAAAGTGTTCATAATTCTCTAAGAATCAATAAAAAGCAAGCACTGGTCATTTATTTCCTAAATGCTCATAATATGTGGAAGCCGCAACACTTAATATACTTATATGCAATACACTACACTACTATACAAGTATTTGTCATACATAGGAATTGGAACTCTTAACTGTGTTAAGAATAGGATGCAAAAATATTTAGAGTATTCTAGACCACTTACACAACACAAAATGAATTCTGTAATCACACATGGACAAGCTAAACCATTTCTCCTTACTTTAATAGCTAAAGAATAAATTCCTTTTCTATTACTACTTTTGCTGGATCCCAAGATGGATTTGGGTGGGATGGCATTGCATCCTGCCCCTGAGAGGGATGAGATACATAGGCAATAGCATATGGACACAAGCTGTATCTGCAGATGGCCACCTTGGTGGCAGACTTTGGCAATGAGCTATTTGAGCCTGGCATTGTCCCTACCAGGGATGGAAAGATCTGTCAATTTTGGTTCTCTCAGTTTCTCATTTTTCCAAACTTAATTCATTTCTCCAGATTTCTGCAGCAAGTTGCATTTTTGTTTTTGTTTTTTTTAAAAAATCCTCATGAAAATTCTCCAGCATTTTAATGTGATTTTTTTCAAATAAAGACATTTTTGTAGGCAGTTCTGACTAATGCAGACATTGGTGCAGGCAATTTCTCTGCAGTTTATACTATTTTCACTTATATTCTTTTCTTTGCACACTTTCACCTAATATATGGATTTTTATAAACTTTATTTGGTTGGAGAACTGCATGGCAGAATTTGAATAAGTGCGAATTTTGAAGGATGGCTGTGTTTCAGTTCTCATATTGTTTCAGAAACTGTGAATTTAATAGATTTGGTTTGAAATACAAACTGAAATGAATTTTGTCCCCATCGCTAGTCCCTACTGGGGCATTTCAGATATGTCTTGGTGCCTGCCCACCCATGCCTGATCATGGTGCAGAAGTAGCTGGTCACATTGTGCACTTGGAATACTATGTTGTTCTGGTTGCTTCACTGCAAAAAGAATATTGTAGAGTTGGAAAAAGATCAGAAAAAGGGCAACCAAAATGATCAAGGGGATGAAGAAACTTCCCAGTGGGAAAAGTTTACAACATTTGGTGCTTTTTAATTTAGAGAAAAGGTGAATAACAGGTGGCATGATATACGTGTATAAAATTAAGCATGGTATGGGGAAAATTTGATAGAGTAGCATTTTTCTCCTCTCATAACGCATGGGGACAGCCAATGAAATGGAACGTTAGAAGATTCAGGACAAAAGAAAGCACTTCTTCACACAGCACAGAGTTAAACTATGGAATTTGCTCCCACAAAAGGGAGTGATGGCCATCAACTTGGATGGGTTTAGAAGAGGATTAGACAAATTTATGGAGAATAAGGCTATCAGTGCCTACTAACTCCAATGCTATGTTCTAGCTCCACTGACAGAGGCAGCCTGTTTCTGAACACCAGTAGCTGGACGCTGCAGGAGGGGAGAGTGCTGTTCCAGGCAAGTCCTGCTTGTGGGCTTCCTGTAGGAATCTGGTTGGCCACTGTGAGAACAGGAAGTTGGATGGGCCACTGGTCTGATGCAGCAGGCTCTTCTTATGTTATTATTTGGACTGTGGTGTTTTTGTGTGCTTCTAGGGTATTAGCTATCTGTTTTGCCACAGGTGTTTTTTTCCCCAGAGGTAAGGAAGTTTGGGATCTCAAAGACCATGAAACACACTTGTGAAGAAGGAAAATTTAGTGCTTTATTGAAGCAAAACTGTTGTTTTGCAGGCAGACACTTACACTTAAAGCAGCTAATGATGAGCACAGCTCTTATCTTACATTCTCCTTTTCCCTGCTGGAAGACCCAAACAGCAGACATTGGAGAGATCCCGTTATGGCCCTGTTTAGATTTACACCATGCCACTTTTCCCTGCAGGCCAGTGTCGAGGCTTATCTGCCCAGATCTAGGGCCCTCTATTTATACCAAAAAGACCCTCTGGGAGGGGGCACAGGTGGCATCCATACCTGTGAGATTCTTATCTTTCCTAGGGGTTAGTGTCTTTAGATATCACACTTCTGACTTTTGTTTGCCACTCCCTATGGGTCAGTGTCCTTGAATTTGTGCTGGCAAGAGCTGAGAATACAACTGTGAAGCTCACTCTCAGCCCATCAGTGTATGTGATTAACTCACCCACTGTCTGTTTTGGATAATTAAACAGCCTTTTCCAACTCTTGTTTTCAGCATAGTCAGAGTAAAGGCTTCTTCCCAGCTTTTGTTTACATAACCTGTGAGAAAGCCTGCAAATTCCTGAACAGAGTTTTCTCAGACTCCAGTACTATGCAAGAAGATTGCAAAAGCTATAAACACTCCATAGATCAGGGGTATGAGGCAAGAATTATGGGACAGGGGGAATGGGGCATGCCACATAAGCCTCTTCAGTTACCTCTAGATGTCTTGTGAAATTATTTGCCCCTACACTAACCCTGCCAATATTAATTCATGCATTATTTTACAAATATATATATATACACACACACATTCTGACACTCCTCTCCCCCCTAAAACACACACACAAAATGACATCCATTGGCTGTATCACTGGTTGACAAAGGACACTTTCTTGCATTGTGCTGGTAGCATAGGGGTCATTGCATAATTGCTCCTTCCTAAAACATGAAGGCAGCATCCAAAGTCCTGAGCTGCATGAGAAGTGCCTGTGGTTTAACTCCTCCCCACGAAACATTACCCCTCCCAGAAACTGAAGCAATGGTAGTGTGGGTTGGAGCTCTCCGTTCAAATAAACTAATGCTGCTAAGCACTGCATTTCAGATTTGTATCACATGTGCTCTTAGTAATCCATAGGACAGAAGGAGGCCATTACTGAAATGTAGTCCAGATTTTAGAACATAAGAACATAAGAAGAGCCTGCTGGATCAGGCCAGTGGCCCATCTAGTCCAGCATCCTGTTCTCACAGTGGCCTACCAGGTGCCTGGGGGAAGCCCGCAAGCAGGACCCGAGTGCAAGAACACTCTCCCCTCCTGAGGCTTCCGGCAACTGGTTTTCAGAAGCATGCTGCCTCTGACTAGGGTGGCACAGCACAGCCATCACGGCTAGTAGCCATTGATAGCTCTGTCCTCCATGAATTTGTCTAATCTTCTTTTAAAGCCATCCAAGCTGGTGGCCATTACTGCGTCTTGTTGGAGGAAATTCCATAGTTTAACTATGTGCTGAGTAAAGAAGTACTTCCTTTTGTCTGTCCTGAATCTTCCAACATTCAGCTTCTTTGAATGTCCACGAGTTCTAGTATTATGAGAGAGGGAGAAGAACTTTTCTCTATCCACTTTCTCAATGCCATGCATAATTTTATGCACTTCTAGCATGTCTCTTCTGACCCGCCTTTTCTCTAAACTAAAAAGCCCCAAATGCTGCAACCTTTCCTCATAAGGGAGTCGCTCCATCCCCTTGATCATTCTGGTGCCCTCTTCTGAACCTTTTCCTACTCTATAATATCCTTTTTGAGATGAGGCGACCAGAACTTTGACTCTGACTCCTATTTCTCACTCTAACTCCTTTCACAGCTAATTGCTTGTAGAGACATTCACTTTCAGTGTGTTATGTCCAGACCTATATCAAATTATTACATGCTGTTCCTGTTAGCAAGGCATGCCCTGGCTGGAAAGAATGATACAGTCCAGACAGCAGCCAGGATCAATTGGGATCAGAGAACAGTGAACAGCAAACAGTCCAATTCTACAATGTGAACTGGGACTAATAAGGCCACATCTGTACCAGACATTTTTTCCATTTCTAAGAGTTATAGCTTCTCCCAAAGAATCCTGGGAAGTGTAGTTTGTGAAGGGTGCTGAGTGTTATTAGGAGACTCCTATTTTCCTGTCAGAGCTCCAAGGGCCAGAACGGTTTAACAGTCAGCATGGCCGGTTCTAAAGGGCGGCCAGGTTGGGCACTGGCCCGAGGGCCCCGGAGCTACAGGAGCCCCTGAGGGGCCCCTGAGGGTCCCTCCACTCCCCTTCCATGATCCACGCCCCCTACGCCCCCCACTTACCTGTCAGCCAGCTTTTTAGAATTGCCCTTAATGAAGATGGCGGCTGCAGCTTCCCTGAGGTACTGAAGCCACTGCCGCCATCTTAGTTGATGGCAGAGAGGTGCGCGCGTAGCACGCACGTGTGCCATCAACAAAGATGGTGGCGGAGGCTTCATTCCCCTTAGGGAAACCGCGGCTGCCATCTTCATTAAGGGCAATGGTAAAGACTAGACAGGTAGGGGGGCTGTGGGGGTGCACAGGGGGCCACACGTATGCATGTACACATGTGTGTGCACACCCACCCACCCACTGGGGGGCCAGGGCAAGCTGATGCCCAAGGGCCCCTGAATGCCTGGAGCCGGCCCTGACAGTCAGCCCCTCTTCCCAGAAAATTCTGGGAATTGTAGCTCTGTGAGGGGAATAACTTAACAACTCTCAGCACCTTTCACAAACTACACTTTCCAGGATTCTTTGGGGAAGCCATGACTGTTTGAAGTGGAATAAATGTCTCTTGTGGATGTGGCCTAAATGGAAAGGTTAAAAGAGGATGCAGTTGGTTGTTCATCCCTCACTATTTTCTATGCATACATTCTTCCACAATGTGTCTATTCATCTGAAAGGGATCCATAAGCAGGAGAATGGATGTTAGCAATATGGGATCAAGACTGAAATCTCAGCGGGAATTCCAGTGATTATTTGGTGGTTACATGGAGCCAAAGTGCCAAAAATAATTCCCTTGTTTAGTTTAGCAAGTGGTGTTCTGCTTAAATCTAAATGTCAATAACAGTAAAGCAAAAGTATTTAGTGAAGGAGAAAAACTGCAGATTAACATATCTGTGGTCATTTTGCTTTGACAAATACTGTGTTTTGTAAAGAGGGAAATAAAATCCATCCTGGATAAGGGATAACAGATCCTTTTTGTTCCAATATACCAGCCTCTGAATTTTAAGGCAAGATTGGATAGTACATTAGTTCTGTGCCCTTATATACAGGTCTTTTAAAAACAAATTGCCTACATGGGGGGGGGATTTTGGATCAGGACCCTAGTGTGAGGGGAAAGAGGCTTTAATCCTCTACTCCCCACTATGGTTATGAACTGGATCAAATCCCATTTGTATACGGGGAAAAATCCTACGGTTGTACACCAGATATGGCCACAACCCGGATCCCAAACTGAATCAGGCTGATTTGGGTCAACTTGGGATTCAGTCGGATTGGACTGAGGTAGCTCTGGATTGCCCCAGGTCAGACTAGCATACATCCAGAGTGATCTGAGGTCGTCAAAAGAGGGGGCAATTTGCTGGTGAGGAGAGAGCAGAAGATGTGCAGGCAGCCTGTGTATGTCTATTTCTCCCCCCTCCTGACCACATGTTTAATCAGGGGTTTAAACTCTAATTAAACATATGGTCAGGAGAGGTGGGGCAAAGGAGAGACACATGCCCTTATTCTCTCCTTTTGACCTCATGACTGTGCAAAGCCCCCAAATTCAGTCAACCCACAGATCCAGGTCAGCCCCAGATCTTTCTGAGTAGGATTGGGGCCATTCTGAACCTCCAGATTGGACCCTAAATCGGACCAAGGTGCTCATGCCAAGCCCTAAAAATAATTTCCACTGAAGACTTTTTTCCTATTCAAATGTTGGAGGTGCAGGGAGAACAAATCCAAATCAGGAACATGGCAAGGTTGGGAAGGGCTAAAGCCCCCCCCAATCCTCATACTAGGGTCCCAATCTGGATCACACACACCCGGGTAATTTGTGTTTTCCCCACACACACTTAAAGACATAGATAAGGAGTTCATATGTTATCCAGTTTGGCCCTTAGAAACTTGAGAAGCTTTTCATTCACAAGTGCTATATCAAAATGCAATTTTGTTCCAAATTCTCAGCACATTCTGTGTTCCTTACCTCTTTATAGACTCAGTCTGTGCCTTAAGACCTTTCAATACCATAATCCTCCTGCATACTGGATACTTTATCACCTCTGAATGCAAATGAAAGGACCTCAGCTGGTGATTCTGTTAGGCTGTTAGGTAGTCTTCTCACGTTCCTGCAAGTCCTCATGCCAGGTTTTGGCTTTTCTCCCTGCCCTTAAATTACACCGAAATGCTGTCTAATTCACTTACACTTAGCTTAAACTGTTCAGTAGAGAGAGATGTAAATAATTCAAAGCTAGACCAGTTGAGTTTTAAATATCCAAGTGCAACTTTCTCTGATCCAAAATGCTTCAGCCAAATAAGATTCATCTAAGGTTTTGAAGGGGAGAGTGTTAGCAGTACGTGTGAAGCCAAATATTGCATGAAATATTTCATCATTTTATATATTTATATAATTTAGACTTTTACACCTTCATTCATAGCTTATTTTATTTAGATACTTTACTCGTCTACATACTGTTCTAAGGAAACCATTTCCACATCCATCCGCATCCATCTCACTGTGGTCCAATCTGCACTATACATTTAAAGCACTATCATACCAGTTTAAACAGTCATGGCTTCCTGCAAAGAATCTGGGAACTGTAGTTTGTGAAGGGTACTGAGAGTTGTTAGGTTGCTATTTCCCTCACAGAGTGGTTTAACTATCAATCTCTGTTCCAAAGGAACTCTTGAGTAGCTCTGTGAGGTGAATAGGGGTCTCCTGACAACTTTCAGTACTCTTTAACATACAATATAATTTTCTAGGTTAGATTCTCTGTAGAAACAGTAGTAACTCAGGAAAGAAGCAAAGTAAGAAGAACACCAACAAGCATACAAAAAATGTAATTCTCCATCTTTGGAGATGCAGTCCTGGTTGCAAGTGTTGCCACCACTCATCATATGCTCAGAGGCCCATGGTACCAAATTCTTCCAAGCTACGCAGGAAGTGGATTGGACTGTGAATAACCAACCCCAATTGTGTTTGCATTTTGATAAATTTGTAGGGCAGTACAATATTTCAGAGAGGAGGTCATGTCTCCTGCTTCCCTGGTGCATTCACCATAGCTGCCCAATTTCCCTGCTTTTTAAAGTTTGATAGAAATATCTGTTAGTTATAGGTACATTCTTAAACTGCAAGGATTTTTTTTCCTATTAGTGAATATATGTTATATTCTGTTGGGTTATGTTGTATTATCGTTGCTATTTTTGCTATCCGATTTAAACTTCCAAATGTTTACAAAATTGTAATTGTGTTTGCATTATCCATAGAACCCAAGAGACTGGTACACTGGCAGGCCTTCCTGGGCCTAGAGATGGGGGAGAAATTTGATTCAGTTCACATTTGAAGACTAACCTGCCTAATATGTACTTTCCAAAGCAGTATATGAACTGAAACACAGCCATCCTTCCAAAATTCACACTTCTCCAAATTTTGCAATGCAGTTCTCCAGCTAAGTAACGTGTACAATAATGAATATACTGCAGTAAAAATGTGCAAACAATGCATGTATTAGTGAAAATAATAGACAAAAATGCATTATATGAGGGAAAATTGCTTTGCAAACGTGTATTTTAGGGGAAAGCACATGCAAAAATGTGCAAGGAGAAATTCACACGAAGACGCTGGTGAATTTTCATGGGAACGTCTTAAAATAATTGCAAATTAATGTGGAAATGTGGAGAATTTAACTTAAGACTGGAAAAATGAGAAACTGAGAGAAATCAAAATTGACAGATTTGGCCATCCCTGGTTGGATCTACCTCACCCATCACATAGTGGGTGCTAGATTGCAGCAATCTCTTTCTTGTACTTCCATATTGCAAGGGAAGTTCAATAATAGTAGTCAACTGACACTGGAGGGAGGTATTTCAAGGAAGTGAAAACCTGCAAAAAGTCTATGGAGTTGTGGCTCTTGCCTCTGGCCCACAGAGGCAATGGACAGAAGCAGGAGGAGGAAGATGGTTTGTGCTGTGTGTTTTACAGGCATACCAGTGGTGTCAACCATTTTTTGTGGTGGCTGCCAGTTTATTTCTAGAATGCCCTGAAATGGTGCTGTGTCTTGCAGAATGGTAGCCAGTGTAGTTCATCCAGATATTGTTGGACTACAACTCCCATCAGCTTGGGTGATTGACAGGGATGATGGGAGTTGTAGCCCAACCATGTGTAGAGGGCACAACATTGGCTACCCCTGCTCTGGCACATCCTGGGAACATAAAATGGCAGCCAAGAAGAACTCCACTATTGCCTGCAATGATGGAACTTTACAAAATATCCACAAAAGCAAACCAGATTACTGTCTGCTGCCAAAGGCAATCCCCCCACAACCAGAAATGTTTGCAGGTTTTTGACACCTCAAATTGTTCATATGCCCCCAGATTCACCTCCTGCATGGAGGAGGCGGCAAATTGGGGGTGGGGACATTTATTCAATGCTACTTTAAAGTGGCTTTTAGATTACAATTTTAATATCTCTTCACCCAGGTTGTGTGCTTCACAAGCTTTTAATAGATCTATTTTGTTTTTAGATCATTAGTATTAGTATTCATTTGAATTGTTCTTGATTCAACTTTTTAAAAGAACTTTTCAGTTGGGTGACATACATAATAAAAATAAACTGTGTTATTACCATACTCTACCTTGTGAGTCAACTGGATGGAACAGAGGAGTAAAATAATTAAAATGGAATTTAGCATTTAAAAAAATGTCTTTAATAGCTAAGGGAAAGTCTTTTAATGTGGATAATAGCCAAGTCATGTCTAAGAATCTGGAGCATGTGCATGAAGATATATATATTGGTGGAAATATCATACAAAATGCATTATACTAGAAGAAAGTGCTTGCAAAAATGTGTACATTAGTCAGAACTGCATACAAAAATGTGTTTAGTAAGAAAAAAAACACCAAAATTCTGAAGAATTTTCATGAGGATTTTTTTTAAAAAAAAATCCAATTGCTGCAGAAATGTGGAGAACTAAACTGAAGTTAAGATGGAAAAAATACGAACTTAGAGAACTGAAATGGACAGATCTTTCCATCCCTACTTGCTAGGGAGCCTTAAGGAATCTGTTGCCTCAGCAATTATCTGGATCAGGCTAAGAGCCTATACAGAGTCTCTACCCCTTCCTGGCTCACAGTGCCAAACTGCACATTATGTTTAATGCATAGGATTCAGCCATTTTTCTTTATTTAATTACAGATGCAGTCAACTTGTTATCAGTATCACAGCTCACAAGGAAGTGCAGTTTCTCCCTTTCCACCCCAGTCGTAATCAGTGTGGCTCTGAGGGTTAGAAATAAAAAGTTCCCATCAGTGCAAATGTAAACTTTTTTCTAACCCTCATAGCTGCCTGACGGGTGAATTTTTTGTCCTAGAAAAGAACTGGCAACCAGTGCATTATACTTGTGATTCAGTTATTTCAGACACTGTGGACTGTTCTGTCTTTTTATTATGCTTCTAGAAAGGCAATGTATGTATACATACACACACATTATTAGTTATCACCTCTTTATAAAATTATAACAGATGTGCAGTCTTGTTGTAAATGTGTTGCTTTCAAAACCTTTCCATGCTCTTACAGTTAGTTATGTTATTAAAATCAAGCTGACCCTCCTCTGTGTTTGAAAGGCAGAAATGATTTGACACTCTGAATTTTTGTTCCAAAGAAAGAAATGGTATACAGCCAGAATGTTGCTTACCATTAACAGCACTGGCCTAAGGGAATGTTACTTTATTACCTTTCCAAACCACACTTCAGAGGAATTAATTAATTGATGCTCTTAGCAGCCTCATCCTGACAAAAACATATGATACTCAAATGTTAAACATGGAAGCTAAGATGAAACTGTCAGGGGAAGGCTAAAAGTGGTTATTAATATGGCTTTTGATAAATATCTTCTTGGGCTCACACTGTGCATCGTCTACTTTCATCTTGGAAAGTAGTTAATCTGATTGATGAAGATCCTGTTACAGATTGTCTCCATGCTGTGCTTAATAACTGTGCTTCCCCCGCCCCAAATAAAAGTCTCCTATTGAAAGACAAAGGGGGGGAGAGAGATCTCTTTGCACCATTATTTTCTGCAATCATCTAAAAGACCTAACAATGAGGCCCCAAGCTTTTGCCATACTTGTCTCGGAGAAGTGGGCCATAATTGCCACTCCATTCCCATCTGTAAAGGCTCAGGATTCACTTCCTCTCCGCTGTTTTCTTCCTCCTGTGTTTTTCTGCAAAAGTAAAGCTCCAACAGAGAAAGCTGTCAGCTGTTCCTAATGATAAACCCTTAAGGCATGGGAGACCAAACCCATCATGATGCCCTATCAGGACTCGAGCACAAAGCGGTGACACAGCAAGGGTTTAATATCAACATCTTGGAGATTAAGGCTTTTTAAAAATAATAAAATTAGAATTGAAATTCATCTTGCATACAAAGCATATAGTTCTAATTATACCCTCATTGGAATACACAAAGGCTCAAAGTAATAAATGGAAACTGTTTTCAAGTCAGTCTCCCCGATCTGTCTAAATCACTTAAAAGTGTATGCAAGGGATTGAGTATGAGCCCTTGGAGAGTTCGATTAGGTGAGGTTGTCCAAATAATAATAATAAAAATCTTATCAAAACCCTTGCTGCTTCTTTCAGAATGTTGTGGATGTTTCATCTGAGCAGAGCTTTTCAGTCTGTCTTGAGAGATTTTGCTTTAAGCAAAATTCAGTAGCAACATAAGCCCAGCTTCATGCCAATCATATTGCAACTTAATCTATAACCAAGCCCAAGCAATGTAACTGAGGCTGCAATTACACTTACCTGGGAATAGGCCTCACTGAACTTAACAAGACTTACTTCTCAGTTGACATACATCGGACTAACGCTGGGAGACAATCATAAACTCTTTCCCTGTTTACCCTTCCTCCCCTTCCCTCCCCTGCCTTTGTGGTTTGCCCTGTGCCACATTTTAGATTGCAAATCTCTGGGGCAGGAATCTTTTCTATTCTGTAAATATTTGGATGGTGCATGTGCCATGGTAATAGGCCCATGATCAGAACCTCCACTTTTTCCTTGCTTGGAAAAAAAGATTGGGATCATTCTACACAGGGAGAAGAGGTTTAAACTATGTAGGTCCCACACTTGTACCTATATATTTTACAGCCAATATAGCACAAATGGCATAAATGTCAAATTCAAATCTACATCACTTGTTTTGGATTGCGTTGATTATTTTTAATTATATTTATGAATTTATTTCATTTATTTATTTATAATTTGATTTATATCCTGCCCTTCCTCCCAGCAGGAGCCCAAGGTGGCAAACAAAAGCACTAAAAACACTTTAAAACATCATAAAAACAGACCTTAAAATACATTAAAACAAAACATCTTTAAAAACATTTTTTAAAAAGCTTTCAAGACATCTTTTAAAAAAGGTTAAAAACATTTTTTTTAAAAAAAGGTTTTAAAAAAATATTAAAAAGCAATTCCAACACAGTTGCACACTGGGATAAGATCGCAACTTAAATGGCGCCTGTCTAATATTTAAGGGGAGGGAATTCCACAGGGTAGGTGCTGCCACACTAAAGGTCCATTTCCTATGTTGTGTGGAATGGACCTCCTGATATGATGGTATCTACAGGAGTCCTTCAACTGCACAGCACAGTGATCAACTGGGTATGTGTCGTATCCAGGTTGGGACTCAGGAACCAGACCAGTTGGTGAAAGCAAACCAGTTTTTATTAGAGTAATATCCAGACAAAGACTACGCCGTCTCATGAAGTTTCACTACAAAACATAACCTGCAACTAAGAAGAGAGTTGACAGAACAAGGAACCACTATTCCCCCTGTCCCTTAAGAAGGGGCAATCGAGCGTGAATTCTCTTGCTCTGCCTCAAAGTGCTCTCATCCACACCCCTCCTCTCCCCCTTCTTTTGCTGCCTCTTTTGCTGTCTCCTTGTATGTGGTGAAGGGGGTGCCACTGCCCCCTCCCCTTCTGAGGACTCTGATTCAGGTATGGGGGAAAGCGGGGGGGCAAGGCCTAAACCATCAGGCTGCTTCTCCTTGCTTTTCCCTGGATCAGGAGGAGGTTGGATTCCCCCTTGCCCTCCCTCCTTCTCCAACTGCTCTAAGCTCAAAGGGGGAGGAGGCGTGGGAAGCTCACGGGAAGGATATGTGTCTGTTGGACATTCAAGGTCTTTGCTGCCAGACAGTTCTATCTCAGAGATTCCCTCCCCCTCCTCTGCGTCTTCTTCACACGGCTCTGGCCAAATGACCCCCTCCCTCTCCTCATCTTCTGAAACATCAGGGCCCCAATCCTGCATCCTGACAGTATGTAAGGGATAAGATGGTTTTTCAGGTATCCTTGTCCCAAGCTGTATATGGCTTTGTACACCAAGACTAGAACCTTGAACTTGGCCCGGTAGCAAATGGGCACCCAGTGCAATTCTTTCAGCAGTGGGGTGACATGTTGGTGATACCTGCCCCAATGAGCAGTCTCGCCACTGCATTTTGCACCAGCTGTAGCTTCCAGACCAACCTCCAGGGCAGCCCAAAATAGAACACATTATAGTAATCAAGCCTAGAGGTTACCAGTGCATGGACAACAGTGGTCAGGCTATCCCGGACCAGAAACAGCTGCAGCTGTCTTACCAGCCAAAACTGGTAAAAGACACTCCTAGCCACTGAGGTCACCTGGGCCTCTAGTAACAAAGATGGATCCAGGAGCACCCCCAGAGTATGGACCTGCTCTTTCAGAGGGAGTACGACCAATTATCTGAACTCAGGAACCACCAACCCACAATGCCTCCATCTTGCTAGGATTCAGATTCAGTTTATTGGCCCTCATCCAGCCCGCCACCGAGTCCAGGCAGAGGTCCAGGGCTTGCACGGCCTCTCCCTATTCAGATGTTATAGAGAAATAGAGCTGGGTATCATCAGATAGTGCTGACACCAAATCTCCTGATGACTACTCCCAAGGGTTTCATATAGATGTTAAGCAGCATGGAGGACAAGATGGTACCCTGAGACACCACACACCACAACTGCTAGGGGACCAAAAGGCAATCACCCAATGCTATTCTCGGAAAACAACCTTGGAGATAGGATTGGAACCATTGTAAAACAGTGCCTCCAATACCCATCTTACCAAGTCGGCCCAGAAGGATACCATGGTCAATGGTATCAAACACCACTGAGAGATCAGGTAAGAGTAACAGGGTCACACTCCCCCTGTCCTTCTCCCGATAAAGGTCATCCATCAGGGCGACCAAGGCTGATTCAAGTCTCATAACCAGGCCTGAACTCAGACTGGAATGGGTCAAGATAATATGTTTCATCCAAGAGTACTTGAAATTGTTGCACCACAACCCTCTCAATCACCTTCTCTGAGAAGAGGTATTTGTGACCAGTCAGTAAGTGTCGCAGAGCAATGGGTCCAGGGTGGGCTTTTTCATTAAATAACCCCTTTGCTGCTGGTAGTGTTTTGCTACCAGGAGACTTTAACCCAGAACCTTCCAGATGTTGATGGACTTCAACTCCCATCAGCCCCAAACAGCTGGCCAATAGTCTGCAATGATGTGAGATAGAGTCCAAAAACAGTTGGAGAGTTGTAGGTTCCTCATCCCTGCTTTAAGCACCTTTCTCAAGAAAATTCTCCAATGTCTGGTGTTATCAGTTACTCCTAATCACTGTGCTGTGAAGATGCTGAGAGCTTTTCTTGGCCCTGTGCTAGTGCACTATGTGAGAAGGAGCATGTATTGGTCTCATGGCATGGTCTTGGCATTTTAGCCATTGCTGCATGTTGATTGGTGCCCTCTCACACTGGAGCTATACGCAGGGTCATCATTGACAAGAGACATCATGATTGGTGGGTAGCAATGTGAGATGGCAAAGGATACTATGGAAGTGGCAATTGTTGCTCCATTAGCTCAGGACCAACTCTGGGTTTTCAAGGACCCTTAGGCAAAAAGCTTCCAGTGGGTTCCTCTCTCTAGGTGGGCTCATCTACTCCATGTTGCTAACACTGTTTCTCCATGTTCTTGTCTTGTCTGTTGGGGCCCGGTCCATACAGCCATGCAGACAGCAAGGGTAAGGTAAGCGGAGGCTTTTCTTTGCTTCTTTTACTGCTCACTTACTCAGAGGGAGCAAGCAAGCAAGCATTGTCAACAAGGTGGACGGGCTCCAGGGGGTGTAGGCCATGATAGGTGTCCAATGACACTAGCCACAGATGTTGGTCCTACATTCTTTCTGTTGCTATTATCAAACATCTGAATTTGCCGCTATTATTTATTTATTTATATCACTTAATTTCAAAGTAGGCTTCTTAGCAGTTTACAAAATATAAAAACCAATTGCACAAGCATTATAGTATCAAATTCATAATTAAAATACACAAGAAAACAATCTCATTAAAATGTCAAACTGTACAATCTATAATTAAAATATGCAATTAAACAATCCCACCCATTAAAACAACACAGCAATTAAAAAAGGAGACTCACGTTGAGTGATTAAGGGGCTAAAAGATCACTAAGGGACATAATTGTATAGATGCCACCAACATAGCTGGGGTCAGGCTGTCCAAAATTATTGAACCATCAAAAATACCTTTTCATTTTGGGAAACTTTATTTTTCTTTGCTGATGACAAATCTAAAGTATTTGCTAAATAACAAAGCCTCTTCTTTTCTCTCCAAAAGGTGAGCTGACATTTCTAGTGTGCAAATAAACAACAAAAATGATAAATGATTGAGATTATTTTGACATGTCTGATGCAAGAAACAGGACAAACATTGCTATCCTTCCAAATGAGAATAGTCTTGCTTGGCAAAATCAGCATCAAGGTTGGTAGCATTTCAGTAGCAACCTAGGAATATGACACTCGGATTCATCCTTGGTGCAACTAATTCAGAAGACATCTCAAAATCACTTACAGCATGATCCTGGCCATATTTTCCCAAAGAATTGCTCCTTCTGCAGCCTTTTGAAAGAGCTCACTCCACCTAAGCCAGAAGCTCTCTCTCTTTCTCTCTCTCTCTCTCTCTCTCTCTCACTCACTCACTCACTCTCTCTTTCTTACTTGTAATTGAATTATCAATTGTGATATTTTTGATATTGATTTTTTTTGATACCATGAAACTGCTGAATTGTCATGTATGGATAATGTATATGCTCTTGTTGGGTACCACTTTGAGCACAATTTATATGAAAAAGCATCATATGAATAAAGTGACTATATTATGGAACTCCTTCCCATTATACATCAAACAGGCACCATCTCCATTGTCTTTTCAGTATCTATGGAACAGCTTCCTTTTTCAACATGCCTTTTAAGTGCAGTGGATTTGAAATTGTTTTTTCACATATGAAATTATTTTGTTTTTTATAAATGATATTTTATATGAAATTGTTTTATATAATTTTTTATTGTTGCTATTTTTAGCATTACATCAGTTTGCAATGTTTCATAAGAAGTGATTCATGAAATAAAATAGATAAATATTCATAGTCTTTGGTTTCTTTGTTTATTATATCTGTTACAAATTAATAAACTGCTTTACAGCCTGAGGCCATCAAAACAATGTGCAACAAGATTTAAAAAACCCAGCAAATTTTAAAAACAATTAAAACCATTTCTACAAACTCGAAGAACAGCAAAACAATTCCTACAGAGATGCCATTAATATTTCATACATGACCGGGTCACAGGGGAAGTTGCCTTAAACAAAATCACCTCCAGTACTTAAGTGGTTCAACTCACACTTCAGCTGTAAATTCAGGGTCAACCTTGATGTGTGACTCATTTGACCTTGAGTAGTCAGTTTTTATTTTAAGAAATAGCTGACATGGAGATGACCCATACTGGGACCATTGCATACAGGCTAGGGCTTTAACCCTTTGGCCCTCCATCAGTCTTAATTGGAATCCTCCCCCGCCCTGGTGTCTGCTATTTGAATTGGGAGAAGGTAGGAGGTGGTGATTCTGACTGGGACAACAGCAGGGGCAAAGAGTTAAAGCCTACCTCCCACCACCAGCTCAAGGCCTCCCAACTAACTGGCTTTTTTCTGCATAAGGCCAAACTATGTGACAAACACCACATGTGTTTGTCCCCCACTGGATGACGTTAGGTAACTCCATATCTCAGCCCAGCCAAATAATAAAGACCCTACTTTACAGGGTCATTGTAAGAGTTGTTGAGATCATGAATGCAGTACACTCTGAGGACTTAGAAGAACCACTGTATAAAAGGCTTCTTTCAATATTATTTTCCTGCTTAATCTGAATTTCCTTCTGTGTATAACACTATGAGAATATGTCCTGTGTATTTCTGTTCTTTAAATGGAGGTAATAACTGAAATCCACAATCATCCATCTTGGAGCCTACGAATGTAAAACAAGGGCCTAAAGTGCACTAATTGGGGGATATGAGCGACATAATTAGGAGGATATGCCACTTTCTCTAAAATAATGAAACCAAATGATACATTATGCAGAGCTAGGGGTCTTTGTGCAAGATGCAACTGTATTAGAAAAAAATCATGCTCCATTGTGTAAGAAGCCTGAGCCGGCTTTAACTTAGATTACTCAGTGGTTCTAAGCTTGGGGCCAGCGATTTACATTTGGTAGAACTCCCCATGTGGCTTGAAGTCATTGGGTAAGGAGTTTCCCCAACACTGCTGGTGAATACCTTTGATGGGTGCTGAAACTCACTGCACGACTGCCCCTGATTCACAGTGTGAGTTATATAAATGAGCGCCTTGGGTATGGGAAAGGGCTGATTGAGGTCGTGATCAGTTGGCTATCTATGTACAGGAGAGCACATAGAAGATAGAAAGCTGCTTTATACCTCTAGGAAGCTGCCTCATACCAATTCATCTAGTTCAGTATTGCCTACACTGACTGGCAGAAGCTCTCTGAGGTCTCAGATGCAGGACATTCCCAGCCCTACCTAGAGATGCCAGGGTTTGAACCTGGGATCTTCTGCATGAAAGCAAATGTTCTACCTCTGAGCTATGGCCCTTCCATCTATCTCAGTACTGTCTACACAAGTGGCCCACAAACTTTCCCCTCCATGGACCACTTGAAAACTACTGAGGGTCTTGGTGGACCAGTTAATGATTTTTCTGCCTGTTCTAGCAGTTGTAATGTGCTGTGCTAGGTGCCATATTATGTTTAATTGTATTTTGCAGACATGCCACACAGACCACCTGAATAAAGTCCCAGACCACTTGTGGTCCATGGACCACAGTTTGAGAACCACTGGTCTACACTAACTGGAAACAGCTCTCCAGGATTTCAGGCAGGGGTCTCTCCCAGCTTTACCTGGAGGTGCCAAGGATTCCATATGCATGCCAAGCAGATGCTCTACCATCTGTGGAATACGTTTCCCAGTGAGGTCCACCTGGCGCCTTCCTTGACATCTTTTTGGCACCATACAAAGACTTACCTTTTTTCCCAGGCATTTGATAGATGGAGATGATGGTGTCTGCTATGAGTATGCTGCCAAAGCTTCCTGTGGCTGTATGGGGGTGTTGTTGTTTTATTGCTTTGTTTTTATAGTATGATATATTTGTCTTTGGCTTTTTAACAATGTTGTAAGTTACTTGGGGACCTTCAGGTAACAAGGGACTAATAAATCTAAATAATTAATAAATTAATATTACTACCGAGCTACAGCCTTTCCTCAAACAGAGAGCCACATCCGAACATGGGCTAAGAGTTGAAAAGAGAAGGGAGTTTGAAATATAAACTCCAGCCACTCCAGCCACTCAGCCCTATTTCAAGTTGCATCCAGTCCCCTTGGAGCTGGGGCCACATGGGACTCCCCTCCACACAGTCCTCAAAGGAAAAACGCCTTATATTTGGGGACTAGGGTTGATAGCAGCAGAGAGCTCCCTTTCACACAAGACAGCCCAGCAAGCAAGGTTTCTCCTTAGCTGCAAATGAAGCACGGAGCATCATTTCTTCCATGGAAAGACTACATCCCATGATCCCTGGCAGGAAATGACACTTTGTGATTCATTTGCAAGAATAATGAATCCCCCACTTTCCTATCTGAAATGGAGCCTTCTGTCACCTATTAACTCTCCTTCTTCTCCAAGGTAAGGTTTCTGTGGGGAAGGTGGAAGGACTGGTAGGAAGAGCAGGGAACAGTGGAGGTGAGGAGGCATGGACATAAGAACATAAGAAGAGCCTGCTAGATCATGCCAGTGGCCCATCAAGTCGATCACCCTGATCTCACAGTGGCTAACCAGATGCCTATGGGAAGCCTCCCTGCAAGGGGAAGTGAGGGAGACTAACTGGAAAGGGGGAACACCAAGAAATTGGGCTTTTTGATCTTTTTCAAGCATTTGACCTGATTGCTCTAGAAGCCCAATTGATTTGGATGAGAGATGGAGAAGGAGACCACCAGCACAGCTGAGCTTCAGGACAGAGAATGACATGGTGGTGGCTCCTGTTCCCTATCGTGAATGGTCTGATCAGGACTCCAGTTGTGCTCAACAGCAGGATCACATCCATACCATACATCTAAAGCATTCAAAGCATATGGCTCTTCCCCCAAGAGTCCTGGGAACTGTAATTTACCCCCCACAGAGCTATAGTTCCAGCACGCTTCTCAAACTACAGTTCCCAGGATTCTTGGGAAGGAAACCCTGTGCTTTAAATGTGCTTTCGTTGTGGATTTGACTCAGGTAGGAGAGAAGGTGGCCACTGGACAATTCCATTACCAGATGGGATGGATTAGCCCCGAGGCAGTAAACTTCCTTGCAGCTTGATTGTAAATGCATGCCTTTTGTCTGATAAACAGAGAAATTCCCCTCCCTAAGACATGCTTCTGACAGAATACTTCCTTATACCACCAAATAAAATCCCTACCCTCTCATTATGTTATGCTGATGCTTACAAATCTACACGACACACAACTGCCTTGGGCACTGTATTACTTTGGAGAAGACAGAGAGAGAGAGAGAGAGAGAGACAGAGAGAGAGAGAGAGAAAGTACACTTCCCTAGGGAAGTAATACACTGAGCCAACTGCTGGTAAATCAACAATATGAAATAGGAAGATGGGTAGAAATACACGGCCTATCTACAGAAGAGCATCTGGTGAAGTTTTTGCCCCTGGAACACCGTCATTCGTTTGTTATTTAGGCTTTGTCAAGACACTTTCAAAAAGCAGCAGCTGGGAAAGGATAAATCAGTGGAAGTGAGCAGTAAGAATGCAGGGGTATTGAGAAGAACAGAGATAAATGCACATTGCTTGCTAGAAAAAACCCTGAAAGGGAAGATATAGGGTAATTGCTATTTAGGGGGCCCAGTTATAAGCACACACTTCATGCCTTAGGCCTGCACAACTTGTGACCAAAACTGGGAAAATGCAGCCCATCACATACTTCTTCTAGCCTATCATAAGTCTAATAGCAAGCTCTATTTTTGCAATCCCAGGAAGTCAGTAAAATGAAAGACAGAGCAAGTCACTGGTCGGCTGCTATACTGGTAGGCTGCATTGGTGCGGTAGGTCATAAGTTGTCTTTGCAGCCTAGGCATGGTGGAGTTCTATCCCAACATGAATCCAGGCTAGAACGATGGCTTCTGACTGGGACAGAAGAATTTAGTGTGCAGACCCAACAGTAAGGCTATTGTTGAGGGATACTTTTCCTTTGTTATTTTGCTGGCTTAGAGTGTTCTTAGAGGAAGGATATCATAACTAGAGTAATGATGATATGAGCAATATATCAGGAACAAAACAAAGACAAGCAAAACAGGAGGCAACCAACATACTTTGCTTGTAAGGACCTAACTAGATGTGACACTAACATGATTAGCATTCACCTTGCCTGCTTCAAAATTAAAAGCCAGTATTTTTGCTATCAAGACTGCAGCACACAGGGTGGGGAAATCTAACCCTTTCCTCCCCAGTCACAATCCCCATGAAATTCATTCCCTTCCATGTGGTAATTAGCACTGGGGTGGGGGGAGAATCATCCCATTGGTGCCAAAGGGAGCTCTATTTTGCCTAGGGTTGCTACACAGGGTTGGGGAGGTAGCTTTCCCACTGGATATTCCATAATTGTTATAATTACATTAACAATCTGCAAAACATGAATGCACAGATATGGACAAAATATGAATGCACAGGTATTTCGACAAGGGACCAAAGGCCCAGTAACAGTGAGAAGACATCTCTTCCTGCACATATCACAGGATAACAAGTGTCCTGACATGAAACACTTTTGAACTCAACCTGGTTGTTGGAAAAGAGGCATACAAATATTAAATCAAATCAAATGACAACCCTTAAGATGCACAATTTAAAACAGGGGAGGATGTGTATCCCATTGTAGTTGTTGATCACAAGAACACAGTATCAGTTCTGTCTTAGCATTTTAACAGACAGGTGCAAGGCCCTTGTGTGTGTGCCTAGTCTTGTTATCAATCACTGTGAAGTTTTAAAGAGTTACGTTTCTTTTTCAAATAAGCCTCTCTCAGACAAGCAATGGGTAGATCTTGTTATGCTGTCCTGGCATCAAACTAGTGAAAAAAAGCTAGTGAAAAAGTAAGCCTAAAGCTCGATTTGTCAACCTTTCTTCTTAATCAGTCTTTAGAAACCAAAACTAGAAAGTAGTTGGGAGAGCAACTGAGGTTGTTTAACTGAAATTCACAGTAAAATATTTCGGGGGGGGGAGATGTGCAGGCTGGAGGGGAAAACTAGATTCCAAACTAGATTCAGGTCCAAACTAATTGTGTGAACACAATTAACATGCATTTTTATGCTGTCATGGAGAAGCCTGAACAGTGGCAGCACAGTGCAGGAGTGGGGGGAGGGGAGGCATGGTGCTGCCGCTGTCTTCCTCTCCCTGCCATGATCCCAACAAGAATCTTCTCTCTCAAGCTGCAATTTCAGCCTTATACTAGACAATTCTCCTGGTCACCAGGGATTCCATGCATGTGAGTATGTGGGCTGATGGAAGAAGGACAGATCACTAATTGCCATGGGCCGCTGGAGGAAGAGCACATTGATTTCTATACTAGGCACAGAGAAAAGAGTAGCATGGAAACCAAGTCAGCTGGTGGTAGGAATGGAAAGATGTGTCAGTTTCATTTCTCTCACTTTCTCATTTTTCCAGTCTTCAGTTCTACACATTTCTGCAATTTGTGATTCTTTTTAATTTAAAAAAGACATTTCTCCAGCATTTTAATACAGATTTCTCTTAATGAACACATTTTTGTAAGGGGTTTTGACTAATGTACACATTTGTTGTCACATAATGCATTTTGGCATATTATTTTCAGTCATATATTCATTTTATGCACACTTTCCCGTGTTTTTGTTTGGCTGGCAAACTGCATCACAAAATTCGAATCAATGCGAATTTCAAAAGAAGGCTGTGTTTCGGTTCTCATATTGTTTCAGAAAGTGTGGATTTGATAAACTCAGCTTGAAATGTGAACTGAATGGAAATTCTTGCCCGTTCCTAGCTGGCAGAGAAGTCAGTCATCTTGGTAAGAGGCTTTCAAAAAAAAAAAAAACTAGCCTGCAAGAGGCTAGTTTCCATGCTGGCTATAGAAGAGGCAAATTCCCTTCTTTTGCAGACAGCAAGGAAATGTAGGCTACTAACCCCTTAGCAGGCTAATAAACAAATTGTTACCCTGTTTTTGCAGGGTAGTGACGTTCATGGGTATATTTTAGGGATAGAGGAGCAATTCATTCGGTCTGCTTTTTGCAGTGGGCTGTCCTATCTGACAATCTTGAACTTGCTTGCAGATTGGAACACAACTCATAGTTAGATCACACACCTCCAGATTTTGCTATGCAGTTTTAGTGCAGGAAAAGTGTACTCACCCCAAAAGTTTGTTATGTAAAAGGTGCATCCAAAATGTGTATTATACAGATTAATGCCTTGAAACGCATTGAAAAGTATGCATTTTACATTCAAAAAAGCATATTTTATGTAACAAGAGCATACAAAATGCATACAATTTTGTGGACCTTATGTACATTTTCAAAAAATCTCCACTAAATGGGACAGTATGTATCTATGATTGAGCATCAGCAAGACTAAAATGGATTGGAATTAGCTGCTCATCCCATTCCTCATTTATTTACAAGATAGTGCTGTTTTGAATTTCAAGGGAAGCTCCCATTGATGCCATCATAGAGGAGATATTTGTCTGTGGCAGCCAACGCTATTGCAAAACTCACCCAATCAATGTGCAAAGAAACAGTTAACAGTGGCTGCAACGCAATTTTCATTGAAGCAGTTAAAACGTCTATAGCACTGTACAATGTCCAGTCAATAGACAATAAATAGTTCACATTTTGCTAGTCATGAGCAGTGTCAATAAACCAGAATGCAGGAAAAAGGCAATTACAGGACGAGGTGAACAAAGAATTATCATTGCTGATAAAACCAGACTATCAGCTAAATTCAGCTATATTCAAGTGGCTACAAATTCAAAAGTGAATCAGATCAAGAGCAAACAAGCAACTTATTTTGGGGGAAATGCTTTCATAGACATAGACCACTGTAAGAAGCAGAAGAAACTGTATTTTTATTTAATAAGTTTGAACACTATTTTAGAGATGCTTAAAAAAAGGAAAAAAAGAAATTCCATGGATTTAACTTGGGAGTGTACTTTCTAATGTACCTTTGGCCCTCCAGATATTGCTGGACTACAACTCCAGTCATGTTGATGGGAGCTGGAGTACAACCCATCTGGAAAACCAGTTTCCCCACCCCTGTTTTAATTTTTTTTACACATTAAAACTCCTCCACACTTTTAATTCACCATTATGAGCATGACTGGTCTTTAAGGTGTCCACAAATTCTGGTCAGGCAGTAAGTGAGCAAAAACAGGGTCTTTCTGGCAGTGGCACCATAATTCTGGAACAGCCTTCCAAAGACTTTTGGTTGATACCTAATTTGCTGTCGTTTAGACATAAGAGAAAAACAATATCTCTCTTCCTCTGCCTTCACCCCAGCTATTATTAAATGACTCATTGTAGTCTCTGTTTTAATGCTGTTTGTGCTTTTTAGCCCCACCCCTTTATTTATGTTGTGTCAGCTTTAACTGCTGTTTTATTGTTTAATCTAATGGATTTTTAACTGTTAAACATCTCAGGGGAGGGTTATGTTTAAAGACAGGATCGAAATATTTTATATAAATAAATAGCCACTTGCTTGGCTTTTTTAAAACTTTTGCCCACAGAATGGCTCTAATCTCCAAACTGTGTTTCTATAAGTGCAGTCCTATACATACCTACACCAAAAACTAATTCAGTTTAATGGGGTTTACTTACTTCCAGGCAAGTGATCAGGGGATTGTCAACACAGTTTCAAATTCCATTTGTTGACATCCATCAATATAGTGTATCTTAGTTTACTGGAGATATCATTATTGTTGTTCTATGCTTTCAAGTCGATTATGACTTATGGTGACCCTATGGTGAATCTTTGGGTTTTCATGGTAAGAGTTATTCAGAGGTGGTCTGCCATTGCCTTCCCCTAAGCCTACGGCACCCGGTATTCTTAGGCGGTCTCCCATCTAAGTACTGACTAGGCCTGACTCTGCTTAGCTTCCGAGATCAGACAAGATCAGGTGTATTCAGAGTAGTATGGCTGTAGGCACTGGAGATATTACCGCATTCAAAAGACAGAGAAGATTTTAAGGATTTATATCCATATGGTTTATTCAGTTTAGGATATGGAGATTGCTCTAAATGCCACATACATTGGGTTATTATCATGGGGGGGATAGAATAAAAGAGGATAACGGTAACCCACTAAACCTTTTCAATGTTAAAAGCCACTCAGGTGCAATCTTCACAAGTTAGTATAATTCTTTCTAAATATGTGCATGCTGTTTCCTAGAGCTTAATAAAGGGCTTAGTAAGGGAGGACAACAGTAAACAAGGCATTTGAAAGACTTGAGTCTTCAATAAGGAATCCTCAACACCAGCTCACTGAAGATGATATTAGCAGGAGTAGACTGGCAGGAATGGCCCAGATGATCCAGATCTGAACAAACTCACATATATGAATGGTGATCTAAGTTAGGGATCTGTAGAGATGGGGGAGAAATTTGATTCAGTTTCCACTTAAAGCTGAATCTAGTAAATTTACATTTTCTGAAAGTTCACAAAATTATTAAGAGATGAAGCACAATCCTGCTATTACTCTCATGCATGAGAATGCTGATGCAGATGTTGTTCTTTTTTTAAGTCACAAATACCAGTATGGTTATTCTTCTCCCTTTGCCAGTTGAAACTACTCCACCTGGTTCAAATGGAAAAGGAGAAATAGACTCGGGTATCATCAAGATAGTAATAACAACTCATTCCCTTCCTTGCAGTTGTAAGTAGATGTTAATCAACATGGAAAACATTATGGAACCCTGAGACGCACTGCTCCCATAAAGGAGACAACAGACCCTCAGCACTACAATCTGGGATCTAACTGTGCAGGAGGAGCAGAACTACCACAGTGTATTGCCAACCACCCCAACCTTATGAATTAACCCAGAATTAACCATGGTCAATGGAATTAAACATTGCTGAGAGGTCCAGAAGAATCAACAGGTCATACTGTCTCTTCTCCTGTTTCTCTGTAGAGAGTTTCTACGAAGTTGACCAAGGCAGTCTCAGTACAACTTCCAACCTGAAGACAGATGGAAATGGATCTAGATCAGGAGAAGCCAACGTGGTGTCCTTCAGATGTTGTTGGACTCCCATCATCCTTGACTATAGGCCTTCCTGAGTGGGGCTGATGAGAGTTGTAGCCTAACCATCTCTGATCAACTTCATGGAGTGGAAGAGTGAGCTGTGTGATCTTCCCCTCATTTCTTTGAGGGGAAAGAATTGTGCAAATTGGAGTGTACTGATTATTCTGCATAGAGTATGCATTTCACATGTTACATTATGCAATTGGTGGAGCTACAGGGTGTAAGTCCATTCCTACCATTAATTTTTGAATTTGGCCTATTACCATAGTGTTTCCTCAAAATAAAGGGGATCAGATATTGTGTTGCTGGCACCAAATGGGGGCTAGTATGAGCTCTGCACTAAAGAATGGAGGGAAAATATCTAGGTTATTCATCATCTGAAAGACCCCAAGTAGCAGCAGCAGCAGCAGCTGTAAAATAGTATGATTGATAGCCAAACTGGACTTGATTGGACAGTCAAGGAAATCACTGTGTGTAAGTGTATTTAGCTGGCAAAGTCAATTGCTAGCCTAAGGAAGACAAAAACAGTTCTAATGTTCCACACTTCTCTTGTACACTAAAGTGAATGATCCTATTTGAAATGTAAATCAATGGCATTTACTAACAAATGATTTAATGAATGCCATGTCTGCTGCTGTCATGTTGCATCAAAAACAGTTCACGCCTTGTCTGTCAAATCAAAGCAGCTGTCAAATCTGACTATACAAAAAACCTCAGAAGATTCTCTACTTTTTAGAATTTTCTGTATATTTGTATCAAAGTCAAACTAATAATTATAGCAATAACTACTAGATATCTGCATTTGAGAAAGCAAGACGTTTCCCCCCCTGTGAAGCTTTTACCATTATTTAAGCAGTGCAATGTATAATTATGGAAGGATCAAGTCAAGAAAAATTACTAATATTAAAAGTAATAATACCATTTCCCTACATTTAAGGGGAAGATGAATTCATATCCATATTTTTTTCTTTTGGTTTTTCATGCATGCATAATTCTAAGCAATTCAGCTTAAGCACTCTTGATAGGCTTACTCATATATGTTGCTGCTGCTGCTTGGAGATCAAGCCCCACTGGTGAGGCCTTGAACATTTTTCCCCATTGAAGAGTCCAGATTAGGGACAGAAGGATCTGTCAATTTCAGTTCTCTCCATTTCTCATTTTTCTAGTCTGAAATTCAGTTCTCCACATTTCTGCAGCAATGTATGTTTTTTTTTAAAAAAATCCTCATGAAAATTCTTCAGCATTTTAGTGCGAATTTCTCCTCCCAAGCACATTTTTGTATGCAGTTTTGACTCATGCATTTTGCAAGCAATTTTTCCTGATATAATGCATTTTTCTATCATTTTCACTAATATATTCATTTTATCCACATTTCCCCCTAATATATGCATTTTTGTAAACATTGCTTGGTTGGGGAACTTCATAACAATGGATTGTTTTGGAAAGTGTGAATTTGACAAATTCTGCTTTAAATACGAACCGAATTGAATTTCTCTGCCATCCCTAATCAGGAACCACATGTGTGACTCAGATATCTATGCTCATTACAGCATGCTGTAATGCTCCAAGCCACACCCGCAAGTTATATTTGCAAAGGAAGATATTTTTCCCTTGCAGCCACAGGTTGAAGTCAAGCTAGGATACAAGGGGGGGAAAATCTCCCTTTGCAGGAGCAGCTTGGCTTCAAGGTGAACCTTCAAAGGTAGAAAGGGAGAATCATGAACGCACCAGTTCTTCCTGTGAGGTTGGCATGGTGGCATCAGGTGATTGACAGATACATAGGGCCTTTCCCACACATGACCTGTGGGGAAGCTCAGAATTCCACCCCCTCAAATCTGGATCCTGTTCCTTGTGGCTCACTTTAAAATTCTCTTTAGCGTATAGTGACTAGGGTTGCCAGGTTCAGGGCCTGGGGGGGAAGGGAGAATTCCACCTTGTGGTTTTTCCCATTACAGGGTTGCAAGAACACCTGCACTTGGCCGACTTTCTCTTCTCCTAAAGATACAGGATCAGTCTCAGGCCCTGAACCTGGCAACCCTAATAGTGATCAACAAATAAGAAAAAAAGGGGGGGGAACCCCAGAATGTCAAAAGAGGGAAATTCCAAATTATGTAGATTTTTTTATTGATTTCTATAAAAGAGAATAAATTTCTTTCAAATACCCAATGCGTTTCAGCCCTACACAAGGGCTTTCATCAGGGGATTTAAGTTGTTAAAGTGCTTTATTCAATAGAGTTTTCTGTCTCACTTTTGCTATCTTTTTTTCTTATAACCCTAATAGTGACCTTATTCCAGAAGGCATGCTAACTCCTTAAGGCGCTCTGTGGAAAAAGGCATTCCATAAGTGCATCCTTACAGGTAATCTGAATTTCTCATATACTATGCCAAGATTGTATGCTTTATTGATTGCAACTGTAGTATCACTCTGAAACATCATGGGTGTGAAGGGGCTTGCTTTGTTCACAATGTCTCACCCTGAAAGTCCCATGACTTCCCTCACTTTAAGACTCTCGCTGGATTATAAACTGGTAAAATCGACATCCTATCTCTGTTAACCTTTGGCAAAGCTTGAGGAACTATTACTTGCTCATGAAAAAGCCATCTAATTGCTAATCTATAATCCTTTTAATATGCTTCACGTTTCTGGATTGATCTATTGCTAGCTGTCCTAGCTATGCTAGTAGCTATATTAATCCTATTATTCACGTGCTCCTATGGAATTCGGTTTAATGAAGGCTGAAAGGCTTGCACACACTTTGCAAATCTTAAAGATGGTTACACTTCCATTGTGCCATACCTAATTTCACTGCATTCTTTTGTTTGATGGTGGAAATGTAGTTGTTCTGCCCCAGCCTAATTTATCTGGATTAAAAGCATCACCAAACATTCTTATCTAGTGCATTGTAATTTTCAAGGAACTGCCTTCAGCTTATTATTTCTGGTTTGGACTTTTTAATGATGCCAATGAAGCTGTACACAATCCAAAGCATATGACAATAAGGAAGATAATTCCTTTTTTTCCCGATGCTTTATTTATTTATTGACTTCCGATTTGTCATAGATCAGCTATACAAATATAATACATATCAAACCTGTCCCTTGATATATTACAAAATCACTTTCCTCCATGAACTATCTTAATTATTTTGATTAATCATCAAATCCCATTATCATTATTTCATTTTGATCTTTCCGCAAAAAGTCCAAGAGAGGCTTCCACTCTTTCAGAAATATGTCTATCGGTTTTTTTCTAAGTAAACATGTCAATTTGTCCATCTCAACTAAGTCCATTAATTTCAATAGCCATTCTTCCATTGTAGGTATTGCTTCCATCTTCCACTTTTGCGCATACAACAATCTTGCTGCTGTAATCATATATAATATTATCCTTCCATACTTCTTTTCTAGTTGTTTGTCCATAAGGCCCAATAGAAAAAATTCTGGCTTTGACTGAATATTTATCTTTAGAATTTTTTGTATCATCCCCCCTATCTGTGCCCAAAATAATTTCACCTGGTTACATAACCACCACATACAATAGAATGATCCTTCTTGATACTTACATTTCCAGCAAATATTAGGAATGTTATTATACATTTTTGATAACTTTTCTGGAGTCATATACCAACGGTACATCATTTTATAAAAAATTTCTTTAAGATTATAACATAATGTAAATTTCAGCCCTTTTTTCCACATGTTTTCCCATTGTTCCATTTGTATATTATAACCAAAATGTTTAGCCCATTTCACCATACATTCTTTAACTTGTTCTAACAAGGAAGATCATTCCAATATACACTGTGATTTATTTCCAAGTAAAACCTGGGTTGGATCTGCTCCAAATTCTGTTATGGAAATGCTGGGAAAACTTGGAGGGGACTTCTAAAAATTAGAGTAGGCTGCGCTTTCTCCCCTTGCAAGTGCTTTGGAGGAAAGGGGCTGGCTCAACTTTCCTTCACCCCAATTATTGAGGATGGGATTGAGGGGGGCTCCAAAAATGCAAGAATTTGCATACTTTAGAAAGCCTTCTCCTTCTGGGTCCACTCCAATGCACTCCGGTTCTCTTCTTCCACTGTTTAAATGCCCTATGCATGCACATGTGGGCCCTCACTTTACAAATAGGGGGAGTGATTTCTCATAATCCATTACTTTTTAAAAGACAGCTGTTTTTTAGCAATTAAGTTTCTTTTATTCTGTTTATATTACTATTTGTTAGCTACCTTGAGCCTAGGGTTGCCAGGTTCAGGGCCTGAGCCTGAGCCTGTATCTTTCGGAGAACAGAAAGTCAGCCAAGTGCAGGTGTTCTTGCAACACTGTAATGGGAAAAACCACAAGGTGGAATTCTCCCTTCCCCCTGCACAACTTTTAAAGACACAGAAGACCTCTTGGAGGCTGGGCCTGGCAACCAAGAGGTCTTCTGTATCTTTAAAAGTTGTGCAAGGGGGAAGGGAGAATTCCACCTTGTGGTTTTTCCCATTACAGGGTTGCAAGAACTCCTGCACTTGGCTGACTTTCTCTTCTCCTAAAGATACAGGATCAGTCTCAGGCCCTGAACCTGGCAACCCTAGTTCCCACCTGTATGCCACCTGGGGCTGCATGATTGAAGAAAGGTAGGATAAGAATGTAAGAAAATGTTTGGAAATACTTGGGATCATCAAAAATCCTTACAATTTCCCATTGCTTTCCCCAGGGAAGCATGCCGGGCATGATTGCTGTTAGCTTTCAGACACCAAGCCATGACATTCATATATATCCAGGCTCTTGGTTAACTGAAGTTATCCTATAGTATGACTTCCAGCCTGCTTATGGTGTTCATCTTTTTGCTGAGTGAAATAGGCTTCATCCTTTTTACAATATTGTTGGTTGAGCACTTTTTAGATGTAAATTTTGTCTTGTATTATTTTTTATTGACATTGATATTGACTTTATTGTATTGATGCATTTGCTTTTAAACGTTTGTGAGCTATGTGCATTTTATAGATCTGTAAGTTGCTTTAATACATTTTTAAATTAATACAAATATTTTGATTTATTTACAAGACTTATAAACCTCCTAATATTTTTTAAAATATCTCTAAGCAGTGTACAGCACAAAAACAATAAACAATTTCATTAAAACAAAAATGCAGCATCCAACCAATAAAATATGTGTACAAGCATATAAAAACAAATAAAAACAGGAATTCAGGAAATTCAAACAAATTGTTATACAGCCACAAGAGTGGCTGTATACTATAACCAGCATGGATTTTTCACATTCCGCAATGTTAAATTTAAGATATCCCCCATTCCATTCTGCTGCTTCCAATAAGCTCATTTCAAAACAAAATCTTACAAAATTATAGTTCTGAACTCAGAATTGCTTGCTTAACACCCTCTAACTTTTCACAGTGATACACAAAACACTCAGAGAGAATCTAGAGTTCAAAGTGTAAAACAAGAGTTAAATAATCCAGACTCTTGTTGGACTTTTTTCTGTCAGTGGTCTCATAATTTGTTGAAATTAATTAAAAAATCAGCCACATTCACAGAGTACTTGCAATCCTTTCACTGACCTTTCCCCATACTCTGATCTTCATCTTCTGCAGTTTAAAAGTTAAAAAAATGCCTGGCTGTTTTTTAATTAATTTAAGAAATTTAACATTGGAATTTATGATATCGTAGGCATGCTCAGTAAGAACCAACTGTCAGTGTTCTAAAAACCAGACTAACAGCCGTTTGACTTGACTAATCAGGGGGTCACACCCATGCCAGACTTTTTCCCACTTTAAACAGTGATGGCTTCCCCTAAAGAACCCTGGGAAGTGTAGTTTGTGAAGTGTACTGAGAACTGTTGGAAGACTCCAGTTCTCCTGACAGAGCTTCAGTGGCCAGAGTGGTTTAACAGTCAGCCCCTCTTTTGGGGATTGTAGCTCTGTGAGAGGAATAGGGCATTTCCTAACTACTCTCAGCACCTTTCACAAACTGCACTTCCCAGGATCCTGTGGAGGAAGCCATGAGTGTAAAGTGAAATAAATGTCTGGTGTGGATGTGGCCATGGTCAGCTTTGGTTTAAATTTGGGTGAGAGATTACCTGTGTCTGCTGTAGAATAAAAAGGTGGGGGAAATCCCTAAAAATAATGATGCTGTTAACAATGTTTTTCTTTTGGAATTGAAGGGCTTTCCCTCTGTCAAGTGCCCACTCACCCACCCAATCTCCTTCCCTCCCCCCTCCCTCCCCCCCTCCCTTTCTCAGAGGCACATGTTACCAAATTCTTTCAAGCTATACAGGAAGTGGATTGGACTGTGAAAGACCAACCCAATTTGTGCTTGCATTTTACAAATTTGTAGGGCAGTCCAATATCTCAGAGAGGAGGTCAGGTCTCCTGCTCTCCTGTTGCATTCACTATAGTTGCCCAATTTCCCTGCTTTTTAAAGTTTGATAGAAATATCTGCTGGCTATAGGTACATTCTCAAACAGCAATGGGGTTGTTGTTGTTGTTTTGCTTTTTAGAGAATAGATTTCAAAGCCCCAATACTGCAGCTTTTAACTTCTAATTTTGTAACATTACACAAGTGCCACTAGAAATGTTCAAACACTCTCCTTTAGTGACAGCAAAATCCATATTTGTTTGGGTTGATATTTAATGAATTATTATGTTTGAAGTTTAATTTAATTTTTTTTTAAGTATAGGTGCAATAGACCTTAGTTTCCTCAGTATGATCCTATAATAAAAGTTTAAGTGGGATTTGTAAAATTGGGCTCTCTCTTATGAGTTCACTGGAGGAGATGGAGAAAGGTGTGCCAACTGCATTATTGAAAATTCTCAGGATTATGGGATTTTCAAAACCAGGAGACCCCAAGGAATGACAGAATATAAATTAATGAAACTTGATTAGGAGCTTCATTATCTGCATGCCTACATAAGATTAAGATTTTCAATGTAGTTTTAGGCTTAAGTTATAGGATTTACTACTGTACTGTTCTGTAGATTTCATCCCTAAATAAAGTGACACTGAGTGGATTCACTGATAAGGTTCTGACACTGAATAACTATTAATTCCCTGTAATGTAAGCAGGGTTTGACTTATCAAAATCCCCCAAGGAATTGTAACTACATTCTTGTCCATATGGCTATCTCACTGTAGGCCCAAAAGTAGCAAAGCCCAGCTGGGATGGTAACATTCATTTTTCCACTTTCCTGGCTGTTGTTTGAGAGAGTGTTATTAGTCCAAAGCATCATCCCTACACTCACAGCATGGACTCTGCATAACCTCTAGAACTGTTCATTGCCTTAAATACTTCTGAAAGTATCTTGGAGTATTCCTTCTTTTTTTTACAAAATCATGTTAAATAGATTATGTTATCTGAGGATCATTAGCCTCATGATCAGGGATAACCAATGTAATGCCCCTCAGATGTTGTTGGACTATGATTCCCCTCATGCCTGACCATGGTTGCTGGGGCTAATGGCAGCGAGTTCAACATCTGGAGGCCACCTTGTTGGCTATCCCTGATCACAACTATCCCTCTCTGTCTGATCAAGAAATACTGGGGTGTTTTGTTTCCTCGCAGACGGGCTGGTCCAAGATGCTTTGCTGCCTGAGGTGAAGGACACAATGGCACTCCTTCCCATCCTACAACGGAAGCTGGCCAGGAGTTGATCAGTGAGAACTCAGGGGAACAGCTGATTGTTCTCAGAGGAAGCAGCTCAAGCGGGCATTTGCTTCCCTTTCCCAGAATCCAACCAATGTTTATAAAAATGCACACATTAGGAGAAAGTTTGCATAAAAATGAATATACAGTATTGTTTGGTTTAAATGAAATATGAACAGTTTGTAGTCCTATTTCTTAGCAAAATATACATGCCACAGCAGAATTGAGAATAACCAGTCCCACCTTCCTCTTATGTACACTAGTTAAATTGAAATAAACAACTGTCTTCTTAGGTAAAAAGTATAAAGAATTTTTACTAATGACCTTTCATATGTTCAGGAAAAATAGGCTCTAGCTTGGATAGAAAATAGAAGTCTTGGTCCATGGTAATGGCCATCTGGGAAGAGAAGCATGTGTATGCTTCTTACTCCCTCAAGCGTAATGGTGAATATGCAAAAAGGATCAATACCCCTTTAACAAAGAAGGAGGAAGAAGAAGTAAATAACCCCACCTTTTAAGGAAGTTACATCATGGTAAACGAGCATAGAGATGTTCCCCGATTCTAGCTAGAAGGGACATCTCCTTATCAAAGGGGATGCATGCAAGCTTGTTTATCCCAACAAGAATCACATACAGAAATACATTGTATTAGGAGAAACTGCTTGCAAAAAATGTGTACATTAGTCAGCACTGCATATAAACATGTGTTTATTAGGAGAAATTAACACTAAAATGCTGAAGAATGTTCATGAAGTTTTTTTTAAAAACCAAACAAAACACAAATTGCTGCAGAAATGTGGAGAACCAAATGTAAGATTGGACAAATGAGAAACTGAGAGAACCGAAATTGACAGATCCCTAGGTCTTGCCATTGTGAATCTACTCCTCCATGCATGTCCACCATACACATGATGGATAAAAAGGTGAATGATTTCTGGCTGGCTGGATACACCTATGAGACTAATCCAAGAATGAGAAATGAGAAGCAGCCAGTAAAATAATGGCACATGCTTGAAAAAAGGTGGATATTAACAAATCTATTTTTTTCAGGGGGAAGTCTACAACAATGAAATCACTATTTTTGAATCAAGAATAGATACTGTGTAAAAAAAAAAGAATGAATCTGTGGAAGATTTAACAGAGTTCCAATTATTATGTTAAGCAGGGTCCTCAAAGTGATGCTCACTGGCAGTAGTGTGCCCACCAGGACCTTTTATGGTGCTCCAAAAGATCTCAGTAAATATCGCCTCAAAAATTCACAATGCATGAGAGATCATTTGCTCTTTCTGCTCACTTTGTGTTCACACAGGCTGTCTCCCCTACACGTAAGATGCCCACATTTCATTGGATGCCAGGCCTGGACACTCAACTTTCCTTCTCTTCTGAACAAAAGTTCAAAGAGCATACCTTTGTGAGCAAGTGAATAATGTAAGTGCCTTTTCCCCATTGACGCCAGGGAGGGAGGGCTAATGAGGAGCATGCCCTCCCCATTTTATGGCCCTGTCTCTTCTGATATTTTAGATGTGAAAGCCATTTTGTGTTATGCCATGACTCCATGGCAGCCATTTTGTGAATGGCACCCTATGGCATTTCCTCAAAATTCCAAATGTGCCCGCAGATACATTTAAGGTAACTGATAGGGATATGCACGCCTAGAGTTTATCCCAACTCTTCCTTATGCCTCCTGCAATTCCTATCTGAAGGCGTTCCCATGCTGCTCAACACAGAGACTGGCTAAAAGCAAAATACAAAAAAAAAAAACCCAACAGTCCTTTCAGGGTTGTAGTATGTGGGTTTGCAGTTACAGCCATACTGAAAAACAATGGATTTGTTTAACCTTCCAGCCCAATAGCTGATGCATAGACACCTCTGAATATGCTAGCATGTTCTGGCTCACTCTCAAAGGAAATTATTTTAAGACAACCAAACCCCCACTTACAGAGCAGTA
Organism: Rhineura floridana; assembly: GCF_030035675.1. Classification (NCBI taxonomy): domain Eukaryota; kingdom Metazoa; phylum Chordata; class Lepidosauria; order Squamata; family Rhineuridae; genus Rhineura; species Rhineura floridana. Next base: position 50,045,372 of record NC_084489.1, read on the forward strand.
TAGTGAACAACACCAAGCTATTTCCAGATTTATACACTGGCTAGAGCTAGGCATCAACCAGTGTTTCCTAAACGGCCCTCTGCTTAGTTCTTTGTAAAATTTTGTAACAGTTTTGATTTGGAGGAGTGGATCGATCTAACATACTTAAATGCCATTATGTTTAATAAAATAGTTACAACCTTGAGGCAAAACATCAAACAGAAATAGCAACATTAATCAAAGAAAGACTCAGTGAAAGAAGAGAGGGTGTAATAAGGATGAATGTATTCAAGCAAAACATCAAGTTAACCCTAAATTCATTGCTGAATAAGCAACTCCATTCTTCTCAGATTGCGTGTGTGTGTGTGAGAGAGAGAGAGAGAGAGACAGAGAGAGAGAGAGAGAGAGATTATTTCAATTCAGGAAAAATATAGGGTTGGATCCAAAGGTTGTGCAAACAAAAGGCTGGCAAAAGCACCCCATGTACCTCCCAGTTCAAGCTATTCTCTTCCCAGTGCAGCCCCCACCCAAGCCATAGGCCACACTGGGAAGGGGGGTGGTCTCTGACATGAGGGCTTGCTGGAGGGCTCAAGAAACAAACACTCTGCTTGTGCATTGTTTAGATCCAATCCATAAACTCCTGTATTGATCACACCCATTTTTGTCCCTATTTGATAATTGAAAATAAATCAGAGTTGTTAGTTTATCTGCTTCTTCCATTCCATCATCTGAGCATCCAGAGCTATAAAGCTCTAGGACTGGTTTAGAAGTTTAGAAACATTGGTAGGAACTGGAGATCCAAAACAGGCTTTGCTTTGTGCAACTGGAAATTTTTATTGGAGTAAAGAAAGACAAACAGTATGAAACGACCCTGTGGAAGGCCAGGTTTATTTCATGCCAAAGGTCACCACTATGAAGTTGGAAATGAATTTTCTTGCTGTTCCTTGCAATATGTGGCTTGGCTCCCTCAGCTGAGGGGTGTGTGTGTGTGTGTGTGAGTGAGAGAGAGAGAGAGAGAATTCCTTGCCTGCAAAGACTCCTTTCATAGCATCTCTTGGTCATTCCTGCTCTTTGCTTCTGATGCCATATTGTTGTTATTACATTTATATTCAAATTTTTCTTCAAGGAGCTCAAGACATACTCAGAAGATGAAATGCAAAAAGCAGATAACTCTGATCTAGTTTTTTGTTATCAAACGAAGGGCAAATGTGTGAATATGGCTGTTTTCCTGGAGAATCTTGCAGGCTGGGGTTTTTTTGTTTTTTTGTTTAGTATTCTGTAATCTGTAGGATTGTATTGTACCAAGAGAGAGAACCATATCAGGGCTGGCCCCAGGCATGCCAGGCCCCTTGGGCACCAGCCTGCCCTGGGCCCTGGCACCTGCATGCACGCATGCTCCACCTACCCACCAGGCGGGCAGAGGAGTGGGAGGTTGTGTGGGTGAGGGGGATGGGACAGCGGGTGAGTGAGCAAGCCAGCGGGGGGCGAGGGGTAGGGTGAGAGAGCAGGGGATGGGGGGAGGGTGAGCAAGTGGGGGGAGAGGGTGAGCGAGCATGCGGGGGTGGGCAAGCAAGCAGGCAGGGAGAGAGGGAGCAGGCAGAGGGCGGGCAGCAGGCAAGTGAGTGGGTGGGGGGTGGGGGCAAGCAAGTGAGTGAGCAGGGGGCAGGGGGAAAGCGAGGGAGTGGGGAGAGGGCAAGGAAGTGGGTGGTGGGAGGGCAAGCAGGTGGGGGGAAGGCAAGGGAGCAGGTGGGGGCAGAGGGAAAGCAAGGGGAAGAGTGAGCAAGTGGACAAGCCAGTGAGCGGGCAGGCAGCTCCCTCCCTGCAATCTGCAGCAGGGAGCCTGCTGCAGAAGGGGAATGCTACTCCACCACCATAATGAGGGGCCCTTCAGGGACCCCTGTGGGCCGCAGGGCCCTCAGCCAGGGCCCCACCTGGCCACTCTTTGGAGCTGGCCCTGACCATAATTTAGCATTTTTGTATATGAAACAATTGCATATCATAAAAGCAGCAAGGTATATAAACATAACCATGAACATAATTAGACAACCCTCCCCCCTTTAAAGAGCATACAGAGACCCCTATTGGATCAGACCAAAGACCTATCAAATCGACCTTTTCTGTTCTCTTAGTGGCTAACCAGATGCCAATGGGAAGTCCACAAGCAGGACATGAGTGCAGTAGCACTCTTTTAAAAATTATTTCTAATTTTCCTTTTTGAACAGTTTGAATATTTCTACCTTATAATACAGAAATCAATTTATAGCATAAAAAGAGAATAAAACATCAGCAGTAGTAATGGATTTTAATCTGAAATGATTTTTTTCTTTAGAAACAAAGAAACATGATGTAAAATATGTTAATGTTAAGAGTTTGCATAATATCCTAATATGTTTTTAATGTGCTTAGGCAAACTGGAAACAACTAACATTAACAGAAGATAATAAATGCCATTACTTGGGACGTCCAGATATAATTTACATGCCGTGATCATTGTTGTTTCTTGTCATGCATATATAATAGGAAATGGTTTTGAGGTAAATTAATCCAGTTTGTTACAGTTGAAACCCTGGTCTAATTTATCAACACTCCTAGATAAACCCAGGCCACACACATAGACATGAACAGGAAAGAATATACATTTGAATATACTAGTAATGCTAAACAGATTTAAATGGCTAGAGAAGAAACTGCCAATACGCCCTCAGGGAAAAAAGAGATTGCATTAAACATGTCAATAGCCAAGTCCATCAGCTTAATGAAACAGATGTTTGGGATTCAGAGTGGATTGTCTTGACACTGACAACTTCATTCACAAGTAATAGTCAATATCACAATATGATTTTCTTAATGGAGTAGGGCACACTATTGATAATTGAATAAACTTTTCATAATGAAACTGTCACGGAGCAAGAAACACTATGAATGATTCATAGTTACATGTTCAAACAAAGAATGAAAAGCAGCAATCTCACTGCTACCATTTGAGGTCAGACTGGAACTCCATTAGGCTACGAGTTGTCAGTGCAAGATTTAAATCTAGCTGGGTTCTAAGAAGCAGCTGATAATGCTAATAGAAATAGAGAACCCGAAGTGTTGAGTTTTTGTGGTTTTTTTTAAAGGGAAAGACTGTAGGGGAGCAGCCATAGCTGGGTGGTAGAGCATCTGCCTTGCATACAGAAGGCCCCAGGTTCAATCCATGGTGTCTCCTGGTAAGGCCTGGAAAAGCTCCTGCCTGAAACCCTGGAGAGACACTACCAGTCAGCATACTGAGATAGATGGACCAATATTCTGACTCGGTATAAGACTTCTTCCTATGTTCTAGGCAGTAGCAGTTGATGGAGTGATGAAGGTGGGGCAGTGTTGCACGGTTGGCTTCCAAATGGCGAGTGTTGCTGCCACTTACTGAGAGTGAGAGGGGAAGGGGCAAGGCATGGAGAGCACTGAGCTGTAGTAAGTGGCTCTTGGGCAACAGCAGCAGTGTTTACTGTTTGGAAGCCAGCAGCACAATGCTACCCAGACCACACAGGCAAACTGGAAGTGGTCCAGAGGCAAGAAGGATGAACATGGGTCTGGAAACAAAGCCCTATGAGGAGAGACTGAAAGAACTGGACATGTTTAGTCTGGAGAAGACTGAGGGGAGATATGACAGCACTCTTCAAGTACTTGAAAGGTTGCCACACAGAGGAGGGCCAGGATCTCTTCTTGATTGTCCCAGAGTGTAGAACAGAATAATGGGCTTAAGTTACAGGAAGCCAGATTTCAGCTGAACATCAGGAAAACCTTCCTAAGTGTTAGAGTGGTACGACAATGGAACCAATTACCTAGAGAGGTAGTGGGCTCTCCAACACTGGAGGTATTCAGGAGGCAGCTGGACAACCACCTGTCGGGTATGCTCTATGTTGGATTCCTGCATTGAGCAGGGGTGTGTACTCAATGGCCCAATAGGCCCTTCCAACTCTATGATTCTATGATGCTATGAACCTCACCCTACCTTTACTGGCCCATCAACTGCTACTGGTTCTGCGTTCCCTATGGCATCTGGGTTGTCTCATTTGCTTGAGGTATCTAGTACAGTTTCCTTCACAGACACTTTTCCACAATAACTTCTTTGCAGGGGACAAATATAATTAAGTGGACACCAAAAACTGGCCACAACTTTATTTGAAGAACATGTAACTAAAAAGGCCAGTGTGAAAGAAGTATGCCAACAGGCCTGTGTAGCTGTTTAATTTTTAAGGTTCTGATTAGCCAGTTACTTCAATGATATTTTTATTGATGTTTTATGTTTTAATGTGGTACAGTGCCCTGATATTTTATGATATGGTAATATAGAAGTACTTTTGTAAAAACTATTAGCTACCAGGCTACTTTTAAAGTTCTAGTTTTGGTGTACAAAGCCCTATACAGCTTGGGAACAGGATACCTGAAAGACCATCTTACTGGTTGCCCATTAGCTGCTGGGCTAAGTTCAATGTGCTGGTTTTAGTGTATAAATCCCTATACAGCTTGGGACCAGAATACCTGAAACATTGTCTTACCCCTTATATATCCAGTTGATCACTGTGCTCTGCAGGTGAGGGCCTCCTGCAGATACCATCTTATCAGGACGTCCATTCTCCACAACATAGAAAACCGGTCTTTAGTGTAGTGGCACCTACCCTTCGGAATTCCCTCCCCTTATGTATTAGGCACCATCTCTGTTATCTTTCCGGTGCCTACAGAAGACCTTCCTCTTCCAACAGGCCTTTTAAGTTGAGACCTTATACCAGCCTCTGCTGAAATAGCTTTTTAATGTTTTTAAACTTTTTTTTTAAGAAAATAGATGTTTTTAAAGATGTTTTGTGTTAATATGTTTTTAATGATTGTTTTGTTTTAATATATTTTAAAGTCTGTTATTATGATGTGTTAAAGTGTTTTTAGTGCTTTTGTTTGCCACCCTGGGCTCCTACTGGGAGAAAGAGCGGGTTATTGTTGTTGTTGTTGTTGTTATTTCTGTGCAAATGCCCAGAAATAGCTACCTAAGGTATTGCCCTGGCACAATTCAATTCACCCTGGAATTACACCTCATAAGTTAACCAATTTCCCAGATGTTGTTGTACAGCATAGTTAATGGCCAGGGATGATGGAGAGTTATAGGTCAACAAAATCTGGAGGGCCATAAATTTCCTATCTCTGCCTTATGGGAGGGCTTGTACAATGTGCTAACCCCCATGGACAGCAGCCCCACATGAAGCCATACAGGCCATTAGCGTCCTGCTATCTCCCATTTCAATTGAAATGCTGCCGTCCAACAGTCTTCTCCCTGTTGGTCCACACCAGAGCTTGGAAAAGTTATTTTTTCAAGCAACAACTCCCATCAGCCCCAGCCAGCATGGCCACTGAATTGGGCTGATGGGAGATGTAGTTCCAAGCTCTGGTCCACACCCACACTGGTTCATAGGCTAATCAAGAGGGCAATTAGCCAGCAGCCAAATTCAGACAATGTATATAACTCCAGGAGAAGGAACACCCAGGGAATTTTTTTTTAAAAAAATCTGCCAGCTAAAGGCTAACAAAGAGGATTCCTTTCCAGTCCCATAAAGTGTAGCCAATCAAAGTCCATTGTGCTCCATGATGCAACTGAATGGGTGGATTGTGCTGCCTGCCTACCCAAGTGGGAGTTAGCTTGGGAAGCAATGGGGTGGATACCAAAGTTGAATTTTGAGGTTTGGTCCACAGCTCAAAATCTTATGAGACTTTGGGCAATATATGCCTCAAACTTCACCACTGTGAGGCAAATCAGTGCACCTTTTCCTTCGGCTTTGGCAAGTTCTCCCCTTCCCCCCAGATTTAGTCATGGAGGATGAAAGAGGCCCTGCTACCAGGGGCACACTGTTGTAGAATTGGGTAGATTGGCCTGGAGGGATTAGTGCAGGGATGGGGAACTTTTTTCATCTTAAGGGCCACACTCCCTTCTGGGCAACCTTCTGAGGTCCACATACCAGTGGTTGGTGGGCCAGAGGCAAAACCGGGTGGCACAACAAATGTCAATTTTACCTTTATACAATGGGCTAGTAGGCTGTGGAAGTTGCAGTGATGGGGAATATGAATGTGATATTGGGTCTTCCTTTCTGAGGTCAGAGCACTCCCACAGGCTTCAGCAAGGAAGATTCAATGTATTCTATGGCCTCTCGGACACCCTTGGAGGAGATAAGATTTTAGGGCATAGGATTGCAACTACTTTTCCTAGACGCCAACAAGACGAGGGATCCGAGACATAGAGAATGGCAAGTTTGATCGCAGCTTTTGCTGAGGTTCATTAATTAGTGAGGCCATCCTGGAATTCAAAGCAACAGTCTCCATTTCTGAGAAGCAGCATTGCTATCAACATACTGACACACAAATCAGTCATAAGAGTTGTAACCTATGCATCTTTTGTATGCTGTTATTGCACATGTTTAACATTTTCTTTTCTTAAAGTTGGCCCATCTGAAGAATAAGGAAACTGATCCTATAGCAGGATTTTTTTAACGTGAAAGATAATAATAAAAAGGGCATCAAATATAGCCTCAAGCTGAGACATTATTTAAACACAATTTTTACAGTTCCTTTGGGGGTGGGGTTGCAAACATTTTGCCATAGTAAGTTTTGAGCAAATATTTTGCTCCAGGTATTTCTTCAAAATGTTCCATCTCACCCAAATGTCCTCCCTATCAAATGAAAAATTCCTAAAACAATATACTAGTCCCTTATTATTTGTTCATTAAAAACTAACCCCACTGAAGGCTCATAGTTGGCAAAGATACAGCAATATAGAAAACATTACTTAAATATTCAATATCTTAATCTAAAACTACCTTATATTGGCTCAACTGTTAACACTGAAATTCAGTATGATTAGAAAGATCTTACTGTGCTTGTGATATAAACAAAATGTGTGGTTTCCTAGTTCTGAATTTCTTTAGCTCATAATCGAGCACCATTTCACAAGAACCTCTTCATGGCTTGGATTAAACAAGATTCTGACAATGTGTAGTCACTCATCTACAGACCAGGTGCTCAAAGTCAACTGCTTTGGAGATACTTGTACAGAAGTTCTTACTCTCAATGAAACTCTCATTGACTTCTGGGAGCAATATGATCTGCCCACCCCTCCAAGCTGCTGGTGAGTATCTTCTCTACTTGGGTAAATCTCTTCTCATGAATGTTTCTTGCAAACATTTCATGTGATTGTTATCCACACCCACATCCAAAACCCTCCCTTTTTTTCTTAAATGCAGTTTGGGGGGGAAGGGGGAGGGTTTCCCCATGCATTGAGCCACTGGGACCACAGGCTGCTGGGCTGCCCAGAAAGTTCGAAGACATGGCAGGCTGGAGTGTTCCCCAAGAAGTTCCTAGACACCACAGTGATTCTGCCCACACAGGGCAGCTGTGGGCTCTCTGTGACTTGGAAGGACTTTGCTTACCCAGCAGCAGCAGCTGCCGATGGAGGCTGGTCCATTGGGCAGATGGGACACTGCCCTACCAACCTCAGTCAGTTCCCACCTGACCACCTTCTTCAACTAGTCCAGAGAGTGTCCCTTGTTTCCAGCTTCCTCCCCCATAATCTCAGTGTTGTCCTTGTAGAACTTAGCAAGGAGGAGAAGAGTAGCAATACTAGTTGATTCCACCTGCATTTGCTCTGGCTGTGCCTACCACTGGGCTCCCTGCTTTCCACCACACCAATCTTGATGGTCACCAGTCATCTCTAGCAGCTGCCGTGTCTAATTTACAGCTCTTGGTACCTGGCATTCAGTTCCTAGTTTCTGACTCCTGGCTTCAGCCTCCTGGTTCCCAGATCCTGGCCCACACTCAATGGCTGCTTAAAGCCCAACATTGTCAGAGTCTGACGTCCCAGAGGAACTCTTCCAGAGCTTGGAAAAGTTACTTTTTTGAACTACAACTCCCATCAGACCAATCCAGTGGCCATGCTGGCTGGGGCTGATGGGAGTTATAGTTCAAAAAAGTAACTTTTCCAAGCTCTGCTCTTCACAAATCGCATGTTCTGATTGGGGTGGGTGAATCTGTCAGTTCTGGTTTATCTGTTGCACATTTTAGCAAACTTAAATTCAGTTCTCCACAATTCCACATGTTTGTGATTATTATTTTCAAAGTCCTCATGAAAATTCATCAGCAATTTAGTGTAAATGCCTCTTTCTTTACCCATTTTTATGCATTTTGGCCTACTACACAGTTTAGCAAGCAATTTCCACTAATAGAATGTATTTTGTATGTTATTTTCACCAATAGCTGCACGTTTATGTACATTTTACCCTTGCAAGTGCACTTTTGTATACATTACTTAGCTGGAGAACCAAAGTACAAAACTTGGAGAAGTATGAATTTTGAAGGATAGCTGTGTTTCAGTTCACATATTGTTTCAGGAAGTGCGAATTATCTAAGTGTGGTTGACCACTGTGGGAACAGAATGCTGGACTAGATGGGTCATTGGCCTGATGTTCTTAAGTTTGTTCTTAAATGTGAACTGAATTTCTCCCTCATCCTTAGTTCTAATACAGTCTCCCACAGACATGAATAACGTGATCTAAACCAGAGCTTGGAATATTACTTTTTAAAAGTAATAAATTACAGTTACAGTTACATGGCCCCTCAAAAATAGTAATTGCCATTACAATTACAATTGCTCTGAAAGTAACTGATTACTTTACTTTTATTCAAAAAACTACAATTACATTTCAGTTACTTTTTTAAAAAGAAATTGCCTACATGGTGCTGGCCTTGGCTGCTGCACATCTAAGCAGCCTAGAACAACATTAAAAATAAGCACGCACACAGAGAGGGAAGTAGAATAAAAAAATTATCCATAAGATTAACAGAATGGCATAACAGAATCTCACATCCCCCACCCACCCCAGCAATGATACCCCAACACTTGAAATCAAATTTTACACTTGAAATGCTGCTTTTACAATACATTTCTGTTCTGTCTCAAAAGAACAAGATGCTCAAAGAGCACGTCAGACAAGGAATGTCTTTTTACAGTCATTACGTTGCCGCTGGTACTGAACAGGCTTTCTACTGCAACGCTTGAAGGCATGCATGTGTTGTGCTGCAAAAAACACTGCAGCGCATGTGGAAAGCCATGGAGTGATGATAGTTCCCTGCTAGGAGACCTCAGGTACCTCAACAATTCCTCATCAGCAGTGTCCACTGCTTACTTCTTGCCCTGGGGCTGAACGTTAAAGAAGTCATTTTGCAAATCATCTCCTTCCTGGTCTTTGTCTGAAGACTGATCACTGTCCTCATTAAGTGCACCCATCTTTATTTCAGCTTTCAACAAGGCTTCCATTGTGTATCTAAGAAAGGGAGAGGATACGTTAATACATATATGTTAGGAAACCACCATCTGCTCTTGATTTCCTGATGCTTGTCATGTCCCCTGGTTCAGGGTCCAACTGTCAGTCTGAGCCTGTGGATGATGACATGGAAGGTAGAAAGGTGACCAAGTTACCACACTCATGGAGCAGCACAGAAGGCCCTTAAGGATTACCTGCAGCACCCAAGGTTGTGATGAGGAGCCCCAGGAAGAAAAGGCCCAGCCCCTGCCTACCACCTTAAGTCCTCTGATGCCTCCCTTGAGACAACATTTCCCTTGGAGTAATCCACCCAAAGGGCTTCCCTAATGTTCTTACTTGTTGGTATGGGTGGTTGCCTGGCACGATTCCAGCCACTCTAGTTTGAAGCTAGGGTGTTGGCAGGCTGCCAGAAGAAGCCTCTTGTCTTCACAGATAGCTGCAAACTGCTTTCTTAGGGCTTTGCGCACATCTCTCAGAAGCTGAAAACAGTATGTGTACCTCACAGGTTTGTTTTCCAGCCCTTCTAACTTGTGGTCCAGATTGTAGAGCGTTGGTAGCAAATACCCCATGAACATGCCATTTTCCCATTGCAGGATGTCTAGGGACTGGGCTAGTGGCCCCATAATCTCTGTGTATTCCTGCACCACTACAGTCTCAGCAGCTGTTATCCTGGACAAGGAGCAGCGGTCCATTCTGGCATGCATTTTTAGTGGCACAGTTGACAGGAGCTCATGTAGTTGCTTCAACGCATTAAAGGTGGAATTCTACCTGGTCTTATTCGGTACCTTAAGATACACACCACATTGCACATGGATGTACTCAGCAATCTGTGCTGACTGGTTCTGCTTGGACCACAACTTGCTGCACTTTCCTATCAAGGAATGAAAGTGTTTCTTGAAAGAACCAAGAAGACTACTTTTGGAGGAGTCAGAAAGCATGGCCTCTATGTCTTCTGTTGCCACCAGGTTGAGGGTGTGGCTAGCACATCTCTGGTGTGGTGGTAAAACAAAATCTTCTCCTGAATCTGCAGCTTCTTCCTCTGCCTCAGGTCCTGTATCCAAGATCTCACAGATGGGCACAAACTCTACCTCAGCCTCCTCCTCCTCCTGGTTATTACCATCATTGTCATTTGCACTGGTCTCTGCAACTTCTGCTGGTTCTTTGGCCATGAAAACTTTGAACACTTTCACAAAGTTGGAGCCATTGTCTGTAGTAGTGCACATAACTTTGTTGTGAATCCTGTACTGCACATGCACATCATGCAGTGTTTTTGCAAGGACATCATATGTATGGCACCACTTCAGACACTTGCAAGCCAAGGCCCCGACCTCACATTTCAGGGTAGTTGGGTTGATCCAGTGGGCTGTTACCCCAAAGTAACTCTTCTTGCCATTGGTCCAACAATCTGCAGTGGTTGCTATATATGCCACAGCACCCATTCAGTTTGCAAGAGTTTCTCTCATGTGGCATGCTCTCTTCTCAATTCTGTCTCTCAGAGTCTTGGCACATACGATAGTGAGATCTTTTGGGAGTCCAGTGTGAACCAGACTAATGAATGATGGTTTGTCCACAGTCTGAAGTGGTAATGTCTCCTCCACAATGAAATCAATGATTTTCCTGTCGAGATTGCTCTAGGCGACAGCCTCCCTGCCGGATCCTCACCTCTCAAGGGTTGTCTGCTGCTGCTTCATCATTCTGGGAGGAGGGGCATCATGCATTGGTTCAGGATGGCCACATTGCCTTTCTTGCTTCTTCAATTCTTCTCGGCTTCTCAGGGTGTACCCTCTGAGGAAGAAGAACAAAGCATGAACCCAAGAAAAAAAAATGGAAGATGCACTTCACAATTTAAACATAAATAGACAATGGACACTCTTTGAGGACCACCATGACAAAGCCTCACCTCAAAATGTTTCTCCACATTGGATGAGGAGGAAATAGCTGATCTCAGAATTTTGATCCTTGGAAGGCAGTAATCGCATCTTACAATGACATTTCTCTCACTCTGGCTCACAAATGTACAAGCTTCCTCAAACCCAACCCATGGTACTTCCTGTTCTGCAGGTGTGGCTGTTGGCAACTGGCACTGCTTCGTGTTGCCCTCCTCCTACTCATGCACAGGGCCTCTTTTCTGAACTTCACTTTCTAGTTTTGCCTCCTCGGGATCAACAAGCTGTGACTCAAGTGGCTGCACCAACTGACTGTTGCTCTCAGCAGCAAAAACTGCAACAGGCTTGTCTGTAATAAATAAGAGATAATGTCCCTATATGTGTAAACTTCAGCTGTGATGCCATGTGAAATGTACCCCCATCTCTTCCCCATCCTGCAAGATCCCCCCAGACAGAGTGGAAGTAAGCAGGCCGATAGCACAATTAAAAAAGATCCTATTTGCATAATTTTTACTCACTGAATAACCCTGTCTGGGCCAGTCTAACATACTAGCTCACGGGGTTGTTGTGAGAATAAAATGAAGGGGGGGGGGAGAGCCATGTACAGTGAACTGAGGTAGGATTTGAAGATGGTGATTATGATTATAATAAATATGCAGCCTTTCAAAATAATTCTGTATGAGCAGCATTCCATGCGCAGCTTGGAAAACCAAGGAGGAGGTATAAAATGTAGGCAAAAATACTTTTGACAAAATGCCATTTATCCTTTATATATATATAAAGATGCCAGCAGATCCAGCAGCATTGACTAAAAGGGAGAACTTTTGGATTTACTCTCTGGACACATTGGCACCACATGGACTGAACCTGGAGGATAGTACCACCACCACTTAGCTTCTGCAAATGAAGCCCCTCTGAGCATTCCATCCTCAAAGCTCTATAACTGCCACCTTGGTAGCAGCATTTGTATGTTGGCAGCTGATGAAGGCGGAAGCTGAAACGTTTTGTTAATATAATAAAAACCTCTGTTTGGTTAATCACAATTTATATATATATATATATATATATATATATATATATATATATATATATATATATAATTAGTAATAAAGCTGAATGATGTATGTAAAGCATTTTTCTCTTTCCCTTTTCTTTATTATTATTTTAGTACTATTTTGTAATTTTCTTTTCCTTAATAAACATTATTTTTAAAATATCATTAATAATAATGATCATTAATTAATTCTGCACAAGCCTCTATGCACTATCACAAAATTGCTTATAGTGGGGAGGGCATGGATGGTTTGAAATGGGTTTGCTTTGGAACTTTGAAAGGAAAGACCTGTATGGAACAAACTTCCCCTGCCAGCAACTAAGGCACTTGCAGGGCTTGCCTGCCCAAGGGAGGAGGAGAGTGGAGGGAGATAGAGGTCACCACTCAGCTGCTTCATGCTCTCAATGCAAGCACACACACACACCCTTTCAGCTAGCAACCATCGAGGCTCACCAAGCACAGCGGAGCAAGTATCCATGAAGGGTGACGGAGAAGAAAGTATTCACATTCACACACACGTATCGTCATCACTCACTTCCACAGTTCTTCATCTCCATTCTGCTGCTGCCTCCTTCTCCTCCTTCATCCACATTCTTGCCCTTCGGCTTTCTCCCTCCACTCCTGCCTTTTCCACCACCATCCATTTTTTAAGCAATTTTTTCTCTCTCTCTTTGCTCCACGACCTTCTCACTCACCACCTCCTCCCTCATCACCTCCTAACACCCACAGAGCACAAGGGAAGAGCAACGCTGCACAGAAGCCCATTATGAGTCCCATGTCTTTCATCCACCAATCAGAGGAGCAGAAGACTTCCCCTGCCCCCCAAGTAACACCCAAAAGTAGCGCAGGAAACGTTAAAGTTGCAGCTCAAAAGTAATGAAATGACTACTCATTCTTTTACCAGCAAAATGTAACAAAGTTGCCCACTATTTGCCAGAGCTTGGAAAAGTTACTTTTTTAAACTACAACTCCCATCAGCCCCAGCCAGTGTGGCCACTGGAGTGGGCTGGTGGGAGTTGTAGTCCAAAAAAGTAACTTTTCCAAGCTCTGCTCATTGCTCAAAAAAGTAGTAAATTACAAGTAACTCATTATTTGTAATGGGTTCCTTCCAAACCCTGATCTAAACCCATCATAGGCTGGATATATTTTGCTTGGGACATCAATCCGGCAGCAGACAGAACACAGCTGGATTGTAGCATAACTCTACAGCCAGAGGGTCCCATAGCAGCAATATTCTTTAACAGGGCTCATTTCAAAAACAGAGCCTTCCTCCCACCTAATCACTGAGAACACTCATGTGTGTTAAGGCTACAAAACCATGCCAGTGTTTTCTGGGGAAAGAGAGAAGCAAAACAAATAGAATGATGATCCTCCTGAAGAATGAGAAGACTCTGTTGCCTAGAGAAATGAAAGTTCAGAATCAACCAGTTGTTGTTTTTTAAGGCCATAAAGTCTCATTATATTCAAGCACCTTTTAGGAGATCAAAGAATTTCTCATTTGCAGACAATTATACTTTTCACCACATAGCAGCAGCAGCTCATGTCGTCCTCAAGGTATGGCAAAACTAAGGCAGCTCTTCTAATTGCAGAGGGCATTCTGGAAGGGTGGGATTTATTTCCACTTCTGCTGAATTACAGAGCATCTCCAGGAAATGGTCCTAAGAGGACAGCCAGGTGGCACTTTTGATTATGGGAGAATGCGAAAGACAGAGACTGTGACTTCAAAAGAGCAAACTGTATTTTTTTTGAAAACTTGGAGAAATTCCAAGTACAAATGATGTCCTAGTGGCTGAATGAGCACAGTCTAAATTCCTTGTGTCGTGAACACAACAGTAACAGGGGAGGGCTGTAGTTCAGCAGCAGAGCATCTGCCTTGCATGCAGAAGGTCCCAGGTTCAATCCCTGGCATCTCCGGGTAGGACTAGGAAAGACACCCTGCCTGAAATCCTGGAAAGCCACTGTCAGTCAGTGTAGACAATCTTGAGCTAGATGGACCAATGGTTTGACTCAATATAAGGCAGCTTGCAATGTTCCTGTGTAACTTCAAGAAGAAACATTCAAGTAAAAGATGGGCCATTAATGCATGGTATCTCAGCCACAGGGACTGTGCAATGCCTCCCTGCTGCAATCAGGTGGGAAATAAAAATGATTGGACCAAAAGGAGTAGAGCATATGCAGGTGCAAGCAGCTCCGACACTCAGTTCTGACCCCCGAAGAGGGGCTAAATAGAAAAGGCAGTGTTGCACTTTGGCTTTGTCCTCTCAGGCCAAACAGGTGTATCATTGGGATGGGGGGCAGCCTGGGTCCCTATATATCTATCTTAACATATATTTATTTGTAAAACCAGAGCAAATATCTGAAGCTTAGCCCTAGTCCAAGTCAGACTGCAGTTACATCCATCCCAGTGTCCTTTTGCTGCCTGTAGTTGTTCATGATCCAAGGTAGAGATCTTTTCTTCCTGCTGAGATCTTTTTCATTGAGATGTTGTGTACTGAACCTAGAACCTTCAGCCTGGAAAGCATGTATCTTGTCACTGCACTGAAGCCCTTCTTTGGGCAGTATTGGATTAATTCATAATCTAATTTACAACTAGAAAACATAAAGCATATCCTCTTCACTGCGGACAGAGAAAATATTTGGTGCCCCAATCTTTCATCTGCACATTATTAAATATTTGAAATTTGTCAGCCTATATTCTCTTCATCAGCCCAGTAGGACGCATATTCTAAACTCATTATACTCGTCACCCCTTTCCTCTTTGAGGCAAACCAGATATGGTGTTGTATTCCAAGTCTTACTCAGAGTAGACCCATTAAAATTAATAAATATAAGTCATGTCTCTTGCCTTCAGTAAGTCTACTCTGAGTATGATTAGCATTGAACACCACCCATTTTATGGGAGATCAAAGGTTTAAAAAATATTAATAGCAGGTGTAGGGAGTGGTTGATCCAGATGAGGGTCATTTTAATTTCAACTGTCTTGTCTTGTAAATCACTCAGAGGTCTTTTGCTCTAGGAGGCGGCATATACATTTTGTAAAATAAAATAAATGGTGTCAGAGTGCTTTTTGATTATACGTATTCAGATGATGAGTATTATTTACCTAAACTAGAGCTGCACTGAAATTTCTTAAAAGACATTATCTTTGCTGATACAACATCAGATTTTTCTTCTTCTCGATCCCCCTGGAAAAAGAAGGCCACTTTGATAAATTTTCTCCAAATACTGGCCACCTATTTTATGGCAGCTGCCATCCACAAAGGGGCATACACAATGCCTTGGAACAAATCTAATTCTGGGATATTGTAGAGGAAACAAATAATAACAATCATCATCATCTTAGGGCAGCCTTTCCCAACAAGTGGGCCACCAGATGTTGTTGGACCACAACTCCCATCAGCCTCAGCCAGCATTGCCAATGGTCAGGAAAGATGGGAACTGTGGTCCAACAACATCTGGTGGCCCACTAGTTGGGAAACGCTGTCTTAGGGAATAAGAAAGCACTGTACTCCTGCCACTGGTAATAGGGAGCCTAAGAAAATGTTGGTTAGTTTCCCCTCCCACTGGAGAAATTTGGTTAAACCGTCTCCTGAATTTCACTTGCCATAATTGAAAATGGAACTGGACTGCCTTCAAGTCAATTCCGACTTATGGTGACCCTATGAATAGGGTTTTCATGGTAAGCAATATTCAGAGGGGGTTTACCATTGCCCCTTCTGAGGCTGAGAGGCAGTGACTGGCCCAAGGTCACCCAGTGATCTTCATGGCTGTGTGGGGATTCGAACCCTGGTCCCTCAGGTCGTAGTCCAACACCTTAACCACGACACCACACTGGCTGAATTTCAAGAGGCCATTTGCACACACCTCTATACCTGGATTTTGAAGCAATCCCTTCCTCAGTTACTACATTGGGACATACAGACAAAATGAATCCTGTTACATGACAAGCTTTGGTTTGGGCAGGACAGCTGTTTTGCATCTCCTTGATTATCACTATGCTAATAAAAGTCTATAAAGTTGCCACCTCCAGCTTTATTTGGATGCCAGAACACTGTGCTATATTTATATGGTGTCTCAGTCAACACATGATTCTCATCAAGTGACAAGGAACGTCTGTTTATTACATCTAATTAACATGTTGTGGGGGGCAAGAAGTTACTGCACTGTGTTAAGGAGACGTATCAAAAGGAATTGTATAAACCAGGAGTGGGGAACCTTTATAGCTTCAGGGGCCAGATCTTTATCTGGATCAGACTTGTGGGCCAAATTTGACAGATTGGTGGGACTGTCCACCTATCAGTCCCATGATGTCATTATGACATCACACAATTGACCCATGGGTTGTCCCACCCACCTGTCAAAATCCCTTGTGGGGTTCCCAAGTGCAAGAGAGCCAGCTGTCTGTCAGCGCTTGGGAACTGCAGCACAAGGGGCATTACTAGCCCTATGCTTGGCACTTCTCAAAAACTGGCAAAGCAGTTTTTCTCCCCTCCCCATGGAGGAATGCTTGAGGAATTTGATCTTCCTGTATGGAATTAAATAATTTGCACCTCAGAGGCTACTGTGTGACTGGGAACTCCTCTATCCACCACATTTCACACTTTTCCAGATGTTGTGATATAGTTGTTGGCTGTTTAAATGTATTAAAAGAAACATTTTAAAAATGCATTATGAGAGAAAAATACTACCCTTAAATGGATATATATGTTAAGGATTTTTTTTTAAAAAAATACAGGTTACTGCAGAAACAGGATAGAATAGAATTATGGCTAAAAACATGTGAAAGTTACACAGACTGGAAACAGACAGATTTGCCCATCCCTTCCTTCAGGCGGAGACTGTTGAAATATTTTTACAAATGCTCAAAATTAATGGATTAAGATGTAATTCAGGATAAACATGGAATTATAATGAAACCCTTCTATGCAAAGGCATAGAATGCAGGGTTTTTCTGCCACAAATAGTCTACATTTGTGTGCATGCAGCTGGGAGATTTGGATCAGAACCCTGGAATAAGGGGGGCTTTAGCCCTTTTACTCCTGCTGGGGTCCCAAGCTGGATCAGACTCCTGTGCTTGCTATTTGTCGTGGGAGAAAGCTCCCACTGACGTTAATAGCTCATCTCATTTGGATAATTTTAAATTCTGCCGGATTAGGCTTCATCCTCTTGGCTTCTGGTATTGTTTTGAGACTTTTGTGGTGCTTTATGGTTTCAAATTATATTTTAATGTGGACACTAGCAGCAAATGTAGTTGGGCAGAACTAGGGTTGCCAAGTCAGAAGCATCCCAAACCCTGAGATTTCAGGGGTGGACGCTAGCGATGTCACAGTGGTGGGCTCTACTGATGTTACAGGGGTGGGCCCCAGTAATGTCACAGGGCAGACCCTACCAATGTCACAGGGTGGGCCCCAGTGATATCATGGGTGCGGGCCACAGAGATGTCATTAAGCATCAACCACAGTTGCTTGGAGCATACCACTCAAACAAAACAATATCTGATTGGAAATTAAAATAGAAATCTTAACCAAATAAGGGTGTTTCCAGGTCCAGCTAAAGTAACAGATCATTCCTTCTCACTTGCTTAGGAAGCCTGGGTAGGGAACATTTAACCTAGCCTACTCGCTTTTGGCAAGAAGGGTTTAAGTGCCCTCAGGCCAGGCAAATTCTTCCAAGCTACACAGCATGTGGATTGGACTGTGAAAGACCAACCCAAATTGTGTTTGCATTTTGACCAATTTGTAGGGCAGTCCAATATCTCAGAGAGGAGGTCACGTCTCCTGCTCCCCTGGTGCATTCACTATAGCAGCCCAATTTCCCTGCTTTTTAAAGTTTAATAGAAATATCTGTTGGCTATAGGTACATTCTTAAACCGCAAGGTTTTTTGCTTATTAGTGAATCAATCCTTCCTACGCTTTGGAACTCCCTGCCTATTGACATGAGGCAAACACCTTCATTGTACTCCTTTTGGCACCTGCTAAAACCATTTTTGTTTAGGCGAACCTACCCAGACAAGGAGAAGCTACTATGTTTTTTATCTGTTTTTAACTCATTGTTGATTTTATTATTTTGAATGTTTTAAAATACCTGTCTGTAACTGGGTTTGCCAATAATTTCATTGTTTTAATTCCTTCTGTAAACCACTTTGAGGTTTTTTACAATAAAGCAGTATTTAAATGTTATAAATAAAATACACAGATACATTTTAGAGTTGCTGTGGCCATCGGGTCTCTTTCCTCTTTTAGGAACAAAGGAATCTGCCTTATACAGACACAGGCCATTTGGTACATCTAGCTCAGTACAGATGACATGGACTAACGTTAGCTCTCCAAGATTCCAGGCAATAGTTTCTTCCAGAGATTGAATTTTGGACCTTTCCATGCAAAGCATGTGCCCTACCACTTAGCAACAGCCTTGTTTAAAAAATTATAATTTAAAATTGTTCTTTTCAATTCACTAATGAATGCACAGCATATCTAGGGCAGATCCACACAATTCATTTAAAGCACATTAAACACACATTTGAAGCACATGAATCCCACCACAGAATCATGGGGACTGTAGTTGGTTAAGGGTGATGGGAACTATAACTGTGAGGGGGAAACTACACTTCCCAGGATTCTTTGGGGGATGTCATGCACTTTAAATGCAAGGTGGATGTGCTTTAAATGTATTTTGTGGATCTGAATTATTTCATAAGCTTTGCCTGCATATAAATCATTTTAATTAATTTTTAAAATTGAAATGCACTGCAAAGTTTACTGGGTGACCATAGGCTACTCACCATCTCTTAGCCTAATCTGCCCCTCAGAGTGAAAACAACAGAGGGTCCCCATGGCCACCCTACCAAAGAAGGGCACACGGAGAGGAAATAATAATGTACAGCCATGGTGTGAAATCAGATACTTTTCGGGACATAGTATGAAGAAATATTTATATAAGCATGACTGTCAAAGATGTTTATTTACACAACCTGTAAAACTATTTATAGTGCAACCCTATGCAGGTTTACTCAGAAGCAAGTCCCTATGTATTCAATGGGGCTTACTCAAACAGGGAAACGTGCACATTTGCAACCTCAAATGATAAGGATCTTCACTCACCCAACCCAAAATCAGAGTAATGCTACTTTAAGCTGTTTTGTAACTGTTTCATATTTGTTTTAGTGTTATTTGATTTTAAAGGGATTTATTTCTTATTGTGAGCTTCCTTGGTTTCCAACCCTACCTCACAGGACTGTTGGAAAGATTCCATATATACACACATACTGGAGATGTAAAAATACATAAACCCCATATAATAGTTTATTGTCAAAACCAGTTGGTCATTGCAGAACATTTTTTTAAATAAAACCAGTATTTGTTTCCTACAAAATAAATGCAGTGACACCTAAGTAAGCCCTGCCAAATTGCTTTAAAAAAATAGGATTGGAGGGGAAGAGAAAGATTTACAATACAAACACAATCCTTTGCTATGTTCACTCAAAAGTCCAATTACTTTACAGCACAACCCTAACCATGTCTACTCAAAAGTAAGTCCTATTGAACTCAATGGGGTTACTCCTGGTTTGTGGGATTAGAATTGTGGCTTTACTCCCGGAAAAGTGATTAAAGGATTAACACTCTATGTTGGGAAGGTTTTCAAAACAGGCTATGAATTACACAAATGAACTGCCCCTTTCAATAGCCCAGGAAAATTTAAACTTGTTTGAGTCCTCATAATTAGAAAAGCATAACACATTGTAATGGCATTTAGATCTCCTTCACACACAGAGACTTTTGCTACTATGAACTTACTTGTGAGATTTTCAGACAAACAGGAAAAAAAACAATAATTTTCTGGCCTTTCAATGGGTTCTAGCTATAAATTGGAGGTCAACAAATCCCTTGTTAATCACAATCTTGACTTCACTTATTGGCCTCAAACCTGAAAGGGCAGTGTTAGAACAACCAGCTACGAGCTCATTTAACAGAAGTTGTGGGGGCGGCTTACGTTTTGGTGTATGCTGTATCTCTTGAACTAGACCACCTAGAAATGTATTTTTTTAGAAAGAAAGAAAGAAAGAAAGAAAGAAAGAAAGAAAGAAAGAAAGAAAGAAAGAAAGAAAGAAAGAAAGAAAGAAAGAAAGAAAGAAAGAAAGAAAGAAAGAAAGAAAGAAAGAAAGAAAGAAAGAAAGAAAGAAAGAAAGCGGAGAGTCCGGAGATTAAGGTGACTCACCCGGAGACCCAGAGAGTACCCAAAAATCCAGAGTCTCCAGCTAAAAACCAGAGATTTGGCAAGCCTAAGCAGAACAGCCTTCGCAACACTGGCATTACTGCTACTTATCTGGATGGGGATAAGTAACTGGGCAGCAGCATGCAACTGTGAACCCCCAGCCTTGTCACCACCCACTCCCTCTCCAGCCTCACCCAGGGAAGAGCAGCAATGCCATTGTCAGAAGGGGGGGCTTGGCCCTATCACATGCACCGCTACTGATTGCATACAGATATATTTGGCATTGGGAAGAATATTCTTGAAAAGCTGGATTTGGGAAATATAAATAATTATTGGTTGGTCACTAATGTCTCCTTGTACAAAGTTCTTGAGTGCATGGTTGGAGGCCAGTTCCAGGCTCTCTTGGACGAAACTGGTTTTCCAGATCCATTTAAACTGGACTGTAGGCCCAATTTTGGCATGGATACTAACTTTGATACCCTATATGATTACCTTTGTTGAGAGAGAGAGAGAGAGAGAGAGAGAGAGAGTTTCCCTTTTAATGTTCCTTGATCTCTCAGTAGCTTCCATTGACCATAGTATTTTTCTGGAGCAGCTGTCCAAACAGGGGTTGGGCACCAGTGCGTATGTGCCTCACATGGGTAGAAGAGCAAAACTGTAGTTATGGGGTTAATCCAGCCAGGGAGAGCACCAAGGACGTTGGCAGGCAGCTGTGCCCAGCGAGGCCAGTCTTATCTACAAAAGGCTGGAGAGAAACCGAAAGAAGCTCTGTGGGGGAAGAAGTTCTTGCTAGGTGTTGTGACCGTGAAGGGAAAAGTCTTGTATACTGTTTTGCTACTTTAATGTCCACAGTAAAGGACTCTTAAACAAGTTCTCTGTCTGTGCTTGGATTTCTTGAACGTCTTGCTGTTCACCTGTAAAGAACCGGACATGCAATTCCACACACACCAACAGGGTTATGGGCCCAGATCTGGCGCACTTTACAGCGCAGTGAAGACTGTTCTGATCCAAGACAGTGCTCAGGAAGGCAGCTTGATCATGCCTTGAAGAGGTGAGCGGAAATGGCAGTGAATATGTCTGCAGGCATGCCAATGGAATGTCTCACGGAGACTAACTACGCCAGCTGGAAGCTACGAATGAGAGCGTTTCTGATTAAAGAAGACTTGTTTGAAGTTATCGACACTACCCCACCGGCAGTTCCTCAGGCGGCCTGGACGCATAAGGATGAGAAGGCACAGGCTTTTATTACTTTGGCACTCTCTGACTCTCAATTGCTCTATGTGAGAGACGAACCCACAGCAAAACGGATGTGGGATGTGCTACAAACTGTACATGTGCAACAGACAGCAGGGAGCAAACTTTGCTTGGCGAGGAAACTGTACCAGATGCGTCTAACTGAAGATAGCACCATGACCGAGCATCTAACAGAGTTCAGACGTTTGTTTGCAGAACTGGAGGACAGAGGAATTGAACATAGCAATCTTCAAAAGGTGTACATAGTTTTGGCTTCACTGGACGAAACCTGGAATAATCTCGTGATGTCGATGGAGGCTATGCCAGACGGAGGTCTGAATTTGGACTTTGTGGAGGAAAAACTGAACCAAGAATGGCAAAGGAGACAGGAGAAGAAAAGAACTGAGCAGAAGAAAACTGTCAAAAGCAAGCAATCTAACTTCAAGGAGCAGCAGGGGCTGAAATCCTGTTATTTTTGTGGAGCACGGGGTCATATACAAAGGAACTGTGCAGCCAGGTGGAAAAGCAGAGACTGTGGCTGGAAGCAGTCAAGTGTGAACTTTGTAAGCGCAGAAAAGCCTCAAACCATCGGTATGCGATGGGTGTGTGACAGCGGTGCATCCCATTGTCTTTTGAAGGACCGAAGCCTGTTTCACACGTCGAGAGCAGTAAAAGACTCTGTTTTGTTGGCTGACAGATCCAGGAGGGACGTTCTGGCACGAGGCACGGTGAAATTATGTAAGATGGGGATTCTGACGGACGTTTTGTATGTACCCCAGTTAGCTAGCAATATTCTATCTGTGAAGAAGTTGGTTGATATTGGTTATACTGTAATCTTTGACAAAGAGAAATGTATTGTGAAAAAAAGGGGTAAGGTTACCTGCAGGGGATTTTTGACGAAGGGGCTGTTTCAAATGACCATGGGTGTGGTGTGTGTGAAAAGCACTAATGACATGAGGTTAATGGGGCATAACGGGAAAGGCAGACAGGGCTGCCAGAATGCTGCTGTCAATAGCCCACTGTCGGTATTTACAGCCCGGATGGAGGTGCCTCACATGGCACATGAGGAGCCATCCTCAATCAGTGAAATCAGGCTGATGCCTGAAGCAGAGCAGCACAAATGGCAGCAGGCCATGCAAGAGGAGCTGCAGGCTATGGACACTGAGTAAACTCCCTATAGGTAAAAAGGCTATAGGGTGCAGGTGGGTTTTCAAGAGGAAACGGTCCAGGACAGGGGAGGTACAGAGATACAGAGCTAGACTGGTAGCTAAAGGCTTCACTCAACAGCAAGGCACAGACTACGACGCGGTGTTTGCACCTGTGGTCCGATATGAGTCTGTGAGAGTGTTGTTGAAGCTGGCAGCAATGCAGGGTTTGCATATAAATCACTATGATATCAGCACGGCCTTCCTCCATGGTGACTTAAAGGAAGAGATTTATATGGAGCAACCCCCTGGGGTGTTATCCGAACAGGGGTTGGTCTGCAAGCTGCATAAATCACTGTATGGCTTGAGACAGAGCGCCCGGTGCTGGAACATGAAACTCGATAGTGTGCTGCGGGACATGGGCTTCAGGAGGTGCACGGCTGACACATGTGTGTATGTGAAGGTGACAGGAACTAGGTACACATACTGTGCTGTTTACGTGGATGACATCCTCTACTTTTATAATGATGAACAGGAGGAAAAAGACTTCCATACCTGCTTGAGCAAGCAGGTGGACACCAAAAGCCTGGGTCCAGTGGCACAGTACTTAGGTACAGACATAGAGCGCACCACTGATGGCTGTATAATACTTAAGCAGGAGGGAAAAATCACACGTCTCTTGGAGGAGTGTGACATGCTAGAATGCAATACGGTGCGAACACCCATGACAGTAACATTCCAACAGGATGTCACTGATACACCTTGTGCTGACCCAGCCTTGTACAGAAGTGTGCTGGGGAAGTTACAGTATCTGGCTAAGGTGTCACAGCCAGATATCTGTAACGCGGTCAGCATACTGAGTAGGCGAGTTGCGCAGCCATCAGAGGCCGATTGGCAAGGCATAAAAAGAGTGTTTCGTTACTTGCAAGGCACTAAAACAAAGGGTCTCGTGCTCTCTGCACATTTGCGAGGTGGTTTAGAATGCTACGTAGATGTGGATCACGCAAGTGATATGTCCAGCCGGAAATCAACCACGGGCATAGTGGTGGTTTTGAATGGATCAGTGGTCGACTGGAGCAGCAGAAAACAGGCGATAGTCACCACATCCAGTTCAGAGGCCGAATATGTCGGCCTGTCGAACGCCTGTAACGAGCTCCAATGGTATGACCTGCTCCTGAAGGACCTATACATACAGGTGCCACTGCCCATCCCTGTGCATGAAGATAATCAGACGTGCATCAGTATGGCATCCTCAGAGGCCCACACAAAAAGGACCAAACACATTAGCGTCAGATACCACCACGTGAGAGATCTTGTGCAGAAGGGGTTTATTGCCTTAACATATTGCAACACAAAAGACATGCTGGCGGACATGATGACCAAGCCGTTGTGCTAAGAGAAGTTCAGCGAACTGGTCAAAAAGCTTGGAATGGCTTCAACTTGTGTACAACCTAAATTCAGTGAATAAATAAAGCTCTAAGGGATCAATGTTGCAAGTTGAACGTACTGAAAAATGCAATGTAATGATAAGTTGTAAAAATGAATGTTGTAATTATATACATGTCAGACACAGGTGGGGGCTGTTGGATATGTGTGTACGTGCGTATGTGCCTCACATGGGTAGAAGAGCAAAACTGTAGTTATGGGGTTAATCCAACCAGGGAGAGCACCAAGGACGTTGGCAGGCAGCTGTGCCCAGCGAGGCCAGTCTTATCTACAAAAGGCTGGAGAGAAACCGAAAGAAGCTCTGTGGGGGAAGAAGTTCTTGCTAGGTGTTGTGACCGTGAAGGGAAAAGTCTTGTATGCTGTTTTGCTACTTTAATGTCCACAGTAAAGGACTCTTAAACAAGTTCTCTGTCTGTGCTTGGATTTCTTGAACATCTTGCTGTTCGCCTGTAAAGAACCGGACATGCAATTCCACACACACCAACAAATACCTCAAGGACCACTTCTCCCCACATGAAGCAACCCAGACCCTGCATTTGTCATCAGAGGTCCTTCTCTGTGTACCCCCTCTGAAGGAGTTGAGAACGGGCATTCTCAGTGGTGGCTTCCTGTTTGTGAAATGCTCTTTGTAGGGAGCCATGCCTGGCATCATCACTGTCTGTTTTTAGGTGCCAGACAAAAACATTTTTATTCACCCAGGACTTTGGACTTTAATTTTATGTGAATCTTTTAGTAGGGTGGGGTTGACTGGATCCTCTGTTTTATACATACTATTTGTGAGCTTTTTAGATTGTTTTTATTCTTGTTTTTACACCTGATTTTAATGTCTGTTTTTGGAAGCCACTTTGAGTTCACCTTTCTGGGGGGAAAATGACTAGTGAATCTAACAATAATAAAAAATAATAAATATACAAATGTATTACCTTAAAAAAAAGGCCAAAAACAAATAGGAACTCCCCTGCTTCCCAATACAAATGATCCAGGTCATGTCTGCAGTGAGATTTATGTGTTGGGGCCTTCATGCTGGCTGTTTGTGAAAGGAGAAATCTCCAATCCAGGGCAAAATGCATGGTTAACATCATGTGGAGTTTGGCCTTTTGTGAAAGTGCACAGAGCTGTAAATAGCTAGGAATGGAGGAAGCCGTCAATTTTGGTTTCTCCCAATTTCTAATTTTTCCGTTTTCCT
This sequence comes from Rhineura floridana, assembly GCF_030035675.1. Lineage (NCBI taxonomy): Eukaryota > Metazoa > Chordata > Lepidosauria > Squamata > Rhineuridae > Rhineura > Rhineura floridana. The sequence continues at coordinate 50,070,847 of NC_084489.1, forward strand.
TGAGCTGACAGCATTTTAGTGCAAATATCTCCTACCATATATGTTTTTGCAAGCATTTCCCCCTAATATAAACCATTTCTGTATATTATTTCCACTACTATATGCATTTTGATGTACACTTCCTCCTAATATACACATTTTTATACACATTATTTGATGGAGAACTGCACCACAAAATTCAGAGACGTGTGAATTTTGAAGGATAGCTGTATTATGGAAATTGCAAATTAGGTAAATTTGTATTAAAATCCAAAACAAATTTCTCCTCCATCCCTACTTGTAGCTCAGATTGACTCAAATGTTTATGGTGCCACCTTGGAAAGGTTTTGACTGAGGAGTAAATCATTCTTTTTACAAGACAGTTGTCTGAACTATTATACTGCTTATCCCCTTATTAAATATATTCAAATTGCGCTAGGGATTAATTTGATCCAATTAGCTTTTGAAACATTACTTGTTATCTCCAACCAATCTTTATCAATGCAGTTTTACAAAAGCTTCCTACAAGTTGATGCTGTAATCTCATTCTTAGAATCAATCTGTCTAATCAATATAAACTGCAACTTAATCATGTTGTCTGCATAGAAAACCCTCATCACTTTTTCTACTTCAGAAATAATTAAGTCAGAGTTCCTAACACCTACTTAATGTTCCCCCCTTCGAATCCAGCAGGAACTTCCGCTTTGTGTTTTTGCTATGTAATTGTTAGACAAAAGCAACAGCGCTGTGGGCTTTGTCAAAAATGTGCGCGCACAGCAGATACTCTTTTTATAAGACAATAATATACTGCAAATACAAAATGCTCTTCTGTCGTGCTCTGGTGTGAGTAGAACACACCTACACCTTTCTCGGATGTGACTCCTGAGTATTTCAACACCCTTGGAATGTTCACAAAGGCTCCCTTTTTCCAGAGAATGTAACAGAACTACATGCCCTCTGACATTTGCACATCTTGTGGCCCTACCCCTAACATCTACTCATTGAAAGGAACATCAGTGAGGTGGGCGGAGCTATGCACTTATGCTTCGTTTCCTCTTTCATGCCATTATTTCAATTCTGAAATGCATTTTCAAAATCAGTGTTAGCATATATGCTGATAGTGTCTACATACAATCTTGCCTAGTATACACATTTTTGAAAGCAATTCCCTCAAATACAGTATAATGCATTTTATTAATATACACCTTTCTAGGAATGCTTTACTATAGCGTATGCATTACTTGGCTGGAGAACTGCATTGCAAAATTTACAGAAGTGTGAATTTCAAAGGATAGCTGTGCTATAGTTCTCATGTTGTTTTGAAAAGTGCAAATTAGGTTAATCTGCCTTAAATATGAACTGAATCAAATTTTTCCTCGTCCCTAGAATCTTGTGGTCCTGATCCTTAACTGGCCTGCATACTCCTGTACATGCTCAGTAGCGTTGTTGCTTACCCTATTTTTGTGATTCTAAGTTGTTTTAAACTGCCTTTAATGTTGTATTTTAATTTGTTGTAACCCACTGTGGAACTTTAGGGTGAAGGATGGGAATAATAATAATAATAATAATAATAATAATAATAATAATAATAATAATATGTGGCATGGTTTACCATAGCTCCAAATTCATTTAATTGAATCAGGAGGCAAAGGAAAATACAATTCCCTGTCAGAAAATGTTCTGGGATTCAGGGACTTGCAAGGAGATGGAGTCCTCACAAGAGAGGAGTATTGAGACCTCATTGCACTCACAATTATTTCATTGGGAGTATAATTGGTTCCAAGTTTCAGAAGTGGACCTGGAAAGAATTGAACTATTTTCCAATGGGGGACGGGTGGGGAGATATCCAAATCAAGTCAAAGTAAGTTCGCATGTCACTCAGAACAACAAATTGAAGCTGATCACAGACAATACATTGTAGTATTTTTTTTTAAAAAAAAACTTAACTTTCTTCCCTTATGAAAAATAACATTCCTGTATTTTTTTAAAAAAATTATCCTCCTGGGTTAGTTAAATTAGAAATTCTAATATTTAAAAAAAGGTTGCAAAGTTTTTGTATTGATTTCACAGACACCTGAAACAGGACTTTAAAAATGGAATGCTATTAGGAAACTTAGTCATTTGTAATAAAATTATGTTAGCTACTACTTGATGAGATTACTTTACAACTAAGGCTTTGAAGCTTGTCACAGGTCTTAAAAATAAAATTGCTTGAGTAGTTGAGGAGAACTGTATTAAAATGCAAATTTCCAGCTGCTAATATTTCTTCAAAAACCAATAATCCCTCAGGGCCACCAATATGTCAAAATACTTAATGGAAAAATATCCCTTAGGCAGAATGGCCTTTCTAAGTTGACTTTTGATTAAACTTAAAATACTATATAGCAAAAAAGTTAAATTCAGATGGGGGTATAAATATAGTGCTAGACTAAAATGTCATCTAGAATGCAATTGATGGTGCACTTTTAAGGCCACTAATTTTTAAGTAATTTTCCACCCTCTTTGAGGATTAGCCAAGGATATAATTACTAATAGGAAGTATGGGTATTCTATACCCCATACTTCTAAATAGGGCTTGGAAAAATCAATTCTCTTGGCCACTAGAAATTCTTTTTTCAAATGTAAGAGATATTAAAATAATGGTGAGGTTTGACTGGATGCTAATAGATAAGATCCATAAAATCCCTATGTATATCTTATAAACATATTAAGCAAGGGAAAGTTGATGACCCATTCATGGTCAGCATTTATAGGCTACATCAAAATATTCTTAGAATTCACATTTTTTATTATGTTATGCTCAATCATAAAATGAAAAATAACAATGTAGTCAGGTGTAGGGCTTTGTGTGACAACTCAAATGTTCAAATTAGTTCTGTAATGATTTGCACATTACAAAGTACTGAAAAGAGTAGATTAAATAATATTTCATGGCAAAAATTAAGGTAGAGAATATTATTTGTTTTCATCACAATGAGAAGCTGTTCTTTGATCAATTCAGCTTGAATTCCTGCATTGCAGATGGTATTATTACATTGGTGACCAGTTCTAAATGAACTGAAGATGATATCAAATATCAAAGCACAGCATTGTTAACTAGTGTATTGGGAAGATATAGCCTGAATGTATTCCATCCCTCCTTCCCTTGCCTCTCCCCTCCCTCTCCTCCTCCCCCATGGTCAGTTTTACCTATCCTAACCATGATTGTATGGGAATAAATCCCATTGAATTCAATAAGCATGTGTAGTGCCATTTCAATGTGAGGGCCAAGGAGATAGTATGGCTTGCCACATTCCCCTGTCCCATGTACCCCTGATTTATCTATTGGGGTGTGTATTGCTTGGCATGCTGTAATTGTCATGTACTCCAGTTTAGAGAGCTCAAAGCTCAGGCTTTGTGATATTATTTAGTAGAAAAAACAGACATTTCCACTCCATCTGAACTCAGAAACAGCCTGTGAGAAGAGGTATGCAGTTAACCAAAACAATGCAGTTTGTCCCACGCTTCTGCTCTGTTAGGTGAGATTGTTTATGACTTTCTCAGACTTTGAAGGGATGATGAGCTAATTGGCTTACAAATGTTCTCACTTGGCTAACGTAAACAAGTAGCCTGATAATCAAAACAAGCAATCAACCTTGAGAATGCAGCTGTATTCTCAGTCCAAGATGTCACAAGGACAGGATCAGGAGACATCACCTGAGGGGGAAACCAGCTACTTGAATGATGGGAAGATAATGATCTCATGGGTGTAAGGTGCCCCCTCCAAGGGGGTTTTTTGGGCATAAGTATGGGATCCATAGATGAGGGAGATTAAGCCTTCAGGGGGCTGATGAAGCCCCAAGATACCAACAAGATCAAGCCTTCAGGGGACTGATTTAGCCTCAAAGTATTATCAAGAAGCAACATCCAGAAGACAGCAGACTCAACCCTTTCCAGGCAAAAATCTCCAGTAGGCTGTTGGGAGGCTTCCAGCCAAAGGACGGGGGAGGGAGGCAGAGAGACTGCTAGCTATGCAGTTTGATTTAGTGTTTTATGGCCTAAATGTGAATCTCTTTGCTCTAATTGACCTTTCATTTCTTCACCACCAGCAGTGTTCATTACCTTTTGAAATCTCGAACTACACTGTCTTCTGCTTGGCGAGGGTGGATTGGATTGTGAAAGACCAACCCAAATAGTGTTTGCATTTTGACAAATATTCTGGCATTGTTTAAATTTCTGTCAATGCTATTCACATAGCAGGAACAAAATGTTGATCCAAACCACATGCAATGTGCTACATTCTACACTTCAGATTAGTACTACAGAACCAAACTGAAGTCTCCATGTGAACATGTTGTATGAGGGTTATTGTGGCCTGAGAATCTGCAGAGGACAACTTGCATCCTTAAATGGGCTGGAAAAAGTTGAAGGTGTAGCTACACATCAGCTGAGGTGCAAGTGGAATGTTAAACAGAAGCCCTTCACACAATGCATAATTAATGCAAGGAATTCACTGTCACATGGTGGTGGTGACCACTAGTGGTGGTGATAGCCAGTATGTAGATAGCTTTAAAGGGGGATTGGGCAAGTTCATGGAGGGTAGGCCTACCAACAGCTTTTGGCCATGGTAGCTAAATGGAAGTTTCATGTTCAATGGCAGTATAAATGCGAGTTGTTAAGGTTAATAGTGGGAGAATGCTATTGTCTCCACACCTTTTTTCTAGGCTTTCTGGAAGCTAGTCACTGTGGAAAAGAGAACGCTGAACTAGATGATGGGCCTTCAGGTGGATCCATCAGAGATTTTATGTTCTTAAACAGGAAAACTAAGTTAACAAAGTGAAAATAAAACATAGGGCAGCCTTTCCCAACCTTTGGGTCCCCAGATGTTGCTGGACTACAGTTCCCATAACTCCTGACCTTTTTCTATGCTGGCTGGGACTGATAGGAGTTGTGTCCAGCAACATCTGGGAACCCAAAGGCTGATATAGAGTGATATTCAGTACTAGTTCTACTCAGAGTAGACCCATTGAAGTTAATAGGCAACACTTAGAACCATAAATTTCCATGGATCTACTCTGAGTAGGACTTAGTTGAATACAGCCGACAATAACAAATCTGCAAGAGTTGTAACCAATGTTATCTCTACTCAGAGTAGACCCATTGAAACTCACAGACATGATTATCTTAAGTCTTTATTTCAGTCACTTTACTCTGAGTAGTGTTTAGTGGGATGCCATCCCAAATACCCAACATAGCATTGTCCATCGTAAGGGGGGAAATATAGTAAATTGAACTATGAGTTCTGGCATTTGTGCATAGCTTCTAAGCTACTCTAGACATAACAAAGATATTATAAACTGAGTAACATTTTCACATCATGGAAGGGTAGCATATAATTGGCTCAGCATCCAGTGGGAAATTCTTGTATACATATTTCTGCTAAGGGCTTCCATTCAAAAAAAAAATCCTTGTCACTTTGTTATTATTATTACTTTGCAGTCAGTAGGAGAGTTCATCCTGACATAAAGGTTAGGAAGATGGAGAGGATGGTATGAGACAGGACCACTAATGTGCTAAGGTGGCTCAAATGCTGCCAGCCATTCAAAGTCTTGCTCAACCGCCATTCTTACTTAGTTGAGCACAGCAGTAGTTATGAGGAGCAAAGAGCTCACCAATGTTTTGAAGTGGCCTCCTGCTGTCAAGCTGTCGATTTAAAACAAAAGAGTTGGCAATGGCCAACAATTTAAACACAATGGATTGCCCCTGACGGGCATCTAAACAGCAATAGGTTGATGACAGGATGGCAGCATCAGCCCTGAGAGGTCAGAAATGCTCTTAACATGCTAGAAATTGTTTAATTGGGAACTTGCATTGACAAATGCAAAACTACTACTGGAGGCTGGCTACATACGGCATGCTTTGATACTGCACATCCATTCATCAGAGACAAAACAAAAGGCAACTGTAAGAAAGGACTCTCAGAGTCCCATTTTCCATGGTTTTTAATACGCTATTATTGAATACTTTAAAAATAGCCAGTCCCCTTGATATAATCACAAAATCAGGTTGATCAACAATTTCATAGAATTTGGGTATAGACTACTGTAATACACTACACATGGGGCTGCCTCTGAAGATGGTTTGGAAACCAGTTAGTTCAGAAGAACACCGTTACTAGACTGCTTAACTGGCACCAGGTGTTAGGGATACAGGTATATGAAGCTGCCTTATACCAGGTCAGACTTTTGGTTCATTTAGCCCAGCATTATCTATTCCAGAATCCCAAGTAGGTATCCTTCACATCACCTCCTACCTGGTCCTTTAACTCAAATAGGGGAACCTGTGGCCCTCAGGTTGTTTTTCGACTCCAACTCCCATGAATCCTATCTAGCATGGTCAATGCTCAAGAAAGATGGGAGCTGTAGTCCAGTAATCTCTGAAGGGCCACCAGTTCCCTTCCCCTGCTTTAATATATCAGGCGTTGGACATGGCATCTTTTGCAGGGAAAAACTGTGCTCTACCACTAAGCTATAGTCGCTACCCTTTCCATCAGTCTTTACATTTTTTTATCAAACCTATATAGATGTTTATATAAAAATGTATTATAGTTGTTTTAGTCCTTCAGAACCATAGCACTCCCCTCCCCAAGATAAGTTGAATAAGAGCCTAATCCGTAAATAGCCTTATGGGAGCCATTACAATTTATCATATCAATGCTGGTAAGAGAATTTTTGGTTCACAGATCACTAGCCTGGTAGTAAATGCATCTTAAACTCCTATCTACTTTTCCTTAATGGTTTTCTAATTAAAACAAATGGCTAAACAGATTTCTTTCAAATTAAAATCTCGCGCTGAAAGAGTCCCTGGTGCAGAGTTGCCAACCTTAAATTGTTCGAGAATGATCAAGTCAGACAACTCTAATCATGAGATTGGCTTACAGATGATGTGATTTTAAAAATAATTAATGCTTTCTTCTTTAGATTTGCTTCTTGTTGCCATGCTTTCAGGGAACAAGGAAATCATGTGTCAAGGTTTTGGTTTTGTTTGTTCTAGTTGAAAAAAGGAAGTTCTTTAGTGCCTACCAGAAATCTGTCAAGTGCCTACTCTTGGGGAGTTTGTGACCCAAACCAAATTGCAGAAGCAGGCCATGTTGCCTCAAATGTAGTCTTGGAGCTATCCAATAGGGTTAATGTATGCAGCAGGGGTGGGGAACCTTAAGCCCAGATGCCAAATGTGGCACAGAAGCAATTCTACACTTGAAACAACATGGCCTACTTCTGCACTTTGGTTTGTACCTCTCTGTCTTACCCTTGGGATTCTCCCTTAGTCACCCCTTTCCTCACCAGCCTTGTTTCATCATCTCCTTTAATGTTTTTGCCAGGCTGGAATCTGTCGCTTGAACTTTTGCTTACCTTGATGTATGATACAGAGGGATGAGTGTGAAGAAACTAGCCTACTGTACAAAGGTAAAGCGTACATCCATTGCTCCATGCACTTTTGCCTCTGGCATGCAAACTGTCAGGACCCCTCCTGTGGTCACCACCTGTCACAATACCACCTCAGGGTCCTGGTCTCTTAACGGTTCTCCCACCAGCCCTAGCACAGATCTCTCAAGATCCCACTGCTAGGCACCATCACCTGACACTCTCTGTAAACAATATTGCCTTGAGACTGTGCCTTAGTCTCCTCCTGGCCTATTGCTACGTTGTGTCTGGGTGCAGTTACAGGCCTCAACCCCCCAGTATCTTTGTGCCTATAAAGATTACAGCCCTGGGTTGTTTTGGATACCTGCTGATGTTACACTACCTCTTCACTGATGCCACCATTGATACTGTTTCCCAACCTTGGTATATGCCCTGCCCACCCTTCTGGTATGTGAAACCCAGCCAAGGATCAGGCATTTTGGTAAACCAAGAACTATTTATTTATTTACACAGGGAATAACAATATTACTTAAAGGTTCAGTTAACGTGATGTGTTACTCTTTATATTTCTTAGTCATAAATAACCTGCCTCACTACCCACCAAAATCCAATTCACCCCCTAATACCCCTCTCAGCACTCCAACCACCTCACATCTGTCACCCTCTCATTTATACCTTCAGACACCCAGATGCTCAGCCAATCATCATACAGCACTCATCAACATTCCAACCCATGTACTTCCCCCTCTCACTCAGTCTACTTAACACAAATACTCTAATAAACCCACACTTACCAGTGTGATGTAGTGGTTGAGGTGTTGGACTGTGACCTGGAAGACCAGGATTCAAATCCCCACACAGCCACGAAACTCACTGGGTGACCTTGGGCCAGTCACTGCCTCTCAGCTTCAGAGGGAGGCAATGGTAAACCACCTCTGAATACCGCTTACTGTGAAACCCCTGTTCATAGGGTCACCGTAAGTCAGAACCAAAGTGAAGGCAGTATATATATATACCTAGAGAGCATAATATAGCACAGATGAAATGTGACATCAAAGCATTTGAAAGGAGATGCAGATTGGCTGATTTTTTTTTATGATGACTCTAAGAACAACATAGACCTCTACAATAGAGATCCTCTGCTACAGTTTCTGCCACCTAAAACTTGGACACCGAACATTAACAGGAATCCAGTCCTAGAAACCTTTCTCTTCTCAATAAACAAAGTCATCAACAACCACACACCAACTCCTATTCACAACAACCTTTCAAAAGAAGAAAGAATAGCCCTAAGGAACCTTCAGATGAGAAGGGATGTTGTCATCAAGCCTGCGGATAAGGGTGGTGCTGTTGTGGTACTTAATACTACAGACTATATAGCAGAAGGTCAAAGACAACTAAAGGATGAAACAACATATAGATTTCTTGACAAAGACATCACCACAGATCTCAATACTCATATCATTACATCTATACAAAACCTTACAAATAGGAAACTTCTTAAAGAGGAAACTGCTGATCTCCTTGTTAATCCAAATCCCATCCCTGGAAGGTTTTACATGCTGCCTAAAATCCACAAAGCCAACAATCCTGGTCACCCAATTGTCTCAGGTAACAACACAGCTACTGAAAGGATTTCTCTGTACATTGACTTAAATTTACAAAACATGGTGCAAAACCTCCCATCATATATCAAAGACACCAAGGACTTCTTGCTTAAAACTGAGTCTTTAAACAAGCAGTATCAATTCCACAACAATACTATACTAGCTACTTTAGACGTCACATCTCTTTACACCAATATGCCACATAATGATGGGATTCAGGCTTTAAATGAGTTCCTTAACACCAGAGATATGAACAGACCTCCAACAGAGGTTCTCACAACTTTAGCTACACTAGTCCTGACTTGTAACAACTTTACATTCAATGGCGAACACTACCTGCAACCAGAAGGTACAGCTATGGAGACTCGCATGGCTCCATCATATGCGAATCTCTTCATGGGTAAACTGGAACAGGAGATCCTCAAAAAGGCCATCAACAAACCACTTATATGGTGGCGATACATTGACGACATCTTTATGGTCTGGACAAATGGTAAAGAGAGTTTGGAACAATTTAAAAATTACATCAACTATATTCATCCATCTACTAAGTTTACATTTAATAGTACAAATGACAATTCGCACATCCGTTTTCTGGATGTCCTCACCATTGAAGACAACAAAATAGCCACTGATCTCTACAGCAAACCCACTGATGCCCACATCTATTTAAACTGGAAATCCTGCCATCCTAGGCATATAAAGAAGAACATTGTGTATAGCTTAGAATCAAACTTATTTGCAACACTGAGGATAAATACCAGAGAAGGATCAGTGAACTTAAAGAACACCTTCTTCTGAGAGGATATCTTCCACATCTTATTGATTGCAACATCCACTGAGCCTCCATTCTGTCCGGAGAAAACCTCCTCCATCATAATGAAGTTTCAAAAATTGCAACATCCACCGAGCCTCCATTCTGTCCAGAGAAAACCTCTTCCATCATACTGAGGTGTCAAAGAGCAGAGAGCAACAGATTCCATTTGTGGTAGATTTCCGTCCAGCATCTCCTAACTATCACCGAGCAATCAGGAAGAGCTACCCATTGCTGGCAAACTCTGAACATCTTACTAGAGCCATCAGCAGGCCTCCTGTTATAGCATTTTGCCAACCTCCTAATTTGCGCAGACTGTTGGTGAGAGCTGTGCTTAAGCCACCTATCACCAATCCAGGGTCTCATCCTTGTCACTCCAAACACTGTATCACCTGTGTGTACCTCAGGGAGACAGCCACTTTTACAAGCACTAGGACAGGCAGGACCTATTACATCAAACAGAACATCACCTGCAGGTCCTGCAATATAGTTTACATCATCGAGTGCAAAACACGAGGATGTCATATCCAATACGTAGGAAAGACCACAACTGACCTACGCACGCGCTTCAGGAACCACAAGTCGGCAATTTTGACAAAAAAAGTGGAGCAACCAGTTGCAAACCATTTTAACATCGAGGGTCACAGCCTGTTGGACTTTTCCATTACAGCGATAGAGATGCCAGCAGATCCAGCAGCATTGACTAAAAGGGAGAACTTTTGGATTTACTCCCTGGACACATTGGCACCACATGGCCTGAACCTGGAGGATAGTACCACCACTACATAGTTTCTGCAAATGAAGCCCCTCTGAGCATTCCATCCTCAAAGCTCTATAACTGCCACCTTGGTAACAGCATTTGTATGGTAGCAGCTGATGAAGGCGGAAGCTGAAACATTTTGTTAATACAATAAAAACCTCTGTTTGGTTAATCACAATTGCATTCATATATATACATATATATACATATATATACCATATTTACAGTATTACATTTACAGGGGCATCACACCCACCACTAACATATGGCCACTGGAAGGTTGCCCGGAAGGGACAGTGCCCCTCAGGATGAACAAGTTTCTCCACCCCTGGCTTAAATAGTCTGATCTTAAAGAATGTCTGAGACGTTTTGGGCTAAGGAATTTTATGCTAAGGGAGGCTTGGAAAACCTTAAAATTAAAAATGTAAAGTGCATGAGCAATTTTTGTTAAATTAGCATTGTCTAGATACCATAATACTTCGTGGCTTCAAATCAACTGAACAATTCTGGAGTCTTTCTATGGAAATAGACAGACACACTTGTTGCTTGAGACATGTGATAGATTTTAAGCATATAGTAATCAGTTAACACAGATTCTAGGCTTTAGAGTGTATTTTTTTTTAAAAAAAATCTCCTAAATAAGGAAATGTCCCCAATTTTGTTTCATTTTTAGTATATACACTTCCTTGTCTTGTGCCTTTTGTAAGGTAGAATGTTGCAGTGTAGCTGCATAAATTATGCAAAGCTATGCCAAGTTTTAGTGATCAAGAGGTTTGAAGGCTTGAGGTGTGATTGAAGAGTAATGATGTACTTTTGTCACTGTGTTAGCCTGGATCTGAAAAACAGTCTAGCTGATTGAAGGACTTGACCTAATGATCTCATTCTTTTATCCCCACTCTGGCTTTATTTCCAGTCCACTTTAGAGCCTGGTCTTCCGTTTTCTTACTAGAGGAGAAATCTGGCTTCAGCATGTCTCATACAAATTTATTTTCCCAGTTTGGGTGAATCTGGATTATATGATGGAGGAAACCAACAGTGTCAGCAGCTTATTCTACAGAACTAGCTATCGGCAATGCATGTTGCAAGGACATCATGATTCTGAAAAAAAATGCAGACACTTTGGATTGAAGTTTATTTTTAGAGAGATGAATACACAAATTTGTTCAAAAATCACCCAGATCTTGAGAAGCGTATCTTTCTTATGCAAATTATAGTTGTCTTGGGCTATTATTATGAAGCAGGGGGCGTGGAGACTCATGGATCGGCAGTTGAACCACAACATTCAGAACCCTGCTGCATTCATGCTGGCAAGGCAGAAGTAAGGGTGGATCACAATCATCCTTTTCTGGGCTTTTTTTTTTTATTAAACAAACTGTTTTCCTGCCATCAGGAAGGGAAATCCAGTACACCACCCACAGGGTTTTTTATTCATTTTTTAATTTGCAAATTTAACAATGAAAGAAAAGGGAGGGAAAACAAAGAAAAAATAATGATAAAACAACCTCCAGAGCTGGCAGAGTTACCTCCCTGGTTTGTGTGTGTGTTAGAGAAATGAGAAAGCATTCAATCCTTCCGCTAGTTTGCCCCTAGCCCACCCCCAATCCACCCTTTCTTGCCCTTACTCCAACATTGGCAGGGTAGGGCAGGGCCTGCAGAGATTTCCTCAGTAGTGGGGTGGAGGTATCCAACATCAGATCTCCCTCCCAGGGACCAAAGGAGTCACAGTGCAATTTTATACACATCTATTCAGAAGTAAGTCTCACAGTGTTCAGTGGGAATTTATCGCATCTTAAGTGGGCATTGAGGGGATTGCAGCATGGAATTCTTACAAATGAAGACAAAGTCATGATATTTGCAAAGTATTATCCCTCTTTCCTGGGAACTTCCTGTGGTATAAAAGCACACACAGCAACTTCTTTAAAATGTAAACTGGGTGTGTGCAATTTTCAGAATTGTCCACAATGGCTTAGATTATGCTCAACTTAGACAAATCGTTATTTGCATGATAGGGGCAGGATTCAGCCATGGGCTTGCACATCTGCCTTTCCCCAGGGATGCTGGAGAATTTTGTCCTGTCTGCATTTTTAAATGCAGTTCCTGGACCAATACCTATATCAGAATGCAGTTATATTTCAGACTGTGCACTTGTCTGACCTCTGGAGTTCTCAACTAAAGCAAGCAAATAAATGGCATACAGAATTATGTAGTTGTGGGGAAGATGTGTACAAAAATGTGTATTTTAGGAGGATATGTGTACACTTTAAATATGGAGTTTTTGTGTATATGTGTTTGTGTGTGCGTTAAAAAAACTTATATGGAACTTAAATAGACTACTCCCTCATTGGGCTTGGAATGGACATACAAATAGGTCCTGTGCATAAAGCTAAAGGATTTCTATCAAACTTTAAAAAGCAGAGAAATGGGGCAGCTATAGCGAATAGAGAACAGGAGACTTGACCTCCACTCTGAGATATTGTACTGCCGTACAAATTTACTATAGGAAACTTCACTGAAATTGCAAAGTAAATCAGACATATTTAAAGTGACCATCTGAACTCTATCAACTGTTTTAATATTGTTGCTTCCTCCCTGTTAAAACAAGATCAGCACAGCACATATCTTGTTTCTGTTATTTGGGCTGAGATGTTGCCACCACTCACCATACACTCAGAGGCACATGTTACCAAATTCTTCCAAGCTACACAGGAAGTGGATTGGACTGTGACAGACCAACCCAAATTGTGTTTGCATTTTGACAAATTTGTAGGGCAGTCCAATATCTCAGAAAGGAGATCAGGTTTCCTGCTCTCCTGGTGCATTCACTATAGCTGCCCCATTTCCCTGCTTTTTGAAGTTTGATAGAAATATTTGTGGGCTATAGGTACATTCTTAAACCGCAAGGCTTTTTTTGCCTGTTAGTGAATTTCTCTGCTTTTTATTCTGGGAGGTAAGAAATGGGATCCTGTGCAAGCTTGCTGAGAATGGATTGATCATTTGCATGCTTATTGAGTTCAGTGGGATTTACTCTCCTGCAATTACCCTTAGGATAGGTGAAACTGACCACAGGGGATGGAGAGAAGGGGAGGAGGAGGAGGGAGGGGAAGGAGGGCGGAGGGAAGAAGGGGGATGGAAGCAGGAAGGGGGAAGGGGAATGACAGGTTTGATTATTTGCATGTTTATTGAGTTCAGTGGGATTTACTCCTGTGCAATCATGAGGAAGAAGGAACAGGGGAGGAGGAAGGAAGAGGAAGGGGAAGGAGGGGGAAGCCAGGTCTGATCATTTGCATGCTTATTGAGTTAAATGGGATTTACTCCTATGTAATCATGATTAGGATAGGTAAAACTGACCATTGGGGAGGAGCAGAGGGAGGGGAGAGGAGAGGGAAGGAGAAAGGGTGGGGAGAGGAGAGCAGAAGGAAGGGGACAGGGAAGGAGGGGATTGGAGGGGGAGGGGCAAAGGAAGGAGCAGGGGAGGGCAGGTTTGATAATTTGCATGCTGATTGAGTTCAATTATATTTACTCCTGTGCAATCATGCTCAAGATAGGTAAAACTGACCATGGGGAGGAGAGGGAGGGGAAGGAGGAGATTGGAGGGGGGGGATTGGGGAAGGGGAAGGAAGGGTCAAGAGGGAGCAGATAGGAAGGAGGAGAAGGGAGGGTGGATTTGATTAGTTGTATACTTTTTGAGTTCAATGGGATTTATTTCTGTGCAATCATGTTTGAAAATGGAAATGGACTGCCTTCAAGTCAATCCCAACTTATGGTGGCCCTATGAATAGGGTTTCATGGTAAGTGGTATTCAGAGGTAGTTTTACCATTACCTTTTTCTGAGGCTGAGAGGCAGTGACTGGCCCAAGGTCACCCAGTGCGCTTCATGGCTGTGTGGGGATTCGAACCCTCGTCTCCCAGGTCATAGTCCAACACTGACCTGGGGGAGGGTCAGGGAGAATAGGAGGAGAAGGAGGGTAGGAGATTGGGCACCGGGCAGAGAGGAAGCCCCTTTCCTTTCCAAAAGGAAAACATTGTGAACAGTATCATTACTTTTCAGCATTTCCCCCACCCTTTTATTCTACAGCAGGCACATGTAGCCTCCCGCCCTAATTTAAACTAAAGCTGTCCCTGGCCATATCCACATCAGACCTTTATTTCACTTTGGACAGTCATGTTTTCTCTCAAAGAATCCTGGGAAGTGTAGTTAGTGAAGGGTGCTGAGAATTGAAGGAGCGGGTTCGTAGTCTGGGAGTAATTTTAGATCCTTCCCTGTCACTTGAGGCTCAAGTAGCCTCGGTGGCACGGAATGCGTTCTACCACCTTCGGTTGGTGGCCCAGCTACGCCCCTATCTGGACAGGGAGGACCTCACCTCAGTTGTCCATGCTCTGGTAACCTCTTGATTGGATTACTGCAATGCACTCTACGTAGGGCTGCCTTTGAAGACAGTTCGGAAGCTACAGCTTGTGCAGAATGCGGCGGCCAGACTGATAACGAGGACCAGGCAGTCTGAACATATAACACCTGTTCTGGCCCGCTTGCACTGGCTACCAATATGCTTCTGGGCCAGATTCAAAGTGCTGGTTTTAACCTATAAAGCCTTATATGGCGTGGGACCACAATACCTGCTGGAACGCCTCTCCCGATATGAACCTGCCCGTACACTACGTTCAACATCGAAGGCCCTCCTCCGAGTTCCAACTCATAGGGAGGCTCGGAGGATGGTAACAAGAACTAGGGCCTTCTCAGTGGCAGCCCCTGAACTGTGGAATAGTCTTCCCGATGAGGTGCGCTTGGTGCCAACGTTGTTATCTTTTCGGCGCCAAGTCAAAACCTTCCTCTATTCTCAGGCATTTTAGTCTTTTAGTCCTTAAATATGTTTAAATTGATTCAGATTTGTGGATTTTTATTTATATGTTTTTGTATTGAATTATAGGATTTTATTGTGTATATTTATACTTCTCTGTTGTACACCACCCAGAGAGCTATGCTAGTCGGTATAGAAATTCAACAAATAAATAAATAAATAAAATTGCTAGGAGATGCCCTGTTCCACTCACAGACCTTCAATCAGAGTGGCTGACTGTTAAACCACTCTGGCCACTGGAGCTCTCTCAGGGGAATAGGAGTCTCCTCTCAGCACCCTTCACAAACTACACTTCCCAGGATTCTCTGAGGGAAGCCATGACTGTCTCACGTGAAATCAAAGTCTGGTGTGGGTGTGGCCCCCTGATTAGCTAAGCCCAGCAGCTGTGAGTCTGGCTTTTAGAACACTGACAGTTGGTTCTTACTGAGCATGCCCGACATTATCATTCAATTCAAGCCAAAAATTATTAAATTAATTAAAAATCAGCCAGACTTTTTTTAACTTTTAAACTGCAGAAGATGAAGGTCAACGTATGGGGCAAGGTCAGTAACAGGATTAGAGGTACTCTGTGACCATGGCTGATTTTTAATGCATTTCAACAGATTATGAGAACTCTGAGAGAAAAATTCCAAAAGGGCTCTGGGGTTTTTTCTCTCTCTCTTTAGACTTTGAACTCTTGATTCTTTCTATTGTTTTGTTTATCACTATGAAAATGTATAGGGTTGTTAAGCAAGCGTTTCTGAGTTCAGAACTATAAGTTTTGTAAGGTTCTGTTTTCAAATGAGATTATGGGAAGCATCAGAATGGCATGGGGTATTTTCAATTTAACATTGTGGAATGTGAAAAATCCATGCTGGCTATAGTATACAGCCACTCTTGTGGCTGTATACTAATACTCAACCCTGCAGGAATACAGATCCATATTCTAGGACCATAAGAGAACCTGATTCCACAAGGAGACACATGATCCTTTCAGTGCATAACCCCCCTAGCTGCAATAGAGACAACATCAGAAATGCATTGGGTTGTATGGTGGGGGGGTTTCAATTCAGTAAGAATTTAAAGGTGCATCTATCAAACTTGCACTGTCCAAAACAATAAGGGGACCCAAACACAGCCACCCTTATATTAGGAGAAACTGCTTGCTGAAGTGTGTACATTTGTCAAAACTACATACAAAAATGTGTTTATTAGGGGAATTCGTCCTAAAATGCTGAAGAATTTTCATGAGAAAATTCCTGCAGAAATGTGGGGAACTGAATTTAGGATTGGAAGAATGAGAAGTGGAGAAAACTGAAACTGACAGAACTTTCCATCTCTAGTTGTATTCAATGCTAATCCTGCTCAGAGTAGACCATTGAAGTTAATTAATATAAATACCTTAAATTCATTAATTTCAGTGGGTCTATTCTGAGTTGGATTAGTGTTGGATACAACTTATTATCTTTTGACATATCTGTTTCAAAGAATAATAAACCCACATTTTAAAAGTATATATGTAAGCACTGCTGTAATTTTTTTACTCTTATCCCTCAGCAGCAGCACCTAATACAGCACCTGCTTGATAAGATCCCATAGTGAAATGGAAATGGAGTGCCTTCAAGTTGATCCCAACGTATGACGACCCTATGAACAGGAATTACATGGTAAGTGGCATTCAGAGGGGGTTTACCATTGCCTTCGTCTGAGGATAGTCCTCCCCAGCTGGCTAGGGCCTGCTCAGCTTGCCACAGCTGCACAAGCCAGCCCCTTCTTTGTCCGCAACTGCTAGCTGGGGGGCAACTGGGCTCCTTGGGACTATGCAGCTTGCCCACGGCTGCACAGGTGGCAGGGCACGTAACCCCTGAGCCACTCACTGTGGGGGTGATCTTTAGCTGGCCCTTGACACCCAGGAGACACGAACGGGGATTTGAATTCACAGACTCTGGACTCCCAGCCAGGCTCTCCTCCCCTTAAAACTAGGAATTTTAAAAAAGTTGTTTTAAAATAGCAGGTGATTTATTACTTCAAAAGCTTTAATCATACTTTCCCCACAGCAACTTAATTTTAAAAATCAAATCATATCTTAATAGTTTGCTATCATCGAATTAAGCTACAATCCTCTACATACTTATCTGGGAATAAGTCCCAATGATCTCTGTGAAAAAGATACTTGTAGGATTGCATTGTTAATCAGCTAACACAGCAGTGGGGAATTTCTGGCTTGTGGGCCTAATTAGGCCCACCAGGCCTCCCCATTTGTCTCCCTACACTGCTTTGAACAAGCTATACCCACCTGTCTATCATCTGATGTCATATGACATCATATGACTCTATATGGCATCAGGAGTTGGACAGGTAAAGCCACAGCTGGAAAAAGTGTTGAATTATATTACACACAAAAAGTCAACAGCTGCCAGGCACACAGTGGGCAGACTCCCCGGTTTCCTATACATGTAGGAAAGTCCAGCTGAGGATGTCACAGGGCTTTCAGGAAATGTGGATACTTAGGGAAACTGCAGAATGCAAATCAATGATTTATTGAATGAAAGAAAGGATACTCTCATAACTGTATAGCTACCTCAGAAGTAAGGTAAGCCCAACAAAAAAATTCTGCATCCCACCCATGAGAATTTCACTAAAATAATATCTCTTCTTTGATAATTTTTGAGTGCAATTTCTTTTCTCATTGATGAGATTCATCTAACTGATAAAGAATGCCCAGGAAAAAACACACAATAAAGTTTCAATAGAGCACTAATTTGCATTGGGGTGCTATTTGGGCTTATCTGTCTATCCCTCTATCTCACAATCTCATTCTTCCGCCCAAGAGCTTAAATCCCATTTTATCCTTGTGCATAAGCAAAGTCTGAGTAATAGAGATTCTACTGTAAATCTATTTACTGTGTTGGGCTCTCTATCAAAATCCTTAAGAACCCATCAATATCAGATGCAGGAAAAATCAAAAGAATATTCTTTATATATTTTATACCCAGTGACTGTAGAATGTGAGAAAATTATCTTGGCATAGGAAAATTTTGACTAAAGGAGGAGAATGTGGGGAAAAATTCAACAATAAACAAGTTGAAGTAAGGTGACCATTTCCACATTGCCAAAAAGTAGGAAATACATCACCAAAAAGAAAGAAGAAAAGGGGACACAGATTTGCATAATATTTTAAAGCAATCTTGGCATTAAGCGATATATAAATTAATAAGGATGGAAACATCTATCAGTTTTCATTCTCCCAGTTCTTCTTTTTTCCACTGTTAAACTCAGTTCTCCACATTTCTGGAGCAATTTGTGATTTTTTTATATATATAAAAAAATCCTCATGAAAATTCTCCAGCATTTTAGTGTGAATTTCTCCTAATAAAAATATTTTTGTGTGGTTCTGAGTAAAGTACACATTTTTGCAAGCAATTTCTCCTGATATATTGCATTTGTGTATGTCATTTTCACTCATATATTCCTTTTTATGCACACCTTCCCCTAATATATGCATTTTTAAAAATATTGTTTGGAGAACTACATTGAAAAATTCAGATAAGTGTAAATTTTAAAGGGTGACTGTTTCAGTTCTCATATTTTTCAGAAAGTGTAAAATTGATAAATTTGGCTTTAAATGCAAACCATTTCTCCCCCATCCCTAATAATAATAAAATCTGCATATGCTAACTAGTACTATAGTTCTCTGCTCAATGTTCAGTTTAAGCTTTAGTTTTCAGTTTGCTGTCATGCTAATTTCCTTTCACATTTCAAGCTAAGCTTCATATCTAACAGTTTGGATATTTCCAGAAATAGTTCTGGAGCAAAAGGAGTGAGGGGAGGAGGGGAATACTCTTCTAATTGACAATTCCCAATGAACCAACAATTTTAAGTTTGTTTTGACTTCGATGGCAGTTCATTCCACCCTTTCAGGAATCAAATGAATGTGAAATGACATCTGGCATTGATATGACCATTCAAAATGACAATTTCCATGTAGCTGCATTTCAAAATAGTCCATAAATCTTAGAATCAACAATGGGAAATTGCTAAATGAACACAAAGAAGTTGAGTAGTGCCATTTAAAAGCAAAAAAAAAAAGATTCTGGACTTCATAGTCAGATGTGGTGATAGACAATACTGAATGACAAATTATGATAGAAGCACATTAAACTAAATGATACCTAGATATCCACAATATTTTGATAATCAGTGGTTTGAATGCTGTTTGCTTCAATATGGGATGAAGTTAGATTTCAATAATTTGGCTTTAAATACATAGGATTTTAAAAGGAAACCAGAATAGCATGTGGCAGAATGGTACTTTTAAGCACTGTCTTCATCTCATCTGCAAGTTATAAACTGGCAGCATGGCCAGGACCCATGCCCCAAATGCAAGAGTCTCATGACCACACAACATGATCTATGGCATTTGTTCTCACAGATAGATAGATATTTATTTGCATCGGCCACTACCATTGCAATTTGTGTACAAAGTACAAACATATATGAACATAACTAAACAGATAAAATTGCCAAATTAAATTAAAAACGATACCCTCCGTGGCACAGAGTGGTAAGCAGAGGTAACGCAGCCAAAGCTCTGCTCACAGCCGGAGTTCGATTCCAATGGAAGGAGGAAGTCGAATCTCTGGTAAAAGGGGTCGAGGTCCACTCAGCCTTCCATCCATCCGTGTTCAGTAAAATGAGTACCCGGCATACGCTGGGGGGTAAAGAAAGACCAGGGAAGGAACTGGCAAAACCACCCCATATATACAGTCTGCCTAGTAAACGTCGCAAGACATCACCCTGAGTCGGAAACGACTCGCACTATAAGTGCGGGGACACCTTTACCTATGCAATCTAAAACTCGGAGAGCATCACTGTGGCCCCTATTTTAATGTCAGTCACTAGAAATGTTGCAGTCTCTGGTATCACCAGCTTTCCTTGATTCACAAGGAGAAATCACATAATAATCAGCTGAATGTCTTGGATGACACAACTACTAGTACTAGTACTACTACTAATAATAATAATAGTAATAATAATAATGTGATGATTAATTCTTTATGCATATCTCTGTACAAAGAGCTAAGTAACAATATATGTACCAATTATTCAGCATTATCATCTCGACATGAACACATATGATTTTGAAATAAAATTCTCTTGAAATGACCCTAAACTACTACTGAAGGCACCACATTTAGCTGTGTGCTCAAGAAAGCTCCTCTATATTTTGGAATAGTTAGATCATGTAGATACGATGCCACTGTATCAGGAGGACTAGTTGGATACCAAGCATACCAGGGACATGGTTTTCTAGCTGAAGCCTGATTGTTCTGTTCTTCATTATCAAACAGGCATTACCTCAATAGATCTTGTGCTTTGCTGAGACCTAGACATAGTAACTGTTGTAGTGAAAAGCCAAAAGAAGCATAATCTTAAGTGCTTTCATCCAGCTGCTTTCACTGGAAGGTTGGGAGAAGAGGGTAGCACTGGGGATGGGGGAGAAAGTCAACTGAGTTTGCATTTAAAGATGAACCACCCTAATTTGCACTTTTCAAAGCAATAGGTATCTTGCCAAGTGGCATTCTTCTGGATTCAGAGGCAATAAACACGCAGGTAAGTGGAAGTCAATATTCAGTAGCAGGCAAAATGATACAGACAGCAAAATCTACTGAGCTTACTTTCTCAATTGAGTTGTCAGGAACTCTAAGGGAAGAGCAAAGGAGAGACCTCAGCTGATGGCCAGTACGCAACACCTCACCAGTCCAGGTCTGCGTTGAAGTTCATCAGCTGGGGTCTCTCCATTGTCATTCCGGTGGAGTTCTCAACAACTGAATGGAAAAAGTAAGCTCAGTAGATTTTGCTGTCTGTGTCCTTTTGCCTGCTACTGAATAAAATCTTTGACTTCAGCCTACCTGTGTGTTTATTGCCTCTGAATCCAGAAGAACCCTTGCCAGTTGGCAAGACAATTGGTGCCATGAACATCATCTGAGACAATGCCCTGGTGGGTGAAGAAATCTGCTGAGCAAGACATTGGCCAGAGCAGCAGTGCCTGGGCTCCAGTGGAAGGTGCACAGGGGTTGGGGAGTTAGCAGAGGAGAGAGCTGCAATGATGGCTGTTTGGTTTGTTAAACTTAAACATCAAAAGCAGGCAAGGTGGGAATGCATACCCAACCCCGTAAGGTCCAAACTCTCATTACACCTTGTGAGTGGGACCCAGAAACCTGGGATGAGGATATGTGGGACTCTGAGGAGGAGTCCGACTGGACTGAAGGAGAAGTTGAAGGGGAACCAGCTGTGGAAGTAAGGCCCTTAGTTACTAACAAATCTAAAGGGCCACCTGGAAACCCAAATGCAACTCAAACAACCAAAACAGTTAGGGACTATACTCAGCAGGAGTTAGTGGACATTACTAAGAGTGCTAGGCAGTGTCAAGGGCAGCGGCTGAGCCAATGGTTGGTGAGGCTGTGGGACCAGGGTGCTGACAGCATTTATATGATAGCAGAAGAGTTAACTAAATTGGACACTTTGTCAAAGGGCATTTTAATCAACCAGTATCTTAAAAACCCAACCCCAGGGGCAGTGGGTACTTTGCTGGAATGGTGCATTCTTGCAATACAGACCAGATATCCCGCTGCAATGGATTGGGAAGAACAAGTGTCTTCATGGTGCACTATTGATGAAGCAACAGAGCAATTGAGAGCTATGGCTATGCAGGTGAGGATCTATCAGGCAAGGTTTCAGGGACCTGATGCCCAACTTCTTACAGCTGGCATGAGAGTGCAGTTGTTGAAGGGGGCTCTGGTTCACTGCGTGGTGCTCTGCTGGCATTACTGGGGCCTGCCCAAGGGTCTGATTGTTTTAATTGGACAGTTAGGAGACATTCAAAGGGAAAATGAGTCTAAGCCTTGGGCTCAAGTACCAAAGGAGAGAGGAAAGCCATGGGATAGCCCAAAACCCCAAAAGGGAAAAATGACACGGTGACACATTTTTTTAGAATTATTGATTATTTTAAGCCCAGCTCTGTTTCTTGCTGATTACATAGCTAGGCCCACTGAAGAGGAGGTGCTCTATAGTGGCCATCAGCTGAGGTCTCTCTGTTGCCGTTCCCTTGGAGCTCCCAACAGCTGAATGGAGAAAGTAAGCTCAATAGATTTTACTGTCTGTATCTTTTTGCCTGTTATTGAATAAAATCTTTTACTTCCACCTACCTGCGTGTTTATTGACTCTGAATCCAGAAGAACCCTTGCCAGCTGGCAAGACAATAGGTGAAACCAAACACAGCCATCCTTCGAAATTCACACATTTCTGAGTTTTGCAGTGCAATTCTCCAGCCAAGTAATGTATATAAAGATGTATATATGAGGGTGAAGTGTGTCTAAAAATGCACATATTCATGGAAATAACATACAAAAATGCATTATATCAGGGAAAATGGATCTGCAAATATAATTTCATGCAAACGTGTATATTGGGAGAAATTCACAGATGAATTTTCATAGGGACTTTAGAAAAGCCTGATGTGGAAATGTGGAGAAAAATCAGAGCTTGGAAGTAACTAGTTACAAGTAACAAATTACTTGTAATTCATTACTTTTTTGAGTAACGAGCGGGTAATTCCTTTACCTTTTGATTGTAATAGAACTAGGAGTAATTTTACTACTTTTGTGGAGTAATTGTAACATTTCCAGAATTACTTTTGGGCATTACTTAGGGAGGGGGAGCAGGGGAATTCTTCTGCTCCTCTGATTTGTGGATGAAAATCATAGGCCTCAAACTGGGCTTCTGTCGCTCTTTCCTCATGCTCTGTGGATGGGTAGGAGGCGACGAGGGAGGAGGCGGAGAGTGAGACGGGGTGGAGTGGAGAAAACAATTATTTTTAAAAAATGGATAGTGGTGGTGAAGAATGGAGTGGAGGGAAAAAGGATCCAGAGGTCAAAAACATGGATAAAGGTGGAGAAGGAGGCAGCAGAACTGGAGATAAAGAACTGTGAAGGTGAAAGATGATGTGTGTGTGTGTGTGATAGAGAGAGAGAGAGAGAGAGAGAGAGAATACTGTGTTTGCACTTGGCACACAAAGTGGCCTCCACCCCCACCCCCCTCTGCCTACTGTGCTGCATTTGCAGTATTTTAACCTTTTTGCATCTCAGGGGAAAATGTTTGCTTGAGTGAGTGTCCCTTAGTTGGTGGCAGGGCAGGCTCTGGGAGGTGGTTAAGTGAGAGAGATTATGCTGGCTGGCTGAGTGGGGGGGGTTGCACTTGGTTTGGCGTGCAAAGATCTGAGTAGTCAGCCTCCCTCCCCACCACCCTTACCAGTGGAGAGACCACCATTGCTATCTTATGAATAAAAATAATTATTCTACTACCTGTTTATTTTTAATGTTGTTTTAGGCTACTTAGATGTGCAGCAGCCAAGGCCAGCACCTTGTAGGCATTTTTTTTTAAAAAGTAACTGAAATGTAATTGTAGTGATTACTTTGGAGGAAAAGTAAAGTAATCAGTTACTTTCAGAGCAATTGTAATTGTAACAGTGATTACTACTTTTTGGGGCCATGTAACTGTAACTGTAATTTATTACTTTTTAAAAGTAATCTTCCAAGCTCTGAGAAAAATGGAGAACTGATACTGGAAAAATGAGGAACTGAGAGAAGCTGAAGTTGACAGATTCACCCATCCCTAGGCAGCACACATAGCCTCGATGCCCTCTTCACAGACAGATTTTTAAAACTTCTCAATAGGGCTTGTATGTACTAGGAATGCCTGTATTAACTTCTCTGGATAGAAGGAGCCTTTATTTCTGATCCTACAAGGTCACTGGGTGCAGAATTTTAAAGGTGCTGTTGTTCCCACAGTCAGAGTAATTGAAGAACTGTAAAATCATAAGGGCCTTTCTCCCCCCCCAAAAAAAATTCAGTGAATGTGTATCATAGAATTGGCTATTTGAATCTATGTTGGTGAAAACAGAACTAGAAGTGATAGCCATTCCAAGTTAGTATGAAGCACCAAAATGTGGTTTTGTACATTCTGTGTCAAACTGTGATCCGTTTGCTATTGCTTAAGGTCCTGTTTAAATCATTGGGATTCAGAGGTCACCATATCAGGATTCTTAACACAGTATTACACTGAGATAACAACCTTGATCAAACAGAAATACATATTTCCAAGGTATTTTAGCAATTCAGTAATTGTCCTGATTTATTCATGTGTTTCTCTTACCCACCAGAGATAACACACCTATTCTAAGTTCTGTTTATCTCTGGATAAAAGAATGAAATCAAAGGCTGTAGCTTCTCTCAACCTCTAATTGTCCTCTGGGATGTGTCAATAAATAAGAGGTTAAAGTGAGTTCAAGCATTGTTTTCAGAATAGCACCTTGCAAGCTGACCCCAAACATGGCCTTATTGTCCCTCAGCAACCTCTGATATTTTCATATGAGAGTGGGCAGATGTGAAGGTGGCAGGGGTGGGGAACGTTTTTCAGCCCAAGGACCATATTACATTGTGGGCAACTTTCTGGGGGGCTGCATCCAAGTTGTGGGCTGGGTCAGATGGAAAAGTGGACAGAGTAATGGATTTATGGCGCTTACCTTTGCACAAACAGTTACATTCCAGTTGTACAAAAGTTGGAGGTTTCTGCAGAGCGCTCCATCCAAGCAAGTTCAGGGACACATTCTGACAAGGCAAAAGCACTCAGGGAGGATAAGAACATAAGACGAGACTGCTGGATTAAGTCAATGGCCCATGTAGTCCAGCATCCTGTTCTCACAGTGGCCAACCAGAAGCATAAGGGAACCCTGCAAGCAGGACCTGAGTACAACAGCACTTTGCCCTGCCATGGTTTCCAGCAACTGGCATTCAGAAGCATACTGTCTTTGACTGTAGAAGTATGAGATATCCATTAGGGTTAGTCGCTATTGATAACCTGAGCCTTCATTAATTTGTCTAATCCTCCTTTAAAACCACCCAAGTTGGTTGCCATCACTGCCTGTTCTGGGAGCAAATTCCATAGTTTAAATATGAACTGTTTTCTTTTGTATGCCCTGAACCAAGATATGATCTATGTGAGCAGATGTGGCCTGGGAAGGGACATGGCCTGGCGAGAGTTCCAATGGCCAAATAGCGAGGCCTGAATTTGCTCCCTGGGCCTGAAGTTTCCCTACCCCTGAAGTATGATGTGTGCATCTTGCAAAGAGCCTCCAAGATTCTATGTTTCACACACCCTTCTATTTCCTATTGTCTATGTACACCGCCCAGAGAGCCCTTGGGCTTAGGGCGGTATATAAATTAAATTAAATAAATAAATAAATAAACAGGGAATTCTACTTAGGGTTGCCAGGTCAAAAGCATCCCAAACTAGGTGAGCCCTAGTGATGTCACAGGGTAAGTCCCTAGTGAAGTCACTCCCCCTGGCACTTTCCTACCCTACCACCTCGCTCACTCCCCAGGCACCTTCCTACCTCCACCTCTACCCCACTCACTCCTCCCAGGCCTTCATACCCTCACCCCACTCACTCCGCCACCTCCCACTCCCCCAGGCAGTTTCCTTCATACCCCCCCCACTCACCACCTTCTTTCATTGGTGCCCCACATTGGACACTTACAGTCCTCCCTCCTGCTCAACCTTTGGGGAAGCCTGGGTTCGCTCGCTGCTGCCTCTGCCTCTTGCTTGACCTTGAGTATGACCGCACAACCTTTCATGCAACCTCTCAGGATCTTGTGCAACCCCACAATCTCTCACCTGCCCGGAGAGCTGGTGAGGACCCCAAAACCCCAAATCTCCAGGTAAAATCCGGAGAGCTGGAAATGCAAATTCCACTGTCTAGAAGAGCAACATTTACTTGGCCTCGAACAGTTGAAAAGTTGCTTTCATCTGAACTGTATTTTCCTTTCCTGGTTCAAGATAAGAAAGGATTGGATTCTGGTGGGGAATGGTAGAGAAACATCAAGATAGTTGCCAACTGCAAGTCATCTTGAATATGTCAAGGAAAGTATGCTGCAACTGGCAGAATTTTCCTTACTTTCTTTAAAATATTTGTTTACCACTTTTAAAGGTCAAAACCTTCTCAAGGCAGTTTACAAAACATAAAACAGTAATATAGTACAATGAACTAAAACAGCATTAAAATAACATTCCAAATCAAAATGTTAAAATGTCATTCATAATGAAAATCACAACCATAAAATTTAAACATCAAACCAGCATCAATTAAGAGCAGACTGAAATATCCAGGTTTTAAGATTCATTTTAAAATAGTCAGAGAAGGAATCAGGTGTACCTTGCATGGAATGGTATTCCACACATGAAAATGTTGCATATGATCTCATATTCTATATAAAAGCCCTTTCCCTCCATTCGGCTTCTTTCACTTTGTCTTCACTTTTTCCTATCTTTTTGGATGATTCTACCCAGTCAAAGATATAGATGAAGGCAAATACTTGTTTTGTTCTGCCCCAGAGGAAAAGGCTGGATCTAATGGGTTTATGTGGCATGATAGTAGATTTCAGATAGTGACAACAGTTCAAAAATGGAACCAATTACTTTGAGGCTTGGTGGGATTTCCCTCGCTGAAGAACTTCATGCAGAGTTTAGACAGCCATCTGCTTGTGATGCTTTAGCTCTGGATTGGCCTACAAGGTGCCCTCCAATTCTGTGATGAAAGCTTGAGTCAGTAGCATCTGGTGTTAATTGGTGCCAATTGGGACTGGCAGGGTGGAACAGTAGGACCAACTGTTCTACCAACAGAGAGACCAACAGTAGGTGGAACCAGAGCCACTAACAAGCAAAGCCACCTAATTCTAGTTTTGCTTCAATCCTCCTCTCTGCTGAGTTCTACAAGGGCAACAGTGAGACTGAGGAAGAGAAAGCTGACAAGCTATGACATCCCCTGGACTGGTTGTAAGTAAGAAGATGGGCAGGTGAGGGCTAGCTGAGGGCAAATTGAGCTTGGTAGGGTAGAGTTCCATTTGCCTTAATGGGTGAACCTCCATTTGTTCAGTTTCTGACGCTGGCCTCAGCATTCATTTGCAGCAGAGCACCAAGAACAGGCTACTAGCTAATCTTTCTTTAACCCAGGATAAGTTGCTATGAGAAACTATTTTTTCATTTTGGCATTCAATAATAACAGACAGTTTCTTCTCTCCAGGTGAGCCAACTTCTAATATTTGGGTCAGTGATAGGCACAAATGTCATTTTGTTTTACTGCTTCATTTTACATTATTCCTTTGATTGTTCATGTTAGTACTGTGCCATCTGGATTTACACTAACCTTCCACAGCAGATCAATTAAAGATAGCTGGACAAATCCTTGATTATATTCAGAGTCAATTTTAATATTAACTTACATGAGGGGCTTCTAATCTTATCAAAAGATGTAATCTCTTCAGTTTTGCTTGCCCTCGCTGTGCGATTTAAACATTGTAATTCAACTCAAGGTAATAAAGAATATGAGCGGGTCCAATTTATCAGTGTTCCATCATATAAGCTAAATAAATAACAATGTCATGAAGGGAAGGGGAAATCAAAACTATAAAAAAATCTATTGAGCATTGAAACAATATTTTTCTAGCATTCTCTCTGAAGTAATGAATCCCAAGTCCAATGCGGTCAATGAGATTCAAATTCCACAACAATACCAATTTCAGATAGAATGAAAAAGTTTCTTTTGAAGGATTAAGCTCTCTCTTTTATATTCAGTTGATGCTATAATAGCCTCGCAACTATTGAGCATCTGAATTCATTGCGTAACACTTACTGAAGGTGACCCCGCCATGAAGGCCTTTACTTCATCAACTGCTAAAAGAAAATATTACAATTTTTGTGTGAGGAAGAGATTGGCCACTTTGCGCATTGCAAAAAAAAAGAGAGAGAAAATGCAAAATAAAAAATGAAGACAAAAGAGGTGTGTCAACAGGCACAGATTTGCATATGCTAATTTATGCAAACTTTGAAATAATTTCTATAATTTAAATATAAATACAGTACATCTCATCATAGTGGGGATGGGCCATAGTTCAGTGGGGGAGCATCTAATTTGCATGCAGAAGGTGTCAGGTTCAGTCCCCAGCATCTCCAGGTAAAGACCCCTGGGATAGACCCTTGTCTTAAATCCTGGAGAACCACTGACAGTCCATGTAAACAAGATTGAGCAAGACAGACCAATGGTCTGACTCAATATAAGGCAACTTGCTTTGTTTGTATGACTGTGACTATGTCACCTCTTTGTCTGGTCAGTCAGAAGTCCAGGTGCTACATGCTGACAGCAATTTCAAGGTCTAGGCTCAATTCTATTCAGTGTAGGATAAAACATTTTGAGTTGTGTCCAGTTCTGTCAGTTCACTAGTGCAAGAGCCCTTGTGCTAGTGGAGGTCCAACACAACAGGTTGGCGGGTGGAACCATTGTGCAAAAGCTTGTGCTAGTGGAAAAATACAAATTGTACACACAAATGCAAGTTGTTTGCTTTTGCACAAGAAAATCTGTTTGTACAAGACAACATGCAAGTGGAACAATTTCAGTGCTAACTCTCTTTAACTTAGCTAGTATGATGTTGGATGCAATACTGTAGGGTTCACTCATAAGAAGCAGAGTCTGTTCTTAATGGAAGCCAGAGAATACTTCTTTGTGTGCCCTCTCTGAGGGAGGTGCAGAGCGTGGCAATACAAGAAGGGGGCTTTTCAGTGGTGGCTCCCTGCTTGGGAAGCATGCCTGGCACCATTGCTATCTGTTCTTAGGCACCAAGCAAAAACATTCTTATTTATCTAGGCTTATTTTTTTTAACTGGGAGGGTAGTTAGATATGTCGGTGGCCTTTTTTACATTCACCCTTTAAGCAGGGTGGGTGAGACTTTTTCCTTGTGAATATATTGTCAGATGAGTATTTTAGTTTTTGTTAATTGCTTTTTTATCTGATTTTAATTTTTATCTGGTTTTTTTAGCATGTGTTTTTAAATTGCTTTTTTAAAATGTGTTTTTAAATTTGTATATTTGTTTTTAATGTTTTTAATTGTTGTAAACTGCCCAGAGAGCTTCGGCTATGGGGCGGTATACAAGTGCAACAAACAAACAAACAAATAATATCTTTGCTCTTTTATTACTGTGTAAGTCACTGTGAAGCAGCTGAGTTCAAAAATGCAACTAAGAGATATAATACATAACAAATAAACAATATTGCCTTTGAATCTCTCACTGTAGAGAACACAGCAGTGAGTAGCTTCAGATATTACAAGACAGGATGGGAGAAATGGAAAAGTAATGGGACCTTCCTAACTGATCATCACCTGGCAGGGACAGAAAGTAAGAGTTAGACAGGAGACCCACATGGCTGGCTCCCCCCATGGCCCAGTGAACAGGGCTAATGGGATTATTTCAGATAGATAGATATATCTCTCATAGGGATTTGTGATAGCGATCCAAATTCAGCCAAATAACAGCATCCATAATCATTTCTATAAAAGAGCTCATTTGTTTGCATTGTTGTTCTATTTTGATATTCATATAGCCCATCAGCCTCTGAAAGGATCATTTTATGATTAAGGAGGCATCAACATGAGAGATGGGAGAACTAGATTTTAGTTCCAGATTTCTATACTGTACTATTTGTCTGTATTGTATGGTATTGTATCTTATCATCTATCATATCATACTACAATGTAGTTCTGATGGTGAAGCCTCCAACTCACTGAGCTAGTGCAGTTCTTCAGAATGTTCACATTCCAACTCAGAGCTTGGAAGATTACTTTTAAAAAGTAATAAATTACAGTTACAATTACTTGGCCCAAAAAAGTAGTAATTACCGTTACAATTACAATTGCTCTGAAAGTAACTGATTACTTTACTTTTTCTCAAAAGTAATCACTACAATTACATTTCAGTTACTTTTTTAAAAAAACTCCTACAAGGTGCTGGCCTTGGCTGCTGCACATCTAAGAAGCCTAAAACAATATTAAAAATAAACACACACACACAGGGGGTAGTAGAATAAAAAATTTTATCTGTAAGATTAACATAATGGCATAACAGAATCTCACATCCCCCCAAGCAATGATGATACCCCAACTCTTGAAATCAAATTTTACACTTGAAATGCATTTATAATATGTTTCTGTTATGTCTCAAAAGAACAAGATGCTCAAAGAGCATGTCAGACAAGGAATGTCTTTTTACAGTCATTACGTTGCCACCAGTACTGAACAGGCGTTCTACTGCGGCGCTTGAAGGCATGCCTGTGTTGTGCTGCAAAAAACACCGCAGCACACGTGGAAAGCCATGGAGTGATAATAATAATAATAATAATTTAATTTGTGGGTCGCCTATCTGGCCAATGGCCACTCTAGGCGACGTACAATTTAACAACAATACATTACACCATAATAAAATACATCATAAAATACAATATAACAATAAAACAATAAAACAGTTCCAGTACAGAGTAGTAGGCTATTGGTCGTAAAAATTTAACCCTCCCCGTAAGTCCCAAAGGCCTGTCTGAAGAGCCAGGTCTTCAAAGCTTGGTGGAATACATTCAGGGAAGTGATGACACTTCTCTGCTGGGAGACCTCAGGTACCTCACCAGTTCCTCCTCAGCAGTGTCCACTGCTGACTTCTTGCCCTGGGGCAGAAAGTTAAAGAAGTCATCTTCTAAGTCATCTCCTTCCTGGTCTTTATCTGAAGACTGATCACTGTCCTCATTAAGTACACCCATCTTTATTTCAGCTTTCAACAAGGCTTCCATTGTGTATCTAAGAAAGAGAGAGGATATGTTAACACATATATGTTAGGAAACCATCATCTGCTCTTCATTTCCTGATGCTTGTCATGTCCCCTGGTTCAGGGTCCAGCCTGAGCCTGTGGATGATGACATGGAAGGTAGGAAGGTGACCAAGTCACCACACTCATGGGGCAGCACAGCAGACCCTTAAGGATGACCTGCAGCAACCCAAGGTTGTGATGTGTCCAGGATCTCACAGATAGGCACAAACTCCACCTCAGCCTCCTCCTCCTCCTGGTTATCACCATCATCATCACTGGTGCCTGCAGCTTCCACTGGTTCTTTCGCCATGAAAACTCTGAACACTTTCACAAAGTTGGAGCCATTGTCTGTAGTAGTGCACATAACTTTGTTGTGGATCCTGTACTGCACATGTACATCATGCAGTGCTTTTGAAAGGACATCGTATGTATGGCGCCCCTTCAGACGCTTACAAGCCAAGGCCCCAACCTCACGTTTCAGGGTAGTTGGGTTGATCCAGTGAGCTGTTACCCCAAAGTAACTCTTCTTGCCATTGGTCCAACAATCTGTAGTGGTTGCTATATATGCCACAGCACCCATTCGGTTTGCAAGAGTTTCTCTCATGTGGCATGCTCTCTTCTCAATTCTGTCTCTCAGAGTCTTGGCACATATGATGGTGAGATCTTTGGGGAGTCCAATGCGAACCAGATTAATGAATGATGGTTTGTCCACAGTCTGAAGTGGTAATGTCTCCTCTACAATGAAATCAATGATTCTCCTGTCGAGATTGCTCTGGGTGACAGGCTCCCTGCCAGATCCCCACCTCTCAAGGGTTGTCTGCTGCTGCTTCAGCATTTTGGGAGGAGGGATGTCATGCATTGGTTCAGGAAGGCCACGTCTCCTTGCCTTTATTGCTTCTTCAATTGCTCTCAGCTTCTCAGGGTGTGCCCTCTGAGGAAGAAGAACAAAGCATGAATCCAAGAAAAAATGGAAGAGGTACTTCACAATTTAAACATAAATAGACAATGGACACTCTTTGAGGACCACCATGACAAAGGCTTACCTCAAAATGTTTCTTCACATTGGATGAGGAGGAAACAGCTGATCTCAGATTTTTGATCCTTGGAAGGCAGTAATTGCATCGTACAACAACATTTTCCCCACTCTGGCTCACAAATGTACAAGCTTTCTCAAAGCCAAACCATGGTACTTGCTGTTCTGCAGATGTGGCTGTGGGCAACTGGCACTGCTTCATGCCCTCCTCCTCTTCATGCACAGGGCCTCCTTTCTGAACCTCACTTTCTAGTTTTGCCTCCTCAGGATCAACAAGCTGTGACTCAAGTGGCCGCACTAACTGACTGCTGCTCTCAGCAGCAAAACCTGCAACAGGCGTCTCTGTAATAAACAAGAGATAATGCTCCTATATGAGTGAACTTCAGCTGTGATGTGCCCCCATCTCTTCCCCATGCTGCAAGATCCCCCAGTCAGAGTGGAAGTAAGCAGGTTGATAGCACAATTAAAAGAGATCTTATTTGCATCATTTTTGCTCACTGAATAACCCTGCCTGGGCCAGTCTAACCTACTATCTCACAGGGTTGTTGTGAGAACAAAATGAGACTAGGGTTCAAATCCCCACATAGCCATGAAGCTCACTGGGTGACCTTGGGCCAGTCACTGCCTCTCAGCCTCATGAAAACCCTATTCATAGGGTCACCATAAGTTGGAATCAACTTGAAGGCGGTACATATATTTTTTATTTTGAATATGATGATTATGATAATAAATTTGCAGCATTTCAAATTAATTCTGTATGAGAAGCATTCCGTGCCAAGCTTGGAAAACCAAGGATGAGGTATAAAATGTAGACAAAAATACTTTTGACAAAATGCCGTTTATCTTTTATATCTATATCTATAATTAGCAATACAGCTGAATGATGTATGTAAAGTATTTTTTCTTTCCCTTTTCTTTTTTATTAATATTTTAGTACTACTGCTAAAGTTCTGATGAAAGAATAAAGCATTCATTAGCCAAATTCAAATGATTAGAACACATCACATAAATTCCACTGAAGTTGGAGTTTTTGCCATAGAAAATGAAAAAAACATATAACCTATGATAGCCCAATAGACAATCAGAACTAATATAAAACCCTATTGCTTCTCATTTGCAAATCTTGCAAGATCTAAGGTAACTCTAGATCATGTGAGTTCAGGTGATGCATGTTATGTACATTTGTATAGATATTAGCAGAGATTGTCAACAGTCTATCTCTCTCTGGGACTGGGAATCTCTCTCTTTCTCACAGAACATGAGTTTGAGAGCTGGGGGACTGAGAGGAGGAGCTGCAAGGACCCTACTTCTCACCTCATCTCTGCCAAGAACAAAAAAATCAGCCTTAAGCCATTTATTATATGCCTAATGATTTATTATTATTATTATTATTATTATTATTATTACTGAGACAGTTTTTGTCCCACATACAATTCAGTCTTGTGATTAAACAGGACAAAAATACAAATAAAAAGAAAGATGGAGTTCAAATAAATATACAATAAAAAGCTAGCCGGCATTTTAAAAGGCAGGAGTGCTCTGTCTGGATAAATACAGAACACAAATATGCATGGGAACAAGGGGGAGAGTTCAAAAAGGGGGGGAAGGAAGAGAAGTAGGCCAGAGCTTGGAAAAGTTACTTTTTTGAACTACAGCTCCCATCAGCCTAATCCAGTGGCCATGTTGCCTAGGGCTGATGGGAGTTGTAGTTCAAAAAAGTAACTTTTCCAAGCTCTGATAGGCCGAAGTTTTAGAAGTGCCTTGTGATTGATGGAGGGGGCGGCAGAGGCAAGGAGAGGCAGTGGGGGGCAGAACAGTGCTGCGGGGGGGCGGGGGGCAGAACGGTGCCACGGGGGGGTGCACACACACACACACACACAAATCATCGTCACTCACCTCCACAGCTCTTCGCCATTCTGCTGCTGCCTTCTCCTCCGTTGTCCTTGCCCTGGCTTTTTCCTCCGGTGTCCATTTTGTCCTCTCAGACGCTAGCAGGCCCTGCCTATTCACCTCTTCCCTCGTGCATCCTAACACAGATCACGAGGGAAGAGAGAGTCTGCGCAGAGGTCCAATCAGTGTGAGGCACATGTCTTGTGTTAACCAATCACAGCCAGGAGCTGTCTTCCCCTTGTTCCCGCCCCCAAGTAACGTGCAACCTAATGTGGAAACGTTAAAGTTGCAGCTGAAAAGTAGGGAAATTACTAGTCGTTCCGTTACTTGCCAAATGTAATGGAATTACCCACTCGTTATTTAAAATTGTAATGAATTACAAGTAACTCGTTAAAAATAACGAGTTACTTCCAAGCTCTGTTCCAACTGCTCAGGAACAAAGCTGACAGAATGTCTGCAGTCCAACTTCTCTGAAGAAGAGGAAATTGTCAGTTTGGCTGGATTTCTTTTTAAAAAAAACAAACCTCACTGTGGCCCAAACATTTCAGGGCACAGCAGACTGAGGAAGCGGAAGGCTCAGGAGTTGGGAAGCCCACAGGCAAGATGGCTGAAGAAAGGCTTCAAATAGCAGAGGAAATAATTGACTTATAATTAGCAAAGGAAAGAGTAGGTTGGGAATGTGCCTTGAAGGAAAGACTAGAAGAGAAAACAAATTAAGGAAATGAGGGTTATTGAACATGTTGATGACCAAGGAAAGCTTGGAGGTCTTGGAACTCCAGGGAGGGCCAGGGAGAGTATTTCTGCTAGGTATGGTTTGTTTTGTTTACTGCTATTGCAACACTGTGCCATGGCTACCTCAAGGGCACAACAAGAGCCAAAAAGTATTAAGGACTAAGTTTTTCATTTATTTTATTTATTTAAATAAACATTTCCCCCATGCCCTCCCAGTGCTTATGTGTCCCTCAGGTTGGCTTGCAACAATTTACATCAAAATACAATAAAACATATTAAAATGCAAAGACTACAACAACAAAAATATATTAAATACACAACATGTGAAGCATATACAACACGAAATTGATGAGAAGTATGTTTGTTTATTTAAATTATTTCTAGACAACTTCACATTGCCAAAGACATCTCTAAGAGGTTTTACAACCTGTCTCAAAGAATCAAATAGAACATTACAAAATATCAAACACTACAAATCAGAATCAGATACAAATGCAATAATAACCTATATTTAAAACAGCATCATTAGCAGAAAAGCAAGATGTTCTCTTAAACATTAAAGAAAGAAAAAAATACAAATAAGAATCAAATATGCAAAACAAATCTGTAAAAATCCATATATAAATATCATTAACAAAAGAAATGAAACAGAAGTTGTCCCCACAATTCTCCCCCACGAAACATCCCTGGTAGCATTCAGCATAATTTATAACCAGTTCATTTACTCACCTCCATCTAGGGCAGTACATATAAACACAATTATTTCCTCCTTGTCTCCCACCTGAGGAGGGGTTAACTCCCTACTGGTTCCATCTCTGAGTGGTATTAAGGAACTTGAGTTCCTTGTAAACTCTTAGGGCATCATCATTTTACACCACACAGTAAATATCTGTCTGCACATATAGTATGTTCACAGGCTTTCCGGCGTTCTCATAGGAACATGGGAAGCGGCATTATACCAGGACAGACTATTTGTCAATCTAGCCCTGGCAGTGGCTCTTTGAGGGTCTCGGATAGAGGTTTCTCCCATCATCCGCTACCTGATCATTTTAAAAGATGAACATGATCAATCCTGGGACCTTCTGCATGCAAAGCATGTGTTTCTACTGAGCTATGGCCCTTCCCTCCACTGTCTCACAGTGCATGGCTGATCAGATGTCATAACAGACTGCTGACAGAAGTGTTACAACCTTTCTGGCTGCTGAAGGCTAGATTTAGCAGCTCAGGAATCACAGTGGGGGATTTAGGAGACCTCAGAATTACAGTTCTAAAATCAATGAGCTGCTTTTGTCCAATTAAATCTTACACAGGGAGATTTTGATGTGGGGGGGGCTTTTCCAAGAACGCTATTCTCACGTGTATTCTGAGGTGGTCCAGCCTTGAGATGGGATTATGCCATATGCTTTTTCTGAAAGTTTGAACTGGCTGTAAGTCACCCTGCCTTGGAAACATTTATTCAGTAAGTTGAAATGTGTAGCTGCTGTTCCCATTTATTTTATATTTCTACTGTTCAGTTTCTTTTAAACAAAATTGCCATAAGAGAAGTGTGTTTCAACCAACATGCATCATTAGCCACATGTTCATTCCAGGATCAAAGAGATATCATAATTCCTTGTTAAATTCATCATTTTCCATTAGACAAGCAATTGTGGCTGGTAGAAGGTAATAGTTACAGTGTGTTACACAATTAACACAGTGTGAAATGATCTGCAATGTATTTTGCAAAGATGATTTTTGGTGCAAAGAGAAAAGCTGGAAGAGGAAAAGCTAGCATTACTTTCATCAATGGGCAATATATTCCTTTGCCGACAACCAGTTCAGAACCTATTAGAAACAAAGATGGTGTTAAAT
The DNA here is from genome assembly GCF_030035675.1 of Rhineura floridana. NCBI lineage: Eukaryota > Metazoa > Chordata > Lepidosauria > Squamata > Rhineuridae > Rhineura > Rhineura floridana. The sequence goes on from NC_084489.1 coordinate 50,107,492, forward strand.
TGCAATAGGCAACCTCCTGTCTCAATTAGGCTTACCAAAAATGGGGGGGGGAAGAGAATAGTTATTTCATTTTGTCTTAGATCACTTGCTGTTGTCCAGACAAACCCATGGAATGAGAGCATTTGTAGCCCTTATGCTGATTTCAACTCCCCGAGCACATCAAGAAATTCAGAGGCAATGGTGGCAGAGGGGAGGAAGAAGAGTATAGATGAGATTTTAATCTCAGTCGAGTGAAGACAGAAAATAAGAATGACAGTTTTGCAAAGAATCTCAGCAAAATCATGGGTGAGCAGTTTACTGCGTTTTCTACATGATATGTGCCAAATTGTGCAAGTATAACTCAAGCACGCAGTGAACTGTAACTGTCCGGCAGTTCATAGATACAGAAGTTGCTTATCCATTCATGCAGCTTCTGTCTGTCATCGTAAGTAAAGATAGCAGTTCTGATAGAGGGTATATTTTTTTCTTTTAAAAAAATCATGCAGTATAGCATATTTGAGTACTTGCGGGGCTAAATCGAAGATGCTAGAAAAAAATGGCATACACTTCACTTGTTATATTCCTTCCTGACATAGAAAATATCTTTACAATCACCAGATGGCGCTGTTTGAGACAGTGCTGGCTAATCTGTTGCACTAAATGACTAAATAAGCTGTTGAAATGAACGTGCATTGTCAGCTGTGGGGTTGCTCTTATTAATTGCTAAGCACATCACCAATAAAGTCTGTCCTGTCTTCATCTCCCAAATGAAAAATGGAACTTGCATCAATAGCCCAAATTCTTAGGGAAGGTCTGGATAAGAATGATTTTGAAATCAGATGCATTTAATTTAAGATAAATAAATCTCTAGCTCACTTAAAAGTGAAAACAGGGTATTATCTAAGCCATTTTATCCAAAACCTGGACACCCATCTATTAGTCAGCCCAAGAAAGACCAACCTTATTATCCATACCAGACAGTAAATCCAATGAAAAAAGGTGCTTGTAAGGGGAATAGTTCCAGGTGACCGAAAACACGAACCAAACCATAATCTATTGAAGGGAATCAAAGTAACAAACAAGTGAAGTGAAAATCAGTGTACTAACTAAACAGCTGAGCATAGGAAATCCCTTCCAGAGTCAAGATGCCCTATAGATGGTCCTGATATTGGATGCCTTTGTGGTCTAGAATCTTTGTATAGTAAAAACAGCTCAACCTTTTGCAACCTTCTTAAGGTTCACTTAATTATCACTTAACAGAGCTGAGGCTGAACATTGATGATCTGCCCAAAGCCACCCCATGTGTCATAAATACAAAAGAAGAGACCCGATGAACTGGATCAAAGGCCTATCTAGCTCAGCATGCTGTTTCTTCAGTGATCAACCAGATGACTGTGAGGAAGCCCACAAGCAGGACATGCCCACTTTCTCCACACCATCCCTCACAGAGCTGACATATGGATCCAGCCAAAAGGCTCTAGCCATGAGCCATACTGGTTTCCCACAGCTTAGCTTTTGATGCACTGATTTAAGAATATAGGAAACTGCTATATACTGAATCCCATGATAGCTCATTATGGTCTACACTGACTGGCAGCAGCTCTCCAGGATTTCAGACAGGGTCTCTCCCAGCCCTACCTGGAGAGTAAACCTGGGACCTTTTGCATGCAAGATAGATGTTCTACCATTGACCAAGAACACTATGCAAGGAGTCTTGCAGGCATGCAGTTGTTTAAGACACAAACCAAAATTGAGATGGCTCAGATGAGTGTTCCATAGCTGAATTTACAATGATTTGTATAATATGCTTGGATGCTACCTGGACAATCAACAGAATGGTCAATTCATGTTTCTTGGAGCTGTTTTGTCATAAGTCCTTACAGCTTGGCTAGTGGATTAGACATCCATTCATGATGTCATTAGCTTTTGTGTCAACCGTTATCATATAGGTAGACGCTTTGTAATGTCTAATAATAGGACTTATTTTGACAAGGTATGGTGCTCTTTTAGTCTCCCACTAACAGCACAATATAGGCATGTCTACTCAGAAGTGATTTCAGTGGAGCTTACTCCCAGAGCTTGGAAAAGTTACTTTTTTAAAACTACAACTCCCATCAGCCCCAGCCAGCATGGCCACTGGATTGGGCTGATGACAGTTGTAGTTCAAAAAAGTAACTTTTCCAAGCTTTGCTTACTCCCAGGTAAATGGATTGCAGCCTAAATCTTTATCGTTCCCATGTATGTCATGTTGGGGATTGGGAACAACCTAATATATTGATGGTAATCAACATTCATAGGTGGACCATATATATATAATTATACAGCCACAGGAGTGGCTGTATACTATAGCCAGCATGGATTTTTTGCATTCTGCCATGTTAAATGAAATATCCCCCATGCCATTCTGCTGCTTCCATAAGCTCATTTCAAAACAAAACCTTACAAAACTTATAGTCCTGAACTCAGAAATGATTGTTTAACTGCTCTCTATGTTTTCATGGTGATACACAAAACCCTCAGAGAATCATCAGTTTAATGTCTAAAACAAGAGTAAAAAAATCCAGACCCCTGTTGGACTTTTTTCTGCCAGTGGTCTCATAAGCTGTTGAAATTAATTAAAAATCAGCCATGTTCACAGAGTACCTGTAAACCTATTACTGACCTTGCCTCATATGCTGACCTTCATCTTTTGCAGTTTAAAAGTTTAAAAAACACAAGGCTGATTTTTAATTAATTTAAGAAATTTAATATTGGAGTCTATGATAGCACAGGCATGCTCAGTAAGTGTTCCAACTGTCAGCATTCTAAAAGCCAAACTAACAGCTGTTTTGTTTGGTTAATCAAGAGATTCCTATTCCCCAGACAGAGCTCCAATGTCCAGAGTGGTTTAACAGTCAGCCCCTCTTCCCAGAGAATTCTGGGAACTGGAGCTCTGTGACAGGAATAATGGTCTCCTAAACAACTCTCAGCACCCATCACAAACTACACTTCCCAGGATTTTTTGAGGGAAGCTATGACTGTTTAAAGTAAAATAAATCTCTGTTGTGGATGTGGCCAGGGTCAGCTATGGTTTAAATTTTGTGGGAGACTATATGTGTCTGCTATAGAATGAAAAGGTGAGGGAAACCCCGAAAAATGAAGATGATACTGTTTACAATGTTTACAATACTGTTTAAAAAGGAAAGAGGCTTTCCCTTTGCCCAGCACCTACTTACCCAATCTCCTCTCCTCTCTATCCCCTCTCCCCTCCACCTTCCTCCCTACCAGTACCCTTCCGTATACCTCTCAGCTTCTTCCCATCAATTTCACATATCCTAAGCATAATTGCACAAGAGTAAATCCCACTGAACTCAGTAAGCATGCAAATGATCAAACCTGCCCTCCTCCTTCCTCCTATCCCTTCCCTCCTCCCTCTCTTCTACTCTCCCTCCCTCTCCCTCTCCCCTCTCTTCTCGCCCTCCCCTCTTCCTCTCCCTCCCTTCTTCCCCTTCACTTTCTCCTCCCTTCCCCCTCCCTTCTCCCTTTCCCCTTTCCTCTCCCTTTTTCCTCCCCTCCTCCTCCCCTCCTCCTCTCCTTCCCTCTCCACTCCACTTCTCCCTTCCTCTCCCTCATGCTCTGCCCTCATGATTAGTTTCATCTTTCTTAAGCATGATTGCATGGCAATAAATCCCATTGTACTCAACAAGCATGTAAATGATCAAACCTGCTCTCCATCCTCATCCCCTCCTATCACCTCCCTCCTGCCCCTCCCTTTCCCCTCTCTCCTCCTCCCCTCTCCCCTCCTCTCTTCTCCCTCCCCCCATACCCTTCTCACCTACTCTCTGAGATAGTGTACTGCCCTACAAATTTGTCAAAATGCAAAGACAATTTGGGTTGGTCTTTCACAGTCCAATCCACAGGACCGGACTACACAGGAAGTGGATTGGACTGTGAAAGACTAACCCAAATTGTGTTTGCATTTTGACAAATTTGTAGGGCAGTACACTATCTCAGAGAGGAGGTCAGGTCTCCTGCTCCCCTAGTGCATTCACTATAGATGCCCAATTTGCCCACTTTTTAATGGTTGAAAGAAATATCTGTTGGCTATAGATAAGTTCTTAAACCACAAGGGGTTTTTTTGCCTATTAGTGAATATGTTTCTGGTTTGGTAAGGCCATTTTATGTTTCATGATATATCCTTAGTGATGCACTAAGCTGCTTCATAGGACACTGTCAAGTGGTATGTGGTTTCTTTCTGCATACATTTCTATGAGGTGCGGTGATCTGTACTGGTCCATTTCATATTTTTTTGGTGGTGGGGTCCTAAAGTGCTTAGTTGTATGATTTTAAAAGCCTGAACTTTGTTTTAGAAGGAAAGGTCTTTAGAACAACAACCAGAAGAATTTTTATTACACTTCTTTAAAAACATCACAACTCGATACATCTGATGCATATGTTTAATTTAACCAGCTTGTTTCATTTTTGTTTGATTCATCTACTATTAGGGTTGAATTTTTCTGCAAATCTCACTATTGATCTTAATCCACACAGATTTTTTTCTAATTCCCATCTCAGCAAGAAGCACATCCCTCCCAACACGTCCCACAAAATGCAAACAATTTTCACTTATTATATGCATTATTATACATTGTATTATATAATTCTCTGTGTATATATAAAACCACATACCTATTTTGCTTATAATTTACATATTTTGCATATAATATTCACCTTTTTTAAAAAAAGGAAAAATACAATGTACAAATGGCTCAAGCGCTCAGTGCAAGAGGCAGTCTGATGTGAAGAAAGCTCAGTTTTGTCAGAACCAACAAACTCCATGTACAATTTCATTTGAAATGGATTCCTCTTCCATCCCTCTCCTGTAAATAATTCATAAATTCTGACTGCCCTGTGAGGAAGACAAGAAGAGACAGTGAAGAACTGCCATTGTCACTTGCTAGCGTTCTCACCAGCTCTGCAGATCCCTCCTATCTGCTCAGAAGTTTACAGAACCAACTGCCCTGTGAAGAAAAGCAGCAAGACCATCTGCTCTGAGCCTATCTGCTAAAGCAGGAGTGATAAGAAGCTGGCAGACTCCACCTAAGCCCCAGAAAGCCAAGACCCACCCTGTAAGATCAATAGCTTCTGACGACATCTGAGCCATTTCCAGGAAGGTTGGCTCAAGATCACCCGGCTATTGGAGGGGGGGGGCTGACTGCCATTACCTGTTTTGCTTGTATTTTTAACTGTGAGTTGTAACCATCTGAGTGGCCATTATAAGAATGACCATGTACTGTCAAAATTTTGTGCCCAAGTTTGTTTATTTTCCTTTTCCCTCCTCTTATCCTTTTTCTTTTGTTTCATGTCATATCTTTTTAGAGTGTAAAGCTGAGAAAAGTGATCTGTACGTTGCTTTGGGAGCCTTCTGGCTGAAGAGTGGAATATAAAAGCTTTAAATGAATGAATGAATAGTGGAGTACTTATGAATTAGGTGTCAAATTACAGCACAGAAAATGTGGTTTTGCTGACAAATAGTAGTTTGGCAGATCTGCCACCTGCCTGCACACAGATGCACACACCAAAGACACAGATAGGTAAACGCAGATTATAGTTTTCCAGAACTTCCTAGACATTGCCCAGCTTACTGTGAGATCACAGAATGTTGGCAGTTTGGGATCTTGGAGGACTGGTTTCATTTTAATGAAATGAGTTCCTCCTGTTTGTTAACTGAGTAGTATGGTGTTGGAGAATATTCATAAATATTCTAACTGCTCAGAGACTGTGTGCCCCTAGTGGACAACCAACACTATTGGCAGTAGTGATGCCCCTCCCACTTCATATGTTAGAAGAAAAGCATTATATTTTGAGCATGGTCCCTCTTTCAACAGTTGAAATTATAATCGGTGGAAGACCATAGTAGCTTAGCCTCTGAGCTGAACCTCCACCTATTAGTAGCTGGGCTTTGCTGGGTTTGTGAATATCCTTAAGATATGTGTTACTCTAGACCAGGGATGAGGAACTTGTGGCCCTCTGACTGTTTCTCCAACTCCCACCATCCCTAGCCATTATCTCTTCTGGCCTATGCTGATGAAATCTGGAGGCCAACCATGTCTGGAGGGCCACAGGTTCCCCATTCCTGGCCTAGACACACTTCTGGAGGGTTGATTCAGCCTCCCAAACCTAATGACCAGTTAACACTCAGTGGGGTCTATGAGTGCTCTCCTATGCCGTGTTCTAAGGAATGAGGCACCCAAGCCTTCTCCCAGCACAGGACCTGTTGTTGTGTAAATTTGTATATTTGTTAGCAGAGATTGTCAACGGTCTGAAATGTGTGTGTGCCAGTGTGTGCATTTACTTAAGTAAGGCTTTTACCCTGCATTGAGATCACTGAGATTTAAGACTTAGTAAAATAAGAAAAGCTACTTTATTTACAGGAATACATAGTAGATAGAAAGGCATACCTAGTTCTAACTAACTAAGTAAGTTGCAGGCGCAATGCCCAGGCTTGGGAGTTGCCCTCATGGCTCAGGAGAGAGAGCAGAGACAAAGGTGTCTCCTCTCTCTCGGACAGTCGAAGAAGAGGAGAGGAAAGGGCAGAAGGAGGAGGGGCAGACAAGCTTCCCTAAGACATATCAGTCTAACGGAAGGAAGTCAGTCAGAGCATCACAGGTAAAGGTAATCAAGCCTATCCATCTGGAGGCCCCTAACTCTACCTCCCTTCTGGAACAAAAACAAAAGAACAAAACAGAAGTTGCTCTTGCCCCACTTCCAACATGGGACATGTTGTAAAGAAACTTAGTCCTGTGTGGTGTGCCACCATCCTATATTGTGTTGAGCAATATTTGGACAAAATAACCTGGGGAACAGGATAGATTAGATCAGGGATGGAGAACATTTTTCAGCCTAAGGGCCACAATGCTGTCTGGACAACCTTCTGGGGGCCACCTGCCAATGGTGAAGGAGGCCTGAGGCAAAAGTGGATGGAGCAAGAAACGTAAGTTTTACCCTTGTACAATAGGCTAGGGGGAAAATGGCGGCGCGGTTAACATCTACGGGCGATGCGGTCCCATTAACAACGGCCTTTACGGGGGTTTTCCTGAGAAATTCCCCTTCTGTTAGAGGCTACAATGGACTGTTGGTACGGGGGAGTACCCCTCGTTATGACGTGTGCTGCCATTTTCATACTCAACCTGGATGCCGCTGTTGTAAGCTATCGGTGTGATTTGGAGGTGCCGCCCAGCAACCTCTCCCACACCAGGCCGCTTTTGTCAGTGGAGGATGTTGGGTCAGAGTCAAGGAGGGACTACGGTCGCTTGGTGGGTCTGACACTGTGGCTCTGTCTTGGAGTTGAGCGGAGGGGTGCCTCCTTCCCCTGTGAGTTGACCGCTGGGTCCCGGCTCTAGTAGCCCGTGGGGGGAGGAGGAAGCTCTGGTGACTTGTGGAGTGGTGGAACTCTGGTGATCTGTGGCGGAAGAAGGACCTCTGGTGATCCATGTGGGAAGGAGGAACTCTGGTGACCCATGGGGAGAGTTTTGGTGATATATGAAGAGAGGAGGAGCACTGGTGACCCATGAGGATGGGGGAAGTTCTGGTGATGTGGGGGGGAGGGAGTGCTTTGGCAACCCATGGGGAAGGAGGAGCTCTGGCAACCTGTGGTGGAGGGGAGGCTTTGGTGACCCATGGCTGCTTTGGTGACGCATGGGGGCAAGGAGAGTGACGTGGGGGAAAGGGGGGAGATATGGTGATGCATGGTGGGAGGGGTTTGATGACCCATGGGGTGGCAGGGGAGCTTTGATTACTGTAGACAGGGTTGGCAAGTGAGGTAAGCAGGGGCATCAGCCCCTACTCATTAAAAAAAAGTTAGAAAACATTTCTGCTACAAGTTTGGCTGTTACTTAAACACCTCATTAAGCCACTGCTCTTCCTTTAGGGGGTATGGGGTTGTACCCAATGCAGTATTTGTGCAAGGATGTTCATGCAAGGAAAATTCCCTACCCTTCCTTCCCATTGCAGCCCCTGCACACCCCAAAAAGCCTAAGAAGGTCCTACTATGTGAGGTGGGGACTGCATCTGGAAGGAAAATTGGAGCAATAAGTAGAGGCAGCATGCAGTAGTGGGAGCTCTCACAGTAATAAATACTTGGGCAAGTCCCTTGAATTTATATTCATTGGGTTCACTTTTTCCTTTTGGAAGCAAATCATTATTTGTCTTTTAATGATCATCACACGGAGAGGGATTTTGCTAAGGGATTTGGGTGACAAAACAGCTTTTCAGCAATACATTCTGTTTTTGTATTTCTACCATAGATCTCTCTCTCTCATAAATATGAACAAAAAGGTACAGTTTGGAATGCCAAGGCAAGTACATTCATAATAAACAATCATATATTTGAAAACAGAATCTAGGGGAAAGAGTTTCACAGCACAGGAATAAATATGTATAAATTTTCCATTCTTAGAACTAGCTGTAAAGCGTGCATATTATTTAAAGCCTTATGACCTGATATATTAACCACCATCTCCCTATATGTCTCCAGCAGATTCCCACAGTCCCAGACATAGATTTCCCATATTAGGTGCATTAAAGAGTGTTGAATGGGGGGACAACAAGGTACATAAATAATATTCCATCATTCAGAAGAGTAATGATAGAATAAGGAGCGTTTATTCAAAAATGGTTGAATTTGTTCCCTGTTTTGGCTCAAGCCCTGATCAGAAGCCCATAGGCATTAAACACCTCATGAACACTGAAAGAAAGATAGCAGACTTTTTACTTAGCAGCAATAACAAACCCAGTGATATTACCGCTGTACAGAAGCCCCATATCAATTGAATGGCAATTCATTGATCTGTCATGTTTTTGGTCCACCATTTACATTGGAAAGGGATCACCCTGCTGGGCCATGAATACATAATCTGTGCTGGAGAATGCATTGCTGTGAGATGCTAGAAATACAGTATTGTCATTAATGAAAAGATGCAGAACCAATCAATCCTGGAAGGAGGAGGGGAGGTATGCAAGCTGGGCAATAAGCTGGTCCCTGGGTTCTCTATGATGCCACCATCTTTCCGAAGTACCCATCTTATTAAAACATTCCCATACAAGCCATGCTTCTGTATCCAGGGAGTTGGGTGTTTATGCCGCAATCCCATACACACCTGGGAGTAAAGCCCATTGAACTCATAGGAGATACTTCTGAGCAGACAAACATATAGGGCTGCAGTGTTGACGTATTTGACTTTTTTTGCCTAGATAACTCATAGATATATCAAAGGTATGTTTAAAAACAGCTTTCTCCTATTTGTTCATTTCCATGTTCATTGCTGTCCGTCACTCTTCAGCCCTGCTTCATGCAGTATGGAGCACCAGATTTGTTTGCTTGCTTACTTCTTTCTCCACGTTGCCCTTCTGCTCAGCTCACCTTACATCAGGATAGCCAACGCGGCAACCTCCAGATGTTGTTGGATTGTAAAACTCCTCAGCCCCAGCTAGGGAAGAAAGGATATCTCAATTTAGGTTCTCTCCATTTCTCATTTTTCCAGGCTCAAATTCAGTTCGCCACATTTCTGCCACTTAAAAAAAAAAATCCTCCTGAAAATTCTTCAGCGTTTTTAGTGCGAATTTCACCTAACACACACATTTTGGTATGCAGTTTTGACTAATGTACACATTTTTGCAAGCAATTTCTCCTAATATAGTGCATTTTCATATGTTATTTTCACTAATATACTCCGTTGCATGCACACTTTTACCCAGTATATGCATTTCTGTAAACACAGGTTGGAGAACTGCATTGCAGAATTTGGATATGTGTAAATTTTGAAGGATGGTTTCAGATTTTTTTGGAAAGTGTGAATTTGATAGATTGGGCTTTAAATGTAAACTTAATCTAATTTCCTCCCCATCCCTAGCCCTGATGGGAGTTGCAGTCCAAGAAACAGCTGGAGAGTGACACATTGCATCCAAACCATCACTAATGTTTGTTTTATGCATTGGGTTTGTATTAAAGTTGATTATTTCTTTCCTGATCAAAACCTAAAATTCTAGTTCATGCTTTGTCACCTCTCATCTCAACTAGTGCAACTTAACTTATGTACAGTCTGGATACCCTTTGTCACTTTTTGATACCTTTACACCCTAGAAATCATAAGGACATCCATTTTGGTCAGATATTTGACTACACATGAACCTCATCTCTCTCCCCCCACCTCTGGCTTCTCTTTCTTCTGTATTCCCAATTCAGGGGATATATTACCTCCAAACTCAACACTCAGTCATGTCTAATTCTAAATCTACCTGGGATGAGCTTTTTCACTAGGCCTCGTGCTTTGATTCCTTGTTATACCATAACTAAACAGTTCATGCAATTGCATTTTCTTGTAATGCAAAGATTGTGAGTTTGCGCTGACAATCACTTACCACAGAGATGGCCAACATGGTGTCCTCCAAATGTTCTTTGATTCCAACTCCCGTCAGCCTCAACCACCATGACCAATGGTCAGTGATGATGGGAGTTGTAGTCCAGCAATTTCTGGATGGTACCAAGTTGGCTACCCATGCCATGACTGACCATCTAGTTCAGAGGTGGGGAACCTGTGGCCCTCCAGTTGTTGCTGAACTGCAATGCCTAACTAATCTAGTGGTTGTTTAAACATATCCCGTATTGTAGCTATCACTGCAAGATCTTTATGCTCCAGTTGTGTGATGAATTGACAGTTATCAGAGTGTCTTACTGCCACTCAAAAATAATCCAGGAAAATTTGGAAGGACATGGTAAAGCTCGACTCAATACATGGTTTACAGTAGATGTGGGAAAACCTTTGCTGTCTAGATGTTGCTGAACTACAACGCCCATCAATCCCACCAAGCATGGCCAATGGCAAGGTATGATGGAAGCTGTAGTTCATCAACCTTTAGAGGACCAAATGTTCCCTACATCTAGTTTACAGCTTACTGATTCTCCACCTGGTTAGAGCTTCCTCGATGGATTTTTCAAAGAAGCCACCATATTGCAAATGGTTGCCTGTATCTGTGTAAACCTTTTTTGTTAGTTTGTTTCCTCTGCTTTCCCTTTCATCCTTTCCCTTCATTAAGAAATTCCTTCTTGCAATGCTTTGCAAAGTAACATGTGCACCAATGCTGCTGCATTAGGGATGGATGAATGGATCAGTCTATTTCCAAGACACAAAGAAAGTCAAGGGAACCTCTGAGTTATATATAAATCTATGATATGCAGAAAACAACTTTAAAATGATCACTTTATATTAAAAGGTATATAAAGATATATAAATTTTTATATAAAAAGTTTAAGTTGTTTTGTGCATGTCATAGATTTATATTTAACTCAGAGACTCCCATTACTTTCTTTGTATCCATAAAATATTGTTCAGGGAACATATTCCCTTGTTTGTTCTTGATTATTCAGTCTATGTCCACTCTGGGGATTGTATCCAGCTAAACCATTGTGTGTATGGAATGACTTCCAAGAGTGTAATTGAACTACCCTCCCTCTCATCCACTCCTGGCACCCCTTCATCACCTCCAAATCTTCTCTGATCTGTTGGGGAAACAGATTTAGGGGGTACTCAGGGGGGTGAGAAAGAGGGAAAGTTCTATCACACTAGTGGAAGTCATTCTGCACACACAATGATTTAGTTGGATACAATCCCCAGAGTGGACATAGATGGATCCATCCATCCCTAGTACAGCAGCATCCATATATACAGTGATTTAGGTGGATACCACCTGAGGAGTGAACATAGACTAATCCATCCATTCTTGGTACAGCATCATCCAAGGATGCAGTGATTCAATACCTCAGCACAGTCATTAACCAAAATGGAGACAATAGTCAAGAAATCAGAAGAAGGCTAGGACTGGAGAGGACAGCTATGAGAGAACTAGAAAGGGTCCTCAAATGCAAAGATGTATCACTGAACACCAAAGTCAGGATTATTCATACCATGGTATTCCTGATCTCTAGGTATGGATGTGAAAGTTGGACAGTGAAAAAAGAAGAGAAAAATCAGCTCATTTGAAATGTGGTGTTGGAGGAGGGCTTTGTGCATACCATGGACTGCAAAAAAGACCAATAATTGGGTGTTAGAACAAATTAAACCAGAACTGTCACTAGAAGCTAAATGATGAAACTGAGGTTATCATACTTTGGACACATCATGAGAAGACATGATTCACTAGAAAATACAATAAATGCTGGGAAAACAGAAGGGAGTAGAAAAAGAGGAAGGCCAAAGAAGAGATGGATTGATTCCATAAAGGAAGCCACAGACCTGAACTTACAAGATCTGAACAGGGTGGTTCATGACAGATGCTCTTGGAGGTCGCTGATTCAGAGGGTCGCCATAAGTCATAATCAACTTGAAGGCACATAACAACAACAAAGTCTTTATCCATTTTTATTCATAAATTTGTTCCATCCTGTTTCTGCTTTAAGCTGTGATTTTAAAAAAAAGTCTGCCTGAAAATTCATATTTAAATAGTACTTAAATATGTATTTTATCTCAACGTTCACGTCTCTAACACATTTTGCTACGACACTTGAGTCCAGAATTGTATTGCAATATTTAGAAAAGTGTGAAATCCATTTTTTTCAATTTCTGTACTAGTCCAGGATGTGTAGATTGGGTCAGTTCACTTAAAAAGACAGGACAAATTCTGCCCAATCCCTATGCTGTATAGGAAAGGGATAATCCAGACTTCTTTTCTGGTACTGACACATCCTGTGCAGAACTGATCTGTGAGTTGCACCCATGGATAGAAATGAGGATACAGAGGAGAAGTATGTTAAATAAGGCCACTGACTTATTTCAAAGGAAATTCAGGGTGCATTGAAAAAGTCAAAACCTCTCACTGCAGGACCCATGGTATATTTGATGGCTGCAGAAACATGAATCATCCCAAGTAATTTATCAGGGCATTAAGAGGAAAAGGACATCCTTTACAGTCTTGCCATCTCCCATCCTAATAGGGATACTACCTTCATAGAAGATGCCCCTCCCAGTAACCAGACATCAAAACTGTTAAATGATGAAATTGAGTCACATTTGCAATGACACTAGGTCCAGCATCAGTACAAGACATCCTTGGGCAGCTGGCAAGGCCCCAGAGAGCAGCCCCACTGATGCCTGCCTTATGCCTGCCTTAGAAAGGTATCTGGGTCTAGGGCCTGCCATTTTAATTTCCCACAATGCCCTGGATCAGGGGTAGCCAGTGTGGTGCCCTCCTGACTCCATCAGGTCCCAGCCAACATGGTCAGTGGTGGGGCATGATAGGAGTTCTAGTCCAACAACATATGGAAAGCACAATGCTGGCTGCCCTAGCCTGGGAGTAATTCTACATTGGGGAAAATTAAAATGGAGAGTCCTGGACCCTGCTATCTGGTAGACAGAATTATGTCAGGTAAGCCACAGGAAACCCACCAGTGTGTGAGGGGGTCTGAAACAGGATATATTTTTTCTAGAGCAACCTCAAAATTGGAGCTTGCCCTGCCTGACAAGTTTGGTTACTTCCCTTACCACCCCTTCCTGCTTAATTTTTTCCCCTACAGAATTTGCACTACTGTAACCAATCTATGTGCACTTATGATCAGAAACAGATTAATAGTAAAATGGGACCCACTACACAGCTTAGTTCATTATGTAGGACCTGCAAGGATCTGAACCCCACAGAGAATAGCAGTGAAAAGGAGGTGAGCCACCACCTGTCCCCATCAGCCAATCTAGGAATCAAACATCTACATTTGAATCCCTGCCACTGGGAGCAAGCAACAAAGGAAAGCCACCATCAGCATGACCTTCTTCAAGGGCTAGCAGCAGCAACTGGCATCCTGGGGCAGCTGCTAGGCCTCTGTGCCCTGCCAAAGCTCACTGTTGATACCTGCCCAGGGACATCCTTTTGTCGGTGCTACAATGAGTGCTAGGTGGCTTGAGGAGGCCACCAGTTTCATTTCCCACAATGCCCCAGGGTAGCACCATGTTAAAGGTAGCCTGGGCATTACAGGAAATTTAAACAGTGAGCTGCTGTGATCTACCGCCACCAGGTTAAGCCTGCCAGTACTCACTAATATGTTAGCAGGGAATGTCACCTCTGGAGCTGGCCCTGCCCTCCTTCCCCCAAGGCATCTGGCTGATTGCTGATAACAAAATGGTGGAATAGATGGAACTTAGTCTGATGTAGTAAGCAGCTCTTACAAATGCATGTCCCCAGTGGGGATGAACAGTTCCCCCCTTCTATTGCCATTGCTGAGGAAGAGGCAGAAGGGGAGATTATCACCTGTCATCCTGTGTATTTCCTCAGAATAATTTTTTTAATCTGAAACCTATAGATAATAGCAGTGAAAAATAGGTGAAACAGCCCTTGTGTCCCCATCGGGCAATTTACCTCTCCATTAAGCAGTGGCAAAAGACCCTTCTACCCTTAACCAGGGAAAGAGTAATTTTCAGTTCCTAGACTCTTCATCCAGGAGAAAAACACTTGATCTATGGGGAGATTTTTTACCTCTATAATAGTACTATTTTCTTGGTGGCCAAATTTGAAGGCCGCTACTATTGGGCTTGCAAGATGAATGTATGGAACTTGTTAGCTACTCAAAATATAGCAAACAATGGTGATTTCAATGCACCAGACATCTGTAGCAGGAAAGCTGCAAAGGTCTCTGAAAAAAACAGCAATTTAATAGATATACCAGTATACCACTACTTCTGCACAGGAGCGTCTGTTGCTGAAAAATGTGACTTGAGAAGAATGATTTGATTAATCCTCTAATGAAGCTGAACACCAGAACATGGAATGTACTAATGTTATGTGATTGCAACAGAGTCAATAAGTCCATTGATAAACTTGTCATGAGAACTAGATTCTTTATACGGACATGTTGGATACATCTCAATAAAAATGGAACAGAAGTAGCAAGCCTTCTGCAAAACATCATTCTTTTATTTATTCCTTAAAGACAAGCAATGTTCACAGATCAATTGCCTTCATAGTGTACAATGAATGAAGAATATGAGTGAGGAGATTTACATCTATGACACAGTCAAAATCTGAACCCTCTATTCTTCTTTCTCTTCAGCGCTGCCATTCTGCTGGTATATAAGCTATCTGGAAAAAGCTCATAGTATTTTAATTGAGTATAATGAGCATTAGGCTACATGAGCCTCTGATTATGACTGTAACACAAGTCTACATATTCAGCAACAAAAAAATGCAGAGGCCCATGCCATCAATCTGGTTTACAATATATATCCATGAAAATATTTAACACATAACATATGGCAATATTATGAACCCAATGGAGAACTTTAATTTTGTGATGTGGAGAGATAATACAAAGAACATCATGGGAAAGAAAGAACACACCTAAGACCTGGAGATGACAATATGTTCCATCAGTTCTCTACTTCTATTTGCTTTTAATAAACACAATATTTGGCACAAGCATGCCTACCCAAAACCATGGATTTCTAATCATGGCTCTCAAGTATTACAAAAACCGAAACTTCTTAAGGCTATGCTGAAAAAACAAGCATGCTAGATTGTGTTATGATCTACATGAATTATTTGATAAAGTCTCCTGCTATTGATCAATAACCTAACTTTCAGAAAGAGGTTGAAGTAACAATCTCAAGAATCTTTATTAGAAAGGAAGTCCTTTTGAAATCAGTATACGACCGACTTTCAAGGAAACATGACTAGGATCAGGCTGTAAGAAGAATGAAAAGCCAGAGCAAAGGGTTCATGTTGATGATCAGTTCATTACATGCACCCATTCTGTCCTCTTCCAGAAATACAACAATCTGAAACAAAATGAAACAAAGTCTAGACAGATATGAAAAGGTATCCATGTCACAAACGATAAAATGTTATGGACACATCATTGTTGACAAAGTGGAAGATTGGGCAATACCAGAACTTGGTAGGTCAAGATAAACTTTTGGTCCTTCTTTGTTCTACAGCTTCATGACTGTAAGACCGATACAAAATGTAGAGCCTTTACTTCTGTATATTTAACTGGAAAAGAATTTAGAATCAGTGTTCACAAGAGAAAATAGTTTTAAGTGGACTCTTGAATCAAACAAACATATATAATCAATCTATCGCTTTTATTCAGGCGTCAGAAAATATCCTGTCCAGCTTAGCCTTACTGCAGACTGCAGCTTAGTGGTTCTAAGGACCAAATGACTATGCAAAGAAATTCTAAGCAAAGAAAACTATTAAAAAAAAAAACCTTCAGCAAGGAACCAGATGAGCCAAATGAAAAATAAAGATTTACATATATATTAAAAACTGATTAGCGCACTACTTTTGTTAATTAAATTCCAACTCAGCACAAAACAATTGCTACTCCCTCCCAAAAAATGAACAGTTATGCCCCGAAAAATCTGATTTGTCAGATCATGCAAATGCATTAGGAAGGTTAAATAATGAGCTTGTTTGATTTGCAGATAGCATATTCCCTGTCTGAAGCACTGCCATCGGAGATATTAGCCTTCTTAGGCATTTTTCCTCATCTATAGAACCAGATCTGGAAATGGGTTGGGTGTGAGCAGAGTCTATATTGCTTGCTGTGGAATCCACCAATCTCAGAATGTAGCATATGATCCATCTTCATGAAGAACCTTAGCTATAAAAAACAGTTTTTGCCTCACTTGATCATTTGCAAAGCATTGGTGTTATGAAAGTATTTTAAGCTAAACGAAGAAATGTTGGAAACAAGATTCCAATAAATGTCCAAATGGTCTGAAACTTTACTTTTTTAATATCTTGGCACAATTTCTTTTCTGGATTAAAACTTAGAGGTACACATCCCTCATACAGATGCATACACATGCATATATATTGGTTCAAACAGCTCTTAGAATGATAGATTCCTGTTTGCAATGGCATGATCATCTAGCTCATATTGCCTTTTGGCGTCTTGGCTCTACCCAGTCAGTCAAGGCCTAGGGAAGGGACTGTGCTTCAAAACAATGGGAATATTTCCGGGATTTCAACTCAGGCTGCTTCAGGGAAGCCTAGACCATCCATACTCCCTCTCTTGGGATGACATAATGGGCAATATATTCTGTCAAAAATAAGGAAGGGAAATAAATGATGCATAATATTGCCTATCGGAGACTCTGAGTGGTGGGTAGCTTAATTTTTCAAGGCACACTACAGCACACAGCTTGGACTTATGTGCAGCTGTCCATAAAAACCCATGCACCCACTGACATCAGGAGAGGAAGATCTCCTCTAAACCCCAACGTGAAGGAGTAAGACTTTGTTTCAGCTCTAAGACATTTCCTCCCTAGAGTCCAACGCTATCAGGGTTATTGTCGGATATCATCATACTAGTGTTGCTTTTACTTAAACAGGAGCCTTGTGTTATATTCTTGTTCTTAAGTAAAACTCAGGATACATTTGAGAATGAATGAATGAATAAATAAACAGCACATACTCTACATGGTATTTTCAAGTTCTATTTATTGCTATCAGCCATAGGCCATTCTACGCATGATAAAGCTAACCTCCTTGTCACTGGTAGAGCACAGGCTTTGAATGAAGAAGGTCCCAGGTTCAGTCCTTGATATCATCCTCAGTTAAACAGATCTCAAGTAATAGGTCTGGGCAGTGGTGGCTGGTGGCTGGTGGCTGGTGGCTCTATGTCAGTGGGGCAGTGGAATCCACTCTAATTTTAGTCTGAACTCTCAAGGAGCTGTTTGTCAGCTCCCTGAGAAGTCCAGACTAAAACCTGGCGTAGATTCATTGCCCCACTAACATTGGAGCCACCAGCCTCCATTGTCCAAAGCCAAGCTCATCTGCACCAGTTCTTCAAAAGTTTGGACTAAAACCCAGAGCAGATTCCACTGCCTCAGTGACATGGAGCCACCAGCTGCCACTGCGGCTGGGGGAAACTGGCCTTAGAGAGCTGCTGCCAGTCAGACTAAACAGTACTACTGCACTAAATGGTCCAATCGTCTGCTCAGTATAAGGCATATGGGTTTAAACTTTACCTTGAGTAAGAGATAGAATGATGGCCTTGGGCTGCAGATACCTAAATGCAGTGAAGCTCACTGGGAACCTTTGGACAACTCATCATCCCTCAGCCTGGGCTGCCATTTAACCTGGTTGTTGTAAGGACAAAGGGGAATAATCATTACATCAATGCAATGGCTCTGTGTGTGTGTGTTACTCAAACTGTTGTCATTGTAACCATGTTTTATTTTATTTTTATGCAGTGTGTTGTTGCATGCCCAAAATCACCTGGACTGAGTGGAGATCCACAAGCATTAATGAACAACAACATGGAATAACATCCATGCAGTGGCATTTTTTGAGTGGCTTCTCTGCCACTGATTGTATGGGGCAAACTGGATCTTTCCATGGCATGGACCATGTGTGTCTGATGCTACCTGTCAGCGCAGCTGCTGGGCACCACTATAAGGAGCAGCACAAGCAGTGGGACAGCATTTCTCATGAGTCTTCTTTGCTTGAAGCTTCTTCTCCCTATCTGGTTTTCTCCAAGCAGGAGTTCCAGTACTGGTGGTCTAATAAAAAGGGGACAGAGAGCAGGCAGGAGAAGGGACACACACACACACACTGCCCTTTAAATCTCCCACCTTCCTCTGCTTAACTGGTAGTAGCCTTACTTTCTGAGGTCTACCACCATCACATTAACTTTGCCTATCAGGCTTCCATCGAATGTATCCATGGGGTTCCAACTAACTTATTCATGGGTTTGTTGTATGGATAAATGAGAAAGGTATTGCACATGCCTTTCTGCATTGAAAAGTGCTATAAAATTACACGATAAAGAATCTGTTCTAGAATACAGATGGAAGAATTTGTCAGTTTTAGTTCTCTTAGTTTCCCTTTTTTCAATTTTAAATTCAGTTCTCATTTCTGTAAATTTCTGAGATTTTTTTAAAACAATAATCCTCATGGAAATTCTTCAGCATTTTAGTAGTACTAAATACATGTTTGCATGCAGTTTTGACTAGTGTACGCATTTCTCCTAATATAATGTATTTTTGTATGTTATCTAATATGTTCATTTTCCATACATTTCCCCCTAATATATGCATTTTTGTAAACATTGGTTGGTTGGAGAATGGCACTGCAAAATTCAGACATGTGCAAATATTGATGGATGACTGTGTTTCAATTCTCATATTGTTTTAGAAACTGAATTTGATAGGTTTGGCTTTAAATGTGAACTGAACTGAATTTCTCCTCCATCCCTAGGTTAGAAGAAACAACACGGAGGGGGGAGGCAAACTTCAGTCTTCTGTGTATATTTTGGGACAAAAGGCAGTGCCACCATCACAGGATCACTCTCCTGTTAGCACTTTTCTAAACCATCACCTACAAAGTGCATATTGAAACTTGAATTTAAGTGTTTTATTTTTTATGTACATCGTTGTCACCTGGAAATAAAAGATCTAAATACAGAGACTGTAAATGTTGTAGGTTGTATAGCTTTCAACAATACTTTAGCGGAATAAATGCTTTGTACAGAATTCTGTCTTCTTAAATGGAGTTTACAGCTACATTGATAAAATGGACTCCTTGTTTCCTTGTTTTTGTTTTTAACCAATAACAAGCAGAGACAATTACAAGTTAATATTAATAAGCAGCTCAAATGACACTGGTTAAACTATGTACAATACAAACCATTCATACAAATGAAGACTAGGATATTGAATTTTTTTTTGTTACAATATTGTGTAATAAAGATAAGACAGCCAATTACAACTTACATGTTGCCTATCAGGCATTTTCCTTCCTAACATGGCAACTGAAGAGTATCTTGGTTGGCTGATTCTACCTGTTTTGAGTGATGACCACCAAAATACAAAATCAAAAGGTTCGGTTCACATGTAAATTCCAAATGTTTGCTCATCTTTATTAGTTCAACAGGCTCCCTCTGCCAAAGAAAGGACCACCTAACACCACCTTGAATGTGCTCACTGTGTGCTGGAGAAAAGTCACTATACTTTGTTGTGTTCATATAAAGAGGAATACTGAGCTCTAAACACACACATTCCCCACCCCACCCCTATTTTAACAAGCATTTTTATTCCTACAGTATTATTTACCAGTACAGCTACTCCAAGTGATAGAATGCATGAGTGGGGATTATTGATTACCATTTATTCAAGACTTTAAAAGAAGATTTCCATAACAGTCTGTGCAAGAAACCATCCTCTGTCTAGTTAATCCTTTTCTGCTTGATGGTAGGTTTTCCTGAAACATCATATATCAGACAATGAAAGCCCTCCTAACAGGAATCTCAAAAGAGGCAAGCTGCGAAGAGGGAGGAGAAGAAGGAAAAATAGAGAGAAATTGTGTGCAGCATTATTTAAAATCCATAGTGATTACAATTGGACTGATATACATGGAACTGACTGGGCAGGAATGACATTAGACTGGTTTCCACTAATATATATTTGCAGCCAGTTGACAGCAGCAGCAGAGTGCAGACACATTCCAGGCAATAGATGTGGCCTTCTTCTGTGAGGTAACAGCCCTGTTGTATGACCTCTTTCATTTTTCATTTTTTAAAATTAGCATTATTATTATTATTATTAATATTATTATTATTTATTCCTCAGGGTCCAGTATCAGACACGCAGACTGCTTCAACCTGAAGGGAAGTAAGGCGTGTCGCTGTGGTAGTTGTAATCAGGACACACCTTCTGTACTAGTTTATAATCTGTGCTATAAAAGGAAATGTAAATACAGATGACTTTAAACGGCTTGGAGCAGAGCCAGGAGACGTGGCTTTGGGTCTGCTCCTGATAACATGTTTTTGAAGGGTCGTAGTTGCAGAGCGTGTTCTTAGTGGCTTTGTCAACCTTCTCATACTCAATGCGGCAGTTAAAGGACTTGGAATCTTTGGCATCAATCACTGTTTGTTGTGCCAAGTCAAACTCCACAATTTTCGTCGGGGGCACCAAACTGACAGATACATTCCCTTGGCCAGTGGAATTATGCCTGAAGTAAACGCTAAATGTCCCATTACCATGATCCACTATTTTCCCAGTTATCAACAGATTTAACTTGACTGTCTTGATGTTGGAATGAAAATCGCCCCAGCCAAACATTTTCTTAAACTTCCCAGTCTTGACAATGGGCCGTCTCTTTGCTCTGGGTCGAGGCTCTTGAAGGTCCGTGGAGTTCCTCAGCCAGTCCCAGAGATCTTGCTCAGAATATGTTTCTGGGGCATCATATCGCAGGCTCAAATCCGTATCATTCTCTTTGCCACGAAAAGTCTGTGATAGCAGCCGGCTGATGGATAAATCTTTGCTACTCTCTGTCCATATGTGCTTTAGCGTGGATTTAGAACTGCCTGTTTTTAGAAGTTCTGATTTTCCACCATTGGTTAAATTTGCACATGTGACCTGAAAGTAAGAGAAAGGAAAATATATGTTTAGAGAAGTACTGTCTAAACACCAATTCTATTCTTCTCAAAACAGATAATGGATTGCAGGTAAGAATACCTCAAACAGATTTTAAAGCATTATGCTGCATTTAAATGATATGTAAACTATAAAAAGAAAGTAATGCATGTCTTCTTTTTAAAAGGACTGTTATCCATTTGTCTTCTTCTACCCAGGACACATTCACACACACTATTGGTCTTTGAAGGCATTTCCAAATCCACCGTGTACCTTTCAGACTCATCCTCTCCTTATCCTCCTTTAAGTGTTTTAGCAAAGTATTTCCAAGATCACCTCCCCCTTCAGTTTACCTGCTTCTCCACCACCTTCTGACTTCCTTCACACCCACAACTCAGTGGCCCCATTTAGACAATGATTTTCTAATCCATTATTTAGATCACAGGTTGCTAATGTGACACCCTCCAGATGTTGTTGGACTGCAGATTCCATCAGCCCTAGACACCATGGCCAACAGTCAGGGGCAGTGGGAGCTGTAGTCCAGCTACAGCTGGAGGGCTACCTGATCTGCGTCGGGACTTAGACTCTGATGTCATGACAGTTGATTCCATTGAAGTGTCCAGAACACGGTCTTGTCCTTCATTGTTGGATGAATTTCAGTTGGTGCAGCTCGAGGAAGTGGACAAGGTGCTTGGAATGGTGCGGGCGACCACGTCTGCTCTGGACCCTTGCCCATCTTGGCTGGTGAAGGCCGGCAGGGCTGTGACCACCGGCTGGGCCAAAGAGGTGATAAACGCCTCCTTGAGAGAGGGAGTAGTCCCTGGCAGTCTCAAGGAGGCAGTAGTAAGACCGCTTTTAAAGAAACCTTCTTTGGACCCAGATGTTTTGAACAACTATAGACCGGTAGCTAATGTCCCTTTTTTGGGCAAGGTCTTGGAGCGGGTGGTCGCTGGCCAGCTCCAGGCGCTTTTGGATGAAACCGATTATCTGGATCCGTTTCAATCCGGTTTTAGGTCTGGTTTTGGCACTGAAACAGCCTTGGTCGCC